>NC_092051.1:143766953-146166953 GCF_003086295.3 Arachis hypogaea | reverse complement strand
TTTCTATTTCTATATACTGTCAATATCAGAAATTCACTCAATTCCAATATCTTCTCATCCTTTTAAGATCATTAGGCCACAGCATCTTGACGCTCACTAATTTTACAGGCAAGGTCACAACGACAAGCGTCCTCCTATATCATATCATGATTGTCCTACAATACTAATAGCAATTCTATTCAGTAACAAAGAAAAACCAGAATTTAGGTATATAAACATATACTAATTCAAACATCGATGAAACAAGGTATTCAAAAATTCAGCGTTTATCTTAACTTGTGAAGCTTACACGAGTTTAGGTAAACTTCAATCATAAAATTGAAGTTGCAACCTAATCATCTAAACCTGTAGTGTTTACTGTTTACAAATTAAGCCAAGAGTCTGATAAGTTTGCAATCAAGTATGGCAGCATAAAAAATTGAGAAAAATTACATATCATTATAGCATTGAAATTACGGAGAGTAAGTTATCTGTAATACTACAGAGTATAGAGAAACCTGCTTAGCAGCCAAAAGATCTTGACACTGCCCTTTCAATGTTGATATATCTTCCTGTATCTTCTTGATTCTCGAAACCAGCTTCATAGGGTTTGCCTGGAAAAAAAAAATAAAGATTAAAATTAAAATTGAAGCATAAATGTGAAAAGTGCGAAGTGGAAAAGGAGTGAAAAAACGAACGTTGTCAGGGTAAAGGGTTTGGAACTCCTTTTCGAGGGAGTGGTGAACGAAGTTGAGATCGTGATTGGCTTTTCTGAAGAGGTTAAGAACACCATCTGTTGCTTGATGGCGTTGGATTTGTTGATGAAATTGGTGACCCATTATTCTCTTGTGCCTGTGCAGGTAGTGGGATCAAAATGTCGAAAATTTTCAAACTTCAAACTTCTAAACTTCTCACATACACATTCCTTAGGAGCCAACTAAATTCAAATTTTTTTTGGGAGTAATCTGACAAATAAACACCTAAGTATTTATATTTCGAATAGTCCTAAAAATAAAAAATAAGAAGAATTTTAAGTAATTTTGATAGTTGATCTCAATTATTAAAATTATTATAATATTAATATTTTTAATATTTTTTTAAAATAATATTAATAAAATCTTTTAAAATAATAAGTGTGGTAAAGTTTTTTTTTTAGTGGTCTTCCCGTTAGATTATCCATATATGAAAATTTTATGTTTTTTTATATTGGTGAAAATTAAAAGAGGAATTATAATTAACTTGATGATCAAAGAGAATGAACTAGGTAGGGTGGAAACAAGTGTATGTGCATATTATATGAGCACATTATTTATAAATTATCTCTAATGATTAGTATAGAATGTCTTAATTTAAATTAACTTGTTCATATTTATTATTTTAAAATATTTTATTGGTATTTTTTATAAAAACTAATATGTCTGAAATATAAATTTTTAAATATTTATTTATTATTTTACTTTTTTTTTAATAAATACCCAATCCAAATCAATACTTGTCTATTTTTTTGAAGGAGAAGGTAATTTTTGTCAAAAAAATATATATATTTTGGTTTTCAACAAAATTATTTCGCGACAATACGATCATTCTATTAAAAAGGTAACATACATTAACATTGTGATCCTTTTATTTATAATTTATTTGGATTTTAAATCACCAAAAAAAATTCTATAATAAGACCAATTATCATCACTGCTATTATCGTCTTTTTTATTATTATCGTTATAATTTTTATCTCTATTATTTTAATTATGTAGTTATATCTTCTTGTGATCATTATCTCTTCTATCACTATTAAGACTGAGAAAAACATTTTTAACATTATCATTCTCTTCTCTTATTTTCTGTGCACGTTATTTCTTTTTTAAGAATTTTATATTAAAATTATTTTTTTTGTGACATCACTTTTGGCAATAATCATTTTTCACTTAAGTACTTAATTATTACTAGTGAAAGAGTTTTTTAAAATTAATTTCTGTTACTATTTAACATTTTTTAATGAAAAATTTGTGCATTTTAAAATAATTTTGTTATGAGCCAAAATGTCTCTTTTATTTTACGGAAATCGCATTGTTTTTTAAAAAAATAGACAAAAAATAATTTGAAATGCATACTTTTTTTTTTAGGTATAATATAGGTCAAAAGCCATAAATATTACATGTTAACTAGAGGAGGTATAGTCATTCGTCTCCGATTCACCTCTATAGTTTTTTGGCGATATCTAATCGCATGGAAAGATCAAAATCTGGTGACATGAGTGTTTTTGCTCCTTTGAATTATTGGGCGAATTCCTTTTTAATATGACAGCTATGCATGTCAAGAACTTTTTATTTTTAATATGATGAAAGGAATAGTGTATATGTGAGTTATGGAGGTGTATGGTGATTTACTGATATATGATGACTGTTTAAAAGAAATCGGACTATCCGATTTGAGATACTGAAAACTCTAGTCTGATTTGTGTACTGGCAGAAAATTCTGAGTTCGATTTGTGTCCCCTCTCTCTTTGCAATGAAATCGGACCCTCCGATTTGTGTATTTTCCACAATTTTAAAAAACACCAAAAATTACAATGTTCAGGTATATCACCACTCCTACTTCCATAACAAAAAAAAAAAAATAGCCGCATGTCAACCTATATAAAAGAAGACAGCTACTCTCATAAAAATGTTAAAAACATTTTTTCATGATGTTTCCTGTTTAAAAAATATAATTTATTTATTTTGTAATACTTTAAATAAAATTAACACTTTTACTTTAAATAAAATCAAATCTTATAATTTATCATCTAATGATCAAAATAATATATCTTTACATGATAACAATAATTAAATCTTCATGGGAGTAGCTACCATCAAAAAAACCTACCTCCTCAAGATAAGGTACTAATGTTCAAGTAAATTCTTATTCCTCTTGAAACCAAGACATGTTAAAGATTATGTTTAAGAAAATAGACAATAATAGGAGTATAATTCAAACAAATTTTTTAATTACAATAATCAACTCTACCCACACAGGCATAAATCTTTTACCACTCTAGCATATTTTTTACTAGGAATATTAAACATGCGTGTGTATATAATCAACTCTACCGAATATAATAAGTTAATAACTCTTTAACACTAAAAATAAACTAAACATGCGTGCATATAATTTTCACATAAAAAAGTGTAAATTTCTAAATAAATTCTAACCACACTAAAAAAAAAAGTGACTTCTTTTACCAACAATCATCTCAACCTAAACTAACATAACTGAACTAAACATGCATATAAATTGTATAAATTATAACTCACATTGCTAGCTTTTAATCTATCTATATATCAATTAACTTAGAACAAGGAAGAAAGCTAAGCAATGATACCTTACAATTCTGCCTAACTCTGCTTGGAGTTGTGCCAATGCCTCCTCTTCAACCAATAGCTCACGCAACTTAACTTCAAATTTGTAAAAACAATTATTTAAATTTTTAGGATAAATAATTTTATCACATAAACACATTAATAAATAATGTGATAACTTTTTGGTTTTTTACATTATCCTCCAATCCGAGAGGTTAATGACTAATACATACGTCGCAGATCTGAACTCCATTTAAGGGTCTTTCGTTGGCTAATAATGGGTTGCTGCATGCACAAGGCTAAATTTAAAATTCTGACACTTAAGCAGACAAGTGAACTGACTATTCGAAAAATCCAAATTGGTTAAATAATGGCATAGCTGAAAATGCATGAGTGCATGACCAAATGGGAACTGTATGTCACATAGTTGATCCAACCCACAATAAATGTAGCCTTAAATAGAATCATCAACCTCCTTGACAGATTCTGTTGTATGATTGCATCTCTTTATCAAGTGAGACACTCTATTCTATGCACAAGTTGTACCACAAATAAAATAAGTCTATGGAGACAACAAGAGCAGTGGTGTTTACCAATATTATTATTGCCGTGTCTTCACTTTTTATAGTTGGATCTGTTTCGGGAGGTGGTAGCCTCTTCTTCAATTTCTATGGAAATTCATGTCCAGCTGTAGAGTTTGTTGTGAGGAATGCAGTCACCTCTTCCTCTTCTTCTGATCCTTCAATTCCTGGAAAGCTTCTTCGCTTGCTTTTCCATGATTGTTTTGTAGAGGTTAGTGACTTAGTAAGTAAAATAGACTTGATTTTATTCTTTTAATTTAGAGAAAAGTGACAAATAAATATATATCGATTTACATTTTGGACAGAATAATCTCTAAAAAAAAGTATTAATAAAATTTTTTAGAATACCAAATATGAATATATTATCTTTAAATTAGTCCTTATAATTAAGATAAAATGTCTTAATTTAAATTAATTTATCTATGTTTGTTATTCTAAAACACTTTATTAGTATTTTTTTAAGAGATTAATCTAATCTGAAACGTCTTCAAAAATTTATTTATCATTTTACTTTTTAATTTAATTTAAATCACTCCAAAATTTAAATTTAATTACAAAAAGAATCACTGAGTCTAACCAATTCATTTATTTGGTTAAAATTTAGGTCAAAGATATATATTATAGAAAATATTTCAAGTGCACTGGAAAGTACTGGTACACTAATTATTTTAACCGTTGATTTCAATATATATATATATATATATATATATATATATATATATATATATATATATATTTTTTATAATACTCCCGATGCACTTAAAATGTTTCTTATACTATATATACTTATATAGCTAGCTCTCCTATATACTTTAATTTATTTTTTTCTCTTTAATTAATTAAGAGAATAAGCGATGAACTACTTAAAAGTTAAAATAACTATGCTTTGTGGCAATCATATTTTAGTACCCCTATTTGGAAGAGAAGCTTCCTAGCAATCCGTTCCTTTTATTTTCTTCCTTATTATTTAGGTTTAATTATTTTATTGGTTCTATAGTTTCGTAAAATTTTTAATTTGGTCCTGTATTTTTTTATTTTAATCGAGTCCTTGCACTAATTTTTTTTTTACTAACATCCTTGTAGTTTAAACATTTTAATTAGTTCGCTATATTTTTATGAAAAAAAATGTAATTAAGTCTCCAAAGCGATATTTCAACTTTACAAATTTATTTAACGTAAAAAACTTACCAACCATACTTTCCTAAATACTAAAAAAGAAAAATCAATCACTAATAAGTTAGGGATGCACATTTGGTATTCATGAGAAATTTGATTATGTATTTTGCTAAAAAAAATTGTCTAAATAACATAATACAAATATACATAAATACATATAATGATCGATTTTGTGGCCCCTTTTTTTGTGTCGGATGAGTATTTTTGAAGACTAATTACAAAATTCTAAAGTATAAAGATCTAATTGGACAATTAACTCAAATTATACTAAGTTTGATGACAACTAAACCTGAATTTAATGAAAGATGATTTTACTGTGACAAAATAATTGCAGGGATGTGATGCATCTTTGATGCTAAGAGGGAATAATACAGAGCTTAGTGATCCTGCAAATAGATCCATTGGAGGACTTTCAGTTATAGATTTGGCAAAAAGGGACCTTGAAATGTTGTGTCCTGAAACAGTTTCTTGTGCTGACATAATTGCTCTGGCTGCTAGAGATGCTGTTACAATTGTAAGTGCTGATTATATCTTCATTACAATATTATTATTATTGCTAATTATTGATTAATTATTTTGAGAACACAGACAGGTGGACCTATGATTCCAATTCCCACAGGTAGAAGAGATGGAGTGGTTTCAGTTGTTTCCAATGTCAGACCCAATATTGTGGACACAAGTTTCACTATGGATCAGATGATTAATCTCTTCTCCACTAAAGGATTGTCCTTAATTGATCTACTTGTTCTTTCAGGTGCATTTTCAATTTCTATTTTCTCTGCTACTTCTCTTTCATATATAATTTACAACTATAGTTACTTTGGTTAGGTAGAAAGAATTGAATTATTAATGCCTTGTAGAGTTGCAGATGAGAAACCAATACACCACATTTATTAGAATCACTGCTTTCCAGTTGGTACCATGCATGTTTTCCATTATATATAGTAGCTTTGAATTTTCAAACCCAACTTATTTTAGCTATAAAGTATAAACCATTGCATTATAATGAATCATCTTAGAATTTTGTCTGCTCAGTACCATTTATCACTCAATGCATTAATTATTTTGGCCCACTATTGTTTATCAATTTCTAGTGACAAATAATAGTCATGCCATGTATACAAAAAAAAAAAGTTACTAAATCAGTTATCCGTATAAAATACATATTAAAAACGCTTTCGCTTTGCGCTTGCAGGAGCTCACACCATTGGAGCAGCTCATTGCAGCTCCATTCAAAGTCGGTTCCAAGAAACCTCGAATGGAAAATTTACCCTCATTGACAAAACCCTTGACAGTAACTATGCCAATGATCTTATTCAACAGTGTCCAACAGGTGTAAGCCCTTCAGTGACAGTGAACAATGATCCTGAAACATCATTGGTCTTTGACAACCAATACTACAGGAACCTTATGAACAACAAAGGGTTGTTCCCATCTGATTCTGCATTGTTGATTGATGGAAGAACAAGGAAGCTAGTTGAGGATTTGGCAAATGATCAACAACTTTTCTTTCAGAGTTGGGGCCAGTCATTTTTGAAGCTCACAAGTATTGGAGTTAAAACTGGTGATGAGGGTCAGATTAGAAGATTTTGTGGAGCAACTAATTAATTAATGTATTGCATGCAATGCAACTATGGTACAACTGAAGAATTTTCTTCATGTAGAGGTTTTATTGCTTTCTTAATTATTTATTCTAGTTTGATGTATTTGTTTTGAATCTGTGCATAAGATAATTCTTATCAAATAATGGCAAATTGGATTGCTATGTCTTCCTTATTTTTACTGCAAAAATATTATATACATACTAAAAATCCAATAACAAATTCAGTGTTCTTCTCTTCTTTATTGACATCATTACTCATTACACAAAAACATAACATAAACTTCTCTCTGACTTGAGAAAGAGGTGCATCTATAGAAACAGCCTATGAAAAATATGAAAAATCTTTTTTTTTTTTCGAAATTTGACTAATTTTGTCAATTTATCCGAAAATAATTAAATCCGACGGTAATAAGCGAATTTCTAGTGATACATTCTACTCAAGAAATGGATAGTCGGTATAACCAACAACAGGATCAGGAGTGTAGAATGTCTCTCTATTATACTTGTTGAGAGGAGCATCATTAATTGCAAACCTGTTTGGCAAATCTGGATTAGCCAAGAACAAACGGCCATAAGCAACAAGATCTGCTCTATTTTGAGCAATTGCATCAATCCCACCTTGTTGATCATAGCCTCCAGCAGCAATGAAAGTGCCATTGAAGGCCTTTCTCATTGGCACCAAGCTGTGTGGACATTGAGTACTTATTTCAAGCACATTCTTCATTCTTGGTTCTACCATGTGACAATATAGAATGTTGTATTTGTTTAATTCATTAACAATGTAGAGTCCAAGTTTCTTTGGGTTGGAATCTCCACTATCTGCATAGTCTGCAAAAGGTGAGAGCCTAATTCCGACTCTGTTTGCACCTATCTCGTTTACAATGGCCTCGACAACTTCCAACGTGAATCGACAACGGTTCTCCAGAGATCCGCCATATTCATCTGTACGGTCATTCACTTGGTCTTTCATGAATTGCTCTAGCAAATACCCATGTGCTCCATGGATTTCAACCCCATCAAACCCTACAATTTACATCAGCATGAAACATTGCACTTATTATTGGATTAATTTACAAGGTGAACTTTCACGTACAGTTGTCCTCATGTTAGAAATAAGGTGAAAACTCAGATACAGTCAACTTCACGTGAAGTTGATAGTTGAGAGCCGATGAAATTAGTCAAATCAGTCAAATTATCTAACGGCTCTCAGGTATCAACTTCACGTATATCTGAGTTTTCACCTAAAAATAATCTAATTAGATTTATCAAATCATCTAACAGTTTTTAAATATCAACTTCTATGTTCATGTTATGTCATAGAATTGTTATATTTTGTTTGTCTTTTAAATTATGGTATCAATTATCAAATTAACTTGACGATTTTTAATTATTATTTTTATATAAAGATATTTTTACGTGAATAATCACTATAAATTAAATTACCTGCTTCTATAGCATTCCTTGCAGCAAGTCTGAAGTCATTAACGATATGAGGGATTTCATCGGTCCTAAGACGCCTTGGTGGTGTGTACTGAGCTTCATTACCATCATTCCGAAATTGTGGTTTGAGGGGCTTGTCTGTTGAAGAAATTGGAGCCTCTCCATTTGGTTGATAAGCTGTAATTGCCAAAATTACACAACAAAATGACGGATTCTTATGTTTATTTGTTTATTTTGTGAGCAGAGAATGATATAATATAGATCGAGAAAAACAAACACATTATAGTTAAAAATAAAAAATGTTAAGCGTCCATCAAAATCAACTATCGGTATAAATATGTATTTATATTTATTTTAATGTATATTTTATATTTTAATATATATTTTATACTAATAACTAATTTTGTATATATCTATAATTTTTGTTAAAAATATATGATGAGAAAAAAATTTTGTAAACAAATTATTTTTGTAACAATAATGTTAGGAAAACAATATCTAAATTTATCTCATATAAGATAACATTCATAATTTTATATAATATCTGTAACTACATATTTATTACATCTAATATTACACAATTAGTCTAATAATAATTAATAAAAATTAATAAAATAATTTTAAACTGATTTTTTATTATTTTTCAAATATTATTATTTTTGTGACTAATTTCAATCAAATATTTTTTCTTCTTTTTAT
Source organism: Arachis hypogaea (assembly GCF_003086295.3). Lineage (NCBI taxonomy): Eukaryota > Viridiplantae > Streptophyta > Magnoliopsida > Fabales > Fabaceae > Arachis > Arachis hypogaea. Next base: position 146,158,137 of record NC_092051.1, on the reverse strand, counting down.
GCATCTCCTTCTTTCCTTCAACTAATTTTTATTGTGCTAATATTTTATTGAACCGTAATTAAATTTAATTACCAAAATAACTTGATCACGTAGTATCACCATATCTTTTATACGAAAATGAAACCTTTAATAAGACACAGTTCTCACATCTCCTTAAGCATTTCAAACTTAATAAGTTCAGCTATCTCTAGAAGACTAGAAAGTAGACACATCATACACACATGCCCAAGTTAATTAATGTTAGTCTAAGAAGGTGGGTAAGAAAATTTTAGACAGAAAGTTAAAATGAGGAAAGTACCTGAACTTGATACCCTTCCAACATGCCAAAGCTGACAAAAGAATGTTGCACCTTTGGCATGAACAGCATCCACAATGGGTTTCCATGCCTCTACTTGCTCTTTAGTCCATATGCCCGGTGTGTGCAACATCCTTCATTTCACCATTATTCTTCATTATTTATATATTTAAATATACAAATATATTTAATTTCTCGACTAATTAAAAATATAAAAGCGTTTTTCTTTTTCTAAAACGCGAGATATCTAAATTCTTTTGGAGAACCAATTTGTTTTTATATATTTTGAAGGAAAATACTTAAATGTTTTGGTATTTTAAAAGATCAAGAATGTTTTTATATTTTCAATTAGTCAAAAACTTTGTGTCTTTGAATTAAAAAGTTAAGAATTTATTTTTTTTTCTCTCTAAAATAAAGTTAGAAAAGAAATACCCTTGAGCGGTGTTAGAGACTCCAGTAGCTTCAGTTATCAAAAAGCCTCCCTTAGAAGCTCTCTGGGAGTAATACAATACAGCATGGGACTGTGGAACATTGTCATAAGATCTCTGTCTTGTCAACGGTGCCAAAACAACTCTGAAATGACAAAATAATATTTTAATGTTAAACCTTATTAACTTGCTAAGTAAAAAGAAAACACATGATTAATAAGAGAAAAAGATTCTTATTATGACATACCTATGGGAGAGATTGAAGTTGCCCATTTTGTAAGGAGTAAGAAGAGGAATCACTGGAGCTTCACCCATTCTAATAATAATTAATTAGTTTCTGTGATATAATAATGTTGTTTATATGTTGGGATTAAAGCAAGATATCTGAACTCCAACATTGATAAGCCATTTATTTATAGAGAGTAAAGTGAAGGGAGTGGACCAGTTCTAAAAGGATCCATACAATGTATGTAAGTTATTGCTTTCAGAACTTGGTGTACACCGCAAAATAATATTTTCTCATTAAAATAAATACATCCTTATTTAACGCATTTTTCAATTATATTTATAATCAAATATTTATGATAACTAATAATGACTAAAATAATAATATTTATACAACATTATGCTTCAAAATTAATCATAATAATTTATCTTTATCTATATTAATTTGAGATTATGTGGATAAAATATAATTATATTATATTTAGAAAACGTAAAAGATATTCCGAAACAATTATTATGATGGCTTTGTTGCTAGTTGCTAATAATAGAAGAGGATGATGTCGGCCATTACGCACCATCACAACCACCGCTACGACAACTAGACACCAGGTTTGACACTTAGTTTAGCAGCCATTTGAAAGGCAACGACTTTAGTGAATTAGTGGGGCAATTTCAAACTGGATGGCTTTTTGCCTTGTTGGACTGAAAAAAAGTCAAAAGTCAAAACATCTTGACCAGCAGAACATACTATTTTTAATTAGTACTTTTTGATATCAATACTTTTAGATATCAGTTTAATTATTTTAATTTAATAGTTTAATAATATATTTTTAAATGTTATTGATTAATTATTAACAATAAATAATAATAAAAAAATTTAAACAATGATAATTGTTTCCAAAGACAATAAGCCTCTTAATTAAAAAAATATTTTTTTTGTTCTTGATCTTTACTCTTATGAAATTGGTTAGTTCTCTTGTCAATATTTTTTTTGTATTAACGGAATAAATCTATATGACATATTAAACTATTGATTTATCTGTTAAGAGTCAATTAAGATTGACAAATTCTTTTTTGTTGAGAGTCTCGATGTCTTTTAAAAGTAATGATCAGGGTCATTTAATTAGTTTTTCTTTCAATATTTTTTTGTTACTTTTTTTAAATATGTTGGATAAATTTATTGTGTAAAATTAAAAAATATTAGTAATTTTTAATTAAATTATTTTTACTTATAAACATTAAATAAAATATATATTAGTGATTAACATGTCACATAAATATATAGCTTATGATAGTTATCTTATCTTATCTTATCTTATCAAAGTCGGATAAGCCAGATAAGATAAGATAACTATCATAAGTTATATAAAGGAGAGCTAGAAGTCCTTAGGTACAAACTCATTCTTCATACTTTATACCTTTCAGGCTGCGTAGTATATTTGCAGATTCCACCACTTCGGCCACTCCAAGAAGACGATTCGACAACCGTTGCAAGTCCTGATCCTACAACCACTAACAACAATGGTTCTCGAGATCAGCATTGAACCCAGCATGATCACCGAAGTCGAGACTTACGACCTCACCTCCCGCCATTATCCTTACACCATTTATGCCGACGACCAACGCATCCTTTGCATCAACACCACCTCTTCCCAAACGCTCTCCAAGTGGCTCACCAACCTCCTCAAGTCCACTCCCAAAAATGTCCCGGTCATCGTGGGCGTAACCGCCGAGCACCAGTTTACCAAGTACACCAAGCGCGGCGTCAAGGACCACAGCTACGACTTCATCTCCCTCTGCGTTGGTTCTCACTGCCTCCTCTACCCTCTTCTCCAACAAGCCGACTCTTACAAAGCGAAGCAAAATCCTAGGCCCCTCTGCGACTTCTTCGCCAACCCTAGGGTTATCGCGGTGGGAATGGAGATCGAAAAGGTGAAGGCAAAGCTGGAGAAGCACCATGGGATCGAGCTGAAGAAAGCATTGGACCTTAAGGCGATGGGGGTGGAAGGGATGAAGGAGGTAGGGGAGAAGGTGGATCTGTGGCGATACAATCTTGACAAGTTGGCGAAGACAGTGCTGGGAAAGCACTTTGAAGTGGTGAGGCCGGAAGAGACGCTGGACTGGTACGATGAAGAAAGTTCGTGCTGTTATTACAATGTGTATACGGATGAAAAGACAATGTTCATCACCATTGATATTTATCTTTGCCACCTCATTGGTTTCGAGCTGCATGGTATAATCCATGGACATGAAGTGGGTAAGAGCCAAGATTCTAGTAAATCCAAGAAGAAGGTTAACAAGAAGAAGAACTCATGAGGTGCCTTTGATTTCTAAGATTAGTAATGAAATAATGCATGCATAGTTTGATTAGACTTTAGAGTAGTATATGACCATGATTCTATCCTTGTTAATGATAGTAACTTTTACCCTTTCAATTCTTATCTGGATTTGGATATAAATTTTTGTCATGTTGATTACTGCATAACTTTGAATGCAAGCAAGAAGTATTGAGCTAAAAATGGGTGAATCAAGATATATAATTGTTGCATAGATCAAGCAACATGCAGAACAAGTTAGAATATGTTCCTTAATTAATTTGCTCATCACACATGATTCCATTACTTTAACAAAGAGATATGTGCCTTTCTTGATGCATCATGGATAAGTTATCCATATTCTCTGCTGCTACTACTATATATAGAGGTGAGTATGTAAATACATGTTATTAACGAAAACCAAATACTAAAATGGCAGAAATAGCAGTAAACCTTGTTGTTGACAAACTAATCCCATTACTGAAAAGTGAGGCAAAGTTGCTGAGTGGCGCGCGTGGCCAAATCGAAAGCATCAGCGACGATCTACGGCTGATGCGAGCATATCTCAGGGATGTAGATGCAAAGGCGGAGATGGAGGCAGACAACTCTGATCAGAGCAGAAAAGAGTGGGTTGCTCAAATCAGACAAGTTTCCATCCGCATTCAAGATGTGATCGACCTTGTACAAGGTGGCCAACAATGATGATGACGACCACCACAATCCCCGCCGTGGACGGCGAAACGCCGTTGCTGGGGTTCTGTGCAAAATTTGTGACTTGCTCAAAAGTTGTGTACCCCGCCATGAGATTGCATCTGAGATTGGCGAAATCAGAGAGTCAATAAACAGACTCAAGGAAGCAAGACAATTGTACGGCGACTCCAATGCTGCTGCAGAATCAAGCGGCGGTCGCAGTTCATCACCGCAACGGCATTACCTTCGACTGCAAGCCAATTTTGCTGAAGAAGAAGAGCTTGTGGGGATTGAACATGCCAAGAAAGAGCTCACCAACTGGCTCTCAGAAGGCGCTGCTGGTCGCACAGTCATCGCTGTGGTGGGCGAAGGCGGACTTGGTATTCTGCTTCCCTCTCTACTTTCTATATTATGTTTCTCTCTGTCCAATTCAAAAATATTACATCCTAATTATAAAATGAGAAAGTTTTAGGTAAAATCAGTATTTAACTATAAAAAAAATAAAAAGTCTAGGGGCAGCATCTTACACCATTAAAAATATTATTGATGGCCAATTAATGGTTAAAAAACATCAAAATTGCTGGCCCCCTTAACATTCCTCGTAAAAAAAATTAGTGATTTTACATTATTAGATATAATCTCATACAATTAAAAACACTATTGATAATCAATTGATGATTACAAAACACAAAATTTATTGGCCTCGTAACACGCTTCTTATGAAATTATACTTGCGTCTTAATCTAATCTTTAAAATTTAAATTAATTTATTCAATTTGATTTTTTTTAATTTGATACCTATGACTCAGATTAGTTTTTCATCCTATTTAATTTTTTATAGAATTATTAATAACATATTTGAGATAGACTAACAATTATAAATGGTGACAATTAATTTTTTTTATTTCAATTCACTTCATAAAAATTCTTTAAAGCTTTTAAGTAAAATTAGGATTAAAATTATAAATTTTTCGTAGGGAACAAATTATCGAGGTAAAAAAATTTTAATTGCAAGCCATTAGAAGGTCTAATATATAAAATAGCCATTAGTCCATCTTAATATATTGTTATTGATAAATTTATAAAATTTTGACATTTATATTTTTAATAAAAATGTGAAAAAAGTAGAAAAAAAAGAAAACAGTTACAGAAACATAAAACTCTATATAATAATAAAAAAGAGAAAAGTCTTAATAAAGTTTGAACACTAAATAAAAATATATCCTCATTGTATATTGAAGTAAATTGTTGCCTCATTAATATAGTATTTTTATATTATGTTTTTATTAATAAAAAGGTAAAATCGTATACAATTAGATGTTATTAATTTTTTAATCAATTTATCAAATTTATATTTATTTTTTTCATATAATATAGCATTTTTATATTAATAAATAGTAAACAATTAAGGAAATACCTACTCTCTCATTTTTTATTTGAATATTTTAGATATGCATTATTTGGTTATATTTGTATCTGATAGATGATGATAATTACAAACTATTATTGTTATTTTATTGATGATTTATATTATTATCTTTAAATTAGTTTTTCTATTTTACTATTCAAGTAACATCAATAACATGCATTAAAGAGTTAAAGAAATGCTACGTATAAAAAAAAAATTTAAATTAATTATTATATATTTATGTATAAATATATATGTTATATTATTTATTTTTTATGTGTATTTTATATTATAATATATATTGTTAATTCGGTAGTTAATTTTTAGTGTATTTATAGAGTTTTTTTTGTTAATCTATTTCCATTAAATTCTTCTCTAGAAGTAATTATTTTTTAATTATGGTTCTTTAATTTTATCTTAGACGCTTTTATACATATTTAATCCTACCTTTTGGTCATGTATGATTTGAAACAGGTAAAACAACTCTGGTGAAAAATGTATACAAGCAAGAACAACAAAACCACCGTTTTGATTGTTATGGGTGGGTGGATGTATCTCGCTCACTCAAAGGAGTGCAGTTGTTCAAGACTTTGCTGCGGAGCTTTCATGATATGAAAGGAAGCAATGTGGACAAGAACCTTCATGCTTTGATTGAAGATACAAGAAAATACTTGGAAGGAAAGAAGTACTTAATAGTACTTGATGATGTTTGGGAAACAGAGCTATGGGGAGTTGTGGAATTGGCATTACCGAAAAATAATGGAATGATAATGATTACAACAAGAGATACGGGTGTTGCTGATTCTTGCAAAGTGTCAGCAAAAGTTCATACCTACCCACTGAAGCCTCTAGAACTCGAAAATGCCTTGAAACTCTTCCATTCGAAGGCATTTCAATCTGATTCCAAGAATCCGTCTGAAGAGTTGATGAAACTATCTGAAGATTTCACAAAAAAGTGCGATGGTGTGCCACTTGCAATTGTGGCTATAGCTTCTCTTCTGTCAACCAAGAAAGAAAGAGTCTCAGAATAGAAGGCGGTGTACAACAGCCTTCAATCAAAGCTTGCAAGCGATTCTCATCTTAAAGGTTAGGCACTGTCAGAAAGCTATGAGGATCTTAGTTACCACCTCAAGTCATGTCTCTTGTACTTTGGCCTTTTTCCCGAGCAATACGCAATCAAGAGGGGAAGGCTCATCAATTTGTGGATAGCTGAAGGGTTTGTAGAGTGCAGAGAGCACCAAAGTCAACGAGAAGTTGGAGAAGAGTACTTAGCTGAGCTCATTGCTAGGAGCTTGGTTAAGGTAGCTGATGTGAACACTTACGGCAGAGTTAGAAAGTGTAGAGTTCATGATTTGATGCATGACTTCATTGTGAAGAAATGTGAAGAGTTCAACTTCTGCCAAGTGAAGAAAGGTAACCCGTTTTATTTTGATAAATGGAGTAGACGTTTATCAATTGGCACAAATGTTGACTTTGTTGATCTGAGAACAAGTGCTGATAGAAACCAATGTAGCTTGTTGCGTTCTTTCCTTCTTTACAATAATGAGAAGAAAATGATAAGCACTTTTGTGAACTCACTTTTCTCTAAATTCAAGCTCTTGGTAACACTGGACTTTGAAAACATACGACTTGGTCATCTTCCAGAAACAATTGGAAACTTTGTCCACTTGAAATACCTAAATTTAAGAGATACCAACATTGAGAGCATCCCCAAATCCATCGGAAAGCTCCGAAACCTGGAGACTCTTGACCTAAAATGGACCAATGTGAGTGATCTTCCGGTGGAGATTTACTCACTTACAAAGCTGTGTTATCTTAATGTGTATACGAAAGCGTGGGAAGGTGTGAAATTAAAGAGAGGGATTGCAAATTTAACGGCCCTACAAAAATTAGCCTTGGTTGATGCAAGTGATAATGTTGGGGAACTGAAGAATTTGAAGCAATCGAGGAGTTTGAAGATCAAAAATGTTGTTGGAAAGGATGGAATGTGGTTGTGCAATGCTATAGAGAGCATGAGCAACCTATGCTCATTGACGATAAGTGCCAAAAACAATGAAATTCTTGAATTGGAGTCATTAACTAGTCCTCCTCCACACCTTGAGCGTCTTTACTTAGAAAAAAAGGTGACAGATTGGGTTTTTATACTCAAAAATCTAATCAAGTTGGAGTTGGTAGGGTTTAAATTCACACAAGACGAATTGTGTCTTGTAGGGCGTTACTTGCCAGAGTTGATGCTACTTTATGTCCGCTCATTCGAGGGTGATGAATTAAACATTCAAGAAGGGTGGTTCGAAAAACTACAAGCACTCTACATATGGGCTCCAACATTGAAAGCTATTAGAATAGATGCAGGATCACTGCCTTGCCTCCAACATTTCTCCCTCCCACTTTGGCATCGGAATCCAGAAGCAGCACAAGTGCCAGATCATGTTCGGAAACTCATGCCTAGAAACAGACAGATACTGAGAAACAGATACGCTGAGAGACAGAAACCAAGAGATAGAGATTGAAATATATTTCAGTAATCTGTTTGGTGCAATGGGAGATAGGAATTGAAACAAAAATGAAATTCTAATTTAATTTGTACAAAGCGTAAAATTAGAATTAATTAATTGAAATGAAATTATTTTAGGTATAAAATGTTATTAAAGTTTCAATCTCCATTTCTAACAATTTTAGTCTTCTGTGTCCCTATTTTTTTAGAGGTACTGAAATACTGAAATTTTAGAGATAAAAACAGAAATTTTAGTACCAGTCTCTAAATCAACAAACACAATACTGAGTCTCAATCTATTAGTTTCTATCTCAATATCTCAAAACAAACGGTACCATATAGTTATATACTATGTAGACTATAGAGCACCCGTCACTTGTTGACATTTTAGCAATATCATGTGGTTACTACTGCTTATTCATTATGTACATACACTTCTATATTTTCTTTTACACTTGGAAACATTAATGTACATATTGTGAAAATCAATTATATTCAAAATTGTTCTTTGCTTTTTGACATAGTAACTTTTCTCGATTAACAAAGCTTTGCACATGTCATCTTTATCTTACAAAACCATTTTTAGTTGCTATATATTAACTATCAACTAATATTAAGCTCCACAGTTCTTAAACCAGTTAACTACCAGATAATAACTAATTACATTCAGGAACGGAACACTCGTTGCTTACCAAATGTATAATATTTAAATATTTTAGAGAATAATGACTATGATAAATATAATTGTTTATAGTTTCTCCCAAGTACTGATGCTGATTATCTCCATGATGAGTTGCTCCCAGCCCCACACACAACAAATTAAGAATAAAGAGAGGATTGTTTTTACGCTATGTGGATCAGTAATTCGTGATTTGATAAAATAATAGTAATGACTAGGTTTGATTAAATTCTTCGCCGATTAATATTTTGGGATAAGAATCTTTGACTTTAACTTTGGGATTATTGACCCAACTTGGGATTATTGACCCAATTATGAAAACATGCCCCTTCCTAAATTATAGATACACAATATAATAATGCTTTGCACACTAATTTATTTTATATTTCATAACTTTTTAGTTTTTACTATTCATGATTGAGTTTCACATGATTTAGTTACTCATGTTTCTATTCATTTTACAAAACTCTCACCCCTATTTTTAGTTTTATACCATCCACGTCCTTATTCTTATATTTTTATTCATAAAATGTATGTGCCAATTAAATATGTTAATAGTAAAATAAATAGTCAAATTCATCTTCGAAATTATTTGTTTTTTAAATTGGTTTCCAAACAAATTTTGTAATTAAATTTGTCCTTTAAATATTTTAAATTAATCACGTTAGTCCTTCAATTATTTTTTTTGTTGACGGTGTCAAAAATTTGTTAATATGACACATTAAATGATACTATAACACATACGTAGGAGTCTTAATTGACTATTAACATGATAAGTTTATAAAATTAGATCAAAGCAAAACTTAATTGAGGGAATAACTTGAGGTATTGAAATCTCTAAATTTGAAATTTTTTTTATCTAATTTCATAAACTTATCATATTAGCTACCAATTAGGATTACTAGGTGTATATTGTGGTGTCAATTAACGTGTCACATTAACAAACTTTGACGTTATTATTAGCAACAAAAGTGACGGAATGACTAAAATGACTAATTTAAAATCTTTGAAAGACGAATTTGATTAAAATAATTTTTTGAAAACTAATTTGAAGAATAAGTGATCTTTTGAGGACTAATTTGATCATTAAAAAAAATATCATTTTCGTTCTTGATCTTTACTCTTATAAGACTGGTTAGTCACTCTGTCAATATTTTCTCTTTGTATTAACGAAATATGTCTACATGATATGTTAAACTGTTGATTTATCCGTTAAGAGTTAATTAGAATTGACAAATTCTTTTTTATTGAGAGTCTCGTTGTCTTTTAAGGTAATGGTCAAGGTCATTTAATGTTTTTCTAATATTTTTTGTTACTTTTTCTAAATATGTTGGCTAAATTTATTTTGTAAAACTAAGAAATATTAGTAATTTGTAAATTGTTTTTACTTATAAACATAAATAAAAGACATATTAGTGATTAACATGTCACATAAGTATGTTTCTGAGAGAAATCATTGACAGAAGAACTAACTAGTCTGACAAAATTAAATACCAAGAGACAAAATGAGTATTTTATTTATTTTGTCTTTGTAGTCCTTTAAAAAAAATTATCAAAAATCGTAATGGACTCATAATAATAAATTCTACTGACTTTTTAATATTTTTTTAGCTGTTATAATGCTTTTTTTTAAATAATTTTTAATTGATCTATTAATTAAATTCTAGTATTACATTATAATTAGAATTAAATAAATATTATTTATTTTTAAAATTAATTTAAAAATGAGAGATATATTATATTCCTAAATTATTTATAGATTATACTCTTTAAGAATATAAAACTTGCAATAAAATAAAACAAATTAAATAGTATGCAATTTTTTATCGAGTTAGCCCAACTTGCAATTTGCACCATTCTCTCCAAGTAACGAGTAACTAGTAATTAGCCATATAAACGGATGAGTCCGGGGTTGAAACTAAGTATATTTTGTTGTTAATATTTATTTATGTTTGGTTTTAATTTTGATAGTTCTAATTTATTTAAGAAAACTAGAAAAGCAATTGAAAATTTCTTCTAACTTTTTTTTAATGGACTTAATACATTTATAAAAACTATAAGCAGATTACATTATATTCAAAAAAAATTCATAAGACACAATAAGACAAAATTATACAGATGTGGATTAAGAAAAAAAATGTGACATAATTTTTAAAAAAAATATTATTTGTATACTAAAATTAGTCTCTAAAATTACTTACTAACGTATTTGTGTATAAAATATAAATATATGTATAATTTAGTTTATAGTTTAATTACTCTGTTAGTCTCTATAGTTTTGCGAAATTTTTAGTTAGATCTCTATACTTTTTTTCCTTTTAATTGAGTTCTTACACTAAATTTTTTTTAATTGGGTCTTTACATTTTTTTTTCTTTTATTTTGGTCCCTGTACTAATTTTTTTTTAGTTGGGTCCCTATAAAATTAAGTCAATTACACCTAGTTGAACAAAAAATTTGGTGCAGGACCTAATTAAAAGGAAAAAAAAATAAGAACTTAATTAAAAATTTTGTGAAACTATAAGGATCAACAAAGTAATTAAACTTTAATTTACTTTTAATGTGTATTTATATTCTAACATATATTTTATGGTGAAAACTCAGGTGTAGTCGACTTCACATGAAGTTGATACCTGAGAGCTGTTAGATAATTTGACTTATTTGACTAAATTTTTATCTAACAGCTCTCAGATATCAACTTCACGTGAAGTTGACTTCACCTGAGTTTTCATCATATTTTATAATGATAACTAATTTTAGTGCATCCGTAGTATATTCAAATGTTTTACCATAGTTACAGTAGGCTTTTATTACATTCACACTACAGACTAATTTCAAACGAAATAGGTATGGTAATGAGACGAGATGGATATTTGATTATCCATATTCATTTTAAAATTCATATGTTAGTCTCACTTTCTTTTTTTTTTTTGGTCTTGTCTCACTTTCTGTTTCCATTATCATGGTATTTTAATTTTTGTCAAATAAAGATTTCTTACTATTTTTACAAAAAGACAATTTAACTATATAAAAAAAATTATTTTAGTTTCTGATCTTATTTTTTGTGAGACAATGCAATCCGTTTGTCATTTTCACCCTCTAACTCGTAACAACCAAAATATATTCTCCATGTGGATTTTTTTTTTTGTCAGTATTGAAATAGGATTGAAAGTCCAAGAGGAGAACAAACAATATAAATAACATAGGATAATGTAGCCCCTCTTTCATTCTCTTTGAGGAGTTTTACTAAATTTGAAAATGGACAATCCAAAACAAAAACGTCAAGTATATTCCCCATATTGATTATTGAAACTAGAAAATATTTTTGCTTTAGAGCAGCAACAATAAAATGTGATCGTTAAGACTTTAAGACAAAAAAAAAGTTTCTAGACCATTACTATTTGCCCATACCCTGCTAACTGTGGCAGCAAGGACTCTGTGCCCGTGGTCCATTTCAATTGGATCGCAAAATGGAGAAGAGCCATCTTAGTCCTACCACATTTACCAAAAATTAAAAATAAATAAAACAAGTGAATTTCTATCCTTATTCTAATAGTGTGTTCGAAAAAGATTAAGATGAGAAAAGAATTTTATTCCTGTGAAAAAATAATTCTAATTTTATTTTAAATTTAAATTCATAATTTAAAACAATTGATTGTGTGAATGAAATAAATTTTATGTTCTCTACTATTTTATCTTTGTTGTTTCTTTATTTGTCTTCTTTTATTTGTTTATTAAGAATAATTTTGATATTTTAATTTTTAAAAAAATAAAATTATAAATTAAACCTCTTTTGTAGGGATGGTAATACTACCCGAACCCGCAGGTACTCACCCCGCTCTTATTCATTCGGGGTGGGTAATTACCCGCCTCGCACCAGGGCGAATTCTTAAGAGGAACGGGACGGGACGGAATCAGATTTAGGTAATACTCGCATCTACCTGTCCCGCTATATATATAATATATATAATTTTAATATATAATATGTATAATATATGTAAAATAATTAGTAAATGATTAATAATATTATATTATATTTAAATTTTTACTTTAATTTATGTTATGTATGTTATGATGGTTATATAAATTTTGAAATTTAATTTTATTTATTGAATTTTAATAATTATAGGAGCGGAACAGATACCCGTAGGGACGGGTTAGAGTTCAACGTTTTACTACTCATGAATAAAAGTAGAGCGGGTTCTATGCGAGTTGTTGTACAGCAGGATAGAATCGGATAAAACAAAAATATACCCCTACTCACTTCGTTGTCACCCCAACTTTTTTTATTTGATTTAGTTTAAATATTAATGTAAAAATTAAAAATCTTTTAAAAGTTAAAAATTATACTTTTATTATATTCTAAACTTAAAAAAAATTTCATAAGAATTCTATTTTTAAGGAAGTCCAAACACACCCTAAGAAAGGTCTAATGTGTTATGGGAGATTCTAAGCTAAGCATCACACAAAGATGCTAACTTCTAAATATGTCATATTAATCTTCTTCTGCTACCATCTCAGACTTTACAAACCAACGAAGTCCGAGGATGATTTAATTGGTATATAGTATATACTTTATTTTTCTTAAGCAACAGTTGGGGAATCCGATGAGCTCTGTTTATCTGAGGCTTGACATTTTTATTTGGTATATTTTTATAGAGATTTTAGAGTAATAATATACTAATATTAGAAGTGTTTATGGGTAAGGTAAAATTAGATTTGTTTTGATTTAGATTTGGTTTTAATATATATCAAATTTATTTTTTTGACTTTAACTTGGTCTTAAATCCAATGAAATTTAACTATTTTTTGGGTCACAATTATATCGGGTCTAAATTGAGTGGAAATCGGGTCTTTAAAACTTTAAAAATAATTTATAAAGAAACTTATTTATTATGAACTTATTTATAAAAAAGAAACTTGTTACCGAAAAATTGATATCTATATTTGAACTTGAATTTGTCTATAAATTCTAATTTGATACTTGTTTGATATATTTTCTAATTCAACAAATCTAATTAAACATAAAACAACAAGTTTATAGTTAATATAACATAATATTGAAATAAATTTAAAACATATATATCTTTTTTAGTTCCCTTATGGTGTGTTTGTTTGATGGGACACAGACACTAATACATAGACACAGTAGTACACACGTTAAGGGCGTTATCGGTTCAGTTTGGTTCGATTTTGGATAAAAAAACTAACCGAACCGATATGTTTGGTTCCTAAAGACACACAACCGTTTGATTTGTTGCTTTTACAACAACCGAACCGAACCGAACCAACAGCGATTCGGTTCTGTCGGTTTTTTCGGTTTTTAATTCCTAATGAGAAGAATATGAATCACAATAATTAGGGGTTTAAAATAGTCAATAAACTGAAATAATAAAAGTAAAACATTGAAATGGTTAGGGGTTGGAAATTTTTGTTGTTAGGTTAAAAGTTAAAATGGCTAAAACATTGAAATGTATGCATATCTTTGGTTCGGTTCGATTCGATTTCTATCAAGCCAACCGAAAACCAAACCAAACCAGTCGGTTTTGTCAGAAAAAAACAAAAAAAATTGATTTTTTCAGTTTTTAAATCGGTTGTTATAATTTTCGGTTCAATTTTGCAGTAATTTTTGGTACGGTTCGATAACTTACACTCCTACTACACGTACACCGTTTGTTTGCTGAGACACGGATTTTTAAAGGACACAGTGACACACAAACATACATAAAATACATATATATTTGTGTCCTTAAAAAAAGATGAGACTGAGATACATTGAATAAGACAAATATTTACTCTTTTATCTTTAGTAATTTACTCTTATCCTTATTTCATTGGTAATAATATAGGAATAAAATTAATATTTAGTTTATACTGGTGTGTCTTATCCAGTATCACCAAACACAATAAAAAATTTGTCTCTTTGTGTATATATCTCTTTGTGCACAATAAAAAATTTGTGTCTCTTTGTGTATATATCTCTTTGTGCATTTATGTATGTGTCCATGTATTTAAATGATAATAAACAAACGCAATTTTAGAGTGCACATGGGTGAAAATGAATCCGTCTTGACCCAAATTTGGTTCAAAATAATGACTATGTCTATTTTTAAAATTTTTAAAGAACTCTAAATCCAGTAAAATCACATCAAATTAACTCCTAAAATATTTGAAACCAAACCAGATATTCGAATGGGTTAAACCATGTATACTCCTAACTAATATAAAAAAAAATAAGAAAAAGGCAAACCCCGTTTTATTATCAAAGTGGGTACCTTACTTCCAGATACCCAAAGGTCAAAAAATAAGATTGAAAAACAATTGAGAAAGAAAATATAAACACAATTGTCAATTAGTCTTTAAAAACTTTTGTAATAATAAAAATTCTTTAACAACCAATTTTAGGTGTTTACTCTTTTTCTATTTGATCCTGAAGAAAACAAATGATCATATCAATTCGCTTATCAGGTTTAAAATTTGCATTAGTTAAAAATGATTACTATATAAACAAAAATATAATAAACCAATGCAAAAGTTTTGGTTTATATTATTTTTCAATTACAATTGAAAAATCAGTAATAATAAATTAAAATCCAGAGAAAAAATTATCTTATAGTGACTAAAAATATCCAAAAAGGGAAAAGAAAAGATAAGTAATTTTTATAACTAAATTTATCCATTCACTCCAACGATCTCATCTGCAGACTTATGGTGATTCACCTTGGCTAACCCATTCCCACGCGCCACCGCAGCCATCGACGGTGAGTGTACCGACTCCACTACCGTCGCAGCCCCCAATTCCATCTGGCAAACCCTAACAGCGCCAATCAACCTCTCCGGCAGCTCCTCCTCCTCCTGCGCCTCCACAACAAAACCCATATCGATCGTAACGCTCGTCACGCACCCCAACGCGATTCTCAAAATCGCGTTCGCAATTGCACTGCTCCCAATGTCAACGTCGATTTCCAAGTAGTTACTCCCTCTGTGGTAGTTACACGTAACCGCTTTCCCTAACAAACACGCGCTGTGGTTTCCAACGGCTTTTCTAACGATCCACGGTCCCTTCACGATACGGTTCACAAGCTTAAACCGCTCGTTCCTGAACCGGTCATCTCCGTTAACGAATCGGTCCAATAACGAACCGGACCGAATCGGTTCTTCCGTTGCGAAGTAGAACACGGCACTGTGGTGGTCCTTACCGTAGGGAATTTGAAGGTTCACTGCGAAAACGAAGCTCTTGAGGGAGCGACCTAAGGTGTGTGATTTTCTGAGCGCGTGCGACACGCGATTGTCAGAGCGTGAGAGGACGTTGTCGATTCTTGTGGTGGATTTGAGCCAGTCCATGCCGGCCGGCGAGAGGAGGTAGTCACCGGCGGGGGATTTTTGTTGTTTTGTGAAGTAGTTGACGGAGCGGAGGGAGAAGACGTCGCCGGGAGGTGAGGCCCAGCCGTTGGATCCAGTGTGGAGGTCCACGTGGCGGAGTGATCCTCCGTTGATTGATTCGGAGATCCATTCCGGTGTTCCGCCGCTGTTGGTGGTCGTGTTGCCGGAGCTCCGGCGAGTGTTCCTCTTTTGGCACATAATAACTGATTATTATGATTGAATCTGTTCTGTGATGCGTAACACTGTGCAGCACTGAAATGGAACGTGCTTTTATACGGAGAGTGCGGAAGGGTTGAAATGTAAAATTAAATAATTGAAAATCGCGCCCTGAAATTTTTTGAATTTACGAGGGAGACCCTTTTGATTTTTGAAAAAGAGCCAGCTACCGAAGGCATAAAACACCCTGGCTTAGTAGTTAGCGCCTTTCTCCTTTCCCGTACCAGTATTTATATATGTAATCATATACATGTACAAGTTGGTATAGTACATATTTTAACGAGTAAGAAATGTTTATTTCTTGACATAAAAGAAAAGAAATGCTAATTTGTTCGTTCATGGAAATACTACGCTTTAAGAATTAGAAATAAATATATAAATAAAAGTTACTGATATAACATATAAGACTTAAATTTGTTATTATTACTAGTGATTTCTAATATGACTATATTATAATAATAAAATTGTTATACATTTAAGTATTTTTTAATTTAAGTTTATCTAAGTGGGTCCAATACTAATAAAAATCACTCTCACTAAAAGAGCGTAATTACACGCGCGTCTTTTTCATGGAACTTCTTCTCACGCTCGTTTACGCGCGGAGCGTCTTTTTCTTCGTCTTTTCTTCGCATTCCTCTTTCTCCTCTTCCTTTTTCGCATTCATTCTTCTTCATGTGTTTTCTCCTTATTGTTATCCTTTTGTTATTGTTGTATTTTTTTTCTCTCCCTAGCGAAGAAGCAGTAGAAGGTAAAGAGGAAAAGTTTTGAATTATACAGAACAGAAATGAACCGAAGTTATATTCAAAATGAACCGAAAATTAAATTTAGAATGTAAACTCATTTCAAAACAAGTATAGACAAAATTGAATCATGAACAAAAACACATCCAAATCCATCAAGTGATTTTGTGCATTATGTGTTTCTTCTTCTTTATTTGATTAGATGAACAAGACAAGAAAAGAAGAACATGATGAGAAGTTTTGAGGAAATTATTCTTCTTCTTCTCTTTCGTTATTGTAATCATCAACAACACCAACATTTTGAATTGAATTTGAATTTATATAATGGACAATGTTCGATTCATTTAGTTTTATACATTGGTTTCGCTTTGATAACAAAACCAGTCCGTAAATGGCGGCGTTAATGGTGAACTTGTTAGAGCTGAAGATAGTCCTGGTAGGATATCTCATCAATGTGGGATTGGAGATTAGAAAGGGAAATAGGGGTGGTGGCTGGGTGAAAAGGGTTAGGGTTAGAAAGGTGATTGGGTAAAGGAAGTGGTGTGGTGGTAAAGATGAGGGTAATTTAGGGATTTTAAGTAATTTTTTAGTGTTTGGATAATTTTGCCTGTAAAAATATTTTTTTATGGGTACAAATGGTAATTTCTTTTTTCTATGGGTAGATATGTCAGCGTTTTCAACTTTCGTGGGTACAAATGGTAGTTTACTCTTGTTTAAATATAAAGCTTTATTCTTATAATAATTATGGTGATTATGCAAGTATTATTAAAACTAAAATTATATTTTTTATAGTGTAGTAATATTTTTTTAAATAACACTATTTAAAAAGTATTGTTTTACAATAAAAAAATATTATTTTAATTTTAATAATATTTTTTAAAATACTATAATCATCCTAATTACTGTAACGTACTCTTACTAAAATGACCTTTATTACTGATGGCTCTTTGAAAGTATTTCACTCACTAAAATTGTCTAGAGAAAAAATCACCCTAACTCTTGTTCTTTTTTAAAAAACCAAATAAGAAAAGTTATCTTGTACTCTTCATAACTTGAAGCAATCCACCTGTGATATTTTTTTTAGAAGTATCGTTTTCGGAAAAATATGTGCATGAAACTTGGCAATGAAAAGAAGATTATAAAAACACAAAAATTCTACTTATATACTAAAATCAGTCATTATATATTTATATATAAATATATATATTATTTAACTTATTTTTAATATATATTTTATATTTTAATTTATATTTTATATTAATGACTGATTTTGGTGTATAAATAACTTTATTCTTAAAAGAATAAGGTATTGCAACTTGAATATATTCCGTAAACATATTTATAGAAAATGTTTAAGTACAGATATATATATATAGAGAAAATTTAATTATTTCAAACTGTTCTATATCTTTTGCGGTCTTAATTATGTATTAATATGATAGTGAAATGGATTTCAACTTAATTACTCAAAATTGATGTTCAATTATAAGTGTGAAAAAAGTTTCAATTTGTGGGAAAATTTTGATAATTATATAAATAAATTTGATTATTCACATATTTGTCATAATTGTATTAAAATAATCCAATGTAAATGCAAAAAACTAAAATTTGATTATTTTAATGAAAAATTGGAGTATTTGGATGCGGGGCAATCCTATTATAAATCAAAATATATGGAATGAATATGAAAAGTGGAGTATTTTGTTTGATTTAATTAGGCTTACTCAATTAAATGTCTAAAATCGACAACTCACACTCTTTTTTGTGCCCCATAATATTAGGTTTAGTGTAAAGCTTTTACTTTTTAAAAGTAACTTATAAAAATTAACTTTTAAAAGATGGTTTTTTAAAAAATTGTAGCATTTTTATTTGATAAAATAGCTTTTAAAATTTAAAAATATTATAATAGACATAAATTCAAGTATTAAATTTGAAAATTAGTTAACATATGAGATTATATTAGACTTTTAAATTTTGAAAAATACAAGCCAACTTTAAAAAGTTATATCCTCAGTGCTTTCAAAAGTATCCCGATCTTTTAAAAACTATAAACACAAGCACATAATATTTTTGATTTACCAAACATAAAATAAGAAACTTAAACTTTTAAAAAATATAAACAACTTTTCAAAAAACTTTACCAAACTAAATCTTAGTTGCCCTCACTGCCATCGAATCAAACTGAGACAAAGGAACAGCTAAGCATATCGTCATTACAGAAAAGCCTTCTTGTTAGGGTTCTTTTCCTTTGTTTATTTTCCATAACTACTCATAATCATAATAGCAACAGATAAGAAGACTTATTTTTAACAAAACACACGTGGAACAACACACCGTAGAAAAGATGATTATGAAACATCGGAAAGACGATTTTAAAATAGTCCAAAAACTAACGACGCTTTTAAAAATTGTGTGGAACATTTGGGACTTTTTTATAATAAAATATGGATGAGGATGATTTTGATTTTTCAGGCAAATTTTGGAGATCAAAATAGTATTTTGGATTTTTCTAATCCTGGGAGACTAAGCTAATAAACTCTCTCCCTTATGGCAAATATATTTTATTAACTAAACTATCATTACTCAAAGTTAACTACACACCAAGTAGTATGAGTATGATTCACATTGATCTAATATATTTTCCCGAAACTATTTTTTTCACGATTTACAATATTTTAACAAAAAAATCGTACTTGGAAAGATTGATACCAATTCAATTAAACCTAACCAATATTAAATTATTAATAACTAACGAAGAGAATAAGGGAAACGACAACGATTACATTGCATAGTATACACGCTCTTGGATTACATAATGAGATGATATCTCTAACTTGTTCCAAATTTTTATTATAAAATATACATCCATTAAACATATTTTAAACTTCAATGAGGCAATGAATATCACATCTAATCTAACCACAGCAAATGCAACAAACAAGATACTCAACTTTATAATTAAGTGAATGACAAAAAAGTGTCATGCAAATATCTATAATCTAGAATTAGGGCACCTAGAGCTTGCTGCCCAAGCCTAAAATTTCAAAATGCAACAATGATAAATGCTGTCAATGCAAGAAAAAATGAAAACTAAGACAACAAAATTTTGTTGTGAGAATCATACATCGAAACTAAATTCCCAGAATGTTGGTTGTGAACGAATGGCATAAAGAATGTTTCAATACAACAACATGCACATCACTGCAACTAACTATTTAGGCTATATTACACCTTCATTTTAACACTTTAGTACAAATAAAGATCTCATTCTCATAGCTCTATCATATTCTTGTGACATTTGTTAAGCAAAATGATCAAGCTACCTTACACCATGTAAGAGTGCCACTGCAAACTTTCATCATTTCTTAATCTGAAACATCTATGGTATCCCTTTATTCCTATATGGCATTGTCACTCTTTGGTACGTCCTTTGATAACAAATAACAAAAAATCAAGGGAATTTCATGCTATGATTTGATTTTGATAAAATTGGCACAAAAGAAAACTATACTTGCTTGGTGATTGTGTGGAAGGAAGCAACATTGACTGATGCTTTAAGTTAAACTGCTTAAAATTCAAAACAAATGTTAATCGTGACATATTACCATCTGCAACACAAACATGAATGCAGTGCAAAATGAAGCGAGAAAACAAATCAGAAGAACACATAAAACATATGAAATGAAACCTTGTTCATAATAGCATACTGGAAACAGAACATCTACACTTGGTTAATGATCTCTTTCAAATATAAATGAACAAAACGGAACTGTTGAAACAAAAATCTAGATCAAATTGCCTTCTAGAAAGCATGGTTCCGATTCGAAACACAAGTAGGCATCATTTGATGCATGATAATTGCTTGCTCCTCTCAGAGGCAAAGGCTTCTAGTGTTCTTTAAAGCAGTTAGCCAGTTACAATTTGAATCATGTTACAGTGTTACACCACTGTGATGCTACAACTTTTAACAATAACATCAACTCTGGTTTCGAGTATATCCAGTGCTGTAGTTTATTTTCGAGTTAACAATATGATCATATTCTCGAATTGACAATATTGGCAGAAATTCCTGTTGAATTACAACGATATATTGAAAGAATAGTTTCTAGTTCAATTCTATATATAACACAAATTATCAACACACTTTTAACTATTCCATACAATCTTCTTTAAGTGCAAAAAAAAGACAAAAATTACAGAAAGGATAACAAATTAACAACTCAGTCCCTTTCTCACATGAGCTGGTCATTTTTTGAAACCTTTAACTATTTCGAAATGTTGCAACTATATATCAGCAATTAATTAGAACTCAGGGGTGTAAGTGCAGTGTAATAATACCCCATACATAACATCACACGAACTATGTAAGTAAAAGATATAAAAATGTTTAAAAAGAAAAAAAAGAACAAGCGTACACAAACATACTTTACAAATCAGGCCTTGAGAAGTTCGAAATTGCAGAATGGTGGCAAATGCAAGCAAGGTTTTGGTGATTCTCAGTGAGCCTTTCGTCTCTGGATGTCGCCGAGTTGCTGCTGCAGCTGCTGCTGCTGCTGCTGCTGTATGGGGCGGGGCTTATTCTCAGTGGCCAATCTGTAAATCCAATATACCTAAGGGGGTCACGAGAGCAAATAAGCAAAAAACAACATCACTAGGGTTTGTTCCTGTAAATAAAGAAAATGAATGTTCCAGAGAGAAATTGAGAAGAAGAAAAAAGAGGATAGAGTTAGTACCAGGGCGAAGACGTGAGCTGCGATGAGAATAACGACTAAGAGGGGCAGTGCGTTGAGGATCCATGGATGCTCAAGCGACTTCACCATTGCGAGAGAGCGAGAGAGAGATTAGGATCTGGAGCCTTGATACGGTGTCGTTTTGTTGTTAGATTTGTTGAAGGTGATTTAGTCGTTTTAGTTTATCGGCAAACGGGGATCTCTCTGTCTGGAGAAGTCAGGCTCTGCCACTCCGGTTAACTTACTTTACTGTACAATTGTATCAGAGTTTGGATCTTCTCACCTTTAAATTTATTATATAATTTTTTAAAACAATTCCAAATATATTTAATTAAATCCAAATTTGATTTTAATATTTTTATTAGATTTATTTTGTAAAATCGAATGATTTTAAATTAATTCAAAATAAATTGTTAAATTATATTCATCTTTATATTATTAATATATAAGATAAACCACTAAAAATATATTTCAATTATTTTTACATTAATAAAAATATTTTTAAATTTTATTATTAATAAAAATATTTTAAATTATTTAAAAATGTGGCAAAATTATACACTTATAAATTAAAATATTTTATATTAACAAAAAATAATGATGCTACAAATAGAATTTTTTATGTAATCGGTCACGTCACAATTTTTTGTTAGTGGAATATTTTTGACACGTTTTTAAATAATTTAAAAATATTTTTATCGATAACAAATTTTAAAATCATTTTTATTAGTGTCAAAATAATTTAAATACATTTTTGTGGTTTACCCAAATATATATAACTTTATAAATTTTTTTACAACCAAAAATTAAACTTAGTAATTATTATGTAACATTTATATCAAAAGAAAATATCTTAAAATAAAAATATTATATAATATAAAATATTAATTAAATTATACAAATATTTTATTATTCAAATTTAGAAATGATAAAAATCTCCTAGTTATGGGATGTCTCCGGAACTATTCTGAAATCTGAACAAGGATATGTATATAGAAAGGTGAAAACTTAGGTGCGGTCGACTTTACGTGAAGTTGATAGTTAAGAGCTATTAGATGAAAATTTAGTCAAATCAATCAAATTATCTGACGGCTCTCAGTTATAAACTTTACGTGAAGTCGATTGCATCGGAATTTCCATCATATAAAAACCTTTTGTTCGCGGGGACAGAAATGGAGGCAAAATTTTTTTGGAACAGGCACGGAGATCCCAACGGATCTTAAATTTATGTGAAATACCTTAGTTCTTCTTAACGACTTATTACTACTATAGGTTTTCTTTAGAATAAATCTCTACACACAAGTTAATTAATCAAATAAGTCCACCAAGTCATTTATATTTACGCTCGTATGTTTTTTTCCGCGCTCCTACTGCACACACGTTCTTCTTCTTCTTTTTCTTTTTCACCCTTGATACTTCGTCTTCTTTTTCTTCTTCACCCTTGATACTTCATCTTCTTCTTCGTTTCTTTCTTTTTCGTTATTTTTCTCTTTCGTTATCATCGTCACCAACACCATCTCCTCCTCTTCCTCTTTCTTTTCTCATTGGAATTTTTTCTTCTTCTTTTTTCTCCTTTTTCTCCATCATCTTCATCATCATGATCATCATCGTTATAGTCATTGTTGTTTTCTTCTTATACGTATCGTCGTTATCGTTATCGTCGTTATTATTATCGTTGTCGTAAAATTTTTGCCATATTGATGACGTTGCCTAATTCAAAATTGATTTGGATATGTTTTTGTTGACAATTCAGTCATTTTTGTGTATTATTTTCAAACTCAGTTTGTATGTCGTAATCATTAAAGAAAATATTTTTGTATATTTTTAACAAAATTTTAGTGTAAAAACTAAGAAATTTATGTGTTATTGTTAAGAAATTTCGGTGTATTTTTATTTTGATAAGTTTTGCATAATTCAAAATACTTCCTCTTTCTCCTCATTTTTTGTTGCTTCTTCTTTTTCATCATCTTTTTTTTTCTTATTCATCTTTTTATTTTTGTTTTACCTTCTCAAATTTTTTCTTGTCTTACTCTTTTAATAATAATAAAAACAAAAAAATTAAACAAAGAAGAAGAAAAACATATAATACTGCAAAATTACTTGAAAAAAGATGAACCTACATTCGTTCAATGAAAAGAAAGAAAGAAATAAGAAAAAATGCATTAAAGAAAATATTTTTGTGCATTTGTAGCAAAATTTCAGTGTAAGAGTTCTGAATTTGAATTATTATTGTGATGAATCTGTTCCATTCTCGTTTCGATATATTTTGGAAAACTTTTGGTGTATTTTGAAAATCTTTTGGTGTATTTTAAAAATTTTTCGGTGTATTTGTATTGTGATAAGTTTTGTATAATTCAAAATTCTTCTTATTTCTCCTCCTCCTCATCTTCTTCTGCTTTTTCTTTATCTTCTTATTTTATTTTTTCATAACTTTTTTTAGGAAGAAAAGATCAAATAAAAAATACATAATGTTGCAAGATTAATAAAAAGAGGAGGAGAAAAAAATGCAGCAATAAAAAGAACGACGATGAGGATGAAACATGCAAAAAAAAGGAGGAGTAACGCAAAAAAAAAAAAAAAGAGAAGAACAAGAAGGAGGACGAGAAGGAAGAACATGAAGAAAAATATATAAGTGAGTTTTGTTGGGTTAGAATTAACTTGTTTGCTAAAAAGACTTATATGTATAATGGGACTATTTTTTTAATCATTTCACATCATATTATATATATATATATATATATATATATATATATATATATATATATATATATATATATATAAAGAGTAAACTACTATTCTATCCACAAAAGTTGCAAAGACTGACACATCTATTCATAAAAGAATGAAATTACCATTTGTATTCGTGAAACATGAACTTTTGCTAACAAAATTATCAAAATCCTAAAAAATTATTTGAAATTCTCAAATTATCCTCCAGTATAATTCATTTCTAACTTCTTCTCTTACTCCACATCACCACTTTTCTAATCCCAAACCCTACCAGCACCCAAATACTTCCTTACCACTACTCTCATCCCCAAATATCACCATCACTCAAAATGCCTCCCGTGCCTCCGACGAACGTTCCAAAAACAGCGACACTAACCCGCCGCTTCAAGTCTTCCCTTGTTCCGTATCTCCATACGTTTGTTGTCGAAAATCCAATTACGCTGTCGAGTGAAACTTCTCCAGTGACGTCCATGACCGGCTCTTTTATAGAATGCCTCAGCTTGGTCTAACCTACGATCAGGGACGGATCCAGAAATAATATTATGGGGGGGCCAATAACGCATATAATATTAAAAATTATGTAAAAAAATTATATAATATAAGATATATTACAAAAATATATCGACAGAGAATATATTTTAAAGTAAAAAAAATATGTATATACTTTTTACTAACGAAGTTGTCGATTTTTCGTATCATAAAATTCACCGATAATGGAATTTGTGTCAAATTTTTCGGTAATTTTCTTTTCAATATAATTAAAAGACAATTAACAATAAATTCATCTTTTATTTTGTTTCTAAGTTAATTTTCACAATATTCATAGTTGAAAAAGATTTCTTAATTGTAGCAGTTGAAACAGAGAGAATTAATATCAAATGAATAAAAAAATACGGCCACAAGAAGAAAAAGAATTCACTTTATGAGATTTGAAAATTTTTATCTAATTAAAAAATATTAGTAATAATATCTTTTTCAGATGTCTTTAATATTGTTACTTACTTTTTAGATATTAAAAATTATTAATATTTAAATTAGACTGGACTTTTATTTATATTAGACTAAATACTAAATAATTTTTTTAAAAAAATTAAATTATACATAATAACTTATTACAATTAAAAAAAGTTGGGGGGGTCGAGGTCGCCACTCGCCCCCTTATGTCCGTCCCTGCCTACGATAGGAATTCTGAGTTCGAAGGCGGACCGAGGCCGTCCAAAAAGAGATTGAACAAGTTCTGAAAATTTCGAATCTTTTTGAGACCAGATAGGAAAAATTTTAGTACCGATAATTGACCCATTAAAAACCGAAAAAAGCTTCACCGAATTGAATTTAAATTACAAAAATAGAAACTGGGTAAAATTAATACCGAGGCAATATTCGCCCTTGATGAATCCTATGTGTTTGCCTTGGTCATCCTCCTCGACAGTGCCTAGGAGAACACAGATTACCAATAATACTTTCATGTCCATGGTGTTTGCTGATGTTGCTTAGGACTAGGGTATGTATTGTTGGAATCAGAGTAAAATTCTGCAAAAATATTGGGTTGGTGGTTATATAGTGAAAAATTTGGGAATTTGAGTGTAACATATATAAAGAAAGAATAACTAATCACATTAGTTACTTTTAAAACTAGAGTTAGTAGCTTATAGAGTCTTAATATTTATGCATAAATAAGACTCTTCAATTTTACTGTAGGTGACACATAGTAATAGTTAACATTCATTTTCTTCTTCTCTCTGCGATTGTTCTATGCTTTGTATAGACTTTATTTCTCACATGGTATCAGATAGCGTCCAAGATTCATGGAG
This sequence comes from Arachis hypogaea, assembly GCF_003086295.3. Taxonomy (NCBI): domain Eukaryota; kingdom Viridiplantae; phylum Streptophyta; class Magnoliopsida; order Fabales; family Fabaceae; genus Arachis; species Arachis hypogaea. The sequence goes on along the minus strand of NC_092051.1, from coordinate 146,131,995 downwards.
CCAGAAATTATCAACAATAATCCATCATCTGCTGCTGCTGCTGCTACTCAAGCATCACCATCTGCGTCAATTCTAAAGCCCGTTTCTATTCTTTTACCAGAAAACCTCAACGATGATAATTTTTTCACCTGGCGCCATTCAGTTATTCTTACAATTTCAGGTCAAAAACTTCAAGATCACCTGGACCAACAGAAGATTCCAACAATATACGCATCAGCTGCTGATGAAAAGGCACAAAATGAAACAAAGACATATAAAGAATGGAGGCTTGATGACTACAATGTCTCTTCCTGACTTGTACTCATCACTGGATCCCTCGTTCAAACATCGAGTTCTTGGTTGTATTTTTGCTCATGACATTTGGAGCTGCCTTCACACCCACTTTGCATCACAAACAAAAGTTCGTATTAGACAACTTCAAGTGTAATTGAAATCGATCAAGAAGACTGGTCTAGCATCTGATTATCTTCTTCAAATAAAAAAAGTGGTGGATGCACTCGCCATTGTTGGAGCTCCTCTAACTGATGAAGAATACACCAATATCATTTTAGATGGATTAAATGAAGATTATTAGTCATTTTTGACATATGTCACTGCAAAAGATCCACCCTATTCCATTCCAGACCTTGAAGCTCTCTTGATGGCTCAAGAAGACACTATAGAGAGATTCAAAAAATCAGAACCCTCAATGGTACAGGTCAATTTCACTCAATCCCAACTTTCTACTCAGACTAATTTTGATTCTGGCTATGCAAGAAACACACCGCCTACACCTAATAGAGGCACTTATGGTCAAAGAGAGCGTGGAGGAAGAACAAATCGTGGAGATAGAGGTTCTTGGGACTTAAATTGGCCACAATGTCAAATTTGTGGCAAGCTGGGGCATATTGCTAGTTACTATTATTTTAGATTTCACCAACAATTTCAACATGCACAACAAAATTCACCCAACTCTTCTATGCACAATGCACTCCCTCCACCTCCATCATTCCATAATCCCAAAACAATGTTTGCTACACCTGCTACAATTGCTTATCCATCTTGGTATGCTGATTCTGGCGCTTCCCATCACTATACTCCTGATCCGTCAAACCTACAACAAGCACAAAAATATCATGGATAAGATCAAGTTTATATTGGTAATGGTTCAGGTATTAAAATTCAGCATATTGGTAATTCATATTTGCATCATAAACCAACAGAAAAAAGATATTTTGGCCTGATGTTTGTTTTGTGAAATCTCAAGCTACCAAAGAAGTGCTTCTCCAAGGCACAACAATTAATGGAATGTATTGTTTTGAAAAAGTGTCTCTTCCTAAATCAGACTTTAGACAATTTAATACACAAATTTTTGTTGCTCAAACTTTGACATTGGATGTTTAGCTCAAAAGATTTGGTCATCCAGCCTTACCAATTGTAAAGTCTATTGTAACTAATTGTTCGTTACCTTTGAATAATATAAATGCTTCTGGTTCTAGTGTATGTGAACATTGCTGCTTAGCAAAATCTCATAGGTTACCTTACTCTTCATCTAATACTACTTATGATTGTCCTTTATCATTGATTGTTTCTGATATTTGGGGCCATCCCCAATCACCGATAAGGTGAAAAACTAACGGCAATGGTGAAAGCTAGAGTTTTGAATTTGGGAATGAAGAAGAAGGAATTAGATATCACCAACAACGTTAATGCTATTTTTCACCCACTCAAGCTTCCTCTATCTCGCTGTACTGATCTAGTTTCACATTTTCATTGATCTAGTTACTTTAGTTTGTATTTCTGATTGGATTTCTAATTTCTATGATGCAGCATAAATTCGTACTATGATACACTTGTAGAACGCCTAGAGTTCAAAATCACAAAGACATGCCTTCAGAGATCACATCGGCTGTTGAGGCATGCCTTAGTAGCCTTTCCTTCCTCAACAGCCATTATCACTCTACCAGTTAACCACTCTACCCACTCATTGTGTCTTCCCAACGCAGGTTCCTTTCTCTTAGTTCTCTGCTATGCTAGCGCTGCTCCTCCCTTTTCTGCTCCACTACATCGCTCGTTCGTTTCTACTCTGCCATGCGACTCTTCCTTGATTTTGGTTGGTCATTGTCACTTTCTTTTCTCAACAATTTATTTCCACTACTCACTGCACTTCTGGCCTCTGATTTTTTTTAATTATTAGAATTTTCATAAAAATTATCAATAAAACAAAAAAAAATTGGATACGCAAAAAATGAGAAAAATAGAGATAACGATAATTTTTTTTTTCTACGGCAGGAATTAAAAGTAAAAATAAAAAGAAGAGTTAGATTTACAGATGAAAAACAGAGAGACATCTTCCATCCCTGTCCAATCCTACTAACATCCCTAACCTAATATACTCGAAGCACAACATAAATTTTACCCGAAATTAAATTGAAAAAAATGACAAAACCGAACCAAAGAAAATATACATTGCATTCAAATCAGGTTGAATAATTCTTTAAATGCAAACCACCAGCCATCAACAAAGTTGCTTCTCACGGATTTTTCTGTGTAACTATGTGAATGACTAACAAATTACATTTTCGATAATGTTAAAAACAGTCAATTTATTTTATTTAATATTTATTAATTATTGTAACTTTTTTTTATGTAGGCTCTTTTAATAAGCTCTAGGTGAATAAAACACATCAGTGACATATACACGTAATAACTGTAGCTTGAAGCACAAGGGTAAGCTATTTCATCTATATGACGGAAAATAATTTGTTGCCATCATTAATGTAGGCCTTAATCAATATTTTGGCAAGTATGAACAAGTTGCTAGATATTTAGACCAAGAAAAAAAAAGTTATACGCATCTCCAAAAAATCTGTGATGTTTTAATTTTGTCTGAAGTTATTTGATGCCAGATATACTATTTTTTTAAAACAATATCTTAGTAAGTAGATGGACAATTTTGAGATAAAAATATTATTTGTATATCAAAATCAATTATTAATGTATTTATATATAAATATATGTATAATTTAATTTATTTTTAATGTATATTTTATATTAATAACTAATTTTAATAACTGATTTTAGTATACATATATCATAATTTTTTTTTAAATATTATGCATGACTACTGATTCCGTGCGTAACATACGCTGAGAGTTGAATTTTCATTTTAAGTTTTATTTTTTTTGCCTTTAATTGTTATAGTGTAATTTCCTTGCATATGCAATGCAAGATTGCAAGGTGGAATCATTGCTTTTGAGGATATAATTTATGATGAGTTAAAATTAGGTGGAAACTTATAAGAAGTTGCTTCTATGCAAAGTTGATATTTTAAATAAATATAGTTAGATAATTTGATAAATTTGACTAAATCATCATTTAACGACGAATTCTTAACTATTAATTTCACATAAAAATAATTGCATGTGAATCTTTACCTTAAAATTATATTAGAAAAATGTTCAGCAAAGATATGGTATGAGAGTAGGAATAAGATTTTTTCAGTCATTCATTCTCTGATACTTAGGGGTAAGATTTAGCTTAGTGATGATAAAATAAAAATAAGGAGTTGTAAACAATTATTGAAGGTGGCTTAGAACCATTAATTAAGATGAGAAGAATTGAAGAGTGAAAAGGACATAGCGTTTGTGTTCACATGGACTTGTCGTCGAGAAGTACTAATTCTAATTAATGAGTGAGATACTTGACCCAGTAAGAGATACTTCCATTACTTTGACTGAAGCCACTCAAATTGACCAGAAGTGAAGCTTCCTCCTCCCATCTCTTGGAACTCTTATCAGTATATAAAAAGAGAGCATATGGTGTTGTGTTCTTGAGAGAAAAATTAAACTATTATGATGATGATTTCCATTCGCCTACCCTTTGAAAAGAAGAAATTGATGGTGCCAAAAGGGTACTTTGCAGTGTATGTAGGAGAGGTTGAAAAGAAGAGATTTGTGATACCACTTTCATTCTTGAATCAGCCTTCGTTTCAACAACTGCTGAGTATGGCCGAAGAAGAATTTGGCTTCACACATCCAATGGGTGGCCTCACAATTCCTTGCACACAAGACACTTTCATTCATCTCACTTCTCTCTTGCATGCACAAACACAATGATCACAACTCTCAACTATATCTATTTTTTTATTCTTTTGACACTGCCTCCTTACTTAATGTATATTCACATATTTCTTTGTAACTTCAATTATATATTATTGTTACGTTGTATCAACTCATGTAGCGTTCAATCAAAATGCGCCACGGCCCAATTTAAATTTAATTTCTTGTTTAAATTGCTCTTGCAATCGTAGCAAGATACAAATTTTCTAGTTACAATTTTTTCATATATACTTAACGCACTACCACATACTAATTAAAACAAATACAACCCAGTGCATCTGTGCAACTGAGATCAGCCCTAAGTGGTGACTTCAGAGTCATATCAATGATATCATTGTGTTTTGAATCCTCTTCAACAGCTATATAATTTTTCATTAATTTCAAATCTAGCCTTAATTTGAGCTTCATCCTTAATTAATTTAGTTTTGGTTTTCTAGGTATCTCCAACTCCATAGGTCAATGGTTAATTCTTCACAAATCAAAACTCTATTTAAGAATTTATTGCTGAGCAATGAGTCACTGCATACACAAAACAGGACTAAGACTAATGGATTAACCAATGGACCAACCCAACTTGGTTTGATCCATAATTTGTTAGATGTAAACTATGAAGCACCGATACTTTTCTGATTTGTCGTGTCTGCGTATCGGACATATTTTGGACACGATACTCATCGACACTCGTCCGACACGCGTATTTTCTATGTTCAATCGTGTCTTAATAAAAAAAATCTTCTCCAAACACGCTTGGACACACTTAAATACTATCACGTGTCAGTGTGTCTAGCCTTATTCTTAATATATATTCTTGAAATGAGTTTAAAAATAGTATATATTATTAATTATTAAATCAAAAAATATTTTATATAAATTTAAAAATATTAAAAATAATTAAAAAAATTATATTTTAATATTAATAAAATATCAAAATACCATTACAATTTATCTAAAAAATACTTTATATTTTATATATATGTCGCATCCCGTGTCTTATAAGAATTTTAAATTTGCGTGTCCGTGTGTTTCATATTGTGTTGTATCTCATGTTCGTGTCTGTATCAGCTTAATTTTGTGACGAAGCAACTTTTTACTAAGAGTATACTGAAACAAGCATCTCAATTAATAATAATATAATATTATTAGTATGTTATTATATATTTGACGTGGTTTAGTATAAACTTAGATAAGTTATTTAATATAATAATTGAGTCCAAAATTCACCGATACGAATCAAGGGCGGTACTCTCTAATGAATTTAGCTAAGCTAAGGCATTCTAATAAATAGAGATGGCAACACCACTCGAATCTGCGGGTATTCACTCTACCCCTACCTACTTAGGGCGGAATTTTAGCGAGGCGGATACTTGGACAGGGCGGGACTGAACCGGTTTAGGTAATATCCACCCCGTTATATATATAATATATATAATTTTAATATATAATATGTGTAATATATGTAAAATAATTAGTAAATTGATTAATAATGTTGTATCATATATATTTAAAATTTTATTTTAATTTATGTTATGTATGTGATGATGGTTATATAAATTTTGAAATTTAATTTTATTTATTAGATTTTAATAATTATATGAGCGGATAGAAATAGGACAGATACCTGTGAAAACGGATTAGAATTTAACTTTTTACTACTTGCGAATAGAAATAGACGAGTTCTATACAAATTATTGTCGGATGAGGCGGGATCGAGTAGAACAAAAATGCACTCCTATCCATCCTGTTGCCACCTCTACTAATAAATTCTTTAAGACTAAAATAGTTATTCTCAATATTAAATATATTAATAACTTATATATTCACTCTAATAAATAAATATATGTAATCTAATATATTTAATTTTAATAATTATTTTTTAATAATATTTTATTAATAAAATCCATCCTTATAACTCTAGAAAAGTGCCATGGTTTCACCTTTATATAATGGCCAATGCTACGGTGGAAAAAAATGATTTTTTTCCTCATCTGTTGAAATGTGTTGAAAAAAAGAGGAAAGAACACGCAGAATATTGATTCACCATTGTCCGACAAGTGCTGTGGCATTTGTAGGCAAATACTGTGACATTTGTAGAGTGATATAAAATGTGGGTTAAATTTAAGTTATAAAAGCTATTTTTTTCTTTATGAATGTGTGGAGCTAACAAAAAAATTAATAATAATATTTATTACAAAAGCACCATGAATAATAATAATAATAATAATAATAATAATAATAATAATAATAATAATAATTTCAAACGTTTTCTCACCGTTATTCAAAAAATGAATTCAAGAATTATTATTATACGCAAAACTAACTCCAATTAATAAACTATAGTATTGTCTACAATTCATATCACTCTGTAAATATGACAGTACCTGTCGAGTAAGGGAGAATCAACATTCTACATGTTCTCTTCTCCTTCTTCCAACACATTTCATCAGGTGAAGAAAAAAAATCACTTTCCTCACGGTAGCATTACTCTTATATAATAGTCACCTCTTTCAATAAAATATATATATAATTATTACAAATTCGTTCAACTTCGTCTCTATATGTATATAGTTAGGTGGATTCTATGGTATTTTTTATTGTGGTATCTAAATTATTTAATTTGCTTTTATAAGTAAAAAATAAAATATATAAAATAAAAATAAAATATTTAAAATTTATTAAATATTATTTTTTATTTTTTTAATAAGTTAGACACCATATTTTAGACACCATAGCATTCACCATATAGTTATATACATTTACATGTATATATGTTATGAGTTCATTTTTATTCAGCTGAGGAGAAAGGTGAACGAGAAAGAGAAAAAACTTACGTAACGCACTCGATGGGTTTAAACTTTAAGGGTAAAAAACCTTAATAAGCCAAGTCAAGAATCATGTAACGTAAATACGCCAAAGCAAAAATCGTTTCAGCAATAAGCCAAACCATATTTTTATATAATTCGAACCAAGGCGGTTCGAACTCCATTCGTTAATAATTCGAACTAAATCAGTTCGAATTACAGAGAGAGAAGATGTTTCAAGTAAATCGAACCAAGCTGGTTCGAATTACAGAGAGAGAAGCTGCTTCATATAATTCGAACCAGGCTGGTTCGAATTATAGAGAGAGATACTGCATCAAGTAATTCGAACCAAGCTGGTTCGAATTACATAACTCCTAATTCGAGGGTGTAAGATGGCTAGTGAGGAGAGTTTTGTTGTTTTGGTTCACCACAGAGGATCCATTAAGAGGAAAACTCGTTCCGGTTTGAAGTTCACGGATAAGGATCCTCTCTGTATTGTCGTGAATCCAACGACAAGCTATGATGACCTTGATAGATCTGTGCTGATGAAACTTGGTCTGGAAGGTGCGAAGCGGGTTAAGAAGTTTTTCTATCGCATTCCAATCACGGTCCTGCAGGATACCGTGAAGTATGATTGTTTCACGATTGGTAGTGATGAGGACCTGCAAGTCATGTTTCTTTGTCGGAGGTAGTTTCCAGAGGTGAGGACACCAGAATTGTTGGCAAAGCTGGTTGATGTGGTATCCAGCTCAGGGGGTTCGAACCGGAATACCACCACTGTAGCCACGGCAGTCGGTTCCAGTTCCAGGCCTGCCGTTGCTTCTTCGTCCGTCCCTGTGTACGAGCCAGCGGTCCAACCTGTCGCCTCCCCGTCTTTTGCTGTTGATCTCAATGACGGAGTAGGCGACGTGGTAGGATCATTTGATAATCTACCGAACGCTTTACAGGGCGTTCCACCGGTTGGCGTCGGAGACGGATTGTTGGGTGATGCAGAGGAGGACGACGTCGAGCCGGATATGATTGAGGATGACAGCGGCGACGATGTCGGAGCGACTGAGCCTGCATTGGCGGTCGGTGATTCTAGTTCTGGCACACAGCAGTATCCACCGCATTTTTCCTCTTTGGACCTGGATGCCATGAGGCAGGAGGGTGTTTCAGGGCACTCCGTTGGATGGTATAGACCGGCCATTTGCAAGTACAGAACGTATCTGTCATCCAGTCGCATGCCCTGCTGCGGACGCATGCTCCTGATGCATCGATGAGGCTGCGCATGAAATGCACCGCATTGTTAGAACCATCTTAATAAACTACGACAAACACCACCAACATAATAAATCATCAACAAAACATTATACTAAGTAAAACCGCATAAAAATACATCAACAAGAACCACATGCAAAACAAACCAATACACCGCACAACTAAACCGCTAACATAGAACAGCTTAAGTAGAACCACTAACATAAAACCACTAACATAAACCACTAACATAAACCACCAACAAAAAACCACTAACATAAACCACTAACATAAACCACTAACTTAAACCACTAACTTAAACCACTAACATAAACCACTAACATAAACCACTAACATAAAACCCTAAGGAGCCACTTCAAGTGTAATTCGAACCAGGTTGGTTCGAATTACATGGTTTGATTTCGAGTGCATAATTCGAACTTCCCCAGTTCGAATTACGTTGATTTTGAGTTCGAACCATCTTGGTTTGAATTACGTTCAACGTTTCTCTCACCCTAGTTCGAACCAACCTGGTTCGATTTATTAAGGATTGTAGTTCGAACCACCCTGGTTCGAATTACATTAAAATAGTGTTTGGCTTATTGCTGAAACGAATTTCGCTTTGGCGTATTTACGTTAGATGATTCTTGCCTTGGCTTATTAGAGTTTTTTACCCAAACTTTAATCTCGACTAATTTCATAACAAAATTTTTTATTAAAATTTTAAATTGATTAAAGTGTCCTCTCATTTTTCCTTCAATTTTATACTATTTTTTTTAAATTAAGGTAAAATTATTGTTTATTTTTTTTCTCCTTAATAGTTTTAGTTTTAAAGTAATATATGGAGAAAACTTTATTTTATTTTTTAATTGATTTAATTGAAAATTAATTGGTGTTAGAAATTTTAAGAAAAAAATCGAATTTGAATCTAAGAAAGGGCAAGAGTTTAATTAAATTAATTTGTCTGAATTATATTTTAGATATATAATTTATAAATTTGATGTTTGATGACTAAAATTTATGTTAAGTGTTTATTTGAGATTAATTATCTGTTTTATAAGTTTGAGAAATTAATATCTTTTTAAAATATTTTATTTGAGTCTTAAATGCCTTTGACAGACATTGTAATAAATTTATCTTAATAATGTTGATGAGATGGAACTGAAGGTTAAAGTAGGAAGATTAAATAATTAAAAATTAAAGAAAACGTTTTAAAAAAGAGGCCATTAAAGAATAAAAGTTTAAAGTTTAAGAAATTAAGGTTTAGAGTTTAAAGTTTAAGATATCAGAATTCAAGTTTAAGGAATTAAAAAATAAGATTTAAGGAATAAATATTAAGAAAAAGATTGAAGAATATTGAATTATTAAATTTAAAGAATTTGATTTCAAACACAATCTTGTGAGGAAGGTAAAATGTATGCTAAGCTCAGTGGGGACAGTAATATCTAACGGCGGCCGCTTGAGAACCGAAGAATGAGACTTAGTGGGACGGCGATATAACGTTCACTTGAGACTCGAAGGATAAGGTTCAGTGGAGATGGTGATATGTATTTTCCACTTGAGGTCGAAAGGATGATTTTTTTATGAGAATGGCAGTACGTAATGCCAATTCTAAAAATATTGTCGGGCTACGAGCAATCAATCGACACATAAACTCATGGTTTGTATAGGAATAGACATGCATCATATTTGTTTGTTGCATAACTTCTCTGATAATACTTCTATGTGTGTATTATGTTTGTCTCTATTTGTTTGAGATTTTGTGAAATTTTATAATATGTACGGGGTATACAGAAAAATAGAAAAGTCTAAAAGTGCTAAACTAGCCTGAAACCAGTTAGGTGACTTTTTGTATGGCCAGAATCCGAGATGTTATATGTTCATATATGTATATATTTTTTCTATGAGGTGTATACTGTCAGGGTCTTTAAACGCTACACTAATGTATGAAAATATGTGTATATTTTCGTTCATATTCATGTGCGTTGTTATTTACTTCTATACGCTCGCGATGACAAATTGTTCAATAATTTTTTTTAAAGAAAAATTTACTTGTAAAACGACAACATGTTAACAACTAATAAAACTTATATAATAAATGTTAGTTAATAAGTAGTAAGGTGAGTTAATAGTGCTTAACCCTTTATATGATTATGATATACTAGGAGTTGTAATATGAGTATCCGTGCATCATAGGAGGCAAAAGTGTTAGTGTTGCAAGTGTAAGGAGTGTTGAAGTTAGTCCCACATCAAAGAAAGCAAGGAAGAGTGAGGAGTTTATAAGATGAGAGACTCATTAACTATACACTTTAAGGTTTTGAGTTGGATGTGGTGTCTTCTCATCTTATGTTCTCTCACTTGATTCCTCTCCGAAATCTTCCCGGTTGTCGAGAGCTCCCCACGGTTGGCCCAACAAAGTGGTATCAAAGCCGATGGTTTAATCGGTCTGGTTTAAGGAGTATTCAAGGTGAAGCATCGAAAATCTTCTCGGCAAAGGTGGTCCGAGCGGCGTGTCCCACGGTGTTTTGCGGCGGTGTGATGGACAAATACTCGTGGTGGTGGAGGAGCTAGAGGGGAGTTGATGCTTGATGTGGAGGCTCACACTTGAGGGGGAGATTGTTAGTGTTGCAAGTGTGAGGAGTGTTGAAGTTAGTCCCACATCAAAGAAAGCAAGGAAGAGTGAGGAGTTTATAAGATGAGAGACCCATTAACTTGACACCTTAAGATTTTGAGTTGGATGTGGTGTCTTCTCGTCTTATGTTCTCTCACTTGATTACTCCCCGAAATCTCTCCGGTTGTCGAGAGCTCCCCACGGTTGGCCCAACAAAAAGACGGCACCGAATTCGATAGTTTCAGAACATTTAGACTATTAAATGGTCTCATAACAAAACATGTTTTTTAAGCATTTTAATAACTGTTAAATAATTTTTATTTAATTTTAATTATAAATTAATTTTTTATATATTATTTAATTATAAAATCTATTTTTTTATTTTATAAATTATTATTTTATTATTCATCTATCATGTTTATTAATAATAAAAAACAAAAATAATAACGAATTAGATCTTCTATTAAAATATTTTGGCAATTCTAATCAATTAGAATTTTATCCTTGATCCGTTATATCCGTATAGGTTTATGAAATCGTGTTTGTTAGAAAATCAATTGATTAGATGCACAAAACAATCGATTGAATTTTTGGTTTTCCCAAAATTTAATCGATTGGTCGTGTTACCTAATCGATTGAAGTCATCAAAGCAATATGAGTTTTCACAATTCAATCGATTTGTTATGTATATCAATCCCATGAAAATAACCAACATATAATCAACATTCTTAGAGATTCTTCTTGTCCCATTCATGTTATACAACATCAATGGGGTTGTTTTTATGCTCTTCATGTTTAATTTCTATCTTTTTCTCGCTATTAGTTGTGATTAGAGAAATTTTTGTCTTTTTCCATTGACAATCTCCTTAAAACAACCGGCACTCTTTTTGTATTTTTATGACAAAATTAAGAGTATTATCTTTTTGTATTTTTACATTTATAGAGTTATTTTACTTAAAATTTTTGCCGTCAATGAGAATTGCAAACATGGCTCGAGACAAAAAAAATTGATAAAATACTTAAATTTGTAAGCCGCATTGAGACAATGATGACAACTGATTCTGAACAATGATTTTGAGATTCCAACCAAACTTTCTTCACAAAAGACACGTTCATTTCTAAACAGATTGAAGGCTAAAGGTTCGGATATTGATATCCACACTGCTATATCGGATGATAAAGATGATCTTATTGAGTTGGACAAGAGGTCTTTCACTCCCGACGATGCGTTCAACATCGAAATCAATATGGACAAACCAGTATCCCCAACTGTAAGAGTTCCAACGAGAAAGAAAAACATATCAAAGGTATAAGCATATGTAGTAAAATTCATACATCATAATATTTTTTATTGGTATATTCTTAACAAGATAATAAGTGTTCATTTACCTATTTTTTTTTATTAGGGTAAGACTGTTATGGGGACATAGAAAAAATTACCTTTCATTCTCGTAGGTAGGGGTGTGCAAAAAAACTGGTTTCACTGAACTGAATTGAAACTGTTTTAAATATACCAGTTTTTTAAAATAAAAAACTGAACTGAAACCATAGTTTTTATAAAAACCAGTTTATTAAAAATCACTTCTTATGGTTCAGTTTAGTTTTAAACCAAATTAAAACTGATTTTATTTAAACTCCAAAACTAGTTTTTACATACTCTTTTTCTCTCTCTCCCTTCACTCTATCTTTTCCCTTCCCCCTCTCTCTCTCTCTCTCTCTCTCTCCTCTTTCTCCCCTCATCTCTCCTTTCTCTCTCTCTTTTTCGATAGAGAGGAAGAAAAAGGAGAGAGAAAGAAAGGGGATGGGAGAAAGAGGGGTAGGGGAGAGAGAGAGGAGGGGGAGAGAGAGAGAGGGAGATAAGGAGAGAGAGAAAAAAAGGGAGAGGGGGAGGGGGAGAGAGAAAAAAGGAAAAGGGGGAGAGAAAGAGGAAGATAAAGAGAAAGGAGGGGGAGAAAGAGAGAAAAGGGGAGAGAGAGGGAGGAAAGAAGAGAAAGAACGGAAGAGGGGAAGGAGGGAGAGGAGGGAGAGAGAGAGAGGGAGAAGAGAGAGAATATAAAATCTAATTTTATATATGTTGAGAGAGAGGGAGCAAAATAGAGAGAGAATGAGAGAGGGAGAGAAAGAGAGAGAGGAGGGGAGAGGAAAGCAGAGAGAGGGAGAGGGAGAGGAAGAGGGATAAGGGAGAGAGAGAGAATGAGAGAAATGGATAGAGAAGGAGAGAGAGAGAGAGAGAGAGAGAGAGAGAGAGAGAGAGAGAGAGAGAGAGAAGGAAAAGAGAGAGATGAGGGAGAGAGAGAGAAAGGAGGGGGAGAGAGGGAGAGAAGAAAAGAGAGAAAGAGGAAGAAGGGAAGGAGAGAGACGGAAAGAAGGGAGATAGAGAGAGGAGGAGGAGAGAGAAGGAGAGAGAAAAAGGAGGGGGAGGGAGAGAGAGAGTGTGAGAGAAGGAGAGAGAGAGTGGGAGAGAGAAAAATATAAAAACTAATTTTATATATGTTAAAAGTTAAAACTAGTTTTAGCCTATAAATCAGTTTAAACTAATTTTTTCAATTAAAACTGATTTTATTTTTATGAATTGGTTTAAACTGGTGCACTGTATTGTAAACTGGTTTAAAACTAGTTTCTTATGTGATAAAGCAGTTTGGTTAATTGGTTCAGTTTCTAAACCATTTTAAATAGTTTAGTGCAGTTTCAGTTCAGTTTATAAAAGAACTGAACCATGAACACCCCTACCCGCAGGAGAAATTAAAAAGCCAAAGATTGAATCCGAATCATTCACCAAATCCAAGACGTCTTATGCACCGAGCCATGTTTTGATTGGGAACACAACCAATTGATTGAATTGTGAAAAATCATATTGCTTTAATGACTTCAATTGATTGAATAAGAAAAAAACCACATGCCTTGCAAAATTCAATCAATTGTGTATCAATTCAAATCGATTGAATTTTGAAAAAACCAGACATTCAATCGATTGTTTTGTGTATCTAATTAGTTAATTTTCTAACAAACACGATTTCACAAATCTATACGGATACAATGGATTAAGAATAAAATTTTAATGGATTAGGATTGTTAAAATATTATTATAATTAATGGAAGATTTAATTTATTATTATTTTTATTTTTGATTATTAATAAACATGATAAATTAATAATAAAATAATAATTTATAAAATAAAAATAAATTTTATAATTAAATAATATATAAAAAATTAATTTATAATTAAAATTAAATAAAGACTGTTTAATAATTATTAAAAAATTTCAAAAATATATTTTATTATAATGATCCAAACATTTTGGTGCGGTCGAATCTGAGTGTAGCTGTGAATTTGTACTAGGCTTCATTTTTAATTAATAAAAAAAAACATCAAGAGAAATTTTATTTTTTTTTGTTTTTGACAACTAAAGAGCATATTCAATTATTCATTGGACAGTACAGTATTACTAGAGCCCCTGAATAGCATAACCCAAACACCAAGAAATAGCCCACTAAAGAAACTACTAGAACAAAAACATAAAACAACCACAAGACCCACAAATCATAAGAAGACCAAGAAAGTCTTACCCTAAAAAAGAAGCATTGATACGCAACTATCTATCATCATAAGCTTCAAGCTTCATCGCCGACCCCTCAGATTTGTCTAGAATTCTTCCATTTCCTTCTTATTCTAATTTAGATCATTACTTTTTACATAGTCCCAATTATGGTATATGTTACTTAATGGTTGGCAACACTACCACCACACTCTATTCAATAACTAAGGAATACTAATTCTTTTCTTGTATATATTAATCAATTGAATTGGATTTAATTTAGATATATTATTATTAATTCAATAACAATATTAATTCAATTGTTTCTTTATTAAAAATTTTATAAACACAATTATTTAATTGGATGAAAATATAATTGCTAAAGTACCAATTTAACTCAATATGATCATTATTATATGAATGGATTACTGAGTCGGTTTCTCTTTTTCATTTTTCTTTTAATTCTTTTCTTTTTCCTTTTCTTTTTTATTTGTTTTTCTTTAATATGAAAAAGCAAAAGCATAGAAGCAATTTCATTTGGGTCTTCCCTTTCAGACTTGAGTTGTGATTATTTTTTTCAGATAAAGCAAAGCAATCTTTTGATAGATAGAAGCATGTTTTGTTCTTATTTTGTAACATCATAATTTATCATTTATCATCTTCCCTTACATGAACACTTTAACTACAAGTATTAATCAACATTAAAGTTCATTTTTTTTCCATTTTTTTTGGTCAGATTTTTTTCCATCATCTTCATTCATTCTTTTCCGATCACATCATTCAGAGGCACCATAACAAACACTTCAGTTTCTGCAACAACAACCACCTTAATTCTTGTCTTTTTCTGTTATAGTCAATTCATTTTAACCTTTTCAAATCCATAAACGTTATGTTCCAAGGAAACCCTCCTTCTTCTTCTGCTTCTTCTTCATACACAAACCCACAACCTTGTCAGCACCTTGCTGATTACAAGTTCAAGCATGGCTTCAATGGCTACAAAGCCATTCAGAAGCTCCTTGTAACAACCCCAATTGGGAAAACCACTGTGAAGAAACCAAACACAAAAGTACCAAGATGCAGCTATGGTTACTGTAAAAATGCCTCTGAGGGAAGGTTCTATTTATGCTTGATTTGTTCTTCATTCACTTGTTTGGATCACACCCGTTTGCACCCTCAATCTAATTCTGGTCATGATTTGTTTGTGGACATTGAAAGGGCTGAACTTTATTGTGGGGTGTGTAGTGATCAGATTTATGACCCTGATTTTGATCAAGTTGTTATGTCAAAGCACTCATTTCCAAAAGGTTTTGTTGTTACTGAGGATGAGAGCATTGGCCAGAGATTGATCAAGAGGAGGAGAATGCTTCCTGGGGTTGTTTTTGGATTGGATTTGCAAAGAACAAAATTGAGGGATCTGAGGGAAAAATCATGTTATCCAATGGGTTTGAGGGGTTTGAACAATTTGGGTAGCACATGCTTCATGAATTCTGTGCTGCAGGCTTTGCTACATGCTCCTCCTTTTAGGGACTATTTCTTGAGTGGTGGACACCATTCCGAGACTTGTTCGAGAAGAACAGCAATGGCAGATCGGATTTGTTTGATTTGTGATGTCAATGATATCTTTTCAGCTGTGTTTTCGGGAGATCGAAATCCGTATAGCCCTGCTCAGTTTCTATACAGGTCTGAAAGTTGTTATACATGTCACATATGTTCTTTTCCTCTTTAACCTTGTGTCGTCTTTATAAGTGGTTGAGGCAAAAAGAACTGTGGTTTGGTCACAATCACAATATTGATATCTAAATATATCTTTATTTGCAATTTAGTTTTTACTCTCAAATAAAAATGCACATCAATTGTCGTTATAAAAAACTTTTTTGATTAGAAAAGCTAACATCTTTTGCTTTCATTCTTAAATTACACTAGGCAAAGTGTGACTTTTAATTTCTAGTGAAGATAATTGTTGAGTGACATTTTTGAAGGCAAAGTGTGCTTTCATTTGGTGCTTTTAGTTTTTAGAGTAAGCTATCAATTTAACATATGAAGTTTGCAACATTAATCATTTTGGCTCCCAAAATCCACTAAACAAACCCATGGTACCCAAAACAATGCACTCTGGTTGAAAAATTACCCTAAACTCACATAGGCACCGCTGTTAAAAGAAACAAAATCAAGATGAAATTTGCGGTGAATTTGTCAAGCAGTTTATACCTTTCAAGTATCATAATATTTCTTCACTTGTGAATGACTTAAGTTTGAAGATTATGATTTGAGATGAATTTGTTTGATTAAGACATGAAGTGATAAAAGTAGCAAGTTCGATAGTGAAGGCATCTTTGACAAAAGCGAGTCTTTTTTTGATCACCTCTGACGAATGCTGTCAGCTCTAAACTTGATGCTTTTCATAGTAATAAGTTCGAAGTTAATGATGTGTTTATGTGAATCCTTTTGTAAAGTTTGTGGGAGCAACTTATATTCAAATTCAAAAATTTTATGATAACTTTGGTGCTCATATTATTGTTTTCCTTCGAATGGTGAAACTTTTTGTTTTTGTTTCAAGCTGGTGGCAGCATTCAGCAAATTTAGCAAGTTATGAACAGCAAGATGCTCATGAGTTTTTCATTTCATTGTTAGACGCACTCCATGAGACTGGGGGGAAAACAAAGAACGGAAGCAGAGGTACTTTTACTGCATGTTTATGGAAACAAAGAATGCAGTTCGGCATAATGTGAACTTATGTGTTAATAACTGCAGTTATGTACATACTGATGTATTTTTGTCTGAAGAGCATGATTTATTTGTCATTGATTTTTGAAAATGAGTATGTTGGCCCTTGAGATTGCACTCTGATGGTCATTTTAGTCCCTTTATTATGAATCAACCAAGATATCATGTGCCCTGACGATTGGGCATGTGCATGTCACATGGCAATGCTAGCACATGTAACACATCAGTGGATCTGTATATTGGAACTAAAATAATTGAGAGAGTGCAATCTCAAGTACCGAAAATGCTAATTTTAAAATGTCAAGGATTAAAATGAATTATGCTTACAAGATAAAGAACCAGAGTGAAACTTTCCTGGTATACAGTGTGGATATATCTAAAGGTTTTCATATAGGAAGTGCAGAGAAATAATAACAAAATGCAATCTTGTCTGATATCTCTGTCAGTTGTTATTTTTCGCCAAATATCACTATGTATGATTATTGTTTCTCACAGGTCATGGAGACTGCGAATGTATTGCTCATAGGGTATTTTCGGGGCTATTGAGATCAGATGTGACCTGTATGGCCTGTGGATTCACCTCAACAACCTTTGACCCTTGTATGGATATTTCCCTTGATTTGGACACTAATTTCTCTTTAGCTGAAAAGGGTAAAAAGCCGATCAAACAGAATGAGGAAGGCAGTATGTCTACGCTTTTTGGTTGTTTAGATTTGTTCACTCGACTCGAGAAGTTGGGGTCCGACCAGAAACTCTACTGCCAGAATTGTAAGGAAAGGCAGGATTCGTTGAAGCAAATGTCTATTGGCAAGCTTCCATTGGTACTTAGTCTGCACGTGAAACGTTTCGAGCACTCCTTTGTTAAAAGGTCGTCAAGAAAAATAGATCAGTACCTACATTTTCCTTTTTCATTGGACATGACCCCATACTTGTCCTCCTCAATCCTCAGAGCCAGACACGGAAACAGAATTTTCACTTTTGGAGGCAATGAATCAGATATGTTTTCCAAGTATGAGATCTTTGCAGTTGTGACACATTCTGGGACGCTTGAGTCCGGTCATTATGTTTCCTTCGTGCGGTTAAGGAGGCGGTGGTACCGATGTGATGATGCTTGGATTACCGAGGTCGATGAAGCGACAGTCAGAGCCTCGCAGTGTTATATGATTTTTTACGTGCAGAAAACACTGTACAGTAAAGCCGGCGAAGATCTTAGTCATGTCCCAAAGTCCCCTGAAAGAGATCTCTTTCTTCCTATTGTGGGGTGTTGCTAGAGAGACATTAAGGGAGTTTCATCTTTCATGGCATCAGTTGATAGATTATAATGTGCATCTTCTGTACACTGAAGACAGCTTTATGCTCACTTGCTCATTGAAAGAACTCATTGTCTTCAGCAAGATGGATTCACAAATTCCATTGAGCATGTTAAAAGTTTCAGATGATGAAAAGTATCCATGGGAAGGAAATCAAATAGCTGCGTCCTGCGGAAATCCCATTCAGCGTTTTGAAACTAGGATTAAGGAGACAGAACAGCAGAAACTCAACCCCCTTTAAATTTTTTAACAGCTATTCATGTTTTGCTTACTCAAATTCTTTGATTGCAGTTTAGTCATGTGCATTAACCAAACATACCCCAACTGGGAGACAAAGATTGAGAGAGAGAGAGAGGGAGGAGAGAGAGGGGGGGGGGAGAGAGAGAGAGAGAGTTTATATTGCTAATTAACAACATTAATGAATTGCAACAGTGATGTGCCTTGTGCTTGAACACATTGCCATTATTTGCATTCCCTTTTGATGTGAGAGCGCAGATTATTCAAAAAGGTAGCATCTCTTAGTGCAAATGATACAGGGCTATTGTTGAAGTGAAGGTATTGTTCTTTTTAAAAGGTGATGTGAGGAGTATTATTTGCTCCAATCTGAAGCCTTGGTGGTTAGTGATTGTGCTCTGCCAAGTTATTATCTCTTAAACTGGTTTCTGCCATTGAGTTTATAGTTTCATATGATTATTTTCTTGTATGTAACATTTGAGTTTCAAGTCCTTGTTTTCTATTTGCATCCCCTTGTCAAATACCATTTAGGAATAATTCCTAATTGTTATTTTTCCTAATATAAAATCATGTTAAAATTTGTATTATTGAATTGTCTCGTGAAAATTGAAAGGTGTAACATTTATGTGTCTGAGGATGTATAATCCTGACTTGACAAGTCAATTGCTAGCCGCCATGGCAAACAAGAAATTGAATAATATGCTTGACAATTTCTTGTTATATTATTGTTAATACATCAAATGATAATTCATAAAAAATGAGTTAAAATAATAAATATTTTAATCTTGTTAATAATTTTGGATATAAATTTTAAGACCGAAAGCGTTGTTTCATTTTTATTATTGAGTGAGATAAAAAAGAAGAATTGAAATATGCTCAAATCCATGTATATAAGAACTAAAAGAAAAACGTAGATTCTTGTTTTTCCTACCTTCTTGGAAGGAAAAAGAAAAACCGAAAACATCTATCACATATTAATTATTTTAGGTGCACACAACAAATCAATTACAACACATATATTAATATACAAATACATAAATTTTTAGTATGCATTATAATACTTTTAATTGCTTATTTACATCATTATATCATATATGTATTCCACTTTTCCCTTGCACAATTTTCACCTTAAATAAAAATTTAAACAAAATCAACAGTCGGAAGAATTAAGATATGACACATTTTGACAATGAAAATGATGGAACGAAGGGAAGGAAGAAGAAAAATTCTTAATATGAGCATTATGAGATTTACTATAATTTATCTGATTCTTCAAACATGGGAATAAAAAAAAGACCTTTTTGTTATCTTAGAAGGTTACTAGTTACAACTTGTCTTGAATCTTATTATCATTGTCCTTTTAGTTGCTTCAATATTTCACAGGAATAGTAGCCAATGGTACCCTTTTTGGCATTTTCCTTTCAATTCACACAAGTTGCTTCATTTAGTTCAAGTTTTGTTTCCTTTCTTTACTTTTCTTTTTCAACTACCTCTTGGTCCAGCCTATTGTTTACTTTTCAAAATTCCGCATTTTTCTTTGTTTTACGTGTAAAGTGATTCAAAACTGAAATCTAGGAAGGAGGAAGGGAAACAAAAGTTCACCTAACACTTGCTAGATTGATAGATTGATAGCTTGATATAGAAAGTTCAATTTTTATTTGAGGGTTTTGTTTAGTTTCATGTTTCAAGTTTGGTAGTTGAGTCTATAACACAAAGGGTGCGTGATAATGCAAGAGGAGGAAACCAAGGAAGAAGAACCCTTTGCTGAATCTACAGAGGAAAATGAACAATTTCACCCAACAGAGGGTATTATTTGGGGTTGGGTGTGCATTCCAATCAATTGGTTTAGAATGCTTTCAAGGGAAATGCATTGGAGCTTTGTGTTTGGTGTGGTTGTTGTTTATGGAATAAGCCAAGGACTTGGTGGTTCTCTTGCTGGTGTTGGAACAAAGTATTACATGAAAGATGTTCAGAAGGTGCAGCCATCTGAGGCACAGGTTTATGCTGGAATCACATCCATTCCTTGGATTGTTAAGCCTCTTTGGGGACTTCTCACTGATGTTATCCCCATTTTCGGCTACCGGAGGCGACCTTATTTCATTTTTGCTGGTATGTAATACATTGTGAAGATCTTTTCTTGTGATGTTTTCATAACTAGATATTATGACTTTGTCTGACCTTCTAGTAGGATAAAACTTAGTTGTTGTTGTTGTGTGTATACATATATATTTATCTTCTTTAGTTCAGATACATAATATTAGTTATGTGTTCAGCTGAATTAATGCTTTAAATCCGAAGTTTAGATTGATTGTTCACTCTAGTATAGCTTTACTTAATTACTTCTTTTGTTGTTTTTATGTTTTTCCTGAATCTTGATCATTTTAAATGAACTTGATTGAATACTAAATGTGTGTATGTTGTGACTTTTAATCAGAGTGTACATAGTTGAAGCTCGGTAGTAATAGATGAGGAGAACAATAAATTAGATTTAGATGTTACGGGAGATTGAATCTTAGTAAAGCCATTTAGTGGTGGCACTTCTCAATACTTTTGAATAATTTGATTTCAAGGAAAGGAAGTGGATTGTGATCTTCATTTCTTCACAGTACTATAGTGCTATTGGGGATGGCATATCTTATTTCTGGAAAGTTAATCAGATAGTGTCTCATAAGTCTTAATTGGGGACACTGAAATATTGGGCAGTGGCTCAGTGTGCTTCCGAGTTCCGAACTCGATCACCAGGAATCCAACTAGTTTGGCTTGAGGAACTTTTGTTGCCTCTCCCAGAGTTGGTTTGTCCCATCATTGGGGATGAGCTTGCCTACCACTCAACCAACCCATAGTTGGTTTTAACTTTATAATATATAGTATTAGTATCAGTGGATAAACTTCTTATTATAGGAACCCATTAAGGACCATTTGGTATTACTAAAGAAAGGTTTGGGAGAAAATGCTAACTAAATTACCATTCTACCACAATGTAACCCGCCTACTACAAGAAATGTTTCCAATCATCTAATTAATCATAACCACCTACCTAATTGAACCAACCCAAAGTAATATGTATTTTGTAACTGACTGAATTGATCTTGGTTATCCTAACTATACTTAACTAAGCAGTTTAGATACATGTTCATTACATTTTCATACTCTATTTAACTACAGAAAATGAATCACAACATTCTAGTCCTGTGAGTTGCAATGATATCATTTGAAGTATTTACCTTTCTCTGGTGAAATGAATTGTTGACATATTATATCCTTAGGAGTGGTATGATGCTGCCTCTAAGTTGGAATTTTACCACTAGCCTTAGTACAAGTTGGTTTCTCTTGTGACAACTTTAGAAGGGTTTACAACCATGAAATTTGCATCATGTGATTCTATTAACATGGTGCTTTACAGATATAAATGCTTCTTGCAAGGATTGGTGAAGAGACTGAGAATTTGGTTCATTACAATACATAACAATGTGATTTTCTGCTCCTCTCTGATTGCAGGTTTCTTAGGAGTAATTGCAATGCTTTTGTTGTCCTTGCATGAAAACCTGCATCTTGTGTTGGCACTTTTGTCATTAACAGCTGGAAGTGCTGGGGCGGCAATAGCAGATGTGACGATTGATGCCTGTGTGGCACAGAACAGTATCGCTCATCCTTTACTTGCTGCTGATATGCAGAGTTTATGTGCCTTCAGTTCTTCTGTTGGAGCACTATTAGGATTCTCCATTAGTGGTATCTTTGTTCACCTTATAGGCCCTATGGTTAGCTCTTTCAACCTTTCATTTTTTAAAAATCAAATCCACAGTTTTTTCTTGTCTTTTGTGCACTTCATCACTTGTATTGTATCATGATCTTTCTTCATAGGGAGTGTTTGGTTTGATGACTATCCCATCTGGACTTCTAATCTTGCTTGGTTTTCTACTTGACGAACCCCATATGCACGACTTTTCCTACAGACAGGTATAACATATCTCTATGTCTAAACTTCATTGCAAAAGTAATTTTGAGTCTTTATGTTGTTCCATGGATAACATGGATAATCTGATTTCCCATGTTGTGTATAGGTGAACCAAAAGTTTATTGATGCTGGCAAGGCAATGTGGACTACTTTGAAGAGCGAAAGTGTTTGGAGGCCTTGCTTATACATGTATTTATCCCTTGCATTGAGTTTGAATATCCTTGAAGGAATGTTCTATTGGTATACAGATTCAAAGGGTGGACCAGCTTTCTCTGAGGTATTGTCATGACTACTCTTCCTATATGCAAAAAGTGATGCAATATCATTTTAAAAATCATCATAATTAGTAAATAAAGAACAAAGTAGATATAATATATGTCTTGGAATCTTACAAAGTAATCAAATCTTTTTCTATTTAGTAATTAAGAGAAAGTTAAGGATGACAGCTTAGGAGGATAAATCAATTTATGATAGGAAGAATTTCCACAAACATCACTAGTATTAAGTGAGAATTGTCTCCATCACTAGTATTAACTTAATAGGATAATTGGGAGATTAGATCCTTGTGCTCATTTATAGCTTCATTCTACCTAGTTTAATTAACATATCTAGTGTATAGCATGCCACTAATCTTTTTCTTTCATTTCCTATGCAGGAAAGTGTTGGTTTTATATTCTCCATCAGTTCAGTGGGATCCCTTTTGGGTGCAATACTTTACCAATATGCTCTAAAGGATTATGCATTCCGAGACGTTCTCTTCTGGACTCAGTTGCTGTATGGTCTATCGGGTATGCTTGATCTGGTTCTGGTCCTGAGATGGAACCTCAACTTTGGTATACCTGACTATTTCTTTGTTGTGATAGTCGAAAGCATAGCTCAAATGACAAGTAGGCTCAAATGGATGCCTATGCTTGTGCTTAGCTCAAAGCTTTGTCCCTCAGGTATTGAAGGCACCTTCTTTGCCTTGCTTATGTCTATTGATAATGTTGGAGTTCTATCATCATCATGGGCTGGAGGATTTGTGCTCCATGTATTGAATATCACGAGAACACGGTTCGAAAACCTTTGGTTAGCTATTTTAATACGGAATGTTCTGAGACTCAGTCCTCTTTGCTTGCTGTTTTTGGTGACTAGAGCTGATCCGAATGCTCTGATTCTTCCACGTGAAAGCTTAGACTCCAAGGTAGCTATTGACCACTCTTTGGAATCCAAGAATGTTGAATTAGTGTCTCTAGTAAGCAGTGTTGAAGGTAAATAGACCAAGCACTCTTACCTTCTCTTAGTTAGTTAGATTCTCGCATTAGGATACATAAAAATACCAAGCTATTGATGCTTGAAATTGTGGCATGAGATTGACAAAAGGTTAAAATGTCTCTATTGTTGGAGTTTAATTATTTTTAAATATTTTTCTGTCATATAACTTGTGCTACAGATTTATAACCAAATTAACAAAAGCAATTTAATTTTCAAGTGAAATATTTTATTTCTGCTTAGAAAATAGACAATATTGTATAGCCACTTGAAAATTTCATCTTTAAATCAAAGGGACTTGCTATAAAACATAGCTCCCGCCAACCTATAAAACTTGCTTTACCAAATTGATTAATTAAATTTCTTTTACATAAAACTAACGTCCATCATTGACAAGGCTATTTGTGATGGGTGATGATTGAGAAGAATTTCTAAAATTCTCCATGGTTGGTTGAAGAGGATGATCATGCATATCATGTGGAAGAGCCGGTAGCGGCGATTCAAGCTGAAGAACCTTGATCACTTGTGCTGCTTTCAGCCTTTCCTTGGCATTCGGGTTGGTACACCATAGTCCTACTATAAGCAAGCATGTCATTTGAAGTTCATCAAAATTCTTGTTCAATCCTTCATCAGCAACATTCAGAATATTCCCTTCCACATAGAGTTGCCATACCCACTTCACTAGAGGAATATGATATTCTCCATCTTGGTAAGTCTTCCGTCCACATGCAATTTCCAAAGCTACAATCCCAAAACTATATATGTCTGATTCTTTGCTAGCCCTTCCTCCATTGAGATATTCTGGTGCCAAGTACCCCTATGTCCCTACAACTCCTGTCCTTTGAGTCTTCAATCTTGGGTCTACCAATTTTGCCATACCAAAATCACAAAGCTTGGTGCTAAAATCTGTGTCCAATAGAATGTTAGCAGACTTAATATCTCTATGAAGAACACATTGTTCTGCATCTTCATGAAGATAATGAAGTGCCGTGGCCACACCTAAAGCTATCTTATACCTTGCATCCCAAGGCAAAGCTCTTCTATTTCCAAAGAGATGAGTGTCTAGGCTTCCATTAGGCATGTACTCAAAAATTAGGAAGAACTCTTGTTTGTTGTGGCACCACCCTATGAATTGCACCAAGTTTCTGTGTATAAGACGGCTTATTATCTTCACTTCATTGATGAATATTTTCTCGCCTCCTTGAATATCAGCGAAAATCCTCTTAACTGCGACCGCACGTCCTGAGTGACTTAGAAAACCTTTGTAAACTTGACTTGATCCTCCACTTCCAAGCTTTCTATCATTTGAGAACTCATTGGTAGCTTGAGCTAATTCCTTGTACTCGAATCTTCTAGGTAGTGATGCTTCGTCCAAGTCATTGGCAACTACTTTGTATCTGCGGTTGCCATCATCATGTAGAAGCTTGGCAATTCTTTTCTTGATAAGACAAACACATACCATAAGCACCAAGACAATTATTGAGCAAGTCATTGCAATTTCTATGATCCTTTTTTGCCTCTTCTTTCTCTTTACCTCAGAATCGGTGGAATCCAAAGTCGAGTTGAATTCCCAAGAATGAATGTTGTGTTGTGTGTTCGAGCGGCGGCCAGTTGCAGCTGAGAATCCTACTGTCACATACTCTGGTAGGATTTCAGAGAGGTCAATCTCACAAGACAGAGTATGGGTGCTAGCTCCATCGAAAGACCAAGACACAAGAAGGTTTTTGGTAGAAGAATTATAGGTAATTAAAGCATGACCTTGTTTCCCATTGTTTCCTTCAATATCAAACTTAGTATAATTGATGGATTTGAGGGAATTTTTGTTGATCCCAACATGTTGCACTAGATCTAGAGGATCATAATCTTTATTTTGGTATGTGTCAAATTCCACCATAAACATTTGATTTTGGGGTATGCCAAACTGTGTGGAAATGTTGAATAGTCCAAAATTGCCACCGGCTGAGTTGGGTGGAGTTGTGAAACTCAAAGGAGCCATGTGGAAAGCAAAGCCATCAGCAAGTACACTACCATTGGATTCTGATCCGTGAATAGTGAATGTAAAAGAGGTTGTGAAGTCTGTGAGAACCTTGGTGGATGAATCCCAAAGGTGGAAAGGCTGGCCATAAATGGCTCTTCCAGTTCGATAGAAGTCATAACTGGTGAGCTCTATGAACCCGTTGTTGGCAACTTTGGCATCACCTTCATATGCCATATCTTTGCTTGCATTCTCAACAGAACTGAAATTTATTATATTGAAATGTAATGGGTCAACATTTGAAGGGAAAAGGGTAAGAAGAAGCAGAAGCAGAGAAGAAAACATTGTGCAGTTATGTAAGTGGAAACAGACTAAAGTAGCTAACATGTTTGATCATAATTTGGAAACAGGGTTGATCTGTAATATCCATAATCAATGGATGATTTATAAGCTTTTGGGTAAGGAAATGCAAAAAATAGAAAAGCAGATACAAAGCATCCAAGTGGAAGATTAATATGCTAATAAGCCAAAACTAGATGCCAACAAGGTTGAGACAAAAATGTTTTCATGGGAAAGACTTTAAGATAGTCAATGATAAAAGGGCAACCCGGTGCACAAGCGTCCCGCGTTTAACGCAGGGTCCGGGAAAGGGCCGCAACCAAGGTTGTAATGTACGCAGCCTAACCTGATAATTATATCAGTGGCTGTTTCCACGGCTTGAACCCGTGACCTTGAGGTCACGTGGAGACAACTCATCCGCTGCTCCGAATTATATTATTAATCATTGATGTGTCCTTTTTTTCTCCTTTAGATAAACACAGGTCAACAAAATATGGAGTATGTAATAGAGAAAAGATTAAAGTTTCAGTGTTTAAGGTTCGATAACCTTTGGTTAGCTATTTTGATTCGGAATATTCTGAGACTCAGTCTGCTTTGCTTGCTGTTTTTGCTGCCTAGAGCTGATCCGAGTGGTCTGATTCATCGAAGGGAAAGCTTAGACTCCAAGGTAGCTATTGATCACTCTCTAGAATCCAAGAATGTTGAATTAGTGTCTCTAGTAAGCAGTGTTGAAGGTAAATAGACCGAGCACTCTTACCTTCTCTTAGTTAGTTAGATTCTCACATTAGGATACATGAAAATACCAAGCTATTGATGCTTGAAATTGTGGAGAGATTGTGGTATGAAATTGACAAAAGGTTAAAACCTCTCTGTTATTGGAGTTTTTAATTATTTTTAAATATTTTTTTATCATATAACTTGTGCCACGGATTTATAACCACATTAGCAAAAGCAATTTCATTTTCAAGTGAAATATCTTATCTTGTCTTAGAAAATGCACAATATTGAATAGCCACTTGAAAACTTGCTGCACCAAATTGATTAATTCAATTTCTTTTACATGAAACTAACGTCCATCATTGACAAGGCTATTTGTGATGGGTGATGATTGAGAAGAATTTCTAAACTTCACCATGGTTAGTTGAAGAGGATGATCATGCATATCATGTTGAAGCTCAGGTAGTGGCGATTCAAGTTGAAGAACCTTGATCACCTGTGCTGCTTTCGGCCTTTCCTTGTCATTCGGGTTGGTACACCATAGTCCCACAATTAGCAAGCATGTCATTTGAAGTTCATCAAAATTCTTGTTCAATCCTTCATCAGCAGCATTCAGAATATTCCCTTCCACATGGAGTTGCCATACCCACTTTACTAGAGGAATATGATATTCTCCATCTTGGTAAGTCTTCCTTCCACATGCAATTTCCAAAGCTACAATCCCAAAACTATATATATCTGATTCTTTGCTAGCCCTTCCTCCATTGAGATATTCTGGTGCCAAGTACCCATATGTCCCTACAACTCCTGTCCTTTGAGTCTTCAATCTTGGGTCTACCAATTTTGCCATGCCAAAATCACAAAGCTTGGTGCTAAAATCTGTGTCCAATAGAATGTTAGCAGACTTAATATCTCTATGAAGCACGCATTGTTCTGCATCCTCATGAAGGTAATGAAGTGCTGTGGCAATGCCTAGTGCCATCTTGTACCTTACATCCCAAGCCAAAGTTCTTCTACTGCCAAAGAGGTGCGTATCGAGGCTTCCATTAGGCATGTACTCGAAAACTAATAAGAACTCTCGTTGCTCATGACACCACCCTATGAATTGTACCAGATTTCTATGTATAAGTCGACTTATAATCTTCACCTCATTGATGAATATTTTCTCAGAGTTTTGAAAGTCGGCGAAAATCTTTTTCACAGCGACAAAACGTCCTAAATCTTTTAGGAATCCTTTGTAAACTTCACCAGAGCCTCCTCTTCCAAGCCTTTTATCTTCTGAGAAGCCATCAGTGGCTGCAGTTAATTCTCTGTAATCAAATCTTCTAGGTATAGATGCTTTGCCAAGATCTGAAGTCACCAATGTTCCTCCGAGATTATCATCTCGAACATGCTTGGTTCTTCTCTTCTTGATGATTATGGTCAACCAATAGACACTACCTATCACCAGCACTAAAAAAATTGAAGAAGCTACTGCAACTATAACCATTTTTTGCTTCTTCTTCTTCTTCTTCTTCTTTTTGTTTACCTCAGAATCAATGGACTCCAAAGTTGACATGAAATTCCAAGAATGAATAACATTTCGCTCAAAATTATAAGGGCCAGTTGCAGCTGAAAATCCAACCATCACATACTCTGGTAAGATTTCCATAAGGTCAATCTCATAGGACAATGTGTTGGTGCTAGTAGCATTGAAAAACCAAGACACATTAAGGATCTTGTTGGAAGAATTATAAGTAATCAAAGCATGAGTTTTTTTGCCATTGTTGTGATTAATATCATACCAAGCATAGGTTAAGGATTTGAGAGAGTTGCTATTGATCCCAACATGATGTTCATGGGGATCAAACTCAGGATTTATAAATGTGTCGAATTCCACCATAAAAACATGATTTTGTACTACACCATACTCTGTAGTTGTGTTGAAGAGTCCAAGAGAGCCACCATATGAGTTGGCTGGAATTTGGTAGCCAAGAGGTGCCATGTAGAAGGCAAAGCCGTCGGCGGTTATGTTAGTTGGTTGAGAAACAGTGAATGAGAAACCGGTTGAGAAGTCAGCGAGAGCCTTGGTTGATGAGTCCCAAAGGTGCAAAGGTTCGCCACAGACTGCACGTCCAACTCGATTGATGTCATTTTTGTTTAGCTCTATGGACCCTTCAATAGGCATGGCATCACCTTCATATAATACCATATTGTCCTTTTCATTCTCAACATTTTTGAAGCTACTTATATTAAAGTGCAGTGAGTGAACTATTGAAGGGGAAAGGGTGAAAAGAAGAAGAAAAAGAATGTTATGGAAGTGGAAAGAGACTAAAGTAGCTAACATGTTTGATCATAACTTGGAAACAGGGTTGATCTGTAATATCCATATGCATTGGCTGATTTATAAGCTTTTTGGTAAGGAAATGCAAAAATTAGAAAAGCAGGTACAGCATCCAAGTGGAAGATTAATAAGCTAATAAGCCAAAAACTAGATGCCAACAAGGTTGTTACAAAAATGTTTTCATGGGAAAGACTTTGAGGTAGTCAATGATAAATCTCCATTATTATATTATTAATCATTGATGTGTCTTTTTTTTTTTTCCTTATATAAACACAGGTCAACCAAAATATAGAGTATGCAATTGAGAAAAAGGTTATAGTGCCACTGTTATTTGTAAATATAAGTTGTACCACCGATTTATATTAACCAAAGCAATTTCATTTCAAGTGAAATATCTTATCTCTGCTTAGACACTAACGTCCATCAATAACAAGGCTATTGCTAATGGATGATGATTGAAAAGAAGTTCTAAACTTCACCATGGTTGCTTGAAGAGGATGATCATGCATATCATGTTGAAGCTCAGGTAGTGGCGATTCAAGTTGAAGAACCTTGATCACTTGTGCTGCTTTCGGCCTTTCCTTGTCGTTCGGGTTGGTACACCATAGTCCCACAATTAGCAAGCATGTCATTTGAAGTTCATCAAAATTCTTGTTCAATCCTTCATCAGCAGCATTCAGAATATTCCCTTCCACATGGAGTTGCCATACCCACTTCACTAGAGGAATATGATATTCTCCATCTTGGTAAGTCTTCCTTCCACATGCAATTTCCAAAGCTACAATCCCAAAACTATACATGTCTGATTCTTTGCTAGCCCTTCCTCCATTGAGATATTCTGGTGCCAAGTACCCATATGTCCCTACAACTCCTGTCCTTTGAGTCTTCAATCTTGGGTCTACCAATTTTGCCATGCCAAAATCACAAAGCTTGGTGCTAAAATCTGTGTCCAATAGAATGTTAGCAGACTTAATATCTCTATGAAGCACACATTGTTCTGCATCTTCATGAAGATAATGAAGCGCCGTGGCCACACCTAAAGCTATCTTGTACCTTGCATCCCAAGGCAGAGCTCTTCTTTTTCCAAAGAGATAAGTGTCTAGGCTTCCATTAGGCATGTACTCGAAAACTAGGAAGAACTCTTGTTTGTTGTGGCACCACCCTATGAATTGCACCAAGTTTCTGTGTATAAGACGGCTTATTATCTTCACTTCATTGATGAATATTTTCTCGCCTCCTTGAATATCAGCGAAAATCCTCTTAACTGCGACTGCACGTCCTGAGTGACTTAGAAAACCTTTGTAAACTTGACTTGATCCTCCACTTCCAAGCTTTCTATCATTTGAGAACTCATTGGTGGCTTGAACTAATTCCTTGCACTTGAATCTTCTAGGTAGTGATGCTTCGTCCAAGTCATTGGAGACTGATACTTTGTGTCTGCGGTTGCCATCATCATGTAGAAGCTTGGCAATTCTTTTCTTGATAAGACAAACACATACCATAAGCACCAATACAATTATTAAGCAAGTCATTGCAACAATTTCTATGATCCTCTTTTGCCTCTTCTTTCTGGTTACCTCAGAATCAGAGGAATCCAAAGTCGAATTGAATTCCCAAGAATGAATATTGTGTTGTGTGTTCGAGCGGTAACCAGTTGCAGCTGAGAATCCAACTGTCACATACTCTGGTAGGATTTTGGAGAGGTCAATCTCACAAGACAGAGTATGAGTGCTAGCTCCATTGAAAGACCAAGACACAACAAGGTTCTTGCTAGAAGAATTATAGGTAATTAAAGCATGACCTTGTTTCCCAATGTTTCCTTCAATATCAAACTTAGTATAATTGATGGATTTGACAGAATTTTCGTTGATCCCAACATGGTGCTCTAGTTCTAGAGGATCATAATCTTTATTTTGGAATGTGTCAAATTCCACCATAAACATTTGATTTTGGGATATTCCAAAATGTGTGGAAATGTTGAATAGTCCAAAATTGCCACCAGCTGAGTTGGGTGGAGTTGTGAAACTCAAAGGAGCCATGTGGAATGCAAATCCATCAGCAAGTACATTATAATCACTACTATTGGATTCTGGTCCTTGAATAGTGAATCTAAAAGAGGTTGTGAAGTCTGTGAGAATCTTAGCAGATGAATCCCAAAGGTGCAAAGGCTGGCTGTAAACGGCTCGGCCGGTTCGATAGTAGTCATACCTGTTGAGCTCTATGAACCCGTTGGCAACTTTGGCATCACCTTCATATGCCATATCTTTGCTTGCACTCTCAACATCACTGAAATTTGTTATATTGAAATTTAATGGGTGAACATTTGAAGGGAAAAGGGTAAGAAGAAGCAAAAGCAGAGAAGAAACCATTGTGCAATCAATAATATTCAAGAGTGGAAACAGGCTTTGTGGATAACATGGCAGATTAGAACTTTAAAACATGGTGGATCATTCATTGATGTACATTGTAACAATCACAAGATGAAATTAATAATTATATCAAAATCAACTACTCGTATAAAATATATATTGAAAATAAGTTAAACGACATATATATTTATATATGAATACTTTATGATTGGTTTTTTTTACGTGCATGTAGCACTTTTGTGAAACTAAAGCCAAAGTTTAAAACAAGAAGGTGGATATAATACTTTCTAACATAGTGAAGCAAATCGATGAAAACTAAGGTTGACTAATAATTAATGATTGGTCTCATTTTTCCTTTTATTTTATAGTACATAATAAAAGATTAATCACAACGAACCAACAAAGTTGCGATTGGACTTAGGCTGTTTTCCCACATTATTCTGCATAAATAACCAAAGCACAACCTTACCTTGTTTTGCAATGTTGCCTTCAATAACAAACAACATATTTGATTGATATGAGGGAGTTGATGATCCCAACATGTTGCTTAGATATACTATATATTATGAGTTTCGCAGGACCAATATCTAAAAAAGAGTCTTACACAGAATCAATACCTAAAAAAGAGTCTTATAAGACTTTGGATTCTCCCATCAAATAAACTAGTTTTTAAGATGATAATTCTCTTAAGGTCTGTCCATTACATTGGTGTTCTCATTGAGAATTGGTCAACAAAAAAACTACTTTTGGAAGGTTCTGACTGGTAAAAAGGTCAAATGAAGTGCCACTGAGTGAAGTATCGCAAAGTTGGGGTCATCGGAACGCCGGCTCTTAAAAAGGAAGGGATGCTATGATGAGTATTTGCAAGATGGGATAAGGCTCTGTTGTTATTGTAATTCTTCTAAAATCTTGTAGTTTATTACACTATACTCTTGGTTTAGGAATCTGTTAATATATATTTTATATTTGTATTTAGAACCGTGTAGCATAATCATATCCAATTTATTTATCTCTCTTTTTATAATTTATAAAAGTTGATACCCATCTTATATATAATGAGTTTTAGCCATTTTGCTCAGATTCAGCATTGATTCTTGCCAATCTATCCGCCACTCTATTACTTTCTCTGAGTATGTTGCTGAAACAAATTTTTCAATTTTTTTTCTTCTAATTTGCAATTAAACGCACTAAAAGATTGGGATGGTTATGGAATTCTCGCGGATTATTGATAAGGGGCTATAACAACAGCGGTATTGCTATATATAATGATTTTCCTCTCCCGTAGTCCAAGGTTAAAGTCGTCATAAATTCCCAAAGCTCAGCTTTTTCTATAAATTATTTTATAATGATGTCAACATTAGAAAATATTAAAATTATATATAAATTATTAAATAAATATTTTATAAAATGTTTTTAATATAAAATACTTTAAATTCATCGTTAGTAAATATAATTGCATATTATCTAATCAATCTCTAAACAATAATATTAAAATATATTATATAGTATAATTAATTTATCTTTTAGCGCTATACGTGGGTCTCGTTCTAGTATGTATAATGTTACAAGTTTTTACGCAAATCATTGTTTTTGAAAGGTTGACTACTTCAAGAGTAAATTAAGCTTAATTGAGATAATAAACTAATCTAAAACAACACTACTTTGCTACAACGAAAAGTTCTTTGCATCTTTTAGTTTGAGGAGGGGGTACAAATTAAACTAATAAGCGAGGAATATCCTAATTCTAAAATCATATTTCATATAATAATAATATCAGGCAAGATTTTAAGTCTCTATAAAAATCTGGCCTGGTCTCCAAATAAAAACTAAGAGATGAGAGAGAGAGATATGGCTAAGAGCATTGTGACAAATGCAATTGTAATAATGTTGATAACTGAAATAGTTATTTGTTCAGTTATTGCGAAATTTGATAATACTATTCCTGAAGAAGAAAGAAGTTGGACTCCATATTATTATATTGCATTTGATGCGAAGGAGTGTATAAGCAAGTGCTGGACTCAGTATCCCTATATATCAAGGAAGTTAAGGGAATGCCTTACTTATTGCTATGATCAAATCGGTGGCACTGACTAGTACCTATTAATGGTAACCATCTATTATTTTTTTTTTTGAGAAATATTAGTTGAATAAGTTATTTTTAGTTTAATTAAAAAAATTTTGTTATGTATTTTTTTTTTATTGTCAGTTGATTTTTATTGTGTCAATAAATTATTCGACTAATTTGATTAAACTTGTTACTAAAATAATTTGCTTATGTAATATCATCTTATTTATATTATTTTATGTAGATATTTAATCCAATAACTTTTTTATTTTACGTATTACTCACTTTTATGACATAAATAAAATGCAACCGTGAAATATATTGATATAATTAAATCACTTTATTTTAAAATGATAGTCTAAAATAAAAAGAATACATATTAATATAAAATAAATCTTGGTAATGTTAAAATGATTACGAAAAGATAAGATTTTCCTTAAATAATAGATAAACATATTATATAATTATCTCAATTAAGAAGATGAAATTGGTCTTTAAAAGGTCACACAAATATAGTTGATCTCTAAAAAGTAAAAACCAATTTAATGCTTTAATTTAGTTAGTAATTAGTAAAAGATATTAATATGAGTCAAGGTTTTTTTTTAATAATTTCAAAACATTAATTTCTAAAAAATAATTTTTAAATGAATTGTCAGAGCTTCTATAATCAGTGGATGCCTTTGCCAGATTTGCCAAGAAAAACAAGAAATAGTATAAGAAACAAGGGTTTATTTTGTCTCGAGTGACATGTAGTGACATCAATAATGTTGACAGATGTATGGTATGTTTTCTTTACATCTATAAAACACGGACACTTTATTGAATTATCGTGTCTACGTATTGGATACATTTCGAACACGATACTCATCTACATTCGTCCGACACGCATGTCTGCTTTGTCTAACCGTATTTTAATAAAAAATAAAAAAATTCTTCTCCGAACATGCTTGGACATACCTAAATACCATCACGTGTCCACGTGTCCATTCTTATTCTTAACATATATTTTTAAAATAAATTTAGATATAGTATATATTATTATTTATTAAAACAAAAAATATTTTAAATACTTGATATAATTAAAATAAGACGTTAAAAATAATTAAAAATTTTAATTTATATTTTAATATCAATAAAATATTAAAATATCATTATAATTCATCTAAAAAATATTTTATATTTTATATATATACATATTCCCGTGTCATATAAAATTTTAAAATTCACGTGTCGGTGTATCCCATATTATGTGTGTCTCATGTCTGTATCATTGTCTGTGCATCATAGTTTTTTACTGAAATTGTCAAGGAGTGGAACTTGCACACAAGCTAGCTTGCTTTCTTTCTGTTGTGGACATTTAAATAATTCAATGAAAACCAATTTATAGTCGCTAACAATTTTTGCGATAAAGAATTCATCTCTTATTATCCCTTTTATTTTACTTAACATCTCTAATAAAAAATTTAATCAGATAAATTCATATTCACTGCTAGAAAAACATTAGTGTCTTAGACCCCTTTTGAATGGCATGTTTATTTGATTTTTTAACCAAATAAGAGTTTAAATGTCACCGCTTGCTTCGACATAGAGCTATGTGTATACGTGAAAAGACTAGCAAGGACAAATTTTTCTTTTCAAATTGTCGTAGAGACGATTTTTATTTTTAATTTAGAGATTTGTTCAGTAATAATTAATTTGGATAAAGTGGAATTTGTTCTGCAAAGGACTTCGATAATGATTAATTAAATTGGTAAAATACGATTTTAATCGAACATTTTATAACCTAATTATATTTCTAAAAAGGAGTACATTTGAACTGATGAATGAAATTGAAGTGTGTAAAAATATTGTGAAGATGAAATTGTTGAGGAGAAAATATGAGTAAATTACTAAACAACAAATTAAGATTTACTTCATAAATAAATAGGAAAATTCAGGCCTTTTTGTGAGTGGAAAGTGGTTACAATAGATGACAGACTTAATGACTGTATTCCTTAGTTGACCCTTGAATAATATAATATGAAAAAGTCTATAAATAATAATTTTATTAAAATTTTGCTAATATTTAATTAATATAAAAATAAATAATTTTATATTATTAAATATAATTTTATACTATTAAAAATATTAATAATGACTAATTAATAATTATAAATCATAAAATTTATTAGTTCTCTAACGCTCTTCATTCTAAAAGCCATAAATGGAAAGGATTTTCATGTCAACATTTTAGTTGGGCAAAATTCTTATGTTTCACAAGTGAATCTGATCTAAGGTGGTTGTTAGAGACCTTCAATCTCCTAAAAGGATAGTTTCTTTAATTAAATTCATTTAATCTCCTAAATTTTAATATTATCATGATTAAGATTAATTTTAAATAATAGTTGGTGGCTGGGGCTAGAGTAGTAATGATTTTAATGTGGGGTCAATCAAATAGTATAATTTATAACGCCTTTTGCAACTTGGAATAGAAAACAACGAAAAAGTTAGATAATTATCTATTCAATGATTTGTCTAAGTTGTCAAATGGTATCACATAAATTAATCAGGATCAATGGGAATAATGTGAGCAGTTCCATAAAGTACACGTACATATGAACAAAGACTCAGTTGACCATTATTAGATAATGCTAGACCAAGAATTTATACATATAGACTATGTTTAGATATTATGCATTTATGCCTAAGATAAAAATATAAAAACAAAAATATAAAGACAAAAAAACAGAGATTATTTTTAATTTTTTTATATTTTTGTATTATATTTAGAAAAAATAAAAAAATGTTAAATATCTTTGGTTTGTATTTGAAAAAATAAATACAATTAATTAAATACTTAATAAAAAAACATTATATATTTTTTATTTTTTTTAAATTAAAATTTTTTCAATCAAATCTCATTTTATAATAAAAAAAACTATTTTCTGTGTTTCTTTAATTTTTTTTATCAAACTCCAACTAGTTTAATATTTATCTTTTTCATTTCACATTTATACTCTTTTTTTATCTTTTCAATCCTCCATTTCTTTTATTCTATTTTTATACTCTTCTTTCATCTTCTTCGTCTTTTTATTTTTTTTACTTTTACTTCTCCTGTTATGACACTAGTAAATATAGGAGGAAGACAAACTTTAGAAATGATCACGTCAAGACAACACAGACGACGAAGAAGGAATGATATCAAATTAGATAAGTTTCATATTTTCTTTATTTTCTTTATTTTTTTTATCTTTTTTACTCTAAGAAAAAAAAAGAAAAAGAAGAAAAAAAAAGGCACCAAATTGAATGAGCTTTTTTTTTTATTGATTGCGCAAAATGAAAAAGAAGATGAAGCTATGATGTTGATAAAAGAATGACAAATTTTAGTATTTATAAAATAGGGATAAGTACTTTTTTCGTCCCCAAGGTCTGGGGTCGAAATCAAAATCGTCCCTAATCTTTTTTTCTTATTAAAATCATCCCCAACGTTCAAAAACGCTTTAAAATCGTCTTTTTTCAAATTTTTGGACCAAAATACCCTTATCTTCATCATTCTCCTCTTCACCACCACCACACCACCACCACCACTACCACTACCACTACCACCACCACCACCACCACCACCACCACCACCACCACCACCACCACCACCACAACAACAACAACAACAACAGACACAAACACCACTCCCTCACCCCCACCGTCACCTCACTGCCTCCCCCTCAACCTCCCCCTCAACCACCCCCTCACCCCCTCACCTCATCCCCACCCTCACCGTAACCCCCCCTCACCCCCACCCCTCACTGCCTCCCCCTCAACCACCCCCTCACCCCCACCCTCAACCACTCCCTCACCCCCACCCTCACTGCCTCCCCCCTCAACCACCCCCACCCTTACCGTAACCCCCCTCACCCCCACCCCCTCACTGCCTCCCCCACCCTCACCGTAACCCCCCTCACCCCCACCCCCTCACTGCCTCCCCCCTCAACCACCCCCACCCTCACCGTAACCCACCCTCACCCCTCACTGCCTTCCCCTCAACCACCCCCTCACCCCTCATCAACAACAACAAATTTCATAAATTCAGAAATTCAGAAATTTCATCAACAGATTACAGAAGAAGAAGAAAAAGAATAAGAAGAAACAGAAGGCAGAAAGCAAAAGCAGAAAAGCAGGGGCGGCGGGTTGGGCTGGACGCAGAGGCGGCCACGGCGGCAGGCTGGACGTAGAGGCGGCGGCGGCGGGCTGGACGCAGAGGCGGGGGTGGTTGGACGCGGGGCGGCGGGCTGGACGCAGAGGCGGCGGCGGCGGGGGCTGGACGCAGGGGCGGCGGGGGCTGAGGGAGAGGGACGAAGAAATGGTGTGGGGAGGGGGAGGGAGACAGACGAAGAAATGGGTGTTTGTGGGGGGGGGGGGGGTTAATTTTTTTTTTAAATATTATATTTAATTTTTTCAATAGTTAAGGGTAATTTGGTCCAAAAAAATAGAAAATGACGATTTTTTAACGTTTTGTAACGTTGAGGATGATTTTAATAAAAAAAAGTTCAGGGACGATTTTGATTTTGACCCCAGACCTTGGGGACGAAAAAAGTACTTATCCCTATAAAATATATTACGAATAAAAAAATTATTAAAATAACCTCTAAATTTTGTATCTTTATATGTATTTATTAGTGGAGACTTATACATAAATTTAACTAAACAACATAAATATGTATTTTATTTGTGTCTCCTAAATCAAACATATTATAAAATGTGATATTGATTTTTTTGGTCTCTTTAGTGCATTTAAACACAACCATAGAGAAGTGTTAGGCGTTTTCATAACAAGTGAGCCATTTTGTTACGAAGGATTAATTATTTTTTATATTAGTATTATAGGTTAATTATTATAATTAAATTAAATTTTAAAATATTAACAAAATAAAAAATAATTTTAAACTAACAACATAAAATATTATATATATTAAAAATTAATTATTAAATCAATTATTATATATTTATATATAAATATATAATATTTAATTTGTTTTTAATTATATTTTATATTTTAATATGTATTTTATTAATCAAGTGGTTGGACAATATAAAATAGAGTAAAAATAAAAATATTTATTTACTCTCAAATCACACACAACATTTTTTAGAGAACTTGCTCTCTCTTGGTTTGAAAATTGGGATTTGGATTCTTAAAGTTTGAATTTCACTTTAGAAAGTAAAATGTTCAATCCTTGAATAGTTTCTCTTTCATATTTATTATTGGTCTCACCTATCAAATTAATAATGAGATATCACATTCTACTCTTTAAAGTGAAATTCAAAATTTAGAGGATCCAAAATCCTCAAAATTGAACTCAATTACTTACATCATAAAAACAAAAAATTAAAGAAATAGCTACCTTGTACAAAACCTTATAAACAGTTTATTCTAAGACTTGAAACAACTGAGATTTCATAACAAAAATGATTTCTAACCAACTATGTAGTGATGGTTACCGTCCACCGTAAACAAGACTAGTAGTAATGTCAGGCGGCGATTCAAGGGAGTGATGTGGTGGTTGTTGCACAATGTTTGAATGTTGTGGAAGAACAACATTATTATAACGAACATCTTTAGGAATATCTGGTAATGGAGCTTCAAGCTGAAGAACCTTAATAACTTGTGCTGCCTTTGGCCTTTGTTTAACATCAGGGTGTGTACACCATAACCCCACAGTAAGCAAACTCATCATTTCATTCACATTAAAATCCTTACACAACCTCTCATCAGCACCACTCATAAGGTTCCCATCAACATAAAGTTGCCAGATCCAATTTGTTATTGGCACGTGAAACTCTCCATCCCTGAAAGTCCTTCTCCCACTTGCAATCTCCAATGCCACAACTCCAAAGCTATACAGATCTGACTCCTTACTCGCCCTCCCTCCATTGATGTATTCCGGAGCCAGGTACCCATAGGTTCCCACAACCCCTGTTCTCTGAGTCCTCAATCTTGGATCCACCAATTTCGCCATGCCGAAGTCGCCCAGCTTCGTGTTAAAATCGTTGTCTAACAACACATTCGCTGACTTAATATCTCGGTGAAGAACGCATTGCTCTGCGTCTTCATGGAGATAATGAAGCGCGGTCGCGACGCCAATCGCGGCCTTGTACCTCAGATTCCATGCCAGAGTCTTCTTGTTTCCGAAAAGGTGTGTGTCGAGGCTTCCGTTCGGCATGAACTCGAAAACAAGAAGCAATTCACCTTCCTCGTGGCACCAACCTATGAATTGCACCAAGTTTTTGTGGATCAAACGGCTTATGATCCTTACTTCGTTGTGGAAAACTCTCTCCGAGTTTTCGAAGTCGGCGAAGATTCTCTTCACGGCAACAACTCTTCCAAGATAGCTCAAGACGCCTTTGTAGACTTCTCCTGACCCTCCTTGTCCCAGCCTCTTGTCTTCGGCGAAACCGTTGGTGGCCGCAACCAATTCTTTGTAGTCGAATCTCCTTGGGATAGTTGCTCTGTCGAGGTCAAACTCGACAGGGAACTGTCCCGGGTATTCGCCACCACCTTCCTCATTAGTCCTCCTCCTTTTCTTGATGATCAAGAGACCAACAACCACCACCACAGTCAATAAAACAACCGTGACAACCACCGGGACAACCACCACAACAATGTTCAGCTTCTTGTTTTGAACCTTCCCCATTTCTCCACCCAAAGTTGAATGAAACTGCCATGAATAGATAACGTTTCGCTCGGTGGATAACCCGGTCGAGGACGAAAACCCGAAATTCACCCACTCTGGAAGAGCTTGCATGAGGTCAATGTTGTAAGACAGAGAATTCGAAGTAGAAGCAGCGGCAATAGTTTTATTACGACTGCTTCCACTAAACGACCAGGACACTGCGAGTGTCTTGGTCGAAGCTTCGTAAGAAATCAAAGCGAAACACTTGACACCAAGATTCTTGTCAACATCAAACTTGGCAGTAGCAAGTGAAGTAAGAGAGTTATCATCAATTCCCACATGCTGAAATGGTGGGTCAATCGAGCCAATAAATGTGTCAAACTCAACCGCCACAACATGGTTTTGTGGTTGGTTGACGAGATTGGTTGTTTGATTGAAGAGAGCAAAAGTTCCACCAGCTGAATTTGGTGGGATTTGGTAGCCAAGAGGTGCCAAATAGAACACAAAACCGTCACCGATCTTTGTGTCATTCACTGCATCAATGGTGAATGTGAAGCTTGTGGAGAAACTTGTGAGAGCTTTGGTGGCTGAATCCCAAAGGTGAAGGGGTTGGCCGTAAATGGCACGGCCAACCCTGAAGTCATAGATGACTTTGTTGAGGTCGATGGATCCATTGCTGGATCTTGCATCACCTTCGTATGCCATTTGGCTTGCACTAGCAGGGTCATCGAAGTTGGTTATGTTGAAGGATAATGGATGAACCAAAATTGGAAGGGAAGAGAGGGTGATTAGAAGAAGTAGATGCAGAATAGAAGGAACAAGATTATTGAAGAACTGATGAGAAGAAGATAGAGAAGCCATTGAAATTTAAATTTTAGAAGCAGCCGTAGCAATCATTCATGTGTGTTATATGCTTGGCATTATACTCCTTTTCTTTTTCTTTTGAAATAATGATTGATAATTTGTTTATCGATGATGAGACTCTTAGTTAGGGGTTTATACGATTGATACGAAATGTTCGAGTGATGCGTGTAAGTTAAAATTAGTTACTAAAACGTGAAAATTATGTGAAAGTTGATATCTGAGAGTCGTTGGATGAAAATTTAGTCAAATTAATTAAATCATTTAACAATTTTTAGATATCAACTTCACGTAAAGTCGACTTCACCTGAGTTTTCACCTTATTAAAATTAGAGCAATGCTAGAGGGCCAGCAACATTTGTAATTGGTAGCCATCAACTAGCCATCAATGATGATTTGATAGTGTGAGATTGGTGTGAGATTTCATCCAATGGCTCACCTTTTTCTACGGGTTACATACTGGCCAAAATACAATAAAATTGCTGACCCCTATACTTTTTCTTAAAATTAGTTATCCATATAAAATATATATTAAAATATAAATAAATACTGAAAATAATTTAAACAACATATATTTATATATAAATATATTGATGGTTAATTTTGATATACGAATAACATTTTTTTAAAATATTAGGATGATTAACACTTTTTTATTTTAAATATTTTATTTTTATACTATTAAAATTTAATATTTAATTTAAAATTTATGATTTATAATTTTTTATTTGATTTTTACAGTATTTTTCAATTTAATAAGTCAAGGATTATTTTACTGCGAATCTAAATTTTATTTAAAAATTTATCATAAATCAATAAATTATTACTTATATAAAATAAAATTTAAATTTTTAACATTTATTTAAACGAATTACTGAACTATCCTTGCTAATTTCCACATTGCATAAATTGAAATTTTAGATTATTAATAAGGTTAATTCTTTATACATATAGTGACAGAGAAAGATAGTGACAATGTTAGGTGCCTTGGATTTCGCCTGTTATATACATGCATGCATCTATAGCGATTACTTAATTGGACTAGTTGACCAACTGATAAGCTTGCCTTTTTTGTGCCTGCTGTGCTTTAATTTTCGCTAGAAGAGTTCTACAAAACGAAAACCAAAAAACAGAATTGTTATCTATATTTTCTTCTGTTTTCTTAAGAGCATGATCGATTAGAAAAACATATATTATTTATTCATAAAAATATAATTACCAGGACATTTGTCCAAAATTATGAAACTGTATGTGATAGTAGCAGATGATAATAAAAATTATTAAATAATTAATATTTTTTATTCATCTTATATTAAAATTAAATAATAATGTTAATGAATTTTCTATTATTTCACTAAAAATATTGACCTATTAACTTCACGTGAAGTCGAATCAGTCAAATCAGTCAAATTATCTAACAGTTCTCACCTATTAACTTCACGTGAAGTCGACTGCACCTGAGTTTCCATCAAATTATAAAACAGAAGATACTGTGCCATCAAAATTAGTATAATTTGGAGTGAGAGATTGAAATGGATTATGTAAGATGGAGGAAGGTCAAAGTCCAAGAAATAAACTTCTATTAAACATACAATTAGGGGAGAATTGACTTGGTTTTATATATATCACACGTTTTAAAACATTTCAATTTATATATGTATGCCATCAACTACTGTCATATAATTTTTGTTCAACCAAAGTGCATGAGAAATGGACCAGTACCACTCAAGTGAAAAATAATTGTATGTTTCTATTATTATATATGACAATAGTTATTTTATTTGGATTTAATATGTATTTTTATAATTTTTAAATTTGATCAATATTTATTATTATTGCATACTTATTAGATTATTTACTATATATAGTGTTATTAAGATATTTTACTTTTAGTTTTATTACTTCTCTAGTTGTATAAAAAATGAAATAGAATTTAACGAACCATTATATGAAATAATTTATACTAATAATAAGGTGAAAACTCATATGCGTGAAATTGATAAATTTTTATTTAATAACTTTTAGGTCTCTTAAATATTAACTTTACGTGAAGTCGGCTTCACCTGAATTTTCACCTAATAATAATGGGTTAAAAATAATTTAGCTAAAAATAATAAAACACGTTAAAATAATAATAAATATTATTACGTGATAATTTTTCCAACTCAGTACGCTGGTTCCAAGAGCAACGGTCCCCTATATATTTAATCACATGCCTTCAAAATCTGTGTGTAAGAAAGAAGAAACCATCCTTAAAGCGGTGCAACTTTTTATTGAAAATTCAGTGGGATATGTTTTCCCCTTTTTTCTCCCGAATTTTGAAAGTGCCAGGAAAGTGCTATATACATATAAAAAAAAACATAGGTATATAAAATTAAAGTGATATTGATTTTAGAAAACTTTTTTAAATAATATTTGGACTCTATTATTTTAATATGGTTTTATTTTAATATATTAATTTAATCCCTTATTTTAAAATTATTAGATTATTAATTTAGGTATTCATATATAAAGTATCTTATATATTAATTATATGATATCGCTACTGGGGTTAAGCATGCAACTATTGACGAAGACCAAAACAAAATTCCAAGTGCAAGTTGGTAGTTAAATAATAAAATATTTACTAGACCCTGATTCCTTGTAAAGTTTTTGACACATGAAATAATAATTCGCCAACTAATATATAGTACTTTAGGTTCATCATAATTTTGCAGGTATGCTTTGTCATGTATATAATAGTTTAAATTATAACTTTCATTTATACAAAGATATTAAAATTAACAAACCTTACTCATTATTCTTATGAATTTTTTTTCTTTTATTAGTCACTTGGCTAAAATTGTAATGTTAGAAAACTCAAAATTAATAGTAATGCAATAATAATAAGTTTTAAATTAAAAAGTTTGTATCAAAAAATTAAAAGTTTTGAATTTCTAAAGTACTTATTATATAAAAAATGTAAATTCTTAAAAAACTAACATAAGTAATCATTTTAACCAGTATTTTTAGAATACTTGTTTGTAAAATTC
The DNA here is from genome assembly GCF_003086295.3 of Arachis hypogaea. Classification (NCBI taxonomy): domain Eukaryota; kingdom Viridiplantae; phylum Streptophyta; class Magnoliopsida; order Fabales; family Fabaceae; genus Arachis; species Arachis hypogaea. The sequence continues at coordinate 146,087,908 of NC_092051.1, read as the reverse complement.
ATAAATAAATTAGATAAACCGAGTTCAAATATTTCATACTTTTAATAAAAAAAAAGGATTTTTATTATTAAAAATATAATTATTTTAAGTAGTCGGAAAATTATAACTACGACTCTCATCAGCATGGCATGACAGCATTTTTCTCTTTTTTTTAAATAAAATAAAATAAGATCCAGATGGCTCAAAGTCAAGAGCATTGCAAAGAAACCAAATTCACCTACTGCAAACTCAATTCGATGGTACATATGATGGTATATTCACAATCAATTATTAATTATTTCTTATTATATTTTCTGTTGAAAGTCCACGAGAGTCAAAGGGAGGATGGACATACACTGATACACTCCCAACCTTATCAGCAAAAAGGAGGAGAAATTAAAGCATACCGCATGTGCCCTTCCGCGGGTTGGATATTAAGACACAGTAAGATATTCATGTGTGATAATGTTTATTTGTTTTAGATTTAGAAAAAAAAGACATTGTATATAAAAAGTAAGATATTGAGCTCTAATTAATTAACTAGGGTTTGGCCATTTAAGAATGTGATTAATGGTTTTATTTGTTATAACAAAAATACTATTTGTGTACACTAAAATCAATTAGTAAAATTAGCTGTTAATATATTTGTGTATAAATGCATATATAATTTAATTTATTTTTAATATATATTTATATTTTAATATATATTTTATACTAATAATTAATTTAAATGATTAATTTTACAATCTCGTTACGTTACCAACAGCATATCTGTCAACTTCTGCCAACTCTTATTTATAATTGTATTAATGGAAGTATCTTTGTGGATGTGTCTAATAAAAATATCTTTTTTATGGCTATATTTAATAGAAGTGTCTTTATAAATATATTTTCTGAATGTGTCTCTTTATATATATGTTTAAAATATAATAATTAACTATTATTGATAATAAGTTAGCAGATAATATGTTGGTACTTTATACTTTCCCTTAATTTTAATGTACACATAATATCGTAGAACTCTAATTCATAACAAGTTTATGAATACCAATAAGAGCTCTAATTAATTAGCGTTTGGCCTTCAAGAATGTGATCAATGGAAGCTCTAATTAATTACAAGATTAGTTGATTAATCAGATTAATGAACCACGGGATTAGCAACCTATTAAATTTAATTTTTTTATATTTATTTACGCAAACTAATAAATTAACTATTACACTAATCTAACTTCATTTTTGCACGTAGTTACCTGTCATCGATCTTTGGCCAAGGTGGTTGGCTACATTTATGTAGCAATCAATATGCATAAAAAAAGTCTATTTAATTGAGGCAAATGCCCCTAGCTTCTTTCAAAAACGCTTTGCACTAGAGAGGAAAAAGATACATATCAATTCTTTTGTGCCACAAGGTAACAACTATGACCAACTATTATGTTGACCAAAAACATGAATATGCTAACACATGTTTTAGTGTTAGGTTTTGATACACAAACTTTTAAGAGACAGGAGTACATAAATGAACACAAATACATAAAAATTAATTTTTATATCATCTTAAAGTTGTGATACTAAGACATAGATATGAGATAAATTTTTTTCACATTTATCTCTTACTAAATTTTGAAATTCTAAATTTATCCGATCTCTCTTTTTTTCTAATTTCTTTTTCAGAGTTAATACTCAAAATCATCCCTAAAAAATACATCGATCTCTATTTTAGTCCTCGAAATATAAAGTTAATCGAAATCGTCCTCGAAAGATACACGACTTGGTCACGTTAGTCCTTCCATCAATTGAATGATGACGTGTCACGTTAAGTCCACGTGACACGTGATAACGTAGTTGGTGATGCCACATGTCACGAAATGATTGGTTGACGTGTCAGTGACACGTGGCATCATGCCACGTGTCACTTGACATGTAAAAAAATTATTTTTAATCAAAATAGTTCTTAAAAATTCAGACGTACATTATTTTCATTTCTAAAATTTTAAAAAATAATCAAAATTAGTCTTTATATATATTTTTTATTTTTTCTTGATAATATTAAATTTGAAATATTTTTTGATACTACTAATTTTAATAAAAATGTAATTGACAAACAAAAAATTAGTAATGGTATCTTTTATTCTTAAAAATTTTGTCAATAAAATTATCTCTCTCCTTTAAATCTTCTCAAAATCTCTCTTATTCTCTTCTATTCTAAAACATTTTTCTTACATTATCACATTTTGCTAGTATATATATATATATATATATATATATATATATATATATATATATATATACTTAAAATTAAAATGTATGTATTTGTTAACCTAAACAAAGTTATATGTTCAAAATCAAAATTTATGTATTAAAAAAAATAATATAATCTATCTCAAATATATAAAACACACAAAATATTAAATATTTTTAACTATATGGAAGTACTAAAGAAAATATTAATCTGGTCATAATATATATTCGTTACCAGCGTTAATATCTTAGTTGTCAAATTATTTTAGTTTGAGTCAAATAGATCTATTAAAAGATCCAAATCTTTTCTTTTTTTTTTTTAAATATTTACAAGAAACAAATATAAAATAGCACAAACGAAATTATTATACTAATTACGTGATTATCACATCTAAATTTATAAGTGATGTTATTCAAGGGTTGAAGGAGTGTCATTTTACTTTTTCTAAATAACGAATTTGAAAAGAAATTCAATTTTTCTTAGAACTTTCTAAATTTAATTAGTTTCAATTTATAATTGTGGAAGATTATATAATGGTGTTTGCTACGGTACGATCATAAATTCATATGTATCGATATAATTAAAATATGGACAAATTAAAACACGACACGTGAATTATATTTTTCACATCAATAATTAATTTTTCTTTTTTTAAATATATATCATATCAATTATTTTACTAAATTATCCTTATACTTTAATAAAAATAAAAAATATTTTTTTATTTAATATTACAAAAGACTAAAATATCCTTTTTTTATATTAAACAAAAATTATTTTAATTATTTTAATTTAATCAAAATTTAATTAACTTTAATTTTATAATTTTAAATTAAAATTAATTTAAAAATTAAAATAAAAATACATTTCATTATTCATATACATTGAAAAATTAATTCACTGATTATGAACCCTAATCTAATATTTCTCACCTCAGTTCATACCAAAAAGAACACATCTAAACAATTTTTCTTTATCATTGAATATCAATTTATCAATTTTTCTTCATCATTTTAGGGATGAAGTTGTATTTTATCGGTAGATTGATATTCAATGATGAAAAAAAATTTTAGGCTCCATCCTCCGCCGCAAACGCATAGCCGCAGGGGTTGATGAAGGAAAAAACGGCGTTGTAGCTGTCAGCACCACTACTATAAGATCCAATACCAATATCCGATAGGCCATTCGCCGGTATTGGGCTCTGGCAATAACCGAAGCCGGTGCAGATCCCGCTAGTTGTTTCATTAACACTGAGGCACACTAAAAAGCACCCAGTGGCATAGTTTCTTCTCTCTATAACATTATACTCTACTACTTCTCCAATTGTGTTGCAACCAACCACTGTGAGCTTGTTTTTACTCGATGAGAAGCTGAAGTGTGTCAAGTTGAAGATCTTATCGTAACTGGTTTCGTTGATTTGCGTGCCGTTGACGTTGTATTTTATTGGTAGATTATTATTCAATGATGAAGAAAAATTGTTTAGATGTATTCTTTTTGGTATGAATTGAGATGAGAAAGATTAGATTAGGGTTCATGATCAATGAATTAATTTTTCAATGTATATGAATAATGAGATGTATTTTAATTTTGATTTTTAAATTAATTTTAATTTAAAATTATAAAATTAAAGTTAATTAAATTTTGATTAAATTAAAAAAATTAAAATAATTTTTGTTTAATGTAAAAAAGGATATTTTAGTCTTTTTGTAATATTAAATAAAAAAATATTTTTTATTTTTATTAAAGTATAAGGATAGTTTAGTAAAATAATTGATATGATATATATTTAAAAAAAGAAAAAATTAATTATTGATGTGGAAAATATAATCCACGTGTCGTGTTTTAGTTTGTCCACATTTTAATTATATCGATACGTATGAATTTATAATCGTACCGTAGCAAACACCCTATATAATTTTTGTGTATTTCATACGTTTGAGATAGATTATATAATTTTTCTTTTAATAAATAAATTTTGATTTTGAGCATATAACTTTGTTTAGGTTAACAAATATATACATTCAATTTTGAGTGTATATATATATATATTATAGCAAAATGTGATAATGTAAGAAAAAGATTTTAGAATAGAAAAGAATAAGAGAGATTTTGAGAAGATTTAAAGGAGAGAGATAATTTTATTGACAAAATTTTTAAGAAGAAAAGATACAATTACTAATTTTTTGTTTGTCAATTACATTTCTATTAAAATTAGTAGTATCAAAAAATATTTCAAATTTAATATTATCAAGAAAAAAATTATATAAGGACTAATTTGATTATTTTTTAAAATTTTAGGGATGAAAATGACTTACGTTTGAACTTTCAAATACTATTTTGATTAAAAATAACTTTTTTACATGTCAAATGACACGTGGCATGCCACTATCACTGACCTGACACGTGGCGTGCCAGTGTCACTTATCTGACACGACAACCAATTATCTCGTGACACGTGGCAGCACCCACCACGTCATCATGTGCCACGTGACACTTAACGTGACACGTCATCATCCAACTGACGGAAGGACTAACGTGACCAAATCGTGTATCTTTCAGGGACGATTTTGATTAGCTTTATCTTTCGAGGACCAAAATAGAAATCGGAATATCTTTTAGGGATGATTTTAAGTATTAACTCTTCTTTTTCATTTATGCAACACTCTTTCCGTATGAATTAAGGAGCATTTAAAAATAAATCAAAATTTTACGTAAAATTAAATAATTATTATATAATTATAATTTTCGAAGAATTGAAGAGTCAATCAAACGTAACTAATAAACTATTATAGAACAACATCAATTTGCTACAATGAGACTTTTTATTTTATTTATATCGGTGCCTTGCATCTATAATTATTAAATTATTACATATAATAATATACCAAGGAACGATTTTATAAGCCTATATAAAAGCTCGTCATGTAATTGTAAGTAAAAAATAAGAGAGACAAATGGGTACGAACATTATGATAAGTGTATACGTAATATTAATAATTGGAATAATTATTTGTTGTGTAAATGCTAAATTTCTTAACACTATTCCTAAGAGAGGTTGGAGTGATCATTATGCTGAATCTAGTGTGCAAGAGTGTGCCGAATTATGTTGGAGTCGGTATCAAAATAACCCGAAGGAATTGAGGGAGTGCCTTCGTGGTTGTTAATTGGTTGTGGAAAGGTTCGACGTGAATTGGAATTTAAATAATAATCCTCCAATGAATAGAAAGAAATTCAAGTACTTTTTATCAAATTGAGACGAGTGATTCCATATCATTGCTGATTTTAGGTGTTCTAATGTTTTTATATGTTTATAGTTTATCATAGTCTTTATCTTTGTTAATTATTTGCTTTTGGACTGCATTAAGTTTTTTTATTATTATTTCAGTTTATTGTTTTAGTCAATTAGTGGTTCCTGCACTTTAGGAGAAAAGTAGTTTTTGTTATTCCACTTCCTTATCTAGTGGGTATGTGGCAGTTTTTGTTCATCCCACTTCCTAGTTTAGTGGTGATGTGGTAGTGTCATGGATTAAAATCCTATAAATGTACTGCTTCAGTAAAGTAAAAATGTGTGATTCCCATTCCTTTCACCTACGTATTTTTCTTATATCTCTGTCCTAAATATTTCTGTTTATACCATAAACCAACAAACTGGTATCAGAGCATTCTTCTTACGGGCCTGTGAAAATGGAAGGTGAAGCAAGTCTCTCACAAATTGCTCCGCCCACCTTTGATGGAGAAAACTATGACCTTTGGGCAGTTAAAATGGAGTCTTATTTGGAGGCATTGGACCTTTGGGAAGCCGTGGAAGAGGATTACGAAATTCCTCCGCTGCCAAACAATCCTACCATGGCTCAAATAAAATTGCACAAGGAGAAAAAAACAAGGAAGGCAAAGGCAAGATCATGTCTCTTTACTGGTGTTTCATCAATAATCTTCACCAGAATCATGACTCTCAAAACACCAAAAGCAATTTGGGACTATTTAAAGGAAGAATATGCAGGGAATGAGAGGATTCGAGGCATGCAAGTGCTCAACTTGATGAGGGAATTCGAGATGCAGAGAATGAAAGATTCTGAGACAATAAAAGAATACTCTGACAGGTTGCTTTCTATTGCAAACAAAGTTAGATTACTCGGCACTGAATTCACTGATTCTAGAATTGTGGAAAAAATTCTAGTTACAGTGCTAGAGAGATATGAAGCATCAATAACTACTTTGGAGAATACGAAGGATCTGTCCAAAATCACCTTAGCAGGAGTGTTACATGCCTTGCAGGCCCAAGAGCAGCGAAGGCTTATGAGACAAGATCACGTGGTTGAAGGTGCTTTACCAGCCAAGCATCATGAAGTTGGAAGTAGTCAAAGCAGCCAAAGCAAAGACAAAGGTAAAAAGAAAAATTACCCACCTTGTGAGCATTGTGGCAAAATGGGTCACCCACCCTTCAGATGTTGGAGAAGACCAGACGCAAAGTGCAACAAGTGCAATCAGCTTGGACATGAAGCTGTAATTTGCAAAGGCAAATCTCAACAACATGAAGCTAATGCCAATGTTGTAGAGCAAAATGAAGAAGATCAAATCTTTGTGGCAACATGCCTCTCAGCAAGGAGTAGTTCTGAATGCTGGCTGATTGATAGTGGTTGTACAAACCACATGACATATGATAAAACTCTTTTTAAGGATTTGAAGCCTGCTAAATTCTCAAAAGTCAGAATTGGGAATGGTGACTATATTTCTGCAAAAGGAAAAAGAACAATTGTAATTTTCACTAGCTCAGGTATGAAAACCATTTCAGATGTTCTGTATGTGTCTGACATTGACCAAAATCTGCTTAGTTTGGGTCAATTGTTAGAAAAGGGATTTAAAGTTTTTTTCGAAAATCTACATTGTCTTATCTTTGACACTACCGGTCGGGAGATTTTAAGGGTTAAAATGAGAGGAAAAAGCTTCTCATTTGATCCAATTGTGGAGGAGCAGACAGCTTACATCACCCAAGTCAGTCCCACTGAACTCTGGTATAAGCGACTTGGTCACTGTCATATTCAAAGGATGCTGAACATGAAGAGGAAAGATATGATTGAAGGTCTACCAATACTCTCTGATCATTTGCCAAATTGTAATGCCTGTCAATTTGGTAAACAAAACAGAGTGTCATTTCCCAAAACAGTTTGGAGAGCCTCTCAAAAGCTGCAACTCATCCACACTGATGTGGCAGGACCTCAAAGAACTCCATCGTTACAAGGTAGTCTATACTTTATTCTTTTCATAGATGATTTTACAAGAATGTGCTGGATTTTTTTCTTGAAATTCAAGCATGAAGTGGCTGGAGTCTTTGTAAAGTTCAAGAATATGGTGGAAACTCAAAGTGGGTGCAAGATACAATTTCTAAGATCAGATAATGGGAAGGAGTACACCTCAACACAATTTGATCAATTTTGTGAAGAAGCTGGTATTGTACATCAACTCACAACCCCATACACTCCAGAGCAAAATGGAGTTAGTGAAAGGAGAAATAGATCAGTAATGGAGATGGCCAGATGCATGTTGCATGAGAAGGAATTGCCTAAAGAATTTTGGGCTGAAGCGGCCAACACAGCCATTTTTCTTCAAAATCGACTTCCATCCAAGGCTTTGAAAGACAAAACTCCTTTTGAGGCTTGGTATGGATATAAGCCTTCACTAACCTTTCTTAAAGTGTTTGGTTGTGTTTGTTTTGCACATGTTCCACAGGTTAAGCGCGACAAGCTTGACAAGAAAGCAATTCCGGATATTTTTTGGGTTATAGTTCTGTTTCAAAAGCCTACAAAGTGTATCATCCTCAATCTGGAAAGTTGACTGTGTCTAGGGATGTGCATTTCAATGAAGATCAACAATGGGATTGGAAGAACCCACGAAAAACAATTGGACCTTGTAACAATATTGAAGATGATTATGGCAAAAACCAAACAACAGAGTTGTGTCAAAATGAATTAGAAGATGATCATCCCATCAGAGGCACAAGACTGCTGTCAGACATTTATCAAAGATGCAATGTAGCAGTATGCGAACCTAGTTGCTGTGAAGAAGCACTTAAGGATCCAAAATGGAAAAAGGCAATGGAGGATGAGATTTCAATGATTCAAAAAAACAACACATGGGAAAAGGTTGACAAGCCTCAAGACAGAAAAGTTATTGGAGTTAAATGGGTGTTCAGAACAAAGCTTAATGCGGATTGCTCTATCAATAAATACAAGGCCAGACTTGTAGTAAAAGGGTATGCACAAATTTTTGGTGTTGATTATTCTGACACGTTTGCACCAGTGTCCAGATTAGATACAATTAGATTGGTGTTAGCAGTTGCTGCTCAACAAGGCTGGAAAGTATTCCATTTAGATGTCAAATCAGCTTTTTTAAATGGAGTTTTACAAGAAGAGATATATGTGGAGCAGCCAGAGGGATTTGTTATGCATGGAGAAGAAGATAAAGTCTATCTACTAAAAAAAGCCCTTTATGGATTAAAACAAGCACCAAGAGCTTGGTACAGTAGGATAAATGAACACCTATTGAGCATAGGCTTTGTAAAAAGCTTGTCTGAGGCCACTCTTTATGTAAAACATAAGGAAAAAAATTTTCTCATAGTTTCCCTCTATGTTGATGATCTTTTAGTAACTGGAGATGATACAAGTTTGGTTGAAGAATTCAAGCAAGAAATGATACAAGTTTTTGAAATGACTGATCTTGGTCTTATGTCTTATTTTCTTGGAATTGAGATCAAACAAAATGAGGATGATGTGTTCATATGTCAAAAAAATATGCTAAGGAAATCTTAAAAAAATTTCAGATGGAGGAGTGCAAAGCGGTTAGTACACCAATGAACCAAAAGGAGAAGTTGAGCAAAGAAGATGGTGCTGATAAAGTTGATGAAGGCTATTACAGGAGCTTGATTGGATGTTTAATGTATCTCACTGCAACAAGGCCGGACATTTTGTTTGCTGTAAGTCTTCTCTCTCGATTTATGCATTGTGCTAGTGAAATGCATTTAAAGGCAGCAAGAAGGGTATTGAGATATATTAAAGGTACTGTTGATTATGGTGTGAAGTTTGAGAGCTGTCAAAATTTCAAGTTGTGTGGATTCTCTGATAGTGACTGGGCTGGATCCATTGATGACATGAAGAGCACTTCCGGATATTGTTTCAGTTTAGGCTCAGGAGTTTTTTCATGGTGCACAAAGAAGCAGGAGACAGTAGCACAATCCACTGCAGAATCTGAATTCATAGCAGCAACAGCAGCTGTAAATCAAGTTTTGTGGCTGAAAAAGATCTTATGTGATTTACATCTCCAACAGAATCACAAGACAGAAGTGTTTATCGACAACCAGGCAGCAATTGCGATTTCAAAGGATCCAGTGTGTCATGGCAAGACTAAACATTTTAACATCAAGCTCTACTTCTTAAGAGAGATGCAGCAAAATGGAGAAATAACTTTGGTTTATTGCAGGTCAGAAGATCAATTGGCAGATTTGTTTACAAAACCACTTCCTGTCAGCAAGTTTGAGCTATTGAGGCAGAAAATTGGAGTTTGCAGATCCTAAAGCAAGGAGGAGTGTTAATTATTTGCTTTTGGACTGCATTAAGTTTTTTTATTATTATTTCAGTTTGTTGTTTTAGTCAATTAGTGGTTTCTGCACTTTAGGAGAAAAGTAGTTTTTGTTATTCCACTTCCTTATCTAGTGGGTATGTGGCAATTTCTGTTCATCCCACTTCCTAGTTTAGTGGTGATGTGGTAGTGTCATGGATTAAAATCCTATAAATGTACTACTTCAGTAAAGTAAAAATGTGTGATTCCCATTCCTTTCACCTACGTATTTTTCTTATATCTCTGTCCTAAATATTTCTGTTTATACCATAAACCAACAACCTTTTTGTCATGTGCTTCAAGTATATCTATCCTTGGATTTCAATTATTTAATTATATTTTATCTAAAAGTATACTAGCTATATATTTAAGCTAAAATAATCAATTTTAGCAATTATATTTCTTAAAATTCTGCCATTATTATAGATCGGAAACAATTCGCAGTGTTGATGATCATTCGTTTGATGTTTATTATAGCTATTAATGTTACGTTGTTGTTTAAAATCCTCACTTTACTGTGATTTTTCCATGATTTAATTTTGAGAACCTAGCAGTTCAACTAGGTTAATGGAAATTGGCTATTAACCCGATTCAGTTAAGGTAAAAAATAGATTGACAGCAAATTAATTAAAAGACAAGAAAAATTAATTAAAGATTGATTAATGGATCAAACTAGTCTGATTTTTTTACGGTCAATCAATTTAAAATAATAAAACTTAAAATAGTTATATTTTTTAGTAAAGTATCGTTTTTGTTCTCAATGTTTGGATAAGTTTTATTTGTGTCCCTAACGTTTAAATCGTTCTATTTATATCCTCAACATTTATAAAAGTGATTCAATTTTATCCTACTATCAATTATGCTAACAAATTAGATTATATTTTTCAATTATTCTCACTTAAATGTATTCATTTTCAATTAGGTCTCACTTGGATGTGTTCGATTTTAATATTATACCTACTATTTGTGTTTAGATTCAATTATGTCTCTAGAAAAGTGAATTATGTAAATGTTGTAGGAATTAGTTTCAACATTTGATGAGCTATTTTTCAGAGTAGATCATTAATTCTATCCCACTATCTCAGACATTTGTATTTTAACTTCAAGAAGAGATTTTTAAAACTCAAACTAAAGCCCTCATGATGTGTAATTGACGGCAAAATAATATTGAATCACTTTTACAAACGTTAGAGATACAAATAGAACGATTTAAATATTAGGGATACAAATAGGATTTACGTACCCTAAACGTTGAAGACAAAAATGATTCTTTACTCTTATTTTTTAAAAAAATATTTTATATATGAATATATTATTTTATTATATCTCATTTAATTCTGATTGAACTTCGATTCAATTTTTAAACTTTTGAAACTCCTCTAACTCTACCAAAATACAATGACTGGCGATTTGGTTTTCAAAACCTTAGATTTTTCTAAATAGTTAAATATCAATTTATTTGGTTTTTTGTTGATAATTTAAAAATAATTGGTATTTTTTATTTGTATCTCTCAATGGTCCTTTGAACTAATTTTTTCTTAATTATTGTATTGTGCTACAATTTTAATGATTAAAATATAAAAAAAAGAAAGAAAAATTGAAATGCAACATTTTATGTATGCAGTATGCATTAATGTAACCTCTAACCAACACTGGCACCTCTTGAAGACAACTCTGATCTTACCTTGTAAAAGATGCTGCCCTCATTTATGTGAACCATTGTTGCACACTGCAAATCCCAAGAACCATCCACTTTCATTCCATGAAACACTGCACAAATGGCATATGTGGTTGCACCATACACCCATGCAAATTAAACTCTCTCTTTCTCACTGTAATATACTTCTACATATATACACTGTATACAGACTCATACTAATAACAACATTTTGTGTTGAAAGGAAACTTTAATTTTGGTGGGTTTTGGAAAAAATGGAGATAGAGAGGGTTGGTAGTTCTTCAGTTTGGAGGAAGAGTAGTTTTGATAACAACTCCATTTACAAAGAAGAAGATGATGAAGAAGCTCTTAAATGGGATGCTATTCAAAAGCTTCCCTCAATCGCGCGATTGAGGAAAGGTTTGCTGGCCACCCCGGATGGGGTGACCAGCCAAATCGATGTGAAGAAACTTGGAATGCAAGAAAGGAGGTATTTGCTTGAAAGGCTTGTGAAGATTGCTGAAGAGGACAATGAGAAGTTCTTGTTGAAGCTTAGGAATCGTATTGATAGGTATATATGTATACTAGAGATCATTTATAATTTGTTTATTCAAATTATAATAATAATATCAAATATATTTTATTAATTTAGTAAACCTATTTCTATTGTTTTAAATATTTTATCGCATGAAATAAAATATTTAATTTCTAAAAAAATATTTAATTTAATATTTATATATGTATCATTAACAATAAAAAATTAAAAATAAATACAATTACTTATTTCATTAATAAATACATATTTTATATTTTATATTTTATAATTTGAATTTAACAAAACATTATCACTAATTAATTTGCATATATATAATTACTATTAAAAAGTACTTTTATAATTTATTCTTATAAGAGAAAAAATATCATTTAAACATTTTTTAAAAGACAAAAAAAAGTGTTTCCTCTAATTTTATTTTATTTTTGGATGACATTATTTTTCAGGGTTAAAGTTCAAATCCCTACAATCGAAGTTCGATTTGAGAATTTGAAGGTGAAAGCAGAAGTTCAAGTAGGAAGCAGAGCTTTACCAACCTTCACCAACTTCATTTTTAATATAGTGGAAGTAATTATAAGTGATATAATCATCATTTTTAAATTGATGTTGACTACTCTAGCTAATCTAATACTCCATTTAATTTGTTCTTCTTGTTGTTTTTTTTTTCTTTTTTGATTTATTTTGGCTGTTCTTTTAAAGGGACTGTTAAACTCATTTCATATACTTGGCAAAAGGCAACAAATAAATATTCTTCAGGATGTTAGTGGTATAATAAAGCCTGCCAGGTAATCATGCATGTACTATTCGGCTATGTTACGTGTACACTAAAATCAGCTACCAAAGTCAGTCATTAATATAAAATACATGTTAAAATATAAATATATATTAAAAATAAATTAAATCACACATGTATTTATATACAAATATATTGGTAGCTGATTTTAGTATACGAATAGCATTTTTGTATATTATTATAATTCACAATGGCCATTAGCAATTTTGGATTGACATTTTTACCCTCTCCTATAGGTTGACATTGCTTTTGGGCCCTCCAAGTTCTGGCAAAACTACACTCCTCTTGGCCTTGGCGGGAAAACTTAATTCAAAACTAAAGGTCAATATTTAGTTAAATAATGAAAGAAATCTCTTAAAATTGTTTAACAATATGTTGATATATTCTATGGCATTATTTATTTATTTATTTATTTTAGTATATTCTTCTGTGTGGGAAATTATTGTTATAATGCAAAAAACTAATATTGCTTATAATTAAATTATATTAATTGTTGGTCATCAGGTTGATGGAAAGGTGACCTATAATGGTCATAGGATGCATGAATTTGTGCCAGAGAGAACTTCTGCTTATGTTGGTCAAAATGATGTTCATACCGGAGAAATGACTGTTAGAGAAACATTGACCTTTTCAGCAAGATGCCAAGGAATTGGGACACGCTATGGTTAGAATTTAAAGGGAGCATTTAATTTTGAACACTTAAATAAAAACATTAAAAATGTTTTTTTTAAAGACGTTTATACGAGTTAATAATATTATTGGACATCTTTATTAAACTGGTTAATAATTTATTTTTTGATAAACTATAATAAAATCGATTTATTATAGCAACAATAATAAACTCAGTTGTTCGTACTATAATTATTAGACCCGATTTGATCGGACTGATTTACACAATCTAAAGTGAATCATGTTTAAATTTTTTGATAAGAAGACAAATATATCTCTAATTTTTGTTTAAAAAAAACTATGATCCAGTGAGTTATGTAAATTAGTCGGTTTAACCGAATCTGATAACAATTGAGTTTGTTGTTATTGTTATAAAAAAATCAGTTTTATTCTAATTTTTTTTTAAAATTTAAAAATAACAGATTCATTAATACATCCAATAATAATACAATACATAAGTGTCTTCACAAAAAGCTGTGTCTTTGCGAGAGTATCCTCCTCCATCCTGCATAACCGTCAAATATTATCATTTTTTTGCCATCAATAATTTATACATAATAGTTTGCATCTATATTTATCATAGTTTTATACACATGATAACATAGTGAATAGATGAAGTACATAATTAATTTGTTATTTCAGTTAGTTGCAGCTCTTTGAGAGTTAGTTACGTGGCAGTTAAGTAGTTAAGAGATATTTATCAGTGAGCCTGAACTCACACTTTCTTCAATAATAGATATGATTCTCATTAATTATATAAAAAATATTTATATTAAAATTGATGGATTTGAACCCACTGCAGATTTGCTAGCAGAGGTGTGTAGAAGAGAGATAGAAGAAAACATTAAACCTGATCCAGATATCGATGTTTATATGAAAGTAAGAATAGTACTGAAACTATACTAACTAATACACCTATTATTTTTAAACTTCAAATAATTCACAATTATTACTGTAAATGTTTGAACTTGTATGTATCTTATGATTCTCAGGCCAGAGCAGCTGGAGGCCACAAAGCGAATATTATAACAGATTACATTCTAAGGGTAAAATAATATTCATACACTCAACACATAATTATGTCATTACAATTAAGAATATAACAGATTGGATCTTCTTGATTCTTCAGGTTTTGGGACTTGAGATCTGTGCAGATACTTTTGTGGGGAATGCAATGTTAAGAGGTATCTCTGGTGGACAAAGAAAACGTGTTACAACAGGTAACAATTTTACTGTCTAACAATCTTTACTTTAATTTCTATATTGTTATGTAATGTGACAAGCATTTGTTGTCTAATTAAAATAACTCACACGGTTGAAAAATATATAGCGGAGATGCTGGTTGGTTCAGCCAGAGCTCTTTTCATGGATGAAATATCAACCGGTTTGGATAGCTCAACAACATTCCAAATTGTGAATTCACTAAAGCAATATGTCCAACTCATGAAGGGAACTGCTGTCATCTCACTCTTGCAGCCACCACCAGAGACTTTCAATCTTTTTGATGACATTATTTTGCTCTCTGATGGGCATATAGTTTATCAGGGCCCTTGTCAAAATGTCCTTGAATTTTTTGCTTTCAAGGGTTTTAAATGTCCTGAAAGAAAAGGTGTAGCAGACTTTTTACAAGAAGTAAGTACAAATTTATCTTATATTTGGATCCAATATTTATAGTTTTATGGATTTAGAAATTGAGTTTCTATTGATTTGTCCATAAACCCTTCATAAATAACTAGGATTCAAACAACTGACTTGGGTTGGTGGAGCGATTAGCTCATTCGTCAGCTTAATTGAGATTCGCTGCGGATTAGTCCGCTTAATTGAGATTCACTTTATTGATGTAAATAAATGAATCTTTGCCATTAGTTTTAGACCTATTTATTTATGTTTAGTTTTGGTCATTTACTAGGACTTTGGTGAATAAAAATGATATTCAATCTTTGATTGTACAATTTTTTGTTTTTATGTTAATATTATAGGTGACATCAATGAAAGATCAAGAACAATATTGGGCACACAAAGACCAAAGATATAGATTTGTGACAGCCAAAGAGTTTGCAGAGGAATTTCGGTCATTTCACATTGGTAGAAGCCTTGGTGAAGAACTTGCTACTGAATTTGACAAGTCTAAAAGCCACCCTGCTGCTTTGGCAAAACACAAGTATGGAGTGGCAAAATGGGAACTCTTAAAAGCTTGCTTATCAAGAGAATATTTACTCATGAAACGCAATTCCTTTACCTATATCTTCAAATTTTGCCAAGTAGGTCTTAACATTATTATTCGAGTTTTATAGTTAAGTTTCAAATCCATTACTAATTAATGTTTCCTCCTCCTTCTAAAGGTGGCTATGATGGCCCTTGTTGCCATGACAGTTTTCCTTCGAACCGAAATGCACCGAGATTCAATGACTGATGGAGGCATTTATGCTGGTGCATTGTTCTATGGCCTTTTTGTGGTCATGTTTAATGGATGTTCTGAAGTTACAATGGTAGTTCAGAGGCTTCCAGTATTTTACAAGCAAAAGAACTTTCTCTTTTATCCAGCATGGGCTTATGGTCTTCCTCAATGGATTCTAAGAATCCCCATAACAGTTATAGAAGTGCTTCTTTGGGTACTACTCACTTACTTTGTCATTGGTTTTGATCCTCACTTTGGAAGGTAAAACAACTACATCAACATGACACAGAGTTTAATTTTGATGCACCGAAAGTTAATACAGCCGTCTAATCACATCCGTTCAACTCTGCTGTCTTATGCAGAATGTTAAGGCAATGGCTAATTCTAGCATTAGCCAACCAAATGGCTTCAGGGTTGTTCAGATTAACTGCAGCAATTGGTAGAGAAATTATTATGGCTTCCACTATTGGAGCATTTACATTAACCCTTGTTTTTGCCATGAGTGGCTTTATCTTGTCCAAAGGTAACATATAATTATATAAATTTTGTAATGTTTCTCTTACCTTCATTCTAATCTTAATTATATTAAGCTAACAATGTTTTTCTATTTTGTTTGCCTTATAGACAACATAAGAAAAGGTTGGCTATGGGGATATTGGATGTCACCTATGGTGTATGCACAAAATGCCTTAATGAACAACGAGTTCTTAGGGAAGAGTTGGAGACATGTAACATTTTTTTATATGTTACCATATTAATATGTTAACTACTTAATTTTGTGCTAATCAATCTAATGTTTTGCTATGTTTTTAATGACAGGTTTTACCTAACTCAACAGAATCATTAGGAGTTGAAGTTTTGAAATCTCGCGGTTTCTTTACTGAATCAAACTGGTATTGGATAGGTGCTGGAGCATTAGTTGGATTCACATTATTGTTCAATTTTTCTTTCATCCTTGCTCTCACTTACTTGAACCGTAAGTTTCTTTATTCATCTTGAATGTTTAATATATAACATGAGATCTTATATATATAGTATGTGTTAATGTAACAAATTGATTGTATATATAGCACTTGAAGCAAGTCACACTGCTAAGTCAGAGGAGAATGGTGGAAGCACCTCTGTTCAATCTTTATCTAATCGGAAAAGAGGAATGGTTCTCCCTTTTGAACCACATTTCATCACCTTTGATGAAGTAGCATATGCTGTTGACATGCCACAGGTATTGTAGAAACAGAATAAGCAATGCTAAAGAAGTTAATAATGTTTTTACATCTCTAAGAATCTGTAAAATTCTTAGGAATCACACACCTTAGTTTATTGTTAAGTTGAAAGATTAAGTCCTTGAAATGAACTTGTAGGAAATGAGGAAACATGGTGTTGTTGAGGAAAAGTTGGTTCTTTTGAAGGGTGTTAGTGGAGCTTTTAGGCCACATGTTCTCACTGCTCTAATGGGTATCACCGGTGCCGGAAAAACAACTTTGATGGACGTACTTGCCGGTCGAAAAACAGGGGGATATATTGGAGGGAACATCACAATTTCTGGATATCCTAAGAAGCAAGAAACATTTGCAAGAATCTCCGGATATTGTGAACAAAATGATATCCACTCTCCTCATGTTACTGTCTATGAATCTTTGTTCTATTCGGCCTGGCTCCGGTTGTCCTCCGAAATCAACCTTGAAACAAGAAAGGTTTGAATATTTTATCAGTTTCTCAATATATAAATTGTTACTATTAGAGATATAACTATTTATGTGCGGACCTTCGTCTATCGGTTTAAATTTTTGGGAGAAGTGGTTTCATGACAGTTAGATTTTGCAGATGTTTATTGATGAAGTGATGGAGCTTGTGGAGTTGAACTCGCTAAGGAATGCAATAGTTGGATTGCCAGGTGTTAATGGTTTGTCGACTGAACAACGCAAAAGGTTAACTATCGCGATCGAATTAGTGGCTAATCCTTCAATCATATTCATGGATGAACCAACTTCTGGGCTTGATGCAAGGGCTGCTGCTATTGTTATGAGAGCAGTTAGGAACATAGTGGACACTGGCAGAACAATTGTTTGCACCATCCATCAACCTAGCATTGATATATTTGAATCTTTTGATGAGGTAATAAAGTTGTTACATATTTATGTTTGTTAATTACTTTAATTAATCAACTTGTTTCTATTTATTATTTGAATGAAATGCAGCTTTTTCTAATGAAGCGAGGAGGAGAAGAGATATATGTTGGGCCACTTGGCCATAATTCTTCTGATTTAATTCATTACTTTGAGGTAAAACCTTAGAGAAAATTTGGTGAATATAATTGATTCATGTCTTGACACTTTATAAAAGTGAGTATCTATTATACTGATTGGACTTATTTACCAAAACACTTTTCTCACAAAAGGGAATTCAAGGTGTTAATGCAATCAGTGATGGCTATAATCCAGCAACATGGATGTTGGAAGTCACAAGTTCAGCAAAAGAAATGGAATTGGGAATTGATTTTGCTCAACTGTACAAAAATTCAGACTTGTACAGGTATTTTTCATGTGGAAATTGTTTTATATAGCCGTACAATAACATCTATCCTTTTAGATGATCATTTACGCAGTTAATAAAAATAGTAGTTACTTTTGATTATGTGACATTACGTAATTGAATACACATGTAAAACTATTTTACACAGACAATACATCAAAATTAAATTCATAAGTTATATATATATGTTCCTTGTGTGATGTGTTTCAGGAGAAACAAGGTGCTTATCAGAGAACTAAGTACTCCAAAACCATGTTCCAAGGAGCTTTATTTTCCTTCAAAGTATTCAAGGAGCTTCTTTACTCAATGCATGGCTTGCTTATGGAAACAACATTGGTCATATTGGCGTAATCCTCTATACACTGCCATAAGATTTCTCTTAACAACAACACTCGCCTTGGTACTTGGAAGCATGTTTTGGAAACTTGGCTCCAAAATGTATGATATCATGCTATAACTATGCTATATATACACTAAAAATTAACTACAAATCAGTCACTCCTATCAAATACATGGTAGAAAACAAAATACATAGTAACTAATTTGGTAATTGATTTTTGGCGTATAAATAACATTTTTTATTTGCTTATTATGAAAGTTCTAAAACTAAAACAAGTTTACATATGAATGAATTGCAGTGAGAAGCACCAAGATCTATTTAATTCCATGGGGTTGATGTATGTTGCTGTGATGCTTATTGGTAACAAGAATGCTACTTCCGTACTACCGGTGGTGACCGTAGAAAGAACTGTATTTTACAGAGAACAAGCCGCCGGAATGTATTCTCCTTTGGCATATGCTTTTGCTCAGGCAAGCATCCTCGCACATTAAAAATTAGCCACTAAATCAACTACTACTATTGATTAACTAATTTTTTATGTACACGTAACATAGTTATATTGTTTAACTAATAAGTGACTAATAAGTGACTAACATTTTTTTTTTATTTTTCATTTTTTTTAAGCAGGCTTTAATTGAAATCCCTCATGTTCTCTTACAGTCTATAGCATATGGAGTAATAGTTTATGCAATGATTGGTTATGAGTGGAGCGTAGCTAAATTCTTTTGGTACTTGTTCTTCATGTTCTTCACTTTCCTATATTTTACATACTATGGAATGATGATGGCAGCCACAGCCCCAAATCCACACATTGCTTCAATAGTTGGAAGTGCAACATATTCTATGTGGAATCTTTTCTCTGGCTTTCTGATTCCACGTACAGTAAGTAGTGTCATTATTATTAGTTAACCGTTAATGACTAACATACAATACATTAATGCAGTTACATGTTTTGAAAATAAAATGATAGATATATTTCGGTACATGTAAATTTTGTGAAATTTTTTTTTTGCTTCAGTTTGAACATTTCTAAACACATTTTATTTTTAGTTCTTATCATTTTTTTCATGTTCGTTTTTTTTTTCCAATCCCTTTGTTATTGTATTTGTTTGAAATTTTCAAAAGGTTGTGAAATGGAATAATATATGAGGAGTGTTAGGGCCAGCAGGTTTTGTGATTTGTAGCTATCAATTAATTATCATTTATGTTTTTAATGGTGTGAGATTATATTTAATAGTGTAAAATTATTTACTTTTTTTTTTTGCTAATTAAGTGCTGGTCAGATTTTAATAAAAGTGATAACTCCTAAACTTTCTTTATCACAATTTACAACCGTTCAAGTCAAATTGACAGTAAATAGCACCAAAATGATAAGATTACTAAAATGAGTGTTCTATCATTGACTTTCTCTTGTTTTTTGTTTTTTGTGATATTGTAACAGCGGATACCAATATGGTGGAGATGGTACAATTTGATAAATCCAGTAGCTTGGAGTTTGTATGGGTTGGTGGCTTCACAATATGGAGATATAGAAGAAAATACTGAGTTCAATGGAATATATGTTCCGGTGAAAGACTTCTTAAAAAATTACTATGGTTTTAGGCATGAATTTTTGGGAGTGGTTGCAACCATTGTTATTGGATTCGCACTAGTTTTTGCAGTGATTTTTGCCGTATTTATCAAGATGTTTAATTACCAAGCAAGATAAGAGTTTTACTCAAATTCAACTGTTGTATGATGTTGCCCATAGACTATTTGCATATAATAAAGAGCAATGCTAAAATATTATCATTTCGATCTAATATTTTTTCAATAATAATTTAGACTCGTGTTTACAGAAATTTGTACACAAAAAATATATAATTTGTATTTATATTTATCAGAGTTTGCATCTATATTATCAAAATTTGCACAGTATATATATAATCGATAAACAATAAAATATAATATATAACAGTTGATGACCCTCAATGTAAGGAGAAATGCAGAGAATATATCAAAATATTATTTCAATTCCAAAACTAAAACTCAAAATTTAAAACATCAACCAAACATGATGATCCATCTTAAAACAAAAGCTACACATGAAATACATAAGTATCATTGCTTTTCTTGAGAATAAATCCTTTTATTTTGAAGATTATTAATCCTTCTATTAACACACAACACAAAACATGAATGAGTGTAGTATCTAATTTTCTCCATCCCATAGAAGATCAGCAACATCGAATCCAGCTGGACCGTTCTTCACTTTGCGCTCCTGTTTGATTTGATTAATCTTTTGGTAATCATCATTTATAAGTGAAAAATCAAATATTTCTAAATTTTGTTTCATTCTCTCTTTGTTGTAGCTCTTCACGGCGAAAGTCACACCTTGTTCATACAACCATCTAAGACTTACCTATAATCAATTTAAATACATTAACAAAGAGTTATTAATTATAATCAAACTAAAAAATATGGACAACTTTAATTGGATTTTCTATTTGTTTTCTTTTTACCTGAGCAATAGTTTTTCCATGAACATGTGCAATGTGCTTGAGCACTTCACTGTCCATAACATCATTACTACCCCAGCTGGTTCCGTTGGCACCCAAAGGAGAATATGCAGTTACCATAATACCCTTAGCTTTGCAATATTCTCTTAGATTCCTTTGCTGCCACGAAAGATTCAACTCCACCTGTTTTTGTGTGATTGGTGTGGTACAATATTTAATTTAGTGATCCAAGGAATAAAGTTAAGAAGAAGTATAGGGAGTTAATGGAATATATGTATAATATATACAATGGGGTATAAAGGATGTTCGATTTAGTAGGATATCAGATGTTTATTATTTCTAGTATTGGAATGATTATTCTAGATAGTATGAGTGTATTATGTTTGAGAAATTAGTAATATTTTATTTTAAATGTTTATTTTTTAACTCATATTAAATTAAATAAATAATCAATTGTACAAATATTCAATTGACTTCTTATAAGTTAATGTTTATGTGTACAATTAATATAAATAAATAAAAAAATCTTACTTGATTAACCGCGGGAGGAATAGTAGCAAAAGAAAGAAGATCTTCAAGTTTTTGGGTAGAGAAGTTGCTAACTCCAATTGATTTTGTGAGGCCTAAGTTGTGGCATTGCTCCATTGAAGCCCAGACGCCCTTCAAGTCAAATGGCACAAATTCATCTTCTTTATAAAAGAATTTTCTTATTTCAGGCTTTGCACTCATTGGGCAGTGGACTAAGTAAAGGTCCAAATATTCTAATCCAAGATTCCTGCATCATGCATAACCAAAAATTTTATTATTATTCATCAATAGTAAGTTAGGTGACCATTTACAAAAAGTTATATGAAGATAATAGATGAGAATGAGTATTAAATAATTTAAAATATTTGACTAATTGATATTTAATGATTATCAAATATTATTTTTATATGAATATATTTTTATGTGAGTACAACTTTTAACATATATATATTTTTATCTAAATAAAAAAAGAAAAAAATAAGAAGATAATAGAACTGAGTAATTAATAAAAATATTTTATTAATTATGTAGTTCTATTATTTAATAAAAAATTATTTAATATATATATATATAAAATTGTGTATTTTTTATTTTAACATATATTTTATACTATTAATTAATATTAGTGGCTTATTTTAGTATACAACTACAAAAATTATTAAAGAAAATTGTGCATATCAATTTAAATTTGAAAAATAATGGTATGAAACTCTCTCAATATAAAAACTTGATTTCATTATGCGTTAATTTGTTTCACTGGTTAAAAAGACAATTTAACGTATTACACGAATAAAATGAATGGAAATATTTAATAACCAAAGAAAATCAGCCAAAATGAAAGTATAATTGTATATATTGAAACAAGGTGATAAAAAAGAGTTGTATGATCTTACTGAAGTGATTTTTGTAGAGCAGGGAGAACAAGGTGAGGATGATTATCAGATAACCATAACTTGGAAGTAATAAAAAGTTCATCCCTAGAGCTTATGAGACCAAGTTTAAGAGCTTCAGCAATGGCTTCTCCCAGAGCCTGCTCGGACCCATAACAAGAAGCAGTGTCAAAGTGCCTGTAACCGAGCTTGATGGCCTCAAGGGCTGCCGCTTTGACAGTGTCACCGTCGTTTGTTTCGGAAGCAGTTCCGAAGCCGATCACCGGCATGCTGAATGAAGATTGTAGGACAACATTAGGGACTGCTAGTTTTGTTGTTGAAGACATTATATTATAATGTCACAAAATAAATGTATGTAGTTGATGGTTGCTAATAATACGTTTAATATGAGTATGCAATGTGGGGAGGTGCTAATAATAAGTGCTAAGATCCCTTTATTATATAGTCAAATGAAGCCGCCTCAAGGTAAAAAAATATGGTATTCCATTACATGTATGTTACGTATATGCATGCATCATCAGCACGTCCTATTCGGTTTTGCGTGGTTATCTTCTTTAGGAGAATTACTAATATTATTTGTCAAAGTTGTTCAAAATTTGATCAAATAATAAGCTAAGGAGGCTCAAATGAGCAAAGATCAAATTAAAATTTGTTCTTTGGTTGTGAATGGACGAAGTTAGAATTTGTGTATTCACATAAATATGGTTGGTAGTTTGGTTACATTTAAATTAAAAATTTATTGTGAATGCAACTTGTGTGTTTTATGCATCAAGTTAAAAGTTGTGTATTCACATGCATATGTGGTGAATATTTTTGCCAATTTATTCACATTAGTTGCATATATATAAAGGCTAGCTATAAGTTTGGTGCTTCATAGTGTGCAATTTCACTATGTAAGACAATGGAGTTAGGGAGTTATGGATGTGAGTTAGGAAACTCCTAATTCTACATTTAATTTGTATACTAAACCTATTTATTCTTGTTCACTATTCATTACACCATTTTATTTATTTTGAGTATATTTGAGATTTGATTTAGTTGGGTATTTAGTCATCACTTTATTATTTTATTAAAAATTTTGTTTAAAATAAAGTTATTATTTATTTGTTATTTCTGTCATATTTGATAATGAAAATTTTGTTAATTCACTCCAATTATCCTTACTCTTGTCTAAACTGAAGATATAATTGAGGTTTGAAGATCTGTCCAAAAACGATGCCACTGACAAAAAGTACAACTTGTTGATTGTCCAAGAAAATGTCATTGATCTGTTTTTTATTGTTGTAGGTGTAGCTTACATATTTAGTAGGAATCTTACAAAAATATCTCCAATCTATTTTTTCAAAAAAAAAAATATTTAGATGATATTAAAAGATATCAGAAATTTGTGGTGTGTGATAGAAAGAATCAGATATGAGAGGGAGAGTGAGTAATGAAGCAGAGTTTCAAAAATATAGAAAAAAAAAATGTGACCTGAATCCATTTTAAATGTGTAATTAGTAAAAGAAAGTATACAGTGAGTGAGTCATTTTATACTTAAAAAAAATCCTTCTAAAAGAATATAAAAATGATAACTTGTAACTAACTATTGAACTGAATTACTAACTGCTAACTGAATTGCTAACTTCTATCTAACTTCTCTTAAACAGAAAAATATGCTTCCTAATCTCTTTTAGTTGACTCAGCAATAATGCAATAACAGCAATAGTCTTAAGCCACTCCTGTCAAATATGTCTCTGGTTTAAGTTTTAAAATAATAGCTACTTCCATATCCTCAATAGATACTTCTCCTCTATTGGTCCACAGCTTCCACTCTCCGAAACATTTTTCAACTTAAAATGATTGTATCTTTTGTGATCTTCTACATTAAGATCCACATTAATTCCCCTTTATGTTGAAAACATCCTTCTCCAGTCCGGATCAATCCATCTCCATCTATTAATTGCATCAAGCAAATTAACCATGTTAATAGTATAATTGTTTATAAAAAATTAGTTTTTAATTATTTTCTAATACATAAAAGATAACAACATGTGTTTTGTTTATTTTTATATTATTTAATTCTTTGAATTTGTTTGAACGGTGATATTTATATCTTTTTATGATTTATGAAGTACAAACATTGAGTTGCGACCACATTCACTGACACTCGTCCTACCCGCTTGTTGTGTTCAACCATCTAAATACCATCATGTTAACGTGTTCAATTTTATTTTTAACATGTATTCTTAAAATAAATTTAGAAATAATATATATTATTATTTATTTAAAAAACAAATATTTTAAATATTTTATATAATTAAAATAAAACATTAAAAATAATTAAAAAAATTGATGTTTTAATATCAAGAAAAATATAAAAATATCACTACGATTTATCTAAAAAATACTTTATATTTTATACGTCGTGTCGTGTCCCGTATCCGTGCATCATAGATATCTTTTCTATTTTTTTTATTATATGTCTATTTCAATGCATCTTTAAAATTAAAAAAAAGTTATAAATTAATACAAAATTATGGTTGTGATTCGAATGAAATATAAATTAAAAACTTGATGGTCCAATTTGATTTATAGTATATTTGTGTAAATTAATGGCCCAATTACAAAGTAAAAACACTACCGTAATTATCATCAATAGATTATTATTTTGAATAAAAAAATTGTCAAATTTTATTTAATCACAAATATTGCAATAATTAATTATATGTTACAATTACTATTGTAATAGTAACTAAGATTACCTTCTTATTCTGTTTGCAGTTCAGTTTTTTAGTCCCAAATTAAGTGTTTAATTTCATTTCATAGTATTCTGTTTGTAAGCAAGACCCTTATTTGGAGTAAACATCCAATTCGGTCCTTGTCTATTTTCACGAAGGACAAAACGATCTCTGTCCAAAAAGATGGACACTTCGACCCTCAACTTTTTTATTTTAGGACAATACGATCCCTCTATTAAAAAAAATATTTAAATAATAATAAAAACTGGTTTTGTGGGAGTTTTATTTGTATTTTGTGGGGTTTTAAACCTCCACAAACTATTAATAAGTTTGTTTTTGAAAAATTTCTTCACCAATGGTAGTTAAGTGAAGAAAAACTATCAATGAAAATGATGCCACAAAAAAATAATAATTATAGTACAAATACTTTTTAAAAGAAAAAAATAACATCAAATAAAAAATGAAAAAAAGAAAACTTTAATGTTGATAATATTGGTATTAGTAATGATGACGGTAGAGAAGATAATGATGATGATAAATCAATAAAAATAATTGAAGTAGGAGCAATAATAATGAGGATGAAGAAGGTAGTGGTACTAGTGGTAGTAATTATCTATATTATTGAAAATAATTTTGTGAAGGTTTAAAATCCCCACAAAATACAAATAAAACCCCCCACAAAATCAATTTTTATTATTATTTAAATAATTTTTTTAATAGAGGGATCGTATTGTCCCAAAATAAAAAGATCGAAGGTCGAAATGTCCTTTTTTTTAGACAGAGATCGTTTTGTCCTTCATAAAAATAGACAAGGACCGGATTGGTGTTTACTCCCCTCATTTGTTCTAAACTTCTGTATACTGTGCTGTTTATAATAGAACATATTAACAATCCAACAGAACACTAGAATAGAATAGTCATGGAACGCTATCGCTATGTGTATACTATAACCAATAAGAAAATAACTTTTAAGTTGTGACATGACATGTGATTAGCTATTTAGCTTAAACATTCAAAAAAAATTTTCAACTATTCTAAGAATACTGATATTCTTAAAATATTCTTAAAATACTTGGAATACTTGAAACGCTTCCTAAACTGGGTTTCATGAAATTCATTTCTCCTCAAGCCATTAAGTTAATAAACCCGTATACATTTTCAAGGCAAATTATTCATGAGGATGTGGGATATGAACTCTCAAAATTCTCTTCCATATACCCAATCATGCAAGTAAGCAACTCAATTATGATTTATGAACATTAAAGGAAGGAGATTGTTCGAAAAAGGACAAGTTTTAACTACACATACAAAATTAAACCATGCCTACAACAATCATTGTTTTCAGAAAAATTTTAGCAGCACCGTTTACTGATATTAAAATTACATACCAAAGGCAAGTGCCATTTTTCATGTTAAACAACATAGAAGATCAGAGCATAGTGTATAGATCACATGAAAGACCGGTTCTATCCTGATTTTTATCATCAATGTGCCAACTTCCTCAAATGTTGAAGGGTTTTTTGTTTGATCCACTGTCGATCATGCGGCAAGTAAGCATGAATTGAACTATCATAACTGCAAGGAAAAACCAGGTAACAAATCGTATTAGTCACTTCCACAATAAGATGCTCAAACAAAAACTAATGAACCATAATAACAAAAGAGGTAGGTACTATCGAGAGCGTTTTACGTTTCCCAATGTATTCCTCGCCTTTAGTCCTAGAGAGAGACTAATTCTTCTGAGCTTAGTCAGTTTTATTTTCTCTCCCAACTAGTGTTCTCTTCAAAAGTAGAACCCAGGTTCTCTCGGACACTGACAAGGTGTTTTTTTTTTTTAAGAGGCCATATATTTCATCAGCAAGAAAGCATCAGAATTAAGCAAAACTATCCAGTTAAGGCTCAAAATTGCTCCAAATGTCTCGATCACAATTTTAGTCAAGTGTCATAGATCTATGTTTTTCATGTCATGCGGAAAAGAACACTCAACTTCTAGTTCAGCATCAATCTACCATTTACCTCTAAATTTCTCTACTCCGTTTTTCATTTCATTTTATTTATATGCTGTATATAATTTTTCATTTAACTTTTGCAAATCATAATATAGAGACATAGTTATGCTTTGTCACTGAATCAAAGCACTTCTATGATGCAAATGATTTGAGAGAGAGAGAGAGAGAGAGATACACTAGAGCACTCATGTCTGCAAGTCCATCTATGAAGTTGTAGAGATCTGCAATATCATAAGAGAGATTTCTGATGGCTGGGTTTAACTCCTTCAGTTTTCTTTCATACAGTGCACATATGCCTGTATAGATAGAGTAAAAACCTCTAATTAATGCTAGGAAGTTAATCCACAATAGGCAAAAACATCAAGAAAGATTTTCATAATAAGAAACTATATCAACGGCAAACTTTGATTATCTACTAATAACCATTTTAATTTGCTTTATTACCATTTTGCTGCAGCGACAGAATTATGTGGATGTATGCGTATCATGGTAGTTAGTATTGCTTGAATCGCCAGACAAGACTCATGATTCAATGCAACTCTAAGATTCAGCAACACAAATTGTGAACTGAATCCTTTATGCTCTGTTTCATGCTCTGAATAGCAAGAATCATGAGCAAATATTGTTTGCAATATGGATCACATTCTGTGATTTGTGTGCAGGTTAGTCAAGTCATGCTCAACCTAGTTCTTTAAAAAAATAATAACAATAACTCCCTTATTATCGTCACTGTGACTTATGAATTCTCTTCTTTTCTGTTCTTTATGTAGCATAGCTTTCCAATCTCTCAATATGTCTAAAGAGGAAAAGACCTTTGAAAGAATCATGAGCTTTGCATCACATAGTCTTGGTTAGCATGACTTGAATCATAAATTATTTTGATGCATGCAATTAAACTTGTAAATATATATGCTCATTGATTTAAAAGATATTTTAAGTTATTGCCTATTTATAATTATTGACCATGAGATCCCTGAAATCATGATAAAATTCAGTTCATGATTTGCAAACTAAGTTTTAAATTTATGATAGGGATAAGTAATAGACATTCATTGAAATAGCCCAAAAAGTTTGTTTCCATGAAATACACATAAATAAGAAGTGACAGCCAGTGTTTCTTATGAGATACACATAAAGATCTGAAATTCTAAATGACTAAGTTATACCAGCGTGCATAATTTATCAATCTGACTATGATTTACCTGTGAAAGAAAGCATCATTACAACTAGAAAGTAGGATTAGGGCTCTTCAAATTGTTAGGAAACCATTCTAAACAAACCAAAGAATATAATAATTCAAACTCATTGCTTCTAAATATAATAAGTTCAATCTGAAGATTCTGATCGTTCTTCATTCAATCTTTACAGTTTCACTAGCAGAAGTTCACGTCACTACTATGTCATCAAACCTAGACTGATTATATACTGCCGCTAAACTAGAAGGTGCACAATGCATCAATCGATGTACAAGGCTAGCTAACATTCTAAAGGCTTTGTTTACTTTCATAAAATTATTTCCAGAATTTCTTGCTTTCAATATTAATTATATACCTGCCACCTTATTTTTATAGCATTTCCTATTTAAAGAAATTTATAAAGGAAATACAAAATTATACATGGGTTTCTAACTGTAAGGTTTAAACCCCAAATCCTTAATATCAATTATAAACCTCTCACATTATTTGTTTCCTGCTTATATGATTTTGTAAATGTAAAAAAAAAAAAAAAAAACTAAAACATATCCTAGGTTTCAACTTACTAACTATCAAGACTAAACCCAAAACCCTTAAAATTAATTACGAAATACGAATCTGTCACCTAAGTTGTTTCCTGTTTATAGGATTTTGTAAAGGAAATATAACACCAAGCAAGCCCTAAGCTTCTAACTGTCAGGACTCTGCGACCATGACAAACTTGTTCATGCATTGCAATGAAATACAGAATGAAACACAAAACAAAAACACTAAAAAAAACCCACCCCACCCCGGATTGTAGTGGCGGGAACATACCATCACAGCAACACAAAGGCTGTGCTTATCACTATGTTCTTATCACTTTTCAGTTTTATGATATTCCAAGTGTTAAAGCAGAACCAAAAGCATCCAAAGTGAGGTTCAATCAATTGAAAATGAAAAATACCACAACCATAAACAATTAATTAGAACAAAAAAGAAGTCATAAAAACTAGTACAGCTACTACAAGAACATGGTTGAAAGAGTTAAATACCATCCATGGCCTGAGCCACTGATTCAAAATCCATGAAAGTTCTAGTTGCTCTGTTCGGAGAGGTCTGCATTAGAATAATCGTGTGGCGATTAGCCTGTAGAAAAACAAACAACAAAAAATAAGAACCAAAAGCGGCAGAGTAAGTTAGTAGTAATAAGTGATGGAAACAGGAACTAAAGACAAGAAGGAATAACCCTAATTTTTGTTAGTTGAGAAAGGAAATTTGGAAGCAGTGATGAATAAACGGTGTTTTTAAAGAAAATATGCGAGAGTGGGAAGAAAGTTTTTTACCATCTAAGAAGAAGAAGCAGCAGCAGCTAAGGTAGTGGTGGCGGTAGCGGTGGAGGAGAAGGAAGAAAGTGGTTGCAGTGTCGTTTGCTGTTGTGGGACGTTGAAACGACGCCGAAGTAGGTAGCAGGGCACGGCACGCGTAGACGACACAGACTCGAAAGTCGAAACTTTTTTGTTTTTGGAGGTTCGGAAATGAAATGAGGGACACGAAGACGCTCCGGAAATGTCAGGTGAACACAAAATTGTTTAGGTTTGATCCACGTAACTTTCTTTTTTTCGTTTTGGTCCCTGGAAAGGTTGAAATATTGCCATGTTGGATTGAAAACGGATGCTCTCAATTTTTTATTTTACTTTTGAAAGGATAATTAGTGATTTTTTATTCGTAAAAATTTAAGTGCAATTTAGTGAAGTTAAAAGTTGAAAATAGTTAAATGTATTGATAAATTTGATTAAATTATTATTTATTAATTTTTAATTATTAATTTTTTATAAAATTAACTATATATGAATTTTTATATTTTTTATTATATATTTTGTGAATAAGATAAAAAATATTAAAAAATTAAAAATTATATTTTATTCTTTTAATTGAAAAAAATAAAAAATTTATTTTTATTTATTAATTAATAGCACACTTTTAAATAGAATTCAGATCAATAAAAATTTAATCATTAATCTGTTTATAAAATATTTTGCACAACTAAAAAAAATATTTTTAATTAAAATATTTACCTTAAGAAAGAAATTTTAATGTATGCTAACATTATAATTAAACGTATATTTTTACATTCATAAAAATAAATTATTTTTAAATTTATTACTTTAAAAGTCATTAACATATATTGTTGAGTTTGAAAAACTAATCTAAGTGATGAACAAACATTATTATATTGTTATAAATTATTTGTTGATGAAACAACCAAAAGTACCCATGAAGTTTACGAACGCTGACAAAAATACTCATAAACTAAAGAAATTAACGTTGTACCCATGAAAGATGGATTCCGTATGACAAAAGTATCCAAATCCTAAATTTTTGTTGATTTTTTAATAAAATTTCTAAACTACCCTACACTCAACCTTAACTCACTTTTTCAACATTTCATAACCCAATCTGCACCAACCCTTGCCATGGAGTCCGAAACTACTCCTACAACAAACCAGACGAAATCAATGGTAGTGATGGTGGTGGTGGAGGATCGGATCTCAACCGATTCACTCATAAGTTTACAATCCATACCCAAACCAAATCAATCAAACACCAAAAAATACTCAACATATAAAAATTTTCAAATCCATTCATCCAATTTCAATTCACTTTAGCAAAACTAGAAGTAGAAACAGTCATCAACCATAAAAAATCAACAAATCCATTCAACAAATTTAAAATTTATTTCAGCAAAAATCAGAAGTAGAAGTAGCCATCAACCTGATCTTCTGTAAATTAATCTCATCCTTCAGCAAAAAAAAAAAAAGAAATATCTTTTCTTCGCCGGTTGTAACATCGTCAATGGCAGAACCTCCATCCACAGCGCTACCTCCCTTTCTTTTTTGATTTCTATTTACCGAACCCTATTCCTACATGTGAGAGCACCACAACCCCTCTCTCTTCTCAGGTGTGCGACCATGGTATTCTCCTCTACTGGGTCAGGCGCGCCACGATAACGTTCTCTTCGGCTGCAACAGGTGCGCCACGGTGATATTCTCCCCAGGTTGGGTCACAGGCGCGCATTGAAGGTGTTGTAGTCACCTTAAGAGTGAAAGGGAGAATACTCTGTGAGGGTTTTTGAGAGAGGAATAAGCGAGGAGAGAGGAAGAAGTGAGAAGAGAGGGAGTGACGGTAAAATGGGGGTAAGGGTGGGGTAGTTTGGGAATTTTATTAAAAAATTAACAAAAAATGAGGGTTTGGATACTTTTGTCGTACGAAACTCATCTTTCATGGGTACATCGTTAATTTTCTTAGTTTATAGGTACTTATGTCAGCATTCGTAAACTTCATGGATACTTTCGGTAGTTTTTCCTTGTTTGTTTAATGTATTTAGTTTTTTTTTTGTTTGCACCAGGGTATCCATAAGGCCGGAAACCCAATGACTAATTCCTCGGATACTGCAGAGGCAAAGTAGGCGACTCTTCCAAGCAAGTAAAGCTCTATTCCCATCCTCCAGTGAGTATCGAACTCGGGAGAGATGGTTAAGGAACACAGACCCTCATCCATCTGTGCCAACTTGTGTTGATAATGTATTTAGTTTAGTGTGCAGGAAAGCAAACTAATTTTCATGTTGGCCCAATTCAGCAAGTCCATCTTGATTAATTCAGCCTTATACTAAAATGATGCAAAAACTAGTGGCCGAAGAAAGAAAACAAAAAGGGTCCAATGAAAAGATCATAGCCTATTAGGTGAAATAACCTAAGCATCACTTCAAGTATCTTAAACTCCAATTAATTTTCTTGAAACTTTTACCCAAAGCCAAAGCTTTCCTTTTCTCTCTCTTTCGTCTCGGTCACGTGATTCAAAGAAGAAGAAAGAAGAAAATGGAAATTTCAGAAATTATGGAAAAAGGCAAAAGGATTATTTTCAAATCAAAACAAGAAGGAATGACTACAAAGTAGCTAGTCTCTCTCGGCCAAAAGCATATCAAGAAAATTCTTCACTCTTTTGCGCTAGCCCAAGGAACGAAGAAAGAAATCAACAAGGTCTCAAACACTGAAGAAGCAACCATGAAAAATGTGAGGTCTATCATGGTCAGAAATGCATCAACGCTCAAAATTAAAACTTGGAGCCAAAGCAAGAATTTAGGGTCAAGTTTGAAGAAAAAAGATGAGAGATAATAGTTGAGTTGCATGCAAAGAATCAGATTTCTCTCTTCTCTGATGAAACCGTTGCTAGTCTCTGATGATGGAGAAGAAGACAGCGTTAGGGTTGAATGTGATTCAACCTTGAAAGCTTCACTCTTCTATATTAAGGGTGAACGGCCAACGGTTGAAGACAAGGAGAATAAGTGAAAAGCACATAGCTCATTTCTCATAGCTACCCAAACCTATTGAGTTCTTTTCCTTCATAATGTTCATTTAGTATTTTCTTTTTCTCAATTTAGTCTATTTGAGTATCATTGAAAAAGGCAAACAATGTGAGGTTTGTAAGAAAAAGCCAATGAGAGGTAAAAATGCAGTGAGTTAAACTGTGAGAAAAAGTCATAAGATATCTCAAAGGTCCTTTATACATCTTTCTGTTTTGTTTCATGATCCTGTAGAAATTTCCTTGTAAGTTGGGTTAGCACTTGACTGTTGAAAGCTAGGTTTGAGTCCTAGTCAAGTTCAGGTTGGGTTAGAATCTGGATTTGTCCCAAATAGGATTGGATAGATCCTAGGGAAGAATTGGTGAATATAATCTTGTTGAAAGATAGTAAAATTCCGTCACTGTTGTGATGGAGACTAGATGTAGGCTACATTGCACTAGACAGCTGAATCAGGATATATCTGTGTGTTACTTCTTCTTCTCTATTTCAATTTTGGCTCTGTTACTTAGGAGATAAAATTAAAGTGTCTCTTAACTCATCACGAGACAAAAATAAAAATATCTCATAATTTTCTTTGAAAAATCAAAAAGCATTTTTAGAAGAAAAAAAGTTAAGATTCAACCCCCTTCTCTTAGCCACTGA
Source organism: Arachis hypogaea (assembly GCF_003086295.3). Taxonomy (NCBI): domain Eukaryota; kingdom Viridiplantae; phylum Streptophyta; class Magnoliopsida; order Fabales; family Fabaceae; genus Arachis; species Arachis hypogaea. The sequence continues at coordinate 146,054,315 of NC_092051.1, read as the reverse complement.
TAATCATCATATATGAATTTAATTACACAGTCTTATAAAATTTATTATGTTATTTTTTTCTAAAAAGTTTTCATGCCTATTAAAACATTTTATATACTACACACATACATAATTGGGTTGTGAAATTTTTAACTAGGGTAGTAAAAGTTAATTTCTAAATATAAAAATAAAAAATATTTTAATATTTTAATATTTTAATTGTAGGAATAATGCATTAAATCTAAAAATATATGACTAGATGAGTATAGAAAGTACAACTAGAGCAAATTATTGTGGTAAAATAATGTAATATAAAACAAAGAACAATAATTACATCAGAAATATTAATTAAGTTAGGTGAATTTTACTTATATATTACATAAGAATTATGATAGGTGTACCTCAAACTGCCATAATTAAATTGATATTGTCTCCTCTTATAAAGTGGGTGAAAAAAATATATATTTGCATAATCATTGTAACAAATATAAAAATGTCACTATCTATCTATACTTCATTTTTTACATTGGGGGGGACAAGTTCTAAGGTTTCTTCATCCACATTGCCATCACTACTCACATTCTCTCCGGAAAGTTCAGAAGGGAGCAACCCCTCAGATTGACCTTTCTTAGGTACAAGGAAAACAAAAGCCAGTGTCCCAAATCTAAGCAAGTCTCTTACAAACACAGCGAACCATAGGTTAGTGAAATCAGTCCTAGAGACATTAACCGCATGAAGAAGCAACCCTCCACCCCATTTGGAAATTAACCCACCAATGCTATCAATGCACATTAACAATGCAAAAAATGTGCCTTCAATTCCCAAAGGGCACAATTGTGTGCTTAGAACCAACATGGGCATCCACTTAATTTTGCCTGTGATTCTTGTGCATGATTCTTCTATGATCACAAAGATGTAATCAGGGATTCCAACTTTTAGGTTCCAACGGAGGATGAAGAATAGGTCTATTACCCCAGAAATCGCATATAGAAGTTGTGCATAGAATATTAAGGTTCTAAATGGGTAGTCTTTTAGAGACTTGTGGTAGAGCATGACACCAAGTATTGAAGCAAATGCACCTACTGCATATATCACTCCAACAAACTCCTGCATAGAAAACAATCTCGTAAGAAAATAATTTTATCTTGCGAAAATTGTTTTTTCTGAGCTATCAAGTTAATCTACATCTTTCATGATTAATGATTATTATAATTATTGAAGCTTAAATTTTTTATAATTAGAAATAATAGTTACTCCCAAAAAATAAGAAAAGGAAAACAGTGGTAATATGTGCACATATATAATGAGATACAATGTTAAATGGAATGTGAGTTTAAATTAAATAAATTTTATATTCTATTTAATGGTAAATAAAGTGCAAATCGGAATAACATTTGATATAATGGTAACCTTAGAGAATGCAGGGCCGGCTTTTGGATCAGTATACCAGTAAAAATGTCCCTCGTGAGTGGTTACACTAAGAGCCAAGGAGAGAAAAATGTAGAGAGAAGGCTTCCATACTTGAGGGTGTCTCATTGTTTTGTACATAATTCTAATTTTTGTTCCTACTCCCTCCACTGCCTGCAAAAATGTCTTATTTAAGTTACTAGTAAGATCATCTGGCTAGCAAATTAAACATACACTACTAACGGGATTTAGTATGTAATAGATGTCACATTGACATTTTCATTTGTTATATCAGTCTATTTCATTAATAAAGAAAAATCTTTTTTTTATAATCGGGTATTTTTGTAGATTTTTAAATATTAATGTTATGTTTGTTTGAGTGGGAAATGGAAGAAAAAAAAAGGGAGGAAAGAAAATGGGAAGGAAAATGATTGTTTTTCATTGTTTGGTTGAAGATGAAAATTGAAGGGAAAGAAAATGGAAGGAAAAAAAATTGACGAGGCCCACCAATTTTTTTTCTCTCTAACATTGGAAAGAAAATGGAGAGAAAACTAATGTTTTTTTCTCTATTTCCAATACTACCCCTTTACTTTTTCAATATATATTATAATATAGGGGTAATAACATTTATTTCCTTCTTATCTTCCTTCCAACCAAACACATCTAAAGAAAATAAAAATCCACTCAATTTCTTTCCTTTCCTTTCTTTCCTTTCTATTTCCTTCCTCTCTATTTCTTTCCTTTCAACCAAACATAGCCTAAGAGAATATTTTATCGTTAACAAAAATAAAGATTATTTTGTCGGCATTCTAGTAATTTGGAGATTTGGGGGGTTAATAGTTTACCCTAACAAACAAAACTAGGGTAAAACACCTTCATAGGCCAAAGGGAGATGGATTTTACGTAAATCCCCAAATCAAAATTTGTTACGTGCATGTCATGGAGCATATTTCTATATAAATCGAATTGATGCAACTCAATTTAGGCATACAAGTAATAAATCGAATTGATTAAATTCGAATTATTAGCCATAAGGGTAAAATCGAATTGATATGATTTGATTTAGCATTGATGTAAATTTGCTTCGAGATAAATCGACCCTATCAAATTCAATTTAGCATGCATATAAACAATTTGAAGCGATTAAATTCGATTGATGTGCAAAATGCACAAATTGCATAAATCGAATCTATAAAATTCAATTTACTGTATTTTGATACACTAACAATTATATCTATATGAAGTCAATACTAAATCGAATTCAATTAGTTTGATAACACGATCTGGAAAAAAATATATTTTATAAAGTTTAAAAAATTTTATTATGTACAGGTTAGTAATGAATACATTACAAATTTTTATAGTACTCATCATAACAATTTTAAATTGAACATTTTTATAAAATTTTAAAAGATGTTATCGTGAATACTATAAAAATTTGTAATGTACTCGTTACTAATATATACTATAATAAAAAATTTTAAAATGTGCCAAATGAATCCATGAAAGGGGAATTAAATTATTTTTATTTTTTAGAGATATTAGTTAAAATATTATTCATCTTTTACGAATTACTTATGTATATATATTTTTTAAAAGTTAAATTGTCAAGATCATAATTTTTTAGGTTCTACTGAAGAATAAAAAATAATAAAAATAACAGAATTTGATTTTCTATTTTTATTTTTTATTTTAAAATAAAAATATTAAAACTAAAAATAAAAAACGAAAACTAAGCCAATTGCATCCTAAACATGTGCATCCTACTCTTGATAATATCTCTCAGCATATAACACGAAAAAGGAGAGGCCTCCTTCACAGCAAAGGTATATTATGGTCTAAGCTCCTTAAATTAAATTTCCGAAAAATGTAAAGGAAATTAAATGGAGAAAATTTAGACATAAAACAAATAAAAATATGGTATCTAACGCAACTGGACCTTTTGCGATCTATCAATTATAACAACCACAACGTTAATTATTTTAGAGAAAACCATAAATAGATTTTTAGTCTTTTATCTTAAAAGTAAATAAGTTATTGATTAATTAAAAAATTTAAATTTTTTTTTTTAAATATGAGCATCTAAATCTTTTTAAAAAATTTATTTATTTTTATATATTTTAGACAAAAAAAATTAAATATTTCGTATTTTAAAAAATAAAATATATTTTTATATTTTATTCACTACATGTGTTTGCGAATTAAAAATTCGAAAAGCTATTTGTCCTCTTCTCGTATTTGTGCCATCATGAATTAACAATTTTAGGACAAAGCAAGCTAAATTTTTGGGAGGTCGAAAGGAGAAAACGTGGTCAAACCTGCTTCTTTTCATTATGCAAGGCATCTGTTCTGCGTTCATAAATCACGAATCCCAGCAAAATTGTTAAAGCTGGAGGAACCGCCACAACACCCAGTGATCCCTACAATATATACACAAGTAGAAGATAATCGATATGGCATTTATAGGGAATGCTAATTATACAATTTTTTAAAAAAAGCAACAACCGATAATTAGTATTAATTTAATTTCGATAAAAAAAATAATTATTTTTTTATATTTATTGTGTAAATTATAAATAGTTATAAAAAACAAATATAATTGTTAGATAATTCATAACTGTGTAGAAAGTTTTACATAGTGTGTATATATATATAAAAAATTAAATCAAATTACATTTTAAAAAAATTAATTGCCCTCATATGAAAAACAAAAACAGACTCCATAAAAATCAATCAGGACTTTTTAAGTGTAATTATTAGTTGTGCCCTTTTTAACTTTATAACTAACATTATCCTACCAAATATTCATTCGTTGGGTTATGTTCATACAAATACAGAATATTTAGATCTAGCTTCGTTCATTTGTCAAAATCGATGGCTCCTTTTGCGAAACAGTCAAACAGGTGCCAATAATGGTATTTAACGAATGACTTATTTATACGATGTGTATAATGAGTTATATGAATTACAAAATAAATATTATCCATAATATTCAGAATAACTATTAAGTATTAAAGATAATAAACATCTTATTTTATAAAACTACTCATTCCAAAAGCTACTCTTAAGCTTTTGGATCTAAAGTATACTACTCTTCTCAGAGGTCTACACTAATAAAAAAAGTAACACTAAGTATATTTCTAATACTGTCTAAATCTTTATCTATTGTACGCATTGTATAAATATTCCATTAGCTTCCATATTTTTCCTTAAAATATTTATTTTGTCAAATTCAAATGACTTTTTAGTATATTCTAATAAATAAAATTCGATAAGTTTTACTTTACCTGAGGTCCAAGACGATGAACAAAAAAACCACTAGAAACGAAGCCAACGAGAGCACCAAAAGAAGAACAAAACGAACACAAACTCTGCAAATCAGGCGCCAGAGATCTCACTTCAATGCTATTCCTCGCGATACATGCGTCAATCGTGACCTCAGCAATCGCCATTGACGCTGAAACCCCTACGAAGCAAGCCAGCGCCACTCCCGCCGCCATCTCCCCTTTCGCCGCCAGCACCGTCCCCGAAACCGTACCGATCACTCCGGCGCCGATGAAGTATGGTCGCCGCCGGTATCCTCTGATCGGAAAAGCATCGGTGAGGATTCCCCATAGGGGTTTGAATACCTGTTATGAATATGACGGAAAATAATTATAGAATATTTTATTGGCGTAGAATCTAGAATTTTATCGAATCGTTCGTAGGACAGTACCCATGGGATGAAGTAGATTCCGGCGAAGATTTGGACGAGTGAGGGTTGGAGCTTCTGGATGTCTTTCCAGTAGTAGTCGGCGGCGACGCGGAAGAAGGAGCCGGTGAAGCCTTGTTGGAGGCCGTGGATGAGGAAGATTCCGAGGATGAAGGTTGGGTTTAGCTGGGTTGAGAGGTTTTGGAGCCATTGAAATGGTTGAGTTATGGTTGAAAGGATAACGGTTTTGTTATGTTTGGGTTTTGTTGTGAAGAAATGGGTGTTGGGAGGAGGAGGGTCATTGTTTTGAGTAGTGATTGATGACATGGTTTAGTTTTAGGAGTGAGAGTCTGAGAGTCAATGTTTATGTTATTGCTTTGCTTGCTTGCTTATATTGAAGGTTGATTGGGACTTTGAGACTTCCCAGTGTGTTTCAGTCAAAGTCTCCGGATCTGGTTATATAGTATTTGCATTTATATTATTTGTTTGCCAAAATAGTAATTTGTAGAGTTTTCAGTAAGGGAGATCTTGTCTGGTGAAATTTCTTTGTTTATTGTCTAATTATTTTATTTTTTAGGGGTATCCACAGCCAATACAAATATACAATAGCTAGCCATACCATTACCATCACACTATCATGCTTTTGATTTGAACTCCCAACATTATTTTAATTGAAAGATCAAGTAATGAAGCACCAAACCACACGTGGTTTTTTTTTTTCTTTTTTCTCTTTTCAAATGGATTAGACAATTCTTAATTCTATGTATTACAAATTTACAATATCACAAATTCACCCAAGAGTTTTTATTCACTACTTCGTCTCATCAAATTTTAAAACATGAGTGCAGCACATTAAAATTTGAAAGACGCCATGATTTACCACTTCAACTAAATGCTTCCAGTTGCATTGTTTTTGTCTAATTGTTTGATGATATTGCAACTTGCAAGGGCTGCTATGCCTCGCCTTGTTCATTCTTTGGGCTTAGGCCCTCTTTCCACACTAAAAAGATAGCATTTTTGTGACAACAAAAATGATTACTTATGTCCAAAAAATATTGACTTAATTTAAGGGATTGGTACATTTGTGGCATTAAAATTTAAAAAAAAATAACATGAAATGATTTTAAAAAATTTGTAACTTTTTATTCCCATACTGATCTCATATTTTACCTCTTAATCAAGGGATAACAAGATCAGTAAAAGTTTTCATACCAAAGATTTCTTTCGAGTAAAAATAAAAGAAGCAAATCTATACCCATTTCTATTACCAGTTTATTTATTTTCATTTGCTAGTAACATGTAACTTGACTTCTCTATACTGGTAATCACATTAGTAAAGTCAACAAAACAATAATTTGATTGATAATAATAGAAATTATTCATCGTCTGTAACATGAGAGTATTGCTCGGCTCTTGCTCCTAGGTGTACTCATCCTGTGTCTCTTGATTCCAACTCATGCAGCAAGTAACCTCTGGATATCCTTCTGAAGAATGTTAAAAAAGAAAAGGGTAAGCCTTTTTCTAAGAGCTTTTAGTATAATAATAGCACATGTTTGTGGCATCCTTAAACATGTTTGCATGAATATATGGAGAAAAGTTTCTTTGGACTGCAAATAAATCTCAAAATGCTATGCCTACAAGAGAAGATATCCAAGGTGGTGGAACTTTGGGTCCGGTGAGTAACAGTGTCTATGCCTCACTTGGCATTCTAGTATTTCATCAGAAGTTGTCGCGACAATTATTTACATATCGACATGTCAACCAAAATACAAAAAGCAAGAGTGGTAGACATCAAAATTATGAAAGGGATGAGAGCATTCTAATTCTTTGAACTTTAACACAGAGAAAAGTGAAAATTGATCCCTAAACTTTATTGATATTGAGTTGCACATTCAAAAAACTTCCTGGGTCGATTTGCACATGACCTAATGTTCGGGGTATAATATAGTTATTTTGACTAAAATTCACACTCAAAAGTTTAATGGTTCAACTTTACTTATAAATTGTAGGACCTAAAGTGCACATAGCCTGTATTCTAAGGGTTAAGTGCCATTTTCGCCTTTCCCTTGATGAAATCTAATCCAATTTACAAGAATCCGTTCATTCACAATATTCCTGGGTCAAAGTTCTGCACACTCTTCCTCTCCTATCTTGATATCACACTGATATCTGTCTTAAGGTTTGAATAATACACACTATTAGTATTACTTGCCTAATTTAGTGTGGTTTCTATCAAAACAACCATCATGTATGATTAGCCAATAACTCAAGATTCCTCATTTCAAGTACCAAGCCTTTTTAAGAACTGACAAAATTACGCGTTGATAAAAGAGGATATGTCATCATTTGTGGATATGAGCTCATAGTAAGCATCACTAATGATGCTATAAGCTATGAACTTCACAGCTAACTATGGTCTCTAACGTCTCTGCTATTGGTCATTAGCATCAATTAAGGAGCACTTTCTGCTGAACACTTTTTCAAAATAGAAACATTGTATGAATGGCTCTCAGTCTTCATTAAAAGACCATCGCTCTTAGTAAAATAACACATTTCCAAGGAATTGTTTATCTTTAACAAACCCAACATAGAAGAAAAAGTGAGCTACAACCAAATTTCTCCATTGATATGACAAAACCAAACCCAACAGTAATCGATCATATCTCTAAATTAAAACTCGGTACTTCATGGGTAGAATGAAATAGATAATCTCCTCCAGTATTTTTATCCTAAGTTTGAAGATAGTATGTGGAGATTATTATAACACTTAAGTTACGGGAAATGCCATGCGGATGAAATTCAAACCTTAGGATCTGGTAGTGAAGTCTTCCGCATTAAAGTTTCAACTCTGAATTTTAGTGCTAGATATCCCAATTATTTTATGAACATCAAGAACCCTAAACCTCTTGTGTACCTTATTACTTAACAAATTCAACATCATTGTAACAACTACGAACTGAATCTCAAGGACCAGGGGAGTGCTTAACATACCTCAATTTGGAAAGGTGAGGTAGTTGGTGGATATCTTTCAACAACTTTACCATTTTTATCAACCAAGAACTTCTCGAAGTTCCACTTGATAAGATCACCTAGAAAGCCTCCAGCATTTGATTTCAGAAACTGGTAAACTGGAGCCGTAAATGGTCCATTCACATCAACCTGTTTTACAAAACTTTATTAGGTTGCTTATTCAAATTTAACCGTACTACTCAACGGAGAAAAACACTACCAAACCTTATCGAAAATGGGAAATTCTGCTTTAAATCGAGTGCAAGCAAACTGCTTAATTTCTTGGTTAGATCCAGGCTCCTGCATACCAAACTGATTGCAGGGGAATGCTAGAACCTCCAAACCTGGAAAGAAACTCCATAAGTGGTGTTGATGAGAAAATATATTACTTTTTAAGTACAGTTTAGAGCTGTGTGCAAGAGAAACAATAAGACTATGATGATGCATAAAGTTGGATTTTAACTTTTTAAGTCACTTTTCAATCTCCTATATTCTTTTTTAAAAAACCTAAAGGAAACCACAAAAGTTCTTCAAATATGAAGAGATCAAAGATGCATCCAAGGCCAAATTTACCCATTTTCTACCCATACTAAGTAAGTAATTTTCAATCTCTTACGCCACCTATATTAATAAGTAGCTTAAGATGCTCTTGGTATAGATAAGAAAGAATGTAATACATTCCACTTCATTTGGTCATACCTGGCATCAATGTAAGATAAATAATTTGTAAATCTTGTGTTTCTTTCTCTTTTTTGGTCTTAACCACTATCCGCAAATGGTTCTTAAAATATTCCATGGAGTCCTTATTAACAAATTAGTGTCGTGGAGGAGATTAGCAGGATGTCTATTATAGACACACATAGAGGACTACAGCACTTCTCTTCTAATTTATTTACAATGTTACAACCCCAGCCCCCCACAAAAACTGCACCCCACCATAAATAAAAAATTCCAAAAAGACAAAGCAGAATGATTTGAAAAGGAACTAGATTTTTTCAGAACAAAACAATTGCACTGTAGAAACATCAAGTTGAAGTGCAGGGAACATGACCATTTGATTTGTCATGCTCACCAAGCAAATAACTATCCTCTATGGCTTTATGCATAACATACCTTTATTTTTATATTTCTCATATAAGCGTGCCAGTTCCGAGTAGTTCGATGATGTCAAACCACTGTCATTCAAAGTAATGTTATTCAGTTTAATCAGAACTGTCCAGAAATTATAATTTCAGCTATGGATTTGGCATTCATGTTCACATTGAGTAAGATATGGCAAGGAAGAAGCATCTATCAAAAGAGGAAAAATTAGGCCATAGCACAATTAAGACTTGTAGACTAAGGTATCAGTTGGGTATATCCTACAAACAAATGTGCCTAACAATATGCCTAACACCCTAATAAGGAAAGTTAGTATCTTTAATATCTCTTTAATTTATTGATTATACACCCTAGTAAGGTAAAGCATTTTTCACTATGGTTAACAACTAGATATGTTTGATGACAGTCCATAGTCCATACCATCTTGAAGCAACATTGACAATCAAGAGAACCTTGCCCTTAAATTTGCTAAGAGGAACATCCTTTTTATCAATATCCTGCACCATGACCATGAAAAACATCCTGTGAGAGAGAGAGAGAGAGAACACTAGTAGGGTGAGCTAATAGCCTGACACTAGTAAGATAGAATGACAGATTGGTGCCGAACATACCTAAACTTTCATATACCGGAGAAAAAGCTAAAATACTTTTGTCCTAGAGGAAAATATCCAAATTTTTATCCATTGAAAATTGGGGCAGTGAAGAGAGAGTCAAAGATACAACTTTCTTATCTTGTTTTATCTTATCCCGGTCTAAGTGTTTCTATATTTCCTTTCTAAAAACACTTACCAAACAAATTCTAAATGCATCTTAAGAAATTCTTCTAACAAATAACCATTCCTGGCACCCTCCAAGTTAAGCCATCCATATTACTTCACGCACCAAATTCAAATTCCACAAGTACATAGCTAAAATATAAGATTAACCCCCCAAAATCCTTTTCTTATTAACAAAATAGAAAAAAAGCACCTTATAATAATCAAATGAAGAGTATGAAGAAATAGAACTTGATACCTTGACTGTAAAATCATAAATGGTTTTCTCAGTGGCTGCTCTTGCATTAACTGAAAAAGATCGAGGCTTTACTACAAACCCAGGAAGATTGGATGAGTTCAAAGAAAACCCATTTTGAAAAAACACTGACTTGGAGGAACCAAAGGAGGAGGGTTTGATAAAGGGAATAGATGGCGAAGAAAAAGAAGAATTTGAATTTGCTGTTCTAGCTTGAGTAGTAGTGAAGAAGGTGGCGGCAGAGAAAGCCATAGAAGAAGCCATTTTTGCAGAGAATTGTTGAAGTTGTTATTGGTGAGTGGGGGTTTTGATGCGAATGGAAGCGAATTTGTGAGTTGTCGTTGTTGGTGGTGTGAGACTTGGGCCATTCTCGGTCACTATTATGTTATAGGTCACTTGTGGCTACACGTGAACAACACAAACCGTCTTCTATAATTTATTTTTTGGATTTGGATAATGATTAATGACTAAGGAGAGTAAATTAGTGTGCCTCTGACCATTGTGGCAATTTTTTATTTTCTTAATTTTACAATTTTTTTATATTTCTCTTCTTAATTTTACATGTAAGGATTAAATATTCATATGGAAGGAGGGATTTAACCGTTTAAATAAGAAAAAATATGCTTATTTAAAGTAAAATCATTTAAGAGGGAAAGTGTCGAATCAAAAAGCAAGTGGAAAGTGGAAAGTGGAAAGTGGAAAGTCTTTGCATTAATGAATAATCAGGGAAGTGTCACAATGGGAATTTGTATACATATATATCATAGCCAATTTGGATTGGTCGGAATTATTAACTCACTTGTCCAGCTTAAATAAATGTCAAAAATTTGAATTTTATCTTGTATATACAGTAATTTATTAGCTAATGACAAACCCTTAAATAGAGTTCTAATTCGTAATAAATTAGTATTTGACCTGTTGAACTGAGAGATACCGTAGACAATCAAAATATATATATAAAACATAGATTATAATAATACTTTATTAATATTAAAATACAAACTAACATTTTTAAGTATTTTTAATATTTTGTAATGATGATATTTAAAATATTTTTTAATAAATAATAATATATATAATTTTTAAATTTATTTCAAAAATATTAGTTAAAAATTAAATTAAATATACTGACTCGTATTTAAATGTGCTCAAACTAAAAATATATATTTTTGTGTTTTTAAGACATATTTTGACATAAAATAACACACAAAAAATATTATGTCTAAAATGTGTTTGATAGGGGTGTACATGGCCCGGATCATACTGGGTTTGACTTAATCCAGATCCGATTTGAAATATAAACCGGACCTAATTTTTAGACCATGACCCGATCTTAAACTCAATGAAACCTATGCACATTCGTGTTGGATGAAAACCGCATCTTTAGCATGTAAAAATCACCTAATCTTCAACCATTATTTCCCAATTCACATAGTAAAATTCACTTAAAAAATATAACAAAAACCAACCCTTCTCTAGAATTAAAGTATAACCATAATTAATACTAATATTGTCTAATAACACTAAATATTTAAATCAATACAAATAACACAATATTATGCATTAGTCTAAAGTCTTATGTATTTTAAACATTAACTTATAATTTTATAATGACTAATAACACAAAATATTAAGATTTACAATATTTAAATTCCACATAAGAATAACTATCATCCACACTAATAACACAAAATATTAATTGTGTATGATGACCGGGCCACCGGTCCGAGTTCGGATGACCCGAGTTATGGTTTGGATCTGACCTGAAATAATGACCGGATCTATTTTTGAGACCCTTACCCCGTTATAGACCTGATGAAATCACACTAAATTAACTCCTAAAGTGTTCGGGGCCAGATCAAGTCTTTAGGTCGGGCCATGTACACCCCTAATATCTGACATGTTGACATAATAACTTAGTAAAATTTGTTCCTATGTTTCTACTTTCTACTTCCTATATAGGTCTAACAATTTTAAGTTTGGGCTTTTGTTGGTTGTAGACTTGTAGGTAGTGTTTGTTTTGAAGAGACAGAGACCGAAATTCAATATCATGTTCGTTGATTTAAAGACTGGTATTAAAATTTTTGTCTCTATCTCTAAAATTTCAGTATTTTAGTACCTTCAAAAAGTGAGGACACATAGGACTAAAATTTTTAGAGATTGAGACTGAAATTTTAATAATATTTTATACCTAAAATACCCTCATTTTAATTAATTAATTTCAATTTTATTTTTTGTACAAATTAAATTAGAATTTCATTCTTGCTCTAATTTTTGTCTCTCACTTTACACCAAATAGAATACTAAAATTTATTTCTATCTTTATCTCTTAATTTCTGTCTCTCAATTTCAATCTTTCAATCTCTGTCTCTCCACCAAATACTATTGGATTGGAACTGATCTCCTCTCTTGGGGTTGTATCTTGGTAGCTGTTGGTATTGTTTTACTTGTTGCCGAGACTCTCTAACTGTACCGACAAACCTTGCGAGTTTTTTATTATAAAAAAAATGGGAAGTCAAACTAGACTTTTTTGTACGACTTGGCCCAATAAATTAGAATTGTCTTTTCCTCTCTTGAATGGATCAACCGGATTAAAGGAAGTAGATCGAGTCCCCTAGAATTGTGGTCCATTGGCTCCACCGGACTTAAAGGATCCTTGTGCTTCGTTATGATCGTCTAGATAATAACCAATCCAGTCCCGTTTCAATACCCAAATAACCAATCCAAATTTGCATAACTTTTTACACAATGCAAGTATAATCACCCACGGTTGTCCAAAAAGATTTATGTTACTAATGACTAAGTGTCTAAGTCATTAGTCATTATTTCATTCTATAAATATTTTAATATTTCATATATTTTTCATTCAATTTTTATACACATTGTTAATTCATTATAAATCAACTTGCATCACTAGAATTTTCATGAAGAGTTTTTGAAGTCAAAATGGTCAAAGAAGAAGCAAAGTTTTAGTTGAATACAATAATCATTAATTGGCTAAATATTGCTAGAAGCTAATATTGAAAGTTTGAAGATTTTTGAAGAACATTCAAGAGAGTAGTATACCTACAACATTTTACAACATTGAAGAAATTCAAAATCAAATTGAATTGAAATTGGAAGTCAAGCAAATTAGAATATTATGGAAACTACATGAATACAAGTTGAAAGAAGATTCATAAAATAAACTCATAAAATAGTAGTCATTACAAAATTGAGTTGTAATTCATAAATTATTTTTTTAGTAGGAAGCACTGCCTATATAAAGGCACATATGCCTTGTGAAATGTATGTGTGTGTTTCATAATGAAATGTGTATGTTTTGAAATTCTCTCCTTGTTTTGTGAGTGTTAGTGAGTTTGAGAGATGAAAATATGATAGTATCTTTTATATGAGTGAGTGATTCTAGGGCCAAGTAAGTTGTGGGTATTATACTTACATTTGGTATCAGAGCTGGTTAATCCAGCGCCTGGTGTTTGAGAGTTTGTGAGGTGTGAGAGAGTTCTCACATAGTTGTTTATTCATAGAGTCAGTATGGCAAACACTTTCAATATTGTGTGGTCCGGTCCCAAGTTAGATGGGAAACTTGATTATAGTTATTGGGAGACTTTGATGTCCACCCATTTGAAGGCCCAGAACCTGTGAAATTTCATTGAACCAGGTTTGCAAGAAGGAGCAGATGCTGCCCAACAAAGGAGAGATCAATTGGCGCTATCTCAAATTCATCAAGGAGTAGATTATACGGTATTTGGCAAAATAGCAAATGCCAAAAGTGCAAAGGAAGCATGGAACACATTGAAGCTGTCATACAAAGGCGTAGATAAAGCTCAGAAAGCAAAGCTACAGTCTTTAAGAAGAGAATATGAAAGGTACGAGATGTCTAGCTCAGAAATCGTTGAGCAATATTTTACTCGTGTTACAGATCTTGTCAATAAGATGAGAGTCTATGGAGAAGATATGCCCGATAGCAAAGTGGTGGAGAAAATTCTTCGCACCATGTCGATGAAGTATGACCATGTGGTGACTATGATACTAGAGTCCCACGATATGGATACTATGACGATTGCAGAGTTGCAAGGAACCATGGAAAGCCACATCAGTAGAATACTGGAGAAGTCAGAAAAATCAACCGAGGAAGCCCTGAAAAGTCGAGTGAATTTTAACAACGTTGCAGAATCAAACCGTACACAAGAAGGACGAGGTTGTGGTTTTAATTTTCACAGTAGAGGCAGAGAAAGTTTTAGAGGTAGAGGTCGTGGCAATTACAACCAAGGAAGTTACAACAATTTTAAACCACCTAATCAAGGAAGAGGTGGAACGAATTTCAGGCCTGTCAACCGAGGAAGAGGTCGAGGCAATTTTTATCAAGAAAGAACCAATTTCAATTGTTTTCATTGTGGAAAGTATGGACACAAAGTAGCAGATTGCAGATTCAAAATGGTGAATAACAATCAAGCACACGTTGCAGAAAATCAGCATCAAAACACTTATGATAATCCGGGTACTCAGACTTTATTTTTTACAAGTCATTCATGTGCTGAAGATGAAAATATATGGTACTTGGATAATGCTTGCAGTAATCATATGTCTGGTAGAAAGGAGTTATTTTCTTCAATAGATGATTCAGTTAAACTATTATTGAAGTTTGGTAATAGTACAAAGATCCCTATTGAAGGAAAAGGGCACATACCAATTAGATTGAAAGATGGTTCTCTGAGTTATATTTCTGATGTTTTCTATGCTCCTGAACTTGATTACAATTTACTGAGTATGGGGCAATTATCTGAGAAGGGATATAAGATGATAACTTATCGTGGATATTGCACTATATTTGACTATAATGGAAGGTTCATTGATAAAGCAAAGATGACTTCAAACAGAATGTTTCCGTTAAAAATTCAACATGTTAATCCCTCTTGTATGAGTTCTGTGATACTTGATAATAACTGGTTGTGGCATATGCGGTTTGGGCACTTTCATTTTTCTGGCCTAAACTACCTGTCAAGAAAAGGACTTGTTTCTGGTCTACCGCGGATTCATATTCCCAATTGTGTTTGTGAGATTTGTCAACTGGGAAAGAAGCACAGAGATCCATTCCCTACAGGAAAGTCTTGGAGAGCTAGAAGATTACTTGAAATTGTGCATTCAGATCTTTGTTCTGTAGAAGTTCCAAGTAATGGTAGTAGCAGGTACTTTATCACTTTTATTGATGATTTTAGTAGATATACATGGGTATACTTTCTGAAGCAAAAATCAGAAGCATGTGATGTCTTTAAGACATTCAAGGCGTTTGTCGAAAAACAAAGTGGCTGTAAAATCAAAATTCTCAGAACAGACAGAGGAACAGAATACCTTACATGTTCAGAATACTTTAAGCAACACAGAATTCAACACCAACTAACAACTAGATACACTCCTCAACAAAATGGAGTTGCTGAAAGAAAGAATAGAACCATCATGGATATGGTCAGATGCATGCTCAAGTCAAAACAAATGCCTAAAGAATTTTTGGGCAGAAGCAGTCGCAATAGCAGATCATATTTTAAACAGGTGTCCAACAAAAAGTGTTCGTGATAAAACTCCAGAGGAAGCTTGGAGTGGAAAGCGGCCTTCCATTCATCATTTCAGAGTCTTTGGGTGTATCGCTTATGCCCACGTACCAGATCAATTAAGGAAGAAGTTAGATGACAAAGGCGAGAAGTGTATCTTTATTGGCTATATCACAGACTCAAAAGCATACAAGTTGTACAATCAAAAAACAAAGAAAGTGATCATCAGCAGAGACGTGACGTTTGACGAGAAAGACATATGGGACTGGAACACAAAGACAGAAAAGCATCCGATTATAATTTCAAATACATGTGATGATGAAGAAGAAAGACAACCTGATGCAACCGAGCAACTAGAATCATCTAGAAGCCCTCAAAGAGAGAAGAGACTACCTGCTAGATTAGCAGATTATGAGGTTGGCAATGACAACGTTCAGTCCGATGAAGAAATCATAAACTTTGCTCTATTTTCAGATTGTGAGCCGTTGAACTTTGAAGAAGCCTTTAAAGACAACAATTGGAAGAAAGCAATGGATGAGGAGATTCATGCCATTGAGAAGAATGACACATGGGAGCTGACAGATTTACCAGCAAATAAGAAGCCGATTGGAGTAAAGTGGGTTTACAAGACTAAGTACAAACCTAGTGGTGAAGTTGATCGTTTCAAAGCAAGATTAGTTGCAAAAGGATACAAACAAAAACCAGGTATCGACTACTTTGAAGTATTTGTTTCTATTGCTAGATTAGATACTATTCGTATGATTATTTCACTCTCGGCTCAAAATAAGTGGAAGATACATCAAATGGATGTTAAGTCTGCATTTCTAAATGGCACTTTAGAAGAAGAAGTGTATGTTGAGCAACCTGTAGGATATGAAGTTCTTGGAAAAGAAGATAAAGTTTATAAATTGAAGAAAGCTTTGTACGGATTAAAGCAAGCACCAAGAGCATGGTACAAGAAGATTGATTCTTATTTCATTGAGAATGGTTTCAGAAGATGTCCGTTTGAGCATACTCTTTATATCAAGTTCGTTGAAAATGGAGATATCTTGATCGTGTGTCTTTATGTTGATGATTTGATCTTTACTGGGAACAATTTGAAGATAATTGCAGAATTCAGGGAGGCTATGATAAAGCACTTTGAAATGACAGATATGGGCTTGATGTCTTACTTTCTTGGCATTGAAGTAGTTTGATGTCTTACTTTCTTGGCATTGAAGTAGTTCAAAGAGATGATGGAATTTACATTTCTCAGAAGAAATATGCAAATGATATTTTGAAAAAATTTCAAATGGAACATTCAAAGCCAGTTTCTACTCCAGTCAAAGAGAAGTTCAAATTGCTGAGAGAATATAAAGGAGAAGCAGTAAATCCCACATACTACAAAAGCTTGATTGGAAGTCTAAGGTACTTGACTGCGACTAGACCAGATATTGTGTTTGGAGTTGGTTTGCTTAGCAGATTCATGGAGGAACCTTGTACCAACCATTTGCAAGCGGCAAAAAGAATTCTTCGATATATCAAAGGTACTTTAAATGATGGAATTTATTATGAGAATACTAATGAAGTAAACCTTGTTGGCTACACTGATAGTGATTGGGCTGGAGATATAGAAACAAGAAAAAGTACTTCAGGGTTCACATTTCATCTTGGTTCTGGTGCAATTTCTTGGTCTTCAAAGAAACAACCAGTAGTGGCTCTCTCTACAGCAGAAGCAGAATATATAGCAGCAGCAAGTTGTGCAACACAAGCAGTTTGGCTAAGAAGAATTCTTGAGGAATTGAACGAGAAACAAAATACTCCAACAACAATATTTTGCGATAACAAGTCAGCTATTGCACTTTGCAAAAATCCAGTATTCCATGGAAGATCGAAGCATATTGATATTCGGGTTCATAAAATCAGAGAGTTGGTAAATGAGAAAGAAGTTGTGATCGAGTACTGTCCAACTGAAGAACAAGTTGCAGATATCTTTACAAAGCCATTGAAGACAGAGTTATTTTACAAATTGAAGAAGATGCTTGGAATGATTAATTCTGCAAGCTTGATTTAAGGGAGGCAATGTTAATTCATTATAAATCAACTTGCATCACTAGAATTTTCATGAAGAGTTTTTGAAGTCAAAATGGTCAAAGAAGAAGCAAAGTTTTAGTTGAATACAATAATCATCAATTGGCTAGATATTGCTAGAAGCTAATGTTGGAAGCTTGAAGATTTTTTAAAAACATTCAAGAGAGTAGTATACCTACAACATTCTACAACATTGAAGAAATTTAAAATCAAATTGAATTGAAATTGGAAGTCAAGCAAATTAGAATATTATGGAAACTACATGAATACAAGTTGAAAGAAAATTCATGAAGCAAACTCATAAAATAGTAGTCATTACAAAATTGAGTTGTAATTCATAAATTATTATTTTAGTAGGAAACATTGCCTATATAAAGGCACATATGCCTTGTGAAATGTATGTGTGTGTTTCATAATGAAATGTGTATGTTTTGAAATTCTCTCCTTATTTTGTGAGTGTTAATGAGTTTGAGAGATAAAAATATGATAGTATCTTTTATATGAGTGAGTGATTCTAAGGCCAAGTAAATTGTGGGTATTATACTTACACACATCTTCCTTAAACTCTTACTAATTTATGTATTAAAGCCTCTTACATGTACTTCACTGTCATCATGGAAGTGGACATGAGTCTTCTCATTGGTGTTTGAATCATCTCCAAGCCATGCCTAGCCGTTTCAGGTAACCTTATTAGTATCCATATTCATAGTTTGATATAGAATACTTTATGGAAAATCGAAAATCAATGAAGAGGATCAACATTTTTTTACTGATGAAGGCATACTTGGGATAGTGTTTGTCCATCACATTAAAATTATTATTAATCTTTACAAAATATTTATAATGGAACAATCATGATGATTTGTAGATTGAGTGTTGGTGGCATTAAGTAGTATTTGGTTTGAGAGACATAGACACTAAAATATAAATATGATGATATATATAATATGTTTATTATTTATTTGTTGAGATACAGATTTTTAACAAACACAAATGAATATGTAAGTACACAAATACACAAAATTTGTGTACTGAACTAAGGGATAGAATACAAATTTTTACACATAGACACAAATTTTTTTTTTCAATTATACCTTTTATAGATCTTCTTTCTTCTTCTTCTATTTTTCACGTTTTATCTCTCTACATCAGATTTTCTTCCTTTTCTCCCTCGCACCCAAATCATCATCTTCATCTTTCTCCTCCCTTTCTCCAACCAGACAACCGTTGTCTCTCTTCTTTTCCTTGTTTTTCTTTCTCTTTTTTTTTTGTTCTTCGCTTCTATTCCATTATTGTTATTGTCGCCTTTTGCCATGGTTGTCTCCAAATCTGTTTTTCACGTTATCTCTAAATTTGCTGCTCTTTTTCTCCCTCTTTGAGACTGCCACTTCCGCTTCTTCTTTGCTGCTTCTTCACTGCCGCATCTCTCTTATTCTTTTTCTTTGTCCATTCTTTTATAAATTTATTTTAATTTTTTTCTTAAAAAATTTGTTAAATTGATTATTAAATAGAGTTTTTGTTGCTATTAATGATTAAATTTATTGTTAAAATTATTAAAAAATTTTGTTATTTATTTTTTGGAATTAACGAAGAGTCTGTTAATAATGGTGATAAAAATAGATGATAAAAATATTATAAATTTTTTAATAATTTATGTGTCTTTTGTATTTATGTTCTAAACATAAAATATATATACATATATTTTGTGTCTAAATCTTTTTTATAAGTCTCAATGTCTATATCTTTAATATACACTAACCAAGTACAGCCTTATTGTTTCATTTATTTGCCTTTATATGAGGAGATAGTGATTGACACAGATTATTCTAATCCAATTCAACTCTTCTATTTATTTCCTCTTTCAATATAACTAAATCTAATCCATGAACGACTCTAATTTTTTGCTTTGAAAACTAAATAAAAATTATATTTCGAAAAAAAAAACACAAATATAAAAACATTCTTCCAAACAGACACAACAACCTCCACCTTCATATTTGATTACTAAATAAAGAAAACTCACATATAATACCATCTAAGTACACCCTTATTATTTCAATACTTTACCAGCTATGCATGTTCTAAAGAGTATGGGTGTTTACATTACGATTTGGATTAATTTTGAATAAAAAATTTATTCAATTCGAACATCAATTTTATTTGCGATGTAGTTTAAATTTGATGATATTTTTAAAAAAAAATCTGATCTAATTTCAAGCAATTTGAATTAGATTGAAGTTGCAGTTTTGTACTACAACAATATAGATTATTTTTGAGGGTTATAATGTGTAAAAAAAATTAAAATTTGTCAAAAAAATAAATTTTGACACTATTTTAACTATGAAAATATGTTAATAAAAGTTTTGTCAAAAATAGTATTTTTAACATATAAGCGATTGTGAAAAAAATTTAAATCTTATTTTGATAAATATTGGCTGTCAAAAATAATTTGTTAGAAAATTTTGAGAACATATTTTCTGTGATACTTATTAATTGTCAAAAATACTATTTATTTTGACACTTATTGACTATAAAATATTTTCAACAAAAAATTTTAACAAAGAATGAGATGTGATCTTGAAACTAAAGAATAAATTGAGATTTTGAAGATAAAGAATGAGTAGTATAATCCTAAACTGAGAGCAGTGTGATGTCAAAATTAACAGAGCCCAAAGAAGAAAAAAAATAGTAGAGTAAATTGAAAACAAATGAATGTCAAAATTGAGGAGTAATTTTCTACGGTCAAATTTTTCGTCAAGAAAATATAGAAAATTTGACATTTGTGATATTTGTCAAAAATATATATTAATTTTGACATTTAATTATGGTGTTAAAAAATAAAGTGTCAAAATAACTCTATTTTCTTGTAGTGTTGTAAACAAAAAAAATTAAATATATATAACAAATCTCAATATCAAATTTTAAATAACTAACAATAATATAATAAGTCTCAATAATATCTTAAAAAACCAATAATAACATAACAATAAAAACAAAATTATAAATTAGTTAAAATAAATAAATAAATCACATTTTGAACATAAAATATTTATATATTAAATAATAATAATATATGAATAATATAAAAATATATAACAAATTGAATATATTATAAGCAAAATTATAAATATAATAATAAAATAATAATATTATAGCGCATTGTGTGGTTTTGATTGAATTGAATTGGTTTTGAGAAGTAGATTTGAAATCCGATCCGATCTATGCGGTTTGTCAAAAATAAAATCCAATCAAATCCAAATTAATATAGTTTTAATCAATTTTTTATTTAGGTTGATTGGATGAACTGTTTAATTTTGGATCGATTTAGATTTGAACATCCCTACTAAGTAGTTTAGAAAAGATGGCAATGATAAATACATATAATAGATGTAAGATGTAATACAACATATGTATGTAAAATTATCCATGCCTGCATTCATATATATAGGTAGAGTTAAACACATTATGCATAAAAGAAAAAAGCTAGCTACTTTGTAGTAGTGAAATTGTTCAATAGAACTTGATGAAGCACATTCTCTAGATTCTGAAATGAGGATCCATGTGGGGCAGATGCAGCATCCTTGGCTAATTTCTTCCATTGCAAAGCATTTTGTCTCATATCTTGACCCTTCTCTCCATCCATTGACTCCCTCACAAGGCTTTCAATTTTCTCCCTACTAACATGTTCTATCTCCAACCCATTTCCCCACTCCTTATTACAAAACCTACAATTGGTTTGTTGCTCAGCAAAGAAGGGCCAACATATCATTGGCACACCACCACACACACTTTCCAATGTTGAGTTCCAACCACTGTGTGTCAAAAACACCCCAATTGAAGGGTGAGCCAAAACTTGTTCTTGGGGACACCAATTTGCTAACATGCCTCTAATTTTTGTCACTTCCACAAATTCAGGAGGTAACACAGCAATTTCACCAGCCACAAGATCTGGCCTAATTACCCAAAAGAATTTTTTGTTGCTATTGGCAAGTCCCCAAGCAAACTCTATTAAGTTTTCATTGGTCATAGTTGTGATGCTACCAAAGTTCACATACACAACTGAATTGGGCTCTTGTTTGTCTAGCCATTCAAGACACTCTAGATCCTCTCTCCAAAGGTTGGATGAAATTTTGTTTAAGTGCTCGTTGTTGAAGTGGTTCAGTTGAAAATTCAAGGGACCAATGGGATAAATAGGAGGCATGTTATGAATGGAAGAACATGCTTCCAAAACATCATGCTCCAAAGCATCAAATGTGTTCATTACTATTGCTGAAGCTTTGTGAGCTCTTGCACACTCTCCTATGAAGAAATCAAGCATAATATCTTTTAGGTCTGTGGTTCTGAGGAAGCTGGGCATATCCCTCAATCGAATTTCTTTAATTCCGGGCACCCAATCTAGGGTAGTCTCCAAATATCCATTTGTGACATAGCTCATATCTGCATGTCAATCCACATAATTTACTTACTTAATATACTCATATATGCTATGTTCTAATAATTACTTTGCTTAGGCAAGATTAACTATTTTAAAAGTGAAATTGAAAAGTATTTTTAAAGCGAAAAATATCTCCAAAATTGTAAAATTATATAGCTATTTTAAATTAATCTAAATACTTTTATTCTGAAAAATAATACTAATTTAAGTAATTTAATAAATTAATCTGTCGTATCTCACAAACTCAAACCATCAAAATATTTGATAGAATAATATAAAATTCTAATAAAAAATACATTAATTTTTTATTTTTTAACGAATTTGCGATAGATTAATGAATAATTGTTTTTCTTATTAATTAATGATTTGAAATTAGTAACGGAATCATCTAAGGTGGCATTGAAAATTAAATTAAAAGTTTAACAATGATTAAATTGAATAAAATAAAATAATATATTTATATATAAAATTTATAATTTAAAAACAATAATTTTTTATTAATTATTTTAAAGCGGTTAATTGCTACAAAATAAAATTGGTTCGATTCAGTATTTGACCGATTTGCAGGCCATTAAATTTTAATTTGAATTGAGTATTGACAATTAAATAGTCAGTTTTAATTATGAAACTCATTCTCATGAAAATGTCTAAAACATCTTTTTTTAAAAATTAAAATTTAATATATAATCAATTAAATTGTTTTTTTTGTTAAAATTAGGCTAAATAAATTAATTTAATCAAAAAATGATAAATCAAATTTTGAATCAGTCTAAATTAATATTTTTTTATAAATGATTAAAATTTAGAATTTTTAAAATTAATATATATATATAATTATATATATATAAAATAGACGTATTTTAATTATTTTTTATAATAAAAATATTGTAATTATTTTTATAAAAAATATTAATTTATACTGATTCAAAATTTAATTTATTAATTTTTTTATTAAACTGATTTATACGGTCTAATTTTAATAAAAATAATATAATTTAATTAATTATATATATTAAATTTTAAATTTTAAAAACATTTAAAAAAAAGGACATTTTTAACATTTTCATCCTTCAATTATTTCACTCAAAGTCTCAAACTGGCTGATTCGGTTCGTTCTCGAAAACCATAGAAATATCGATCATTAAATGATAGTTAATTAGTCCAAATTATTATTTGCAACAAATTAACAACAATTTAGAGATTATTTTTATGGTGGCTAAATTTTTTGTGAGTTTCTGTTGGGTTGGCGCTAGAAAGGAGTGGAAGAGAATACAAATTAATCAAATAACATAATACATTTGTCTGGATGTTATTAAGTTATAAAAATAAAAGTATTAGAAAAATAAAAAATATTTTTTTTAAAAAGTTATAATTTATATAATTTTTTAAAATATTTTTTGTAAAAAAAAATATTTTTTACATAATAAATAAATAAGTATTTTTGTATTATTATATTCAAATATAATTAATAAATAAAAATATCTTTTTACATGAGATATCTAAACATAAAATTACTTTTATTTTTTTATAATTTTTTTTTAAAAAAAATTGAAAAATATATTTTTTAGAAACTCACCCAAATAAATTTATTGTATTTGTTTGGACATCATTAAATTAAAAAAAATATTTTTTTAGCGTATTTGATAAATTTCTAATAGTAAAAAGTATTAGAAAAATAAAAAAGGGATAAGTACTGTTTTGGTCCCTAACGTTGAGGGTCAGAATCGAAACCGTCCTTGATGTAATTTTCGACTTAAAATCGTTCTTAACATTTTTTTTTCGTTTTAAAATCGTCCTTTTTTATTTTTTTTTGGGACAAAAATGCCCTCCCCCTCCACCCCCACCCCACCACCACCACCACACCGCGTCCCCTTCCACCCACCACCACCACCACGTCCCCTTCCAACCACCACCATCCTGCGTCCCCTTCCCCCACCCCCACCCCACGTCCCCTCCCATTCTCCCCAACACAACTACCACCACCACCACTACCAACACAACAGCAAATAACAAATAGAGATCAATCAACAAACTTCTTTCATCAACAGTAAACAACAATTTAGAAATAAAAAAATTCAGAAATCAAGAAAACCAACAACTCAAAACCAACAATGATTCAACAAATAAAAAATTCAACAAATCAAAAAACAGAAAAAGCAGAAGATGAAGCAGAAATAGAGATCGAAGCAAGAAGCAGAGGTAGCGAGGAGTAGCAGCGAGGCGGCGAGGAGCAGCGGAGCAGAAGCCGACGATGACGAGGAGGTCACGGACGCGGCAGTAAGCAGTGCCTCCGCGAAGTGAAAGCTTGCGACGACCCGAGTTGATGAAGCGGCAAAGGTGAGAAGAGGAGGAGGAGGCAGAGACCGCGAGGTAGGCGAGGCTCGCTAGGTGGCGAGGCGGCGAGGTGGTGACCCTGACAGCCGCCGTCCCCTTCCCCCCTTTCCCCTTTCCCCTTCCCCCTCCCCCCTCCACCCTTCGCCTTTCCCCTTCCCCCCACCTCCACCCCACGTCCTTTCCCATTCCCCTCCAAGCTTCGCCGCCGGCGCCGTCCCCCTCCCCTCCCCCTTCGTATACCCTTTACCTCCCCCCCCCCCCACAAAACGCGTTTTCTTTTTTTTAATTTTATATTTTTTTATTAAAGTAAAGGTAATTTCGAAATAAATTAAAAAATTTTATTAGAAATGACGATTTTAAAATGAAATGCAACATTAAGGACGATTTTAAGTCGAAAATTACATGAGAGACGGTTTCGATTCTGGCCCTTAACGTTAGGGACCAAAACAGTACTTTTCCAAAAAAAACCTCTTGAGAAGTTATATTTTCCGCCTTTTTCTCAAAGATCTTTTTTTTCTTAAAAGAATATATTTTTCACGTAATAATAAACAAAAAAATATTTTTATATTATTATGTCTAAATATAATTGATAAATATAAAAAAAATTTACATAAAATACCAAACATAAAATTATTTTTATTTTTTTATAAAATAGAAAAAAAAAACTATTTTTTTTTAAAGTTCAACCAAATACTGTTAGTCTGTTAAAGAAATGAAATGATGAATAATTTACCTTTGAATGGTATTAAGCCTTTTTGAACAAGTTTATGATAGTGCATATAGCACACAAATCCACAAGCACTTGCAGTCCAAAACATCACCAAAGGGATGCCAAATTCTTCAGCAGCATCAGCACTGAAACTCATGATGCTATCAGACACAATGCAAGTCACAGGAGGAACACCGCCATCACTATTGAGCTTGGAAATGAGCTTCTTGAAGTGCGGAGAGCAAGTCGTTCTTGTGGACTCACACAGAGAACGCACGTCCTGAGTGACGTCAGCATGGTCGTCAGGGTCCTGAGGAAGGCCGTCTGGGATGGTTTCGAATCGGAACGAGGGAAGGCCTTTGAGCGAATCGGGTCCTCTTGATCTGAGAAAACGTCTGTGATTGTATTCAGTGTTAACAAAAGTTATGTGGAAGCCTTTGTTGTGAAGAAGCTTTGCTAGCTTCAGCATTGGAGTTATGTGGCCTTGTGCTGGGTATGCTATGCACACAGCATGAGGCTTCGAATCAATTCTGCTCACAGAACCCATTTTCTTATTTAATTTGTTTTGTCAAAGAATGTAATGAGTTTGTAATGGTTGGCTGAATGTCTTGTTCTCCTAGCACCAGATTTTATAAGAGAGTAGTACTAGAGAATCAATGGTCTAAGTATATGATGTGTACAATGGATTTTTTGGGTTTATCAAGAATCGAACTCTTGACCTTTCGGATCTAGAACTCTAATACCATGTCATGAACCCACTCATCCCAAAAGCGTAATCTGACACGACAATATATCACTAATGGTCATATCTCTAATATTTCCTAAACCTCCATTATACACATTATACGCTTAGGCTATTGACTCCCTATACTTTTTCTTTATAAGGAGAAGAACAGTGTTACTTACAGAGTTTGTGTTCATCGTCAAATAATAAATTAGGTTTGAAAATCCAATTTGATAAGTTTGGCGGTTAGTTAGTCTGTTTAATCAAATGTGAGATTTGAATTTTGTTTTGTGTGTATAATAATTTATTAGTCAATAAAAAATTTTTAAATAGAGTTTTAATTATAAAGAGGTAAAACAAAAAATATAAAAAAATTATGAAAAAAAATAATATCAAAATTTTTTAACTGTGACATAAATTCTTTTTTATTTTTATACCAAAACTTTTTAATTGTGGTATATGAAATTTCTTAACTGTTAGAAGCTGTTAGAAAAAAATAGCAACGACAATTTTTAACAATGACATTAATTTTTAATTGTGGTAAAAAAAATTTTCAGTTGACAATTTTGAATTTAGTGATTTTTTAAAGATTTCTTATGTTATACATACAAATTTTGATACTATTTTTAACTAAATAATGTATTAGAATTAATGTCGTAATTTTTTTTAATTTTTTTCCTTCTTTCTTCGTTGTTGCTCTTATCTTTTTTTTGTTATGTATTTTTTTTATTCTTTTATAAGAAAGAGAGGGAGAGAGATATTAAAAAAAGTCAAAAAAAAAAATAAGAGAAATAGGAAGAAGTGGATGAGAGCCATGATGATAATGGTGATAATAATGATGATCATGATGATAATAATGATGGAAGAAGACGAAAAAATTGAAGTAGAAGAACAAAAACATACATAAATTTAAAAAAGTGTATATCTTTTTTTTGTATCTCCTAATTTAATATGTCAATGATTAATTTATTATAGACTAAAATTTTATTTAAAAAATTTATTACTAATAAATTATTATGTACAAAACGAAATTTAAATTTTTAACATACACATATACATACATAAATTTAACTTAATTAATTTTGACTAAAAAAATTTGATTGACTAATATTTCTGTTTATTATATTTGAGTTAATTTTAATTGTGGGATAAGTACGATTTTAGTCCCAAATGTAGAAGTCGAAAATTTATTTCGTCTCCAACCTTTTTCTCGCTACCAAATGGTTCCTAAGATTTCAGTTTGTTTTAAAATCATTTTTTTACCAATTTTATTTTCTATTACTAAATTACTCCTCATTAAAAAAATTTTAAAATAAAATAAATATAAAATAAATATAAAAAGAAAGAAAGGGGATACAGAAAAGCAGGGTGGGTGGGGAGAGAAAGAAAGAAAAGGGGGGGGAGGGAGGACGAGAAAGGGGGGAGTGTATGTGGAGGGGGAAGAGAAGAGGGATGCCATGCCGCCACACCGTCGCCCGCCACTTCTTCTTCTTCTTATTCTTCTTCTTCTTCTTCTTCTTCCTTCCTGTCTCAAACTCCTCGAACTAGAGCTCACCGCCGGCGAGCCTCCTCTGCTTCATCATCGCGCAGCAACATAGAGCCTCACCTGCTTCACCATCGCCAGCGAGCCTCTCTGCTTCCCGTCCCTCAATCTCTGTCACAGAAGGAATCAGAGCTCACCGCAGCCCGTTACCCTTCCTCCAGCCCCTTCCTATCATGTCCAGACCACTGGCGCTCCACCACTGCCTTCCCTGTCCCATCTTTTCTGTTTTCTATTTTCATAATTTAGTTATCATTTTGCTTTTAATTTCTGTTTTTTGTTAGTGTTAGATGCTTGATTTGATTATGGATTAGTTTAGTTGGATTTTAATTTTCTGTTAGTTGATTTTAGGGTATTGAATTGTTGAAAATTGCTGTTGAATTGTTGTTGTTGTTGAGCTTCTGTTATTGAATTGCTGAAAATTATTTCTACTGTTCTTCTGCTTCTGTTTGATGTTCTGTTTTTTGTTGATGGTTTTTCTGATTTTCAATTTTGTTGATGGTTCTGATGATGATGATAATGACCATGATGATAATGGTGGTGGTGGTGAATTCTTCTGATTTTCAATTTTGTTATTATTGTTGTTGTTATCCATTGTTGGCTGTTTTTTTTTTTTTTTTTTTTTGCATTTGTGTATCTGTTTTTGCTTCCGTTAATGTTGAAGAAGAAGAGGGGTGTTGAGGAAGAAGATGGGAGAGAAGGATATTTTCGTCCGAAAGACGATTTTAAAACAAACTAAAATCTTGAGAACTATTTTGTAGTAAAAAAAAAAATCAAAAACAAAATAAATTTTTAGTCTCTATATTATAGACCAAAATCATACTTATTCCTTTTAAATGCACTTGTAAATCTTAAAAGCCCTAATAACTTCACTCATTTAATAATTACACTAGTTTTAAGAGACTTTTTGAGTTTTTTCACGAAGACTTTGAGGGTTTGGCTTCGTCATGGTGTATATTGTAATTATTTAAATATCCTTTTTCTACGCATCATTTTAAAATAAAAAATAATATTGGAGAATTATCAAAATTTATTATTTTTAAATATTAATTAATTATCAATATTTAAAAGTAATATAAAATAAAATATATTATTAAATTAATAAACTAAATAAATTAAATTAATAATTAAATAATAATAAAAAATATTAAATTTTAATAATTTTCACTAAAATTATAGGTGCGACTTGAGAGGCATACATACATTTGTGCTTTAGGAGAGTCAGGAATAGTAGATTTAAAGTACACACACCCAACTAAAATTAATTATATACCCCTAATCGGCCCAAGAGCATCCTGTTTGAGGACACGTCGATCTAACAAAAACGTACTTCGAATTATATCTATGTAGAATAATTATTTTTTGTATTTATATTTTTTTAAAATTTATTTTTTGAATAATATAAATAAATAAGATTAACATATATTTAAAATATATTATTTATCTTTAATTTTTATATTTTTTAGACTATTATTAACTTAATTATCAGTCTCTCTTTCAGGTACACCTCATTTCCATTGAGATATTAATCAAGAGTAAAAAAATCCATTATAATTTTATGTCTCGGTCCTATAAATCTGTATTCCAACACTGCGAGAGGTAATACTAATTTCTAACTTTAAAGTATAGAATAATGTTAGAGAATTAAAATGATATTAGTTAAAAATCAGTTAAAATATTTTTTGTGAATCTAAAATCTTTACAAATTAATATATATGGATGTTTCTTCTGTTAAGTGTTAGAATATTTTTTTATACTAAATAGATATTTTTTATATATTTTTTTGAATTTTTTTGTATTATAAATATGAATGTCTATATTTTTTTAAAGATTTCATATTTTTTTAAATTTTATAAATATTTAATTATTTTTGTTAAAATATAACTGAATATTTCTTTTGTTAAGTATTAGAATTTTTTTTTCATATTAAATGAATATTTTTTTTATATTTCTGTTATTGTGTAATTTGTAGTCTCTTTAATCATCAAAATAGCACCTAATATCCCAAAACGCAGATAGCAACATCATGATGATGCTGCTACCGTGCGACTACTGTGAAAGTCATTGACAATTCAAACTTCACATGATCACTTGCATCATAGTACCCTACAACCAAGTCCATCTTCAAAAGCAAGAACATATATTCTGTGCAGCTCTTTTTCAATCTTTACTTTTCGATGCATGTGGACGAACGGTTAACCCGGTTAACGGTGACGTTGGACTACTGGACTGAAAATTGGCACATGTGCCAGGCCGCCGTCGAAACGGTGCTCCGAGGAGGCTCCTTCAGGCCTATGCCGGAGCTACTCGGTCTCGACGCGCTTGTTCCTGTCGCTGTTAGCGCCGGCGCCGAGGAGAAAATCACGTGCGTTGACGTGCGGAAGCTACGAGACCCGAACCGAGTCCAAACATAAGGTTCACGAGCTCTCGATCTGGTAAAGACAGTTTCAGCTGGAAGCGGAAGCGATCAGAGGAGTAGGTCGCGGTGGAGAGGCAGAGAGGACTTGATGGAGAGAGAGAGAGCTCTATATGTATGATTATTAAAGATGGGTAGGTTAATGTGAGAGAAAAGAGGTATGTTTTTATAGGTTTTAATTAAGTTTAGTTAATCAATTTTAAATTTTTTAAATTTTAAATTTAAAAAATTTAAAATTAATTATTAATATAAATTAATGTGATTTTATTTAATTTTTGACTAGTAACCTCTTAATTTCATATACTTACCCTAAAACATATATAACATGTCAAATGTGAAGATGCAAAATTATTATTAAAAAAATATATACTTTAATTTATAATGATATATACCACCAATAAATAAAATAAGAAAATTTTCACATATACCAGCCATTTTAGGTACAGCAGAATAACGTGTATAAATCGGTGATCAGTAAAATTTTTGTCCTTTTGCATAATGTGTATTGATGAAAAGGTCCATAAAAGGATAAAAAAAAAACAGCTAAGAATAATAAATTTGTGGCAAAATAATGGTTTGTATTGATAAGCCAGTCTCATTAGAGTAAATTCTGGATGCTGGGAGTTGATGAACTCTGTGAATCAAGTGTGTATATACATAAGATTCATTGGTTTGTGTTACGGTGGATAACCGGAGATTAATGGACTGGACTGTATTAGCCGGCCCGATCGTCAGCAGATTGCAGCCTCAGAGCAGGTTTGTGCGCTGGAACCTCCTTCCGACTTGTGTTCGTGAGTGAATGGGGGGTGGTACCTGCAAAGACACTCCGATGCCTAAGTTAGCAAGGGTGTGAGCAGGTATAAAATGTATTGGGCTTAGAGATACCTGAAGAGTGTCAGTGTATTTATAGTGGTGAGCCAATAACCACCGCTGAAGTAGTGCCACCCTTTTAGGGTGATAACCGTCCCTTTATCTTAGGGAGGTTAAGATATGGCTCCTGGAAGTGGTTAGAGAGATTTTAGGGGCAGTTACTCGTTTGGATTGATGTTGATCTGCCAACTATTCTCCGTCCCGACTTCTTTAGAGCAAATCGTAGTCAAGACCGACTTCTCAGTACGAAGGTCGGTGCTCAGCAAGGCTCAATCCTTTGGACTAGGCCTTTCGTTTGGACCTGGGCCTTTATTATTGGGCCAGGGTATGAACAGTGCCCCTACTCGAGCCCAAGATCTCTTTAAGACTTGGGTTCGAGTATTTTACTCGGGTTCGTAGCCGACTTTCCTAGAGGAGACGAGGGTTTTTAAACCGACGTGATTTTTGCGACCTTTTGTTTCTGACAGTTACGTCTATTCAAGCGTCGTGTCCGTTAGGGATGCGCCTAGGGATTGATGGCTTTGGTAACGGTGCACTCTTATTAATGACTGCCCAGTTTTTACCATTATGCCCCTAGAGTATTTATAAATACTTTTCCCTCTCTTTCATTATTTTCTTTCTGCGATTTTTCTAATTTTTCTCTTCGTTCGTTCTTCATTCGTTCGTGCCACACTTCTGCATCTCGAAGCTTTTACTTCCTGCAACCCTCATCTTCAGATAAAGGTCAGTTTCTTTTTCTCTTTCGTATTTTTCGTATGCCTTTATTTTGTAGATAAGTAGGTTTGTAGACTTCTGCTTGGTTCCTCTTTCTTCCCTTTAGAGACCATGTTTTTGATTTTTTCTTTTCTTTTTCCCTTTGTAGGTTTCCTCATCTTCTTTAAGAAAAGAAAATGGCCTTCGTAGATTGGGTTGATGTTACTGTCCTAGGGGAGGAGCCGTTGGTTGATGTTGAATTTATTACCCATCTTCGTACTCACCACCGGCTCTGTACCTCGGATGAGGACGAGCCTAAGTATGAATTGCTTATCCCAAGTCCAGAGGACCGAGTTTGCCATGGGAGGGCCAACGGAACGGCCCCTCATTTCTTCTTTATGTATGAATGCATGATCACCCGTTTGGGCATTTTTCTACCTTTTTCAGATTTTGAGATGTCTGTTTTACAACACTGCCAGGTTGCCCCTACCCAGCTTCACCCCAACTCTTGGGGTTTTTTAAAAATTTATCAATTTATTAGCCATGCTTTGGAGTTCCCGACCTCTCTGAAAATCTTTTTCCATCTTTTCCATATGACTAAGCCCTTCAGTGGGCTAAACAATAAACAACAATGGGTTTCCTTCCGAGCCATACAAGGTCGGAGAATCTTCACCCTTTTTGATGAATCCTTCCACGACTTTAAAAATTATTTTTTCAAAGTGCAAGCTGTAGAGGGTCACCACCTTTTTTTCCTGGATGATAATTCTTTTCCTCGCTTTCCTTTATACTGGCTGGAGGCCTCCCCTTGTGAGAAATATGGTCTGGATGACCTGGATGAAGTAGAGGCCACCATTGTGGGGTTCCTCCGAGAAGTGTGGGGGAGGACCCCTTATTTGGACACTAAAAAGTTTCTCCAAGGGTCTCTGACCTTTATCCAAGCACAGTTAGGTAGCTTTCATTCGTTTGTTAGGTTTCTGACTCGTTAACTGAACTTTCCGACTTGTTTAATTCATTAGCTATTGCTTTATTTTTCAGAAATGGCGAAGACGAATGCTCAGGAATCTTACCAGAGAGTCCAGGAGGCTAAAGCAAAGTCTCGCGCCAGGACTGGTGGTACCAGGGTTATCTCTCCTCCTCCTCCTCCTCGGAACGTTGGGACTCTCTCCAAGCCCATTGTGATTTCTTCTTCAGCTTCCTCTCAACCGTCCCCCGTCGTCCGACCCTCCCCTGAGCCAGAAAAGAAGAAGCGCAAGACCTTAGAGTCTGGCTCTTCTAGTGAGGTTAAGGCGGATGCTCTTGCATTCGTCTGAAAGAACATCTACCCCCATGCTCGTATAAGCATGGATGATGTGTCTGTTCGGAGCCACCTTACCAATATGGTTGAGGAGAGTCTCAAGGCGGCGGGGGTTTGCAGCAAACTTTTGGATATTTTTGAGAAGGCTCCTCTCAGCTCTTTAGGGATGACCTCGAGGGTCGAGGAGCTGGAAGGAAGGCTTCGCTCATACCAAGAGCATGAGAGGGAGTTGAAGGAGGAAGTCGCCAAACTGAAGGAGGAGAGAGATACCCTCCGGGAGAAGGGGAAAGTTTTACAAGCCCAATGCAACATGGAGATGGATTTGAGGAAAACAGCGCAGGCCAGCTATCAAAGTTTATTCAATGACCTTGTGTCTGTGAAGAATGATCTGCTGAATTCTCGGAAGGCATACGATGAGTTGGAGGACTCTATTGCTGATGGCGCCGAGGAGTCTTGGAGGATCTTCCTGGAGCAAGTCAGAGTTATTGCTCCCGACTTGGATCTTTCTCCTTTACATCCTGACAAAGTTGTTATTGACGGAGCCATAGTTGATCCCCCTGTCCCTGTGATCGTTTCTGAATCAGAGTTGAAGACTCGAGGGCAGAGGATCATTGAGTTTCCTCCTCGTGGAAAGGATGTTCCGAGTTCTTCAGTAGTTCCTCCTATTTCCTCTTCATCTTCTATGGATGCCCCTCTTCGCGGTCCTGGTGGCGCTCCTCCTGACTCCGGTGGTGGTGATCTGTCTACTCCTTTTTCTAAAAAATGATTTGTGGGCTATTTGGGGGCCCGGCTTGTGGGTCCCCCATTTTTAAACTCTTTTATTTGCTTTTGGTTGGTGGTATTTGTTGAACAATTTCTTTTGGCCTTTCGAGGCCGTAAACAAAATATTTAAAAATACCCCTTTAATAAGGGTTTTAAATTAACAAAATAAATACCCTTTTTTGGATAAGGGTTTAAGTTACCTTATGCGTGTATGCTTTTCTGATTTTGATTTTTCGAAGTCCCCTTGATCTTTTCCTGAAAACCTTTCCCTTTGGCTTGTCCGTTTTTCTGAGCCTTTTTGTTTAAGGATTTTAGGACAAGCCTTTAAACTTTTTCCTAGGTTTTTCAATCTCTTTTTTGTTATTCCTTATACTCAACTTTGCTTTATTGAGTTCTTATGACTTAGGTTATTTTTGCGATGCGTTTTTCTTCTACTCGGTTCTTCACTCCGATTCACGGGTCGAAGTGTTTCCGAGCTTCTCTACTCGGGTTTTCATTTCGACTTATGAGTCGGATTGTTTCCAAGTTTTTTACGATCAACGTATATAACCTCTTTACACCGACTTGTACCTCGTCGTTTTATCCTGACGACCATCTAGATCAGTTCATGGGATTTTCACGTTTTGTCGAGCTTAAGTCGGCGCGTTTCGTAGAAAGACTTAGAAAATAGAAAGGAATTTATAAGAGATATTGTAAATGAAAAAAAAAAGATCTTTTTATTGATTGGGGAGGTACGTTCTTGCTACTAAGGGTTTTTGATAGCCTATTTTCCCTTAGCCTCTACTATGATGCCTCGTTAAAAACCCTCCTCCAGAAAAAACCCTTTGATTTTGGGAAAAAATCATGAAGTTGGGAAAAGAGTACATCAGGGAGTAGAGTTCGCTTTTAGCTGTAGTACCTTTTCATATTACAAGCATGCCACGACCTTGGGATCTCAGTGCCGTTCAGGTCGGTCACTCTGTAATAACCTTTTCCTAAGACCTCATTGACTTTGTATGGTCCCTTCCAATTTGCAACGAGCTTTCCTTCCCCCGATTTGTTGACTCCAATATCATTTTTGATCAAGACCAAGTCGTTCGGGGCAAATGTTCTTCGAATGACTTTTTTGTTGTACCTTGTAGTCATCCTTTGTTTCAGCGCTGCTTCTCTTATCTGGGCTTGTTCTCGTACTTCGGGAAGTAGGTCGAGCTCTTCTTTGTACCCCTGTATGTTTCTGATCTCGTCATGGAGAATCACTCTTGGGCTTTGTTCATTGACTTCTATTGGTATCATGGCTTCTACGCCATAAACTAGTCGGAAGGGTGTTTCTCCCGTGGCGGATTGGGGGGTCGTCCTATAAGCCCATAGCACTTGTGGGAGCTCTTCTGCCCAGGCTCCTTTTGCATCTTGTAACCTTTTCTTTAGCCCTGCCAGTATGACTTTGTTGGCTGCCTCGGCTTGCCCATTGGCTTGCGGGTGTTCCACCGAGGTGAACTGGTGCTTGATTTTCATACTGGCTACTAGGCTTCTAAAGGTAGAGTCGGTGAACTGGGTTCCATTGTCTGTAGTAATGGAATAAGGTATCCCATATCTTGTGATGATATTTCTGTAGAGGAACCTCCGACTTCTTTGAGTAGTGATGGTGGCCAATGGTTCTGCTTCTATCCACTTTGTGAAGTAATCTATTCCCACGATCAGGTATTTAACTTGTCCTGGTGCTTGGGGAAAAGGACCTAATAAATCCATTCCCCATTTTGCAAAGGGCCATGGAGAAGTGATACTGATGAGCTCTTCTGGTGGAGCCACGTGGAAATTTGCATGCATCTGACATGGTTGACACTTTTTCACAAACTCTGTGGCATCTTTCTGCAAGGTCGGCCAGTAGAATCCAGCTCGGATTACTTTCCTGGCTAGTGACTTTGCTCCTAGATGGTTTCCGCAGATCCCACTATGTACTTCCTCTAATACCTCGACAGTTCTTGAGGTCGGTATAGACTTTAATAATGGTGTTGATATCCCCCTTCTGTAGAGAATATTTCTCACCAGGGTGTAGTGTTGTGCTTCCCTTCGGATCTTTTTTGCCTCTTTCTCCTCTTTAGGGAGGATGTCAAATTTCATGTATTCGACCAAGGGGCTCATCCATCCGAGGTTTAAACCGACTACCTCAAGTACTTCTTGTTTGTCTTCTGTTTTTACTACTGAGGGTTCCTGGAGGATTTCTTGGATCAGGCTTCTGTTGTTCCCTCCCGGTTTGGTACTTGCTAACTTAGATAGGGCGTCCGCTCTGCTATTTAAATCCCGAGTTATGTGTTTGACCTCGGTTTTTGCAAAGCGCCCAAGGTGCTCCAGAGTTTTCTCCAAGTACCTCTTCATATTTGGGTCCTTTGCCTAATACTCTCCACTTATCTGGGAGGTTACCACTTGTGAGTCGTTGTATATCATCACCTTTGTAGCACCGACTTCTTCTGCCAACTTCAATCCGGCAATCAGGGCTTCATATTCTGCCTGATTATTTGAAGCTAGAAATTCAAATTTTAGGGAAACCTCTATCTGGGTTCCTCTTTCATCTACCAATATTATGCCTGCGCCGCTTCCTGTTTTATTGGAGGATCCATCTACATAGAGTTCCCATGTAGTTGGTTTTTCCTCCTGATCCCCTGTGTATTCTGCAACGAAGTCGGCGAGGCATTGGGCTTTAATCGCTGTCCGAGTTTCATATCTTAAGTCGAACTCGGAGAGCTCTATTGCCCATTGAACCATTCTCCCTGCAACATCCGTCTTTTGGAGGATTTGCTTCATGGGTTGGTTCGTACGGACCCTTATTGTGTGGGCCTGAAAGTAAGGTCGTAGCCTTCGTGAGGCTATTATTAGGGAGTAGGCGAACTTCTCTAGTTTGTGGTACCTTAGCTCAGGGCCCTGTAGAACTTTACTGATGAAATAAACTGGATGTTGTCCGACCTCGTCTTCTCTTATCAGGGCTGATGAAACAGCTTTGTCCGCTACGGATAAGTACAGGACGAGGTCTTTTCCAGATACTGGTCGAGTCAGAATAGGAGGTTGGCTTAAAAACTTTTTGAACTCCTGGAACGCCTCCTCGCATTCAGGAGTCCATTCAAACTGACATCCCTTTCTCAATAAGGAGAACAGAGGAAGGGATTTTAGTGCCGATCCTGCCAAAAATCTGGAGAGGGCTACAAGTCGGCCATTCAGCTGCTGGACTTCCCTCAAACAAGTCGGGCTTTTCATCTCTAGGATGGCTCTACACTTATCGGGATTGGCTTCGATCCCTCTTTGTGTTAGCATAAATCCTAGAAATTTTCCTGCCTCCACCACGAAGGCGCACTTTGTGGGATTTAGTCTCATCCCGTGTAGCCTTATGGTGTTAAAGACTTGTGAAAGGTCGGACAAGAGGTCGACTTCTTTCTTGGTCTTTACCAGCATGTCGTCGACATATACTTCCATTAGGTTCCCGAGGTGAGAAGAAAACACTTTATTCATCAACCTTTGATATGTGGCTCCCGCATTCTTCAATCCGAATGGCATGACCACGTAGCAGAAATTAGCTCTGGGTGTGATGAATGATGTCTTCTCTTGGTCTGGCTCATACATTGGGATTTGATTATATCTCGAGTAGGCGTCCATGAACGATAAGTATTGATACCCCGAGCTAGAGTCTACTAGGGTATCAATGCTTGGCAGTGGATAAGGGTCCTTGGGACATGCCTTATTTAGGTCAGTATAGTCGACGCACATTCTCCATTTACCATTTTGTTTCTTAACTAGCACTACATTAGCTAGCCATGTTGGGTACTTGACTTCTCTGATGAAGCCAGCTTCTAAAAGTGCCTGTACTTGTTCTTCCACTACGAGAGCTCGTTCAGGGCCGAGCTTGCGTCTTCTCTGTTGAATAGGTCGGGATCCCGGGTAGACCGAGAGCTTGTGTGACATGAGCTCGGGATTTATCCCGGGCATGTCGGAGGCCTTCTAGGCGAAGAGATCGGAGTTATCTCTTAGGAGCTTAGTCAACCCTTGTTTTAGGGTTTCCCCTAGGTTGGCTCCTATGTGAGTATTTTTTCCTTCCTTTTTGCCGACCTGTTTCTCCTCCGTCTTTCCTCCCGGTTGTGGTCGCAGCTCTTCTCTGGCCCTTGCACCTCCGAGCTCTATTGTGTGAACTTCTCTGCCCTTTTCCCTCAGATTTAGGCTTTCATTGTAGCATTTCCTTGCCAATTTCTGATCTCCCCTTACTGTTGCTATTCCCATTGAGGTCAGAAATTTCATGCAGAGGTGGGGAGTGGATACCACTGCTCCGAGTCGATTAAGGGTAGCTCTGCCGATTAAAGCATTATATGCTGACCCGACATTAATGACTATAAAGTCTATACTCAGAGTCTTTGATTTTTCCCCTTTTCCAAAAGTGGTGTGGAGGGGCAAAAATCCCAGTGGTTTTATTGGCGTGTCCCCTAATCCGTATAGGGTGTCGGGGTAGGCTCTTAATTCTTTCTCATCCAACCCTAACTTGTCAAAAGCGGGCTTAAAAAGGATGTCTGCTGAGCTTCCTTGGTCTACTAGGGTTCTGTGGAGATGGGCATTGACTAGGATCATAGTTATTACCACTGGATCATCATGTCCAGGGGTTATTCCTTGCCCATCTTCTTTAGTAAATGAGATGGTGGGGAGATCGGATGACTCTCCTCCAACCTGATAGACTCTCTTGAGGTGCCTTTTGCGAGAGGATTTTGTGAGTCCCCCTCCCGCGAACCCCCCTGAGATCATATGGATATGTCTCTCAGGAGTCGGTGGTGGTGGGTCTCTTCTGTCGATATCATCTCGCTTCCTCTTCCCATGACTGTCCGACCTTTCTATGAGATATCTGTCAAGCCGACCTTCTCTAGCCAGCTTTTCTATCACATTTTTAAGGTCATAACAATCGTTCGTGGGGTGACCATATATTTTATGGTACTCACAGTAGTCGCTGCGGCTTCCCCCTTTTTATTTTTGATGGGTCTGGGGGGTGGTAGCCTTTCAGTGTTGCAAATTTCTCTGTACACATCTACTATTGAAACTTTTAGAGGAGTATAAGAGTGGTACTTCCTTGGTCTGTCGAGACCGAGTTCTTCCTTCTTCTTGGTCTCCCTCTCCCTCTCTTTTATTGAGGGAGGGTGCCCAGGTCGCCAACTCAGGTCTCTCAGCTTAGCATTTTCCTCCATGTTGATGTACTTTTCAGCTCTTTCCTGCACATCACTCAAGGAGATGGGGTGTCTTTTGGATATGGACTGCGAGAAGGGACATTCTCTAAGCCCATTGACTAACCCCATTATTACTGCCTCGGTGGGCAGGTCTTGAATCTCCAAACATGCTTTGTTGAACCTTTCCATATAGGCTCGTAGGGACTCTCCGACCTCCTGTTTTACTCCTAGGAGGCTTGGTGCATGTTTCACTTTGTCTTTCTGGATAGAGAACCTCATCAAGAACTTCCTTGATAGGTCTTCAAAGCTGGTGATTGACCTTGGAGGGAGGCCCTCGAACTACTTCATTGCTACCATTGACAGAGTGGTCGGGAAGGCTTTGCAGCGTGTTGCGTCAGAAGCATCAGCCAGGTACATCCGACTTTTGAAATTACTTAGGTGATGCTTCGGATCCGTGGTTCCGTCATAGGAGTCCATGTCTGGGCTTTTGAAGTTTCTCGGAACTTTTGCCCTCATTATATCCTCGCTGAAGGGATCCTCCCCTCCTAAGGGTGTTTTTGCACGCTCGTCGCGGGAGTTTCGACCTTTGAGGGAGGATTCCAACTTCAAGAGTTTTCTTTCTAACTCTTTCCGTCGTTCCGTCTCCTCTTTTAGGTTCTTCTCAATCTCCCTTTGTCGCTCCCGTTCCTGTTCTAACTGCTCCAAACGGTTTTGGTGGACGTGGACCAATCCATGAGTTCGGTTGCATGGGATGGTTCATCCTTTTCTGATTCGCGGCCTTCTGAGGAATTTACCTTTGGATTTTTTACTCCAGAGGTGCCTTTCCTGTGATGGTCGCTGATTCCCTGGTGGAGATCCATATCTGGGTTATTGTTTCCAGTTTCCTGATTCTCTTGTTCAGAATCTGTCTCCACATGTCCTTCTTCAGAGAATCTGTCCGCCATTACTGGTTGATCTCTCGGGTCCCCGGCAACGGCGCCAATGTTACGGTGGGTAACCAGAGATTAATGGACTGGACTGTATTAGCCGGCCCGATCGTCAGCGGATTGCAGCCTCAGAGCAGGTTTGTGCGCTGGAACCTCCTTCCGACTTGTGTTCGTGAGTGAATGGGGGGTGGTACCTGCAAAGACACTTCGATGCCTAAGTTAGCAAGGGTGTGAGCAGGTATAGAATGTATTGGGCTTAGAGATACCTGAAGAGTGTCAGTGTATTTATAGTGGTGAGCCAATAACCACCGCTGAAGTAGTGCCACCCTTTTAGGGTGATAACCGTCCCTTTATCTTAGGGAGGTTAAGATATGGCTCCTGGAAGTGGTTAAAGAGATTTTAGGGGCAGTTACTCGTTTGGATTGATGTTGATCTGCCAACTACTCTCCGTCCCGACTTCTTTAGAGCAAATCGTAGTCAAGACCGACTTCTCAGTACGAAGGTCGGTGCTCAGTAAGGCTCAATCCTTTGGACTAGGACTTTCGTTTGGACCTGGGCCTTTATTATTGGGTCAGGGTATGAACAGTTTGTAAATGAAAAAATAATTAAATAATAAAGTAGATTGAATTATTTTTTACTAACACTAATGTATATCCAAAAAGAATTAATAATTTTTTAATTAGTGTTCTAATACGTTTAATGACCCAAAAAAATATATAGGTTATATGGTAAATTCGTTTTTTAAATTTTTTGGTCGAAAAGTTTAATTTTTAACAAATTTTAATTATTAAATCAGTTACTAAACTTATTACACATATTACTTTTCATGTTAAATTATGTAAAAAATAGACGAATTAATTTTTATTATTATTTAAAAAAATATTAAAAAACATCAAAATTTATTAATTTTTATCATTACTTAATCATCAGTTCAATTATTTTAGTTTAACTTTTTAATCTAATAATCCAACAACATAATTTTAAATATTAACGATTAAGTGATAATAAAAAAATAATAAATTCTGATAATTGTTTAGTATTTTTTTATTATTCAATAAAAATATAAATATCTATATAACCAAATAATTTAATATAAAAATTAATTTTTCTAACAAAATAAAAATTTAAAGAATGATTTGATAAACTAAAATAATATTTCATAAAAATTTCCTTAAATATCGATCCAATCATAAATTGATTAGCACTAATTTATTATGACTAAGACTAGTAATTTTGTACAATCTAAAGTATGATGACAAATAATTTTGCATCCCAAATCAAACAGTTTAATAAAATTTTGCTAAATCAAAGGTTATATTTCATGTAAGGTGAAGTAGTTGTTCTATCCATGGTCATGAACATGAGTAATGTTTATTTGTTTTCGTTAAAGGCAAATTTTTTATTTTTTTTGTTATTAAGATCTCTTTCACGACTAAGTAGAATAGATACATTGGTAATGAATTAGTCATAATATTAATGATAGTAAAAATTTTATGATAATAATAACTGACATTATAATAATAACTAGACTAAAATTTGTACGA
The DNA here is from genome assembly GCF_003086295.3 of Arachis hypogaea. Lineage (NCBI taxonomy): Eukaryota > Viridiplantae > Streptophyta > Magnoliopsida > Fabales > Fabaceae > Arachis > Arachis hypogaea. The sequence continues at coordinate 146,013,086 of NC_092051.1, read as the reverse complement.
TGCATAAAAAAAATTAATTTATAGTATAAATTTAAAAGTATTATATTATTAATAAATTGATTAAATAATATATAAATTAATACTAAATTTAAAAATATTGCACAAAGTATTAATTTTGTAATTTGTATATAATTTAATATAGTTAATTAAGTAGAAAAAAACATAAAGTAAAATATTATGTATTTTAAAAAAATAGGTATTTGATATTGTAATCCTTCAAAGTTACGTATTCATTTTTTTTTATTTTTATATTATTTGTAATTGACAAATTTATTAGTCTTTTTATGTGGTGTTTGTTTTACTTTTTTTATTTTTGCTTCTTATTGAAGTCGTTTGTTTATTTTTCTTCTTATAGACTTTTGTAGAAATTATATTTTTTTAAAATATTAATTTGTTTGAGTTTTGTACTATATTTTTTATTTAATCTTTGTATATAAGTTTTTCATTTGAAGATATCTTCTATATTTTTTTTATATTTTCTATTTTTGTAGAATCTTGATTAATATGTGATTTTTATCTAAAAATATTAGTATTTGTGTTAGTTTTTATATTTTTTAAGAAATAAAAACTTTATTTAAATAAACATTATAAATGATATTTTGAATAAGAGAATTTTTTTAGTATTATCTATTTTATTTATCAAAATAGAGTAACGGATCTTTAAAATTACATAATATATATAAGAATAGTAGCAAATCTTTTTATTTTGTAAAAAGATTAAAAAATATTTCAAATAAAAACAGAAGTATTAAAATGTAATTTAATTAGATAAGATGTACTAAATAGTCACTTAAACTGATGTGACATAATATTAAAAAACTAAAAAACTAACAATACATTTAGAGACTAAAAAAAAAAAACGGCAGATGTCCTGGTGTAGCTCGATGATCTTCGACCATCATAGATGCAAGCATGAAACAAAACTTTCCAACACGCATGAGGAAAATTAGGATGAGAGTTTTAAACAAGCAGTAGCGGCGAAAAAAAAGCGTGTGACAACAAAAAGATGGTGGTTGAATCACCATAACCAGCAACAAGAAGAAAGAGATGGAAACACCGAACGAAAATGACAACAAAAGAAGTTGGCAATGACCGACCTAAGACGTCGATAAAGTCGTGGACTGCGTCGACAGTGGTTTAGTGGCTATGAAAATTCGAGTGCCTTTTTCAAAACTTAACTTTCTAATATACAGATTATAATGACTAAAAAAATACACATTAAATAATTACTTAGTTATCTACTATATATATGCATGAAATAATAAAATAAAAGTAACACATTAAATCAGTTTTTAAAATTTTTTTGTTCGAAAAGTTTAATCTTTAACCAATTTTAATTATTAAATTAGTTACTAAATTTTTATTTTGTTTGACAAATTAATTTTTACTTTAAATTTTACTAGAAAGTTAGATAAATTAATCTCAATTATTATTTAATAAAAATTAAACATCTTTATAGGCCAATAATTTAATATAAGGATTATTTTTTTAACAAAATCAAATTTTAAAAAATAACTTGATAATTAAAATTTATTAAAAATTAAAATATTTCACAAAAAAAATTCTTTAAATATCAGTATGGGTATTACTCATATATAATTGGCACTAATTTATTCGTTTGAATGAATTTGATTTTGTAGAATTGATTTTAGGTAGGAGTGAATTTAGGCTAACATGATTTATGTGTGACAATTTTATACCAAAATTGTTTTTGATAAAATAAATATTATTTAAATAATGTTAATTAAAATCACTTTTAGATAAACAATTATTAAAAAAGATATGACATTAAACTATATACATAAGAATATTCCATCAAACATGTTATCTTTTTAAACATGTTTAACTTTTTAAATATGTTTTTTAATATTTTTTATCAATAAAATTCTACATTAAAATTATTTTTTTAATATGACTAAAGATTAATAAATAATTTGTCAAAATTAAATATTAATTAATTGTTTAAATCACCAAATATTTTTTTATTATTTTTATACTAGTTACATATTTATTTTTATTTGGATTTAACTTCTTACATATGAAAGGGTTATTAAAAAAAGTGACTTTAAACTTAGTAGGTAGTAGGGGTGTGCATGGCCCGACCCGATCCGAAGATCCGGCCCGGTTCCAAATACTTTAGGGGCTAATTTGGTGTGATTTCATCGGGTCTAGGACCGGGTAAGGGTCTCAAAAATAGACCTGGTCATTATTTCGGGTCGGGTCCGGGCCATGGCTTCGGTCACCCGAAGTCGGCCCAGTCGTCATACACAATTAATATTTTGTATTATTAGTGATGGATGATGGCTATTCTTATGTGGAGTTTAAATATTATAAACCTTAATATTTTGTATTATTAGTTATTCTAAAACTATAAGTTAATGTTTTATGTTTAAAATGCATAAGATTTTAGACTAATGCATAATATTATGTTATTTGTATTGATTTAAATATTTGGTGTTATTAGATAATATTAGGGACAATGTACATATTTAAATAAAACCACAGAATTCTACCCAAATACACAAAACAGAAAGTTATTACGTGCATGTGCAAATTACATTATTATGTAAATCGTGGGAGCCAACCACGGTTTCTGAATTGTACATAAACCGTAGCTGACAGGGAGGGATTACGTGTTGAAACAAAATGACCATAAACCGTGGTTGGCTACCACGGTTTATGAATGCAAGAAAATCTTTATAAAACCTTGCTACCAGCAACGGTTTATGAAGGAATGGTAATTGGCATAAACCCTTGTAGCCTTCAACGGTCTATGAGGAGTGAAGATCTATATATATGTGGGTGAGATTCAAGCTGCATGAGAGAGATCATTATCATAATGGCAAGTGAGGAAGAGAGTGTTCTTGTCCTAGTGTATTGCTCTGGGAAAATTCAAAAAAGCAAAAGATATGGTGTAAAATTCACTGACAGAGAACCAGTGAGTGTTTTCATCAGTTCATCAAGTACTTTGTCAGATCTAAAGAACAACATCTTGCAAAAGTTTGGGATTTCTGGTAGTAAGTGGGTGAAGAAGTTATTCTACAAGATTCCCATCGCAGTTGTCTCGACCCGGATTCAGTATGATACCTTCGTGCTAGCAACTGATGAAGACATTAGGGTTCTGTTCCATTGTGTCAGAAATTTTCCAGAGGTCAGAATACACGAGTTATTCACAAAGTTGGATGTTGGGGTGGATAGTTCTGGGGCATCAGATCCATTTCATAACTTGACTGGCGTGGGAGGTGCGTCTTGTTTGATGCCTATGATAGCACCATCCGTTCCGCTGGTCGCATCCCCATCATTCGCGGCTGATTTAGATCGAACGGAGGCTGTTGGTTCTGCACCTTTACAGAATCCAGGGGTCCGTGGGCAGGCATATGAGGTGGGCACCAGTGGTGGCTTGATTCCTGGTGTGCAAGGGTTTGGGGAACCTGATCGAGTAGAGAATGCAATGTATGACGATGAGTCTGACTAGGAGCCTGTAGATATCATTGGGGACAGCGATGATGACACAGCTGCCAATCCTAATACACAGCATGGGCCTTCAAGTTCTGGCACTCAGCAGTACCCTCCACACTTCTCGACTTTAAACTTGGAGGCTCTGGGTGAACAGGCGGACGGTGGTCCCACAGTTGGGGGCTCTTCTACAGAATTTCAGATTGGGCAGTCATTCCAAAATAAAGATGAGGTTGTGCTGAGTGTGAAGGACTACAACATCCGTCGAGGTGTTGAGTACAGAGTCATCGAATCAGATCATCTGAAGTATCATGGAAAATGTAAGGAGTTTGGCAAGGGTTGCACTTGGTTGATTCGCGTAGCGCTGCGTGCACACAAGGGCACTTGGGAGGTTCAAAGCTGGCTGAGGAAGATGCTGAACACTGCCGAACACTGCCATCCTTGGCATGTAACCAATCTATGTTCAGAGCTGGCTGAGGAAGATGCTGAACACCGTCGAACTGAGGAAGCACCCTATCCACTTGATGCCACTCAATCGCAGCAAAATATATCAGGCTAGTGATGGACGTCCATAACATACGGTGCTGGTCAACTAGTATCTCCGGATGAATAATAGCAGCAACCTCGGCAGAGGAATAAGGCTCCCACACAAACTGTATAAAAAAAGGAAAGTTATGTCAAAACATAAAATAAAATCTAAACTATTCCAACTAAGAGCAAAGACTAAATGACTCACATCATGGACACGCAATCAATCCAACATAAGGCGTGCAGACAGGACTCTTTGACCCACTGCATCGTTTCTAGGTAGATATGTAGCCCACCTACAATAATAATTGAAATGATGTCCTAATAAAGAAGTAAATAGCTTCTTGAACAAGTTATAAAACCAAAAATATTAAACGGTACCTGGATGCAAGCAAAAACCCGAATCCATGAAATCTAGCAGGCCTCAAAGTGGGAAACCTCCAGAAAATTCAAGACTGTAGAAGCTGTAGCGGCCCGGCCAAGTTAACGACATTTCTGTTTGTCCCACGGCAGAGACATCTATACAACCAGGTCAGTGCCGCCGAACCCCAGCTATATCTCCCCAACTCGTCCAACGATGCCAAATAAGGCAACCAGCGAAGGTGGACCCGGTTCGCGTTCTTGTCCGCGAACAGCTGAGAGGACAACAACATCAGAATATAAGCACGCGCGTATATATGCACGATCTCCTCACTAGCATCTGCTAGAAGAATCCAGAACCTCTCATGGAACCATGTGTAGCACACTGTCATCTGCTTTACCTTATTCTGCGGAGGTAACTCCCCAAATAACTTGCGAAACCAGACCCATGCCGGTCTACCGTGTTCCATTAGATTCTCAAACTCAGTCAGGCACCCATTGACAGGCTGCCCATCGATCGACAAACCAAGCTGATATGCCACATCTTGCAACATGATAGTGCACTCACCAAAAGGCATGTGGAAGGTGTGGGTCTCAGGACGCCACCGCTCAATAAATGCGCTAAGTAGAGGCTCGTCAACCCAGAATCAGTGACTGTTCAGCCTAGCCAAATGATACAACCCCGCGGTCTCCAGGTACGGTATGATCCGCTCGTGTAAAGGCATATTTTGTTGCCTCCTCACGCCACTAATAACCCTAGTGGGCTGCACAATGTAGGTAAAAAAACCCCTCAACGTACGACCAATACTAAACAAATCATATTAAATTTATAAAAAAATTTAATTACATACGTACATATGTTTTCTATTTTCTTTTAGATTAAGAAACATCACAAAGGGAAAAATAATGATAACAATACCAACAACAATACCTCTAGTAAGAATAACTACATTTATGATACTAACAGCTACAGGTACTAATAAAAATAAAGGTAATACTGATAACTAGGACTATCATAATAGTAACAAAAATAATAATGTAAATAATAAATTAATTATATAAATAATGCTAATAAAATAAACTGATTACATTATTAATTATAAAATAATATTAATTATTTAAATAATGAGAATAATATTATTAATAAAGACTAACCTCATTATCGATGGATCCAGCCACATGAGCAACGTCATTTAGTCGGTATAAGCGAGCTTCATCCTCCATGACTCCACCACCCAAACCTCACCAAATCCTCCCACCCCCTCTCTCAAACTCTCTCAACTATGAAGGTTGCCAAATTTTTGTTTCCTTCCAAATGATCCGTGTTGAGCATCAACAGATTATGTATATATACTAATATAAACATAAACGGTGGGAGCCTAGGAGTTTTTACGTTTAATGCCAAAATCCTCATAAACCGTGGTAGTCACCCACAGTTTATGCCTAAAACTATTCCTTCCTAATCCGTGGTTGGTGGCCATGGTTTACAGCCATATTTTTCCTTCCATAAAACGTTTCTGCCAGCCACGGTTTATGTACAATTCAGAAACCGTGGTTGGCTCCCACGGTTTACATAATAATGTAATTTTCACAAACACGTAACAACTATCTGTTTTGTGTATTTGGGTAAAGGATTCAATGGTTTTATTTAAATATGTAAATTGCCCTAATATTAGTATTGATTATGGTTATTTTTAATTTTAGAGAAGAGTTGGTTCTTGTTATATTTTTCTAAGTGAATTTTACCATATCAAATAATGATTGGAGTCTTAGAAATTTGGATATTTTCACATGCTGGCTTATTAGAAGGTATTAAGATAATGAAATGTTAATGGTCCGGTTTTTACTCAGTTTTTATCCGGTATAATCGTGGTCCGAAAATATATCGGGTTCGAATTTAACAAATAGGCTCGGTATATATTTCGGACCGAATCTAGGTCACATCAAACCCAATTTTATCCGGCCCATACACACCCCTAATAGTTAGTATGACTCACTTTTCTCTATAACATATGGCTTAGGAAAAAAAAAGGTTAAAAATTTTGCAATTCAAGTGCAAGCTGCACAAACATAGAATTTTGAACCAATTTAAACTGTAAAAAGAAAAGACTAGTTATAAGTGTTTTGTGAATTTTCTAAATTGCATGCTCACAATAATGTTACCAACCCAATTTGAACTCTATAAATTATTTAATATAAATCCCAATGGTCATGAGATTTGAAATACCAATATGCCAGAAAAGGACAATAATGGCATACTTGAAAACCTTCCAATAAAATAATAACAAGCATGTTAAGCATGTGCATTAATATAATAATAAATCATGAGATGGATGTACTATACAGTACATATGTGTGTTCTTGATTGTTGAGTGTGACAAACGAGTGAATAATTAACTATGAAAGTGAGTGAGTGAACGAAGAATGAGTGAGAGAGTGCAATAAAAATAGGCGTAGTTACCTTTATACACATATTAAAAAAAGTGTTATAATTTTTTTATTATAATTAAAAGTTTGTATTTTTTTATATATATAAAAGAGTAATATAATTTTTTTATATATAATTAAAAACTTGTAATTTTTTTATTTGATCATAATATATATAAAATTATCTAAAAATAAAGTTATCGTGTTTAGTTTCGTTTTTTTTTTATCTTTAAATTTTAATTGCGTTCATTTGTTCCATTATTCTAGTACCCAACATCCAAATATATATATATATATATATATATATATATATATATATAAAAGATGTTAAAATTAAGGAGATAATACTCAATTTGATTTTTAAATTTACATGCGAATTTTAGTTTAGTTCATAAAATTTTAATTGTCTTTATTTAATTTTTAAATTTTGCAAACATAATTTAAAATGATGTCATTTTGGTTTTAACACTCAAATAACCCAAAAACATCATAAATTGTGTATATTAAAAAGTTACCTAATAAAACAAGTAATACTTTATGATGTATATTGAAAAGTTACCTAATAAAACAAGTAATACAACGTGGTTTTTAAACAATTTGAATATCAATACTAAAATTATAACATTTTACAAACATATCAACGTTCTATTAATATTTTTTGTACTAAAAAATTAAAAATTATTTCAAGAATTAATGTAAGACAGTTCATAAGATTTAGAAACTAAATTAAAATTTGTATATAAATATAAGTATCAAATTGAGTATTAAATCCAAAATCTAAGTTAATGAAATATACAATACTAACTTCTAGCTAAGCTAAATAAAATAAAAAAAAATCTATTGCAAATCCATCAAAATCATGAATCATCATCGAAAGATATTAATACACAACACTATGCGACTCTAAATATAATACAAATAAATAAGGTGTTTGTTGTAGTGCTGAAAATATATTATCTAATTGTTAAAATAGGTTAACTAATTAATTTTAAATTAAAAAATATAAAAATTAAAAAATTTAAATATTTTAAAATTATTATAAAAAATAATTTAAATAAAAATTAGACACCAATAAAAAAATACTCTAAAATTAGCCAATAAATAATTCCCAGCGTTGGCATTGAAGCAGACTAGTTAAACATTATTTTATTGATTTTTGACAGAGTTTAGAGTCTAGACACTAAATAAAATGTTTCTTTTTTCCTTTCTGTATACGTAATTTTAAAAAGATTTTTTTAGACATAGTTATATAAATATTGAAGGTTAGAAAACAATAAAACGAATGTGATAAAATGTGAATTGAATCAATGAAAAACCGCTGGAGAAATCCCAAAACACATTGTTTGCATTGATACTGATACAGAAAGTGATCCAAGACTTTTTCCTCTCTTGAGAATCTGTTGGGGGTGTTGATTCTCCTGTTGATCTTCAATTTTTCTCCCAACCTGCTATGCCCGTAACCGCTGCCCCCATTTCTCCTTTTGATCAGCATTCGCTGCTATTGGAGTCCAATTAATGAATGTATCACACAAATTTATATAATGTTGCTTTTATTTGTGCATGGAAAATTGTTTATAATCTTCTACTTATATAAGTTAATGAATTTTAATCTACTAAAGTAGTACTATAAAGCCAACGAGCTGTAACTCAAATGGCATAGCCTTCTCGTAATCATTTAGAGATCACAAGTTCAAATCTTTTTATCTTTGATAAAAAAACAAAAAAAAAAAAAACAGTACTATAAAGTTTATTAAACAGTTTAAAACATGTAAAGTAGCTAGCACAAGGTTGAAAGGAGTTAACATAATATAGTGTATTTCATTTAACAGATATTGTTATTATGTGTTAACTTATATCTGGGTAACCATTAGCTGAAGGATACGTACCGTCCTTGAACAAAAGATACTAAGTTAAAGTATCCAACAAATATTGATAAGTGTTTGCTATGGTGCCTAAAAAGTGTTGCCTAATTACTAAAATTGGTAAAATAATTAATTCTAAATTTAAAAGTATAAAAATTAAAAAATTTTAAATATTTTAAAGTTACTATAAAAAATAATTTAAGCAAAAGTTAGACACCAAACAAAAGGCACTATAGAATTGCCCATATTGATAATAAGTTAACAAACAAGTTGTACCTTAACTATATATAGGTGACATCTTATTTAGCACAATTTTGATATTTTTAGAAATAATTCACATATCTATTTTATTTCATTCATTCATCAACTCAACAATTTCGTTCTATACGAATCTACAGAGGAAGACAGAAATTATTAGAATTAAAATATTTTCTCACTAGCTATCATAAAAAAACGACACCTTATTCCATCTAAACCACACTTCAATTTTTAGCAAATTTGCTCAAGAGAACTTGATGAATCAACTTGTCTAGATTCTGAAATGAGGATCCATTTGGGGCAGAAGCAGCTTCCTTTGCTAATTTCTTCAATTTCAAAGCCTTTTGTTTCATATCAACACCCTTCTCTCCATCCATTGACTCCCTCACAAGACTCTCAATTTTGTCCCTCCTAACATCTTCAATCTCCAACCCAATTCCCCATTCCGTACAACAAAACCTACAATTGGTTTGTTGCTCAGCAAAGAAGGGCCAACATATCATTGGCACACCACCACACACACTTTCCAATGTTGAGTTCCAACCACTGTGTGTCAAAAACACCCCAATTGAAGGGTGAGCCAAAACTTGTTCTTGGGGACACCAATTTGCTAACATGCCTCTAATTTTTGTCACTTCCACAAATTCAGGAGGTAACACAGCATTTTCACCAGCCACAAGATCTGGCCTAATGACCCACAAAAACTTTTTGTTGCTATTGGCAATTCCCCAAGCAAACTCTATTAAATTTTCATTGGTCATAGTTGTGATGCTACCAAAGTTTATGTACACCACTGAATTTGGCTCTTGTTTGTCTAGCCACTCAATACACTTTGGATCTTCCTTCCAAAGATTAGATGCAATGGATTTCAAGTCCTTGTCTGTGATATGGTTTAGTAGAAGATTCAAAGGACCAACGGAATAGACAGGTGGCAAATTATTAATGGTGGAGAATGCTTCCAAGATATCATGATCTAAGGCATCAAATGTATTGACTATGATTGCATGAGCTCTTTGAGCTCTCTTGGATTCTCTTATAAAGAAATTAAGCATAATATCATTTGGGTCTGTGGTTCTGATAAAGCTGGGCATATCCCTCAATCGGATCTCTTTCATTCCGGGTACCCAGTTGATAGTTGTCTCCAAATACCCATTTGTGATATCATTCATGTCTGCATGTGAAGTATGGAACATACTAAAACTCAGAAACATGATATCTTCTAATTAATTAATGTTATTGATATTTTAAACACATTTTTCTAAAATTTGACCTATAACTTAAAAAAAAAAGATCTTTTATAGTATATAATTTGTAAACAATATTATTTGTAAGAATTGAACTAATTTTTTTAATTAGAGTATAAAATACTAACCATATCAACTAATTTCACCATCATACATACATTATTAGAGCCACGGTAATGCTGACAAAAAAATAATTGTCAAAATTTGTCTTAAATAAATACTAAATATGATAAATTCTAACTATTTTTAGTTAATTTATTTTAATTATCATATTTTGTTACAAAAAAACATTAAAAGACTATTAAAATTTATCGTTTTTAGTCATTTTTTTAATTATCAACACAATTTTTTCTAGTTCAACAATTTAACTACATATTTTAGACTATATTTTTAAATATTAATAACTAATTAATAGTTAAAAAATAAAAATAATAAAATTTAATAATTTTTTAGTATTTTTTTATTATTATATAAAAATATTTTTAAGAATGAATATTTTTAGTATAAACAAAAAGAAAATTAATTAGTATTATTTAAAACAAGACAAAAATAAAGAAACATTAGTTACTTAATATTTATTTTATTTTGTTATTATTTAAAATCAATTTATAGAAAAGTAAATTTAGAGAGCAAAGTACATACCTTTAAGGGGAGTGAAGTCTTTATCAACAAGTTGGCGATAGTGCATATAGCACATGGTCCCACACCCACTAGCCGTCCAAAACACCACCACCGGAATCTCCAATTCTTCCGCTGCCTCAATCCCGAAACTCATCGTTCCGTCAGATACTATGCAAGTCACCGGAGGAACACCGCTATCACCGCCATTCAGCTCTGAAATCAGCTTCTTGAAGTGCGGCAAGCACCTTTTACTAGTGGAGTCACACAGTAACGGTACATCCTGCGTTGCATCCACAGGGTTAGGGTCCACGGGTAGACCGTCGGGGATGGTTTCGAATCGGAAGGATGGTAGGTTTCTGAGCGAGTCGGAGCCTCTGGATTTGAGAAGGCGGTTGCGATTGTAGTCGGTGTAAACGAACGTGATGTGGAAGCCTTTGTGGTGAAGAAGCTTTGCTAGTTTTAGCATTGGGTTTATGTGTCCTTGTGCTGGGTATGGCATGAACACCGCATGTGGCTTATTATTCTTTGTTATGTTCAAAGAACCCATTTTCTTTGTTCAATTCTTGCTTTCTGTTGTTGATGCAAGGTATTGGATTTTATAGTGGAGCCGTGGAGGTGGAGGTGTATGTGTCTGTTGTGAAATTAATTAAGTAATAATATACTGTAAAAATTCAGGTGTAATCGATTTCATGTTAAGTAGATAACTGATAGTCGTTAGTTAAAAATTTAATCAAATTAATCAAATCATTTAACGACCTCCATTATCAACTTCACATAAAATTGACTCCACCTAAATTTTTCCGTAATATATTTGGAGGCTCCAATTAATTGTGGTTGTGGCGGTAGTAGACTAGTCGTCTAGTAGCAGTAGCACCGGCACCACGATATGAATTTTATATTTCAATAGATTGAGAAAGGGCGGGACTGGGGTACTGGATCTTTATCCTGTAACCAAATTCAATTACTTTTTTTGGTTTACACCATCATATAATGAAGTATTTGTGGTATATATTAAAATTAGTTATTAATATAAAATATATATTAAAATATAAATATATATTATAAATAATATTTTTATTATATTATATAGAATTAAATTTTAAATTGATTATTATTTTCTATTAGCCGTTTCGTTGAATTTTTAAATTATGAGGTAAATAATCAATTTTTAAACTTATATAAGAAATATTTTAGTCTATATTCTAAATCATCACAACTTATATATATAATTATAGAATTCAAGGAGTAACAACTAATAAATAACGATTAAGAACTAAGGTACCGCTCAAAAAAAAAAAGAGAAGAACCAATTTGAGGTTTTACTATACATATAATTTCATTAGGTAACGAAATATAATATATATGCGTATAGGACCATCTTGTATGTCTGTGTGAGCAATAAAAGCTCTGGTCAGTTATATATGAAAAGAATGATCCATCTTATCTTTCCAACCATAACTATATGTTAAAAAAAATCCCTTCATACTCCATGATTTAAGTATACCAATCAATTCAAATATTATAAAAAGCATATTCTGTACCATATCCGTCAAGAAAATATTCAAAAATGTCAAACACATGGAGACAACATGTACTGTTTTAATACGAAAGATAAGCAACGTGTCGAGCGTCGAGTGAAAATGGATTCAACGGAGTAGTGCTGGTGGCCGAAAATATCAATAAGATGGTGACAACCGATACTTCACGTCATTGGACAAATATTTCTAGTGTTACTCAAAATAATTCAAATCCTTCCAAGTTTGTCGTATATAGCGATTAGCAGGTGATTGAGTCTAATTATTGTATCCACGTGCATGACCAAGCAGATGATTTTAGTCGTTATATATTTAAACATTTTTGCTTTTTGGACTTTTTATATATAGAATTTTCCAACACTAATTAAGTCTAAAAAATAATTTATAACCACACATGTAATGCGCTTGTTATTTTTTATGTGGGAGAGAGAAGTGTATAACAAGAAGCTGTGAACATAAGTGTGTTTCACATTGGTATGGGATGTACAAATCGGATGCACCGATTTGTTTGTTTTATTTTTTTTTTCAAACAAACAATCACAAATCGGACGGTCCGATTTGTGAATTCGAAAAAAAAAATTTTAATGTTGAAATCGGACCGTCCGATTTTTATTTTAAAAAATAAAAAAAATAAAAAATACAAAACGGATCCTTCGATTTGTAGTTTATTTTTTTCTTCAAACAAATCGGATCCTCCGATTTGTAATTTATTTTTCTCTTCAAACAAATCGGACCGTCCGATTTAAATAAAACACCATATCAAAAAAAATACCTAATCTTTCAATAATAATATATTACACATATATTTAAACAATATAAAAAAAATTAGCCCATGTAATGCAGCCATTTCTATTGAACTCCGATAAGAAGTAGCAATAATCGGAGATTCGGAGTATAGGACCACATAAAGTCACGGGTCTCATTCATTACATGTACATCATGATCAATGATGCAAAATAATAATGCAGGCACTCAGGCAGCTAGCTAAAGAGAATTGAGAAAATTTGTATAATAGTTTATGAGATTTGCATGAATATTTAATGTGATTTTTAAAATTTTAATTTTTTTATAATAATTTTTTAGATAGATTTATAATGGTATTTAAAAATATTTTTGATGATAAATCATTACTGCAGTGTTTATATGGTCTCGTTTTATCACATTGAATAATTCTAATGGCTAGTTTAACTGGCACATTTTTAATTTATACTCACGTTGGTCTCTTTCTCTATATTTAATTCTAAATTTTCAAATGTTCAAAAAATTTATTTTTTTTTTTCTTGTTCATCGTTCTCTTTTCATTCTTCTAGTTGTTATTCTTCGTCATATCGATGATGGGTGGTGATAGTATTGCAGCTAGAAGCTCTATTCGTTTTTTCCATCTAATTGGAATTGGATGAGAACGCCAAACAGGCGCAGAAGATCAAGACTGCTAGAATAGTGCGGTTGTGGTTGTCGGCCGGTTTTTAGGTGGTCGGAACAGATTCAAATCCAAACAAACAATTTTATAGTTGTCCTAATTATAATGTGAGTTATCAGTATTACTTATGTTGTTATGATTGTCCTTACCTCACTGTTTTTCTCTTATTTTTATCTGAAATTTGAGCATGTTATATCTTTTTTTTTATTACAGACAAGTGGAAAGAGATAATGTGGACTTTTGTGTGGACAGATACTGAAAATAATGAATAAGTTGATAAATCAAAATCTTCTGGTGATGATCATCAAGTGAAGATGAATTTTGATTGGAGGCTTCGGAAGTTGGAGGAAGATGTCCAGATGCAAAAAAGTGGTTATTCAGTTGTTGGTGTTAGTTGTGTTTGTATTGATAATGTTGATAGTTATCCTGTATTGTAAATCACAAGGTTGCAAGAACCGGACCGGTCAATGAACCGGTAAGGCAACTGGTTCACTGGTTCAATGGTCCGACCGGGTTCAACCGGGGTTCAACCGGTTTAATTAAATATTAAATAAAAATTAATGTATGTAATGCTTGATCACTATCTAGTTGTTCTATCTTCAAAAATAAAAATTTCTAATTAGTAATAACTACAAATTACAAACACAAATTTACACAAATTAAATTCAGTTACAGCCAATGACTAAATATTGATAGTTGAATAGATTTACAGAATTTCTAATCACATAAAAAAGCAAACAATACATGCAGTACCAAAAGTTTAAAACAGAAAATTATCAATTACATTCGACATCAAAAGTTCAGAAAATAAATTCAGAAGTCATAATCCAAACAATTAGACAATTAAATCGACAATTAACAAAGGGAAAGAGAGGGCTAATTCCATAATTTATAGCTTTGAAGATGCCCACAGCCTCATCAAGAAACTTAGCAGAGAAAGAGAGAACCTGGAGAACAAAGGAAAGAAACTCGACTGCTCAAGCGTTTCACATAGGTGAAAGCAAGGTCCCTAGAATACGCTCTTGTGAAAGTTAAAAGAACTCCTCCTATGAAATAAGAATGATTATCCGGCTAACCCATTCTCTTGGAAGAAGAACTAAAAGGGCTGGTGCAGACAAATACATCAATTCATACAATTCATACAGTATTCAATATAATTAAATTCATCAATTCATCAGTTAATTCACCAAACTCAATATAGTAGAATTCAATACAACAGAATTGAACTTATATAGCAAAGTTCAAAATTTTAAAATTGAATTTACATCAAATTTATTCAAAATTACAAAACCTTTAATCCATATAATTAACAAATTGAAAAGCAGAACAAGAACTCAAAAGGAAAACTGAAAAACTCTGCATCTGCCATCTGAAGCTCTAAACTAAAATCTGCCCTAAATTCCTCACTGAATAAAAAAATCAATTGAAAATAAAAACCAAAAAATCCATGAACTCAATAACATCAGTAAGTCAACAAGCCAATTCATACAGAGAAACAAAATTCAGCAAGTCAACAAGTCAGCAACCCAAACCAAATAAACAAAATTCATTGAAAAACAAAGATGTTATGTTAGAGACTTAGAATACTCACCGCGGAAGAGCACAGCCAGACGACGACGACCAGATGCCTGACGACGACCAGACGATGCCGACGAGCAGAGTTCATTATTAACAGAGCATAGTTCATTATCCACCCTAACAACCGAAATTAACAATAAAAAATTAACAGAACAGAAATCATTATCAACCAAGAAGTCAAGAACACAGAACTTAATCAAATTATCCAACATACAACAGCCTTAATAATTTGAAGCACAGAACAAAAAAAAATAAAATTTAATAACAGAGCTTAACAACCGAGCAGGAAGCACAACCCTAAACCCTAACATCAGAAGCCTTAAACTGGTTCAACCCAGAGGCCAGAACGAACTAACCTCGAAGGAGAGAAGACGACCAGCGACGGTAAGCGAGCACGAAGCAGAGAAGACGACCAGTGATGGACGAGCGACGGTGAGCGACCCTGGAAGCAGAGAAGACGACGAGCGACGGTGACCCACGACCCGCGACTCCAGCCTCGACGCAGACAAGACGACCACCTCCGCCGTCTGCAGCTCCGATTAGGGTGGCTGTCTTCGAAACAAAGGTGAAGGGATTGTGGCTTTAGGTTAGTTTTGGAGATTTGGGGGAAAATGGGAAATGTCGAAGGGAAGGGGGAAGCAGCTTCAGATATTGGCTGTTTTAATTTTTTTTTTTAAGTTAATACGACGCCGTTTTCAGGGGGCTGGGAGAGAACCGGCGTTGACAAAAACCGGGCCGGTTCACCCGGTTCGCCGGTTAACCACCGGTTCGGCCGGTTTTTCCACCGGTTTTTTGCAGGGCGGTTTTCCATGTGGACCGGACCGGCTAGGGGACCGGTTTCCGGTTAACCCGGTTGAACCGGCCGGTCCGGTCCGGTTCTCAGAACATTGGTAAATCATGAGTGAAATGAGTTGTTGGTGAATTTTCTGTATTCATTGGTCGCACAATATATGTAAAAATGGTATTTGTTGATAGAATGAAAACCTAGTTAACTATGAATTTATTGTATTTATATTTGTTCATAAAATGAAAAAAAAAGAGTAATATATTAAAGAAGACAACAAAAGTGATTGAAAATCACAAAGCATTAGTGTATTAAGGTAAATTTTATAGTTTAGCAAAAAACAACCAGTGACAAGTATAAAAGACAACCAATTAACATGAACCTGCTAAATGTAGTTGTCTCAAAAGGAAGAATTTCCCAACAAAACATAAAGGATCACACATCCTTATAAAATCATTGTCTAGTGAAAAGCTTTAATAACGCAAAACAAAAGGCCATATATGCATTTATCTAAAATCTTCAATTCTTCTTTTTTGGAGGCTTAAATCTTAGAGTTGGGACGAACTTCATCAAATTGACAAATTTTGTAGTTGTTCCTAAACTAGCACCCTGTATGAGATTCACTATTTAAGAGGTTGTCAGTGGAGAGGATCTTCTTCTTGGTGACAACTTTGAAAGTCTTTTCATATCAAGATTTTATATGAATAAAAATTGGCATTACACATCAATGAGCATTCACCTGAATCACAAAAACCTAATAATATAAATATTAAGCTACCTGTTGAGAATTGGTGGTGGGAGTAACTATGACTACATACATCTCATTTTAGGGAGATTCACAACAGCCTCTATAGTAGTATTACACCCCTCTCCACCATCATCATTCAAATGTATATACAACTGTGTTATTGTCCACTAAAACTTCTGACACTGACACTCTATGCTCGAAATATACATTATTCACTCCATCATTTCTCCTATTACAATTCACTATCTCTCTTATTTTCTTGTCACTGTTTAGGTTTCTCAACCCATTCTCCAAGCATTTTTTAGGAACATGCCACCAACAATGCTTTATGTCATTGTACCCAAACTCTTTATGGTAGTTTCGTATGTAGAAGACATCTAGAGTATCGGCGTCTAGATTACCTAAACACACCTTATTGTGTGGAGAATATATCGTTATTCTTTCTATATTTTTTTTGAAATCATTCCGATGATAAAACATGATGTCTAACATCTCTTTCATTTGCAAAAAATTCAAAATTAACACTTAAAGCAGATTTTGTGAGTTATCAGTATTACTTGTGTTGTTATGATTGTCCTTATCTCACTGTTTTTCTCTTATTTTTATCTGAAATTTGAGTATGTTATATCTTTTTTTTATTACAGACAAGTGGAAAGAGATAATGTGGACTTTTGTGTGGACAGATACTGAAAATGATGAATAAGTTGATAAATCAAAATCTTCTGGTGATGATCATCAAGTGAAGATGAATTTTGATTGGAGGTTTCGGAGGTTGGAGGAAGATGTCCAAATGCAAAAAAGTGGTTATCCAGTTGTTGGTGTTAGTTGTGTCTATATTGATAATGTTGATAGTTATCCTGTATTGTAAATCATGAGTGAAATGAGTTGTTGGTGGATTTTCTGTATTCATTGGTCGCACAATATATGTAAAAATGGTATTTGTTGATAGAATGAAAACCTAGTTAACTATGAATTTATTGTATTTATATTTGTTTATGAAATGAAAAAAAAAAGAGTAATATGTTAAAGAAGGCAACAAAAGTGATTGAAAATCACAAAGCATTAGTGTATTAAGGTAAATTTTATAGTTTAGCAAAAAATAACCAGTGACAAGTATAAAAGACAACCAATTAACATGAACCTGCTAAATGTAGTTGCCTCAAAAGGAAGAATTTTCCAACAAAACATAAAGGATCACGCATCCTTATATAATCATTGTCTAGTGAAAAGCTTTAATAACGCAAAACAAAAGGCCATATATGCATTTATCTAAAATCTTCAATTCTTCTTTTTTGGAGGCTTAAATCTTAGAGTTGGGACGAACTTCATCAAATTGACAAATTTTGTAGTTGTTCCTAAACTAGCACCCTGTATGAGATTCACTATTGAAGAGGTTGTCAGTGGAGAGAATCTTCTTCTTGGTGACAACTTTAAAAGTCTTTTCATATCAAAATTTTATATGAATAAAAATTAGCATTACACATAAATGAGCATTCACCTGAATCACAAAAACCTAATGATATAAATATTAAGCTACCTGTTGAGAATTGGTGGTGGGAGTAACTATGACTATATAAATCTCATTTTAGGGAGATTCACAACAGCCTCTATAGTAGTATTACACTCCTCTCCACCATCATCATTCAAATGTATATACAACTGTGTTATTGCCCTCTAAAACTTCTGACACTGACATTCTATGCTCGAAATATACATTATTCACTCCATCATTTCTCATATTACAATTCACTATCTCTCTTATTTCCTTGTCACTGTTTAGGTTTCTCAACCCATTCTCCAAGCATTTTTTAGGAACATGCCACCAACAATGCTTTATGTCATTGTACCCAAACTCTTTATGGTAGTTTCGTATGTGGAAGACATCTAGAGTATCGGCGTTTAGATTACCTAAACACGCCTTATTGTGTGGAGAATATATCATTATTCTTTCTGTATTTTTTTTGAAATCATTCCGATGATAAAACATGATGTCTAACATCTCTTTCATTTTCAAAAAATTCAAAATTAACACTTAAAGCAGATTTTGTTGGCCTACTAATGCATAATAGAAAAACAAAATTAATACCATAAGAACACATATTTTTTCAATCTTATAAATATCGTTTATCCTATTCCTGTTTCATTCAGGTAAATGGAGCATTCCCACAAAATTCTAACCTACCTTCAAATCTTAGAGACTATAATGACAAAAAAATGAAAAAATCTCAACCACACGAACAACTTACATATAATAAAGAACCAACACTGTATTAAAAATCTTAAATAAAAAAAGGTACCTTGAATCTGATGAGGATGTCAGAACCTCATGCTTTTAATGGTTTTTTAACTCCAACCACAGAACTCTACGGTAACACTATTGATGAAGAGACAAAGAAGAAATGGGAGGATGAAAGAAGAAAAGACTAATGAAATATTTGTATTGGAGACAAAAACTGTTTTTCGTGCTACATATTAATCCAAACGGCATCGTTTTTTACACACTAGGGTGCCAAACCAAAACGACAACGTTTTGGAGCCATTCAGTATGGCAAATGAAGCTACGTAAGTGCTGCGGTGATAATTCATCACTAAAAATATGTTCAGCAGAAATCACTATAAATACTCGAAACTCTATCTGAAAGACTATTATAAAAAAATTAAAATCTTAAAGATTATATTAAATATTTACGCAAATCTCATAAATTATTATGGAGATTTCTCTCTAAAAGGAATTGGTAACCACCCAATTGCATAACCTAAAAGTAGTGCGTGTTGTATCATGTGTATGTCTACGCACAAGAAAAATATATTCTGCATTAAGAAAAATATAAAGAAATTTTGTTAAGTATTTAGTTAATACTAAATTTTTTAGAGAAAATTTGGAAGGCCACATTTTTCAATAAATTCTAATTAGTATTTGTCCGTTTTAAGCTTTTAATATTTTGTTACATTTGAGTATTTTATGGATTTATATAAAAAATATTAATATTAATTGAGGATTAAAAATAATAAAATATATTAGTCATGTAGTATTATTAAACTTTTTATTATAATTTTTTATTTTTGGAAAATTTAAAATTTATGGTTCAAAATTAAGAATTAAAAAAATGTTGATTGACATTGACTAAAAAAATTAGAATTAAATCTTAAAGTGATCCTAAACTTACAATCAAGTTTTAATTTTGTTTTTCGATTTGCAGTTATTATAAATTTCTCTCTAAATTTAACAAAAGTAACTCATAATTGTTCTTGAGGTATATTCTGACGAATATTTATGAACAAAATGATGATGTGTACAGAACTAGATGATCAACAACTATATTACGTGGCAATTATAATTTGTTAACTCAATTTAGTCCTTGTTAGTAGTTTATAACCTTAATTTCAATTTGACTATCGTAAAGGAAAGAAGGAAAAAAAAAGAAATAAAGAGAAAGAAAAAAAAATTAAATAAATTTTATTTTTCTTAGATGTATTTAGATGAAAGAAAAATAAAAAAGATAGAAATATTATAAAAAGATAATTTTATTCTTATATTATAAAATATTTAAAAAAGTGAAATGATAATATTAGAAGTAAAGAAAAAAAAATAAGTTTTCTCTTCTTTTTTTCTTTTAATATTGGAAAGATCACTAATTTTTTTTTCATCTCTTTTTCTTTTTTTTTAATTTTTTTCTCAATCAAATAATAAAAAATATTTTTTTTTCGTTTTTTTTTTTTCATTTTTTTTTCAAATAAATATAGCATAAAAGTCATTCTCTTACTTCTCCTCCGCTATTGTCAGATGCATTTGGAAAGAGTGATGATGTGGAGTCTACTGAGGGTTCGACTACGATTTCAGCAACCTCTGCTGAATATATGATAGAGGCACTGAAAGTGAAGGAGTGGGAAGTGGGAATATTCCACGATGAAGTTGTTGCTAGTCAATGTATAAGGATAAGGAAGAAACCACCAACAGGACCCCCTTCGCATTATGTAGGACCCTTCGAGTCCCAATTACAGAATGAGGGCAATACGTCCCATAACATTTTGGAAGAGATTGTGTGGAACAAGGATGTAGGAGTTTCATAGGTACTGATGGTTGATTTATTTCATTCTTGGTTTCCTCTGTGTGTGTATATATATATATATATATATATATATATTCTGAAAGAAAATGCTTTAATATTGGGTAATTTTTATTTTCACCTTGAAGAAAGAAAATCGAATAAATTACTATTTGTACACATAAAAGAATAAAACGACAATTATAATTACGAAAGATGGGTTTTATGTGCCAAGAGTTAGTTACACAATTAGTCCATTAGGATATTTTTGGCACACGGAAATTATCCTTTGTAGATATAATTGTCGTTTTATTCTTATATGAATATATTTATCAGCATTAATATCTTTCATAAATACAAATGGTAATTTATTCTTTAACCTCTCATTTCTCTTAGGAAAGACCTTCAAAATGTTCCTCCTACAAGTGCAATTTTATTCGTGCTTTTTTTTTTTTGGTCAAGAATTTTATTCGTGCTTTGAGGGCAGCAAATGAGGCAACTGGACTTACGAAATTGATAGCCGAAGTGAAGAAGGCTTCGCCAAATGAAGGTGTCTCTTGAGAGAGAATTTTGATCCAGTAAACCCATTTTGTTTCTTTGCTATTGTTATCGGGCCTAAAATTGTTATATTCTTGTTTCTTTGTAACGCCCTTGGACTTGTTTCATCATAAGTGCTTGCATCTTTGCAATGATAGGTCTTAAACTATTTTATGCTGTATCAATTTCTTCATTTGAGCATCTTAAGCTTTTTGCTTCCTTTATACATTATGAATTATTTTTATTCCTTTGTCATGACCACCAAAATGAGTTGTTTCTTCCCTTTCCAACAACGTTGCTACCTCCATCCATCGTTACCCTTTCCAAAGGCACTTAACAACGGTGGAGGAGAAAAAAGAGAATAACTTCTATTGACGGATGATATTTTTTGGAACTTAAATTAGGATTAGGATTATAAACTACTAATAGAAACTAAGTTGAGTTAAAAAATTATAATTGTCACGCAATATAGCTGTTGTTGTCCAACGTGACTTTCTTTCATACACGTCATCACTCCATTCATGAATATTCGTTAGAATATACTTCATGGATGATTGTGAATCACTTCTGTTGTTAAATTCAAAAAATTTTTTGTAACAGTTGTAAGTTAATAGACAAAATTCAGGATCCATTACAAGTTTAGAAATCACTTTAAAATTTCACTTAAAAAATTATTTGATTTAATTCTCTAATTAAACTCACAAAAAAATATTTATTCATAATATTATTGTACTTAATTTAAAATATAAAAAATTATGATGTACTTTTTTGAATAAATTATGATATATTATTAATATCAAATCAAGTATATTTAATATTGTAAATTTTTAATTAAAAAAATCTATGGGACCAGCAACTTTTGTGTTTTGTGGCTAGCACTTAACTATCAAAACAAAAGTGAGTAATCTTCTATCATTAGATGTCACACCATTAAAAACACTATTGATGGCCAATTGATGGTTACAAAACACCCAAATTGCCGCCCCTAACATTCCTCTTTTTAATAATATAAACTAAAGAACAATGGTTGGTAGTCGTAACTTAACTTCCTAATTTTTATTTTAATTTTTTTATTCTTTTATATTAAAAAAAACATGTATATATTTAAATATTTACGTATTTAATTATTAAAAGAATAACTAGAACTTCCAATCATTGATATAAACTAAATATGCATTTAAAATTTATATTATCGTTAGGACCATGAGTGTTTATAAAGTAGTTATGATGACTTATTCAAAGATATCACATAAACACCTTCATACACCATTACAAAATGCATGGTACAATATATATAGAAAGTACAAATTACATTAAGAAGGATATTTAATAAGCAAATTCAAACTTCTATATATTGACACTAATTTTTAGCAAATTTGCTCAATAGTGCATCATGAATCACCTTGTCTAAATTTTGAAACGAGGATCCATTTGGGTCAGAAGCAGCATCCTTTGCCAATTTCGTCAACTTTAAAGCATTTTCTTTCATCTGTTGACCCATTTCCCCATCCATTGACTCCCTCACAAGACTTTCAATTTTCTCCCTCTTAACATCTTCTATCTCCAACCCAATTCCCCATTCATTACAAGAGAATCTACAATTGGTCATTTGGTCCGAAAAGAATGGCCAACATATCATTGTCACACCATTGCACACACTTTCCAATGTTGAGTTCCAACCACTATGTGTCAAAAACACCCCAACTGAAGGGTGCGCCAAAACCTCTTCTTGGGGACACCAATTTGATAATATGCCTCTAACTTTAGTCTCCTCATGAAATTCATTAGGAAGAATAGCATTTTCACCAGCCACAAGATCTGGCCTAATGACCCACAAAAACTTTTTGTTGCAATTGGCAATTCCCCAAGCAAACTCTATTAAATTTTCATTGGTCATAGTTGTGATGCTACCAAAGTTTATGTACACCACTGAATTTGGTTCTTGTTTGTCTAACCATTTAATGCATTCTTGATCCTCCTTCCAAAGGTTGGATCCAATTTTATTCAATTCATGGTCAGTGATATGGTTCAAGAGAAAATCCATAGGACCAATGGAATAGACAGGTGGCAAACTATTAATGGAGGAGAATGCCTCCAAAATATCACCCTCCAAGGCATCAAATGTATTTATTATGATTGCACAAGCTCTTTGAGATCTCTCCATTTCTCTTAGAAAAAAGTTGAGCATAATATCATTTGGATCTGTGGTTCGGATGAAACTGGGAATATCCCTCAAACGAATCTCTTTTATTCCGGGGACCCAATCTATTGTAGTTTCCAAATACCCATTTGTGAGATAACTTGAGTCTGCGTCAATATTAAACGCACAATTAAATTTGTCAAAATCATCATAAACTACACAATTTTCTTTCCAATAACATTTAGAGAAATTCTTAGGGGCAGTAACTTTTTAATATTTTTTGTTATTATTAACTATACTTTTTAATGATGTTTATTAACTAATTTTTTTTTGCTGGATAATATTAAACTAAACAAATAATAAAACATTACTAAACAAGAATATTTTATTAAATAAAGAAGAAAAAAATTTCAAATTAAAATATGAAAAACTTTTAAAAATTAGTAATTTTTAGTAATTTTTCAATTATTTGATTAGTATAAATATTAAATTGTGTTTGACATATAAATTTTATTAATTTATGTATATAAATTTGAAAAAATATAATTACGAACTGTACTAATTTATGTATATAAATTCTAGTAAATATAAATGTAAATTATATATATTTTATGTATAAAATTTTTATAAATATAAATATAAATTATTACTAATTAAATATTAATAAAAAATAATAATATTTACCGATGACCATTACTATTGAAATGTTGTTTAAGAGGTAGAACATAAAAATTACCTTTGAGGGGTACTAAGCCTTTAAGAAGAAGCTGAGAATATTGTATGCAACATGTGAACGAAGAAGCACTTGCTGTCCAGAAAACGGCCACAGGGATTTCCAATTCTTGAGCAGCATCAATTCCAAAACTCATCACAGCATCGCACACTATGCAACTAACACGAGGAACAACTTGGTCATTCAGCTTCAAAATGAGGTTCTTCAAGTGTGGCAAACAAGTTGTTGTTGTGGACTTACACAAAGAAGGTATATCCTGCGTTGCATCCCCATGATTAGGGTCCACAGGTAGACCGTCGGGGATGGTTTCGAATTGGAAGGAGGATAGACCTTTCAGTGAGTCGGAGCCTCTGGATTTGAGAAGGCGATTGTGATTGTATTCAGTGTTAACGAAAGTGATGTGGAAGCCTTTGTGGTGAAGAAGCTTTGCTAGTTTTAGGGTTGGGTTTATGTGACCTTGTGCTGGGTATGGAATTAATACAGCATGGGGTTTTTCCCAAGAAACCATTATCTTGCTTCTTATTAATGGTAACTAGTAAGTTGTCTTCCTAGCATGCACAAGAATTTATAAGGCAGAAAAATATATAGAGATAGACAGGGATGGATATAGATGGTGCTTATAATTACTGTTGAAAAAATTCACATATTGTCACATATCCATCATATGAGTTTTATGTCCATTCTTTCTATAATTAATGAGAAAATTTCCTTAACCATGATGCAGAGAAAAAAAATAAAAGAAAAGAAACTGGTTATTAGGCTGTGTTTGTTTAGAGAGACAGTGTGTTCAAAGACATGGACACAAAAACATAAAATTATGTTTGGCAGAGGAGACATGGACAAAGACAGTGTGTGTCCAAAGACACTAAATTAGTATATTTTGTGTCCATCTTAGCAGGAAGGACACAGAGACACTGACAAGGGATACAATTTATTTTTCATTCTTTTTTCATTATTTTGTTAATTTTTCATAATTATATTTTTATTATATTTTTCATCTCAAATTTTTTGAATGAAAAAAATGAGAATAAATTAGATTTTCATAATTTGTTCTAGTTTATCATCAAACAGAATATAAGAACACAAAATTTTGTGTCTTTGTCCATCAATATCTTATCCTGTCCTGTTCTCAGTGTCTTGTCCTGTCCTGTTTTCAGAAACAAACGCAACCAGCCAAGTTACTTTCTCTGTATCTGTTTGTCCGTTTGTGTGTGATCATATATTTAAGTGTATATTAAAATTAGCTACTAAAATTAGTCATTGATATAAAATACATATTAAAATATAAATATATATTAAAAATAAATAAATAAATATATATTAGTAATTAATTTTAATATATAAATAATATTTTTGTCATCATATACTATATAGATATTTACTATAGTATCTAAAAATTATTGTTTAATTACTAAAAACATTAAATGTTTAATTTTCAATTTAAAAATATAAAAGTTAAAAATTATTATAAAAAATAAATTAAATAAAAATTAAACACTAAATAAAAAACACCATAAAATTAGTCTTCTATAGTCTTGTGTGAAAAGAAAGTTTCTATATATAGTGTGTAAATGCATTGTTTTCTCGAAAAGTAAAAAGAACTTAACTGTACTTTTGGATCGTAACTTAAGATGAAAGGTAATTATTCTGATAATCTACAAAAACTTATTGTATTTAAATTTCTTCAATTTCCTCTATATATACTTCATAGTTACTCAGTCACGCTTGGGTATCCTCCTTTCACTTTCAGCTGACTCACGCTTGGTTGAATGATTGGTGTGGAAGAGATTATGCATTGCTGAGAAATAGTGCTCATGAGCAAGAGATTAAAGCACAAGATTCTCTACGATGAATCAGACAGTGACAAAATATATCTTATATATGTATGTACTTTTTTGTTAAATATATATTCATTGTATATTTTTATTCAAAAATATTTTATAAATACTAAATTAATTATTAAATATTCATCACGTATTTTTTAATTTAGATATTCTAAAATAAAAAAGTTAATCAGCATTAATTTTATAATTTTTATAAAACAAATTTTGACTTTTTTTGTCTAACATTATCATTAATTCATATATATAATTAGACATTTTCAACCAAAGTTGTCCACTTGCATTATTGTGGCCACTACACTATAAAAAAACAATTAGCGGGGTATTTTATTCTTATTTGCAACGGTTTTTAACTCTCGCAAATTGTGTAACGACGGTTTAGTAAAATGACGCAATTAGATGTTCTGCAATAAATTACGGAAATTCTTTCGAAACTGACGCTATTTTGAATTTCGAATAGCGATGGTGTTTTGCGCTCCACTGTTCGCGACGATTTCAACTAAATTATATTAGCTTCTAAAGACATCCAACGGTCCTGTGTTGCGGCGATTTTGATTCAGGTTGTGGGAGTTTTAAACTCCTGGGAATATCATATACTTAAAACGATTTTTTTGTGAAAATTGTGAACTCTCACAATTTAAAATGTGCTGCCAAAATATTTATACTATATATATATATAGTTTTTTTATTTTATAAAATATTAATTAGAATGCAAAATTTAATAAAAGTAAAATTCTTTAAAGTATAAATCTACAACACCAAATTATCATTATAATATTATGATGTATTCGGCCAATAAATTGTGTAACTATACTCACTCTGCAAAAAAAAAAAAAAAAAATAAATCAATTACCTCTATAACACCGCCAACGACGGCCATCTATGCTGAGTAACAGTGTGTAGATCAAGCTTTGGTTTTTGCGAATTGAAGAGAAGTCTCTACCGACACTTCATCTGTTTGCGTCGCGAGCAAAGTTTATGTGTTAGCTCCGGTGATGGTACAGACATTGGGTACCGATAAGCAAAAAGATGGATAGAGATATTTGATGAGGGAGGAAATGAGTTTTATTTACTTTCATGCATTTATCCTTTCGCTGCGTCATATAATATGACACTTCTTTTTTTGACTCAGAACCCATACATAATGTTTTTTTTTTTATTTTGGACAGCTTCAGGTCCCATTACCAATCCCAACTGACCGAACCCACAACTCGACCGGATGAATCAGAAAAAAGAAAAACGACGTCTTTTTTTATTCTCCATGATTGTCGCTGCTGTTATTCATTATGCTTAAAGAAGACTTAAAATTATTTAGCAAATAAACAGGTAAAGAATTAATTTTCATCCAAAGGTGGACCCAAGAAAACCAAAAAGATATATATGTAAAGGAACAAAAGCATATGGGCTATCTATATGCATATGCTCCAATAATGGCTATTCAATTTTCTTTTTAATTGTCATTTAGGGTCCGGGAGAAAGAAAGATTATAACTACCCCACACATATAATAACTATTTAGGCATCTCTTTGTTTAGTGACTAACTAATTAAAAGGAAAGTAGCAAAGCAAAGAAAAGAGAGAAAGGAGTTTCAGCAAAGGTACATAATAAGAGTTTGCGTTAACAACATCTTTCCTGAGATCCATCTGAAGAGCAAACTGAGGTTCGAACCATCCATATAAAATGTCATCTCCATCTGAATTTTAACAGTCTCACTTAACACAAAGAAAAACAAAAAAAGATTCTTTTTTTATAATTATTCTAATACAATCTTTTTGCAGTAAGAGGAAAAATCGTTGATCTCTTCTCCAGTGTTGAGAAGACGATTAGCAACATCACAAAACTGGATAGCGGTGCATGTAGATAGGAATGATGCCAACAGGTAAAAAATTGAATCCATGTTGATTCTTACTTTGCATGCTATAAGAAAATGAACATACAGTAACACTCAATTGGTACATGATATAGAAACATACTATCCTAAATTGATAAAATTGCTCATCCCCTTATCCCATATTTAGTTATAAAGTCTTCAAATTATACAAACTTAATTAGATTTCATAGGTTACAATTTTAACCCCTTTTAACCAATCATAAAGCCGTGAAAATTTGATAGGCTATACATCCTTAGAGACCTTTTTCTATCAGTCAAAAAATTTTAAAAATTTTGTTTTAACGCATTCAACTCATCATTAAATAGCCAAACTCTATTTTGAGCTTATTATAAAAAGGTAACTTCATAAAGAATTTGAGAAACAAAATTTATTTGAAGTACTTAAAAATAAAGATTCATCAAAAGGATATATGATATTTAACCCAATTGAACAAAAAAGAGTTCTTAATAATTTTATTTTTTGAGTAATTTTTATATAACTTTTTATGTAATTGTTTTGAAAATAATTTTTTTCGAATCAAATAACAGATATATTAGCATAAGATTCATGAAATAATTGTACTCATTAATAATTTATCATTAATAATTTATCATGTACTAAAAATGTTGTTAATTTTTTTATCTGATTAATTATAATTATTGTTTAGTTAATCATTTTTTATATGTCATATTTTATTAAACTTGGCTTGGGTTGAAGTAACTTATGTCATTGGTTGACTCTAAATTTTTCAATTCAGATTTTTTTATCACTCTATTCATTTACCAAAGATACTAAAATTAATTATAGTATCTACAATTTGTATTTGGCTTCAAAATAATCATCCGATGATCATATTTGTAAATAATGTTTGTAGTCTATATGTTACTGTCATAGCCAGCCTTTTTTGTTTTTTTTACTCTTATAAAACTTAAATATATCAATAAAAAATGACTATTTACTTTAGGCAGTACGGGTCCATTTCTTAGAATACAAATAATCGAAGTCTCACTAACCTATGATGGTACTGTTATATGCTCTCAGGAGATTTTTGGCAATCCAAGAATATTGAATCAAAAGATAATAAGGGATTCTGAGGTTTTGACTATACGACGGGCAGGTAACCAAATATATGTAATATTATATCTTATATCTTAAAGAGCTTGTGAAGGAAAACATTTAATTTTAGATGTAACATGCAATATAGGTAAACAGAGCTTTATCACCGCATTTTGTAGCAACTTATGGCCACCAATTAGGGTCCTCATGCTACGCAATTGATGAGTGAGATAATTATCTGGTGTTGGATCTATAAAGTAAAACTAAACAGAAGATCATAATGAAGTGTTCAATTGAGCTGATTAGATATTTCTATTTTGTTAGAAGAGGAACTACTATACAATTTACCTATGTGGATTTTGGGATATTTTTCATTCACTATGCAATGAAATGAACAAATCTATTAAAATTGTTCCGGATAAAAACTTTGATGTGGAGGACCGATTGGACCAAAATACGCTGCACGATGTAAAAAGAGCATTTCATCTAAAGCACGGTAGCAACAGTGACGTCTCATCACCTGATGTTATAGTACTATCCGAGTTCAAACCATTTGATTTTCAGGACTCGTCAGATGAGGATGAAGATTTAACAATGGAAGGTAATAGCCCTAATAATCCAATAATTATGTGTGATCAAAACTATTCATCAATTGAGTTGAGCGAACAAAGTTCTGAAAAAGAAGAAATACCTGACAACGGGTAATGTGACACGTAATTTTTGTATTCACCCATAAATTTTATTTTTGGATAACATTGAACTACATTTTAGAATGGAGACTAGCAATTTAAAGTATCCACAAGCAGATACACTCCATATGCTTACCATAGGAAGACCCTGACACGTGCTGACCAGACTAGAAGTAGATTGACAAGTTGATTCTAAATAATTCATCTCAATTTTATGCAAACACGTTAAATTCTGGTTATGCATTTATGATAGATAACCTTAACAAATTTTCCCTAAACACTAATAATGGTTCATTTGTGCAGTACTTGGGTGTTAATTTGTTGTACATCTTATTCCATCTAGACATGGTTCGATTTGCAGATTGTTGGTCTACCTTTTAGCGGAGGCAACAACATCTTTTTTTTTCATCTACTTAGGAGTGAAGGGAGAAATATAGAGTGAAAGTTTGGAGTTGACTGGATCGAATGTTGTCAAATGTAAAAGTTGAAGGCAAAGGACAACATTATCCTGAAGTTGAATTTCTTGTAGAACCGCCAGATAGATCTGATAATTGAAAGATTTTAAAGCGTGTGGGTGATTGAGATCTTAAGTTTTACCTTGACCATATTTTGAACTATATCATGAAGTGTATTGTTCATATTTTGCCTTGTTATCCATAACTATGTGAGAACCCCTATTTTGAATATGACCAACAATGACAACTAACAACTGCTCCCACAATTAACTCAGAAACAACACCAACAGTTACACCTCAATTCCTCAAACAATGCAAGGTGCTAGTGCTGGGACAACCACACATTTTATACAATTTATACCGGTGCAACATCAACTGTTAGAGGCAGAGGAACAACAGTCAGAGGTAGAGGAACTTTAAGTGGGCCCAGTAATGTTGTTTCAAGCAGGAGCAGCAACTCAACTCCAATATCATAATTGTTTAGTTGATAAAAACTACTTATTTTGTTGTATTAGTTCAATCTTGTTTTAATCTGAATTAGAATTTTGGGCTTGTTTATGTTTAATGTAATCAAGAGAGATAATAGACTTTTCTATTTTATTCTGCTGTTATGATGTTCTGAGCACAATCTCTAGACTTTTTAATTTTATTTTAGTAATATAAGGTACTCTTTAATAGATACTAGACTCTTGTGTTTCTCTATGAATCCACCATGTATCACAAGTTGAAGTTTGTTTTAATCTTTAAAGATAGTGTTATAGAATTATAAACATGTATTTCAGTTATGTATAACAGGAATTAATACATGATAAATACATATTTTAAACAGCATGTCATTAATCTTACAGGACCTATTTAGTCAAATAAAACAAATACACATGGTTATTTATGTCATCTGATTAATCATTCATAGGTACTTCTATCAAAATAACAAACTGAATTGGTTCAAACTGGTTTGTCATTCTTAACAACAAACAATGCTCATAAACAACAACGATCTTCAGATTACATTAATCCTATATTTTCATTACTAAATACAAATTATAAGCTAAACAAAACATAACCACCAATAGTATAGTTACAAGAAACACTCTACTTGTTCTAACTTTGCTCCTGAGTTTTTCTACTTTTCTTGCAATCCTGGAGAAGTTTTTTTGATTCTCCCTTTTAATTGTAGTAATTGTCAACCCATCTTCACATATTGCATAAGAATGCTCTATATTCCTTTTAGCTAATGATCTTGCAAGACCTTCCCAACTTTCTTCGATCTCATCCACCCACATAAAGTATTTGTAGTTTCTTGTCTGAAAAATCAAAATACCCATGTCCAACCAGCTGACAACGAAAATTCAAAAAAAAAATGGAACCTTCACAAAAAAAAGAAAAATGCTAAGTCAATACCTTCTATAGAGGACATCGGATGAACCATCTATTTGAGGTTGTTACCGTACCAGATTCCATTAACGCAACTTTCAGTATATTGAAGCATCTCTCATCAAGCTTTTTTTCCTTCTTCTTTTTCGAACTCAAAGCATTGCTGCAACTTATATTACTTGTAGTAGAGTTAAATCTGTGCAAAGACATGGCCAGAGGTTAGAAAATTTTTTTTTTGTCAATGTTCATGTTTGAAGAAGAAACAAAAATGAAATGATTTCAATTTCTAAGTTAGGATAAACATTGAAAAAGAAAGAAAGAAGAAAGCCATGCTAGGATTTTAGTTTTTGTAGAAGTATACGTTGGGTTACATATAGGTAGGTTTGGAGTGATTTTATTGCCACATAGGTTTAGATATTAAAAAGACCAAGTGTGAAATCAATAATAAGGTACTTCTGGCACATAAAAATTATCTTCCGTGATTATAAGATAAGTTTTCTTCTTCTATAAATATATTTATCGGCGTTTATATCTTTCATAAGTATATATAGTCATTTATTTATTTATTTTATTTGGTCACACAAAACGTTTCTCAAAACTACTTTGTTTTGTCGGGTTCAGTCTTATGAATTGTGCTAAAACTAATGGGCTCAAGTTAAGGACCGTTTGGTTTCTGTTTACCAATCTACGCTTAATGTTCAACAAACGTCATTTTTTAATGTGTAAAAAAATCAACTATTCAAATATTAAATTAATGACGCAAAAAATATTAAAAATATATAAAATAATATACATAATAATATAATATATATATATATATAATTAATTCTTAGGGTTTATATAATATTATATAGTTGACACATAAATACATTTCGCTTTTTAATTTTAGTGTTAGACTTTTAATAATTTTTTAAATAGTATGAAGATTTGATGTATTTTTTTATATGAAGAACATAAATTTAAAAGCCAGATTTATGATTTTTAATTTTTTAACATATAAATTTAAGGATTTTTTTAATTTTAAAATTTTTAAATATACAAAATTTATTTTTAGATTTATATTTTAATATTAAAAAAAATTTAAATATATAAATCGAATCCTTTAATTTTTTTTACAGTAAAAAAAATTATTTCAACACAAATCAAACTTTTTGATTTGTTAATTTAAAAAAATTTGACCCTTAATATTTTTCTACAAATTTTATTATTTAAATTTAAAAGTTCAATTTATTATTTAAAATAAAATAAAATTTAAATTTTATATAAAAAAAACACACCGATTAATCATTACCATAAATTATACTTAATCTTTCTTCATATCTAAAACAATTAGCCAATACGGTCATCTCTGTTTTCCATTGTTACTCTATCAAGTACATAATCTCCATATATTTTAAGTGAATAAATAAAACCAAACCATTAGCAGCAACAGCAACAACAACATTTAATTACTTTATTAGCTTTTATAATTTTATTAAATTTATAATTAAATTTTTATTTTTTTAATTAAATATTTATATTACTTTTAATTTTATAATTAAATTTTTATTAGTATAAAAAATATTAGAATTAATGAATTATTTTTTTGTAAATTAAAAATATCTATAATTAAAAATATAATTAATCTTTTGATCACATATTTTTAAAAAAGATATAAAAAAAGCAACATAAATATTTATATTTTTAATAATTTCTCTCGCACGAGAGTTTTTTTTTTGTTTACTTAATCTTTGTATAGACATTCTTTTACTCTTAGATTTTTTGAATATAGAACTGAAAACTCTAATATTATAACATAAAATTATTTATTCTAAAAATTTAAATTAATAAAATCTAAAAGAGATAATATAAATAATTATATCTCTAACAAAATTTAATTATAAAATTAAAAATAATATAAAAATTTAATAAAAATATAAAAAATTAATTATAAATTTAATAAAATTATAAAAATTCACAAAATAATTAAACCTAATAACAACAACTTTCCTTAATCTATCATCTATAATTTTTTTTCTTCTTTACTTAAAATCTAAAGGATTCTCTCGTTGTTGATTTTGTTTTTCAGCTCATCATTCGCATATTGCTTTTTGTTGTCTATCATCATTTGCACATTTAGTTAATGCAATAATAAGCTAAGCTACTCAATTATTTGGATTCTTTTTAGCTCTATTGGGATCTAGTAAAATAAACTAATGAACAGTAAAAAGAAGAAATTGCATATCCAAAATTTATATCGGTTCATTATTAACTGATATTTTTGTTATTTTTTACATGTTAATTAATCCTTTAAAAGAATATTAATATCCAAATATGGTTATATTTTGCCCATGAAAATATTGTTCATTTGTGGTGGACTGGTGGCGGTGGGTGAACAGTCACTCTCACACACAAAAACATGTAATTTCTTAGAAGCTCCTCAAAATTAAAAACACAAACTAACATATGAAAGGATCATTCTATTCTATGCCAGAAAAAAAAAAACATAAAAAGAAAGAAAGTCTTCTCCTTTTCTTTTCTTTTTTTTTTTTTTTTAAATTATTCTCACTGACACCACTAGTTGTGCTAGCAACTTGTTTTGTGCATGTACATTCATTCTTCTGCTCTGTGCCTCAAACCTTTCTTCATTCTCCCCATTTTTTTTTATTCCCAATTTCCAGTTCTCGTTTCCTTTCCCTAACAAGACAAAGAGAGTGCTGTTCATTTTCTCCTTCTTTATAAAGTGAAAGTCTTCTCTTGAAACTCATAAAAAAAGTTCCTTTTTGACTTTCCAAGGAGTCACTGCAAAAGTCAAGTGAGTCTGCTATGCACACAATTATGAGTTTTGGAACTCTTTTTTGTTCATAGCTTCTCTTTCTCTTTATTATCATCTCTGTCTTGCTTGATTTTGGATTGTGACTCTGTTTGATCTTTTGACCGGTGAATTCTTTGCCAAATTGAAATATAATGAGGCCTCCATTAGTTTTATCTATTCAAATATTCTATCGTTGTCATTCCATTTTCATCACTGCTTGTTGTAGTTCTGTTTGCTCTGTGTTGAAATATTTAGTTATTTTGTTCCTTGGTTTGTGTTGAATGCTTTATTATCACCTATGAATTATGATGCACAAATACTTAATTTTTTATTTGCTTGTACATAAAGTATGCATATATGCATCAAATACTGTTATCTTAAACCTGTTAAATTTATAATTAATTTCTTTTTAATACTTGTATTCGTATTTGTGCCACATAGGCTAATGATATCAGAACTGATAAGCATTATGTCATCAATATTTTTCTTCAGAGCTTTGATTTCATTGCCCCTGGCACTTCTAGATAATATTTTTTCTTGTTTGGTTCTTTCTACTTTCCTTTTGAAAATGGAAGTTTGATTCTTAATTTTTTGTTACTATTTTGGTGTAGGTTTTTCTTTCATTGTAATGCTTGAAGAAATAAAACTAATGCATATGTTTTTATTCAGATAGGGATGGGAACAAATCTGAGTTTTCCCAAAACTGAAAAGTTTTCTGAAGACGGAGAAAATGACTGTCTTAGATATGGTTTGTCATCGATGCAAGGGTGGCGCGCAACAATGGAAGATGCTGTGAGTAATCAGTAATAAATTACTTGGAACATAGCTTTTAAAAATGAAAATATGTTGACTTTTTTATATCCTTTTCTTCTGCTAGCATGCTGCACATCTTGATGTGGATGCGTCCACTTCATTTTTCGGTGTATATGATGGGCATGGAGGTGAGGATTGAACAAGTTTGGCTATTTGGAAGAATGACAGATTGCTGGTTTAACTATTTGTTACATAAAGGAAGAACATTCTAGGCATTAGAATTTAGAGCTTAGTAATAATTAGCTACATGCATTTTCTATGGAAAAGCCGGGTAAAAACAGGACTAAGAAATTACATTTGGACTCTAACTGGATTGCTTTATTGCTATAGAATCGTCAGTAAATATGATCACGAACTCTAAATCTCTACAAGAATGTGGATAATTTACGAGTTCCCTCAACTTTCGCTAAACTCTCATCATAACTTAAGTTACAAGTATCACTATCTATCTCTTTCTTTTTCTTATTTATACATATCAATTTCCCAAAATATGCATGAAATTGTTACTCTTCGATTTTGAAGGAAAAGGGAAGGAAGGGAAGGATTTCTAGTGTAAAATGAAGTCTCTTTTACTTTTCAAAGCCTTTCCCTCCAAAACTTCAACTTGGAAACGCACATTACATGTCCTATCAGAATATTACTGAAATTATGTATAGTTTTGTAATCAACAATGTGTTTTCGATGCCTAATTAACTCCAAAATTTCCAGGTAAGGCGGTTGCAAAGTTCTGTGCCAAGTATCTTCACCTTCAGGTGCTTAAGAGTAAAGCATACCTTGATGGAGATGTAGCAGTTTCTCTTCAGAAAGCTTTTTTCAGGTTATATGAGAAAGAGGCCCCTTAAGTGTGTTCCGCTGTTCCTTGTTAATTACATCACCAAAATAAGTTGTTTTTGTATACGGTCTATGAAGTTTGAACTATTTAGAGTATAAACCTTCTTTTGGCTCACAAACTTTTAAAGGAGGTTGGGGATCCACTTCCCAGCTAAACTATCCAGAAATAAATAAGTGCTTACATAATCAATTATGCACAAAAGCGACAGTATAAATAAGAGATTATTGAAATGATTTTAATGTTTTAGTCTTACCAAACATCCTAAATAGTCCCTTGCAGGTATACCAGACACTTGAATATTTAAAAGGTTCTCTTTTCTGAAAAATAATTAAAAAATGAAATAAAATAAAATTATACAGTTAGTGAATGTATATGACTTAGTCTACATATTGTTGACCAAATAGCATATGAAAACGGTGAAGTTATGAACTAGTGTTTCATTATTATTATGCAGAATGGACGAGATGATGCAGGGTCAAAGAGGTTGGAGGGAATTAGCAGCCTTGGGTGATAAGATGAACAAGTTTAATGGGATGATGGAAGGTTTGATTCGGTCTCCACGCGGCAACAATGGTAATTGCCAAAGTGATGATTGGACTTTTGAGGAGGTAGGGGTTTTGTTTATTTCTTTTTCTTTTCTTACCAACTTACCATAGCTTAATTTGATCTTATATATTGTAATTTCTAAGTAGGGGCCCCATTCCAATTTTGCTGGACCAACTTCTGGAAGCACTGCTTGTGTAGCAATTGTTAAAAACAACCAACTTTTTATTGCAAATGCCGGTGATTCGCGTTGTGTTTTGTCTAGGAAGGGTCAGGTAATAACTTCATATTGAAGCTTCTTAGATTTCTATCATGCTAATCGCTTCTTTGAATGTATAACTACACTGCATGCTGTGTTTTCTGTGAATTGCTAGTGTACATTTAGTAACATATGTCTCTTGAATTAACTAGTTAGAAACTTAGAATGCATAGATATTGATTTTGTTTCTTTCTCTTGTGGACTATGTCTCTTAAAGATTGTAGATATATTTTTTTAAGTTCTAACTATCGCTGTTTTGCATAGGCATACAATTTAACAAGAGACCACAAACCTGACCTTGCGATTGAGAAGGAAAGAATCTTAAAAGCTGGTGGTTTCATTCATGCAGGACGAGTTAATGGGAGTTTAAATCTTGCAAGAGCTATAGGTATTTACAAATCTGTGTTTAGGAAGATCTATGAATTTGTCAGTATGAAAAGACACATTCAACGTGTATCAATGTTCTGCAGGTGACGTGGAATTTAAGCAGAATAAATTTCTCTCAGTTGAAACACAGATTGTGACTGCAAATCCAGATATAAACATTGTAAGTTTGTTCTTGTTGAAATCAGTTAAGTTCCAATGTGATACATAGATCTACCATAGTTTCCAATTTAGTGATATGCTAGTCATAGAACTCATAATAAAATGTGTGGTTAAGAGTCTCTCATTACTTCATAACCATGCATTTTATTTGTTTTAGTTTCTATTTCGAGTTTTTAACTCGAATTAGCCCGCTAACATATATTGGTTGACTCTTTTTATAGGTTGATCTTTGCGACGAAGATGAATTTATGGTGCTCGCTTGTGATGGCATATGGTATGCTACTAATGTTTCTCATATTTCCATTTAGATTTTTAATGTTATCTTGAATTTGGCAGAATAGTATGATTATTTAAGAAATGCAAAGTGAGCTCAGTGTTGCCCCAAGGCAAAAGAAACATTGATGTGTTAAACCGAAAAGCGAGTCACTTTGATGCGGCAAGGTGATGCAACCTCATAAGTGAAGTGATGCACACATTTTAGAAAAAGAATCCCTGAATATGCATCTTAACAACAAATCATCACATAAACTAAAACTTGAGTCATAAAAGTGTGAGAAACTGTACTGGTGGATGTATTTCCCTTTTACTTTCTCTTGTTTAAATCCCTGAATTTTTGCAAACGTTTGTTTCTCTTTAATTTTTTCAGGGACTGCATGTCGAGTCAACAATTGGTTGATTTCGTGCGTCAAGAACTGCTGTTGGTGAGTTTTATACAAGTTTCCTAATAAGGGTCAGTATGGTTTAGGTGCTATAAATGAAGTGAGGAATTGGTGGATGAGTTTTGTATATTTTTCGAAATTTGATCTTTCAAAATTTTACCCTCCAACTAAACTGAGCTAAGAGAACGAAGTAAATTCAAGTTTTCAGTTATCTTTCATCAACCAAAAGAAGTTACCTGTCATTCTTGTCATGTCATGATACACCAATACTTAACCTTTCAAGGTTACATTTAAGTTTTATGTAGTTTTGGTTAATGTGATTTCAAACAACAGATGTTCTTAAAATGTTACTATTTAACTTGTCAGGAAACAAAACTTTCTGCGGTGTGTGAGCGAGTACTAGATCGTTGTTTGGCACCGTCAATTACTATTGGCGAGGGATGCGATAACATGACCATGATCTTGGTGCAGTTCAGAAAACCTTCCCAATTCATGCCCCAACAGAAGAGCAATACTCTTCAAATGAAGCAAAACTAGAAGGAAGTCAAAGTTAGGACTTAGCAGCCACAATTCCAGTGTGAATTGTTAATTTATAGTATTGAGCACTTGTTAGAATCCATCCATATATTGCTCCAATTCCAACTAGCTAAGTTTTGTACCATGGAATGGATCCTCAATTTAACTTTTCACTTTACAAGGTTGAGCATGCTTCTCCTGTATAATCTGTTGGGTCCTAACTTGCATAACAGAAATATAGAGACGTTGGAACAGTTACAAAACATGTAAACGGTATTTGTCTTGTGTTAAAAATTTGCTCAAGTTTTCATCCAAAATATTAGGACAATTTGAACATGGATAGTATTTCTTCTCTCTCAATAAGTTCAGTTTATGCGGTGAAAACTTAGTACAGTTGACTTCACATGAAATTGATAACTGAGAGTCGTTAAATAATTTGACTTATTTGACTAAGTTGAAGTTGATAAGTGAGAGTCGTTAAATAATTTGACTGATTTGACTAAATTTTTATTTAACGGCTTTCTAACGACTCTCAATTGTTAACTTTTCGTAAAGTCAGCTGCAACTGAGCTTTATTTTATTGTATATACAATAATTTGTCAAGTTTGTGCCACGTCAGACGAAAAGCGAATATGAAAGGAAGAAATAGAGAATTCAGGAAACTTGGTCAATATATAGATTTCTTGCTCCCCAAGGATTTCAGAGGGTTTTCATTCTTTAAATTAGAATGATATGAATTTCATTTTCATTTCCATTTCCATTTCATTTATCACACGGTGAAACAAACTAGTTAGTTAGTTATATTCTTCGCGCTTAGTCGGTTACAACTGACAACACGTCACTTCACCCGACCTGAAATAAATACTTCACTATTTCATAACTAAACCGAATCCAGACACTCGTTCATTCTTCATCATAGCGATCGAACAAGTTCGTTCTTTCTTTGCGAGCTTGAATTGAACGTAACGAGCCTTCCAGAAGCGAATACCAGTTGCTGCAAGCAATAATAATGGAGTGGTGTGATCACTGTGTGCGCTATCAACAAACCAGAATTGAACAAATTCCCGACGTTTTCCCCAAGAATTTCAACGGGTTCTTCTTCTTACCCTGGATTCCTCTCTTCTTTTTTTTTTTTCAATTAATTAGCGTATCAAAACTACAAAGAGTAGGGTTTTTCTTTCAAATCTATACTGCAATTTGCATGCATTATCATAATTGCCATCTTTAATTCTTTTCTTTTCTTTATTTATTTGTATTTTGATTTTAAGATATAGTACAAAATTATCGGAAAAGAAAAGATAATGACAATGTTCTTGGGATTTGGTGTTTGGAGAAGATATTTTATATTCTAATCATTCCAATCTCGTTGATTGATTAATTTACCCTCTCTGGTTTTTATTTATTTTTAATTTATTTATTATCTATGTTGTGTTTGCAGGTCTTGTAGTTCTTGTGGGAAGGTTCTATGGGACATGAGTATCGGCTTCTCCCAACAAATTAAGAATAACAGCAAAGGTTATGACAGAATGAAGAAAGTGAGAAAGGTCAAGGACAATCCAAAAGTTGAGAAATGTGTAAGTACTCTCAATATTCCTCTGTTAATTTCATAGAATTTCAATATTTTAATGCAGTTTCAATAAGAATGTTGATTGCAATTTGCACTATATAGACTATTGTGTTGACCTTACTGTTTCTTGAACAATTGCTTTTTCTATTTGAGCCCTGCCTAGAGACCCTTATGGTTTTGATTGATAATATATATATGGTGTCTAATTATATTCATATAATGAAAACTGATATGTTCAAGGTTTGAAATTCTGTGAAAGATGAACTATATGATGACAATCATTAAGCCTTACCTTGAATCTTAATGTGTGTCCTCGGCAATCTTCCAGATTGTAAGGGAAATTTTTGTTTGCCCCAGTTTCTTGTGCTTCTGTTTGTATGCATTATATTTATATGTATAATTTATCATTAATTAGTTATAATTTATATGGGAAAGTTATTCATATGTGATATGTTTTTTAAGCAATGTTATTTGCGCACTGAAAAAACTTATGTTTAGATTTGAGTTTTAAGTAACATTCTGTATTTGTTATATTCGACCCCATTTTCAATTTATGCTTTAATTAATCATCAGATGGTTGAATTGACAATATTTTTTGTGGGGATGTTCCATGCAGGTTGTAGTAGATTCTATGGATGAAGAAGATTATTCTACGGATGAAGAAGATAATGATGATAAGGAGGAAGATAAAAGTATCAATTCTGATATCAACTGAAGATTGATGAGGCATGTAGCTCACATGTGACATACCAAGATCTTATCAGAACAATGTTCTTTAGATTTTAATTTCCCAACTTTTATGGTCAAAATTCAAATGTCTCTCTTTCATTGAAACCTCATTCATTCGATTCATGAGGCCCCATAGTTCCTTGTTGTTTTGTTATTTGGCATTCATCTTTTCAATAAAAATAGAGCTTTCTATTAAAAACAAAAGAAAGAAAAGCTCCTTCATATTACTGTGCTGTGTTTCAGAAGAGTAATTCGTCCTCTTTTATTGTCATTTGGACTTTAGATACATGAATTTATGATTGAGTGTTGACTTGATCTTTATAATATCTAATAACTTTTCTAGTCTGAATTTCATTCATAATTACATTATGTGTTATATTTTACATGATACTTAAAAACTATGTAATAAATGTGAGCAAAGTTTTACGGAAGTTTTCAATTTATCTTTTGAGTTGAACTACCTTATTGCTTTGACAACTTGAGGCCTTCTTTCTTTGTTGGCGTAATCATGTTCTACCTAAAATTCATCGGAAGAGGGGGGAGGGGGGATCAATGGCTATGAACATACTAAAAGAAATCTTTATATATATTTATTTTATTCATTCGTTTCTTTATTGTTACCATATTTTTGAAAATAAAAAAAAAGAAAAGAAAAAAAAATAGATATAGTTAACATTCTTATCATACTTGTATGTTCATACTTCATATATGGGCCATTACAT
Organism: Arachis hypogaea; assembly: GCF_003086295.3. Classification (NCBI taxonomy): domain Eukaryota; kingdom Viridiplantae; phylum Streptophyta; class Magnoliopsida; order Fabales; family Fabaceae; genus Arachis; species Arachis hypogaea. The sequence continues at coordinate 145,971,543 of NC_092051.1, read as the reverse complement.
TACTTTTTACAAAACTCAATAAAAACTATATAAAGGGAACATGACAATTTTTAATTCTTTATGTTAAAAAACCCTTAAATTGAGTCAAATGTATTAAATATTATCTTGATAGAATACAATGCTGGGTAGTGTTGAAATCTATGATGCACGGACACGGATACGCCGACATGCGAATTTTAAAATTTTATAAGATAAGGGGACACGTATACATATAAATTATAAAGTTTTTTTAGATAAATCATAATGATATTTTGATATTTTATTGATATTAAAATATAAATTAATTTTTTAATTATTTTTAATGTCTTATTTTAATTATATCAAGTATTTAAAATATCTTTTTGTTTTGATAAATAATAATATATACTATATCTAAATGTATTTCAAGAATATATGTTAAGAATAAGACTGAACATGCTGATACGTGATGATATTTAAGTGTGTCCAACTGTCTCCGAAAAAGAATTTTTTATTTTTTATTAAGACACGATTGGACACAGCAGACACGCGTATCGAACAAGTGTCAGTGAGTGTCGTATCTAAAATATGTCCAACACGCAAACACAAAAATATCCATACTTCATAGGTTGAAATTGTAACACATGACTAATTTTTTTGTTATAACCTGACTAAAAATGTACAAACACATACCCCTTTTAATTGTCATATTTAATTGTAACTTGCTACTAGTTCAAGTTTTGAATTTTTAAACTTTAATCTGTTCTATTGTCTAATTGCTTAGGACTTTGGGTTAATGGTTTTTCTTATCTTGACCTTGATAGTTCAAAAGTATTTTTTTTGTCTCCAACGTTTGGGGTAAGTTTTAAAGTCATCTTTAATGTTTTAATCGTTTTATTTAAGTCTCTTAACATTTTAAAATTGACTCAATATTGTCCTGCCATCAGGGATCCATTAACAGAATTGATAGCGGGACAAAATTGAGACGATTTTGAAACATTTAGAACTTAAATAGGACGAACACGTTAAGGACAAAAATAATACATAAAAATAAATTTTAATTTAATTTTATCCTTCAATAATATCAATTTTTTACTGCACATAGTATTTAATTATTTTTTAATCACATCTAAATAAATTATACTTAATCACATTACTTTAATACTTTCATTTTAAATAAATTTATTTTTTTATAATTTAAAGAATTTTGATACATTAGAGATAAAATGTATAATTTATATTTCATTATATATATATATATATATATTATTTTTTCTTTTTCACAAATTTATATACTAGTTATTTTATAAACATTTTATGATAACAAAATCTTTAAGAGTAAAATCATAAAAAAAACTATTTAGAATGAAAATAATGTGATTAAGTGTAATTTATTTAAATGTGATTAAAAAATAATTAAATACTATGTATAGTAAAAAATTGATATTATTGAAGGATAAAATTAAATTAAAATTTATTTCTATGTATTATTTTTGTCCTCAACGTTTTCGTCTTATTTAAGTCTTTAACGTTTTAAAATCGTCTCAATTTTGTCCCGCCGTCAATTCTGTTAACAGATCTCTAACAACAGAACAACATTGAGTCAATTTTAAAACGTTAAAGACTTAAAAAAGACGATTGAAACGTTAGGGACAATTTTGGGATTTATCCCAAAAAACGTCGGAACAAAAACGATTTTTTTTCGTGTTAGTAATGTCAAAAATCCCCAGGCAGCGAGGATCCCCGCGGGGACTGCCCCGAACGGGGCCCCGATGGCGGAGAATTTTCCCTGCGGGGACAGGGATGGAGGACAAAATTCCCCCGAAGCAGGGACCCGAGCGGGGATCCCCGTCCCCGTCCCCGTCCCCGTATTCCCCAAAATCCCCGAATATATTAAATTACTTAAATACCCTTAAGAATTTAGTTTTTATTTTGGTTTTTTAGTCATTTCACTTTGCATATATATATATATATATTGAAAAGTGAAAACCCTAATTTCTTCTCTTCCCAGAATCCCAATTCGCACAGACTACAGAGGCATAGAGCACCGCGCATTGCAACTTCCTCACCCTGCTCCAGTGCTCCTCTCGAAACCCTTTCTTCCCACAGAGGCATAGAGCGCCGGCTGTGCCGCGCATTGCAACTCCCTCACCCTGCTCCAGTGCTCCTCGCGAAACCCTTCCTCTCTGTGCCCTTCATCTGCGTTCTCTCCCTCGTCCCAGCCAGCCACCTCCGACCGCTCCGTGCGCCATCTTCCGTTCGCCCTCTTCCGCATCGGTCGCCGCTCTTCTCTTCACCGGCGTCTCTACCTCTTCGACCATTTCTGTGATTCTGTCTTATCCCTGGTAAGATTCACTACTCCCCTTTTCTTCTTGTATTTTGGCATTTCACTTTAGATTTTTGTTTTTTTTTTCATGAATTTGATGGTGATGATGAACTTGGTTGGAGTTGGCTTGCTTAGACAAAATGTTCAGTTGGATATTCATGTTCGTATCCATTGTAGTCATAGTACAGTCTCTCCCCTTTTGATATATCTCTGTTAGCAATTAAAAGAACCTGGCATTCACCATTGATGTCAAATCTCACACACTTCTAGTTCTGCTTCTTTTTTCCTTCCCTGCATGGAAAACAACGCACTTCAATGTTTTATTTCTATCAAACATTTACCTTACTTAAATTCAAAAGATAATGTTACACTTCACATGGAGTACAACATCAAAAAGGTAACATCTGACTAATCTTGATAATCTAAATGCCTACTGGAACCCATATATAATACAATGTTAACATCTGACTAAGCCACAATAAAAAATAATGAGTTTGTATATCAGACTATATACTACTCGACCAGTAAGGTGTTACATATAGCTTACTTATAGTGATACCTAAACTTTATAGTTTTTTTAATGTAAATGCTAGATAGCAATCTTATTTTCTGTGTTTGGAGACTTTCCCCATTTAGTAAATTGAAACATTTTCTGGTTATATCGCTTACCTAATTAATATGCTTATATTAATGGTTATGTAATTATTATGCATGTTATTTAGAATGCTGGCTTGGTGGACATAATTTTGCCTCTAATATCTTTGATTGGTGTTTTGAAATAATCTAAAGCTAGCTAGATAGATAATGACATGATAAAATGTATATGAATGGTGATGAAAGTGGGGGTATGGTAAATTAAGTACTCAATGGAGAAAACAGGCATCTTATAATAGCCTCTCCTTTCATTAGAAAATTGATGCAGATTGAATTTGAATTTTAGTTTAGTGTTTCTGTATTAAATCTGAATTGATTATGTGTTTTAGTGTTTTAGTGTTTATGTATTGAATTTGAATTTTAATTTAGTATTTCTGTATTAAATCTTACTGTATAGGATGGATAGTTTAAACTTGACTCCTATTAAAAATAATAATGAGACAGAACTAACTCAAGATGATGAGGGTCAAGCAATTGAAGCACATGTTCAAGGAACACAAGAAGAAGGACAAGAAGAAACACAAGAGGGAGGGCAAGAAGTTAGCCAAAGTGTGCAAAACAGTCCTAACAAAAAAGGATTAACTTCTGAAGTTTGGAAACATTTTAGGAGGGAGCAAATAGATGAAAAGTGGAAGGCAATATGTAAATATTGCGAAAGAAAGATTGGAGGTGACACGAAACAAGGAACTAAGCACTTGCATGATCACATTAGAATTTGCCCGATTCGTACTGTTAGGGGACCAAAGAAATCAATATTGAAGATAGTGCAGCAATCATCAGGTTCGACAGGAACGGGAAGGCCAACAGATTCACTTTTGGTTGGAAACTTCACATTTAGTCAAGAGGGAGCACGACGAGCACTCACAAGATGGGTTATTAGGGACGAACACCCTATGTCGTTTGTTGAGCAACAGGGTTTTCATGAGTTTATGGCTGAGACTCAACCTTTGTTCAAATTTTATACAAGAAATACACTGAGAAGTGATGCTATGAAGATGTATGAAGCTGAAAAGGCAATGCTTCTAAAATTGTTGGGAAAAAATTCAAGCCGCATTGCTATAACTACTGATATGTGGAGTTCTGATTGTCAAAACAAAGGTTATATGGCGATTACAGCTCACTTTATTGATGATGATTGGAACTTGCAAAATCGGCTTGTAAGGTATTATTTATGCTTTTAGCATCTTTTAAATATTTGAATTTTTAATGTCATGATTGTTTATTATATTTACATTATTCTAGGTTTGCATATGTGCCTGCACCCCATACTACTGAAGTTCTTAGTGATGTTTTGGTGAATTCCTTGTATGATTGGAATATAGATAGAAAATTGTCAACTTTAACGGTTGATAATTGTAGTACAAATGATGCCATGATCCATCTTGTGCTTGATAAGATTTCACCGTCTAACTTTGTTAAGAGAGGAGAATTTTTTCACATGCGTTGTTGTGCTCACATTGTGAATTTGATTGTGAAAGATGGCATGAATGCAATATATGGTTCTATTGAAAAAATAAGAGATAGTGTTTCTTTTTGGGTTGCAACACGGGAAGAAAAATTTGAAGAGACTTGTAGGCAATTGAATATTAATTATAGGAGAAAGCTTGCACTTGATTGTAGAACTAGATGGAATTCAACTTATCTAATGCTTGCTTCTACTTTGCCATATAGAGAAGTTTTTGAGCGTTTAAGACACCGTAAATCTCTGTATAAAGTTGTACCACCTGATGATGAGTGGGAAATGGCAAATGAACTTGTTGATAAATTAGAAGTCTTTTATAGTGTGACTGAATTATTCTTTGGCACTTTATATCCAACGACAAATTTATACTTTTCCAAGGTATGTGAAATGAGATTGAACTTGAATGAGTGGTTGTTTAGTCCCAATGAGATGATTCATAGAATGGCAACAAATATGATTAGTAAGTTTGAAAAGTATTGGGATCAAATTAATGAAGTCATGGCTGTGGGAGCTATCTTAGATCCTAGGTATAAGATGAAGTTATTGAAATTTTTTTCCTAAAATATATGGATCTCAAAGTGAGAATCATCTGAGTAAGGTAAAGAAAATGATGGAAAAATTAGTATGTGAATATAAACTTAAGGCTAGGTTAAAAGAAGAGCAACAAATGATGATAGTTCAGCTTTTACTTTGAATGTTGGACATGATGAAGGATCTTCAAAGAGAAAATTTAACTCTATCTACTTGCAATTTGTGGAAGATACATCTGAAGGCTGTGTTGCAAAAACTGAGTTGGATTTCTATTTGGAAGAGAGTGTTATGGTAGATAAAGCAAATTTGGAAAAATTTGACATTTTGGGCTACTGGAAAAATATTAGAGTGAAATATCCAACTTTACAAAAGATTGCAAGAGATTTTTTAGCCATTCCCATTTCTACTGTTGCCTCAGAGTCTGCTTTTAGCACTGGTGGTCGAGTTATACATCCACATCGCAATAAATTGGATTGTGAACTTGTTGAGGCGTTAATTTGCACTCAGCATTGGATACACTCTTCAGATAAAAGTATTAATAACTCAAATTTTATCTCCTATTAAAGTTCAATTTCATGTTAAATTTAACTCTCGTGAATTGTTGGTTTTGATATAATATAGGTAAATCGGGGTCGAAAATTCCAATTCCTTGGGACTATGTGATGGATATGGAGATTTAGGAGTTTAGGTAATTATTTTTTTATTATGTCAAATTCTTATTAAATATATGGTATTGTTTATAATGTATGTTAACATATTCATGTTTGTGTCGTATTTTAACAAAGAACATGGAGTTGTTTGTTGGAGGTTGAAGACTTTATTTTATGGCTTTTTTTAACAATGGAAGTTGTATTTTAAAATTTCATTTTATGGACTATGATAACTTGATTTTATATTTCTTTACTTGTAAGTTGTAATCTTGGATTTTGTGTTGTAATTTTCATTTTGTGGACTATGTTAAACTTGATTTTGTGTTGTAATTTTCATTTTGTGGTTTTTTCTATGTTTTTTTTTTATTTTTTATGATAATTTTCATATAAATGTTCAATATAAGCAGATGGTGAATGAGGACCCGAATGAGGACCCGCGAGAAACACAAAAAACGTGGAGAATGGGGATGGGGTAATTATCTCCCATAACGAAAAATGGAACAGGGACGGAGACAAAATTTGAGGACGGAGACGGAAAACAGGGAGGCATCCCCCGCCCCGCCCCATTGACATCCCTAATTAGTATAATCCATTATGAATGCATTACGATAGTTGTGCAAATAAGAAATACTAAAGTGATAATCATAGATTCATAATTTGATTTTTAAATTTATTATCAATATAGAAGATAGAATAAGATAGATAGATAGATTATAAATATCTTTAGAAGTATCTCCCCATACTTTCCCATTAGGTTAAAGTCCAAGATTCTAGATGATGACTAGCCTTCTTCTTTAACTTGAATTCTATTAAGATTTTCAAAGTACCAGGAAAAAAAAAAAAAGAGAGAGTTTTCCTGTTTTATATACAACTCACAAGTATCATCGTTCTTATTTTATTTGTGGTCATTATTGTTAACCTCGACACAATTTGAATTAATATTTTTTAAAAAATTAATTATTAAAATTCATATAACTTGTTATCGAATCTCAATAGTTAAATATAAAAGAAATTAATAATAAAGATTTAGATTTAGATTTATGGTTAAAGACTTAAAGATATCATAAAGAAAAAAATCCAGTAAAAATAAAAATATTTTTTTCCAAAAATAAATAAATAAATATTTTTTTTCCTTTCTTTCTTCCAAAAGGAAAAAAAAAAAGCAACAATTCGAAGGGAGAGATGCTCCTAAGGCAGAGAGATAATACAAGTACAAGAAATCAAGAATTGAAGACATATGTCTTTTGAATTCTGTTCTCATCATCTGATCGGAGATATCATATCAAATCATATCATATCATATCTTGAAGCCACAACAACTCAGTATCTTCCCACATTTACCCTTCTTTCTTTCTTTCTTTCTTTCTTTCTTTCAGTTTCAATGGGTCCATTATTGCCTTCTTATTATTCTTCTTTCCTCCTCCTCTTCTTTCTTCACGCACACTTATGCTATAATAATAAACACAATACTCACCCTCCTCCTTCTTTTTCTTTCTTCTTCTCTCTACTGTTACAAAATTAATAAAAAGGAGGAGGAAGCACAGTGTCTCTCTTGAGGATTCTTTCTTCTTCTTCTTCTTTGTTTTTTTATTAGTAATCTCGATATTGAAGAGTTAAAGATGAAAAGGGCTGCTGTTAATTCCTCTCAATTTTGTGGTTCTGTGAAGAATTCCAAGTTGAGCAACAAATACAATGGTTTGTTGGAAGATTATTTAGAGATACAAAAGGTTAGTATTTTATCTTGTAATTATTATTGTGAATTAATTAATTTGAAAATATTATGAGGCTTTATTTTTTGCTGGCCTTGTTTATGGTAAATTCTATGGTTAATCATAGCCTGTTTATAAGATGGAGATAGCCGAGAAAACTGAACTGAAAACATGATTATTACTCGTTAGTGTTAGGAATGAACTATCAATCTGTGCTTGAATGATTTATTACGTTTGACAAATCATCTCAATTTCGATTCCCAGAACCTACTTGGGTTTGGTGAATTTGTATAGGAAGTATATCTTTGTGTATCAGAAGTTCAATATTCAGCGTATCAATCTTTTGGGTACTAAATTGATTCTGTTTACCTTCATTCTAGCATTGATCTTAAATTATGGTTTGCAACAGCATAATCTGTTTCACTGTTTGTACCTTGTTAGTTTTAGATTGTAGTCTGCAACCTCATGGCTACAATAGAAGCAGATATCTGTGCTTGAAAGCTTGTGAGATGAGGGCTATAACATTTTGTGTTTGGTTTATAAGACTTTGGTTGCATATCTGATTGATAATAAACAAGTAGTTTATTGATGTTTGGTATGGTGGTGGTGTCTTTGCTTTCTGTTTTGTGATTTCTTTTTTCTTTTTTCACAGTTGATTGATTTTCCGGTAGCTAAATGTTCACAAAATTCTATCACAATGTTGCAGGAGTATGTTTCGAAGAAAAGGAAATTGAAAGTCGAAAAGCAGAAGCGAGATATTCTTTTGGAAGAAGTTAGGTATGAAATGTACACTTAAGAGTTCATTGATTGTTAATATGCATTCTTTTATCGAATATTTCTTTGACCAGTGCCTTTTGATTTCAGGTTTTTGAGGCGACGGCATAGACATTTAACAAAGTTACACTCTGCTAAGGTTGAACAAGATCATGGTCCTTCTGCTGATGTAAATATTCATGATGTGCCTGTTAGGACGAAGGAGAGTGTTGCTCAACATGAGGTATTGACTTCATTTGAAATCCTAACTGTTTGTCTTTCGATATAAATATCGTTGACTATCTACTTTGAACCAAGAATCATCACATTTGTTTTGTTTATTTAACAGAAACAAAGAACTACATTAATGCAGATAAACAGAAGGGAAAATGTCAATGAGAAAAAGAAGCTTGTGAGTAAAGCCCCAAGGATAATAGAGAAGCCACCTAAGAAAGTCAAATTCATTGAAGAGAAAAGTGGAAAGGAGAAAATCTTGTGGCCAGATGAGTTAGATTTGAAGCTCTGAATTCGTTACTTTCAATCAAGGAAGAAAATAAACACACATTTTTTGCTGAGGAGAAACCTCTCTTTTGGTGCAACATCCTTTGAATTGTTGGCTAGTGTAGGATAGATTTTTGGCAAACATGGGTTGGGAAAACTTGGCCTGTGTAAATTCAAATTTTCTTTTAATATTTTTTGGATCTTTATCAGGATCCTGTTATAAGAAATGTGAGTAGTTTGTTTCGGCCTTTTGGGGTTAGTTATTGATGAGGTCTAAAATCACCTGAGACCATTGAAACAGTAATACAAAACTTTAGGTCTTTATTTACAGAATAAATTTAGTTCATGTTTTATGAAACTTACATGTATAGACACACTGTTATTTAGTCATCAAGTTTCTTTACTTAATTTTCATATTAACTTGGTTAGCATCTCACAATCTGGTTAAGATTATATTATAAAAAAGTTCAAATTTGTCCGCCAAAAAGCCTTTATTATTCAATCTCACTTAATTTACATAACCTTTTTAACATATTTTTCTTTTCAAAAATTATGTCAAAGGTCGATAATCTTTCAGGTGTTACGAAAACTTTCGTTCCTTTGGTTCAATTTTGTTCACACCAAAATATTTGGGGTAGATTTTTGGTATTTTACTTCACTCCAGCTAGCATAATTTTGCTTTGGCAGTTACATCGTAATAATCAAATTTGGCAAAATGCAGTGTTTTATTGGATGAAAATATTTGGGTCGCAGTGACACATTAATTTTTAAAGATAAATTTGCTCAAATAAAACAGAGAGAGATCAGTCTTTTTAGTTTCTAAATTTATACAAGTACTTTTTCATTGTTTTCAAACAAATCTGAACCTACTTTCACACAACTTGAAAATAGGTAGACTGATGGCTGAGTTTGAAGACCAACTAAACGTATGAACACCCTAAGATTTAAAATCAATGCAGTTGCTTCCTTGTCTGAAAATACATGTCATTTACTGGGGAACTAAGGATCAAGTTATATGGTTGACGTAAAAAATCATAATACTCATCCCCTCTACTTGGCAATTGTTTATAAAACATATGAAAATGATTGATTTACAGTAGCATCTATGTTGAATATATAGAGATGAACATAAGAAAAAAGAGTACAAAGTAAGGAAGCCTGCTTAGTTTTTCAAAAAGTAAGACAATAACGCAATTCCAGTGCTCATCTCATCTCATTAGCCAAGTTGCTCTTTCATTCTTCTCTACTGATGACCTAAAGAAAACGACTATCAATTAAATGCTTAGTAATCAAATACTCCAGAAACTGCATATGAAATAAGTACTTGTGTGAACGAATGGAACTCTGCTCAAATATCTAAATGAAAGGTTGCCTTCAAATAAGCTATTTTGATTGCAAATATGTTCCAATACACACATCAAATCAGTAAATCATTAAAAAAATTAGTTTGTTGACAAAAATGATCCTTCAAAGATTGAGAATTACACATTAGTCTCCAAAGATTGGTTCTGCTTGACTTTTCCACACAAAATAAAGATTCTTTTGCTAGCAAACTAATATTTCAAGGGCCCAAATGCTAGATTAATAAAAAAATAAGGATAAACCACCAATTTAGTATCCAAAAGATCATGACACTTAAAATTTAGCTCCTAAAAACAAATAAATTAAACATGCCAATGAACCCAGATAAATAAGGTCTAACAAAATACCACAAAGTCAAAGCAGCAAAATGGACATTTATCCAATTGTTCATATTTGGAGGATTATGTGTTTATTTCTTTGTTCAGAGCCTAAATTTGAGAGATTTCATCCACATCAATTTTGAACTCAAACAATGACGGTGGATGCATCACAAGATAATTAAAAAAAAAAAACAACAAAAACCTAAGAGGCAACAGCTACAATGGTTCAAAATGTAAAAGTACCTGAGCAAGAAAAGAATGGCATCAAACAAAAAGCAGATTTATGACAAAGAAGACCTCGCTGTTGCAGAAGACAAGGAAGGCTTTTCATTCCTCAGCTCTTTAACAAGGGCAGCAAGTGCTTCTGGGTTAACTCCAAGATCACAGAGAGCAATAAGAACAGAGAGAGTGTGACGGTCAAGGCCAGTGTCGAGTATATTCGACATTTGAAATGCCAGGTCAAGAGATTCTCGTGCAGTTCGTGAAGCTTCCGGATCCATACCTGATCTAAGGTTGCAAGAACCGAACCGGTCAGTGAATCATGAAATTATGATTAAATTACTAATCAAATTCATGAATCATGAAGCAAATTCAACGCAGCAATTGGCAGAGTAGTAAGTCTTACCAAGGGCGAGGGAAGGAAGCAACCACAGCGGAGAGGTTGGGCAGACACGGAGCCGGAGAGGAAAGCGTGTGACAGAGATGCTTTGTGGCAGCGATGCGGGTAGGTAGAGACGCTGGTGCCGACGAAGAGTTGAACGGAGTAGCGATGAAGGAGGAGAGCAACGATGCCGGAGGCGGCGACTCTGGCGGAGTTCGAAAAGAAATGGAGAAGAAAGGTGGCACAGTAGCAGCAGCAGCCAAGGTTGGGGGAGTTAGGTTTCCAGTAATTTCGGATTTTAATTTTAGGTTTCTTATATTTTATTTTTGAGCTAAAACCCATTCCATTCCGCCCCTCACAATTTTATGTGAGTTATTATGATTAACAAGTGTAATAATAGGTGGATAATTTATTTTAAATTATAATAATTTAGTTAATAAAAAAAACATGTTATGTATTATTTATTTTTTTAAAATTTATATAATATTAAGTATATTAATTTTAAAATAATTATTAATCAATTTTAGTAATATTTTTTTAATAAATTAGACGTATATATTTAATATCATCATTAATAATTTAGTAATACTTAGATTTATTAATAAATTTTTATATGTTAGTTTATTGTTAAGTAAAGACTAAAGACATATCAAAATCAGCTCAAAATGAACAATAAATTATTAGAGAATTTTAATGCATAAAATTTTTTAATAAATAATAAATAATTTAAACCCGCTAAAAAGTAACTCAATATTTTTCTTTAATACCGGTAAAACATATACCTAAAATAATATTATATTAATATTAGTATAAAAAATATATGATTAACGTAATTTTAAAATAGTTTATCAAAAAAATAAAATAACATAGATTTTTATGATATAATTAATATTCTCAAGCTATAAAATTATAAAATAAGGATGCATTATCTATTATCTATTAGCATCTAGAATTTGTCAATTTTGTTAATTGATAGTAATAAATTTGATTAAGAAAATTAGAAATTACTTTTTTTATTATAAGCTCTTAAAAATTTCTCTATATGCAATATTCATCGTGCAGTTATCTTTCAAGTGTCCGTAATCTTGCAATAACATTCGCAATCCATCTTTACTCTTTAATCTAAATAATGCAACATACAATTGATCATGGGTGAAAACTGGTCTTAGAAGGTATATTCCAACTTTTGATAGAGTTTGTCCCTGAGACTTATTTATTGTCATTACAAATGACATTATAATTGAAAAATGTCTTCTTTCAAACCTGTTTAGTAATGTTTCGTTATTTGGAATTAGATTCAATCTTGGGATAAGAACAATACTTTCAGTTTTGTTACCGGTTAAAGTCTTGCATTCTATTACATAATTTCTCATTCTTCTAACTTACATTCTCGTTCCATTGCACAAACCATTAGTTTGGTCTATATTTCGCGGTAACATAATAGGAGCGCCAATCTTCACGATCAACTTTTGTGGTGGTAGACTTAACAATTTATTCCATTTAGAATCTCTGGTGAAAAGGCATCTAACTCAAATTCTAAATTTTTCTCCTTAGCACACACAGAGTCAGAACTTAAATAAACTCTTTCTTGTCCAGGTAACTATGCAGTCATCTTATTGTTGACATCAGTGACACAATCCAAAGTTGGTACAAGAATTGCTCTATCCTTAAAATAATTTTCAACGGATAAATTAGATAACATATATGGATACACAAAATTAATGAGGTCATCCAAAACTGTCTCAGAATTCTTAACCAATATTTCAGATGGTATATGAATGATCGATTCACTATCTGTTGTATCACCAGCCAAACCATCACCAATTTTAAGTAGCCATTTTATAAAATTTTGGAGTTTTTGTATGTTGTTGTTTTTACCTGGTGACAATTTCATATTTTTTGTAAGTTTTAGAAGCTTACAGTTATGCTACAAATATGAAGAATTAATAGAAGACCGAATTATATCTTACCTTGAGCCTTTGGAAATCACAGGTAAAATTTGTCTAAAATCTCTTTTAAAGATAACAACTTTACCTCCAAACGACAAATGAAAACTATACGAATATGAGCACCTCAAGATATCTCTAAGGCATTTGTCTAAAGTTTCGTAACAATACTTACTTATCATTAGAGTTTCATCCCATATGATTAATTTGGCCTTGGTTATTAACTTTACAACCGAACTTCTCTGTTTATAATGTTACACAAAAAATCTTTATTTATGGTTAAAGGAATTTTAAATCTTGAATGTGCAGTTCTTCTATTTATAGGCAATAGAAGTGCAGCAATTCCACTCGAATTAACATTTAAAACTATACCTCCTTTTAACTTAATTGAGCACGATATAGTTGACTATAAGAATGTTTTTTCACAACCACCTTAATCACATAAGAAGAAAAATCCACCCATATTACCGCTAACAACACTCATTATTTAATTGTATGCAAATTTCTGCTCATCAGTTAGTTTTTCTAAATACCCACTTAATTCACTCGCAAGAGTATTAACATCAAAGTTCAATTCTTCCATTATAATTTTGTCTTCTAAGATGGACACCAAATTTTTTGAAGAATATGACATTCCACAATATTCTTTTAATGATTTGCCATTTGACTAGAGCAACTCTTCAATTTTTGTAAGTATAATATTTTTTTTTTTAAACTTCTGACATCATCAAATTTATATTTTTTCAATTTAAAATAACATAATTAATTAAAAATTTATTAAATAAGTGGTCAAAAAATTGCTCTTACGAGTCAAATTTAATTATGACTAAATAAATAACATAAATAACAATTAATATTATTTTTTATTCTTTTATGTTGAATATTCGTTGTAAATATAAAAAATACAACACTTAATGAATAAAAATATGAGTAGAAAATGAGTAAACCAATATGCTTATCAATGCTTTTATTAAATTTTGCAAATTCGAGAATAAGTATGTATTTAATTGCTTGGTGATCACATAAATAATTGAGTAATTAGATTATAAATTGATCCCATAGTGTATACATTATTTTTTTTCTTATTTCTAAATAAAAGGGAGAATGAAGAGAAATAAGTAGTAATAACATATAATAAAAAAGATAAAAGATTTTGCATATGGATAGATAATTGTTACAAAACAAAATTTCATTGTGAAATATTAAAATTTCTCAATCATGAAGCTTAATAACAATGTAATGGTCACTTCTCTTTGTTTTTGACCAAGATATAAGTTCTCCTTTTTCGGTTAAAAATCTAATAACATCTAATTGAAAAAAAACTGAATTAAAAACATCAAATTAAGGACAAATAAATGAATAACATTATAAATTACTTATAAATTAAAGAAATTTTATCAATTTATTTTATATTAAACGATAAAATTAATAATATATTAATAAAAGGATATACCTTTAAAAAAATTCACAATACAATTTCAAACATTTGTATAAATAAACTGTTAAAATTTATGTTATCGATAAAATGATACTATTATGTAATTTCTTGACAAAAAGTAAAATAAAAATTTTTGTATATCTTAATACAAATTAACTACATACCAAATAAGTTACATTGTTCATTTGTTTGTCTCAATATATTAGCATGAGCAAGAAAATTGAAATGATTGACAAGAATTTTATGATCATCGATCGTATTTACTATACATGACTTCTTCTTAAAAATTATTCTGCACACATGTACAGTCGGAAGATAAATTTCACTTGATTCCTCAATCAGAAAATTTGAGAAGACATAGACTTTCTCTTCAATCAGTTCATTTTTAAACACCTTTGTCAAATAATTCTTAATTGAACAATGAATTTTATCACACTGTAAAACAAATTAAATATAAAAGCTATTAGCACTTATCAAGCTATTAAATCACACGGTCTTTGATTCGTGCAAGGGTCTACTTACCAAATAAACTTAAAATATGAACAAAAAATATTTTTAAATTGAAACTAGCATTACTTGAAAGAATCATGAAAAATAACTAACTAAACTTATCATCCATGAGAACCATTTCTATATAAGCCGTCTTACTCTTGTCAAATTTAGATGGGACTTTTCATAACTTTATAATTCTTGTCTTTATTTATCAAACTTTTTCATCACATAATCTATCTTAAGTAATACTATTGATAGAATCATAGCTAGTAGCCATTAGCACTACAAGAAAAACACTCATTCAGGTACACTTGAAAAGTGTAGCCAAAAGTAAAAAAAAAAAATGATACCTTAGGCTACGGCTACGCTTTTTGAGGTGATTCCTATTCGGCCGTTGCCTATTCTCAAAGGCTACGCTTTTCTGCACCAAGTGCTACGACTGCATTACCTGTAAAGCGTAGCCACATTGTATACCATAGCTACTTTTTATAAGCGTAGCCTTAGGTCCCTCGTAGTTTTTTTTTTTTGTAGTTCTTTTTTTGTATATTATAGCTACTGTATATAAATGTCATTAGATCTCGTTTTTTTTTTTTTGTATACTATAGCTACTGTATATAAGCATAACCTTAAGTCTCTTTTTATATATATATATATATATATATATATATATATATATATATATATATATATATATAATAATTATTAATACAACATAATAGTTAATATGATTATATGTATAATAATTCTGCATTTTTATTTAAATGAATTGAATATTACAAAATAAAAATAAATACATAATTATACTAAATAATTTCTTTAAATAATAAAAATTATCTCTAATCAAATATTCCGGGGAGATGAATTATTTTTACGAGTTCCAGGTATCCCTCAATTAGGTCCTAAAATTAATGTACATATTCCAAAATTGAAACATTTTATATGCAAACTATGAAAATTAATATACCGCTGGGAGCCTTGCTCTGGTGATCAGTTCACCAGCTTGTGTTGATTCAGTAATAATACCGCTAGTTGGGAGAGTTCATCGTTCCATTTACTTGATGATCTTCTATGTCTAACATCGTAAGGCAGATGACATTGTGGAACCCTCTTTTTTATTCTCATTTTCAATCAAAAGAGATCCATCAGCAAGGGTATCAAATTTCTGAATTAAAGAGAGAAAAAAAAGAATCAATAAGCTAGGTTTACAATCATGTTAACATATTCCAGTCTTCCAGAGGAGAGTACTCCCACAATGAAAGGCTCTTTAGAAGGAATATACTTTCCTAAAAGATAAAATTATATTTACATGTAGTTAAGGACTCAACATCTTAATTAGCCTACAAGCTCAAGATGTTAGTAGGTGTAAACTGTAAAGTGTGTCAGTAAGGAGAAAACACTTGTCCACTTCATAAAAGGCTTTATTTTAGACAAACATTAATGTCTGAGAATAACAAGGACTTCAAATTATTGCAGTTCAGGATAAATATTAAAAGGATGGTACAACATATCCATGCTATTGAATGAGGAACTGACATCATCCTCACCAAGAGAGAGGCTTCGCTGGTTGGTATGACAAGGTCCAAGAGAGCAATAAAATATAATAACTAGCAATGATCACACGTTTAACCAGCATGTACATATAAAATAATCACTCGTGCAATATATCCAGCCTCAGGTTGTGGTTAAGCTATATTTCCGTTTAGTAAAATTGAATCAGGTGTATAATCCAGTGCTTTGTTACTAGATTATAATACTAATATACTAAGATTCTTACAACTGTAAAAATCATATGACTTCCGCTGCTGAACAGATTAAAATTGTTTGACCCAACATGATGATGCTCTGCCATCAAACATGTTTGTTAAGTTTCTGAATCAACAATTAAAGCATGAGTACAAATGGAGGAAAATATTCTGTCATCACTCATCAGTTATACCTTCTCCAGCAGTAATAAAAGAAAGAGCATCTCCTGGCGATAAAACAACTTCTTCCTTTATACCCTCCACATAAGTACCCTGAAATTCAAGCCAATATAAATCATCAATTATACTTTAAACAAGTCCTTAGAAATTTTGACATAATTTTAATGAACTTTTTGGTACAAAATACAAAAAAGATTTATGTTGTTGAAACAACAAATACTGTAACTATTAAAAAAAACAAGTGGAAAGTTGAAAAAGGGAACACCCTACAGATGAATATAATGTAAGGGGAAAGTGTAGAAGGTTAGAAAAAAGAGAATCAAAGAGCAAAACCAATATTAATCAACTGAAAGAAACAAGACATTCTATAGTCCTAAGTCCATGTATAGATCTGATGCCACATTATAGAGACAATCAGAAATATCAGTGTTCATGTATTCAAAGACAACTAAGAGCAACATAACAGGTGGTTCATGTTCCTTCCAAGATATGGAAATAATGAACCCAAAATATAAATTAGATTTATATAAGAATAAGAAAGAAACCTGTGCATCTTCTCTAACACGCAGATTTTGGGATAATAAAGAAATAAATCATGGATAGACAGGGATAAGAAAACCAATCCTAAGATACACTTCTTAAAATATTTTCCTCATTCCTACCAGATGCCAGAATAAGAAGATGAAGCATATGCTACAATCACTTGACCATGCTATCCAAGCCCACATCATGGCACCAAGGAATTCCGAGCAAAATAATTACATTACATTTAGCTTGAAAAAACATCTTGAAAGGTATCAAAAGAATAATTGAAGAAAAAATAAAAATGGATTGATAAACAACAGTCATGGTAACAACCTGCTCCTATACACTCGAAATTTCTAAAGCTCATGGCAGCCACCAAATTTTGCTCCTGAAAAGGAAACACAATTTTGGACGAAGAGAATTATTAATCCTCAACATGCATAGGTATTAAGGCTGCATTTGGATTCAGTCTCACAAACAAAAATACAGAGAAAATAGACAAGCTGTATATTAAATCACAGTTCACAAACCCTAAAATACTACACATCTTCATCAACAACAGCATGCATGTTATCAAATTACAGTTCACAAACCCATATTTCACAAATTAAAACCCCCAAATTAAAACCCCTAAAATCGGAACCCTAAGCCTCTGAAATTTCAGAACCAAATAGAAATCAATACATACCTATTCAATGATGTGAGCACAGAGAAGACGATGATGAGAAGCACGGAGATGACGATGGTGAGAGCGGCGCAGCGACGATTACTGGAGAACGGCGCAGCGATGATTACTGGAGAACGGCAATGGTCAGTGCAGCAGTGACCATGGCAAAGGTGATGAGTGTCGATGGTGAACGGTGAGCAGTGACTGGCGGTGAGTGGTGAGTGGTGACTGGCGGTGAATGGTGACTGGGTGGCGACAGTTAACGGCAACGGTGAGAAGGCGAAGGTGATGAGTGTTGAAAGGTGAGATTGGCAAAGGTGAGGGTTGTTGTGCGCGAAAGGTTGGCGAAGGTGAGGGTCTCACTTTCTCGAATTGAAGGTGTGAAGGTTAGTTGTTGTGGGCGAAAGGGTTCGTGTGTGTGCTTTTGGAGGGAATCGGAAGTTAATAATATAAAAAATTTACCAAGTGTTGTTAGGATTTGGCTATGCATACATTAGGTATCATTTTTTAAGTGCACCCAAAACTTAACAAATATGTTATAATCTAAAAATGCTCTCTTAGATATAAAAATAAATTCATAGATATCAAAGTACGGCTGTATTTTATAAGTGATTTTTAAAATGAGAAAAGCTTAGTATACAAGCGATTAGGGCTTGTAACTATTACAAGTTCATTAACGTCTAATCCACTAAAACGCGCTGCAACTCCTACGTCACTTACACGCGCTATACAAAGATCTCGCGTTTGTATAACTACCAAATTTAAAAGATTTATTTCCTTCTTTGTTTTCTTTCTTTTCAAATTTCATCGTTCTTCTTCTCGCGCGTCTTCCTCTGGTTTTTCGATCGTTCTTTTCCTCTCCTTTCTCATTGGTTTGTTCTTCGTCATTGATATTAGTTTTTCTTTCTGTAACTCCAGCTTCGTTTTGACATGGTGTATTTATAGTTTTTGACATAGTGTATTCTGCAACCTCTCTATTGTTGATGACCAGTTTGTTCCGAAGGTTGGAATGACCTTTACCACCCTTGAAGATGCTGGAAAATTTTACAGGAACTATACCAAGGCTGCAGGTTTTTCTACAAGAGTTCGGAGCACAAATAGAAAGGAAAACGAGATTAAGAATCAATTGATTACATGTAGCAGAGAGGGAAAATGAAACTCTCATAGCAAAGACTCATTTGATAGGAATTGGAATGATTTTCTGCTAAACTTTGGTCTTGTGGACAACAAGTGGCTTTCATGTAGTGTTGGGTTAAAATCTGCAGCAGAGGTGTAAATTTAATTTTTTATCAGGTGTATTTATAGTCTGTGTTTGGGTGTATTATGCAGATCTCTATGCAGACCGTCATATATGGGTTTCAAGCTATCTGATCACCACTTCATATTATAGTACCTGTAAATCAGACATTTTGAATACACTAGAGAGAGTTTAATTAATTTTGGTCTTGTGGACAACAAGTGGCTTTCAGGTAGTGTTGGGTTAAAATCTACAGCAGGGGTGTAAATTTAATTTTTTATTGGGTGTATTTATAGTCTGTGTTTGGGTGTATCATGCAGATCTCTATGCAGACCGTCATATATGGGTTCCAATCTATTTGGATCACCACTTCATATTATAGTACCTGTAAAACAGACATTTTGAATACACCAGAGAGAGTTTAATTAATTTTGGTCTTGTGGACAACAAGTGGCTTTCAGGTAGTGTTGGGTTAAAATCTGCAGCAGAGGTGTAAATTTAATTTTTTATCGGGTGTATTTATAGTCTGTGTTTGGGTGTATTATGCAGATCTCTATGCAGACCGTCATATATGGGTTCCAATCTATTTGGATCACCACTTCATATTATAGTACCTGTAAATCAGAAATTTTGAATACACCAGAGAGAGTTTAATTAATTTTGGTCTTGTGGACAACAAGTGGCTTTCAGGTAGTGTTGGGTTAAAATCTGCAGCAGGGGTGTAAATTTAATTTTTTATCGGGTGTATTTATAGTCTGTGTTTGGGTGTATTATGCAGATCTCTATGCAGACCGTCATATATGGGTTCCAATCTATTTGGATCACCACTTCATATTATAGTACCTGTAAATCAGAAATTTTGAATACACCAGAGAGAGTTTAATTAATTTTGGTCTTGTGGACAACAAGTGGCTTTCAGGTAGTGTTGGGTTAAAATCTGCAGCAGGGGTGTAAATTTAATTTTTTATCGGGTGTATTTATAGTCTATGTTTGGGTGTATTATGCAGATCTCTATGCAGACCGTCATATATGGGTTCCAATCTATCTGGATCACCACTTCATATTATAGTACCTGTAAATCAGAAATTTTGAATACACCAGAGAGAGTTTAATTAATTTTGGTCTTGTGGACAACAAGTGGCTGACCGTCATATATGGGTTCCAATCTATTTGGATCACCACTTCATATTATAGTACCTGTAAATCA
The DNA here is from genome assembly GCF_003086295.3 of Arachis hypogaea. Lineage (NCBI taxonomy): Eukaryota > Viridiplantae > Streptophyta > Magnoliopsida > Fabales > Fabaceae > Arachis > Arachis hypogaea. The sequence continues at coordinate 145,951,282 of NC_092051.1, read as the reverse complement.
GAAATGTGTTTGGGTGCAGATCTCTATGCAGACCGTCATATATGGGTTCCAATCTATCTGGATCACCACTTCATATTATAGTACCTGTAAATCAGACATTTTGAATACACCAGAGAGAGTTTAATTAATTTTGATCTTGTGGACAACAAGTGGCTTTTAGGTAGTGTTGGGTTAAAATCTGCAGCAGAGGTGTAAATTTAATTTTTTATCGGGTGTATTTATAGTCTGTGTTTGGGTGTATTATGCAGATCTCTATGCAGACCGTCATATATGGGTTCTAATCTATCTGGATCACCACTTCATATTATAGTACCTGTAAATCAGAAATTTTGAATACACCAGAGAGAGTTTAATTAATTTTGGTCTTGTGGACAACAAGTTGCTTTCAGGTAGTGTTGGGTTAAAATCTGCAGCAGGGGTGTAAATTTAATTTTTTATCGGGTGTATTTATAGTCTGTGTTTGGGTGTATTATGCAGATCTCTATGCAGACCGTCATATATGGGTTCCAATCTATCTGGATCACCACTTCATATTATAGTACCTGTAAATCAGACATTTTGAATACACCAGAGAGAGTTTAATTATGGAAAAAAAAATTTACTTATAATTGGATCAAATATATTTACACCATGTGTTCAATTTCTTAGAACAAGAAGATCAATAAAACCTAGAAGAACATAGAAGAACAGTAAAACATAGTTCTTCGGTTTCGAAATCAGAAACAGAAATGTGGAAAATGTACGAGATGAGTAAAACAATAACGTACCTTGAATAATATTTTGTTGATGTTTTCTGCTATTATTCGCGATGAGTTCAAATGTCTATTCAGTTTGGAATGTTGCTCGAAACTTGAGGATTTGTGTTATCTTTGAAGGAGAAGATGAAGAGTGAGCCATAACGAGCAGTTTTTTCGAAGCGTAATCGTTCGAGTGATGCGCGTGAAATTGACGCTCCATTTAAAGGGAGGAAGTGCGCGTGGATTAAACCTGAGTTGGGCCAACTTGTAAGGATTGTATGCGTTATTTGCTTGTATGTGTAGCGGAGCCCTTTTAAAATATCTAAGACTATACTTTTTAAATGATGCAACAATTATGTATTCTTTTATCTTATAAAAAGACAATAAAGAGAAAAACGAAGCCTATTCTATGAATATAAAATAGGCTACGCTTTTCAAATGTAGTTTAAAAAAAGTGTGGCTGAATGAGTATTTTTCTTGTAGTATAGGTATGAAGAATAAAAAATAGAAGAAGAACTATGTAAGAAATATGAATTTTCTAAATGATAAATAATTATAAAAATTCACTATTACTCATATGTATATATGATTCTCATGAATAATAAAGTAAGTTGATTATTTTCCATGATTCTTTCAAGTGATGCTAGGTTGATTTTATAAATATTTTTTGTTCATATTTTAAGTTTATTTGATAAACACACCCTTGCACGAATAAAAAATAGTCTAATTTTATAGATTTATAAGTGCTAATAGCCTTTATATTTAATTTGTTTTATAGTGTAATAATAGTTAATATATTTGTTGTTAGATTTAACTATTACTATATTATTTATGATCATATTTAGTATATATGTCTGATTTATTGAAAAAAGTAGATTATTAAAATCAATTAATAACTATTTTAGAGTTAATTTAATTAATACTAGATTAAAAAAAAAATCAAACAATGCATAATATATTATTTTTTTATTAATCAAATTATTATAATTTAAATTAATTTTAAAAAAATAATTTAAAATTATAATTTTAATCTTATTACATGTATAATACAAATAATTACACTTGTTTAATAGATAAATGAGCGATGTAGACATATTTCATTAAAAAATATTGACGGTTAATAAATTTTACAGAAGTAAATATCAAAAGACAAAAAGAAATTTCTTTTATGGTTGAAAATCTCGTTGTGTAATTATCAAAGATTATTTATGATTTTTCTTTTTTCAAGGAGGATCGAATTGTTATGGATCGGTTTACCGATTTCTTCCCCTCATTATTGATTTTTAAATCGGATCATTGTTGGTTATTTATAATTTAGAAGGTCTAAATTTTAACTGATTGGGTTTGCTTAATAAATTCACCATCACTAAGAAATTCTAAGCAACTAAATAGGAATAAATAAACGTAATTAGTATCGCAATAAATATGACAAACCGTACGATAAATTAATATATTTATAAAAAAATCTGACTCAAAGATAGATAATATAATAAAAGATAAAATAAAATAAGAGCAATACTAGGGGTCAGTAATTTTTGTGATTGTTAGCTATCAATTAGTCATCAATGATGATTTGATGGTGTGAGATTGGTGTGAGATTTCATCCAATGGCTCACCTTCTTCTGCTGGTTACATGCTGGCCAAAATTCAATAAAACTGGTGGCTCCTAGACTTTTCCATAAAATAATAATTCGGTTGAAAAGTCATAATTGCCCTTGTGGGAATCCATGTGTATAAAATATCCTAGTGTTTGCGTTCTTTCTCTCGTTTCATCTCAAATCAAACTACAAACCTAATACTAGTCCTTTCCTTTCTCTTCTCTACTCATCTCTTAGTCATGAACATGAAGCCATCTGATAACCAGTATTACAAGTTTGACAGCCAGATTTTGACACTCTTTACATGGTCCCTGTATCTGGCTGCTCTCGTGGCATCACTTTGTACGTCTTCTATCAATCGAATCTTTGGAAGCCGTCTTACCATGTTGTCCGGCGGTATTCTATTTCTTGCCGGTGCCGTTTTTAATGCCTTTGCTCAGAAAGTATGGATGTTCATAGTTGTTCGCATGTTGCTTGGCTTCGGAATTGGATGTGCCAATCATTCTGTTCCAATCTATGTGTCAGAGGTTGCTCCTTACAAATACAGAAGCGCCCTTAACAGGATGTTCCGATTGGCCATCATCCTTGGCTTCATTGTGGCCAACGTCCACAACGATTTCTTCCCCAAGATGAAGAACAGTGAAGGCTGGCGCTACAGCTTGGGTTTCGCGGCTGTCCCCGCCGTGATGAACGTCATCGGCGCAATCTTTCTCCCCCACTCGCCGAGCTCCTTGATCGAGCGTGGCAAAGATGAGAAAGCCAAGCAAGAGCTTATCAAGATTATCGAAACCAGTGACGTGGAGGAAGAGTTCAAGGAACTTGTTGAGGCGAGTCAATCGTCCATGGCAGTGAAGCATCCATGGGCCACTCTGTTGAAGAGGCATTATAGGCCTCAACTCGTGATGGCCATAGCCATTCCTTTCTTCCTATGCTCCTGTTTTGTTCAGAACTTTTAGCTTTGGCAGCAAGGCTTCCCTTATGGCTTCCGTGATCATGGGTGGCTTTAATGCGCTTGCTATCTTTGTTTCAATCTTTACCGTTGACAAAGTTGGAAGGCGCAAGCTCTTTCTCGAAGGTGGAGCTCGGATGTTTATCTGTCTAAGTCTGTAAGTAAAAGAAGTTAAAGCCAAGGTTAGATTCTTTAAAACAGTTTCAATTTTAATTAGAACCAAAAGTGATATAGAATATATAGTTTTTTAAGGTTTTATTTCTATTTTAATAAACAGTTAGACTTGTTATTAAGATTTGTTTAAAATTTGGTTTAATCCAATATATTTATTTTTGCTTTTCTTTGAATTTTTATAATATTATTTAGTGAGATTATCAAATATTTTTATTAAACAACTTCATATCTTAGTTTTTTATTTTATTAGGACTATTTGAAAAGGATTTATTCCGCTTAGAATGAAACTATTTATTTGGTTTGTCTTAACTGGTAAAGTCAATACGAAAGAGAGATTAATTCGCTTTGAAATTATTAACCAAGAAAATATTTTGTGTTTTATATAACAGCAATGATAAAAAAATGGTCACCACTTATTTATGGGCTGTAATTTTTTTTTGGCAAGTATAGTATGCTAGAATATCATATGCTAGTTTACTATGAATTTGTTCGGATATGGTCAAGAAGCAATTTTAGAGTTGGACTGAGACATCAAATAAGAAAGAAGAAAGAAGAGTGCAAGAGATAAATGATGTGTTTTTTAACTATTATACATGTCCTTTTGGAGTTATAAAGAGTGATTAGGTACATACTCTTTTTTGTTGTTAATAATAATGCTGGAGATGACAAAAAAATTTTTATGGTTATAATGGTTGCATTGATTATTATTTTTTTGTTTATTTATTTTTTTTTGTTGTTGCCTCTATGCTTTACTTTTTGTGTTGAGTTTCTCTTTAAAAAATAATTTTAACAAGAAAGAATAATAGAAAGCAATTTTACCAAAAGAACAACAAAAAATGCAAATAATGTGAACAACAGATCATATTTTAGGTCTATTAATAAAAATTATATTTAATTAATTTAAAACTTAATTTTTTTTAAATTAAAATTAACTTTTTTTTTAACTTATTATTTACGCTGTTCAAATAAAATATTATTCTCTTATTTTTTTTAAAAAAATACAAATGTTTAGTTTTACTTTTTAGAATTTGAAAGCATCAATCGTAGTTTTAAGTTTAAATTTAATGAACAAATAAATAAATCCATTATTGCCCCATCATAGGTACAGCCGGAAAAAAAGAAAAAATTATTATAAATTAATATTAAAAATTTTAATTATTAAAAAAGATTTTTAATATTAAAATTATTTTAAAGAATTAATTTTTATAATATTTAAAGAAAATGATTAAATTTTTTTGAGAAGAAACAAATATATTCTTAAGTTATTTTTTTATTTATTTTTTTATAAACATATCTTTTTTCTAAGGGTTAATCACCAAAAATGTCTTCGAATTATTCAAACACTGATAAAAATACACACGAATTTTACTATAGACAAAAATGCCTTCAAATAATTTAAAAACACAACAACAATATCCAATAGTAAATATATATTTTCAAAAATACCTTAGAGATTGAATTTTGATGCAATTTTTTGCAAACATGATTATAAAAGTAATATATTATTATACATAAAAATTGATAATTTTTTGTTAAGTATATAATTTTTTTATAATTGTTATTGCCAATAATACTTTTAAAAAATCACAAAATAATATATATTTAACAAAAAATTACCAAATTTTAAGAATAATAATATCTTATTTTTCTAATTATGCTTGCAAAAAATTGCATCAAAATTCAATTTCTAATGTATTTTTTGAGAAATACATATTTAATGTTAGTTTTTTTGCAAGATTATCTAACATTAAATATGTATTTCTCAAAAAATATATTAGAGATTGAATTTTGATACAATTTTTTATAAGCATGATTAAAAGAATGAGATATTAATATCCTTAAAATTTGGTAATTTTTTGTTGAGTATATATTTTTTTTTGTAATTTTTTTGTTAACAACTAATAATACTTTTAAAAAATCACAAAAAATATATACTTAAAAAAATTATCAAATTTTAAGAATAATAATATATCATTTTTTTAATTATTTTTGTGAAAAATCTCATCAAAATTCAATCTCTAAGATATTTTTTGAAAATATATATTTACTATTAGGTATTGTTGTTATTGTTTTAAATTATTTAAAAGTATTTTTGTCTATAGTAAAATTCGGGTGCATTTTTGTCAGCGTTTGAATAATTCGGGGGCGTTTTTTGTGGTTAACCCTTTTTCTAATTATATATCATACTCAAATATTTTTTGATATACTTTTATTTATAGTTCATATAGACATTTGTTGCTGTCAATCACAAAAGGTAAAACCTCCGAATATACTAATGTGTTACTATTATCATATATATAGTAGTCAACAATTAGCATAAAACAAATAATTTAGAACACGTGGAATTTGACTTTGATGTCTTACTATTATCATATATAAAGTAGTCAACAGGAATTTGACTTGATAGATCTCTTTTTTTTTTCAATCATTCAAAACTTAGCCCTTGAATAATGCAATAATCGGTGCTGATTTAATTGGTCTTTGTCATCTATTACTCCTCACGAGTTGTTTGCTTTTGAGAAATTTCTAATGTTTTATTATTTTGTTTTATAGAGTAGTCAACAATTAATAGTAATTAGTCAATATTAATATTTTTTTTTGTAATTTATGTTTTTATTATTGGTTATTTATTGATTTATGTTTTTGCATAGACATGGAATCTACTATTCGTCAGTGACAAATTTTTTGTTATTTTCACGTTGGAGGCAATATTAAAGTTGTATCAAATCAAAACATTATTTATCATGGAGGAAAAACTACAGGAGAACTAATTAAAGAAGAATGTACGCATTCAAATTTAATGTATAAAATATGACTTCGAACCCAGAAAAATATGCAGAACAAATGCGTTATCTACATAGTTAAGTTTAACTAATCTCAACTCATGAATCTTATTGATACTGGTAACCAATTGATCACGTTCAATGATGATACAACTTATGTATACATCATGGAGGTAGAAAAGACTAACCATGATAGTACACCTCATGAACCTTATTGATACTGGTAACCAATTGATTACATTCAATGATGATACAACTCATATATACATCATGGAGGTAGAAAAGACTAAGCATGATAGTACACCTCATGAAGACAATGACAACAACGATCATGATAGGTATGTATTCTAACTGTTTTATCTTTTTATAAATTTTTCTTATATTAGTGATTAGTGAATTGTTATAAAAGTAATTTAAAATTTTTTATGATTAGTATACTGTCAAATAATTCAACTCAAAGAGTCGACGTTTCTCTAATATTGATAGTCAAAATTCATTGACACCAATTCCATGTATAACCCAATTTGTCCTTATATCCCAGATTATCAATGGTTCTACTAAATGGAATGATCTTATAAAAAAAGAAGGAGAGATTTTTCAAAATACAAGTGAGCTGAGAAAAACATTGTTTAAATATGGTATTGCTCATAAGTTTACATCATGGTTCTGAAAATCGGACCGGACCAGCTAATTCAACCGAAAAAATCAGGAACCGATTACTTGGCCAGTCCGGGTAATCTCAAAAACTGAATGGTAAAGAACCAGTAAAAAAATTGGTCGAATCGGCAGTTAACCGGCGAACCGGAAGAACCGTCCGATTTTTTGGTGGTTTAGTGATTTGGAAATTCAGATGCCAAACGACGTCGTTTTGGCTTAAAAAAAAAAGGCGTACGCATTAAGCCGTTAACCAAACCTAACCCTAATCCACTTTCTTCCCCCATTACCCCAATCAGCCAATCTCCCCTTTCTTCCCCCCTCACCCACCAAGGCCACCATTGCCACCGCCCACCAAGCTCCAGATTTCAGAAACCACCGAGCCATCCACAGCAGCAGCGCTCCTCATTCGCCACCCAAACCAATCCACAGCAGCCGCGACCACCACCGTGTTGAGCCCGCCTCCTCGTCGTCGAACGTCGCCGAGCCCGCCTCCTCATTCGCCGGTAAGACTCTGTTCTTGTCTTCTTCCTGATTTTGAACTTGCTTTCTTCTGAAATCTGAGCTCGCCTGTTCTGTTTGAAAAAAAAAATAACAGGGCATCTGAGTTAAAAAAAATAACATATGAATCCAGTTAAATATGCTTCAGGTTCAATCTGTTTTTCAAGTCGTGTTGAGTCTCGAACGCTTTTATTACCCTTTCAATCTGTTTGCTGCTTCTGAATATGTTCTGATCTTGATTTTTGTTTTTGATTTTCTATGCTGCCTGTTCTGTTTGCTGCTTCTGAATATGTTCTGATCTTGATTTTTGTTTTTGATTCTCTAAGCTGCCTGTTCTGGTTGCTGCTTCATGAATATTTTTGTTGCTTCTGAATGGAAATAGTTTGAAATTTTTATTTTACCTGAATCAGTTGATTTCTGTGACTGTCAAGCTGCATGAACAAATTACATATATTATGAACAGTGTCAATTATCTAGGCAGCAAAATTTATCTTTCATATACATGACCAAATGAAGCTCATATATACCTGTATGTTGATATAATTTTCCATGCTGCCTGTTCTGTTTGCTGCTTTTGTTTGCTGCTTCTGAATATGTTCTGAATATATACCTGTATGTTTGCTACCTGTATGTGCTGAATATGCTGCCTGCTTCTGTTTGCTACTTCTGAATATGTTCAAATACAGCTTCTTTTGGTGGTACTTCTGATGATGGTGGCTTTGGATTACCTGTTTATGATGGAGATGTTGGAACACTTAATGATAATTATGATTTTTGATGAGTTGCACCTTTGATTAGTTGAAAACTTGCTAGTAATTGTATCTTTTGAATGTAGAACATTATGGGTTTGTCATTATGTACGTTTTATTTTTTGTTTAGTTATAAACTTTGATATTTGAAGTTGTTTGTGAACCTCTAATCTTAAGTAATGGATAATTTATTATATGAAATATTAAATTTTATTAAGTTAGCAATTATTGAATTTATATATTTAAGATTATTTTAAGTTTTTTAATAATTTTATTTAATATTTAATTAAACCGGTTGAACCCCAGTTGAACTCCGGTCGAACCAGTAAACCATTGAACCAATGACCTCACCGGTTTATTGACCGGTCTGATTCTCGCAACCTTGGTTTACATACAAGTTCTTTTAAAGAACAGTCCAGGTAAAATAATTTGTGTCAGCAAAGTTGAAAATTATCCATGGAAATTGCCGGTTTATGCTATGGGAAAAAATACTTCGCTCTTTGTAGTGAGACATTTTATCAAGAATCATAAGCACTCAGCTCAAGATGCATTGGAGAGTACTCACTCTTTTAGGTCTGATTCGGTGTCTTCAATTATTGTGGACAAGTTGATATTAACTCCTGATAAATTGCCTAATGACATACGAAATGACATTTTTAAAGAATACAAATTTTCACTAATATATCACCAAGGTTGGGAAATGGATCATCTCCAGTTTTTTTATCACTTGATAGAATGCAGTGTGATCTATCACCTTTAATTTTATAAATAGAACCAGAAATAAATAAGAAAGAGAAAGCAATAAATGGTTAGATTAAACACTGGATACCATCCAGTTTTTCTTTCACTGGAGAGGATCTACTCCCCCAAACTTGGGCTGCAAAGGAGAAAGCATTAGCTGAAATTAATGACGTACCTAAAGATTCATATATGCTAATTTCTTACATATGTGCATTTACAAATGTAGCCGATGTGATCAGAATGGTCATAATCGTTCTAAATGTAAAAATTCTAATCCGAAAAAATACGAGTATTTTTGGATAGTTATAACTTTATAGATTATCACATTTGGAATTGCAATGTTGGTTTTTCTTATGTTATGTATATGAGGTGATTCTACTTTGATTTTAATTGTATTTGTGAAAATTTGCACTTAAATTTTATAGTTTTATGTTGGTTTTTATTTAAATTTGTGTAATTTTACACTTGAATTTTGTAGTTCTATGTTGATTTTAATAGCATATGTGCAAATATGCACTTGAATTATGCAATAGGTTTTGGCTTTAGTTCTATTGTGCAATTCTACAATCAAATGACAAAATTCTATAATTCTACATTAAAGTTGCTGCATTTAGTAAATAAAAAATCTGCAATTCTACATTAATTCTATAATTTTGTACTAATATTTTATAAATTTTTGCACAAACTCTGCAATTTTACACTAAAATTGTGTAACTCTGCTCATAGTTAAACAAAAGAATCTTAGAAAAAAAAAAACTTTCTATAAAATTTTTAATTGATATTTCATCACAAGTCAAATATTCAATGAATAATTATGCTTCCATATCAGTCTTCTTATAAAATTAGACCATTCTAATGTTTTTATATCACTGTTTCTTATGCTTCATTGTACAAGTACACGGTAAAAAACAACAATCATTAAGTACAAATACTTTCAGTAAAAAACAACAATTATTAAATACAAATACATTGCAAAAAAGTGTAACTAAAGGATTGATCAAAACCAGAACAATCTTCTTCTAACACTCCATCATGATCTAACAATGCATTCTTATTCTTAGTCTAACTGAAGTCCCAAACACTTTATTGCTCCAACCGTTGTCATCTTGCATGTATTCTTAAAGATTGGAGTCAAGTTATTCACTACAACATACACCGAGTATGATGCACAGAGGAACCAATAATTGGTTAAAACCTTACTCTAGTAATAGAAATTCCATCTTCTTGCAATTTTTGTGTGTAAACATAATTAAGAGTCATGACATATAATCAGGTTCTTTTAATTAGACAAATAAAAAGAAATGTTACAATCATAAGCAACGCCAAAGCATTGCGTTTAAAGTTCATAAAAAAAAATTTCTAACACAACTTTAGAAATAAAAACTGATCCATCTTCATTTTTAGCCTCATACTAAACACACCTTATTGAACATAAACCCTTTAAATTCAGATTCATTCGTTCATTAGTGTATTTTTCAACATAGATAACAAGTGTTATTAGAGTTCTTATTGGGGTTAAATATATCGCTCTTAACATCAATAATACACTATTATATTCATTAAAAAAATTAACTTAGATTTTGTTTAATGCATATGCCCTTATGACTTGAAAGAAACAAAATTGAAAATCACATAATCAGTAAAACAAAACAGTAACTAATAGTCTCATAAGCTTTGGATTAAGGCATTTTTTCGGCTGGATCAATTTTAGGATATGGAGGTGGAATGAGTTTGAAAATTATGATTTTTCTATAGGTGAAAAAGATGAGAGAAAGAAAACAAGAAAAAGAAAAAGATAAATTATTAAAATAATATTATCTTTTAAATTTTTATTTAAATTAATGATTTTTAATAATTTTAATATTAACCGTCCTTCTTATTAATTAAGTTTTATTAATGGTCTTTACAATAATTTTCCCTATAAAAAGGGAGTGGTGCTTCCACTCTCTGTTGCAGTTACCACATTTGAGTCCTGTCACAATTTTGAATCGATTTAGGGTTTTAACTCTTAATTTGCTCTCAAAATCGTAACGCAAATGGCAGAAGGCCCCGCACCGGAACCCGTCGATCCCAGCGCCGCAGCTGTCGACATGGAGCTCGAGAAGGACGACAACGTCGCCGACCCGAACCAGAAGCGACCCAGAGAGGATGCCCAACAACAAGAGGAAGCGAAGGAGGACGACGTTGTCGCTCCGAAGAAGCAGAAGGTGGAGGCTGAGGAGAAGTCCGTAGAGGAACACCGCTTGGAGAAGATTGACGAACCCAAAGGATCAGAAGAAGCCGTGAAGTTGGGGCCCAAGAGCTTCCAGTCTTCCTCTGACATGTTCAATTACTTCTACAAATTCCTTCATCTTTGGCCTCACCATCTCAACATCAACAAGGTATGCCCAAAACAAAATAGAATATGAGATTCATTTTATTTATGATTAGTTAGAATCTGTGAATGATATCGATTGAGTTCTGCTAATATTTGGAGCAAAATTTAGGTAAAGTTTCGCAGGTTGTTGCAGATCATAATTTTCTCAAGGGAGGGTCCAGCGGTTAAAAAATATTGTACATCTCACTCTGAGCACTGAAAGAACTTTTCCCAAATTTGATTCTCTTTTCAAAGTGTTTTATACACCTTCATTAACTGATTGATTACCCATATTATATCCAATTTATGTTTATAATCTGTGGACATTCCTGAACTCTTCAATTTTCACTTGGATTTTCGAATCTTTCTGTTAAGTCATTAAAGATTAAATTCCGCTACGTTACCATAAGTATTTTTGCCAATTTCTGCCAACTCTTATTTATAACTGTGTTTAATGAAAGTGTCTTTGTGGACGTGTCTAATAAAAATATATTTTTTAGGGAAAGTATAGGGAGCCAATGGCTTAAGCGTACAATGAAGGTTTAGGAAGTATTAGAGATATAATCATTAGTGTTACGTTGTCCTATCAGGTTATGCTTTTGGGATGAGTGGTTTCATGATATGACATTAGAGTTCTAGATCTGAAAGGTCAAGTGTTCGATCTTTGGTAAATCCCAAAATCAACTTAAGTTTTTGAGATAAGTGGTTTTATGACATGAGATGTTTATTTATCCTGGTATCCGTATGGTTATTCTGGATAGTATGGGTGATCCGGATGATTATTTTGGATAGTATGGATGATGATCATTCTATTCATGGATCAAAGATTTAGCCCATTGTACACATTGTACACTTAAGCTATTGGCTCCCTAGCACTACTCTATTTTTTATGACTGTGTTTAACAGAATTGTCTTTATAGATATATTTTTTGGATGTATCTCTTTACATATGTGTTTAAAATATAATAATTAATTATTGTTGACAATAAGTTGGCAGATAATATGTTGATACCCTATACTTTTTCTTAAAAATTTAGGAGGGGCGAGCAGCCTTACCTATTCATTAGAAGAACCAGTTGTTTCAATGCATGCATTCTTGATTTGATATTCAGTGCGATGGTTTTGAGAACAGAGTTTCACTATATATTTGCATTAAGTTATTGAGTTGTTGAACTTTATGAAGATTATTTGCCACCAGATGTTTAAATTGGTGTTTGAAATGTATCCAGATTCTGAATTCTGAAGGTGTATATGTTACTGAATCATTAGTGACTTTCTTGTATGCATCAGTATGAACATCTTGTGTTGTTGGAGTTGCTTAAGAAAGGGCATGCTGAGTCCGACAGGAAGATTGGTGTAGGGATCCGCGGCTTCCAAGTCCGCAATCATCCAATCTACAAGAGCAGGTGCTTCTTCCTCATCAGGGAGGACAACACTGTTGAAGATTTCAGCTTCCGGAAGTGCGTTGATCATATTCTTCCATTGCCAGAAGAGATGCAAATAAAATCTAATCAGAACAAAGCATTAGGCGGCAGTGGTGGAGGAAGGCCTCATCGAGGAGGAAAAGGTGGCAGAGGGAGAGGTGGAAAAGGAGGAAAAGGAGGAAAGTGGAGACAATAGAGCATAAAATAGTTCTCTAGTAGGGGTGTCGGTCTCTGTTTTGTTGAAATCTAAGTTAATTTTATGTATGCATGAGCAGTTAATTATTGTATTATTTTTGCTTTAATATCATATTAAACTCAAACATTTTCAAGAATGTGACCGACTAAAAGAATCTGTTTTAAGAATTCATTTTTAGAATAAAAAATTTGTCCATTCAAAAATTAGCTAATTTTTATTGAAGTTAACTAAACTTGCCTCAAAACAAGTTTTTTAATGATATTTCATAAGGTCATTTAACAAATAAAAAATATATTGAAGAAAAAACAATGACAAGTTTAAGACAAATTATATATGAAACGATAGGTTACACAATTGATATATACGAGAACACAAATTTTATGTCTGATAAGAAACTTGCAAATTTTATATTGGAAAGAAGTTCTTTCAATTGATATGATTTTGATTTATTTTTCAATATTTTAGTTATTGATTTCGTGTATTTGACATTTGAATATTGAAATTTCAATTTTATATGAAATCAACTTTCTTATGAAAACTAAAGTATTAAAATTATCTAAAACTAATTAATACACCAACAAATTTATTCATACAAAATAAAAATTCAATGTTTTAAAAGAACTATCTACAAAATGTAATAATATTGTTGACAAAATTATCCAAATTTTGTGTTGATTTTCCATACGAATTAGGATTTATAGATACATTAATTTGCTTAGTTTTTACTTTTACTTTTTGCATAAATAATTTTGTACATAATATAAAGATTTTCAACCATACTATATGAACATCTGTCACTTGTATCGAAATATAGAATGACATCATATTTATATTTACAAACAAATTTCATAATCAATATATTTAAATTTGATTCACATTGTAATTAAATTTTATAAATAATATAATTAAACTAAATTTATATTTATAGTCAAGATACGAATAAAATACAAAAATTTATTGGTGAATAAATTTTATATTCATAAAAAATTGAATATTTTATTATGGAAAAGCTTGATTACTCAATTACAAAAAAAGTTGATTATTATGTTGTGAAAATGATTATTTTGAAGGTCATATTACATGTTTAATGCATATATATATATATATAGACTAAAAATAAATGAATAAATTAATTATTATTTATGTGTATTTATACATTTGAATTCAAATATATTTTCAACTGAACAATTAGCATCATCAATCTTACATTGGACGAATAATTAAATTTGTCTATATTATTATAATAAAAAAATAATCCATAATCATAATATACATTATTAAAGGGTAAACCTTCATGTTGAATATGTGACAAAACGAAAATAGATATAAACTGGTCATACATGTATGCATGTTTATTGATAGATGGATTATATAAGATGAAAGTGATAAAGATTGTCTCTAAAGTGAAGGGTATTTACAAATTTGATTAATTAATATTATTAATATTAATAAATGGTTATTAATTATTTTGTATCATTTGATTGAAGGGACACAATCTTTTAAAGAATGTGTATGTTCAAAACATTGTGTCTATTGGCTAAAGGGACACGACTCTTTAAGAATTGTATATGTTCAAAATATTGTATCTATTGGCAATAGAAATGACAACCATTTGTATACGTAACTAATCATAATTGCTACATGCAATATGTATAAATAAGTCCTTGTCCACTATTTCAAATATGAAGTATTAAGCGTACAATTTACACTACTATTAAGAGATTTTCGTTGTTCAAGAGAGTTGAGAATTTCTTACTATTGCTAATTAAGAAATTCTTAGGTTTCATTGTATCGTGGGAGAGTATTGTCATCAACCCTATAGCAACTAAGTGTGGGGACAAATATCTCTCTAAAGAAAGCGATCTAATCGTGCCTTGAAACCACTACACAAATATAAGATTTTGTCATCTTACCATCTTCATAAACCCAACAATTTTAGAGAGATACTTCTTGAAGATGGCACAAGATCAAAACACTACGTTCAAGGTCATGAATCAAGAGTTTGTCAAATTAGATCGCTTTGATAGAACGAACTTCAACCGTTGGAAAGACAAGATGATGTTTCTTCTTTCAGTTCTCAATCTTGCATATGTGATTGACCCAAAGACTACACCAATTGCCTATGCTGCTGAAAATTTCACACCGGAAGAGAAAGAAAAGATTGTTCAATTGAAAAAGAAACGTGATGAAGATACTTTTGCATGTCGAGGTCATATTCTCAATACTTTATCCGACCGACTCTATGATCTCTACATGTCAATTCAATCACCATTAGAGATTTGGAAATCTTTAGAAGAAAAGTACAATACCAAACGACAAGAAACAGATAAGTTTATTATGATGAAATATTTTGAATTTATTATGAATGATACTATGCCTGTCATGGATCAAATTCATGAATTACAAATCCTTGTAAGTAGACTTCGTGATCTACAAGTGGTGATCCCTGAATCATTACAAGTTGGAGCAATTATTTCAAAATTGCCTTCATCTTGGAATGGTTATAGGAAGAAATTTTTACATCTTGGTGAGGACTTCACGATTGAGAAATTACTAAGGCATATACGTATAGAGGAGAAAACTCGAAAACGTGATGCTGTGTATCTTTCTCAAAGTTCTAAAGTGAATCATATTGGTGAAAACAACACCAATAAGAAGAAAAGAAAGTTCTCTAAAGATTCAAAGCAAGATAAGAAGAGACAAAGAGAGTGTTATCATTGTCACAAGAAAGGACACTATATCAAAAAATGTAGACTTCTGAAAAGGGAAGCACCAAAGACCAACTTAGTGGAAGAGAAGGATCTAATTGCTATGGTTGTAGAAAAAGTACAAAACATGCATATTGGCATGGTTACAGAAGTCAACATAGCAATACAAGAAAAATCACTTGAGTGGTGGTTAGATTCTGGGGCTACTGTTCACGTTTGCAATGATCGCAACCAATTCAAAACATATGAAGAAGTGAACAATAGAGAAGTCTTGATGGGCAATGACAACTCAGCCAAAGTTTGTGGTCAAGGAAGTGTGGAATTAAATTTTACATCTGGAAAGAAATTAAGTTTAATAAATGTACTTCATGTTCCATATTTGAGAAAAAATTTAGTTTCTGTTAGTCTCTTGTGTAAGAAAGGATTCAAAATTGTTATGGAATCCGATAAAGTGATC
This sequence comes from Arachis hypogaea, assembly GCF_003086295.3. Classification (NCBI taxonomy): domain Eukaryota; kingdom Viridiplantae; phylum Streptophyta; class Magnoliopsida; order Fabales; family Fabaceae; genus Arachis; species Arachis hypogaea. The sequence continues at coordinate 145,935,255 of NC_092051.1, read as the reverse complement.
TTGCTTAAGAATGATGTATTCATAGGAAAAGGATATTGTACTGAAGGCATGTTTAAACTTAGTATTAATAAAGTGAATGTTTCCTTGTATGTTGTTGATTTTTGTGATTTATAGCATAGTAGATTAGCACACTTAAATTACAAATCAATTGAATATAAGCAAAAGAATAACTATATTGATCTTAGTAACAAGGATTTTAGTAAGAAATATGATATTTGCATACAATCTAAAATTACTAAGAAACCTTTTCCTAAGGTTGAAAGAAATACACATTTATTAGAATTGATTTATAGTGATATTTGTGAGCTAAATGGCAATATTACTAGAGGAGGAAAAAGATACTTTATAACCTTCATTGATGATTGTTCTAGATTTACTTATGTGTATTTGCTTAGAAATAAAGATGAAGCTTTTGAAATGTTTAAGAAATATAAAATTGAAGTAGAAAATATGCATGATAAGAAAATAAAAGTTCTTCGTAGTGATCGAGGTGGAGAATATTTTTCTAATGAATTTGATCACTTTTGTGAATTACATAGTATTGTGCATGAATCTTCCGCTCCATATACTCCGCAACAAAATGGTTTGACGGAAAGAAAGAACCGTACCTTAGTGGATATGGTTAATTCAATGTTACTAAATGCAAAATTGCCTTACAATTTGTGGGGTGAAGCATTATTGACATCATGTTATATCCATAATAGGATACCATCAAGACATAGAAAGGTTTCTCCTTATGAAATTTGGAAAGGAAGGAAACCTAATTTAAATTATCTTAAAGTGTGGGGGTGTTTAGCCTTTTATCGAGTTCCTGATCAAAAGAGAACCAAATTGGGGCCAAGAGCCATAAAAGGCACTTTTATAGGATATGCTCAAAATTCTAAAGCATATAGAATATTAGACTTAGTGTCTAATGTAGTTGTTGAATCAAGAGAAGTAGAATTTATTGAAAATAAATTTATCAATGATTCAACTTCTAATTCAGAGTATCCCCAAAATGATACTAATATTTCACAAGAAATAAATAATCAAAATAATAAACGTCTAAGCGACAAAGAGTTTATTGAACCAAGGAAGAGCTTGAGAGTAAGAAAAGAAAAGGACTTAGGTCCAGATTTTATTTCTTCTCAGGCTATCACCTTTTTGGTAGAAGGAACTAGGAATTTTGTAACAAACAAGATTCCTATTGTTATGAACATAGGGGTAATCCTCAAACATTCAAAGAGGCTATGGCTTCAAGGGATTCTGCTTTTTGGAAAGAAGCAATAAATGATGAAATGGACTCAATATTATCTAACAATACTTGAGTATTGGTTGATTTGCCTCCAGGATCAAAGCCTATAGGATGTAAGTGGGTATTTAGAAAAAAGTATAATACTGATGGTTTATTACAAACCTTTAAAGCAAGGTTAGTGGCCAAGGGGTTTAGACAACAAGAAGGTCTAGACTATTTTGATACCTACGCACCTGTGGCAAGAATGACTTCTATTAGGCCTCTTATAGCATTAGCATCCATACATAAGCTTCATATACATCAAATGGATGTTAAAATGGCTTTTCTAAATGGAGATCTTAATGAAGAAATTTATATGGAGCAACCGAAAGGCTATGTGCTACCCGGAAATGAAAAGAAAGTTTGCAAATTAATTAAGTCTTTGTATGGGCTAAAACAAGCGCCTAAACAATGGCATGAGAAGTTTGATTCAGTGGTGTTATCAAATGGCTTCTCACATAATAGTGCGGATAAATGTATTTACTCAAAATTTACTAAAGATTATGGAGTAATTATTTGTTTATATGTTGATGATATGTTAATCATCGGAACAAATTTAGAAGGAATTCGTATAACGAAGGAGTATCTAACTTCTAAATTCAAGATGAAGGATTTGAATGAAGTTGATACAATATTAGGCATAAAGGTACATAAGAATGAAGTTGGCTTTACTTTAAGTCAATCTCATTATATTAAAAAGGTATTGGAAAAGTTTGATCATCTCACAATTAAAGGATCCAATACGCCGTATGATCCTAATCTTAAATTAGAAGGAAACATGGGAAGATCTATAGCACAATTAGAATATGCTAGTGCTATAGGAAGTTTAATGTATGCAATGCATTGTACTAGACCTGATATAGCATTTGCTGTGTGCAAATTATCAAGGTTTACAGGAAAGCCTAGCAATCAACATTGGAAAGCTATAACAAGAGTTCTTGGTTATCTCAAAAAAACCATAAACTTGGGATTACATTATAGTGATTATCCCGCAGTTTTAGAAGGTTATTCCGACGCAAGTTGGATTACAAATCTTAGTGATAACAAATTCACTTCAAGATGAATTTTCACCATAGGTGGTGGAGCAATAAGTTGGGTCTCAAGGAAACAAACATGTATTACACATTCTACTATGGAGGTTGAGTTTGTAGCTTTATCAGCCGCAGGTAAAGAAGCGGAATGGTTAAGAAATTTGTTATATGATATAAAGCTGTGGCCACAGCAGACGACAGCCATTTCAATCTTCTGTGATAGTGAATCAACCATGTCTCGAGCATATAATAAGGTTTATAATGGAAAGTCTAGACATATAAGTTTGAGACATGAATTTGTGAGGCAACTAATAGATGATGGTGTAATTACCATCACTTATGTAAGATCTCAAGAAAATTTAGCATACCCTTTGACTAAAAGTTTGTCAAGGGATAAAATCAAAGAAACTACTGCTAAAATGGGATTAAAACATATTATTTCTAAATGATGGGTACCCAACCTTATTCTAGTAGACCATTAGTTTCAAGGTTTAATGGGTAATAACAAGTTATTTAGCAATTGGAGCACTAAGGTATATGATTTAGTGCTATTTACAATAAATTAGGAGGGTGAGTTTAAACTCTTAATGGAATGATAATATTATCTATCAAAAGATTCCATTTATATGAATATAAGAGTGGTGTTGCTCTAATCGAGAATTTTAGAGGTTTTATTCTCGTAAATATTCATGAAACCAGGATGAGTACAAGGCCATATAAGTGCTTAAAATTGTAAACTCTTGAACTTGTAGGGTATAAGCAATGTGTGTGATTTTTGGTACTAACATATGGAGTATAGGTTTAATCGATTAGACACCTATTACTTCGTTAGAACTTTAAAATTTACACTAAAAGAATGTTTAATCTTAGTGACACATTCTTTATGCATATACTTGTATGACATTTAAATTTTGTAAATAATGGGAGATTGAAGGGTATTTACAAATTTGATTAATTAATATTATTAATATTATTAATATTATTATTAATATTAATAAACGGTTACTAACCGTTTTGTACCATTTGGTTGAAGGGACACAACCTTTTAAGGATTGTGTATGTTCAAAACATTGTGTCTATTGGCTAAAGGGACACAACTCTTTAAGAGTTGTATATGTTCAAAACATTGTATCTATTGGCAATAGAAATGACACAACCATTTGTATACGTAACTAATCATAATTGCTACGTGCAATATGTATAAATAAGTCCTTGTCCACTATTTCAGATATGAAGTACTAAGCGTACAATTTACACTACTATTAAGAGATTTTCTTTGTTCAAGAGAGTTGATAATTTTTTACTATTGTTAATTAAGAAATTCTTAGGTTTCATTGTATCCTGGGAGAGTATTGTCATCAACCCTATAGCAACTAAGTGTGGGGACAAATATCTCTCTAAAGAAAGCGATCTAATCGTGCCTTGAAACCGCTACACAAATATAAAATTTTGTCATCTTACCATCTTCATAAACCCAACATAAAGGCATTTATATTGTTGCTCCACTATACACCGAAGTAACAGAAGAACATTTTGAAAGAACTAGCAGTGTTATGGATTTAAAAGAAGATGATTTATCATTGTTGTTAAGTTTAGCATTAATGTTTTTAGACTTACTTCTATATTATTTTTTTGACTTTTTGATTCGAAATCAGTTGTGTACTCTGTTCTTGATAGACTTGGCTTGATTATTGTTAAATTTTTTTTATAGAATTGTATACTACAAGGTACTTTTGCTCCTAGAAGTAATAATCGTCATCGTCATTATTGATCTTCAATATGGCAAGAGTCTCAAGTTCGTTCGGAAAAGGAGAGAAAGGATCAACCTATTTTTTGCTCCAACCATTACTCTTTTTCTTTGAATTCACGCTGATTAGATTCTTTAAGAATATTGCGATTAACTTGGCCTTTCTATAAAACTTGTTATCATCTTTGCTCTGACGAAGTTTTTGTTTTTTTCTAAGCCCTGCTTACAACTTTTGTTTATAGATGTTGGATGGCGCTGCATTTTTTTTCCCTAATCAATTTAAAGCTTTGTTTTTTATCTTTTACTTAAATATTATCTTTCACCAACAAGTTAACAATATTTTTTTTTTATTTTGGCCTTTATATATAATAGTGTCTCAACATTTCTAATAAAATAAAGCACATTTAATAACCTTTTATCTTATTTTTAAAATTAAATTTTGATTTATTAAATAGCGTAATTTTTGGTTTTTTTTAATTTCATTTAAATTTAATTTAATATTATCTATATATATAGATATAGATAAATCTCATTCAAATATTATTTTTAAATGCTTAAAAATAGATTTATATTGTAGAATAATAAAATTTTTTATTGATTTAAGATTTAAACCAGTTTCAGAAGATATATAAATATATAAATAAAATTTAAAACGTACAAAATTTCATATGTACAATAAAAACAAAATTTCATATGTACAATAAAAACTTTACTTGATTTGAGATATTAATAATATATACTCACTGTTTATTTATTAATAATATATCTTAAAAATTTGAACATTATAATTTTTTCTTCTCCTAATATAAATAACGGTGTCAAAGAATAACATAAAATAAGATGATAAATTTAGAACTTTAAATAGATTGGACGAGATCCTTTTTTTTTTTCGGTTTAATCTTTAATTTTTCCACTAACATTTATGCATCGAGGTGAGTATCAAATACAGAAAAATTTTTTGTCTTCATGGAGACAAGGTTTCTCACGATCGATATTATTTTATTTTATTGGGAATCTATGAAATTAACATTGCAATTATTTGATTTTTTTTTAAAAATAACTATAAGTATATTATAATTTTTTTAAAACTTATTTATTTTTTTAGAATTATATAATCTATAATTTTTTTAAAAAATGTACATACTCATTCTATTACTCATGAAGAAATAAAATTAATAAGTATTTTTAGTGCATATTAAGAGTAAATAGTCAAATTAGTCCCCGAAAGATAGCCCGATCTCCAAACGAGTCCCCTTAAGAAAAAGATAATAAAAATTGTCCCCGAAAAATTTAAAATTGGTAGCGTTAGTCCTTCCGTCAACGTTCCATGAATTCCGTCAGTGACGACGTTAACTGTTGCTTATGTGACTGTCAGTGTGGCATATCAGCATGCCAACTTGGCGCAGAGTGGCTGGTGACAAGAAATGTTTCCATATGTATGTCAAATTAGTCCTAGGTCTGTAAACCCTAATCTCCTCTTCATTTTAAATTGCCATTGTTGCTGCAGCTTGAGATTGATTCTGCAGAGGCCGGAAATTCATGACCGATTGCACGATGGGTAGGTAGGTGGGGGTCGCAGTCGACAAGTCTCGCAATCACACGGAAGCCATGTCTCGAGCTCTTCGCTGCGGTGGCGGAGGAAGAACTCCGACCAAGTTTGCTTTTGTGGTCTGAAGACAGTGATCAAGAAGTCTGGGACAAGAGAAAATCCTGATAGATTGTTCCATGCTTGTCCAATATACTGGGTGAGTTATTAATGTAGTCTTCTTGAAACTTCAAATTATTTGAGTTAGATTTTGAAATTTTGGTACCCTGATGTTGTGCAGAAGGGAAGCCACTGCAATTACTTTAGGTGGGCTGAGGACGACGAGTATGAAGGATTAGAGCACTTAGGAGAAGTTAAAACTGATGCACAAATGGAGAGTGATGCTGCTTTGTTGAACCATAACATATCTTGGAGAATGATGACCTTAGAAGCTGAAGTAAAAGCACTTATGATGCAACTATATTTTGGATTAATAGTTGTGATTGTAGTTTTTATGATTATGTGTATGTTCTTTAGTGGGAAGTGAACCAGTTACTGTGAAAAGGTGAAAAGGATGATGCTGTGAACCTTGACAGTTTTATGTTATTGTGAAAACCTTGTATGTTCATGTTTCTTTACTAGTAAAAAGGTTATTTACATGCAACATTGTTGTTGATCATAACATAATGTAAGCAAATCAGAATAAGCAGAATTAAAATTAAGTGAAGTAAAGATGGCATAACATCATAACATCACCAATGGTGTACTAGTTTTCATTGTCTCAAATTCAAATAACAACATTGTTTTAACATGATAATAAACCAAAAGGTAGTAGCTGACAGTTGAAAGCAAAGCAGTATACCATAAAGGGCTATACAAAAAACAGGGCTATACAAAAAACAGGGCTATTGAAGGTACCAGAAATACCACATTGTTTATAAATGGTAAAATGTAGCCCCGACAAAATAACATATACTAAATGCCCTATATTTTAGTTCTTCAAGTCTTGAAGTCATTCCATGTCTTTTTTTCTGGGAGGTTTGAAACCCGGAGTTGGAACAAATGTCATGAAGCTGGAAAGTTTCTTCACTGTTGCGGAGCTGCTACCCTTGATGGTTTCAGCAGATACAGCAACTGCTCCTGGAGAGGCATTTCCCTTTGCCCTGGCCCTGGTGACATGGAGTTTTGGAGGCCTTCCTCTTTTTCTAGTCTACACCAAACAGTTATCATCATTGTCTTAAATCAGAAATAGCTACAAGTAACCAATGCTCAAATTAAAACTCGTTAGAAGATTACCTGAGTGTCATTGGTCGAGGTTTGGGATTGTTGTGTCAGTGGAAGCTGAGCATGCTGTGTAACAGGAATTTCAGTCTGTTCATCTGGAGCAGCTACTGCTACTGCGGCTAGTGTCTGTATGGACTGAGTGTGATCTTTCTTTCCTGTTTCTGGACCAGGTGCAGGTTGTGGTTGTTGAACAGCTGCAAGCTGCAATTGCATCATTTTTGCTTTCTCCTGAGCATCGTCTTGCTTTTTCTTGCTGCAAGTTCTCTTGTTGTGGCCCACCTATCCACAGTACATGCATCGAATTGGAGCATACTTCCTTTTCATTTTTGTCTTCGTGCCAGTGGGTCCTTCATCCTTGTCCTTCCTTCTATTTGTTGTTGGTCTGCCTGGTTTAGGTTTGATAGGAGGTGGAACAGGTGCAGGAGAACCAGTTTTCTCCCATAGATCTTGTCCCTTGACAGGATTAACATTGAATTGGTATGTTCTTCTGTAAGCATCCATGCTCAACCATTCGTGGCAATACTCCTCAGGCCTCTTATCATTTTTTTCTTGAATGGCTAATATGGCGTGCATACAAGGCATCCCTATATATGTCACACAAAAAATGAAAGATGAAATCAGTTATGAATCATGGTATGCATATTAAAAATTAAAGTTCAGTTATGAACTCAACCTGTCAACTGCCAAAACCTGCAGGAGCAAGTATGCTTCCCCAAGTCTACCACCATATTAGTAGGCCATCCTTGAACTTCGTACACTTCCTCTTTCGCATCACCCGACCAGTAGGGAGCCCAGTTTCTGGATAACTTAATAAGAGATTCTAGCTTGCTTTGCTGAACTGGAGCAAGTTTTCCTTGATAACTCAGAAGCTTCAGTCTATTATCAGACATGCTTTTCATAATCATTCTTCGCACCTCCTCTGCCAGACTCAGAATAGGCTTACCTCTATCATGCTTCGTCTTTGCATTGAAAGATTCACAAGCGTTGTTGCAAATGTTGTCCACCTTTGACCCTTCACTGAAATGGGCTTTGGTCCAAGCTTCCTTCGGCCACTTGGATAAGTATTCCCAAGCTTTTTTATTAATCCTTTTAACTCTATTCATATTCCTCTCGAACTCAACCGGGGTCCTCAATCTTGCACACTCCCAGACCAAGTCCTTAAGTTCGACGCTGCCCCACTGTTTGGAGAAGTTCCTCCACAAATGCCACACACAAAATCTGTGTGGAACTGCTGGGACGAGTTCTTTGACAGCTGGTATTAACCCCTGCACAAACAGTCAAGCCCGACAAGATTTACAATCATTACAGTCCTCAAAGAAGCATCATTAAATAAAAAAAGTCCTTAAAAATTAAATCGTGATTCAAATTGGTCCTCACCTTTTGCATGTCTGATATGAAACACAAGTTCCTTGCCTCATATTCTCCCAGATCTGATAGCAGCAGCTCCAAGAACCATTTCCAGTTCTCCTTGTTCTCAACATCAACAATTGCATATGCAATCACAAAAATGTGATTGTTTGCATCCTGTCCAGATGCAGTGAGAAGCTGCCCTCCATGTAATGTTTTCAGGAATGCCCCATCTAGACCTATTAATGGCCTACAACCTGCCTTGAAACCCTTCTTACAAGCATCTAGACAGACATAAAATCCCTCAAATTGAGGCAGATTATCAGTTATGGGAATCACACCCACCTGAATTGTGGAACCTGGGTTGGCAGTGAGCAATTCATGTGCATAATCCCATATCAACCCGTATTGAGCAATCACATCCCCTTCAACTATCTTCCTAGATGCCTTAAGAGCTCGGGTAATGCATGAACTATTCAGCTTGACGTCGCACTTCCCAACAAACCACTCATACACCTCCCTATGCTTCATCTTAGGGTGCTTCCTAAGTTTTGGTTATAACTTATTCACAGTCCATTCCAATGTAGCAGCTCTATTTTTATGCTTTCTTGCGCAGGTGTGATTGTCAACTAGTGTTTTTATCTGCCAGGAACCATCACTGGGGTTGTGTCTACAATATACTACCCATGGACAGTCTTCACACTTACAAACTGCCCTGACTCTAACCTTGTCATTCTTACAGAACCTAATATTCCTACCCCATTGTATAGTGTAATCTCTAGTGGCAGCCATAAAATGTTGCTTGGATTTGAAAACCATACTTACCTCAAACTTCAGATCACCAAATTTGGCCTTGTCATTATAATGTGGATACACAGCCGGCCCTTCATCTTCAGAGTCTAACTCATGGGCAGAATCTTCTGACTTCCATTCATCTCCATCTGATGATTCTTCCCAATCAAATTCGTCATCTGACTCTGAAATTACATGAAAATACCATAAGATTTGTGTAGAATAAAAACATTAGTTGAATCAGATCTATTAAACAAGTAAATTCAATAACAAATACACGATTAATTATGCAATACCTCCATCAGAGCATTCATCAGATTCGATGTCCTCATAGCTGGAGTCATCAGTGTCAATAGCTTTATCCCTTGTTCTGTCAGTAGCAGGCCTATGCTTCTCTCTGTGATCTACTTTATTGGGCCTAGAACACTCTACGCCATCATCTCCACTATCACTGTCACTACTGTATATGGAATCTCCTACAACTTTTGGAGGCTTGTACAAACTGTCTTCAGCACTATCATATGAATCATGAGATTAAGTGTCATCTGCAACTGGAGTTGCCTTAACCTGCCTTCCAAATCTTGTACTGGTTGTGGCATTCACCTTCTTGCTGATCTTGGCGGCTGCTGTAGCCTTGCCACTCCATTTAGCAGCCTGGGGTTTAGTCCAAGGTTTGGGCTGTTGGACGGGCTTTTGCATGGGCTTGGTTTTGGGCTTTGTACTAGGCTTAGGTGTGGGCATACGTGTGGGTTGGGGGTTGGGCTGAGGAGTGGGCTGAGGTGTGGGCTGAGGAGTTGGCTCAGGTGTGGCTTTAGGTGTGGGCTTAGCTGTGGGCTGAGGAGTGGACTTAGGTGTGGGCTGAGGAGTAGGCTTATGTGTGGGCTGAGGAATGGCCTTAGGAGTGGGATGAGTTTTGGCTCTTTTTGGCTTAGGTGATTTTTTTGTTCTCTTACTGTAATCTTGGGACATTGAATCATTGTGGTCCTTGTTCAGTTTCTCTGCTTCTTCAGGTATGGTTGGGAAACAAAGTACTTCATCATCATCCTCGCTCATGTCGTCAACCACGTGTGGCTTAGACACTACATGCTCAAAATAGATGTTGATGAGGTGATGATTCCTCCTGCAATCCTTAACCAATTCCAACAGATCAGTGTCATTTTCTAGCCTCCTCAACCCATTATCCAGCAGCGTTCCAGGAACTTTCCACAAGCAGTTGTTCATCTCAGCATATCCCAGCTCCTTGTAGTATCCCTTCACAAAGAAAATGTCTAGAGTGTCTGAATCTACACCCATTAATACTTCAGTATTATCTGGTTCATAACACAGATAGCCTGATTCATCTGTTTGGAACTTCCCACCATGGTGAAATACAAAGGTCATTGGGGGACCTTCCATCTAAAACCAAAACAGCAACACACACAACTGATGCAAATTTTTTTCATGGAGAGGCAAAGCATATTCAACATCAACTCACAAAATGAATCTAACACACACACATGCAGCTACACAGAGCACAGACAACGTTCTCAAGAATCCAAAAACAGGGTCATATATCATGGATAATTACCAAAGCCCTAAGCCTGAACACAGTCTCCTAAACCCTAACATTGCAAACAGTAACAATGGATTTCCAACGATAATACAACCACAATGATCAGGAGATAAAACCACACTAACTCTCACAAAATAAGAAAAGAAAGCTAACCTACCTCTCACGCAAGGCGATGGACTGCCCTTTTCGGTTGACCAGCGTCGTCGCAAATCGGTCACCAACAACTCCAGCACACTGTCGTCCTCGGTCAAGCCTGGTCGTCGCCGTTCAATGCTTCGTCTTTCTGGAGGAAAAAACTAACACACAGGGATTGCAAGGGTTCTTTCTTTTCAGAAGAAGGATGCAACTAGAGAGGGAATACGAAACAAGGATGAAAACCAAGCGTTGTAACGGGGAGCACCTAAAACGACGCCGTTTAAGCCATCGCTGACGTGTCACACTAACGGCCAGGTCAGCATATGTTCATGCCGTTAACCATACATTTGACGGAAGGACTAACGCTACCAATTTTAAATTTTTCGGGGACAATTTTTATTATCTTTTTCTTACGGGGACTCCTTTGGAGATCGGGCTATCTTTCGGGGACCAATATGACTATTTACTCTGCATATTAATCCACTAATATTATTTTTTTTAAACTCCATTATTCATTAAGTATAACAGTAATTTTAGACAACCAAATATTTTATGGATTATACTACACATATAAGTATATTTTATTGTCATCACCAACAACACCAATATTTTATTAATGAATTATTTTTTCAATCAATTTGAATGGAATGCATTTGCTAAATTGAATTGAATTGAATAATAGACGCATGTGTTCTAAATCTGAATTGAATTGAATTGAATTGATAATCTCTAAATTGTAGCCAGAGGTATTTCGAATTTGATTTTATATAATGGATTATGTTTCATTCATTCAGTACTATAAAATTGTTTTACCATGAGTATGTGTTCGATTCATTATACATAAAGCTGTTTGAATTTGATTTTATATAACGGATTATATTTCGTTCATTCATGTACTATACAATTATTTCTCCATGAATACGTGTTCGATTCATTATGCAGAAACTGTTTAAATTTGATTTTAGTGGAATATATTTCATTTATTCAGTACTATACAATTGTTTCACCATGAGTACGTGTTTGGTTCATTATCCAGGAAGTTGTTTGAATTTGATTTTATGTAATGGATTATATTTCGTTCATTCAGTACTATACAATTATTTCACCATGAATACGTGTTCGGTTCAAAAAGCTATTTGAATTTGATTTTATATAATGGATTATGTTTCGTTCATTCAGTACTATACAATTGTTTCACCATGAGTACATGTTCAGTTCATTATGCATAAAGCTGCTTGAATTTGAATTTATATAATGGATAATGTTCCATTTATTTAGTACTATACAATTGTTTCACCATAATAACCTATTCGGTTCATTTCTGTTTTGCACAATTCAAAACTTATCCTCCTCAAACAAAAAATACAGCAGCAACAACAACAAAAGAATGACGACAAGGAGAAAACACGTGAAGAATAAGGAACGCGAGAAAGAAGGAGGAGAATGAGGAGGAGGAGCGCAAAGAAGAATGCGGAGAAGAAGACGCTTCATGCGTAAACGAACGTGAGGAGAAGAAGAAAAAGCGCGGAAAAAAGAGAAGAAGCGTGAGAAAAGAAGAAAGCTGAAAAAGCTCCTGACCTAAAATTACTTGGATGAACTTAGATGCCAAAATTGCTTGAACATGAAGAATATCTCATATTTTATATAACTAAGTCTAATAATATATATGTGTTTTTTTTTTCCTTCATTTTTTTCTTCTTTTTCGTCACTTTTTCTTCCATTTTTAATTAATTATTTCTCGTCCTTTATTTAAATAAAAGCTTTAATATATTTGCATATAATAATATTAATATGTAATTTAAAGTACACGTTAGTTAAATCTAAAACTAAGATAAAAAAATTAAGTAATAAAATAATTGATAATTCACTAAATAAAATTATAAAAATTAGACAAAAATGCAAAAAATGTATTCAATTAAACTAAAAAAAAATCTAAATTGAATAACAACTGAAATGTTTATTTGAATAAAAACGAAACCAACCTTAAATAACTAATAAAAACTCTAAAATGATAAGGGTGCTATGAAACATTTTATTTTTATAGGATTGAAATTTATCGATTGTATTTAACTATTTTAGCGTTCACCTTTTATATACTCCAAAGAACAATATTAAAATTATTAATTTAAAAAGATGACAAATTTAAATTTTAAGATATTTATTGTGCATTTATTTAAATAAAATATTTAAAATTTTTTGCAGATAATACTATTAAATGTGATCTAAAATATACGTTAGTTAAATATAAAACTAAGATAAAAAAAAATTAGGCAACGAGAATAATTGATAATTCACTAAATAAAACTATAGAAATTGGACAAAAATGCAAAAAATAATAAAATGTATTAAAATAAACCAAAAAATTTTAAACAAAACTTAATAATAATCGAATTGTTTATTTAAATAGAAATAAAACTTTAAATAACTAAGAATTCTAAAATAATATGGCTGTTGTGATAAAATTCCTTAAATTTATTAATTTATTAAATTTAAATTTAAAACTACAATGGATTGTTTTAAACTTTAAAAAAGTAAAAATTAAAAATTTGTATTTTTTATTATTTATTTTTCTTAGTGTTAAAAAATAAAGAACAACAAAATAAAATACAAAACTAATATATGAAGTAACTTAACAAAAATGTTTAATAATTTTATTAAGTAAAATTATAAAAATTTGAAAAAGAACAAAAGAAAATATCTTCAATTAAACTAAAATATAAACAAAACTTAATAACAAGTGAATTATTTATTAAAATAAAAAAATTTAGGGTGCGTTTAAGAAAAAAACTGAGACTGAAAAATTGAAATTAAAAGACAAAAATTAAAAAACTGAAACTTAATTAAATTTTAATATTATATTTAATATAAATATACAGGTCTTAATTATATTTTAATCTTTTATTTGGTTTGGTTCAAAAATCAAAATAAATGCAAAACAGAATTATTCCTACAGATTAAAAGAGAAAACAAAAATAAAAACCTCACCCAATCCTCAAGACAACCGTTTCTCCTTCCTCCTTTCTCAATCCCCAGTGTTCCCCGTCAGTTCACCCCATTTCGCCGGCGTCACTCTCTTGCTTGGCGTCGAGTTCGCCGTTGACGACGAAGCTTTGCCACCGTTTCTCCAGTGTTTCGCATACGGTTCTCTCTCTCTTCCTCTGTCTCTCTTTCACTTTCGATCTCTGTCTCTCTCTCTCTCTCACTTTCGATCTCTGTCTCTCTCTTGCTCTCTCTCACTTTCTTCTGTTGGTTGCAGGGGATACTAAATAAGAGCGAATTGGTTGCAATTGATGCTGGAAACAGGGGCTACCCTCCGAATAAGGTATGTAAGTTGATGATTACGATGTTTTTGACACCAAAATTCTGATGATTTGATGATGACACTGATCTGAGGTAGTTAACATCGTTGTTAAGTTTGCATAAGGTCACAAGTTGAAAAGTTGTTTTCCACAGTGAGTGCTTTTGAGTTTGTGGTGTTTGAAATTTAAGGGGAGAAAATGAAGGTTAGATGGTGAATTGGTGATTTAGTTTTGGAGCACATAACCTAGTCATGTGTTTACTGTTTTTCATTGTTTTTCAAGAACCAAAATTGCTTGCAGTTGATATTCTTATTGCTTGCAATTCTTTCACTCTGCCAGATATTTGCAATTATGTCACTGAGAGCTAAAAGAAGATAATTTTGTTTCATTACAATTTTGTTAGCTGAACTTGAATTTAATCAACTCAATTTAACTATTATGCTTTTGTATTCTTTTACTTGTGTTCTATTTAACTATGATGCTTTTGATTCTCTTTTGCTGATATCCTACAATCAAACTTCAAGCTGTTTTGGATTAGAATTGAAGTTCTCTAATTTGTATAAAGCATGTCTGCAGCATTCAATTTATTTGATATTACCTTTCATTAAAATTAAATGATGATATAGAATTTCACTTACAATGAGAATGTATATTTCTTCTTCAAGTCGAGGGCTTGTCAAGAGTATGCTGCGGAAAGATCCAGAGCTTAGGCAAGCGTATGTTTACTTGCTTGACTTCTTAACTGTTACATTTCATCTTTTAAACTATGTATTAACTGGTGAAAAGTTGAAAATCAAATCTACCCTTGCTGTTTGAATTTGTTTGACCGTTTGTTAATTCTGATTTCTGAGGCCAAACAAATAACAACAAGAAAACATAACTCTGTGGCCCCCACACCATGTACCATTCCCAATGTACCCTTTTAACGGCTACTTCTAAGTTCTAAGTTCATCGCAATATCTCATCACCCAAACCCACCGCTATATAAATGACCTCAGCACATTGCTAAAACCAGTTGGTTGTGTACCATTATATCACATCAATAATCAGTAAAAATCCTCAGCATATTTTGTTGTTGTTTTGAAACAATGGCTGGTTGTTTGAGAGCTTCCTCAGCTACTTGTATTTTGGTCCTTTTTGTTGTGTTTGGAATATCTTATGCTGCTAAGGATATCTTGGTTGGAGGCAAGGTTGATGCATGGAAGGTTCCATCTTCACCCTCTGATTCCCTCAACAAATGGGCTGAGAGGGCTAGGTTTCAAGTCGGAGACCGTCTTGGTAATTCTCTTCTTTTTTATTTCAAAATCTAAGTTTCTTTACAAGATTATTTGTGACCAATTATAGAAATTGGTGTATTATAAAATTTGATGATGAAAAAGTATGGTAAAGTTGAGAATGAGTAATCCATAAGTTTTTTCTTTATTCAGTGTGGAAATATGATGGTGGGAAAGACTCTGTGTTGGAAGTGAACAAAGAGGATTATGGGAATTGCAACACATCAAATCCAATTAAGAAGTTCAATGGCGGCAACACTAAGGTGGAGCTGGACCACCCTGGACCATTCTACTTCATAAGTGGAGCAAAGGGTAGCTGTGAGCAAGGTGAGAAGCTTCATGTGGTGGTCATTACTCCAAGGGGTGCACCTGCACCTTCACAGGCACATACACATGCACCTTCTCCTGCTCCTTCACCTTCTTCAGGATTTGAAGATGATCATACACCTGCCCCTGCTGTTGCTCCTTCAAGTGGTGGTGCCAATGCTTTGGAGTCCGGCAGTCTTATGACTCTTATTGGGGTTTTTGCCATGTGGGTTTTCTAATGTGAATCAATGAATGGTTGAATTATATCCAATACAGTAGTTTAATTGAAAATCTGTCACATTGATGTGATATTATTAGATTATTAGTTCTGTAGGGAAGGAATTGAAAGATTTAATTTTTTTCATATATTATTATCATGATTGCCTTTTCAAATATCCTATAAAATATATTGATTTTTACTAAATATTGCATATTGATCATTCTTCTATTCGAAGAAATTTCTTCAAACTTGATATAACTTCATAAAATGCAAAATATATGCTCACCAAATCATATTTTAATACATATGGAGTGTAATTACTAGTTGATGTAGAAGCCAAAGCCAAAAAAAAAAAAAATACTAAAATTCCAAAGGCCCAAGATTAACAACAAAGCAACAAGCATTTCAAATTAATTCATTAAAAATTAAGCCTTACAAGTTGAAGAACCTTAAAATAACTTCTGGAAAAGTTACTAGAAAAGAACATAACATGAACATATAAACATGGATGATATAGGAAACCAGTGAGATCAACACTATACAAGCAGTTGACTGCAAAACATGCCATAAATCTACCCTGCTTATCAGTTGAAATAAACGTCTCCAGCACTGCGAAAGTCATCCAAAAAGTATGGGAAAGCAGCAAGGATGACACAAAATTCTCTCTCTTGAAGGCAGCTCCATTTTATTCAGTTATACTGCAAAACGAAATCAAAGTGTAAAAAGCATATGGAAAAATTCAAAGATGAAATAAGAATTTAATTTTCTCATAAATCTTCAATTATTACAGTAAGCCAGTTGCAGAACTATGGGTGGGTTTGGTAAAGTTTAGCAGAGAAGTGTTGAAGTGTTTGTAGTTTTTAAAAACATACACACTTCACTTTGTGCTCGACAAATCAAAATGATAATGTATTTATGCTTTTAGCTTTTGAAAACTCCTATATAAAGATACTTTACAAAACTAACTGGTGTTTTTTAAATTAAAAGATAATATAACCTTGTATATTAACAAGTGTTCAGATTTATTCTTTTGTTATTATATTTATATTTATGTCTATTACAGTCATTCTAAACTTTACAAAACAAATTTTACTAAAACACAATTGTTGTAGTTTGTACTTATTTTTAAAGGCTCTTTTATTTGATTTAGCAAATATAACTGCTACAAAAGCCATTACTTTTGAAAAACAGAAGGTTTACCAAACCACCCTAAGTGAAATTTTTTGAGAACATAAGAATTTAACATCACAAATAAATGAATAATTGCACATTGTATAATCAAACCTTAACACCAAGCATACACTAAACTTTCAAAGATAATAAGTTAGAAATATGATAAAGTACACCAACCTCCCTTGAATTTTAGGTAAAATTACACATAGCACCCCATGAATTATATGTTGACAATGACAAACCCAGATCTGGTGAGAGGTCAGTGTCCATTTAGAAAAATATAAAGTTACCAGATGTCAGATAAACTTAAATCTTAGAAGAGTTCTGTAAATACTTTTAGAAATAAAGAGGTATGTGTGTAATGTCCCTTATCATCAGAGGCTCAGAGGAGGTTAATGTAATTTTACCAATCACACCAAATCAACAAAGCTTAAACATTTATACATGTTATAAAGTTAGCAAGGCTAGAGTTGTCTATTGCGGGCTAGAGCAATTCTCTAACTAGAAACTTCTCCAGAATCCGCAAACTTCAGTTCTGAGTCGAGATTCTTCAATTTGAGCATAAGATGAATCTTAGTTCTGGAAATGAGCAAGTCAACTGGATTGACTTGGAATCAAAGAAAGCAGTTACAAATCCTTAACTTTTTTCAGTTATAAATTCAAATATTTTGTTTGTCACAGTTATGGTTATATCAGATTCAGTATATGAACAAATGAAGTTTTGATTAACTCTTCAGTAAAGTATTCTTGGACAAATCTTGGACATGAGCTACTAAATAATGATAGTAGTAAAAAATGTTTTCAGACCAGAATAAAGTCTTAATACCCTACAGGATCATCATGCAGTTATTGTACCAAAAGACAGTTTTGGAAGACATCATCAAATTCGTAAAGTAACTTACAATACCAAATGAAACTCTTACCCAGATTCTGAAAAATAAGGGAGGCACAACGGCACAAGCAGCTCAAAATGATCATCACTCGTCATCATCTGAAATGTCAATGACTATTGGTTCCTCAGTTTTTCCATTGTTATGACCAAAAACCTCAAGTGGTTCTTTCTTCACGTGCACCTCAGCATCAACTTGAACAGGGTGTTCTTCAGAAGATGGATGCTTTCTCTTCTGACCAGCCTGCTCCTGATAGTTGCTCATCATTGGTACCTCCCCAATGCTCATGTTAGCCATTTCTTTTCTTTGTACTGCATAAAATAACCGTATTCAAAATGAAATACATCCAACCATTTGAGTAATACTCTATTCAGTTCTAGTAATTGTAAGCTTGTGTCATCAAACCCCAACTTAAGCAAATTCATTTTGAAGTATTCAATATTTTACTTTGTATTCAATTTGCCCCAAATTAAATAATTAATCCCAGTGGGGTTAATTTTCTAAAAAAAAGTAGCGATAAAATAACTCATTTTTGTGTATTCACTTGCAACTCAACATGTTATCATCATAGCATAAAATGTGGCTCCCACTACTCACTTCAGATTCATTACCTCACCACATCGGATCATAGGATGGACTGTGATGAGTGTGATCCCCATTTTAACTGGTCATCACACTGTATCATCCTATGATGATGAAGTGATGAGTCCCAAGTACATAAAAAATGCATGGCACAAATATGTCTCTTCTCTATAGTTGGGGACTATTATCCTAGAGGCTTACACTTTCATGCATTAAAGTTCAGAGTTATATAACTTACAATTACTTACCTGAAGTGAGGTCACGTAAGGAGTGGTCAACAGAAGGCTGCTCATCCAAGAAAGAAGAAGGCGGTGGTAGAGCTTCGCAAACAAAAACCCAAATCGACTAATATTAATTCTAAGATCAGATAACTGAAACTTGAACTCAAGAAAGAATTAAATTGTAGAGTACCTTGACCTACATCCCCAAAGGGTTCCAGTTTGCGTTGGTAAACTTTTAACCTGTCCTGTGAGAGTCGGAGACAAAAGCAACAACATTAACGATTAACTAACATACTTTGGGCGTGGAAACTTACAAGGAAGTGTTAAGCGAGAAATGGAACTTACAAGTTCAGATTTGAGGGGATGATAATCTGGATTAGTCCCTTTGCATCTCAACTTCACTACACAGAAACAAAACAACAAAAAGCCCTAAGCATGTGTGTGAATTGGGAATTTGGAAGAAGAAATGAAGAAAAAGACGAAAGTACATGAGAAAAGGGTGGAAGTGATGTTGGCAAGGGTTAAGAGAGAGTGAGCGCGTTGAAGAGGAGGCATTTTAGAGAGGATGAAAGGGTTTGAGAGAGAAAGAATATTCGGCAGCTCTGCTTCCAGATTCTCCAGGCTGGCTACCGTGCGCCTCAGTGCTTCGCTCATCTCTTTCGGTACGCCCTCACCCACACTTTCGCTTCCCCTCGCCATTTTCTGTCTCTCTCTTTCGGTTTTAGTCTCAGGGGAAGTAGAGATGTTGGTGACTCATAAGTCATAAGGGGCTAATTTTTTTTTATATTGGCTAAATATAGGTGTAATACGTTGTTACGGGAAAATTAGGTGTTTTTTTTTTATATGGTGTTTTATTTAAATCGGACGGTCCGATTTGTTTGATAAAAAAATAAACCACAAATCGGAGGGTCCGATTTGCTTGAAGAATAAAATAAACACGAAATCGGAGGGTCCGATTTGTATTTTTTATTTTTTTTAATTTGTTGAAATGGAAATCGGACGGTCCAATTTTAACATTAAATTTTTTTTATTTTTGAAATTACAAATCGGACCGTCCGTATTGTAATTTTAACTTTTTTTTTTTTTCAAACTGAAAACGGAGGGTCCGTTTTCTGCTAACACCATATATATGTAAAATATCTCTCTTCTCCACATTATTGTATTACTACATCCTCTTCTCCATATAAAAAATCAAAAGGTGGTCATAAGGAGAGAAGCACAACATTCAAGGGGAACATGGCAACATGCTTTTTCACTATTTGATTAGTGAAAATTCAGTTAACATGAGTAAATTATTTAATAATTTTTAATTATTAATTTTATATAAAATTAATCGTACTTAAATTTTTATTCTATTTTATAGTTTCGTTCATCTAATAAATAAGAGTAAATTATATTTTTTAAATAAATAATTAAATAAGTCTTAAGAAAAAAAGAAAATTTTATTTTTATTTATGATAGAATTTAAATTTATCGATTGTATTTAACTACTCTAGCGTTCACTTCTCAATTTTCATATACTCTAAATAACAATATTAAAATTACTAATTTAAAAAAGATGACAAATTTAAATTTTAATATATTTATTGTGCATTTATTTAAATGAAAAATTTTAAAAATTTTGCAGATAATAATATTAATATATGATCTAAAATATACTTGTTAAATATAAAACTAAGATAAGAAACTAGACGATAAGAATAATTAATAATTCACTAAATAAAACTATAGAAATTGGACAAAAATAAAAAAATAATAAAATATATTCAATTCAACCAAAAAATCTAAACAAAATTTAATAATAATTGAATTGTTTATTCAAATAAAAATAAAACCTTAAATAACTAAAAATTTTAAAATAATATGAATGTTGTGATAAAATTCCTTAAATGTATTTATTCATTAAATTTAAATTTAAAACTACAATGAATTGTTTCAAATTCTAAAAATTAAAAATTTGTATATTTTTCTATTATTTATTTTTATTAGTGCTAAAAAATAAACATAACAAAATAAAATATAAAATTACGATATGAAATTGCTTAACAAAAAATATTTGAAAATTTTACTAAATAAAATTATAAAAATTCGAAAAAAAAAATGTATTTAATTAAACTAAAATCTAAACAAAACATAATAACAAATGAATTATTTATTAAAATAGAAAAAAATCTTAGGGTGCGTTTAATAAAAAAGACTGACACTGAGAAATTAAGATAACAAAAATTTAGAAACAGAAACGTAATTAAGTCTTAAATACTGTATTTGGCGTGTGATGTACAAGCCAAAGACTGAGCAGAAATCATACGGTTCGCTTTCTCTTCCTCTGTCTCTCTTTCACTTTCGATCTCTGTCTCTTTCTCTTGGCTCTCTCTCACTTTCTTCTGTTGGTTGCAGGAGATACTAAATAAGAGCAAATTGGTTGCAATTGATGCTGGAAACAGGGGCTACCTACCCTCCGAATAAGGTATGTAAGTTGATGATTACGATGTTTTTGACACCAAAATTCTGATGATTTGATGATGACACTGATCTGAGGTAGTTAACATCGTTGTTAAGTTTGCATAAGGTCACAAGTTGAAAAGTTGTTTTCCTGAGTTTGTGGTGTTTGAAATTTAAGGGGAGAAAATGAAGGTTAGATGGTGAATTGGTGATTGAGTTTTGGAGCACATAACCTAGTCATGTGTTTGCTGTTTTTCATTGTTTTTCAAGCACCAAAATTGCCAGATATTTGCAATTATGTCACTGAGAGCTAAAAAAAAGATAATTTTGTTTCATTACAATTTTGTTAGCTGAACTTGAATTTAATCAACTCAATTTAACTATTATGCTTTTGTATTCTTTTACTTGTGTTCTATTTAACTATGATGCTTTTGATTCTCTTTTGCTGATATCCTACAATCAAACTTCAAGCTGTTTTGGATTAGAATTGAAGTTCTCTTAATTTGTATAAAGCATGTCTGCAGCATTCAATTTATTTGATATTACCTTTCATTAAAATTAAATGATGATATAGAATTTCACTTACTTGCTTGACTTCTTAACTGTTACTTTTCATCTTTTAAACTATGTATTAACTGGTGAAAAGTTGAAAATCAAAATCTACCATTGCTGTTTGAATTTGCTACTAGTTCATTGATAGGTTCAATTTATTTCCTCTCTTTTGCTGAACAGATCTGCTACATATACTATCATCTACTCCGAGACATCCAAACCTCACTGAGCACACCAGTGAGAAAGCCAAGGAAGCTAAAGATATACAAGTGAGAAAGCTAGTGGATACAGAACAGAAACTCTTGGAAGCAAAAGGAAATGCAGATCAAGTTATAGTGTTGTGTTTTAAATTGTAGTAGGAGCATTTGTTTGTATTTGTGAATGTTATAAAAGCAAAGTATATGAATGAATTAGATTGGCTGGTTTGTTGACATTGAATTCTTGAAATTAGATTGGCTGTTTTGGAAGATTCTTCTCTTCTTTACCTAGTTACAAACAAAACAAATGCAAATGCAAATTCTTCTCTTCTTGACAATGTATATCTTGATCTTCTTCCGTTTCCCTTAGTTGAAGAACTTCTACAACGGTAAACCAACTGGCTCAAAGATAAATACTAGTAGTAGCAAATAGCAACACCGAATCTCAATCTTGTTCTTGTAAATAACCTAACTCTTTCATAAATCACATTTATAATTAAAGCTAGTATCACAGAAAGTGAAGTTGGCTATAACATTGTAGTGTCCAATCATAAATCATATTCACGTCTAACCATATATATCCATCATAACTCCTCTCCCCATTACTAGAAACAAAACCCAACTTTCATAAATAAATGACTTAACTCACCATGTTAATGTCTCTCAGGTGCAATTCCAGAGCCTCTGAACATTCATGGTGGTTTTTGAACAAACAAGCTACTAGTAATATTGCATCATATATAGATAATGTCATACATTTTTTAAAATAGCATCAAACAAATTAAGATATAAAAATTTATATTTTTTTTAGTTATTGATTCTTGTTAATACTGAAAAGTAAACAACAAATTAAGATATGAAATTGCGTGAGAAGAACATTTAATAATTTCATTAAGTAAAACTATTAAAATTTGAAGAAGAACAGAAAAAAATGTATTCGACTAAACCAAATTCTAAACAAAAACTGAATAACAAGTGAATTATTTACTAAAATAGACAAAAAAAAAAACTTAAAAAAACAATAAGATCTAAATCACTTTTGGTTCCTAATTAAAATCGAAACTGTCTTAATCAACACGAGTTATCCACCTTGGCATTAGCTTCTTCGCTTGCGGACTTGACAAATTTCTTCCAAAAAGAATGGTTTTGCCACACAACAGACATCTCTTCAATGGGAACTCCTTTAGTCTCGGGAAGAAACTTATGAATAAAACCGCTCATGACCAAAACAAAGAAAGCAAAGAAGATGAAGAGGCCAAATTTCATGTGGCAGAGCATGGAGGTGAATACTTGAGCAATTGCAAACGTGAAAATCATATTGACGGACACATTAATACTCTGAGCTGCAGATCTGACTTCAAGGGGAAATATCTCGCTAGGAACCAACCATCCAAGAGGACCCCATGACCATGCAAATCCCATGACATAGATGCATATAAATCCCACCACAAGGAACGCATACCATTTTGGCAAGATTCCGGGGTTTCCATCCACTCCAAATTTACTTGCTATCGCGGCGGTTATCACAATCTGACAGATAAACATCTGAGCACCGCCTTCGAGAAAGAGCTTGCGCCTTCCAACTTTGTCAACGGTAAAGATTGAAACAAAGGTAGCAAGCGCATTAAAGCCACCGGTGATCATGGAAGACATAAGAGAAGCGTTGCTGCCAAAACCAATGGTTCTGAACAAAACAGGAGCATAGAAAGTAATGACGTTCATGCCAGTGAGTTGCTGGAAGAAAGGAATGGCTATGGCCATCACGAGCTGAGGCCTATAATGCCTCTTCAACAGAGTGGCCCATGGGTGTTTCACTGCCATGGACGATTGACTAGCCTCAACGAGGTCCTTGAACTCTTCGTCCACGTCACTGGTTCCTCTAATCTTGATCAGCTCTTGCTTGGCTTTCTCATCTTTGCCACGCTCGATCAAGGAGCTCGGCGAGTCGGGGAGAAAGATTGCGCCGATGATGATCATGACGGCGGGGACAGCCGCGAAACCCAAGCTGTAGCGCCAGCCTTCACCGTTCTTCATCTTGGCGAAGAAATAGTTGAGGACATTGGCCACAAAGATTCCAATGGTGATGGCCAATTGGAACATCATGTTAAGGGCTCCTCTGTATTTGTAAGGAGCAACCTCCGACACATAGATTGGAACAGACTGATTGGCACATCCAATTCCGAAGCCAAGCAACATGCGACCAACAATGAGCATCCACACTTTCTGAGCAAAGGCATTGAAACCAGCACCCACGAGGAACAGAATACCGCCGGATAACATGGTAAGACGCCTTCCAAAGATTCGAGTGATGGAAGACGCACAGAGTGATGCCACCAGAGCAGCCAGATACAGGGAGGATGTAAATAGTGTCAAAACCTGGCTATCAAACCTGCAATACTGATTGTCAGATGGCTTCATGTTCATCTCCTTTGCATACACGTCTGGGAAAAATTTCTTCAGAAAAGGATCCATCGATGTAACTCCACCTGAGATGCCAAGATCATATCCAAAAATTAGTCCTCCGAATGCAGCAACCATGCACGTCACAAAAACCCGGAAAGTGAGTTTTCCCGGATATTGCTTCCCATTGCCGGACCCCTTTCCAATGACTCCACCCGCCATTGTTATATTTGATCGGTTAATGGAATTGCTAACAAGGGAGAAGAGAAAAATAATCACTGATGATGAGGGAGAGATATGACTAAGAGAAGAGAAGGGAAGAGAAAAGAAAGGACTAGTGTTTGGTTTGTAGTTGAGTTGAGATCTGAGGAGAGAACAAACACTACGATATTTATAGATGGATTCATGATTTTTCCGCCGAATTATTATCTTTTTTTTTTCTTTTATTATATTATCTATCTTCTATCTTTTGTTTAAAATGATACTAATTATATATCATCAGTGAATTGAGATCACATCAGAGAAAGAACACAGAGTACAATATTTATATATCTTCTTATACTATTTTAAATATTAAATCAATAAGCAGTTTAAATAAATCTTTCTTTTAACATTTTAAAATAATATTTAAATAAAATTTATCTATATCTATATATACATAAATAGTATTAAATTAAATTTAAACTGCAAAGACTATCTATTTTTATATTTTTGAAATTATTTTAAATATTAAATCAATAGACAATTTAAAATAAATCTTATCTTTAAGCATTTTAAAATAAAATTTATCTATATCTATATCTATATATATAGATAGATAATATTAAATTAAATTTAAATAAAACAAGAAAACAAAAGTCAGGTTATCTAATAATAAATCAAAATTTAATTTTAAAAATAACATAAAAGATTGTTAAACGTGGTTTATCTTCTAAAAAAATTCTAGAACACTATTATATATAGAGGTCAATATCAAACTAATCCACTAATAATTTATTGATGAAAGATAATACTAATTAAGAAGTTAAGTGAAAGAAAAAAAAATAAATTTTTAAATTGGCTAGGAAGAATGAAAATGCATTATCATCCAACATCTATGAGCGAAAGCTACAAGCAGAGCTTTAAGAAAGACAAAAGAAAACAGTTCGAACGGAAATGATTACAACAACTCTTATAGAGAGGCGAAGTTAATGGCAGTATTTTTAAAGCATCGAATCAACATAGATTCAAAGAAAGAGCAATAGTTTGAGCAGGAAGATGGATTGATCTCTTCTCTACTCTTCCGAGCGAACTTGAGACTCTAGCCATATCGAAGATCACATATGATAATGAGGGTTCTCACTTCTACAGGCAAAAATACCTTGCAGTATACAATCCTATAAAAAAATTCAATAGTGATCAAGACAAGTTCATAGGAACAAAATATACAACTGATTTCGAATGAAAAACTCAAAGAAGCAATATAGAAGTTGATGGTTTCAGTGGCTAAGAGAAGGGGAGTTGAATCTTAGCCCCCTTTTTGCTTGCTAACACTTGCTGGACTTAGAAGAAACTTTTCTGTTTTTAGCTCGTTCCTAGCCACGAAACATTTTCATTTTGTCTCGTCACTTGACATGAGACATTTTTTATTTTTCATCTGAACAGTAAAAACAGAATTGAAGTAGGAAGAGAGAGAGAGAAGATTACACCCAGATATATCCTGGTTTAGCTGCTAAGTGCAGTGCAGCCTACATCCAGTCTCCATCACAACAATGATGGAATTTCACTATAATCATCCAGATTACAAATTGTAAAGTGCTAACCCAACTTACAAGGGGATTCCCACAGAATCATGAAACACAATACAGATGTACAAAGGAACTCTAAGACATCTATGGTTTTTTCTTTTAATTTTGTACTCTCTGTCTTTTTTCGCTCTATGACTTTTTCATACAAACCTCATTGTTTGCCTTTTTTCCATGAGACTCAAGACATGACAAAATTAAACAGAAAAATATTAAACAAAATACATTGAAGGAGAAGAGAAAATTGTTAGCTCAGGTAGCTCTGAGAACTCCGTGCCTTACACTCTCAAATTTTCTCCTTGCTCCAAACAGTGGCCGTTCTCTCTTTTTTAAAGAAGAGGGAAGCCTCCACTCTTGAAGCCAACACCCAAACCAACTTCTTCCTCCTTCAAGAAACAGAACCGGTTCGACCACATAGAGAGAGAAGAGATAACCATGCAAAACCCAACATGCAATTACCTCTAGTCCTTTCTTGATCATCACTCTTCATCAATCCGAACTCTCCATCCTTGGCTTGCTCTCCAAGATGGATTTCTGGCCCTTGATGCTTCATGCTGATGATGGCTTCATCTGCTTCAATCTCTGCCTCTTCCATCACTTCGCCACTCTAGCTACTTCCTGTGGTGGTTGAGTAGAATCAAAGACAAGTCATGCCTCCAAGAATCTCACCTTGCTGGCCAAATCTTTATCTTCCTTTTCTGAGCATGAAGAGCTCGAGATTACCTCACCAAATCTAACTATATTAGGTGACAATCTCAGCCACTACATACTTTTGGTTTTCTTTTTCTTGCCATCATTAACTTGATGGCCTTGAAGCATGCAGCTTCTTCTTTTTCTTTTTGGTAGCTTAGTGTAGCTTTCATGGTTGCTGTGACATGACCGAAGAGAAGAGAGAAAGGGATGAGAGAGAAGAGAGAGGATGAAGAAAAGCAATAAAGTGTGTTTGAATAAATTAATTAAAATGGGTTGCTTTTACGTCCCTTTGATTGAGTAGCGTGTAGCATTGATGATCACCATCATGTCAATCACACTTTCTCTCTCATAGTTCCCATGCATTTATTAACTCCGCTTCAAAGAGATTTGAATTCCATCACATGGTATCAGTGGAATCCATTGGGAGTGTGCAGCATAATTAAAGAAATGGGTTTTATTTGTTAAAAGGATAAAGCAATATTGTGTGCCCCATCTCCTTTTGATTTCGATCCAAGCAAGTTGGTCATTTACCAACAATAAATTTGGGCTTGTACATTTAAATTTGGCCCAACATTATAATGATCAATTCAGCCATACATCATTGAATATTTTTGAATCAATGCTGAATTGATTTAACCAATTGGGCTTAAGTAACAGTTTCTAGCCCAAATATGATTTCAGCCAACATTATCACAATGTCTTAATACCAAGGCTTAATACCAAGGCTGAATATTTTTTATACAATTGAGCTTGATATATTTTTCTTTTTTTTTCGGCCCCAGTAACAATCCTGCATCACAAAATTATTAATTAACGTATGTTAAATAAAAATCAAATTAATAATTTTATAATTAATTATTTCAATAATATTTATTCATCATCAAAAATTAAATTAGAATTTTCCAAACTCATCAGAAGTAAATTCAAAAATATTACTGTTGAGTTTAACAACAATGATAAATCATCTTTCTAAATCCGTAGACATTGTTAGTTCTTTTAAAGTATTATTCTTTTGTTATTTCAATGTGCAGTAGAGTAAGAGCATAAATTAGTTTAGAGATAAATTCTTCAATCTCTTCATTAATTTTATTTTATTTAATTCACCTCTCAATAGTCATGTATATACACACATAGCCACCTTATATCTATATGACTATATCCATCTTGTTGCATATGATTTGAGACTTGCCGTAAGCGCTTCTTTTTATTTTTTCAATATATTTTTTGTTTGCTAAATGACCTTAAGAAATATCATTGAAAAATTAGTTTTGAGGCAAGTTTAGTTTAATTTAAATAAAAATTTGCTTAATTTTTTTAATGTTTATTGGATTGTTCGTTGCCAAAGATAAAAACGATTTTAAAATCAGGCCATAATTCATCAGATTGTCTTAATTCTTAAATAGATAAAATTTTTATTCAAAAAAAACTCGTAAAACATAGATTTTTTTTTGTCGATCACATTCTTTAATCTATAATAAAAAAATGAGCTGCCAATTTAAATAATTTTATTTAGAAAATTTTTTTAAGAGTCTAAGAAGATGTTAAAGAAAAAATAATACAGTAATTAATTACAAACATTAAATAAATAAATATAAAATAAATTCCTTAAACATACACAAATTATTTTAATTTTTAATAAAAAAAATTAACACCCCTGTTAAAAAACTATTTTATACTCTACCGTCACCTCTTTCTTTCTTTTTCACCCCTCTCCTTGCTATCTTTTCCTCTATGATAACGCCTTCCTTCACCACTGCTGCCTAATGCCTTGTTCCGATCAGATTTTATTTGCATTTTTTCTGGTCATGAAAGAGTATGATCACATACTTACGAAAATTGATCTTCAAATGTGTTATCCTCCCTAGTAAGAAAGCACAAATTATGGTATAACAGATTGTTATACGAAATTTTTTTAATTTTTTTTATCTTTTATTATATTTAATTTTTATGGTTAGATAAAATGAGATGAAATGAGATAATATTACTATAATTTTATTATATGTATCTATCTTTTGTTTAAGATAAATTTTTTTTTGTCTTAATTTGAATAATATTAACTCTCTAAAAAAAGATAAAATATATATACAGATAAGATTAAAATAGAGATGATCAAGTTTTAGATAAAAATTAAAAGATATAAATTAAAAAATATCAAAGTGTGATCAATATAAAAATAATGTATAAAGATGAGACATATGTTAAAATTTTAAATAATACAGAAACTAATAAAAAATCTGACAGAACAACTTAAATAATTATCACTATTTTTTACCGTATTTAAATTAAAAATGATTTAATTTAAAAATAATCAATTATCTATGAGGCAAGCTAAGTTTTCTTTTTTCATGAAATCAAATATTTGTAAAAATAAATTAAATAATAGTTTAATTTAATACATTAAATATTGTATTTTATCTTTAAATACATGCATTTAAATAATTTTATATCAATAACAAAATATAAAAAAAATTGTATCAATAACAAAACATAAAAAAAAGCATGTTTAGATAAAGAAAAGGAAGACAAAATATGAAAAAAAAAGTAAAAAAATAAGATGTGCTGTTGTCGGGTTCCGGACAGGTAGGATTCACGGGTGAAAGAGTGAGAACGCCCTGACCTTGATCGCGCTGGTTGCAGACTTCACGAGCTGCCGAGCACTTGCCCTGGTGAGAGGATGAGGGGGAGGGCCACCTGCAAAGACACTCCGACGCTCAAGTCAGCTAGTGTACAGGCGGAGGAAAATGATGTGGAAAAGTGACGTACCTCGGGGGAAGAGCCAATCTTCCCCTTATATACGTCAGTTGTGGGCCCCTTGTGAGGACAGACCCATATCCCCAAAGACATTGTCCTGCAGCCGCGTGCAGGTCGTACAAGACACGTGTCCGAGTCGTTCGAAGGGCGAGGAGCCGGGTCGGGTGGAGCTCGGGCCAGGGCCGACCCGTCGGGTGTTTGGGCCGGGCCGTAACAGTGCCCCCACGCGCCAATGGTAGCCGTGGGAGCTACCAATGGCGTGTTGTCTCGTTTCTCACTTGGGGTCGTCTGGTCGGTTGTCCGTGATAAGGACGTGCCCTTTACGCGCGTGTCCTTTGGTTGCGCCAGCAACCGTTTCGTCGCATCGTTCCCCGTGCCGATCATTAAATGCTCATAATGGGGTGAAAAACCCTGGCTGAAAAGACTGTTCTACCCCCAGACGTTTCGCGCTTCCTGGGACAGTTTTTAAACGGGCCAGTTTAAGCAACCCTTTCTTTCTTTTGCCATCTTCTCTTTTCTGCCATCTTCTTACTCCCAAATCTCATCATTTCTTTGCTGTGCTGTTTGTGCGCCTCTCCCTTCATATCTTTCTTTAACGCTGCTCCGCCGTTCTTCCCCTAATTCAGGTAATTTTCGAATCGCACTCTCTTTTATGCATTATTTTGCATGTCTGTTGTTTGGTTTTTTGCTGTTGTTGTGTAGCTTTTTAATTGCGACTAGATGGGGGGGAAGTACCATTCCAGGGTAGGCTTTTCTTGTTCTTTTCGTGTTTTAGTCTCGATTGGCCTTAGTCGGGAAGTCGTGGGGGTAGTGTTTGTGTTCGGCCTGAGCAACCGATCTCTTAGACTGACTGGATGGTCCCCCCATGTAGGTATGGCTCGCACGGTTTCCCGGGCTTCCGTTAACCCCGCGGCGTACGATCCCTATGCTTGGGTCGTTTCTGACTTGAAGGATTCGCCTAACCAAATGGGCGAGGAGGAGCTTACCGAGTTCCGACAAGCCGGGTACCTGTGTGGTGGGACTGACGAGGAAGCCAATTACGACGTTTTCGTCCCGGCTCCTCACGAGCGATTGTATGAAATCAACTTCCACCACCCCCGAGTCGCCGACTGGATTTGGTTCTACAAGTCCATGTTCACCCAAGTCGGCGTTCGTATCCCGTTCTCAGCCTTTCAAATGGCGCTTTTAAGTCGAATTTCCGTGTCGCCATCGCAGTTGCATCCGAACAGTTGGGCCTCGATCCGCTGTTTCGAGATGGTTTGTGAATACCTCGAACTGCCGGTGTCTGTAGATGTTTTCCTCTTCTTTTTCACCCTCACAAACCCTTCCAAGGAGGGGAAACACAAAAAGGGGTTCATGTCCTTCCGGTCTGCTCAAGGTCGGAGGATTTTTGGTTTGTTTGAAGATTCCTACCACGGGTTTAAGGACAAATATTTCAAGGTCCGCCCTGTTAAAGGTCGTCATCCCTTTTGGTTGTCGTTGGAGGGAGTACGGCTCATCCCGACCTATTGGAGTTTCGGGGCAGGGTCCAATACCTTCATTAAGGTAACCTATAACGGCATGTCGGCAGTGGATAGGCAGATTGCCGAAGTGTTGGTGGCGGTCTTTGGGAAGAACCTAGTGAATCCCCACCTCCTTATGGGTGACCGGGAGTCCGGTCGTAATTATATTTGTGAGAAACTTGTACTTTGCCCTTTACCTTTCTGTTTTTACTGATACTTTGTGGCGATTAACCGATCTTTTTTACTTTCCTGCAGTGGAGATGTCTGCGTCGGTGACGGGCCTTCCCAACTTGTTCCAAACTTTCCTCTGTGCCAGCGACGATGAAGGGGATAATGAAAAATCTGCCGCCGAGAAGTCCGCAATTCCTCCCGAGGACAAAGCTACCTCAGAGCAAGAGGTCGCAGTTGATGGAACCGGGACCTTGACCCAAGCCGCCCAGGTCGAGGGCGAGAAAACGGTTCATGCCTCTCCCTTCCGCGAAGTGATAGGCACCGGGGGTTCGTCGTCTGCCCCTGAGACCGATGATGGCGTGGAGGAGGTTCCTAACCCCAAGAGGAAAAGGAAGATGTCCTCCAGTCCCGAGGGGGTCCTCACCGTCATGGAGAGGAACTTTGATGCTGGGAACTTCATAGATTCCCAGCTCATCCCTGGTACTGAGGAGTACTTTCACGAGTCTTCCCTTGCCGGTCAGGCGAGATGGATGTACCGTACTCTTCTGCGGGGCGCCGTGATAGCCCGGAAGGCTGAGTTTGAGCTGTCCGGGATGGAGTCCCTCCGTAGGAGGTTAGAAGCTAGTGGGAAGGCCAATAATGAACTGAAAAGTGAAGTTGAGACTCTCCGGGAGCAGCTGACCCAGTCAAACGAAAAGCTTGACGCTGCCGAGAAGAAGGCCACTGCTGCCGAGAAGAAGACTGCCACTGTTGAGGAGAAGTTAAAGGACTCGGACGCCACGGTTTCTCGTCTTGTTGAACGTGAGATGACTTTGGAGAGCCAGGTAGGCGCAGCGCAGAAACGGGTGGCCGAGATGGAGAAGGAAAAGTAGGTCGTGGAGGCCGAATTAGCAACGTGGAAGGCTAAGTACAAAGATGTCGTGAAGCAGGGGAAGGGTGCAATTTTGGCGACCGAGGAGGCTCTTAAAGCTCAGGTCAAAGTCATTGCTCCCGAGTTTGATACGTCGGCGATTGGAGTTCTCAAAGTTATTCAGGATGGCAAAGTCGTCGACGCCCCCAAGAAATGAATCTCTGTTTAGAATTTTTGTCTAGCCGTTTTGTTTTGACTTGTGAACAATTTTAGTTTTAGCCGTTTTGGCTTGTGAACAATTCGATTTTAGCCGTTTTATTTTGGCTTGTGATCAATGACCGTTTTAATCGTTTGCTCGAGTTGTCGTGATAAACTTTTCCTTATTTGTCTGGTCGTGTTTCCGTTTCTATTAACCGTTTTTGGTTTATTGTCGTCATTTATATCGATGGCCCATGGCCTTTCGCGCAGTCGTTACGATGGTGGTTGACGGGTTCCCGGGGTGATCAGTCCCGGGGACGCGCGTCGTCGTTGGTCGTGATGGGGTGGTTTATCTGGAAAATTGAGTGACAAAACAGGAGAGAAAATTTGCACAAGTATATCTTATTCGGTAATCGTGTAGAGGACTCGTAAGTCGCTATGAGAAGTTCAAAAGTTAAATTTGCAAATTAACTACTTAGCTAGCCTGGTCGACTTGTCGGGCCATTCTCTAGGAGTAGAATCTTCTTAGGTTGTCCGCGTTCCATGTTCTCGGGACTTCTTTGCCGTCAAGCCTTTCCAACTTGAATGCTCCTTTTCCCATCACTCTTTTGATTCTGTAGGGGCCTTCCCAGTTCGCCGCTAGCTTGCCTTCTCCGGGGGTCGGTAAGCCGATATCATTTCGCCTCAAGACGAGGTCGTTTAACTCGAATTCCCTCTTAAGCACTTTGGTGTTGTAGCGCAGGGCCATTCTTTGTTTTAGCGCTGTTTCTGTCAAATGGGCCATTTCCCTGGCTTCATCTATCAGGTCTTTTTCTACGGTTTCCTCCACTCCTTTCAAAAGTAACCGCGGGCTCGGTTCTCCGATTTCTACGGGTATTACTGCATCCACCCCGTACGTTAGTCAGAAGGGAGTTTCCCTAGTGGAGGATTGTTCAGTTGTTCGGTAGGACCAGAGAACCGCTGCTAGTTCGTCGGCCCAAGCACCCTTTTTATTGTCCAACCTCTTTTTTAGCCCTGAAAGGATAACCTTGTTGGCGGACTCCACTTGTCCGTTCGTCTGAGGGTGTTCTACCGAGGAGAACCTTTGCCTTATACCCAGGCCATTGAGAAATTCCGTGAACTTTTTGTCAGTGAACTGCGTGCCATTGTCCGAGATGACGACTTCCGGTATCCCGAATCGCGTTATCACCTGCCTCCACATGAATTTCCTGCAATTGGACGAGGATATGCTAGCTAGTGGTTCGGCTTCTATCCATTTGGTGTAGTAGTCAATTGCGACTATGAGGTATTTGACTTGCCCAGGGCCGACTGGGAAGGGCCCCAAGAGGTCGACTCCCCATTGAGAGAATGGCCGGGAGGTCGTTAGCAAGCTTAACTCGGAAGCCGGCGCCCTGGCAAAGTTGGCGTTCTGTTGGCACTTTACGCATTTTTTCACAAACTCTTTGGAGTCCGCCATCATCGACGGCCAATAGTATCCGGCTCGGAGTAGTTTCCTCGCTAAGGCCTTGCCTCCGATGTGGTGCCCACAGCAGCCCTCATGGACTTCCCTGAGGACGTAGTCCGTTTGGTCGGGATGTAGGCACTTCAGTAGGGGTTGGTTGAGCCCTTTCCTGAATAGCTGTCCTTGGATAACGGCGTATTTGGCCGCTTCCCTTCTCAATTTCGCCGCGTCCTTTTGGTCACTAGGGAGTTTGCCGTGTTCCAGGAAGTCGGTGATGGGATCTAGCCATGAAGAACCTAGGCTTGTCATGTGCAGTGTGATTGCTGGTTCTCTCGTCAAGCCTTGGATGAGAGACCGGTTCCCCTCTCCCGGCTTCGTGCTGGCTAACTTTGATAGGAGGTCTGCTCGTGTGTTCCTTTCTCTAGGTACGTGGTGGACCGTGACCTCTTCGAACTTTTGGCTCAAGCTTTTAACCTTTTCCAAGTACTTCTGTAGCAAAGGGTCTTTGGCTTGGTAGCTACCGTTTACTTGGGAGGTGACGACTTGGGAATCACTGCATATTTCTATTCTTCTTGCGCCGACTTCTGCTGCTAGGGTTAGGCCTCCTATAAGGGCCTCATATTCTGCCTGGTTGTTCGAGATGGGGAACTCGAATCTGACCGACTGTTCGTATACAACTCCAATCGGGCTTTCCAGGATGATCCCGGCACCTCCGAAGGTCTGGTTGGAGGCTCCGTCCACATGGAGCTTCCACCGTGTGCCCCCTTCCTCGCTTGCGTCCCCCGTTACTTCTACTAAAAAATCCGCCATAGCCTGCGCCTTGATGGCTTGCCGGGGCTCGTACCGTATGTCATATTGGGAGAGTTCGATGGACCAAGTCATCATTCTTCCCGCCAGATCGGGTTTTTGGAGTACTTGCCGGATCCCTTGGTCCGTTCTGACGACAACTTGGTGACTCTGGAAGTACTGCTTCAACCTTCTTGAGGAAGTTAGGAGTGCCAAAGCTAGCTTTTCCAACTTGCTATACCTTAATTCTGCCCCTTGCAAGGCCCTGCTTATGAAATAGACTGGCTGTTGAGTTCTCCCGTCCTCCCGCACCAAAACTGCGGCCAGGGCTTCACTCGTTATAGCGAGATATAGGTATAGTGGCTCCCCGTCCTTTGGCTTCCCGAGAACGGGTGGTGCCGCCAGGATTTCCTTGAAGTGTTGAAAGGCTTCTTCACATGCGGGCGTCCACTCAAACGCCATCCCTTTCTTCATGAGGTTAAAGAATGGCAAGGCCTTTGTTGCCGAAGCTCCGAGGAATCGAGATAGTGAGGTCAACCGCCCTGCCAACCTTTGGACGTCCTTGATACAACCCGGGCTCTTCATCTGGAGTATTGCCTGGCATTTCTCCGGGTTGGCTTCTACCCCTCTCTGAGTTATCATGAATCCCAGGAACTTGCCAGCTTCCATGGCGAAGGCGCACTTTAGGGGATTCAGCCTCATACCGTGTTGACGGAGAGACGCGAATACACTCGCCAGGTCACTCAAGAGGTCGTCAGGTCGTGTTGTTTTAGCCAGGATGTCGTCTACGTATACTTCAACTGTTTTCCTTATGAGATCGTGAAATATCCTGTTCATCAACCTTTGATATGTTGCCCCCGCATTTTTCAAGCCGAATGGCATTACCTTATAGCAGAAAGTTCCTCCTGGCGTTATGAACGCCGTCTTGTCTTCGTCAGGACGGTGCATCGGTATCTGATTGTAACCGGAGTAAGCGTCCATGAAACTTAGATACCGGTATCCCGCCGCGGCATCGACGAGTGCATCTATGTTGGGGAGGGGGAAGCAATCTTTGGGGGATGCTTTGTTAAGGTCAGAATAATCCACGCACATTCTCCACTTGCCGTTGTGTTTTCTCACCAACACCACATTCGAGAGCCATGTCGAGTAGTCCACTTCCCGTATGAAGCCCGCTTCTAGGAGGCTGGCCGTTTGCTTGGCTACCTCCTCTGCTCTTTCTGCCGACATCTTTCTCCTCCGTTGAGCTACTGGACGTGCTTCCGCCTTGACGGCCAAATGATGTGAGATGATTTTTGGATCTATTCCCGGCATGTCGGCTGGAGTCCAGGCGAACAAGTCCCTATTGGCCCTTATCATTTCAATCAAAAATTCCTTCAATTCTTGTGGGAGGTTCTTGATAACGAACGTGAACTTTTCCTCTTCGTCCTTCTCCAGGTCCCCTTCTGGTTCTGGCCTCGGCTTGTCCTCTACTCTGGCATCAAGGTCGGCTAAGAACACGCCGGATGCCTCTTTGGACTTCTTTCGAAGGGAAAGGCTGGCGTTGTCACAAGCGACCGCCGTCTCGAGGTCTCCCCTTATGGTCCCTATGGATCCGTCATCGGTAACGAACTTCATAACTAGCAGCTTGGTGTTGATTATGGCTTCAAAATCGTTGATTGTTTTTCTTCCCAAGATGATGTTGTAGGCTGTGGAATCTCGGAGGATCACGAACTCGGCCATCGCCGATCTTCGGCCTTGGGTTTGGCCCACCGAGATTGGTAGGGATATGACTCCGTCCGGTTTGATGAAGTGGTCGCCCAACCCGATGACCCCGTGCTGGTGAGTCGTTAGGTCGGCATCCTTTAGCCCTAGTGCGTCGAACACGTTGCGGAACATGATATTTGAATCAGCTCCCGTGTCGACAAGGATCCGTTTGACGAGGCCGGTTCCCACTCTGGCCGTTATGACCATGGGGGGGTTTTCCGGGGCGTCGCTGAACCATTGGTCTTCGGGGCCGAAAGAAATGGATGGAGGTTTTTTAGAGCCCTGCGCCGGCGGGGACAAGATCGTCAGGACCTTAGCGTCTTTCTTGTGTGCCGACCTGGATTTTGGCGCAGCGTTTTTTGCCGTTACCACGTTTATCACAGTGAGGCCGTGGTCTCTATCTTCGGGTTCTTGTCGCCGCTTGGCCGAACGGGTCTTGCCTTCCTCGTCTTGATCGCGAGAACGCTGCTAGCTTTCCTTCCCTTATTGCCTGTTCCAATGCATCTTTTAGGTCGAAACAGTCCTGCGTTTGATGGCCGTAACCCTTGTGGTAATCACAATAAAGGTTCTTGTTTCCTCCCGTACGGTCCTTGAGTGGTCGGGGCTTCGGAAGGATTCCCTTCTCAGCTATTTGCTGATAAACTTCCACGATGGGGAGAGTGAGTGGAGTGTAGTTAGTAAATTTTCCGACCCGAGGGAACGGTCTAGGTGCCTTGTTTGATGCCTCGTCCCTGGCTTTTTCTTTTGCTCTTTCGCCGTCGCCTGGCTGCCGAGCCTGGTTGTAACCGGACTGCCGCTTATTGGCGGCCACGACCCGGCTGACTTCCTCGTCGTTTATGTACTCCTTGGCCACCGTCTGGATTTCATGCATTGTCCAAACCGGTTTCGTGGTAAGGTGTTTTCGGAAGTTCTCGTTGAGGAGGCCATTTGTCAGGCAGAGACTGGCCACCGAGTCGGTTAAGCCGTCGATTTCCAAGCATTCGTCGTTGAACCGATCTAAGTACCTCCTGGTCGGCTCTCCTTGTCTCTGGGTTACCCCTAGAAGGTTGATAGGATGCTTGGCCTTTGCTATTCGCGTTGTAAATTGGGCCAGGAATGCACGGCTGATGTCTGAGAAATTGTAGATGGAGCCTTGAGGGAGGCCGTTAAACCATCTGATCGCTGGTCCTGCTAGGGTTACCGGGAAGGCGCGGCATCTTACTTCGTCCCCTACTCCCTCTAGATTCATCCTGGCCTCAAAGGCCGTGAGGTGTTCTAGAGGGTCTTGAGTTCCGTCATACCTCATGTCCGTTGGTTTGTCGAAGTGTTTCGGCAACCGGACCTCGAGGATAGATCGGTGGAACGGGGTGACACCCATTATGACAGGTTGCCGTGTTCTCTCGGATCTCCCTTCCCCGTCCTCGTGGCCTCTTGCCGCTCGGCGGGTTGGTCCGCCTCGAGTGTAGATGATCCTGTCGTTTCGCCTTCTTATTATGGGTGACTCCTCCCGCGTGCTCTCCGCTTCCGTCCGGGAAGCGGATGTACGCCGCTGGCGGCTTCGGTGAGAGTCTTCCTCCTCGCTCCCGGGAGATGGGGTAAAGCTGGGATTGGTAGACCGTCCATCCCGCTCCCGGTCGGCTAGCTGTCGTTCTAAGTTCTGGACTCTGTGGCGTAGCTCCTGCATTATTATGGCGCTATCGCCACCCGTTCCCCCGAAGGGTCGTGTTCTCGTGTGTTGTTGGGGGGACCTCCGCCGCCCCCTCAGTGAGGCGACGGAGGCTGCCCCCTCCGCTCCGGCTGCTCGAGCTTGGTCACCGGGACCCAGCACGACTTCCATTTAGGCAGGAGGTTCCCCACAGACGGCGCCAATGTGCTGTTGTCGGGTTCCGGACAGGTAGGATTCACGGGTGAAAGAGTGAGAACGCCCTGACCTTGATCGCGCTGGTTGCAGACTTCACGAGCTGCCGAGCACTTGCCCTGGTGAGAGGATGAGGGGGAGGGCCACCTGCAAAGACACTCCGACGCTCAAGTCAGCTAGTGTACAGGCAGAGAAAAATGATGTGGAAAAGTGACGTACCTCGGGGGAAGAGCCAATCTTCCCCTTATATACGTCAGTTGTGGGCCCCTTGTGAGGACAGGCCCATATCCCCAAGGACATTGTCCTGCAGCCGCGTGCAGGTCGTACATGACACGTGTCCGAGTCGTTCGAAGGGCGAGGAGCCGGGTCGGGTGGAGCTCGGGCCAGGGCCGACCCGTCGGGTGTTTGGGCCGGGCCGTAACATAAGATATGTTGAAAAAAATTTTGGTGTCATACTTAAGAAATTTCGATGATATTTTAAAGAAATTTTGGTGCCATTATTGTTTCAGATAATTTTTAATTAGTTCATTGTTAACAAATTTTAGCGTCAAAATTCATAAATTTCTTGTGTCAGACTTAAAAAAATTTTAGTATTATTTTTCGGATAAATTTAATACAATTCAAAAAGTTTTCTTTTCTTTCTTCTTATCCTCATCGTCATCTTTTTTTATCTTCTCTTTCTTATTTTTTTATATTTTTTTGTTTTTTTATCTTAATAAAAATAAAAAAATCAAACAAAAAATAATAATAAAAAATACTGCAACAATGATATTTTTTTTCTCAAAGTTTGTAATTGAGTTGAGATAGAAAAAAATTGCAAAGACCGATATTTTATATTATGACTTTTTTGTCAAATTATTATCTTTTCTTTTATTCTTTATTATATTATCTATATTTTGTTTAAGATATTTTTTTAAGGGATAAGTATGGTTTTGGTCCCTAGCGTTTTGGTCTAGAATCGAAATCGTCCTTCTTGTAATTTTCGAATTAAAATTGTCATTAACATTTTTTTTATTAAAATTATCCTTTTTAATAAATTTTTTAATTTAATTTCTAAACTACCCTTATTTTAATAAAAAAATAAAATTAAAAAAAAAACACATTTTGGGGGAGGGAGAAAAGGAAACATGTTGGGAGTGGGGAAAAAAGGAAACGCGTTAGGGGTGGGGGGAGAAAGGAAACGCCGCCGCCACCATCGCCGGTCCGCCCACGAACCGCCACCGGAACCACGACCAGAGGAAGACATCACCGTTCATGCATGCTCCTGCTACCGCGTTAGGGTGGGGGAAAGGAACCACCCAGCCGCCGCTGCCATTCACCTTCTGCATCTGCTTCTGCTTGAATTTGTTGGATTTGTTAATTTGGCTTTCTGTTTCTATTTGTGTTAAATTTGTGTTAGATTTGTTGATTTTCTACTTTCTGTTTTTGCTTCTCTAGTGGTGATGGAGGTAGAGGTGGAGGTAAGGGGTGGGGGGAAGGAAAAACGGGGAGGGGAGGTGACGCGGGGTGGGGCAAGGTGCTGGGAAGAGAAGATGGGGAGGGGGGGTGACGCGGGGTGCTGGGAAGGGAAAACGGGGAGGGGGGTGACGCAGGGTGGGAGTGGGGGTAGGGGTGCGGGGAAGGGGCAAGGAGGGGAGGGGGACGACGGCGGTATTGGTGGTAGTGCTGGTGGTGCTGGTGATGGTGTTGGTGGATGTTGTGGCGGTGGTGTTGGTGTTGGTAGTGGTGGTGGTGGAGGAAGTAATTATGTTGGTAGTGGTGAGGGTATTTTTGTCTAAAAAAATAAAAAGGACGATTTTAATACGAAAAAACGTTAAAGACGATTTTAAATCCAAAATTACAAGACGGACGATTTCGATTCTAGCACAAAACTTTAGAGACCAAAATCGTACTTATCCCTTTTTTTAATCTTAATTTAAACATTTTATTAAATAAATAAATATATTAGAGATTAACATATCGACATAGACATATTCCAAAAAAAATTATTGAGATTAATTAATCTCATAAAATTAAATATAAAAAATTAGAAAATGTATTTTTTTTTATTAGGGGCTGCGTGATTCTTTGAAAACATTATTAGGGACAACATGAGTATTCATCCCACAAATATATAATAATTAATTCAATGATTTATTTTTAATATACATATAATATTTTTATAAATAATAAAAATTAATTATCATATATATGTATATTTTTATATATTGCAAATGTAATATAACCTCCAAAATAATTATTTTCACAACATAATAATCATTTTTATTTTGTAATTGAGTAATCAAACTTTGCCATAATGAAATATTCAATTTTTTATGAATGTAAAATTATTCACCAATAAATTTTGTACTTTATTCGTATCTGACTATAAATATGAATTTAGTTTAATTATATTATTTATAAAATTTAATTACAATGTGAATCAAATATATTGATTATGAAATGTATTTATAAATATGAGACCATTCTATATTTCGATACAAGTGACATATGTTCATAGTATAGTTGAAAATCTTTATATTATGTACAAAATTATTTATGGAAAAGGCAAAAGTAAAAGTTAAGCAAGTCAGAATATCTATAAGTGCTGATTCAAATAAAAAATCAACACAAAATTTAGATAATTTTGTCAATAATATTATTACATTTTGTAGATAGTTTTTTTAAAACATTGAATTTTTATTTTGTATGAATAAATTTGTTGATACATTAATTAGTTTTAGATGATTTTAATACTTTAATTTTAATAAAAAAGTTGAGTTCATATAAAATTAAAATTTCAATATTCAAATATGAAATACACGAAATCAATAAAATATTGAAAAATAAATTAAAATCATATCAATAGAATGAATTTCTTTCCAACATAAAATTTGCAAGTTTCTTATTAAACGTAAAAGTTGTGTTCTCTTCTTATACATATCAATCGTGTAACCTTTGTATATAATTTACTGTTTGCCTTAATTTACTATTTGCCTTAATCTTGTCGTTTTCTAAGATTTGAGACTCACCCATAAGCACTTTTTTTTAATATATTTTTTGTTTAATAAATGAACTTATGAAATATTATTGAAAAACTAGTTTTGAGATGAGTTTAGTTTAATTTCAATAAAAATTAGCTAATTTTTGAATGACAAGCCATTTTAAAATCAAACATCAAGAATAATCCATTAGATTATCTTGATTCTTGAATGGACAAATTTTACATTCTAAAAATAAACTCTTAAAATATAGATTTTTTTGAATAGGTCACATTTTTTCAATCTATGACAAAAAAAAAAATGAGCTGCCAATTTCAATAGTTTTATTTAGAACGATTTTTTAAAAGTTTAATAAAAAAATTATAGCAAAATTAATACAATAATTAACTGAATACCTTAAATAAATAAACATTGAATAAATTGATTAAACATATACAAATTATTTTAAATTTTAATAAAATAAAAATCAGCATCTCTACTAAAAAATTATTTTATGCTCTACTATTCTTTAGGGTGTAAGTCATCGAATCGGACCGAAAAATACTATCAAACCGAACTAAAAGTTATAACAACCGATTGAAAAACTAAAAAAATCGATTTTTTTAGTTTTTTCGAACTAAACTGATCGATTCACTTCAGTTTTTGGTTAGTTTAGTAAAAACCGAATCAAACCAAACCAAACCGAATAAGATGCTGCATAAGTGATTTTTTCACTCACGCGGCGCAGTCACCCACTCACCCTCGTGGTGCTTACTGCACATACACAAAACACCCACTCAGCCACAGGCCACAGCTCACTTCCATCTTCCATTCTTCCTCCTCCACGCAGCCATGTCTGAGAGAATGATAGCAAAGATCAGCATCGTCCTGTAGCCAGCAGCATCGTCCAGTTCGCGTCCTCGTGCAGTCCGGAGTCCACGCCGTCATCTAGTCATAAGCCGTCGGAACAAACCCTAAGTCGTGGCAAGAAACCCTAAGCAGAGCAGCACTCCAGTCGCCGAGCCCTCTCCTGTAAAAAGCACCTGAACAATGTCTTCTTCGGAGGTTAGATCTGATTTATAAATTTTTATAATTGATTTTGTTTCTGAGGACTCTTACTGGTTTGTGCTTAATTTGTCCCTGATTGTTGTTGCTGTTACTGATTAAAATTATTATTGTTGTTGTTAGTTTATGCTTAATTAGAAAGATGAGTTTGATTGAAATTTTTTTCTGCAGAATTTTATTGTTGTTGCTTAATTACTGTTCTTGCTTTTTATCTTATTTACCAAATCCTGGTCTCTGTTATAAAAAGTTAACAATGTCTCCCATAAAGAAAAAAATCAAGAATCAGTACAAATTATGGAACGTACAACAAGCAAATAGGGGAGAGTTTCATTAGTTAGTGTTCTATTTCAATAACAAAAAGTAGTTAGTCTTATAGCTATATATATAAGGTCTATGGTGTAGTCAATGGATATAATTCTATCCTATCAATTCTAGTCATAAAATATTACTCGATCGCTTCTTTTCTGCACTTATATCTCAGCTAGCCTAACATCTTGCTGCAGAATTTATCTTTGTTCTTTACTGCATTAATCTAATCAACTCATATAATTTGTTGTGGCTGCATATAATATGCTTTAATGCATATAATATGTTTTATAATCTGCTTTAATCATCTGAAACCAGATGACCTTTGTTGGAGTTAAATTATTTTGGATTAGAGGCATGATCGGCAAACTGTGTCAAACTAGATTACCTTGCTTGTCAACTTTGTGCTTCTGCCGGTTTTATATTTTGAAGCAGAACAATGATTTTTTGTACTGTTTTTCACTTGATAATTTTTTCAAAGAAGTTTTTTCTTTTTATATCTTTTTTTTTTTATTTTTGTTAGAAAATTGCATCAAGGATCAACAAGTCATAATTATTATTTTGTTCATTATGGCTGTATATTTATGTGTGCCGTTAATTTGTATTTCTTTGTGCATATATGTGTGTCGTTAATTTGTTATCTTATAATCTTATTTTATAATTTGTTGTGGCTGCATTATAATATGTTTTAATCCATATAATATCTAGCTGCATATAAATTTGCATAATATATTTTATAATTTGTTGTCCCCGCATATAATATGTTTTAATTTGTATAATATATTTTATAATTTGTTGTGGCTGCATATAATATGTGTTAATTTGTTTTATATATTCATTATGGCTGCATATAATATGTTTCACAAATTGTTGTTGTGGCTTAAAATGCTAATTTTTCATTGTTATGTTTATATATATGCAGCCAACAAGCAATGAACAGTTCAATCAGAAAAGATGATGATGAGTCTGGTGTGGATTCAGATTAAGTATGGTAACTGTTTGATTTTCATTTGTTTTAAAGTGTATTTATTTTTGTTGTTTACTAGATATTTTTAATTGTATTTATTTTATGTTTAATTAAGTTGAATTTGTATTGAATTGGAATGTGATACACTCTTGTTATTCTAGTTTATTGACTGTTTTAAAATTTATTTTATGATAATTTAAATTATGATGATTAGGAATAAAAAAATCAAAAAAACAATCGAACCAAACTGTTGTTGGTTCGATTTGATTCGATTGTTCAAACAACAATCAACCGAATGATTGGTCTCATTGTAAAACTGATCAGGTCAATTCGATTAGTTTTCCGTCTAAAACCAAACTAAACCGAACCGATTACATCCCTAACTATTCTCACTTTTCTCCTTTTTCACCCTTTTCTCTGCCACTCTTTCCTCTGTGATGACCCTTCCTCTACCATTGCCACCTAATACCTTATTCTTATCGAATTTTATTTGCATCTCTTCTAGCAATAAAAAAAATATGATCTAACACACTTCTGAAATCTAAATTTTGTGCCTTTTTGCCGAATTTTTATTCATGGATTCACACAAAGACTATGATATTTTATACATGGATTCATGCAAGGGCATATTATGACTTTTCTGCTGAACTTTTATAATTTTTTTTATCTTTTATTCTATTTAATTTTTATTGTTAAATGAGATGAGTGAGATGATATTATTGTAATTTTATTATATCTGTTCATCTTTTATAATTTTATCTTAGTGTGAACAATTTAAACTCTCCAAAGAGATAAAATATATAGGTAAATAAGATTAAAGTAGAAATAATCAAGTTTTAGATAAAAATTAAACAATATAGATTAAAAGATATCAAAA
The DNA here is from genome assembly GCF_003086295.3 of Arachis hypogaea. Taxonomy (NCBI): domain Eukaryota; kingdom Viridiplantae; phylum Streptophyta; class Magnoliopsida; order Fabales; family Fabaceae; genus Arachis; species Arachis hypogaea. The sequence continues at coordinate 145,891,082 of NC_092051.1, read as the reverse complement.
TGTGATCAATATAAAAGATAATGTATAATTAAGTTTTTGTATAACAGAGAAGCTAATAAAAAAAATATGATAGAACGACTTAAACCAACTATCACTATTTTTAATAATATTTAAATTGAAAATGATTTAAATTAAAAATAATAATATATTTAGGAGTAAGGTTAAGTTTTTTTTTCATGAAATGAAATATTTGTAAAAGTATATTAAAAAATAGATTAATTTGATACTTTGAATATCACAGAGGAAAAGATAGCAAGGGGAGGGGTGAAAAAGAAAGAAAGAGGTGACGCAGAGTATACAATAGTTTTTTAACAGGGGTGTTAATTTTTATTTTATTAAAATTTAAAATAATTTGTGAATGTTTAAGGAGTTTATTTTATACTTATTTATTTAATATTTGCAATTAATTATTGTATTATTTTTGCTTTAACATCTTCTTAGACTCTTAAAAAAATGTTCTAAACAAAATTATTTAAATTGGCAGCTCATTTTTTTTATTATAGATTAAAGAATGTGATCGACTAAAAAAAATTTATGTTTTACGAATTTTTTTAGAATAAAAATTTTATCCATTTAAGAATCAAGACAATCTGATGAATTATGGCCTGATTTTAAAATCGCTTTGTCTTTGGTAACGGACAATCTAATAAACATTAAAAAAATTAAGCAAATTTTTATTTAAATTAAACTAAACTTGCCTCAAAACTATTTTTTTAATTATATTTCTTAAGGCCATTTGCAAACAAGAAATATATTGAAAAGAAAAGAAAGAAGTGCTTACGGCAAGTCTCAAATCGTATGCAACAAGATGGATATAGATATAAGATGGCCATGTGTATATACATGACTATTGAGAGATGGATTACATAAAATAAAATTAATGAAGAGATTGAAGAATTTATCTCTAAACTAATTTATGCTCTTACTCTACTGCACATTGAAATAACAAAAGAATAATACTTTAAAAGAACTAACAATGTCTACGGATTTAGAAAGATGATTTATCATTGTTGTTAAACTCAGCAGTAATATTTTTGAATTTACTTCTATATTGCTTCTTTGAGTTTTTCATTCGAAATCAGTCGTGTATTTTGTTCCTATGAACTTGTCTTGATCACTATTGAATTTTTTTATAGGATTGTATACTGCAAGGTATTTTTGCCTGTAGAAGTGAGAACCCTCATTATCATAAGTGATCTTCGATATGGCTAGAGTCTCAAGTTCGCTCGGAAGAGTAGAGAAGGGATCAATCCATCTTCCTGCTCAAACTATTGCTCTCTTTCTTTGAATCTATGTTGATTCGATGCTTTAAAAACTAGTGTTAAACCCGTGCGATGCACGGGCTTATATTTAAATTTGATAAGTTAAATTAAAAATAATATTTTATAACCATATATTTTTTTAAATTTAGTATAACACTATCATCGTCGTTATATAATAAACGTGTTAAATATGTTGTTTTATCTTTTATTCAAAGTAAAATATAAATAGAAGAGTTTGAAGTTTATAATATTCTTAAACCATAAGGAGGGAGACATGAAAAAATAAGAACATATATAACTGTAATAATAGCATGTTAATTTACACTAAATTTTGTATAAAAAGCTAATAAAAATTTATCGATCGATAACCTAGTATTTTACTAACTTTATTAGAAAAACAATTGGCATAGGATGTTGTGCTCCTTGTTACACATTTCATTTCAAATCTGAAAAAAGAGTTATAGATAAATTAGTTATATCTATAGTAAATATTTGTACAAAAGTATAAATTATAACATGCTATTAAAATAAAAATAATATTATTCTTACCTAAATATTATTAAAAACCTCTTTGAACACGACATTTGTTGTTGATGACTTTAGATTGCCGTCTTCGTCTAGAATTAAAACCCTGAGGCCACTGCGACTCTTAACTCTTGACAAAGCAACATAAAGTTGTCCATGGGTGAACACTGATTTTGGCAAATAAAGCCCTACATGTGATAATGATTGACCCTGACTCTTGTTAATGGTCATTGCAAAGCATACTGTCAATGGAAATTGTCTCCGTTGGAACTTAAATGGCAATCCTGAATCTGAAGGGATCAAGTTCATTCTTGGAATGTATACTTTATCTCCAATATTTCTACCGGTCACTACCGTCGCTCCAATTACATTGCTACCAAGTTCGTTAACTATTAATCTTGTCCCGTTGCATAAACCTGAAGTCTGGTCTATGTTTCGCAGTAGCATTACAGCGACTCCTGGCTTCAAAGTCAACTTGTGATTGGGTAGTCCCGAACATTTGATGTCATTTAGGAACTCTGGTGTGAACCACTCTTGTTGTACATCTTCATTCTCATCAGCTTGACATGTTGTGTCAGAGCTCAAATACTCCTTTTCCATTCCTGGAAAGATTGTCAAGACAAAATCGTTTACCTTCTCAACACTCTCAAGCGTGGGTGCAAGAATTGCCCTACTCTGAAAATACCTGTAATCTGACATGTTTTGCAACAAATTTGGATATGCAAAGTCTACCAAATGAGAGAGAGGGTCATCAGTAGTTGTAATCAATAGATCATTTGGAATTTCAACTTCTGATTCATCACCAACAACAGAGCCAATATTTCCATTTCCAACATCAAGTATCCAATTAGCAAATCTCTTCATTTCACCTTCATCTTGATCCAAAGAAGACATTAGAAGCCTCATATTCGTATGCAGTTTCAGAACCTTACAAAATGACCACAGATGGGATGAGTTAATAGCGGATGCCAATATATCGTGTCTACTTCCTTTCGGAATCACCGGAAGTATCTGTCTGAAATCACCTCCTAGAACAACAACCTTACCACCAAATGGTTGAATTGTCTTATGTTGATCGGTAACTGACATAAGATCCCTGAGCGTCCAATCAAGTGCTTCAAAGCACATTTTATTGAGCATTGGAGCTTCATCCCAAATTATTAAGCTACTTTGGATGAGCAGCTCAGCCTTCAAACTGCCATGCTTGATGTTGCAAGTAGATTCATCAGTAATTGTAATGGGTATTGAGAATCTAGAATGAGCCGTTCTGCCACCAGGTAGGAGTAAAGAAGCAATTCCACTGGATGCGACATTTAAAACAATTTTTCCTCTAGACCGAATAGCAGAAGAAAGTCCATTCCAAATAAATGTCTTACCACATCCACCATGCCCATAAACGAAGTAAAAACCACCAGAGTCTGTAACAACAGCATTGAGTATCTCATCAAATACTAACCTTTACTCATGAGTCATCTTTTGTTCTGTATATAAGTTTGTATGAGTCAACTCATTTGTGTCATATGCTAACTCCTCCTCTATTAGCTTATTCTGAAAAAGGCGAACATGAGACATCTCAGGATATGGCATTGATTGATAGTCTCTTAAAGATCTCGCATTGCTGTTGAGTATCTTCTCAATCTCAATAAGGCAGAGGTTTTTCAATTCGTCATCAGTCATGTTTAGTCCTAGAAAAAGCACATAGTGGTTTTATAAAATATTTAATAAGTAATTCTAAAATAAAACTATTAATATTTTTAATAAAAATAAAGATAATAAGAGAATACAATCTTGATATAAAAAAAAGACATAGTAAAATACCTTGGTTTTTCAAAGCTTTTCTCCTCTCATATAGTATTCCATCAGCCAATAATGTCCAAGTTGCATTCCAAACACGCTCTGGGTTGCTAATGCTATTAGATATCAGTAGCATCGCAAATAATTTTCTCAATTGATGACCAGATGTAAGTTCAGCTACCTCATTAATAGCTGCAATGAATTCCCTATCATCGCACAGTAGTCCCATGGAATAGCAAGCATCTTGGAAGTTAGAATATGTAATTCCATTAACTGTTCTAATAGACTCATATGTTGTGTAACCTCTCTGAACAGCTAATAAAATTCTCATATAATAAATATCACCTGTACCTGGTGGAACATAATTTAACCTCCCGATAGAATACCCTCTTTTGCGTGGATGCCATACCCTTGATTCTCTATCATAAACAAATTGATTTGGAAATTCAGCATACGTCAAAGTTTGACCTGCTTCAAATTTTTTATTGGCCTCCATCCATGCTAAGAACATTGTACATTTTCCTTCCTCTTCTTCCACGATTTCTTCAAGATCGTCATCATCTTTAAAGATGATATTTTGCTCTCCAGGAAAATGAAAGGTTAATCTCATCAATGAAGGCCACCTTTGATGAATATCATACGCTAAGGTTCTCCACACAGCCTCACATGCAGACAAATATCTGCAATTATAGAATTGTTTGATCTCATCAATAACCTGAGCATCCTCTCCACTGAAAGCTTCCTTTGTAACTCCAACTGCTACCCTGTCTGGACCTTTATTCACATACTTGAACAAATATTTGATAGCATTCGACTTGTTGCAGTACTCTACATTAACATGCGCTTGATACGACATCAGTAGATATGCATTGTATGGAACCACATTCCTATTATCCATATGGACTCCCTTCTTCTCAGTAACCTACCCTGTGTCTCGTCTTCTATACGATGGGTATCCACTATTATCGATAACTGTGGTTTTACTGAATGTCTTGGGATAATATTTGGTGCAGTACCCATCTTTCATGCAGGAAGATTTTGAGAATGCTCTACCACATGGTCCATGAATCATATATGTAGATACAGCTCTAAACAATTTTGGATGCTGAGCAGGATCTGGCAACTCTGAAGATATTAACTGATCAATTTGAGTTGTCGTTGTTATCTTATGGTCTCCACTTAACCATAAAAGAATGTGAGCATGTGGTAGACCTCTTTTTTGGAATTCCACCGTATACATCCCTTATACCAAAAAGACAAAAAAAATTATATGTTATATTTAAACTATCTATTTTATGTATGTGCTTTGATAAATTAAGGGTGATAATAAAAAATCAATAATACATTAAGTAAGAAAATATTTTGCCATTTATTTTATAACAATCTAAAGGAATATTTCTCTAAAAATAAGTTTGGATGATGAGCAATACCTGCATCTAGCACTCCAAATGGAATTCCTTGCTTAAGATCCGAGATTATCATGTCAAGCTTAATTTTGAATACTCTATATGATATATCCGGCCGGTCTTCAACCTTTAAGGTCCTTGGATTGTTAACCCTGCCAATCTCTTGCCAACTTGAGTTACATGTCATTGTGATGAAGAGGTCTGGATATCCATATTTCTTACAAATTGCCATAGCATCTTGACAATTATTAAACATGTATCTCATACCACCAGTGAATGACGCAGGTAGGATGATACGCTTACCTGCTTTAGAAGCACGTGTCTCACCCCTAACAACTGCATCTTGAATCCCTTTGTATATATCACTCCTCACCTTGGTTTGGTTGTTTCAGTAGTAGGTTAACCTTTGTGCTTCAATCATAGAAAAGCAATCAACCAAGAACTGCTGAAATAATCTTCCACCATTGACAATGGTTGCATACTCGACCTTTCTCTCTTGTATTCTAAATGCTATGAACTCCCTTAAACTCACACGCTGTCTCTTTCTATTTTCATCAGCCCTATGAGATTCTCGCAAAGGAATGTCTTCTTGGTAGCCATCTTCACCGTAAGGAAACATCATAGGGTACTGAAGAGGAATAAATGCGGTGTGTGTCTCATGAATCCTTTGCATATGTCCAGACTTTAATTGAACTATAATATCACGTCCTGCATCTCCAGAATCAAAATCTCCTACTATTAGAGCTGCGACCTTGTTAGAAGATGGTAAATTGTAGACTCTTGCATCCTTTGATCTTTTTCGGTACAACCGTAGTCTTATATTTGCGATATCTCCTTAATTCAGGTAGTTTCTCACTATCCTAAATGTGTGAGTAAGAACATTATGTTGATCGATCATGTCCTTGAGATCTAGAACTAAGGACTGGTCAATGTTGTTGTTGTTTGTTCTTGAACTGTATAAAACATCAATTGAAAAATATTAGTATTCATATTAACCAAAATCAAAGTACGAACTACCTAAATAAATTTTTAATCAGTTTGGAATGCATGATACAAACCTAAAAATCTCTATCCTGTTTGAGACCTCATTTTCTGTATCATAAATATATAACTGCGCAAATTTTGGTCTTTGTCCCTCAATTGGCACCAAGCTTCCAATTCTGTGGTAGTTTTGTCCACTCACAATGAACTGGGGAGGACCTGTCCCATCATTGATAGAGGTCTCTATTTTACCTCCGAGGGACGTGAAGCAAAACATGCTATTATAAGTTCTTATATTATCCCTAAAGTGTTTGCTTTTCTGGTCTGCTCCAGATATTAAACCTTGCAAGAGTTGAGGTGGACGTTGCAAAAACGGCAGTTGTACCTTCCCTCGCATACAACATATTGAGAACTCAATATTGGATCCTGTTTTAGACTTTTCTGATCTCTCCTCGTACCACATCATGGCGTCGCAATGCCGACAAAAAAATTCTGGGTCACCAATATCTATCATATCTAATAATCACCAAGATAATAAATTATGTTTCAGTTATATCTGAAAAAAATACTTTATATAAAAATATATCTTTCTTTCACCATGTTAAGTATAAAAATAATATTTATAAAAGATTACCGAAGATTGTAATTTATAGATTAAAAAGATGAGATCATATAATACAATTTTTTTGTGCCAACCTCAAGGTTTAAGTTTTACATGCACACTAATCAAACAATAAGAATTACAATATATCAATGTTCAAATACAAAAATTATAATATATAACCATATCTTAGTTTGAATTTTAAAAACTTGAACACTAAACGATAATTTTTTGTTTATAAGAAGCATAACAATAGTAAATAATAAACTGCTGGTATTGCTACTTCTTAGATTACCTGTATTCTCAGCAACATCGAATATGGCTGGGTATTCAATTTGCACAGAATCATCTAATATAGTCGTGTTTTCAGTAATATCCTCAACTTCTTCAAAGATTTTTGAAAGATTTATAGCCAATTCCTTCAAAAATATTTTTCTTTGTCTCAGGTGTCTTCCTTTTTCAGCTATGCACACTTCTTCTAATTCTTTAGTATCTAAATTTGAATTAGATGTACTTGCTCCTGTAATCATTAGAGATAGTAGATCAAGCACTTTATATTATAAAAAAATGAATATATATTAAATGTTTAAATTAGCTGAGTTATGAATATATATTATGAAAGTAGTATTAAAGATAAAAGAAGTAGAATTTTAGCTTTGTGATAATTACAATCTATCATGCTTATCTTACCATGTCTCTTTTGAAGTAGCATAGTCTTTCTATTCAGTCTTGCATCCCTTTGCAATCTAATTCGATTTGAGTACTCCAATGAATCTATAATAATTATTTAGCATATATCAAACATTGTTTTTAATAGACCAATTGAAAAGTTAAATGTTTGGTCTTTAAGTAATAAAAGCATATATTAACATACGCTGACTTTGCAACTGGTGGATATTGTTTGATGTTTGTTGAAACTGTTGTTGACTTGTCTGATGACATGGGCTATCATATGCTTCGCATGTGATACCTGAATTACTAATATCACTAATATTGGAACATCGTTCCTTTTCACCTACAGAGTGTAGATTAGTAGTTGGAGACCTTGATTGATATGGTGTTGGGTTATTATCAAATAAGATAACTCGAGATATTAGTTTTTTGAACATATTTTCTGTTAAAGTTTATAATTGAATAAATAGTAGGAATATCAAAATACATAAAGTGCATGTACATTCACATAAGTAAGTTCCAAAAAAAATCATCCAAAAATCAACCTGTATTGAGTCCATTTGTAATGTTCGACAACACCGATTGAAAATGCTCATCATTGGAACCATCACTCGAATTTCCTGTAATTTTTTCATAAACAAATTTAGTAACATATACAAAAACAATGTAAATTAATAATTTATTACTTGTCAATAGCTAAATAATATATAGAAAATATTGTATTTTATGGGTTTTCATTCGGCCAAAATACTCATGACATGTTAGTTATTTTTTGTATGAAGTCTATTTTGAATTGTGGTCCGCTTTGTATTTTTTTTGTCTTATAATATCAATTTTCTCTTCAATCTTGCTTCTCTTTGGACTTCTTGCATCTTTCAATATATACCTGGAAATACCAAATAAATAATTTTTTTAACTAATTAAAAATATATATACATTATACCTAATACATTTTTATTATCAATTGTTTTATATTATTAAAAAAAATAAAGTACACAGGAGTACACATATGGCGGTGTTTGCTTTTGGTATACATATCGATCAAAACATAGACACGGGAGTACACATGAGTACATGTATGGTGCTTGAATACTGAGACAAAAATGATGAAAGACATAGTCACACACAAACACCCATTAAAAACATGTATTTTGTGTTTCTCTAAAATGCTGAATATGAAATTAGTGTCTTCTTATGTCTATATAAAATCGCATAGGTTTTATTTTTATTGGTTGCTTTAATTTTCTTTTTATTCTCATTTATTCAGTTACGTAAACATATTTTATGAAAAATAATATATATTTTTTTTCAAAAGTATCTTTTTTCAAATAAATATAAGTTTAATCTTACGATCAATAAATTCAACTTACAGTTAAAATATTTTTTTTCATTTCCTTAAATAAAGAGATTGAAAATGAATAACTTATAAGTAAAAAGAGAAAAAAATATGAAAGTACCTCTATTATTGTGCTGAGATAATCTAAAAAATAACAACGTAAACGAAGTAAACAGAGAAAATTTATAAATGTGACAAATAAAAAAAATTTAAATTTAAAAATGAAAACGGTTAAGAAGTCACTTAATTAGGAATTAGTATTAGAATTTTAAATTTCAAATTTTTAAATAGAGTTTCCTAATTAGCTAGTGCAAATTAAAAATTTTTAAATAAACTTTTTTAATTAAACGTTTGTTGTTTATTAAGAATATAGAAATTTGTTAATTTACAAATAATTTTTATTAGTTTCGTCATAAATAGTATCAATCCTATTATTTATCGATAAAAATAATAAAATTAAATATAATCTAAAAATTAATAACCTTATAAATATCGTAAATTTAAAAAAAAATATTTAAAAAGAGAGAAAAAGATGAAAGTACTTCTATTGTGGAGAAATAATCTAAAAGATAATAATAAAAATTTATAAATATGGCAAGTAAAAAAATTTAAATTTAAAAATCGAAATGGTTAAGAGCTTACTTAATTAGAAATTAGTATTAGAAATTCAAATTTTAAATTTTTAAATAGAATTTCCTAATTAAATAGTATAAATTTTATATTTTTAAATAAAATTTTCTAATCAAACGTTCGTTGTCTATTAAGAATATAGAAATTTGTTAATTTAAAAATAATTTTTTTAGTGTCATCATAAACAGTATTAACTTTATTATATCTTTTCTAAAATTTAAACAGTATTACATTTTTTAAAATAGTATAAATAACCTCACATCTTAATAAGACTGTTAATTCTATTTACTTTATTATACTCCTTTTGTAATTAGCATAATAGCTTATAAATTATATAAATTCTTAAAAAATATTCTCAAATTGCTTACGTAAAAATTCAAAAAAAAAGTATATTTGAATTTAAATTTAAAATTCTAAACATAATACTTTAATTAAAAATTATAATTAGATTATTTTAAAAATAAATACACATTAAAAATTAATAACTAATTTAATTGTATCAACAATAATTTAAAAAAAAATTTATAACTTTATGATATTAAATATTAAATTAGATATTATCAGAATATCAACGGTGAAAATCAAATTAAAAATAAAACCACAAGTAATAACCAAATAACTTCAATTTATATTTAAAAAAATTCTAAATTCCAAACATAAAAATAGAAAAGAACCAAAAGAAAAATAACAACTCAAGAAAAGACAATGTTTCCACCAAAACAAACATATGCTTGACATTATTCTATTAGATAGACTCTAAAAGGATTCCAAAACATGTGCATCCAAATTCTCAAGTTTCTTTCTCAATCTTGATCTTCTTGGAAGTTGAAGTATCTCCTTCTACCTTCGATTCTTCCGACTTCGAGGATAATCGCTTAGTTGGTGTAATGGCATTTTCCAACAATTCGGATTCATCATTGGCAGCAACTTCATTGGAGAATTCAAGCAACAAATTCTGTACAAAATACCACGTTAAATTAAAGACTTCTTTCTAACATTTGATTTTATCTCACTAATATTTTTTGAATAAAATTAAGATCTAACAAACAAAAAAAAATTATTTTTTGAACAAATACCTTAGCACCTTCTACTTTCTCTCCTTCAATGATCGAGGATGTCTTTGAAATTGGAAGCAAACCACCAGTGTAGTCAACATCCTAAAATTATAATTAATTATTAATTATAAATTAGATACTACTAATGACCAAAGAAGCAAAAAATAAATTAATTTTTAATAAAAAGTACACTTATAATTATACTCACAATTTGAATAGGGTGAGCCTCTTTGAATTTATTTATGAGGTCCACATTATCAATCATCTTCTTAACTTTATAAGAAGGTGAAAAATGTGGATTATCAGATATTTGAACTTCAATGATGAAGAGAAAGGTCTTATCAATTAGGTTGAGCAAAAGTATAGGTGTATCCGATAGATCTTCTTTCTGCAAGGTATTACATAATATATTAATAATAAATAATATAAAAATTACCAATAAAAATATCTTCACTAATATTTTTAGAAATAAATATTGATTAGATCTTACCAATAGGAGTGGATCAAGTATCTCTACACAGCTCTTTCCCAAAACTTGTTTTGCCTCCTTGTCAAAGACTACAAAACATGCACAGTCAGAATCATCAATGACACCAAACTTTATTCGATACCTGTTTAAAAAAGAAAATAACATAAAAAAAGGTTAAATATAGACTTATTCAATATCTAATCCAATGTGCATATACTTTAATTTAAAAATAAATAAATAAATAACCTTGGAGTTATGGATAAAAGGAGACGGCCACAACTTGAACATTTGAAAGTTTTTGTAAAAGCATATGTGGACTTGTTGCATTCACATTGGCCGTACCACCAGTCTGGAATATCCATAATATGACTTATAGTAGGCAAGACAACACAAATAGAATTCTGAAAAAAAAATAATGATTTAAATTCTCTAAATTTGGTGAATTTTTTAAATAAATAAGATGAATAAACAAAAATAATCTATGTACAACGAATTTCAATTATTTTTTTCTCAATTTTTTTTAAAAAAGAAAATTACCGTATCGAATTCTTTTAACTGTTCGATAGTTTTGCCTTGATAAATTTTTAAGAATGCAGCCTCATTTGAAATTCCGCCGATATTACCTTTAGATTCTTCAAATCTTACAAAGCTAGATAAATAAAGTAAAAAAAAAAAACTATGTTAGATAACACACACATAGTATGAAACTAAAGAATTAAAAAGAAAATACCCACCTATTTTTAAATTGGATGACAGTTGTATCTTCAAGATTGAAGAACATCTTTGTGCCATACATGAAATTTTGTAAAACAATCTTTTCTGAAAAATTTATTTTAATACAAAATGAGTAAAAATTCACATAAACAATAAGTAAAAGCTCATATATAAAAATATATTGTTAAAAAAATATGGATAAATATTACCGTTAAATAATTTCACTCTAACAAACTGTAAGACGACAACAGCTCAATCCTTAATGCCAGATCCCAGAAAAGTATTTAATTCATGTGCATAGTTGCCAAAAAGTGCACACTCTATTATTTTTTTATATCAAATAGAATGTTTAATGTTTAAAAAGTAACTACCAATAAAATAATATCAAATTAAATATATTTTATATTTTTAAAATTTAAAATTTAATAATAAAATTAAAATATCAAATATAATTTAAAAAATTAATAATTAATTAATTATTTTAAATTTGTAACAAACAAACCGCGGAAAGAATGCTTTTTATTAATTTTTTTTTTTAAATTTGAATCCTTTTTATTTAAATCAATCCGAAGTGATTTTTTTAAAAAATTTAAATAATTAGACGTTTAAAAACGGTGGGTTTGAATCTAAAAAATTTTAACTAAAGCTTAATGTTAGTTAAAATATATTTGTTACTTATTAATATTAATAAAAATATTTATAATAAAATAAGTTAAAATAATAATTTAGAAAGATGAGATTAGCAAAATTTTTATATTTATAAAAATAAATAGATAATTACCCATCATCAATTTCTAATTCGATAACAGTATATTTGGTAGATTTGCCATCCTTTTCAAGAGTCTTCTCATTTCCAATTCCAACAAGATATCCAACAACATCTGAAATGATTTAAAATAAAAAAAATTATTATCAATAAATTTGTAAAAAAAACGCAGAATAAATTATCAATAAAATAAATAATTATACTTTTTCTAAAATAATAAACTTACCAACTAAATAGGTGCAATCATACCCAGGAGCATTGAGAGTGTCAAAACTCACAAACTTAAATCCATGTCGTGGGATACTCGACGATTCTAGAAGTCTGTGCACATCAGTACGTTGGTTTAAATTAACCACGTATTCATGATGTGTAGTCTTGAAGTAACCCTTATTGAGTCCAACACCAAAATATCTTATTTGGTAAGATATTCCTTCCTCCAGCAAATTCACGAATCGAGACACAAAAGCCTTCTTAACTGAGGCGTGTATTTTTCCTCCCTAGAATTAATGAACAAAAAAAAATGATTAGATGGGAATAAACAAATAAATTTAAAATATAAATAATATAAATTTTAAATAAAATAAAAAAATATTAGTAGAAAACTCACGTCTTCATCGAGTAAAACCATCTCAATTGAGTATGACAATGGAGAATTTCCGTAACTTGGTAGTGTCCATAACCGTATCACTCGTATACGTACACACAAATTATCGATTGTAGGATTGATGTCAGCAATTTTGTGAATATCAGCCATTAGAATAAATAGAGAGATTTTAGATATATATAAAGAAAGGGATTGATGTACTTTAAATTGTAGTGCTTTACATCTCTCGTAACTTATACTTTTATAGTTGCATCATAACTAATATTTTTTAAATTTGGTTGATTTTAATTTAAAATTTAAAAAATAACAAACTAAATAAAACAACCTAAACTTAAAATTTGAAAATAACAACTTAAACAAATAATAATTTAAAAATTCCAACATAACGTAAATTTTTATAATAATATAATAATATAATAATATTAGTACGTAATAATCGAAGAATAATTAACGTATATTTTTTTAAAACTCTAAATTTCTTTAAAAAAATTTATGTAGCTGCAATTTAAAAAAAATTTAAAATTTTAAAAAATAATACTAAAAAGAATTAACAGATATTTAAAAAATAGTGTTATAATATAAAAAAGAAAAACCTAAGTAAAATCTAAATAAAATTTAAAAAATAACAACTTAAATAAAATAATTTGAAATTTAAAAAATAACAACCTAAGTAAAATAATCCAAACAAATAAAATAATTTAAAATTTAAAAAATAATAACCTATGTAAAACAACCCAAACTTAAAATTTGAAAATAACAACTTAAGCAAATAATAATTTATAATTTATAAATATAAATCTAACAATTTCTAGTGATGACACGTAAGCAAATAAACTCCCAGACTTAACGTATGAACGCCACATCAGCAAATTGGCTCCCATTTATATTACTATAAAGATAAAGATACTGCCATTAACTTCGCCTCTCTATAAGAGTTGTTGTAATCATTTCCGTTCGAACTGTTTTCTTTTGTCTTTCTTAAAGCTCTGCTTGTAGCTTTCGCTCATAGATGTTGGATGATAATGCATTTTCATTCTTCCTAGCCAATTTAAAAATTTATTTTTTTTTCTTTCACTTAACTTCTTAATTAGTATTATCTTTCATCAATAAATTATTAGTGGATTAGTTTGATATTGACCTCTATATATAATAGTGTTCTAGAATTTTTTTAGAAGATAAACCACGTTTAACAATCTTTTATGTTATTTTTAAAATTAAATTTTGATTTATTATTAGATAACCTGACTTTTGTTTTCTTGTTTTATTTAAATTTAATTTAATATTATCTATCTATATATATAGATATAGATATAGATAAATTTTATTTTAAAATGCTTAAAGATAAGATTTATTTTAAATTGTCTATTGATTTAATATTTAAAATAATTTCAAAAATATAAAAATAGATAGTCTTTGCAGTTTAAATTTAATTTAATACTATTTATGTATATATAGATATAGATAAATTTTATTTAAATATTATTTTAAAATGTTAAAAGAAAGATTTATTTAAACTGCTTATTGATTTAATATTTAAAATAGTATAAGAAGATATATAAATATTGTACTCTGTGTTCTTTCTCTGATGTGATCTCAATTCACTGATGATATATAATTAGTATCATTTTAAACAAAAGATAGAAGATAGATAATATAATAAAAGAAAAAAAAAAGATAATAATTCGGCGGAAAAATCATGAATCCATCTATAAATATCGTAGTGTTTGTTCTCTCCTCAGATCTCAACTCAACTACAAACCAAACACTAGTCCTTTCTTTTCTCTTCCCTTCTCTTCTCTTAGTCATATCTCTCCCTCATCATCAGTGATTATTTTTCTCTTCTCCCTTGTTAGCAATTCCATTAACCGATCAAATATAACAATGGCGGGTGGAGTCATTGGAAAGGGGTCCGGCAATGGGAAGCAATATCCGGGAAAACTCACTTTCCGGGTTTTTGTGACGTGCATGGTTGCTGCATTCGGAGGACTAATTTTTGGATATGATCTTGGCATCTCAGGTGGAGTTACATCGATGGATCCTTTTCTGAAGAAATTTTTCCCAGACGTGTATGCAAAGGAGATGAACATGAAGCCATCTGACAATCAGTATTGCAGGTTTGATAGCCAGGTTTTGACACTATTTACATCCTCCCTGTATCTGGCTGCTCTGGTGGCATCACTCTGTGCGTCTTCCATCACTCGAATCTTTGGAAGGCGTCTTACCATGTTATCCGGCGGTATTCTGTTCCTCGTGGGTGCTGGTTTCAATGCCTTTGCTCAGAAAGTGTGGATGCTCATTGTTGGTCGCATGTTGCTTGGCTTCGGAATTGGATGTGCCAATCAGTCTGTTCCAATCTATGTGTCGGAGGTTGCTCCTTACAAATACAGAGGAGCCCTTAACATGATGTTCCAATTGGCCATCACCATTGGAATCTTTGTGGCCAATGTCCTCAACTATTTCTTCGCCAAGATGAAGAACGGTGAAGGCTGGCGCTACAGCTTGGGTTTCGCGGCTGTCCCCGCCGTCATGATCATCATCGGCGCAATCTTTCTCCCCGACTCGCCGAGCTCCTTGATCGAGCGTGGCAAAGATGAGAAAGCCAAGCAAGAGCTGATCAAGATTAGAGGAACCAGTGACGTGGACGAAGAGTTCAAGGACCTCGTTGAGGCTAGTCAATCGTCCATGGCAGTGAAACACCCATGGGCCACTCTGTTGAAGAGGCATTATAGGCCTCAGCTCGTGATGGCCATAGCCATTCCTTTCTTCCAGCAACTCACTGGCATGAACGTCATTACTTTCTATGCTCCTGTTTTGTTCAGAACCATTGGTTTTGGCAGCAACGCTTCTCTTATGTCTTCCATGATCACCGGTGGCTTTAATGCGCTTGCTACCTTTGTTTCAATCTTTACCGTTGACAAAGTTGGAAGGCGCAAGCTCTTTCTCGAAGGCGGTGCTCAGATGTTTATCTGTCAGATTGTGATAACCGCCGCGATAGCAAGTAAATTTGGAGTGGATGGAAACCCCGGAATCTTGCCAAAATGGTATGCGTTCCTTGTGGTGGGATTTATATGCATCTATGTCATGGGATTTGCATGGTCATGGGGTCCTCTTGGATGGTTGGTTCCTAGCGAGATATTTCCCCTTGAAGTCAGATCTGCAGCTCAGAGTATTAATGTGTCCGTCAATATGATTTTCACGTTTGCAATTGCTCAAGTATTCACCTCCATGCTCTGCCACATGAAATTTGGCCTCTTCATCTTCTTTGCTTTCTTTGTTTTGGTCATGAGCGGTTTTATTCATAAGTTTCTTCCCGAGACTAAAGGAGTTCCCATTGAAGAGATGTCTGTTGTGTGGCAAAACCATTCTTTTTGGAAGAAATTTGTCAAGTCCGCAAGCGAAGAAGCTAATGCCAAGGTGGATAACTCGTGTTGATTAAGACAGTTTCGATTTTAATTAGGAACCAAAAGTGATTTAGATCTTATTGTTTTTTTAAGTTTTTTTTTTTGTCTATTTTAGTAAATAATTCACTTGTTATTCAGTTTTTGTTTAGAATTTGGTTTAGTCGAATACATTTTTTTCTGTTCTTCTTCAAATTTTAATAGTTTTACTTAATGAAATTATTAAATGTTCTTCTCACGCAATTTCATATCTTAATTTGTTGTTTACTTTTCAGTATTAACAAGAATCAATAACTAAAAAAAATATAAATTTTTATATCTTAATTTGTTTGATGCTATTTTAAAAAATGTATGACATTATCTATATATGATGCAATATTACTAGTAGCTTGTTTGTTCAAAAACCACCATGAATGTTCAGAGGCTCTGGAATTGCACCTGAGAGACATTAACATGGTGAGTTAAGTCATTTATTTATGAAAGTTGGGTTTTGTTTCTAGTAATGGGGAGAGGAGTTATGATGGATATATATGGTTAGACGTGAATATGATTTATGATTGGACACTACAATGTTATAGCCAACTTCACTTTCTGTGATACTAGCTTTAATTATAAATGTGATTTATGAAAGAGTTAGGTTATTTACAAGAACAAGATTGAGATTCGGTGTTGCTATTTGCTACTACTAGTATTTATCTTTGAGCCAGTTGGTTTACCGTTGTAGAAGTTCTTCAACTAAGGGAAACGGAAGAAGATCAAGATATACATTGTCAAGAAGAGAAGAATTTGCATTTGCATTTGTTTTGTTTGTAACTAGGTAAAGAAGAGAAGAATCTTCCAAAACAGCCAATCTAATTTCAAGAATTCAATGTCAACAAACCAGCCAATCTAATTCATTCATATACTTTGCTTTTATAACATTCACAAATACAAACAAATGCTCCTACTACAATTTAAAACACAACACTATAACTTGATCTGCATTTCCTTTTGCTTCCAAGAGTTTCTGTTCTGTATCCACTAGCTTTCTCACTTGTATATCTTTAGCTTCCTTGGCTTTCTCACTGGTGTGCTCAGTGAGGTTTGGATGTCTCGGAGTAGATGATAGTATATGTAGCAGATCTGTTCAGCAAAAGAGAGGAAATAAATTGAACCTATCAATGAACTAGTAGCAAATTCAAACAGCAATGGTAGATTTTGATTTTCAACTTTTCACCAGTTAATACATAGTTTAAAAGATGAAAAGTAACAGTTAAGAAGTCAAGCAAGTAAGTGAAATTCTATATCATCATTTAATTTTAATGAAAGGTAATATCAAATAAATTGAATGCTGCAGACATGCTTTATACAAATTAAGAGAACTTCAATTCTAATCCAAAACAGCTTGAAGTTTGATTGTAGGATATCAGCAAAAGAGAATCAAAAGCATCATAGTTAAATAGAACACAAGTAAAAGAATACAAAAGCATAATAGTTAAATTGAGTTGATTAAATTCAAGTTCAGCTAACAAAATTGTAATGAAACAAAATTATCTTTTTTTTAGCTCTCAGTGACATAATTGCAAATATCTGGCAATTTTGGTGCTTGAAAAACAATGAAAAACAGCAAACACATGACTAGGTTATGTGCTCCAAAACTCAATCACCAATTCACCATCTAACCTTCATTTTCTCCCCTTAAATTTCAAACACCACAAACTCAGGAAAACAACTTTTCAACTTGTGACCTTATGCAAACTTAACAACGATGTTAACTACCTCAGATCAGTGTCATCATCAAATCATCAGAATTTTGGTGTCAAAAACATCGTAATCATCAACTTACATACCTTATTCGGAGGGTAGGTAGCCCCTGTTTCCAGCATCAATTGCAACCAATTTGCTCTTATTTAGTATCTCCTGCAACCAACAGAAGAAAGTGAGAGAGAGCCAAGAGAAAGAGACAGAGATCGAAAGTGAAAGAGAGACAGAGGAAGAGAAAGCGAACCGTATGATTTCTGCTCAGTCTTTGGCTTGTACATCACACGCCAAATACAGTATTTAAGACTTAATTACGTTTCTGTTTCTAAATTTTTGTTATCTTAATTTCTCAGTGTCAGTCTTTTTTATTAAACGCACCCTAAGATTTTTTTCTATTTTAATAAATAATTCATTTGTTATTATGTTTTGTTTAGATTTTAGTTTAATTAAATACATTTTTTTTTTCGAATTTTTATAATTTTATTTAGTAAAATTTTCAAATATTTTTTGTTAAGCAATTTCATATCGTAATTTTATATTTTATTTTGTTATGTTTATTTTTTAGCACTAATAAAAATAAATAATAGAAAAATATACAAATTTTTAATTTTTAGAATTTGAAACAATTCATTGTAGTTTTAAATTTAAATTTAATGAATAAATACATTTAAGGAATTTTATCACAACATTCATATTATTTTAAAATTTTTAGTTATTTAAGGTTTTATTTTTATTTGAATAAACAATTCAATTATTATTAAATTTTGTTTAGATTTTTTGGTTGAATTGAATATATTTTATTATTTTTTTATTTTTGTCCAATTTCTATAGTTTTATTTAGTGAATTATTAATTATTCTTATCGTCTAGTTTCTTATCTTAGTTTTATATTTAACAAGTATATTTTAGATCATATATTAATATTATTATCTGCAAAATTTTTAAAATTTTTCATTTAAATAAATGCACAATAAATATATTAAAATTTAAATTTGTCATCTTTTTTAAATTAGTAATTTTAATATTGTTATTTAGAGTATATGAAAATTGAGAAGTGAACGCTAGAGTAGTTAAATACAATCGATAAATTTAAATTCTATCATAAATAAAAATAAAATTTTCTTTTTTTCTTAAGACTTATTTAATTATTTATTTAAAAAATATAATTTACTCTTATTTATTAGATGAACGAAACTATAAAATAGAATAAAAATTTAAGTACGATTAATTTTATATAAAATTAATAATTAAAAATTATTAAATAATTTACTCATGTTAACTGAATTTTCACTAATCAAATAGTGAAAAAGCATGTTGCCATGTTCCCCTTGAATGTTGTGCTTCTCTCCTTATGACCACCTTTTGATTTTTTATATGGAGAAGAGGATGTAGTAATACAATAATGTGGAGAAGAGAGATATTTTACATATATATGGTGTTAGCAGAAAACGGACCCTCCGTTTTCAGTTTGAAAAAAAAAAAAAGTTAAAATTACAATACGGACGGTCCGATTTGTAATTTCAAAAATAAAAAAAATTTAATGTTAAAATTGGACCGTCCGATTTCCATTTCAACAAATTAAAAAAAATAAAAAATACAAATCGGACCCTCCGATTTCGTGTTTATTTTATTCTTCAAGCAAATCGGACCCTCCGATTTGTGGTTTATTTTTTTATCAAACAAATCGGACCGTCCGATTTAAATAAAACACCATATAAAAAAAAAACACCTAATTTTCCCGTAACAACGTATTACACCTATATTTAGCCAATATAAAAAAAAATTAGCCCCTTATGACTTATGAGTCACCAACATCTCTACTTCCCCTGAGACTAAAACCGAAAGAGAGAGACAGAAAATGGCGAGGGGAAGCGAAAGTGTGGGTGAGGGCGTACCGAAAGAGATGAGCGAAGCACTGAGGCGCACGGTAGCCAGCCTGGAGAATCTGGAAGCAGAGCTGCCGAATATTCTTTCTCTCTCAAACCCTTTCATCCTCTCTAAAATGCCTCCTCTTCAACGCGCTCACTCTCTCTTAACCCTTGCCAACATCACTTCCACCCTTTTCTCATGTACTTTCGTCTTTTTCTTCATTTCTTCTTCCAAATTCCCAATTCACACACATGCTTAGGGCTTTTTGTTGTTTTGTTTCTGTGTAGTGAAGTTGAGATGCAAAGGGACTAATCCAGATTATCATCCCCTCAAATCTGAACTTGTAAGTTCCATTTCTCGCTTAACACTTCCTTGTAAGTTTCCACGCCCAAAGTATGTTAGTTAATCGTTAATGTTGTTGCTTTTGTCTCCGACTCTCACAGGACAGGTTAAAAGTTTACCAACGCAAACTGGAACCCTTTGGGGATGTAGGTCAAGGTACTCTACAATTTAATTCTTTCTTGAGTTCAAGTTTCAGTTATCTGATCTTAGAATTAATATTAGTCGATTTGGGTTTTTGTTTGCGAAGCTCTACCACCGCCTTCTTCTTTCTTGGATGAGCAGCCTTCTGTTGACCACTCCTTACGTGACCTCACTTCAGGTAAGTAATTGTAAGTTATATAACTCTGAACTTTAATGCATGAAAGTGTAAGCCTCTAGGATAATAGTCCCCAACTATAGAGAAGAGACATATTTGTGCCATGCATTTTTTATGTACTTGGGACTCATCACTTCATCATCATAGGATGATACAGTGTGATGACCAGTTAAAATGGGGATCACACTCATCACAGTCCATCCTATGATCCGATGTGGTGAGGTAATGAATCTGAAGTGAGTAGTGGGAGCCACATTTTATGCTATGATGATAACATGTTGAGTTGCAAGTGAATACACAAAAATGAGTTATTTTATCGCTACTTTTTTTTAGAAAATTAACCCCACTGGGATTAATTATTTAATTTGGGGCAAATTGAATACAAAGTAAAATATTGAATACTTCAAAATGAATTTGCTTAAGTTGGGGTTTGATGACACAAGCTTACAATTACTAGAACTGAATAGAGTATTACTCAAATGGTTGGATGTATTTCATTTTGAATACGGTTATTTTATGCAGTACAAAGAAAAGAAATGGCTAACATGAGCATTGGGGAGGTACCAATGATGAGCAACTATCAGGAGCAGGCTGGTCAGAAGAGAAAGCATCCATCTTCTGAAGAACACCCTGTTCAAGTTGATGCTGAGGTGCACGTGAAGAAAGAACCACTTGAGGTTTTTGGTCATAACAATGGAAAAACTGAGGAACCAATAGTCATTGACATTTCAGATGATGACGAGTGATGATCATTTTGAGCTGCTTGTGCCGTTGTGCCTCCCTTATTTTTCAGAATCTGGGTAAGAGTTTCATTTGGTATTGTAAGTTACTTTACGAATTTGATGATGTCTTCCAAAACTGTCTTTTGGTACAATAACTGCATGATGATCCTGTAGGGTATTAAGACTTTATTCTGGTCTGAAAACATTTTTTACTACTATCATTATTTAGTAGCTCATGTCCAAGATTTGTCCAAGAATACTTTACTGAAGAGTTAATCAAAACTTCATTTGTTCATATACTGAATCTGATATAACCATAACTGTGACAAACAAAATATTTGAATTTATAACTGAAAAAAGTTAAGGATTTGTAACTGCTTTCTTTGATTCCAAGTCAATCCAGTTGACTTGCTCATTTCCAGAACTAAGATTCATCTTATGCTCAAATTGAAGAATCTCGACTCAGAACTGAAGTTTGCGGATTCTGGAGAAGTTTCTAGTTAGAGAATTGCTCTAGCCCGCAATAGACAACTCTAGCCTTGCTAACTTTATAACATGTATAAATGTTTAAGCTTTGTTGATTTGGTGTGATTGGTAAAATTACATTAACCTCCTCTGAGCCTCTGATGATAAGGGACATTACACACATACCTCTTTATTTCTAAAAGTATTTACAGAACTCTTCTAAGATTTAAGTTTATCTGACATCTGGTAACTTTATATTTTTCTAAATGGACACTGACCTCTCACCAGATCTGGGTTTGTCATTGTCAACATATAATTCATGGGGTGCTATGTGTAATTTTACCTAAAATTCAAGGGAGGTTGGTGTACTTTATCATATTTCTAACTTATTATCTTTGAAAGTTTAGTGTATGCTTGGTGTTAAGGTTTGATTATACAATGTGCAATTATTCATTTATTTGTGATGTTAAATTCTTATGTTCTCAAAAAATTTCACTTAGGGTGGTTTGGTAAACCTTCTGTTTTTCAAAAGTAATGGCTTTTGTAGCAGTTATATTTGCTAAATCAAATAAAAGAGCCTTTAAAAATAAGTACAAACTACAACAATTGTGTTTTAGTAAAATTTGTTTTGTAAAGTTTAGAATGACTGTAATAGACATAAATATAAATATAATAACAAAAGAATAAATCTGAACACTTGTTAATATACAAGGTTATATTATCTTTTAATTTAAAAAACACCAGTTAGTTTTGTAAAGTATCTTTATATAGGAGTTTTCAAAAGCTAAAAGCATAAATACATTATCATTTTGATTTGTCGAGCACAAAGTGAAGTGTGTATGTTTTTAAAAACTACAAACACTTCAACACTTCTCTGCTAAACTTTACCAAACCCACCCATAGTTCTGCAACTGGCTTACTGTAATAATTGAAGATTTATGAGAAAATTAAATTCTTATTTCATCTTTGAATTTTTCCATATGCTTTTTACACTTTGATTTCGTTTTGCAGTATAACTGAATAAAATGGAGCTGCCTTCAAGAGAGAGAATTTTGTGTCATCCTTGCTGCTTTCCCATACTTTTTGGATGACTTTCGCAGTGCTGGAGACGTTTATTTCAACTGATAAGCAGGGTAGATTTATGGCATGTTTTGCAGTCAACTGCTTGTATAGTGTTGATCTCACTGGTTTCCTATATCATCCATGTTTATATGTTCATGTTATGTTCTTTTCTAGTAACTTTTCCAGAAGTTATTTTAAGGTTCTTCAACTTGTAAGGCTTAATTTTTAATGAATTAATTTGAAATGCTTGTTGCTTTGTTGTTAATCTTGGGCCTTTGGAATTTTAGTATTTTTTTTTTTTTTGGCTTTGGCTTCTACATCAACTAGTAATTACACTCCATATGTATTAAAATATGATTTGGTGAGCATATATTTTGCATTTTATGAAGTTATATCAAGTTTGAAGAAATTTCTTCGAATAGAAGAATGATCAATATGCAATATTTAGTAAAAATCAATATATTTTATAGGATATTTGAAAAGGCAATCATGATAATAATATATGAAAAAAATTAAATCTTTCAATTCCTTCCCTACAGAACTAATAATCTAATAATATCACATCAATGTGACAGATTTTCAATTAAACTACTGTATTGGATATAATTCAACCATTCATTGATTCACATTAGAAAACCCACATGGCAAAAACCCCAATAAGAGTCATAAGACTGCCGGACTCCAAAGCA
Source organism: Arachis hypogaea (assembly GCF_003086295.3). Classification (NCBI taxonomy): domain Eukaryota; kingdom Viridiplantae; phylum Streptophyta; class Magnoliopsida; order Fabales; family Fabaceae; genus Arachis; species Arachis hypogaea. Next base: position 145,867,665 of record NC_092051.1, on the reverse strand, counting down.
TTGGCACCACCACTTGAAGGAGCAACAGCAGGGGCAGGTGTATGATCATCTTCAAATCCTAAAAAAAGCAAGGAGCAGGAGAAGGTGCATGTGTATGTGCCTGTGAAGGTGCAGGTGCACCCCTTGGAGTAATGACCACCACATGAAGCTTCTCACCTTGCTCACAGCTACCCTTTGCTCCACTTATGAAGTAGAATGGTCCAGGGTGGTCCAGCTCCACCTTAGTGTTGCCGCCATTGAACTTCTTAATTGGATTTGATGTGTTGCAATTCCCATAATCCTCTTTGTTCACTTCCAACACAGAGTCTTTCCCACCATCATATTTCCACACTGAATAAAGAAAAAACTTATGGATTACTCATTCTCAACTTTACCATACTTTTTCATCATCAAATTTTATAATACACCAATTTCTATAATTGGTCACAAATAATCTTGTAAAGAAACTTAGATTTTGAAATAAAAAAGAAGAGAATTACCAAGACGGTCTCCGACTTGAAACCTAGCCCTCTCAGCCCATTTGTTGAGGGAATCAGAGGGTGAAGATGGAACCTTCCATGCATCAACCTTGCCTCCAACCAAGATATCCTTAGCAGCATAAGATATTCCAAACACAACAAAAAGGACCAAAATACAAGTAGCTGAGGAAGCTCTCAAACAACCAGCCATTGTTTCAAAACAACAACAAAATATGCTGAGGATTTTTACTGATTATTGATGTGATATAATGGTACACAACCAACTGGTTTTAGCAATGTGCTGAGGTCATTTATATAGCGGTGGGTTTGGGTGATGAGATATTGCGATGAACTTAGAACTTAGAAGTAGCCGTTAAAAGGGTACATTGGGAATGGTACATGGTGTGGGGGCCACAGAGTTATGTTTTCTTGTTGTTATTTGTTTGGCCTCAGAAATCAGAATTAACAAACGGTCAAAAAAACACCATGGATTGCTGCCTCTACGAATACTCATTAGTACAACATTGGATACTTAAATTTGTTATTTAAAATACCCAAAAAGAAATTGTTATTCAGATTTTCATTTTTTTGCAAAAATAAAAATGAAAGAAAAAGATAATGTCCATGATAGAAATACATTTTATTTTTTCCTATCTTAATATATTCTCTGGTTACAGTTTAAATTATGCACAAAGTTCTAAAAGAGAATTAAAATTATTTTGGTTTTAGATAAGTAAAAATAATTTTATAAATTATAAATAAATATTTAAATTGATCTCAAAAAATTTTTTAATTGAACAATTGTTTTTAACAAATATTTGTTATTTAAAAAATTTTAAAAATTAATTAATCCATATGTCATTTTAAAGGAGACTAATTTCAAAGTAAGTACAAAAATAGTTTTTGAAATTGACCATTTACATCATAAACATCATCGAATTGAAAAAATGGTATCAAATTACCTCATGCCGTGAGTAACTTAGCACATTTTTTTTTATATTGAATAGCCAATACGACGTCATTTTGTTTTTGATATTAAATACTTGATGAAATGACATCATTTAGTCATAATAGTAATATATTTCGGGAAATAAACTGTTTTGTGGTTCATTAAGGTTAATGACTATGTTTGCTCAAGCATTTAGAACTAAAACTAAAACATGTTTCATCTAGTCTCGTGTGAAAAGGTATGAATAAAATCACTCATAACGTGATAAGTGATAAGTAATTCGATAAAAAATGGGTAAGAATTAATATGGTGTAATTTTTTTAATTTTAATGACTTTTGTGGTGTAATTGAAATATTATAAATTTTTTAATATGAACAATTAATCTAAAAACCACTTTAAAATTTAATTCTATTATTTATAATGATATTTTTTTACCTAATTATTTTATAATAAAATTTTTAGAGACTTATTATCCAACAAACCTATTAAAATTTTGATTAAAAATGAGAGACGAATCAAACTGTCTTATTTTTCCATAGTTGGTAAAGATTCTCTACCTTTAAGGTTTTGTTTGGTTTTAAAAAAAGAAATAGAGAGGAATAAAATAGAAAGAAAAAAAGAAAAAAGAAAGAAATGGAGTAAAATTTTATTTTCTTTAGATATGTTTTGATGAAAAGAAAATGAAGAAGAAAATAGTATATAATATTGTGAAAAGATAATTTTATCTTTATATATTTTAAAATATATTAAAAAATAGAGGATAATATTAAAAAACTAATACCAAATACATTTTTCTTTCATTTTCTATCAAATATTGAAGGGAAAAAAATTTTAACAAGTTCCACCTATTTTTTTACACTATTCATTTTTTTCTTTGACTTTTCTATTCATCTAAATAAAAAAAAAATAATTATTTTCTTTCTAATTTTTTTTCTCTCTTCTCTTTCTTCCGATTTTCAGCTCAGCAAACACACCCTAAGAAAAGAGACGGATAACACACAATAGTTACAGAAGAGACGAATCAAACTGTCTTCATCATCATACTCGTGCACTTCTTTGTCAATTTTTTTTCGGATCTTTTGGCTTTTCACTCCCCATGAAATTATCTCTTTCACATCATCATCAAAGGTTTTGTTTGCTCCGTTGACAAAAATTTTAAATTTTGGTGCGTCTAAATCCAACACTACTCTACTTTAGATTATTAACATCCATGAAGTGTCAATCATCACCTTGGCAAAGCTAAAGTTCCTTCCATCTATCCACTTTTATCATTGTTGCTCAAACTTCAGCCACTTTGTGACATTTTTCTTCATTCCATGCATGAATTGGCATACCAAAAATCTCAATCCATGCTGTCCGCATCTTATTTATTTTCTCTCTTCGGATCATAAAATAATTTGTCTGACGAAACTAATGTTTTTAGGACTTTCAAAATAATCAAAACTTGTTATGATAAAAATATTTTATCTAAAATTTATTAGAGACTTATTTAGGTCTTCACTCTAAATTTATTCTTAATTTTTCTATCTCTTATTTTATTTAATAGGGTTGAAAAAAAAGTCAATCAATGATGCTTAGCTTTTCTAATTACAAAAATTATTTAAAATCAAATTATATTTGAAAAGTAAACACTTATTAAAATTGAAGAGTCTTGCTCAACAATATCCTAAGTCACTCGTTAAATTTTTGAAAATGAAGTTGTTGTATTGAACGGATAAAACTTTCGTATTGCTATGATATTATCTCCCAAATAATGTCCACTTTTAATATTTGATAAATTATTAAATAAGTGTTTACATAGAAAAATTAAGTACTATAAGTAAGGATTTATTTATTTTATGTCCTAAAATTATATTTTTTGTGAACTCGTAACATGATTAGCAAAGAAAATATATAAAAAATGATATTATTAAAAATAAAAGTAATATTATCATTTTTATTTTTTTTAAATTTATGTATTTAATATATTAAAATATAAATAAAAAAGTTGTGCGGATTTATTAATGGACATGTATTTAAGATAGAATGGAGACGAGGAGATATGTGAATGATGAATGGTAAACGAAGAAATTGAAATTTGGCGATGCACTTATGGTAATCCGTTGTGCCGTACGGTCCATATGCTGGGAAATTGAAATTGTAGTCTTCTTTGTAGAAACTACAAATGGCGTTGATTATAATGTGCAAATGAATTTGATATTGGAAGGTCCAACATTGCTTTCTGTTCCTGGGATTTAGATCTTCTAAATTTTGAATTTGTACTTTAGATAATAAAATATGATCTTTTATCTTTAAATGATTTCTCTCTTATATTTATTTTTAGTCCCATTTATAAAATAAATGGTGAGAGATCACATTTTACTTTTTTACTCTTTAAGGTGAAATTTAAAATTTAGAAAATTCAAATCCCTGTTCTTGTGTTGGTGTTGGTCTAAAATAATCCAAGTTGATAGTCAGCATATTGAAAATATTCTTGTTTGGTCTCAATCGAAAAGATTCTCGAGTTCATTGAGAGAGGATCATCGATAAACAAGGTAGATTAATCGAAGGTGCATGTTGAATACAAGGTTCCATATTTCCATATAAAGAGGCCAATATTTGAAACAGTTGAAGACGGTTACTCAATTATTAATGTAGTGGAACGGTTATTTTTTCTTGTATAGGAAGCAATGAAATTAGACTAGATGAAAAAAGTTTGTAAATAAACAAAATTTGAAAGAAATAGAAATTGAAATCTGTTCTCAGAAAAACACTCTTTTAATTTTATATTTTCAAAAAATTTTTGATCTTGTTTGAAATTTTTTTGTCTATAGAACTCCTTCTACTTTACATTTTTCTTTAATCTTCTTTGCAAATTTACTTTTTTTTGTAAAGTTTTTTTTATTTTTTTTTATTTAAACACTGTATTTAAATTTAAAGTCATCTGTTCATGTCAAAGGTATTTTATTAATTTGCAAGTCATTTGTTTTGTTATATTTGGTCTAGTTTAGTTTTTACTCCTTTTTAGTCTTTTAAATTCTTTCCTTTTCATTTCAAAATTTTTGGTGCATAATTTAAAACTGATACTCATAAAGAGGAATATGTTTCACTTCTAGATTATTAGTTATTAGATATTAAACTAACTCAAATTTGTAACGTTGAGACTTAATGAGACTAACTGTCGTTGGAACGAACAACACCAATTGTGTAATTTGCTAGGATAATTAGATCTACATAATTTGTACCACTGAATTTTGAGTGTAGAATTTTTGAACAAAATGAAGGGTTTATGTTTGTCTTGTCGTTCTGTGTTTTTGGTTTGATTTTGCAAGTTAGCCTCCAACTTCAAAAGTTTTTCCTCAAGTTTTTTTCTATACCGTACCTTCCTTCGCAAGTCTCTTTCAACCTCCCGTTGTCGCTTGTTCTCCTGTTCGAGTTGTTCCAACTGGCCATGATGACCATGAACGAATTCCATGATCTTAGTTGGGTGTGGAGGTTTTTCGTTTTTAGGGAGATGTACATCTGAATGAATTTGCTGAGTTTTCAGATGTTCTTTTTCTGTGTGGCTCACATGTTCCTTCAAGTTGTGGAGGTATCATTAGGGCTTGGTCATCATTGTGATGTTCTAGTTCAGACTCAGATACAGTGTGTCTGTCTTTAAATTGCTCGTCCGCCATAGTAGAGTATAGACTTCCAATTTTCCGACAACGGAACCAATATTCTAAGAGTTAGTTGAAACTGGGTTGTTGTTGGGCATGAACGTGAGGTCCAAACTCCTTTAAGAATAGTGTCCGACCTCCTTGTTGCTGAGGTGTTGCCGTTCGAGTTTCTTGTGAGGAGATGGGAGTGGTACCTAAAGAATTCTGATATTTAAGTTAGCAAAGATTTAAAGCAGGATTTGTGTAGATTGAGTTTAAGGTTTAAAGCAAAAAAGATAACTATTTTTATAGAGTAGGTCCACTTTTAGTGATGGATAACTGTTTTCCTTTATTAGGGAAGTGGCTGAGATATCTCTTTGAAATGAATGAGAGATATCTTTGAATGTTAGTTATTCATTTAGATAAATAGGACTGATTTATTAGCATCACATCCAATTTCTATAAGGTCAAATAAGTGCAGATGAGGTCAAATTTTTTTTTAATGAATCTTTATTTATTATAAACCTGACTCAATTTTATGTCAGAATATGAATAAATTTAAATTAAAATAAATTAAGTATTAAAATAATAAATTTTGTATTAAATTTTAAATTAAATTTTATAATATATAATTTATAAATACTTATGTAATATTTTTATAAAATTTAAAATAAAATAAAACTAAACATAAACATTGGAGATGATTTTATTGTTATGGCCAGCTAGGTACTAGCCTGTCCGTTTATGTGTTGGAATGGTAACCAATATTGAATGTCAGCTATTTCAGGATTTCAATAGTCTATAATTTCCTTATTATCCTTCTATTTTTCAATACTTTTGCTATATGGTGTGCCTCTCCTTTGTTACTTCTAACTTTTTATGTTAACATATGATAATAATAACTCTTCTTGAAGGCCTCGTGACAATAACTTAAGAAAAAGTCTATAGTCGCGCATTTTAATTAAAAAAGTAAATAATTATATACTATTAAATATAATTTTATATTATTAAAAATATTAATAATAACTAATTGATAATTATAAATCATAAATTTTGTTTGCTCTAACACTTCTTGTTACGGTAGGTAACCGGAGATTAATACGACGAATGGCGTTTGGCGGCCCAAGTGTGTGATGGAGGGGAACTCCGGATGTGTCCGCAACTCGGGAGGCTCCGTCCGACTTGTGCTCGCGTGGGAATGGGGGGTGGTACCTGCAAAGACACTCCGATGCCTAAGTTAGCAAGAGTGCAAGCAGGTCTAGAGAGTATTGGACTTAGAGATACCTGAATGGGTGTCAGTGTATTTATAGGGGTGAACCAATAACCACCGTTGGTGTAGTGCCGTATCTTTAGGGTGGTAACCGTCCCTATTATCATGGGGAGGTTAAGATATGGCTTTATGAGGCGGTTAGAGAGATTTTAGGGGCGGTTACTCATTTGAACGAGTGTTTATCTGCTAGCTAACCTCACATCCGACCTCTTCTGACCAAGTCGTGGTGGATACCGACTTCTTATGTGAAGGCCGGTACTTAACTAGGCTCTAATCCTTTGGATTAGGCCTTTTAGTTGGTCCTGGGCCTCAGTATTGGGCCAGGGTATGAACAGTGCCCCTACTTGAGCCCAAATTTTCTTTAAAGTTTGGGTACAAGTATTCAACTCGGGCGCGTAGTCGACTTGTTTGAAAGAACACGGCTCTTGGGAACCGACGTGATTTTCGCGACTTTTGGTTTCTGACAGTTACGTCAATTCAAGCGTCGTGTCCGTTGAGGGATCGTTTAGGGATTGAGGGCTTTGGTAACGGTGCATTCTCATTAATGACTGCATCGCTTTTTACCATTATGCCCCCTAGCCTTTTTTATAAATACTTTCCCTCTCTTTCCAATTTCCGTTTCTGCAAACTTTCAAACTTTTCCCTTATCTTGTTCGTATTGCATTCTTGCGTTCGAAGACTTCTGCTCTTCTCCAACCTCCATTTTCGGATAAAGGTTAGTTTTGCTTTTTCCATGTCATGCTTTATGTTTGCATGTTTTTGTTCTGCTAGCAGATAGGTTGACCTGTAGATTCTAGTTTCGAATCTCTCTCCTATAGTGGCCGTATTTTTTGATTTTCTTTTTCTTTTTCCTTTTTTGTAGGTTTTCTGCCACTTTCTTCTTTATACAAAAAATGGCTTCTGTAGACATTCTTTCTCAGTGGGTTGACGATACGGTCCTTGGGGAGGAACCGTTAGTCGACGCTGAGTTCATTACCCACCTCCGTACTCATCATAGGCTCTGTACTACGGGCGAGGACGAGCCCAAATATGAACTGATAATCTCGGGTCCCGAAGACCGGGTCTGTTTTGGGAGAGTTGATGAGGCGGCCCCTCACTTTTTCTTTATGTATGAATGCATGATCACCCGTTTGGGTGTTTTTCTTCCTTTCTCGGATTTTGAAATATCCGTGTTGCACCACTGTAAGGTTGCCCCTACTCAACTCCACCCCAATTCCTGGGGTTTTTTGAAGATTTACCAGTTTATAAGCCACGCTCTGGACTTCCCGACTTCCTTGAGAATCTTCTTTTATCTTTTCCACATGACTAAACCCTTTAGTGGGATGAACAACAAACAACAATGGGTATCCTTCCGAGCCATTCAAGGTCGGAGGATTTTCACCCTTTTTGACGAATCTTTCCACGACTTCAAAAACTTTTTCTTCAAGGTTCAAGCTGTAGAGGGTCACCACCCCTTTTTCCTGGACGAGTATTCCTCCCCCCGTTTTCCCCTTTATTGGCTGCCGGCTACCCCTTGTGAAAAGGTTGGTCTAGATGACCTAGACGAGGTGGAGGCAGCCATTGTAGTGTTTTTCCGAGAAGCATGGGGGAAGACCCCATACTTGGATACGAGAAAAATCCTCCAGGGGACGTCGGTATTTGTTCAATCTTGTATAGGTAGCGCATGCATTTCCTATTTCCGAGTTGCATTTCACCGACTTGTTTTGTTTTCTGCCGACTTGTTTTTGCCGACTTGTGACTTAATTATGTTCTTTGTAGATATGGCAAAAAAGAATGCTCAGGAGGCTTACCAAAGGGTCCAGGAAGCCAAGGCCAAGTCCCGGACTAGGTCCGGGGGTTCCAAGGCGGTCGTCTCTCCTCCTCCTCCTCCTCCTCCTCCTCCTAGGAATGTGGGTACTCCCTCTCAGCCTATCCTTATTTCCTCCTCCTCGAGTTTGGCTCGACCACTCCCTTCTGCCCAATTGCTCCCCGAGCCTGAGAAGAAGAAGCGCAAGACTTCCGAGTCTGGCCCTTCTTGGGAGGGTGGTGTTAAAGTGGATGCTCAAGCATTCGTCCGAAAGAACATCTATCCTTTGATACCTATGGATGATGCTTCTGTTCGGAGCCACCTTACCGCTCTGGCCGAGGAGAGCTTTAGGGCGGCGGGAGTTTGTGGCAAACTTTTGGATATCTTTGAGAAGACTCCCCTCAGCTCCTTGGGGAATACCTCAAAGGTTGCGGAACTGGAGGAGAGGCTTCTCATGTTTGAAAAACATGGGAGGGAGTTGAAGGCGGAGAGGGATAAGTTGAGGAAGGAGAGAGATGACCTTCGGGAGAAGGAGAGCCAGCTGCGAGCCCAATGTACTATGGAGGTGAATCTCAGGAAGGCAGCCCAGGAGAGTTACCAAAGCCTGTTTAGAGATATGGTGGAGGTGAAAAAGGATTTGGTGAACTCCCGGAATGCTTATGCCGACTTGGAGGACTCTATTGCGGATGGCGCCGAGGAGTCTTGGAGAATTTTCCTTGAGCAAGTCAGGGTTATAGCCCCCGACTTGGATCTTTCTCCATTACATCCTGACAAGGTGGTGATTGACGGCACCATTGTTGATCCTCCTCAACCCGAGGTCCTTTCCGAGTCAGATCTAAAGACTCGGGGGCAGAGGATCATAGAGTCTCCTCCGCATTCCAAAGATGCACCGAGTCCTTCAACCCCTGCTCCGACTTCCTCTTCGGCTCCTCCTCCCGGTCCTGGTGGCGTTCCTCCTGGTGGTGGTGATTCCTCTGCAGCTTCTAAGAAATGACTTCTTTTTATCTTTGTGGCTATATGGGGGCCCGGCCTGTGGGTCCCCCTTTTTTAAACTTATATTTATTCGTTGGTGGCTTGTGAACAATTTGCTTTTGGCCTTTTAAGGCCGTAAACAAAATATTCTGTTTGTTGCCCTTTTTTGGATAAGGGTTTAAACAAAATAAATGCCCTTTTTGGATAAGGGTTTCTTAATCGAAGTAGGTGCCCTTTTTTGAATAAGGGTTTAAGTTACTTTGCGCGTGTACATGCTTTTCTGCTTTTGAATATGTTTGATCTTTTCGAAAAAACCTTTTGTTAGCTTGCATTGTTTTCTTGAGCCTTTTTCGTGCAAAGGCTTGTCTGCAAACTTTTTCAGGTTTTCATATTTCTTTTGTTATCCTTTATACTCAACTTTGCTATAGTGAGCTTTTGTGACTTAGGTTATTTTTGCGATACGTTTTTCATCTGCTCGGAACTCGGTTTTCTTTTACTCGGAGTTCTTTCGAGTTAGCGTTACTCGGATTTCCTTCCGACTTAAGAGTCGGATAATTCTCGAGTTTGATACGATCAACTCATATAACCTCTTTACACCGACTTGTACCTCGTCGTTTCATCCTGACGACCATGTTAGGTCGGTTCATGGGATTTTCACGCTTTGTCGAGCTTAAGTCGGCGCGTTTCGTAGAAAGACTTATAAAAATAATAGAGGAGGATATTTAAGAGAAATATAGTAATGAAAAAGATCTTTATTAATCGGGAAGGTACCTTTTTGCTACTAAGGGTCTTGACAGCATATTTTCCCTTAGCCTCTACTATGATGCCTCGTTAAAAACCCCTCTTCAGAAAAAACCCTTTTGTTTGGGAAAAAATCATGAAGCTGGGAAAAGAGTACATCAGGGAGTAGAGTTCGCTTCTAACTGTAGTACCTTTTCATATTACAAGCGTGCCACGACCTTGGTAACTCAGTGCTATCCAGGTCGGTTACTTTATAATAACCTTTCCCTAACACTTCCTTGATCTTGTATGGCCCTTTCCAATTTGCGGCGAGCTTTCCATCTCCTGACTTGTTGACCCCAATGTTGTTTCTGATTAGGACCAAGTCATCTGCAGCAAATGTTCTTCGAATGACTTTTTTGTTGTATCTGGTAGTCATCCTTTGCTTTAATGCCGCTTCTCTTATCTGGGCGTTCTCTCGGACTTCGGGGAGCAAATCGAGCTCCTTTTTGTGCCCCTGTATATTTCCGACCTCATCATGGAGATTTACCCTTGGGCTTTGCTCACTGATTTCTATAGGAATCATGGCTTCTACGCCGTATACCAGTCGGAAGGGTGTTTCTCCTGTGGCAGATTGGGGGGTTGTCCTATAAGCCCATAGCACTTGAGGGAGCTCTTCAGCCCAAGCCCCCTTTGCTTCCTGTAGTCTCTTCTTTAATCCTGCCAGTATGACTTTGTTGGCTGCCTCGGCTTGCCCATTGGCTTGTGGGTGTTCTACCGAGGTGAATTGATGTTTGATTTTCATACTGGCTACTAGGCTTCTAAAGGTGGCGTCGGTGAATTGGGTTCCATTATCTGTGGTTATGGAATAAGGTATTCCATACCTTGTGATGATGTTTTTGTAGAGGAATCTGCGACTTCTTTGGGCGGTGATGGTGGCTAGTGGCTCTGCTTCTATCCACTTTGTGAAGTAATCTATTCCCACGATTAAGTATTTAACTTGCCCTGGCGCTTGAGGAAAAGGACCTAACAGATCCATTCCCCATTTTGCGAAAGGCCAGGGGGAAGTTATACTAATGAGCTCTTCTGGCGGAGCTACGTGGAAATTTGCATGCATCTGGCATGGCTGACATTTTTTCACAAAGTCTGTGGCATCTTTCTGCAAGGTCGGCCAATAGAATCCTGCTCGGATCACTTTTCTGGCCAGCGACCTTGCTCCGAGATGGTTTCCGCAGATCCCACTGTGTATTTCTTCCAACACCTCGGTGGTTCTTGAGGTCGGTACGCACTTTAGCAATGGTGTTGATATCCCTCTTCTGTAAAGGACATTTCTTACCAATGTATAATGTTGTGCCTCCCTCCGGATCTTTTTAGCTTCCTTCTCCTCTTTGGGGAGGGTGTCAAATTTTAGGTATTCGACTAAAGGATTCATCCATCCGAGGTTGAGACCGACTACCTCAAGCACCTCTCGTTTATCTTCTGCTTTTGATACCGAGGGCTCTTGAAGGGTTTCTTGAATCAGGCTTCTGTTGTTCCCCCCGGGTTTGGTACTTGCTAATTTGGATAGGGCGTCAGCTCTGCTATTTAGATCCCGAGTTATATGCTTGACCTCGGTTTCCGCAAAGTGCCCTAGGTGTTCCAAGGTTTTTTCCAAGTACTTCTTCATATTGGGGTCCTTTGCCTGATATTCCCCATTTATTTGGGATGTCACCACCTGTGAGTCGCTGTAGATCGTTACTTTTGCGGCGCCAACTTCTTCTGCTAATTTTAATCCTGCAATCAAGGCTTCATATTCTGCCTGATTGTTTGAAGCTGGAAATTCAAATTTTAAGGAGACCTCTATCTGGGTTCCTTTTCCATCCACCAATATTATGCCTGCGCCGCTTCCTGTTTTGTTGGAGGACCCGTCTACATAGAGCTCCCATGTAGTCGGTTTTTCCTCTTGTTCACCTGCGTATTCTGCAATGAAGTCGGCGAGGCACTGGGCTTTGATTGCAGTCCGAGTTTCGTATCTCAAATCGAACTCGGAGAGCTCTATCGCCCATTGAACCATTCTCCCTGCAACATCCGTCTTTTGAAGGATTTGCTTCATGGGCTGGTTCGTACGGACTCTTATTGTGTGAGCCTGGAAGTAAGGTCTTAGCCTTCTGGAGGCTATTACTAAGGAGTAAGCAAACTTTTCTAGCTTATGGTACCTTAGTTCGGGACCTTGTAGAACTTTACTGGTGAAATAGACCGGGTGTTGCCCGACCTCGTCTTCTCTGATCAGGGCTGATGAGACAGCCCTATTTGCGACGGACAAGTATAGGACGAGGTCTTTTCCCGGTACTGGTCAGGTTAAGATAGGAGGTTGGCTTAAGAACTTTTTGAACTCTCGGAATGCCTCCTCACATTCCGGAGTCCATTCAAACTGGCATCCCTTCCTTAGTAGGGAGAATAATGGAAGGGATTTTAGTGCCGATCCTGCCAAAAACCTGGAGAGGGCTGCAAGTCGGCCATTGAGCTGTTGAACCTCTCTCAAACAAGTCGGACTTTTCATTTCTAGGATGGCTCTGCACTTGTCGGGATTGGCTTCGATCCCTCTTTGTGTTAGCATGAACCCTAGAAATTTTCCTGCTTCTACTGCGAAGGCGCATTTTGCGGGATTTAGTCTCATCCCATGCAACCTTATAGTGTCGAAGACTTGTGAGAGGTCGGTTAAGAGGTCGACTTCTTGCTTGGTTTTCACTAACATGTCGTCGACATATACCTCCATTAGGCTTCCTAGATGAGGGGAAAACACTTTATTCATCAGCCTCTGGTACGTGGCTCCTGCATTCTTCAATCCGAATGGCATGACCACGTAGCAGTAATTGGCTCTGGGCGTGATGAATGATGTTTTCTCTTGGTCGGGTCCATGCATCGGGATTTGGTTATATCCCGAGTAGGCATCCATGAATGATAGGTATTGGTACCCAGAGCTGGAGTCCACCAGGGTATCAATACTCGGTAGAGGATAAGGGTCCTTAGGACATGCCTTATTCAGGTCGGTATAGTCGACGCACATTCTCCATTTACCACTTTGTTTTTTGACTAGCACTACATTGGCTAGCCATGTGGGGTATTTGACCTCTCTGATGAAGCCGGCTTCCAGGAGCGCCTGTACTTGCTCTTCTATTATTGAGGCCCTCTCTGGGCCGAGCTTGCGTCTTCTTTGCTGTACAGGTCGGGACCCTGGGTAAACCGAGAGCCTATGGGACATGAGCTCGGGATCAATCCCGGGCATGTCGGAAGCCTTCCAGGCGAAGAGGTCGGAATTAGCTCTTAGGAGTTCCCCCAACCTTTGTTTCAGGGTTTCCCCTAGGTTAGCTCCTATGTAGGTGTTTTTTCCTTCCTCCTCTTCGACTTGTATCTCCTCGGTTTTTCCTCCCGGCTGGGGTCGTAGCTCTTCTCTGGTCCTTGCCCCACTTAATTCTATGGTGTGGACTTCTTTGCCCTTCCCTCTCAGATTCAGGCTTTCGTTGTAGCACTTCCTTGCCAATTTTTGGTCCCCCCTCACCGTTGCTATTCCTCCTGGAGTCGGGAATTTCATGCAAAGGTGAGGAGTCGATACCACTGCTCCAAGACGATTTAGGGTAGTCCTGCCAATTAGGGCATTGTAGGCTGACCCTTCATCGATGACTATGAAGTCTATGCTTAGAGTTCTCGATTTTTCCCCTTTTCCAAAAGTGGTGTGAAGGGGTAAAAATCCCAGTGGTTTTATTGGCGTATCCCCTAACCCATATAGGGTGTCAGGGTAAGCTCTCAGCTCTTTTTCATCCAACCCTAGCTTGTCGAAGGCGGGCTTGAAAAGGATGTCCGCCGAGCTTCCCTGGTCTACTAGGGTTCTGTGAAGATGGGCGTTGGCTAGGATCATAGTTATCACCACGGGATCGTCATGCCCGGGGATTATCCCTTGCCCATCTTCTTTGGTGAATGATATAGTGGGGAGGTCGGGTGTCTCATCTCCGACCTGATAGACTCTTTTGAGATGTCTTTTGCGAGAAGATTTGGTGATTCCACCTCCCGCAAATCCTCCTGAGATCATGTGGATGTGCCTCTCAGGGGTCTGTGGTGGCGGATCTCTCCTGTCCATGTCATCTCGCTTCCTCTTTCCATGGGTGTCCGACCTCTCCATGAGATATCTATCAAGCCGACCTTCTCTGGCCAGCTTTTCTACCACATTTTTGAGGTCGTAACAGTCGTTAGTGGAGTGACCATATATCTTATGGTAGTCGCAATATTCGCTGCGACTTCCCCCTTTTTTATTTTTAATAGGTCTTGGGGGTGGCAGCCTTTCTGTGTTGCAAATCTCTCTGTATACATCCACTATGGAAGTCTTTAGAGGAGTATAAGAGTGATATTTTCTGGGCCTTTCGAGGCCGGGTTCTTCTTTCTTCCTGACTTCCCTTTCCCTTTCTCTAGAGGAGGAAGCAGGTCCAGATCGTGAACTCGGGTCTCTTAACTTTGCATTTTCTTCCATGTTGATGTACTTTTCAGCCCTTTCTTGTACATCACTTAGAGAAACGGGGTGTCTTTTAGATATGGACTGTGAGAAGGGGCCTTCTCTAAGTCCATTAACTAACCCCATTATTACCGCCTCTGTGGGTAGGTCTTGGATCTCTAAACATGCCTTATTGAACCTTTCCATATAGGCTCGTAGAGACTCTCCGACCTCCTGCTTTACTCCCAAGAGGCTCGGGGCATATTTTACCTTATCTTTTTGGATTGAGAACCTCATCAAGAATTTTCTTGAGAGGTCTTCGAAACTAGTGATGGATCTTGGCGGGAGGCTATCGAACCACTTCATTGCTGCCTTCGATAAAGTGGTCGGAAAAGCCTTGCATCTCGTAGCGTCGGAGGCATCGGCTAGATACATCCGACTTTTAAAGTTGCTAAGATGATGCTTTGGATCCGTAGTTCCATCATAGAGGTCCATGTCAGGGCTTTTGAAGTTCCCTGGAACTTTTGCCCTCATTATGTCTTCGCTGAAAGGATCTTCTCCGCCCGGTAATCGATCTTCTCCTTCATCGCGAGAGTTCTTGAGGGAGGATTCTAGCTGTAAGAGTTTTCTTTCTAACTCTTTTCGCCGTTCCATCTCCTCTTTAAGGTACCTTTCGGTTTCCTTTTGCCTCTCCCGTTCTTGTTCTAATTATTCCAGGCGGCTATGAACCAAACTCATTAGTTCAGTTACATGAGACGGTCCGCCTTTTTCTGATTCACGTCCATCTGAGGAATTTACCTTCGGATTCTTTACTCCGGAGGTACCCTCTCTGTGTTGATCGTTGTTTTCATTGCCCATGTCTAGATTCTCTTGTTCAGAATCTGTCTCCGCATGGCCTTCTTCGTGGGATCTATCCGCCATCGTTGAGTGATCTCTCGGGTCCCCGGCAACGGCGCCAATGTTACGGTAGGTAACCGGAGATTAATACGACGAATGGCGTTTGGCGGCCCAAGTGTGTGATGGAGGGGAACTCCGGATGTGTCCGCAACTCGGGAGGCTCCGTCCGACTTGTGCTCGCGTGGGAATGGGGGGTGGTACCTGCAAAGACACTCCGATGCCTAAGTTAGCAAGAGTGCAAGCAGGTCTAGAGAGTATTGGACTTAGAGATACCTGAATGGGTGTCAGTGTATTTATAGGGGTGAACCAATAACCACCGTTGGTGTAGTGCCGTATCTTTAGGGTGGTAACCGTCCCTATTATCATGGGGAGGTTAAGATATGGCTTTATGAGGCGGTTAGAGAGATTTTAGGGGCGGTTACTCATTTGAACGAGTGTTTATCTGCCAGCTAACCTCACATCCGACCTCTTCTGACCAAGTCGTGGTGGATACCGACTTCTTATGTGAAGGCCGGTACTTAACTAGGCTCTAATCCTTTGGATTAGGCCTTTTAGTTGGTCTTGGGCCTCAGTATTGGGCCAGGGTATGAACACTTCTCATAAATTAATTTACACTGTTTCAACCCATCATGACTTTAACAATTGTCCATTTTAGCCTAATTTCCACGTGAAGATATCATGCCTATGCTAAATTCAGATCTTTAAACAAATTAATCAAACTTTAGAGGAATCATCCTTAAAATCATGTTACCATAAATATATATATATATATAAGTAAAAAAAATTGTTCACAAAATAATAGAAAATTAATTTTAAATTTATTTAATTTTATATTATTTTAATTATTATTTATTTTATTTTATATTCTTTAATTCCTATTAAAATAATTAAATAATATTAAATATATAAAATTATAAATATTAAATTAAATAACATCAATTTAAATTATTGTATTTGTAATATTATTTATGTAAGATAAAATCTCAGTGAAAACCGTTAACTTCATATAAAATGATAAGTGAGAGCGGTTTGATGGTTTCAATTAAAAGGGAATTGTTTTTCATTCTTTTTCGGGAATCATCTCAACACACGTCCACCCAGTTCATTGCCGCGTAATGAGTACGTGTTGGTAAGGCACCAAACTAAACTTCAAACGTGGCAAACAAGCAAGCAACAACGTTTCTTTAGGAAAAGTTAGTGAGTGGCAACAATATCCACATTTCACAAACAAGATGACAACAAACCATAGAGCTTGAAATCGATTAAGTGAAAACGAAAGAAAGAAAGAATAGATAGTAGTGATGAGTGGAGAGGAAGATTGGAGGAAAACGGCAGACACACACAAGATGAGCTCAGAACAAGTGAAAGCAGCAGGTTCATATAATATATACTTTCTCATTATATCTTATTTCATATGTGGTTTTAATGAAGATTTGTATCTTGTATGTAACTCAGGTGTTGAAGGATCAAAGGGAAAAGGTGGGAATGTTCTTCACCAAAGAAGATCACTACCTTTCAGTTTGAGCACAATGGCAGTGGCAGGATTACTCATAACGGGTGCTGTTAGTTACTTTGTTTTGTATGTCAAGAAGAAGCCAGAGGCCACAGCTACCGATGTCGCTAAGGTCAATGTTGGACTTGCAAAACCTGAGGACACACACCCAAAGAAATAGCTACTTATATATTTTTCTTTTCTTTTTTTTTTTTGTGAATGTATGCTGAACTAGCTATACTAGTCCGTTGCCATTTCTTGAAAACTTTCTTACCTTTTTTGGGTTTGTACGCAATCACGTTCTTCATAATCACACAGATGATAATACAAAGTCTTTTTTACAAGCAATAAAAAAGTAATGGTCTTTCTTTGTTTAAGGCAAAATAATAAAGTTAAATGAAGAGCGCTAGCATGCTTGGTATTCAAAGGTTGGTGCTTGCATTGTTCTCGAAGAGCTGACTTGGATCTGGCAGCTCCCAACATTATAAAAGTCAAGGATGCTTGCTTGCACAGGTAGCAAGCATGTTAGAGAAGAACTTGATTAGTACACTTCTTTAACAAATTTCCTGATGTCACAAGGAAAAATAATTGATCCTTTATTGGAGAAGAAATATTTTAGACTTCTCAAATGGTTAAAAGGTTGTTTGCGTGGTGTACGATGCAAGATAGATCAGACTTTCAAAAATAACTCATCTCTTGGGAACAACTTTAAAACTTACGGCTTCTGCCTTCTAAGTAAACTCTTGTCATATTCTTGGTTAATCAATCATTAAGGAGAAAAGATATTAAAACGGCCTTTGTCTGTCTTTTTTCCATTCTCCTGTCTCATGGTTCGATCGAGTAATAAATTGGACCTTTTGAAAAGGTAAAAAGTAATAATAATGAGGGGGTAATAAGAAGTACGGTCTAAACAGGCAGCGGACGAAGCTGCACTGGAACGAACAACCCTGAAGCTAACGATATTTGACATTTATTACACTGCTAATATAACAATAAAACAATAACAAAAATAAAATCAACTAAAATGGAGCCAATTTGAAATTCTTCTACGACAGTAACATAAAAAAACCCCTATAAATCTGTAATCAAACAAGGATCCTCCTACTTCGACAACTCAGCATCAGCAAGTAAAAAAGACATCGAAACAAAAGAATAACCGTGTCCTTCTCACAATGCAAAATTGTATAGAATAGGTTACATCTGATTCTGAATAATGATAGTACCTGAATCTCGAAATCCTTACATAAATCTTCTTCATCCTTTGGGAAGAGTATAGTAGATTTAATCCATGACACTGACCACTGCATAACTAATCAATTTTGACTGAAGAGTAGATGAGCCTTGTGAACCAGAAGCATGCGTAAAATCCGATGGTACCAGTTACCACGAAAAAGGCATAAGATACTATAAGCATGTAGCCAAAGTATAGTACAGCAGATACGAACTTGGTGATTTCAAGCTTGGTGAAGAAGTAGAACGTTGCATAAAGGAAGAGGTAGAGTGCAGATGAGCCAGAGGTGAGGTATGAACGCCACCACCACAAATAATCCTCACTGCACAACTGGAAGTAGCAAAGCACAATTGTTATTTCGGCGCAAGTGACGATGAGGATGGCAAAGACCAAGAAGAGGAAACCAAAGATGTAGTAAAATTGGTTCAGCCAGATTGAGGTGAGGATGAAGAAAAGCTCAATGAAAACAGCTCCAAATGGGAGTATTCCTCCAATCAGAACTGAGAAGACCGGGTTCATGTACCATGCTTGCTCTGGGATCTGCCTTGGGATTTTGTTGGTCTTTACCGGGTTCTCAATTGCAGGCTTCTTGAATCCAACATAGCCACCCACAAAAACAAGTGGAACAGAGATTCCGAACCATAGAAAGATCAAAGCAAACATTGTTCCAAATGGCACAGCTCCAGATGATTTTTCTCCCCAAATGAGAGCATTTAACACAAAGAAAACAGCACAGACAGTTGCAGGGAACAAGGTTGCAGTCCTGAGGGCAATACTCTTCCACTCTGATCCTTTGAACATTTTGTACAAGCGAGAAGAAGCATAACCAGCAAAAATTCCCATGAATACCCAAAGCAACAGCATGGCTGTCATAAGCCCACCACGGTTAGAAGGAGAAAGGAATCCAAGGACGGCAAAGATCATGGTTACTAGTATCATAAAGAAAAACTGAACCCCTGTTCCAACGTAAACACACAGCAAATCTGAGTTGTTTGGTGGCCTAAAAACATCCCCATGGACAAGCTTCCAGCCTGTCTCTTCTTGCGCTTCTTCTTGGGTCTCAAGCTCATTGTACTTTGAAATATCACGATAGAGTGTACGCAACATTATCATTGCCACCATTCCAGAGAGAAAGAGAACAATCATCAATGAATTCACAATTGAGAACCAGTGAATCTGGTCATCATTCATTAGCAAATAGGCATCCCATCTTGAAGCCCACTTCACATCACTCTCCTGTAGATAGATAAATGTCATAAAAAACAGATTCCAATCATTCCATAATGTAAGAGAAATGAAAGGCCAGTTATGATAAGACAAAAGAAAATCCATTAATAGAACAGGATTTTATTTTATCTAATATCTACCATAAGTCATAAGCCAAATTGGCCATCAAGAAAGTGCCAAGGAGAAAATACAGTACCATTCTACAATCATGAACTCACCTCAAATTCAACATCATATGTGAAGATAATTTCCTTGTTCTCTTCGACCTCTTGAGGAGTGTTGGAGTTGACAACTGTGTGCTTAGCATGAGGATCACAAGTTGTCAAACGTGTATTTTCACCCCAATTCCCATCATACTCATGTTTAACACTACATTTTAACATTCAGTTTCAGAAAATCAGTATGAGTATTGTATACATACAAACAAACAATAACAAAGCCTTATCCCCCTAGGTGGGGTCGACATGAGTGTTGTATACGTATCACAGGAAAATAAATGAAATACATTTAATAGTGCAGAGCAACCGCAAAAATACTAACCTGAATGGCTTCACCTCAAAGCCCACAATTCTAGCAGATTCGGTTAGCAAATCTCTATGATACTTGACAGTAAATGCCAAATGGTTGTGAATAAAATACTTCTCTTCCTTGCTCTGTCCATTTTCAACAAAATAAGCACAAGAAAATATTTGGCATTCAAAACAACAAATATTGTTCTACAAAAAAATGAGCATACCCCACTATACTGCCCCTTGAGTCCAACATGGAAACCAAGCTGATAAACAGTAGAGTCCTGATCCGGACGTTTTATCGGAACCACCAAGGGAAGGTTATCTAGGATCCTGTACATAAAAGGTGTAGTCATTATAAATAACACAATACTGACATTAAATAATAATAATAATAGTCATATTTTTTCAAAAAAAAAAAAGGAGAGGGGGGGGGGGTACTACAGGAATGGCATACATGTTCACCCGGTACTCATCATCAATCTTCTCTTTGAACTCTTTTGCACTCTGGGCATCAAGTTTCAGCTTACACACAATATTGCACATTTGTGGTTCACGCATTTTAAACTGTAAATAAATAAGAGTAAATTAGCTGGATCCATAACATAGTTAACATGTCACAAAATAACATGTTACAAGAATCTTACCACATACTGAGAATTTTCAATGCGATCACCTCGAAGCACTTCCCCAAGATTTTCAGCACTATCTAGAATTTTGCCTGGTTTACAATATGGAAGGGAATAATATGTGTAGGGAAGCTGGGTCTTCGTTGATGTTAATTTGTTTACTTTTACTTGTAATTGATCTCCCTGCACCAGCAAATATCAGAAGTCAATGAAGAGATATATTTAAATCTGAATTCTGAACATTCATTATTAACAGCAATTTGACATTCAGGGATTAAAGGGTGAGAGAAAAATATAAAAGTTAAAGGGAGAAGGCCAAAGCCAAATTAAAGAACCAATCACATGCACCCAACAAAGTATGCACATTGCAAAATCCATGCAAAGCAACATTACTTGAAGAAAATTAGGCATGGGAACGAAAAGCTTTAAACACATAGATTTTCAAATTACAGCTAAATTTGACTATTTCAAAAGATGCATATGCCATAAAAGTGCTAAAAGCGGGTAAAATTCTTAGTGAGCTCACGAGACACTAAACAGTACAAGAAGCATAAAATCAAATCAAATCAAATCTATTCTCGCCGTTAAATGACACAAGACAAGTAACTAAATCTGTTCCCTGCAAAGTTTCAATTTGTAACATCATAGTCAAATTACTCCAAAGAAAGAAGACGACAAAGCATCCACTATAACGTTCCCATATCTTCACATTCATATAATCACATTGCACGCCACCACATCAAACCACCCTAACAACTAGTCCAAATCAACGAATCGAGTTCAAATCCGAATCAACCGACAATGCTAAAACTTTCGCACCATCGACAACATACAACATAATGCGTCAGATGGAATCCCGTAAAACGAACAGATCAAAAATGAAATCCACACAACCGACGAAAATGTCACAAAAAAAATGCAAGCAACTACCTAAAACTAAATAGAATATATGAAGCTTATGGCAGATCCAAGATCTGAAAAGGCAGATCGAGGAAAAGCTCGAATGAAGAAAATGTAAACGAAGAGAGGTTTCGTTTGTGGTTACCTTTTGGAAATCCTGAGGTGCGACGCCGGGGAGGTAGAATGAGAAGGCGCCATGGAAGAGGAGGAAGAAGAAGGATGCGGAGAACACAAGGGATCTCCGAAACGACATGTCGTTCGATATCGGAAGAAGAAAGAAAGAAAGAAAGAAGAGAAGAGAAGAGAGTGGGTTTGTGTGTGATATTATTAATGACGAGTAATGAGAATAGATCTACTACGAAGGGAGGGAGCTCGGTGTGAGTAATATAAAAGATTAGAGGGTGATGAAGGAAGGATGTGTTGTGACTTGTGAAATGAATCAGTGTAGAGCGGGACACAGTGAGACAGATACAAAGGTTATATTCGTCTTCCCATCTAATTCTGCCACGTCACTCACCTTTAATATTTATTATTATTATTATTATTATTATTATTATTATTATTATTATTATTATTTTAAATAAATATATTTTTATTTTTATTGTATTAACTGTTATAAAAAAAATAAAAAATATAACTGAAGAATTATATAAAACATTTTATACTAAATACATAAGGAAAATAAAAAATAAAAAATAAAGTCAACTAAAAAAATTATATATAGAAAATGAGATTTTGACAATATTTTTAATAGCATGAATTTTTTATGCCTGATAAATAATATACCAAATATAATATAATTTTAAGATATAGTATATTGATCTTTACTAATATTAAATAAAAATACTTGAAAAATATTAATTTATAAAATTATATATATTAGTTTTTAATATTAAAAGTTATACTATAATAAAAAGTTATTTTATAAATATGATACTACATTTTAAAGTTGTGAAAGAGAGCGTGTGATAAATTATAATTATAATTACAGACTATTTTTATTAAAATTACAAGTGACACATTTTATTTTTTGTAAAATTTCTAATTACATTACTCAGGTCAACGCATGTCGAAATATTAACTATTAAGCATCAATAAGAAAAGAAATACATGGTAATTCAATCAACCCAAAAAAATTATAATATAATTGATTATGTGGTTATAAACAACTATACCACAGGTAGAAGAATTCCCAAACATAAATCATTTTATTTCAAAATAAATTCTAACAATTTTGACATAATCAATTTTAAATCAAATCAATTAAACCAATTACACAATACATTAGTACCCATGTTCAATTTTTTACCAAAATGGAAAATGACCAACTGCTCCTCCACCCAAAAGGCCCAAATAAGCTAAACTAAACCACCGACAAATCTCCAGCTCACGGAGCTGTGTTCTTATTTTTATTCATTGCTAAAGGTGCATTTGGATAGGGTGTAACTAGTTGTAACTTGTAATCCAAATTAGCACATGCAATGCATGGAGATATCAAAGTAAAAATTTTAAATAAATGCCCGTTGTTCATTAAAAAAAAAAAAGGATAAAAGTTGTGAATTCATTTATTTCTTCATATTAGTTAATTGTCAAAAAATTTGTCTAAATTATTGACAAATTATTATAATATGATACAAGTAGATTTAGAATTTTTCCTAGTTATTCAACAATATCATTTTACTATATTCTTTGTATATTACAATTTCTTAATATTCAACACAACCCATTTACATTAATGCTGGATTTGTTAGCATTAAAATAGATAGAAAATTAGAAACTTAAAAAACTATCACGTTTTATGGTCAATAAGTTTATTTTTCAAATTTTACATTTAGAGTGTGCTTAGATTGAGTACTTTTAAATTTCAGTATATTTCAAATATTAAAAATTTTAAATATTATAATCAAATTTCCTTTAAATAAAAAATATTTTGTTTGGTTGAAGTAATTATATTAATTGTATTTTTTAATTGCTTTATTTGAAAAAGAAAGTTAGATTGTATTTATTCATAAAATATTTAGTTGACTTTATCATTTATTAGTTTTAAATATTAGTTAATGCATATAAATGCTGAAATGAGATAGAGAAAAGAAAAAATTGAAAAAGGTGAAATTAATTAAAATTTATATTTTAAATTTTTTTAAATCCGAAATCCTTTTGATTAAATATGTGAACACAAAATTTTGTTTTTGAGAATTTTAATTATTCTGAAAACTATTTTTGTTGGGTCATTGTTTGGGCCAAAAAATTTAGCCCGAATATGGGTTTTTTTTAGGGTAAAAAATCCAAATGAGCCAAGGAGAGCTTAAAATTACCTAATTAAGCCAAATCAAAAATCCATACATGAATCAACCAGGACGAATTATTATATAATTCGAATCAATATGATTCGAATTATAATTACATGTAATTCGAATTGATATGATTCGAATTACTAGGAAGGCAACAAATGAATGAAGTTCGAAACAAGTTGTTTCGAATTACCTCAACATAATTCGAATTTAGTTAATTCGAATTACTAGGAAGACACATTGTTAAGTAATTCGAAACAAGTTGTTTCGAATTACACTTAGCTAATTCGAATCTAGTTAATTCGAATTACTAGGTTAGGTTGTGATATTACATAATTCGAAACATATAGATTCGAATTATATATATATAGTGCGAGCCAGGGCTGTATATATATGCTGTGAACTCATGTTGCTCTCAAGAAAGAGGGGAGATGGCTAGTGAGGAGAGTTTCCTAGTTCTGGTACATTACAGAGGGTCGATTAAGAGAAAAACTCGGTCCGGCGTGAAGTTCACTGATAAGGATCCCCTATGTATTATCGTGACGCCGACAACCACCTACGATGCACTTGTTAGCTCTGTGCTGGAGAAGCTGGGTCTTGAAGGCGTTAAAAGGGTCAAGAAGTTTTTCTACCGCATTCCAACAGCGGTGCTCCATGACACCGTGAAGTTTGATTGTTTCACAATCGGTAGTGACGAGGACTTGCAGGTTATGTTTATTTCTCGTAGGCAGTTTCCCGAGGTAAGGACACCAGAGCTGTTGGCAAAGTTGGTTGATGTGGTATCTAGCTCGGGTGGTTCGAACCGGAATGCCACTACTATAGCCGCGGTTGCCGGCTCGAGCTCGAGACCTGCTGTTGCTTCATCCTCTGCTCCTGTGTATGAGCCACCGATGCAGCCTGTTGCGTCCCCTTCGTTTGCCGTTGATCTGAGCGGCAATGTTGGAGACGAGGTTCGGTATGGGGAACATATTCCCACCGAGGTACATTGTCCCACACCGGCTGGTGTTGGTGATGGTTTGTTTGATGATCCAGATGACGATGACGTGGAGCCGGATATGATCGCTGATGAAAGCGGCGATGATGTTGGAACTACTGTTCCGACAAGGGCTACAGGTGGATCTAGTTCTGGCACACAGCAGTATCCACCCCATTTTTCCTCATTGGACCTGGATGCCATGCGGCAGGACGACAATGCTCTGCAGGCCTCAGGATTTGGTGCTAGAGATACCGAGGGGTCTGCCGGTATGAACGAGTTCCAGGTTGGCCAACAATTTCAGGATAAAGATGAGGCGCTGTTGAGTGTGAAGACGTACAGTATCCGCCGAGGGGTCCAGTACAAGGTCGTTGAGTCTGACTACCGCAGGTATGTGGGAAAGTGTTCTGAGTTTGGGAATGGGTGCACATGGCTAATTCGGTTGAGTCTCCGACAGCGGAAGGGTATCTGGGAAGTGAAGCGATACAACGGACCGCATACATGTCTTGCCAGCTCCATCTCCAGCGACCATAGGAGTCTGGACTACCATGTCATATCCACCTTCATTATGCCGATGGTTAGGGCTGATGCAGCTGTGAACATCAAGGTGCTTCAAAATGCCACGGCCGCACACTTTGGGTTCAGCCCTACGTACAGGAGGGTATGGATGGCGAAGCAGAAGGCCGTTGCCGTGATATATGGGGACTGGGACGAGTCGTACAATGAGCTCCCTAGGTGGGTTTTAGGAGTTCAGCTGACGATGCCTGGCACTGTAGCCGTCCTCAGGAAGTCGATGTTCAGGGCGGGAGACGGTATGGGCTGAACGCTGCCAAACTGAGGTAAAACTCTATCAACCTGATGCCACTCGACAACCGCAAAATAAATCAGGGACGTCCTGCATCGCCATAACATCGTATGCCGAGGCTCCAACACCTCAGGATGGACAACCTGGATGACGTCGACTGCGCTATAGGGCATCCATATAAACTGAAAAAATCAAAATCAAATCGTTTGTACTTTCAGTTAAGTGATATAAACTGAAACAATGACTTGAGATACACATAAGTTCTGCTTACTTACCTGCCGAGGCTGTAACAAGTCGATCTTCATGCGAGCCATCTTTACCCGAGGTCCCTTGCCAGCTGATCTCATCATACCCAGATGGTCTAAGTGTGGGAAACCTCCAGAAGATCCACGACTGTAATAACTGTAACGGGCCAGCTAACTTCACCACATGTCTGTTGGCGACTCGGCACATGCACCTGTACAGCCATGCTAGTGCCGCCGACGCCCAACTGTAGCGACCCATCTCCTCAAGCCGAGCAACATATGGTAGCCATCTGATGTGTATACGATTGCCGGACTTGTCGGCAAACAGCTGCGTACCCAATAACATCATGATGTAGGCCCGGGCAAATCGCCTAACTGTCTCTTCATCTGCCCCATCTGGACACTCTGCGAATGTCTCCTGAAACCAGGTGCAGTTGACTGCAAATTTCTGCACCTGGTTCTCCGGAGGTAAAACACCGAGCAACTCATGGAACCACTGCCAAGCAGGTCTCCCACCCTCAATGTAAAGGTGGAAGTCCGTAAGGCAACCACTAACATAATCTCCGTCGACTGGCAACCCCAGCTGGTATGCGACGTCCTGAAGCGTGATAGTGCACTCTCCGAACGGCATGTGGAAGGTGTGCGTCTCAGGCCGCCACCTCTCGACGAATGCGCTGACTAGGGGCTCGTCTAGTCGGAACCATCTGTCGTTCAGTCTCGCAAGATGGTAAAGTCCCGCCATCTGCAAGTACGGGACATACCTCTCATCAAGACGCATCCCCTGTTGCCGCCTAACGCTGGATATGCAACGACGAGGCTGGCCAGTACATAAACCGCATAATTAGAACAGATGCACAAACCACTAACATAACCGATATATTTTATAAGGAACCAGGAAATAAATCATGATGGGTAAAACCATTAACAAAAACCATCAACAAAAACCATTAACAGAAATCATTAACAAAAACCATTAACAAAAACCATCAACAAAAACCATTAACAAAAACCATTAACATAAACCATTAACAATAAACCATTAACAAAAACCATTAACAAAAACCATTAACAATAAACCGCTAAAACAAAATCATTTACAAAAACCATTAACAAAAACCATCAACAAAAACCACTAGCCTACACTATTTTCCTAAACCATTAACAAAAATCATTAACAATAAACCGCTAAAACAAAATCATTAACAAAAACCATTAACAAAAACCATCAACAAAAACCACTAGCCTACACTACTTTCCTAAACCACTATCCTAAACCACTAACAGTAACATAAACCATTATAAAAAACCATTAACAAATACCGTTATCATAAATCGCTTTCATAAACCACTAACCTCGTCGTTGATCACACCGGCGATATGAGCTACTCCATCCAAACGATAAAGCCTTCCCGGATCGTCCCCCATCGACAGAAACAGCCGCTCTGCTCGCACTCGTACTGAACGTTGGTCTTCTTCTCTGGGATTTGGTGGGGTTGGAGAATGAGAAAGTGATTCGAATGAACTTGGCTCGAACTCCTTTTATAGCCGAACTCCTTGTAATTCGAATCAAGTTGATTCGAATTACTATGTAACTCAAATTTCACCTAATTCGAATCAAGTAGATTCGAACCTCCCTAAGATCCACTTCTCCTAGTAATTTGAATTAAGTAAATTCGAATTACGTTGATGTAAATCGAAACAAGTTGTTTCGAACTTCATTGGATTCTTGCCTTCCTAGTAATTCGAATCATATCAATTCGAATTACATGTAATTATAATTCGAATCATATTGATTCGAATTATATAATAATTCGTCCTGGTTGATTCATGTATTGATTTTTCATTTGGCTGAATTAGGTAATTTTGAGCTCACCTTGGCTCATTTGGGTTTTTTACCCTTTTTTTTAAATACATCTCCAAACACATTTTTAGCTTTGGATTCTACCTTTGAATATTTTTTTTTTGTTTTTTACTGTATTCTTTCCTCCATAATCTACAAACTAATTTATCATGAATGGAAGTTTTATTTATGATTTATTGTTAGCTAATATATTATTAGCTGTACAAGACGAGATTTAAATCTTTCACGCTTAAACAAATTAAAAAACTGTCACAAAAAAAAAAAACAAACTAAAAAACTAACTATAAGACCAAGTCAAATTAACTTTCAAATAAACTATTTATCCAATCAAACATTTATTTGCGTCCATTTTCTTTTTTATTTTTTTTCTGGGGTGTCCATCTTCTTTCGTTCTTCTTTTCCTTTATTTTTGGAATTTGAAAGTTTAAATTCATTGAAGACCCAACTGAAATGAAATTAAACATGTTACAAGAGTAATAAAAACCCTAAATATAGGAGGGATTAGAGAAGCATATAACGACAGAATTGCAAAAGAAAAAACAAAAAAAATACTATTACTGTAAAAATTCTCTCTATTTTCTCTCCATACATCTTCTCCACTGTTCCATCGATTTTGGTTGAATGAGGGGCAATTTTATCTGTGGCGGACACTCTAGAGCCCATGATCCATGTTATCCTTCATGGTAAGAGCAGGATCAACTGCAAATAAGTGTAAGGAA
The DNA here is from genome assembly GCF_003086295.3 of Arachis hypogaea. NCBI lineage: Eukaryota > Viridiplantae > Streptophyta > Magnoliopsida > Fabales > Fabaceae > Arachis > Arachis hypogaea. Next base: position 145,839,651 of record NC_092051.1, on the reverse strand, counting down.
AATCGAAAAAGAGGGTGAGGACAAGAAGTATTCAGGAGATATGTCTTTAATCCCAAGAGAGGAGGACTGAATGGTAGAAAACTTGAGAGAACAAGATAATGACGTGCAACAAAATAAGCCTTTTGTTTTGGCAGTAAAAGATGGAAAGAAATAATTATCTCATGATTATCTGAAGATAATTATCTCAAATATAGAGATAATTTTTTACTCTATAAAAAAATAATCACTCATGATCATCTGTAGTCATTTTTAAAGAATGACCAAATTTTATTTATAATTTTATAAATATATTAACATTTATGTATTTTTTTCAATCCAATTTTACTTTAAATCTATTAAAATTTGGTAACTTAAGCGTCAAAACTTTTTGTAAATACTCCTACTATCATTTAGACCATAACATCAGAAAATTTTCTATTCCGATGAACAAGTAAAACTCTCAACTAAGGTGTTTTAACTCCACATCCAAATTTAAAGTCTAATCAGATTCTATGTAACACTTTAGAACACCAATAATTTTAGGATTTCATGAAAAATTAATAAAAAGATTTATTTGACTCGCATTTATATTATTCATACACTAAATTATTTATTGAATCGTTTCATAAATCCATTTGATTCACACATAGTTTTTATATTAGAGTTTTCTAAAATGAGAAAGTTGATAAAATAATAAAATGAGAGATTAATTATTCTTAAATTAAAATAGTAAAAAACATATTTTGTGACTTCTGTGGTAGCCATATTTTCTGATGACTAAAGCTGACTATAATTGACTAACACTAATAAAATTAGGACACATAGATGAAAAAAATAATTAATATATAATTAGCTTTAAAGTAAATGTAGTAACCTAAAAAATATTACTACAGTGGTAAAATAGTAATTACAGGTCTCAGAATAATTTTTTTAATAAATTGGACCTTAAATAAAATGGACAATAAAAAAAAGAAAGAAATTAGAGTTGAATATTCCAAAAATATGTATCAAAATAAAAGAAAATAGTAATTGGACATTCGATAAATTAAATGGTTAGAATGTGATATAAAAAAAAAAGTTTATACAAAATAAAGTAGTAAGCATTGTATTCACTGTACAGCACAAAAATAAAAGTAAAATATTGTAATACCTAATACTTAATGTTCCATCGTAAACAGCAATATATCAAAATTAATATTCATGTTATAATCAAAAGAATTTAAATTAAAAGGTTTGAATATTTAGAGATTAGAAATTATAATAAACTAAATTTAAAAGTTATTAAATTAAAAATTTAAGATTTAAAATCTAAAAGATATATATATAATTCACTAACGTTTTCATATCTAAATTATTTAATTTTATTAGTAATAAAGTTAATTTGTCTTATTTTTGTATTTTACTTTCAAGATTTTATGTATTAAATGATTTGGGAGAGAATAACAATCAATAATAATATTGTCTTTATATATATATATATATATATATATATATATATATATATATATATATATATATATATATATATATATATATGAGTGAATATTCAATCTGGTTCTGATAATTTTTTTAAAGAATTATAAGGTTTTAAACAAAAAAAAATATCGGGGTTTGGAGAGACCCCTGACAATTTAGATCTTAAAAGGGATCTGTAAATCCCACTCTCCCGAAATTGTGTTTATAAGTGAAACAAAGAATCAATCTAGACAGGTGGAAGCAAAACTTCGGGTATGCGGCTATGAAAATTGGCATATTGTTAACCCGGTAGGAGTGGCAGGAGGACTTGTGCTAGCTTGGAAGGACAGCATCAGTGTTCAAATTATTAGCAGTGGAGAATTCTTTGTGGCAGCCGAAATTAAGGAAGTCGGAAGCAGTGAGCTATGGGCGTTCATTGGTGTCTATTTGAGTTGTTCGGAACAAATTCGATCCTTACAGTTTGAGGAGCTTACAACAATGAGCCAACACTTGAAAGGAAAAGTGGTAATAGTAGGTGATTTTAATGATATAACAAGGCAAGCGGAAAAGGAGGGTGAAGGCCAAAAATCAGCAACCACCATTGCAACATTCACTAATTTTATTGACAGTAACGAATTAGTGGATATTGGAATGGTGGGGTGCCCTTTCACGTGGACAAATCGAAGACAAGGAGAGGATTTGGTGAAGGAGATGCTTGACTGCTATTTAGTTGGGATGGAATGGAAGTTGAAGTTTCCGAATGCAGTGGTGCACAGGCTCACAGAGTCAGGCTCGGATCATGCTCCACTTTTGATGGAAACCGAACCTCAATCCTGGCATAGTAAAAGGCGGTTTAAATACCAGGAACGTTGGTGTGGAGAAGAGGATGTCAAGAGAATTGTCAATGAAGTGTGGAGAATGGAAGTTATAGGCTCAGCTATGTTCTCCTTCACCCAAAAGTTGAAAGTTTGTAGACATAGACTAGTTCAATGGAAGAAAACTCACAAAGCAAACTCACGGAAAGAAATTGAGGATCTTCAAGCTAAACTAGAGGAGTTGCGGGTGGCTGGAATCAATGGGGGAGAGGAGATTACCAGTTTGGAGAAGAAGTTGGAGCTGGCATATTTGAAAGAAGAGAGCTATTGGCAAAAAAAATCTAGAGTCAAGTGGCTAAAAGAAGGAGATCAGAACACTAGATTCTTCCACCAGAAATTTCAATCAAGGATGCGAAGGAACAGAATTTGGAGATTAGTGGGGAGGGACAATGAGATTGCATCGAAACCGGAGGATTTTGCAAAGGTAGTTGAAGACTACTTTTGCGATATTTTTACTTCTTCTTGTTCGGCTGATCCGAATCTATACTTAGAGGATTTGGAGCCAAAGGTTACAACTTCCATGAACCGTAGGCTCCAAAGGCCAGTAACTATGGACGAGGTCAAAAGAGCTACATTTAGTATTCACGCTCAGAGTGCTCCTGGTGATGACGGGTTTACAGCTAAGTTTTTTCACTTTTTTGGGATTTAGTTGGAGGTGACGTTTTTAAGGCAGTAAGAAGTTTCTTTCACAGTGGCAGAATTCTAAAAAGTTTCAATCATACTCAAATTTGTTTGATTCCAAAAATGCCAGATGCCAATGACATGACTCAGGTACGACTGATCAGCTTGTCTTCAGTTATGTATAAAATTATTTCTAAAGTTATGGTGCATCGATTACAAGGTATTATGAATAAAATTATAAGCCCAAATCAGAGTGCGTTTCTCAAAGGTAGACTCAATTCAGATAATATCCTAATTGCCCACGAATGTATGCACTATTTGAAAAATAAAAGAAGTGGGGCAGAGCATGAGATGGCTATTAAACTAGACATGAGCAAGGCTTATGATAGAGTCAAATGGCATTTTTTATGGTATATTATGGATAAGCTGGGCTTTGATGCTAAATGGATTAACTGGACTAAGGAATTGGTAACGACTGTTTCTTACTCTGTCGTTGTGGAAGGTCAACCTTTTGGCTATTTTAGGCCAAATAGGGGCATCCGACAGGGTGACCCCCTATCTCCATATCTCTTTCTTTTTTGTGCAGAAGGGCTTTCCTTCTTGCTACACAAGGCAGAGCAAAACAGATTAATTCAAGGAGTTCAAGTTAATCGGAGATGCCAAACAGTTAATCAACTTTTGTTTGCTAATGATTCAATCCTTTTTGCAAGAGCGCACCTAATACAAGCCAAAGTATTCTAGAATTTCTAGAGATCTATGAGGGTTTCAGTGGACAAAAAGTCAATTTGAATAAGTCAGCTATCTTTTTCAGTCACAACACACCTCAGAACACAAGACTAGCAGTTGCTCAGACACTAAATATTGAACATATCGGAGCACAAGACAAATACCTGGGACTGCCCTCTATAGTTCAAAAATCAAAGAAAGCAACCTTTGGAGCTATCAAGGATAAAGTTTAGAAGAGGATTATGGGTTAGAAAAGAAGTCTATTGTCATCAGGTGGTAGGCACACGCTATTGAGAGCGGTGGGGGAGGCGATTCCTATTTATACACTCTCTTGTTTCAAGCTCCCGGACACGCTGTTGACTGAGATTCATAGCATGCTCTCGCAATTTTAGTGGGGTCAAAAAGGCGCAGAACGAAGAATGGTTTGGATTAAATGGGACACAATGACGAGACCGAAGAAAGATGGAGGGCGGGGATCAAGGACCTAAGGGCGCAAAATTTGGCTTTATTGGGAAAACAATGTTGGCGTCTAATGAAATACCCTAATTTTACTCTATCAAGAATGCTCAAAGCTAAATATTTCAGATATACAGATTTCCTACATGCAGAGATAGGAAGCGTACCGTCGTGGGGCTGGAGAAGTGTTCTTGAAGGGCGCAAGGTGATTGAGAAAGGCTTGTTATGGAAAATAGGCTCTGGCACTAATGTTCATATCTTCCATGACCCCTGGCTCCCACCACCAGTGCCCCTTAATGTCCCTCAAAATGCACTCACAATCCCGACAGATCTGCAAGTGTATTACATTAGTGCGTTACTAAATCCTGATAGAAGCTGGAATAGAAATCTAATTGAGTCGATTTTTTCAGTTGATATATGCAATAAAATTTTTTCAATCAAACCAACAGAGGAGGAGGATGAAGTTAATTGGTGCTTGACAAAATCTGGTATATATGAAGTTGGGTCAGGATACAAAATTGTTTATGGATTCTTTCATTCTCCTACTTCATTGAGGCCCCAGAACATACACAACAGAGTCTAAAATATCATTTGGGAGTTGAAATTACCACATAAAATTAAGATTTTTCTATGGAAAAGTCTTCATGAAAAGCTTCCAGTGTTGCAACAAGTTCATAGCCGGTTCGCATCCACTCCTGCCACTTGTCCAAGATGCATGTTGAAGGCTGAATCAATTTCTCATGCTTTGTTCCAATGCTCCCTATCTTTAATAATATGGAGACTAAGCTTAATAACCCCTGACTTATGGATGAGAGAAGAAGAGACATTTTCAATTGGTGGCAACGAGTCTTATCCTGGGCAGCCATATTTTCTGATGGCTAAAGCTGACTATAATTGACAAACACTAATAAAATTAGGACACATAGATGAAAAAAATAATTAATATATGATTAGCTTTAAAGTAAATGCAGTAACTCAAAAAATATTACTACAATGGTAAAATAGTAATTACAGGTCTTAGAATAATTTTTTTAATAAATTGGACCTCAAATAAAATGGACAATAAAAAAAGAAAGAAATTAGAGTTGAATATTCCAAAAATATGTATCAAAATAAAAGAAAATAGTAATTGGACATCCGATAAATTAAATGGTTAGAATGTGATATAAAAAAAGAGTTTATACAAAATAAAGTAGTAAGCATTGTATCCACTGTACAGCACAAAAATAAAAGTAAAATATTGTAATACCTAATACTTAATGTTCCATCGTAAACAGCAATATATCAAAATTAATATTCATGTTATAATCAAAAGAATTTAAATTAAAAGGTTTGAATATTTAGAGATTAGAAATTATAATAAACTAAATTTAAAAGTTATTAAATTAAAAATTTAAGATTTAAAATCTAAAAGATATATATATAATTCACTAACGTTTTCATATCTAAATTATTTAATTTTATTAGTAATAAAGTTAATTTGTCTTATTTTTGTATTTTACTTTCAAGATTTTATGTATTAAATGATTTGGGAGAGAATAACAATCAATAATAATATTGTCTTTATATATTTATATATATATATATATATATATATATATATATATATATATATATATATATATATATATATAAGAATATTCATGGTGTAATCAAAAGAATTTAAATTAAAAGGTTTGAATATTCAAAGATTAAAAATTATAATAAACTAAATTTAAAAGTTATTAAATTAAGAATTTAAGATTTAAAATCTAAAAGATATATATATATAATTTACTAACGTTTTCATATCTAAATTATTTAATTTTATTAGTAATAAAGTTAATTTGTCTTATTTTTGTATTTTACTTTCAAGATTTTATGTATTAAATGATTTGGGAGAGAATAACAATCAATAATAATATAGTCTACTTATATATATACGAGTGAATATTCAATCCGTTTCTGATAATTTTTTTAAAGAATTATAAGGTCTTAAACAAAAAAAATTATCGTTTTTGGTATTTAATATTTAATTTTGTGAGACTGGCTAGTCCCTCTGTTAATGATCTCTCTTTAAAATATACTTATATGACATGTTAATCACTAAATATCATTTATTTAAAGGGTTATGTTAAACATCTAAATATTTTTTCATCCAAGTTTTATCCAAGTAGGTCCAACACCAAGAAAAATCATTCTTATTAAAAGAGTGTCATTACATGCGCTTTATATTCTTCTCCTCCCCGCGCTTCTTCTTCTTATTCTTTCAAATACAAGCATACGTCATCTTCTTTCAAATTCACATATACCTCCTCCTCCTCGCGCACGCAGATTATTCTTCTTCGTGCACGCAGATTCTTCTTCTGTTTCTCCTCATCCTCCTTCTTCTTCTTCTTCCTCCTCTTTCGTTGTTGTCATCACTAACAATACTAACATTTTGCTAATGAATTATTTTTTTCAATCGAATTGAATGGAATACAATTGCTAAATTGAACTGAATTGAATTGAATAGACACAGGTGATCTGAATCTGAATTGAATTGAATTGATAATCTCTAAATTGTAGAGAGAGGGGTGTTTCGAATTTAATTTTATATAATAAATTATATTTTGTTCATTCAGTACTATACAATTGTTTCACCATGAGTATGTGCTCGTTCATTATGCATAAAGCTGTTTGAATTTAATTTTATATAATAAATTATGTTTCGTTTATTCAATACTATACAATTGTTTCATCATGAGTACCTGTTCGGTTCATTACGCAGAAAGCTATTCGAATTTGAATTTATATAATGGATAATATTCCATTCATTTAGTACTATACAATTGTTTCACCATAATAACATGTTCGGTTCAATTCTGTTCTGCACAATTCAAAACTTTTCATTCTCATCTTCTACTACTTTTTCACCAGGGAGAGAAGGAGGAAAAAATAAAAAAATACAGCAGCAAGCCAGCAACAACAACAAAAGAATGACGATAAGGAGAAAACACCACGTGAAAAAGAAGGAGGATAATGAGGAGGAAGAGGAATGCGAAGAAGAAGACAAAGAAGAATAAGACGCTCCGTGCTTAAACGAGTGAGAAGAAGAAAAAGAAGAAGCGCGGGGGAGAAGAGAAGAAGAAGAAGAGAAGAAGCGTACGGAAAGAAGAAAGTGAAAAAAGCGCGTGACCTAAAATTGCTTGGATGAATTTCGATGCTAAAATTACTTGGATGTGAAGAATATTTCTTAATTTTTATAAATAAAAACAATTTAAAAATTACTAATATTTCTTAGTTTTACACAATAAAATTAACTAATGTAATTAAAAAAGGTAATAGAAAAATAAAATAAAAACTAAATGGCTTTGATAATTATTCTTAAAAGACAACGAAATTCTTACCAAAAAAGAATTTGTTAATCCTAATTGATTTTTAATGGACCAATCAACAGTTTAATATGTCATATAGATTTATTCTATTAATACAGATAAAAATTATTAATAGAAAAATTAATCAATCTCATAAAAATAAATATCAAAAGTTGAAAAAAAAATTATTGAAGACCTCAGTTATCTTTCGAATTAATCAGGAGTTGTTTAAAATTTTTTCTTTGTATATATTGAGAGAAAGCTCCTTTTTGTTAGAAAAGTTAGTTTTAAAGTTATTATAAAGTTTTTGTTTTTGTTTTTTTAAGAGATAAGCCTCAATGTAGTCCCTGAAGTTGCACTCGAGTCTCATAGTAGTCCCTGAACTTAAAAGTTCCTCAGAGTCATCCCCGAACTTGCACTCCGGGACTCAAAGTGGTCCTTCCGGCAATTTCAGTACACGTGGCGCAACCGGAAAGCTTAACTGGCAGCGTTGGTGACACGTGGGACTCACAACGGCTAGCTGATGTGGCAGAGTAAATTCTTCCGACTCAATTTGGTCCCTCAAGTGAAGTTAAAACCCTAATCCCCTTTTTTGAAGGCCACATTATTCACTCTGTTGTCTCCTCGTCGGTGCTGTGTTCTTCTGTTCTCCCTCTCTGAAGCCCGAAGGTTATGGCTAGCACGAGTAATGCAGTTGGGAGCTCGAACTACCCATGATCGTTTGGAAGCATCATGAGGAGAATGAACAGAAACAGAGAAGCTCGTTTGCCAGAATGGTGTGCCTGCGGGTCGAGACCGGTGCTGCGGTGGTCAGGGACGGATTCTAATCCAAGGAGACCGTTCCTGTGTTGCCCAAACTACAATGTAAGTATTATTGTTGTTGATTGCTGTATTTATGGATATAAATTTTGCTGATTGAATTTTCTTTGATCTGCAGACTGTGGGTAAGAAATGGTGTGGATTATTTATGTGGGTTGATAAAGTTTTGGAAGATGCCATGCCATGTGATGATAGAACAAGACATTCAGTTGATGATGAAGAATGGAAGATGAAGATGGCTTGAAAATTTGGTAAATTAGAAGCTGAAATTAGGGTTCTAAAAATGGGGGGAATTTTGATGTTTGTGTTCATGCTGCTGATTGTAATTGGTGTTCTTGTATTAAACTGGATAGACAGCAAGTTCAACTGTATCTAGCAAAAAACAAATGACATGCATGTTATATGCATTCCTTGTTCATGTACTTGTTCCTATCCTTTTGTTTAAAAGAAATGGAAATTAAAGTGTTTGATTATATGCATAGTTTTGTTCCTGGATTTCTTTTCAATGAAATAGAAATGGACAGGATTTGAACTACTCTTAAGTCTTTAACAGAGAATAAAATATAAACAAAAGACTGAGAAAACTCAATTCAATAAAGTCATAATTTATAATTCATATTGGTAATGTTTGATTCAAAAAAGACATTATAGAGCCAAAACACCAAGTATATCAAAGTAGTTGACATATTGACCTGATAAAATTCAAATACTAAAATCTCCAACACTGGGACAATATTTTAGGCATTGTAAACAACATCAGCAAAATAGATACAAAAAAATAGCCTGCTTTTCCTAAACATAATCATCCTAATCTTCATTTTGTGTCCGGGTGCCTTGAATCCAGGGTTGGGCACAAACTTCATGAAATTTGCAAGCCTTGTAGCAGTTTCCTGTGTTGCACCTTGCATAGGGTTAGGTGGGGAATTCCTTGCTGTATGACTACTTCCTGGTGGGGTAGCAGTAGGTGGGGTGGTTACTGGTGAATTGCTACTTCCTGAAACTGGTTTTTCACAATGCTTGGCTAACTTTCTTTTTAGAGGGAGCTTTGGCGGCCTAACAGGTGAGGGTAGAACCTATAAGCCAAAAAATGTAACATAGTTAGTAAATTAGGTTAGAATGTGAGTATGATAAATTTAAAATCATATAAGCTCGTGAACCTGTTGAGAGTCATCAGTTGCTTCCAAGGGTGGTTGACTTTGGTCAAGATTGATTTCGGTTGGGGCTTCTGGGACAGGGACAGCAGAGTTGGCCTAACCTTCACCAGCATTAGCAGCAGTGGGTTGTGCAGTGGCAGCCTCTGCAGCATCTTTCTTTGGACAGTTCCTTCTTGTGTGTTCTACTTCACCACAACAACAACATCGACCTTTTTTATATATTCTTTTCATCTTCATCTTCATTTTCTTACTCCCACTTGACTCTTCATCTGCATCTGCATCTTTTCTTCTTTTTTTCTTAAGTGGTCCGGGCTTGTTTCTAAATTTTGGTGCTTGTGGTCTGTTATATGATGATTTTTTCCATATTGCTTGACCTGGAATTGGATTGATATGGAAGGCATATGTGTTATTATATGCTTCCATGATCAACCACTGATGATAATAGTCCTTCGGTCTCTTACCAGCCTTTACCAGTGCAGCACACGCATACACACATGGCATTCCTAAACAGCATTCACACAACAACGAATACAACAACATTAAGATTACATTAGGTTTTTCTCTGAAATTAGACTATAATTATTAAGCATTTCTGAATCTGAACAAATAGATTGCAAGGTTTCACTTCATGTTTGTTTGAATGAATGCTTAGTAAAACTGCCTAGTGGAAAAAGAGATTCATATGGTGAATTTATTTCATCACTTTTCAGAAGATGTGGAAGGTCTTAACTCATGAGTGCTTCTACAATAGAATTATATGGAGCATGGTATACACATTTAGCTTTATTGACCAAGATGTTAGAATAGAGTATATTTTATTCTATATGCTGAGAATTGTTTTTGTTTTTTATTACAGAATTCCCGAATGTTAAAATTATTAACAAATACATTTCTCTTTGTATCCATCACTATTGTCTCATTATCTCTATATTTGTATCTCAGAAACCATTTTCAAACACTAACTAGGTGTGCTTAACTATGAGTGAAGCTATTTATTTTTGGATAAGCATGGACATTCGGAACCAAAATGAATGATGAGAAAAATAGATTCAGAAGACAAAAGGATACAATTGTGCCTACATGCCATAAATAAAATGTTTGAAAAGAAGATCATTGTCAAAAACCAATGTACTTGAACCTGCAATTCTTGAGTAGAAAACTCCAGCAAGGCACCTAAGAGTCTCCTCTTGAATATAGGCAATGCTTCCTCACGCCTTCAAGACATTCAAGAATAGTAATAATATACATTAGGACCTTTTTTTTCTATTCGAAAAAGTGTAGTCATTGGAAACTTTTTGGCAAAAAAAGAAAGTTCCCAAAAGTCTTCTATATAAAGCTAACCAGTATCATAATTGTGTATTCCAAGAGAAAAATAGTAAAATGAAGCACATTTCGGCTAAACTTCAGATAATAGCTTATCATCATTTAAAATCATTCATGAATTTTCTCTTCTACAATTTTCATCATCACTCTCACTAATCAGTCAAATTCAGAATTCATTATCAGAGTTACAAAAAATTTCAACTCCCAAAAGATCTTTACTTCTACTGTGATCATGCAAACTCTGTTTAACAAATTCATTGATCAGAGTCATTCTCCTGAAACACATTAACATTTTGGTAACTCCTCCACTAACAGCAGTAAACCCTAACACATAAAAGAACACTTTTCATATCATCAAAACACAAGAAACACTCCTACTCTACAATTTTCTTGGCCAAACCACTACGAAAGCCAGTAGTGATCAAACCCTAGCACAGAGAACAAAACAGAGGCGTTCATACCCACCAATTATAATCGAAAAAAACGGTATGAACTTTTGTGAATATTAGATTAACAACAATATAAAAAACCAGAGGAACCACATTTTTTTTCATTTTTGGCTTACCTCTTTCAGAAAAACCAGGCTTCCCAACTATGTGTATGAAGGCGAGGAAAACAGCGATGCTCCAGAGCCAAAGTCTTCCACTACGAAATCGGTGCGGTTAATGCAGTTGCACATGCGCCATTGGAGATTGAGGGAGGGAGAAGAAGAAACCTCGCTCTGTGTTGTGTTTGTTTCGTGTTTAGAGAGGAGGGAGACAATACGTTATTGAAACGTTGAGGGAGGGACGTAGTGAGCGTGAAACGACGTCGTTTCATGTCATTTTGGCGCCACAGCCAAAACGACGTCGTTTCTGTAAGCCCCACGCGTCACCAACGCTGCCAGCTAAGTTTTTTGGTTGCGCCACGCGTGCTGAAATTGCCGGAAGGACCACTTTAAGTCCTGGAGTGCAAGTTTGGGGATGACTCTGAGGAACTTTTAAGTTTAGGGACTACTATGAAGTTCGAGTGCAACTTCAGGAACTATATTGAGACTTATCTCATTTTTTTAAAGATAAAATGTTGTTCACACATTAAATTTGGAGACGGTTGAACTTAAAAGATTTGTGTTTGCAACCAATAATGGTATTAAAGTTAGTGTTTACGCTGTTGCTGTAGCTATTGATATTTAGATTGAAAGATTTAATTATTTAAAATTATTACCGATTATAATAAATTAAATAGGATAAAATATATTTTTTGTTCCTAAAGTTTGACAAAAAATTTAAAAATATTTTTAAGTTTTATTTTGTTTTAATTTTATTCCAGAAATTTTCGATTGTATCAAATATACCTTTAATAACTAATTTTTAAAAAAATTTAAGACTGATTCAACAATAATTTCATAAGAATAATCTCTCAATACAAGTAAATCAAGTATAATTTTTATGCATTATTATTAGATTGGTCTTAATTTTTTTGAAAATTCAGCCATCGAGGATATGTTTAATACAAATAAAAAATTTTTGAGATAAAATTAAAACAAAATAAAACTTAGAGATATTTTTTTAATTTTTGCCAAACTTCAAGAATAAAAAATATATTTTCCCCAACTAAATATAAGGGTCATTAAGTTAAAGGTTTAGAATGTAGAATTGATGATTCATGATCTAGAATAGTGTATATAATTCATAATATTTTTTATATCTAAATTATTTAATTTTTTTAATAATAAAATCAAATTATCCTTTTAAATAATTTTTAAGTCTAACAATATATGAAGATTTCTCTCACATAAAATTTAATTTCATTACCTTTCTAGTGTTTAGTACAAAATTCTTTGATTTCAAGTTACAACAATTATTTTCTTACGCCTTTTTATGGTTCTTAAAACATCTATAAAATATAAGTAATGTATCATAGATTAAAAAATAATAAAATTATTCCATAGTTAGCATTTATGATAATTAATTTAATTATTTAAATTTTAAAGTTCATCAACTGAGTGAGAATTTACTCTTTTTAAAAAAAATGTTAAAGACTTACAATTGTATAAATGTAGTATAAATTTTCACACTTCACCATTTAAAATTTTGTTTTACAAATATTAACAATAGTAGTAATTTTCTTCATTTTAATTTATATTTTTACTTTATTATTGATACAAATGAAAACAATTATTGTTTACGATAAAATCTTAAGGATTAGGCATTATAATATGAGCTTCGCTAGAAAGGTAACAAAAAATTTTAACAATATATATACAATGGACTGATTATTTAGCCAAATAAAAATAAATAGAAAAAACTACTTTACATATTACTCTAAATTTAAAAATTTCTATTCAATTATTTTATATCAAATTTCAAATTTTAAAGTTTTTAATTTCAAATTTTAAATTTTACCAATATGACTCTGAAGCTCTAACAGCACCGTGACTTCCCCAAATTTTCATACTGGATATATTGCTGACTACTTTATTTTGCATCATCCCTTTTTTCTTTTAACTAATTCTAACTATTTAATTCACTGGGGTCCAATTACTATTTCCTTTCACTTTGACACAGTTTTTGGAATATACCATTATAATTTCATTGTTTTTTGTTTATTGTCCATTACATTCTAGGCCCAATCCATCAAAAAATGGTCTAGGACCTGTAATTACCATTCTGTCATTGTGGTAATATTCCTTCAGTTACCATTTTTTTTTAAATTAATCATACAATAACTAATTTTTTTATCCATGTGTCTTAGTATTTGTTTGGGTGCCATTATTTTAATAAAAAATATTTTTTTTAATAAAAAAATATTTTTTATTTTTTAGAATATTTAACAAATTTCTAGTAGTAAAAATAAAAATACTAAAAAAATAATAAAAAAATATTTTTTTTAGAAACTGTAATTTATATTTTTTTTAAAAGCTCACCCAAACAAGTTCTTAATTTTATTGGCCAGTCAACTATAATTAATCTTAACCTATTAACCACCACAAAACATGGTCACCACAGAACTTACCTATATATTTTATTGAAGTTATAAAATAGTAATTAATCTCTCACTTTATTATTTTATTAATTTTTTTATTTTAAAAGATTTAATTTAAATTCTTTTTTTTAATTATCAAATTTAACATTAGCCTTATTTATACTCCTTACCAGAATTATTTTGAAATATGGTAATCTAATTTATGTGTATCATTAATTGATTATTTTACTATAGAAAAAATTTAAATAGGTAACTAGGCCATTATGACAGTTTCTAGTTTTTACAATGTGTAATGATGTCCTTCTTATGCCTTTATATAATTATTTATATGACCTTGCACATTGCCATAATCATCATGGATGGGGCTGTCCTCACAGTATCAAACAAGGTAAATATATATATATATATATATATATATATATATATATATATATATATATATATATATATATATATAAAGTAATAATAAAATAAAATAAAATAGGACAATTCACCTAAATAAAATAAATGGACTAAATATTTACTCAAATACAACAATTAAAAATAAATTATTTATTTGTCCTATTTTTATTCTATATAAATCGTGAAATTTCTTTTACTTTTTACAAAATTATATAAAACAGTGGTATCTTGTCTACGGTTTATAAAAAATGTAGAAAATACATAAATCGTAACACTCTTTCCATAGTTTATGAATAGTAAGCATGCATACATAATCTGTTTTACTCCTTTCATGGTTTATGAGGATTAAAAACTTTATATGTACTCGATGAAATTAATTGTACAGAAGAATATTATTTTTATAATGACAAATGAGGAAGAGAGTTTTCGAATTTTCTAATACTAGTACATTAGTCTGAAAAAAGGTGGAAACTCACCTGCAGTCGACTGCAGGTGAAGTTGCTTTTGGATGGTTGACACGTGTTACTATATGGTTTAAAAAAAACCGATTTATTTTATACAAACTAGCGGCTCACCAGGCACTATCGTGCCTGTTGAGCCGCTTTTCTATTGAGTTTTAAAAATTAATTTTATATTTTTATTTTAAAATTATAAATTTAATAATAATTAAAAATAAATTATAAAAAAAATAAAATATCTTATATTATTTAACATGTAAAATATTAAAAAAATAAATTTAAATTAAAAAATAAGATTAAAAAATATTAATTTGCTATTATGTGTAATAAAATTAATATAAAAATTTATTGATATTATTTAAAGATTAGTTATTTATAAATATTATTAAATTTATTTTTTTTTCAATCCTATTTAATTAGAAGCAAATTTAAAAATTTATATCCAAAATATTTTTTATCTCCATCTATAATTCTAATAGATAAAAAAATATATTTTTCAATTTAATATTAAAATAATAGTACTTTTATCTGACATTTAAGTAAAAATTATCTTTTATAAATAACTAATATGTATTTTGGTTTATATATACTCTTTTTGAATCAGAAAAATGTTATTATCATTATTTTTTGAATTATATTTTGGTTTATAGTAATTTTAATTTTAATAAAATATGATATAAATAAAGTCACATCAACATTAAAATAAAAAATACTTATCTAATAAATTTGAATAATGAATGATATATTAACAAAAAAATAAAATTAATTTCTTAAAAATAATAGAAAAGCTGCTGAAAGTGCCTGTTCAGCCGCTTTTTTATTTTTTTGTTTTTAAAATTATAAATTTGATATCAATAAATAAAAATTAATTATAAAAAAATTAAATATTTTAAATTATTTAAGATATGTAAAAAATATAAAATAATTTAATTTAAATTAAAAAATTTAAAAAGTTATATTATTATTATGTATACTAAAATTAAGATAAAAATTTACTAACATAGTTTACAAATTAGTTATTTATATATTAAATTTATTTATTTTTTCAATCTTATTTAATTTGAAGTAAATTTAAAATTTTATATTCAAAATACTCGTTATCTTTATGTATAATTCGAATAGATAAAAAAAATTTTTTAATCTTATATTAAACATCTTTAATTATTTTTAATTTTATTATTATTTTAAAATTATTAATTTTTATTTTGATTATATCATCTCATCATATTATACACTATCATTTTTTCTTATCATTCTTTTTACATGGATAACTATTATCGTCTCACCGTCACTATTATGTTGTCTTATTTTATTTTTTTCGCAATCAATTACCATAATACCATTATGGCAGCTCTCATTTTTTTTCATCACTTTGTATGTGAAAGACAGATTAAAAATATATAAGAATGAGTTAACAAAATAATTTATGAGAGTTCTTCGGTTCATTATTGATAGGTATATACATGTCAAAACAAAATTAAAAAATAAATATCAGATAAAAAAAATAATCATTTTTTTAAATTAAATTGATGAGAGAAATTTTGTATGTGAAAGATAGATTAAAAATATATAAGAATGAATACAGTTTGGTAAGTAAACTGAAAAGAAAGGAAAATGAAGGTGAAAGTTATGCGTGAAATTAATATCAACAATAAAATGTTATAAAATTTGCAATTGTAGTAAATGAAAGCGAGGAAAAGATGGAAGCGATACAATCACGATATTCAGGGAATGAGAATGATGGCAACAGTAATAATATAGAATAGTGCACCTAATGGCAAGAGGAGAAGCACTAAAAATTGAATAATGAGATCAAACTTGGTATAAAGTACTCACATAAAGAATATACCCAAAATAAAACGATAAGATCTATAAAAAATTATTTATCACCCCTAATTATTTTTTTCCTCCTTTCGTACATGGCGTCAAAAATCAACATTTGGCATAGTCATTATCTAGTTCAGAAAATTACAAAAATTCATCCAAATAATTGTTACATACAGAGAAACACATTCATACTTGGAAAGAGAAGTAAGAAAAATTGAAAACGGATAAAATTAATTAAATGGATAAATTATTGGAATAAAGAATTGAAGAAGAGGTTATGGTTCCTACAACTATTAGTGAAACAGAATGAAAATAAGATAGAATAACATGTGTTGCTGTTAACGGTGAAAGTTCTTTTATTTAAAGTAAAAGACGCATGTACGGGAGAATCTCTATCATTAAGGGCAACATTAGAAAGTACATTGTATATTGTTATAGATTTCTGTTACTTGTGCCTGTTCCATTGTCATAACAAAGAAAATTAAAAACTAATTGAATTCATAACAAAGAAAATTAGTTATCGTATTACCTGTATCAAATTGATGATGGGTGGTAGCTCTAGTCATTTGTTTAATTGTAGTCAACTGGACTACTTCTATGTTTGTAGTTAATCGAGTACCTCTACATGCGTTTGGCATTTGAGTTGAAATTGGAGTCAGTTGATATGGCAACTTGTTTTCCTTGTCGAATCTGGTTTGTGAAACCAAAATTGAAAGTGAAAAAGTATTTAATTCTGTTGGGGTTTCAGTTTTTAAATTGAGTACGTAGTGGAAGCAGTTTTTTATTAGAAGTAAATCAGTTTTAAAATATGTCGTGGGTTGAAAATGAATCAATTTAATACTCTGTCGTGAGATAAATTCTTTTATAAAAAAATAAAAAATTGAGGACGTGGTAACAGTTTGTTATATTAAATTCAATGTGTAACAAAAATAAAAAAGAAATAGGGATAAAATAGGGAGAAGGAATTGGATACCAAACTTTTCTATCCCATTATATATTGGTATAGATAAAAAAAGTTATTATGACAAAAATAAAAAAAATAGTAAATAGAAAATAATAGAAAAAATAGTTATTATAATAGAAATCGAAGTTGTCAATCATGCAATGAGACTATTTCAATTCGAAAAGAATAAAAGAAAATTCAAATCTAAATTTATTTGATACTAAATAAAATAAAATTACATAAATATTATTATTTACCGTATAAATTAAATAAAAAATTACTAATATTTTTAAATAAATATTTTATACAACAACTGTCAAGTAGAACTCACTGAATAAAAAAAATTGAACATCAAACTCCCATATTTTTTTGTATATTGTTATTTTGTTATAGTATAAATAATAGTTTTGGAATTATCTAAATATTTTAATATAAATTAGTTAATATTGTCAAAGCTAAAAAATTTAAGAGATAAAATTAATATTTCTTCTAATGATTATTTTTAAAATTATAAATACACAATAAAAATTAGAGTACATTAAAATAGTACAATAATAAAAAATAATTCAAAAGATAAAATTAACAAACTAATGGAATATATATACACAACTAACCAATGTTATTTGGACCAATTCTAATACTTAATATCTAAAAACAGATTTTTAACATATAAATAATATTTTTTAAATTTCGTAAATCTTTTAATATAAATAATTTAATATTATCTGGACAAAAAAAATTAAAAAATAAGATTAATATTTCTTTTAAGAATGATTTTTATCAAAATTATAAATACATAATAAAAATTTAGAGTACATTAAAATAGTACCATAATAAAAAAATTCAAATATTAAATTAATAGTGTAAATTTTTTTAGTAAAGAATTAACAACAATAAAAAAAATTCAAATATTAAATTAATAGCGTAAATTTTTTAAGGGAACAATTAACAACCATAATACACTGTCAAGAGGTGACAAGTACGTCAAGTGGCCAAGTGGAGTAATGAGAGTTTTTCAGAGATAACTGACATTAAGTGGAGAAGTTAATTAGAGAGAGTAATACTGAAAAAAAAAATTGGACACCAAACCCATGTATTGCCATTATATATTGTTATAGATAGATAGTTTATTTAAAAAATCGGTTTGAATTTGATCAAACAGTTACTTTTATTCCCTTCTTCTTCGTTTCACACGGAAACATCATTATCTTCCAATCCTTCTTCATCCAGAAGCAACTTCTGCCATATCAAATATGTTATCAGATCTAAAGAACAGCATACTGCATAAACTTTAAGTATTTGGGAGCAATTGGGTGAATTCTCTCCTAACACTATAAATACACCGCTGTAACATGTGGAACAAAAAATTATTTCGACATTAATCAAATTTAAAAAATATATAGTTCATTGACGAAAAAATTAATTCAACACACATCAAATTTAAAAAAAATACGATTCATTAACGAAAAAATTGGTTCATTATCGAAAAAATTAATTCGATACTAATAAAAATTTAGTGTACAAATCACTACACTATAAATTATTTACGAATTACACAAAGCACACATAATATTTTAACACATAAATTAACAAAAATATTTAACTCCTTACTAATAAAATTTTAGCATATGAAAAATTAACCTATTGGTTGATGTTGCCGGCCACGTGAGCAACGCCATTCAATGGGTACATGCAATCTTGGTTTTCATGACTCCACCACGCCAGATTTCGATGCTCCCAGATTCTCTTCCAAATGCTCTCACCTCCAACAACTTTAACACTCAACAATATAGTGTGTGTTTGGATTCCCGTTTGCATAAAATTGATTTTGCAAACTTGATTTTGATCAAAAGTAAGTTTGTATTAAAGTGATTTATGTTTGGTAATTTTTGTATCAAAATGGATTATAATAAAATAAATGTTGTTTGGCTTATACCGTTTAAAATCACTTTTAAATAAAAAATTATTAAAATGGACATCAACTTAAATTTTTTTTATATTATCCTATTATTTTAATTTAGATATTTAAATACATCTTATTAGTTAATTTTATAATAAAATTAATATTTATTTACTAAAATAAAAATAACATATAAAAATAGATAAAATATATTTTTAAATAAAAATAAAAATATAAATTATATATATATATATATAAAATAATATTTAATCAAATATGTTACATTTTCTAAGTATTAAATGTTACTTTAGTATTTTTTACATCGTACTCTTATTCTAGTACTCTCAATAATCTTATTCTTAATATTAATTTGGAATTCAACTTTTATGATTTTATTATTATCTATGATTAATTTTTTATTTAATTTATCTTTTTTAATGGAATCATAATCTATATTATAAAAGATTACACTAAAATATAGTATCCGAGAATTACAATTATAAATGAAAATACTGAAAATAATAAAAAAAATTAAATATTTACTTTATAGTGATTGAAACAAATATAAAAGTTCTTGATGATCTTTTTATATAATATATTTTTAGTATTTTTGGTACTCGTTTTGTAGTATGTTATAATTTTTTTTATTTATTATTATTTACAGTTAATTTTTTGTTTAATTTACTTTAGCTAATAGAATTAATAAATTATATTATAAAAAGATAATAACAAACACAATACACAAAAATCACTATTATAAAAGTGTATAATGTCAAATAAATAGTTGAAAAAAATAAAAATAATAAATAATAGAAAATAGAACTCATATAACTAGAAATAACAAGAATTTTATCAATAATATAATAACATATATAAAGGATAAAGTTGGTAAAAGGTAAATAAATTGTTAGTATCTATGGCTAAAAGTCAGTTAAGAAAACGCAGAAGCTACAAATAGTTGCTTCTTGTAAACGTGGTTTTTTGGCAGCAAAATCACTTCTGCGTTCACGAAAAAAAAAATTTGCCAAACCAAAAGTTGAAGCTTTCAAGAAATTTAAACATGCTTCTTCCCTTCCAACAGTTTTCCAAACACACCCATAATCCATCGTTCGGTTTCGCGGGTTACGTATATATATAGCTTTTCATAAACCGTGGAAGAAGTACCACAATTTGTGCTCACATTTTTTTCATTGTAAACTGTGGAAGGGATACCACGTTTTATGCACACAGATTTTTCTTTGTAAACTGTGGAAGGAGTACTAGCACACATTTTTTCTTTCATAAATTGTGGAAGAGGTACTACAGTTTACATATTTTTGTAAAGGGAAAGTTTAGGGACAGCAATTTTATTGAATTTTGGCCAGCATGTAACCAGCAGAGAAAGGTGAGTCATTGGATGAAATCTCACATCAATCTCACACCATCAAATCATCATTAATGGTTAGTTGATGGCTAACAATCACAAAAGTTGCTGGCTCCCTAGCATTGCTCTTTTGTAAAAACTGGGAGGGGTTACACAGTTTACATAGAATAAAAAATAGGACAACTAAGTAATCAATTTTCAATTGTTGTATTTGAGTAAATATTTGATCTATTTATTTTATTTAGGTGAATTGTCCCATAAAAGATGTGGTATATTACATTTATGATGGAAAAAAATTTATAAAATTATTCAATTAAATTTATAAATTTAAATAATTTTTCAAATAAATAATTTAAAATTAATTATTTTCATTAATATAATAATATCCAATTAAATAATAATATAAAACTATTTTTATATTATTAATGTATAAAAATTAAATTCTACTCATAAAACTTTTTTAAATTTATTTTTTTTATCTCAAGTAATCTTGTCAAATGTGATCTTTTATTATATAATATTTTATATAATATCAATTTGAGAAAAAATGAGAGAATTCATTACTAATTAACTATTTTGAAACATATATATATATATATATATATATATATATATATATATATATATATATATATATATATATGTGTGTGTGTGTGTGTGTGTGTGTGTGTGTGTGTATTTGATTATGGACAATATAGTAGAAGTGATGAAAAAGCTCACTACAAGCGTGCACAAATCATGTTAATCTTTAAGATCTTAAAACCTTTAGCCAGTTGCATTATTGTAACGAAATAACATCTATCCATTTATATCTCAATCAAAACTTAACCTACAATTATAAAATTAAAATCTAAAGATAAAGTCAAAGGATGAGCAAGAACCACATTAGGGTTTAGCCATAAAAGAAGCCACATGGTCCCCAATGGCAAGTTTTGCCAGGAGACAAGTCACCTCACACTCCAACCATTTTAAA
This sequence comes from Arachis hypogaea, assembly GCF_003086295.3. Classification (NCBI taxonomy): domain Eukaryota; kingdom Viridiplantae; phylum Streptophyta; class Magnoliopsida; order Fabales; family Fabaceae; genus Arachis; species Arachis hypogaea. Next base: position 145,818,078 of record NC_092051.1, on the reverse strand, counting down.
AAACTTGGGACCCTCTTCCATCAAACTCTTAATAATTATTATAATTATTAATTATTAATATTGCGATAGATGGGCTATTTATGCCCACGCCTAATCTCACCCATGATTCCACCTTATAGGCTTATACACACATGCGCATATGATTATTGATTAGACAAAAAAGTTGTTGTGACATCCCTTTTAATTAAAAGTTTAGCCAACACATACATTAAAGTTATTAATTGAAAAATGTTTTATAGAAAATATATAAAATTTAAGTTTTTAATATATTTATTATGGATAAAGTACTAAATTAATCCTCTATATTTAAACGTAATTCTGTTTTAGTCTTTAAGATTTAAAGTATCATATTTGAATTTAAAAAAATTTCATTTAACTTAAATGTAATCTCATCGTGAAGTCAAAGTTACATAATTAACAAAATATCATACATAACAGCAATATAAGAACAAAGTCAATAATTTAGAGAACAAATACAAATTCTAGAGGTACAAAATCAACTGTAAATATACTAATATATTTGTTTATTATTTTTTTTAGTTTTATAGAAAATATTTTATTTAAATTATAAAAAGAATAATAAATAAATGTATTGATACATCACAGTTGATTTTGTGCCTCTAAAGTTTGTACTTATTCCCCAAATTATCGACTTTATTTTTGTACTACTGTCATGTATGACATTTCAGTTAATTATTTAACTTTGACCTCACAATGAGATTATATTGAAGTCAAATAAAACTTTTTTGCATTTAAATAAGACATTCTAAACTTTAAATATCAAAATAGAATTATACACAAACATAAAAGACTAATTTAATACTTTACTCAATTTATTATTATTAAAAATTTAAAATTTTTAGTGTTTAGGATTTTATTTTAATATTAAAATAAAAAATTTAAAACTTTTATTAATAATAATTTTATATAATATTAAAATATATTGATTAATTTTTTATTAATTAATCTAAATTAAATTTTTATCAATAAATTATAACTTAAATAATATAATATCTTCATACTCACTTGAAAATTGCAGATTCGAATGCCCTATCTTAAAAAAAAATCTAAATTAAGCTGTTAACTTAGCTTTTGGACATAATTAACTACAAGTTATCGTGTCATTATGCATTTATGCTACCTATATTAACGCCACTTTTGGACTTGCTGATACCAATTATGATTTAGAAAAGAGAAATGGCACCCTTTCTTATTTTGCACCCAGAGAACTTTATCAGAATAATAATATAATATAATATGATATGAGATACCATATTGGATGAGCACGAGATGGCATAGTATATATATCAGCATTCACCAAACTTATGATTAGAGGATTTTGTGGACCCATGTGAACGCCACTTATGCCATGATCCCTCACCATTCACCAAAGATATACTTGTCTTGATTTTTTTGTTTACTAAAGATAGAATACTGAAACCGTAACCTTTTAAATAAATTTAAAAAGACTATATCATTTGAATTATTACTCATTAGAACATGTTTTGATTAAATAAATACATTTTGTCTTACAAATAAAATAACTAAAATAATAAAATTGGGTTGCTGTAATAATTATCTCATTAATCCTTTTAAGTAAGGGTCAAATAGACAAAATAAGTTGTCGGACATAAAAACGGACAAATTATTGTTGATTTAGAAGAAATTTGTTGGTTCAGAAGTTTATCGGCTTGAAATTAGGGTATTGATATGTGGTATATGTATTTAGTATTTTTTTAACCGTATTTTTCAATTGTATTCAATAAGATAAAAATTAATTTGTGGTATATTAAAATTCTATTTAAAAAAAGTAATATTAATTAAATTATTGTATCTATAAAATAAAATTTAAATTTTTAATATTTATTTAAGTAGACAAATAAATTAATTCCTCAATTAATTTAAATGGATTCGTATAATTATCTAAAATAATAAGTTCAGCTTCATAAATAATACTTGTATACATGAATTCAAAACGGGTGAATCGAGAACAAATTAACATATATAGTTACCCAACAACTTATTAGAATTGAGATTGATTTATTGATAATATAAGTGTATTTTAAATTTTTAATAAGTTAAAGTCAATTAAAACTCACAAGCTAAGTTAGATCATAAAGCTATGATTTAAAAAATAAATCTTACCTATATATAATAAAAGCTTATTTAACATATTTATATAACAAACAATGCCATGAAAATGAACCATCTGTATCCAATTTATATAATTTATAACTTAAATATTAATATCATACAAATTAAGAACAATAAAATAATTAAGAGAAAGCATAATAAACCTTTAATTAATTAGTCCTACTTATCATTTTCTTTACCCCTCACTTAGCTTGTTGTTTGCTTTAATTTCTTACTATAAGTCGCCGCACACATTATTTAGCACAAAGTGTATCCGTAGTGTCATTAACTTCAATCATTATTAACATTTTTTCTCATAAAAAATTTAAAGTAATTGACTCATACTTTTTTTGTTCACATACCTTTGTTTCATAATTTACATTTAATCTTTTATTCATTTATGTTATTTATTTTCAAAAACAAAATATCAATATATATTCGGTTACATTTTTTTACTTCATATATTTTAATTATTAATTAATCTTTTGGCTTGTTATACCAAGTATTTATATGTATTTATTTTAATTAGTCTTCATCAGATGCATGTGCTATATTTGAGGACCATATATATTGCTAGGATTGTGGTCCTTATGTACCGTTTTAATTGCCCTTTGCTACCTTAGCTTTTTAAGAAAACGATTATTCATATAATCTAAATATAAATGATGAGTAGTGCTTTGAGATTTTTCTGAGTTATCAAAATCTATCATAGAAACTTTTTATATGATCATTATTATTATTATTGTTTGTGAACGAAATTATTGGTGTTGGGACAGAAAATCAATGTAAGGAGCGATATATATGATATTACTATATATATAAATATAATAATAACATACATGACCCATATTATTATGCGAACTTAGAAAGATCTCGTGGTGTATAATTATTGTTGTAGGGTTTATCAGAATAAAATCTTATGTACTATTAAAATTATTAATTTTTTATTTATGTACGAAGAGACACCAAAATTCTGTGTGGTCCTGAGAATAATAATTGAAAACTATAATTCTGTTAATAGCATCGTTCCCGAACATGGGATAGCAGCGCAAGTTAACAAGTCCACAGTTAGTATGATCAATAATAATAATTAGGGGTCCATTTAATTTATAGCATATAGTGATTTGAGAAAAAGATGCTTGCTTTTTCGCTCCTATCACAAATAGGTGTTGTATCATATTTAGTTTAAGTTAGACACGTTTCTTTAGAAAATGACGTAAAATATAAATGAAAAACTTTAATTAATTTGTTTTATTTTAAAAAGGTAAAACATTTTTACTATTAGAAAAAATAAAATCCATTTTTGTTAGCTATCAATAAAAGAAAGAAGGACAATTTAATTTCAGCATCCTCAGTTAACATTTAACAGAACACATAAAGCAATTTTTCTTTAAAAAATTAGGAATGAGATGATGCATCCTCAGTTAACACTTAACAGAACACATAAAGCAATTTTTTTTTTTTAAATTAGGAATGAGATGATGCCAGTTTTAAACACATAAAGTGGAGATGCAGGGGATCGAACCCCGTGCCTCTCGCATGCAAAGCGAGCGCTCTACCATTTGAGCTACATCCCCCGACGAACAGTTAAAGCATGTTATGGTTCATCAAAAGGTTTAATTTAGACATGTATATCGGCAGTTTAATTTCAGCATCATTCAGAAATAAAATAAAAAAAATTTATATTTTTTCGAACACCACTTCTAAACTTTAATTCTATAAATACATCTTTTTGTTCAGAGCAAGTTTGCTGTACCCCTGAACTCTAACAAAATTATAGAATTAGCTTTATCCTGACGAACTCCATTCAAATATTTTAAACCTCATATTTTTAATCAATTATTATTATTTTTAAATAGTATAAGATCTACAAATAGTATATAAAATACACAAAAATACACCGACAACAAGTATGACTTTTTCAATGATTTTTTAAGAGAGTTCACCTTGCGGGAATAAGGCGAATTCTATAATTTTTATAGAGTTCGTTGAGGGTGCGACGAACTTGTTCCAAAAAAAAAATCGTATTTAGAGAATTAAAATTTAAAAATGGTATTTGGAGGAATATAATTTTTTTATTTTATTTCTGAAAAAAAAATCTCATTTTTTCTGTGTATTATTTATATTGATATATAATTTGTTCAACTTATGGAGTTGCATCTATTTTAGTTGGAGAATACTCACACAAAAATGACATTTTAAATTTTCAGATAATTAGTTAAATATAATTAATCAAATATATTAAACTATTTAATAATTTATAATTCTATTTTTGTAGGAATATGGGATCACAAGAGTATCCACCATTTTAGTTAGTGCAATATCATCAGTGCTTGTTGATTTTCAAGCGGACCGCACGTTGAAGCAGTTGCTTATGCATGTTTAATTTCATCTGAGAAGTGAGAACCACTTATATGGTTGCATAAATTATGATGAAAGGGAATAATTATTATGCTTCAATTATTACGAAAAATAATTAATAAAGTAATAATATCAGTCGTGGTTTTCTTTATCATATCTTTCAAGTCTGTATTTTTTATAAATTAGTTTAAAGTTACAAATTTATAATATTATATAACATTTCCTAATATTATATAAATTTATTAGTTTCGGATATCTCAAAATGAATTTTGATAATTAACAAATTTAAATATAATTTAATAATTTTATTAATGTACTATTTAATATTTGTTCAAATGTGAAAAATGCACTAAGAATTCTTAACTAGTATAAATAAACTAAGTATTTTGTGAAACAGAAAAAAATCTAAATGTTAAAAAATAAAAAAAATGTAAGATGATTGATAAAATTTATTGTTTTTAACTAATAGTTAGTCATTAATATTTAAAAATATAAGCTAAAAATAGGATAAAACACATGAACAAAGCAAATGAAAATTAATATTACATAATAGTTCTAAATACAATAACGTTACATTCATGTCCAATTTTGACAATAAAATTATATAAATCGAAGCAAATTAACTCGATTTATCTTTTTTCAATGTAAATTGAATTTATTCCATCATTTATGTAAATCAAATTTACTCAATTCAATTTAGCATTAGAATACATAAATCGATATTAATTAATGGATTCGATTTACCTAAATAAAGCGTTGCATGGTGTAAATTAAAACAATTACATTCGATTTACTTCATGTGAGAAAACGTAGCTAAATTGAATCATAATAATTCGATAGATAGATAGATAGATAGAGGGAGAGAGAGAGATTAATTCGATTTATTATTATACTTACATATATAAATATGAATTAAACATGAAATCCTTATCATAGTGGGACTCACAATGCCTAGTGATAATAGTTTTTTAATTCTTGTGCACTATAAAGAGTCGATTTAAAAAAAATTAAATGCGAAAGGGAATAAAATTTATTAATAAGGATCCGTTGAGTATTTTTATCAAACTTTCTATGAGTTTCATTAAGTTTTGGAATACTATAATCCAAAAATTAGGACTACAGGCATGAAACAGGTGGAGAAGTTATTCTATAAAATTCCTATTTCTATAGTACGTGAAGGTGTGAAGTACAATTCTTTCGTCATAGACATTGACAAAGATTTGCAAGTTTTATTCCACTGTTGTCGTCAAATTTTCGAGGTAAGGACCCCTGAGATATTGGCCAAGTTTGGAGATGTGGTTTGTAATTCGGGATGATCGAACCAGAATCCTCAATCTTTAGCAATGCCAACCGTCTCTAGTTCAATACCTCTTGGTGACTTATCATCTGTGCCTGTCATTGCACCTGAGGTAGTTTTGGTTATATCTCTATCCTTCATAGCTGACCTAAACTGCGATATTGAAGGACAAATAGTTGATACTCGACCCTTCGATGAGCTTGCTATTGCTATTGCGATGGTCGATACTCCTGTTATGACCCCAGTTTCTAGGGAGGGTGGAGCACCAGATGGTGTCGAAGATGTACTGTGGGATGATGATGATGATGTGGAGCTCGCCACAATTGTTGATGATAGTGATGATGATATAGCGAGGAGTATTTCAATTGATAGTGGGGGAACCTCTAGCTAGTTTAGGAACTCAATAGTATCCCCCCACACTTTTCGACTTTAGATTTGGAGGCCACGACACATCAAGGATTATCGAGAGTAGCTTCTGGATTTGGGTCCAAAGATATACAGGATACAGGAGGTCTAGCTAAGTTCCAAGTTTGTCAACATTTTTAGGATAAAGAGAAGGTCGTCTTAAGCGTGAAGACTTATAGCATTTGCCGTGGGGTTGAATATAAAGTGCTAAAATATGATCATTGCAAGTACCGTGAGAAGCGTAAGGATTTTGGCAATGATTACACATAGTTGATTCGGATCACTCTTAGCCAACAAAAGGGTATTTTGGAGGTAAGACGGTACAATGAACCAAATATTTGCTTGACCACGTCGATATCTAGCGATCACATGATGCTTGATTATCATATTATATTGGCTTTCATACTAACTATGATTAGAGCTACTGCTGCCATGTCGATCAAGGTACTACAAAATGCGACAGATGCACATTTTGGATTCAGACCGACTTACAGGAGGGTTTAGTTGGCTAAGCAGAAGTCCGTGGCATAGATTTACAGAGATTGAAAAGAGTTGTATAATGAGTTGCCGATATGGGTACTGGGTGTGCAGATAATGATGTCAGGTAGTGTTGCACCAATGAAAATGAGCCCTGTGCGAGTTGGTGGACAAGTCGATAAGTCATCAGCTTATTTCCATTAGCTTTTTTGGACTTTTTCACCGTATATCAAGTCTTTCAGACATTGTAAGCTGTTGGTTAGTATTAATGGGACCCACTTGTACAGTAAATATGGGGTACATTGCTTGTTGCAATTGCTCAGGACGACGATTCCAACAACATTTCTATTGCATTCGCACTTGTGGAGGGTGAGAATACGGAGTCGTGGTCGTTCTTTCTATCTCACATTCGGTAGCACATAACACCTCAGCCGGGTAATCTCGTTATATTGAATAGGCACAACAGAATCAAGGCTGCTTTGGAGACTCCTGATGGCGGTTGGCATCCACCTAATGCCTATTGGACATTTTGTATCCGACATGTGACGGCAAATTTCGTCCTGAGTTTTAAGGGCAAGGATGCACAGAAATTTTTAGTGAATGCTGCTTATGCCAAGACTGAGATCGAGTTTGACTACTAGTTTGACATTTTCCACTGAAGACCTTGCAATATGTGACTGAGCGAACAAGATTGAATATGAGTAATGGACTCAGTATCGAGATGAAGGTGGATATTCAGGCATATGACTATTAACATCTCCGAGTGTGTAAACTCTATACTAAAAGGTGTAAGGAACCTTCTAGTTTGTTCGTTGCTAAAATTCACCTATGGGGGATTGGCCGAGTTATTTGTTCGGAAGGAGAGAGAGGTAGAGGCACAGTTAGAAATCGAACAGCAATTTAGTCAGCATTTAATGAAGGCAGTAGATGCTAATTTGAAAGCTTCAAGGTGTTTCACAGTGACTTTGTATGATAGAGATAATTATGAGTTTACTATGGTTGAGACCACTCCGACTGATAGCTTTTCACTTAGCTCTTACAGAGTGTCCCTCAGGAACCAGACATGTGATTGTGGATATTTTTATGCACTTCATTATCTATGTCGCCATGCCTTAGCATGCTGTGCATACTCACATATGAGTTGGGTAACCTATGTTCATGAGGTGTATCGCCTTAACTCGATGTTTAATGTCTATTAGATGAAATTCACACCTCCAATCCCCGAGGAATTTTATCCACCATACGATAGTCCGACAGTCATACTCGATCCTACCAAGGGACGTGCTTCTAAAAGACGTTTGAGGACTACTAGGATCCAGACTACTATGGATGAGGCTAATTCGAACAGACTCAAGAGATGTTGGTTCTTTCTAAGAACCATAACAAAATTGTTCACTAAATGAATATTAAATAATGCATGTCTTAATAAAAAAAAGCCCTAAATCCAAACAAATAATCTTACAAGCAAAAAAAAAAAAAAAAAATCCGACCTAAATCTAAATGGACCTAACGCAAAAAATTCTAACAGAAAATAATTAATGTAAAACATACCACATCCTCAATTACTGTTATTACTTACACTTTCGAGTTAAATTAAGGGTACCCTTAAATTAAATTTCAACTATACTATTTTTCACTACTTAATATAACATTTATAACTTATAAATTTTAACAGGTCTTCTACTCAATACTCTAACTAACAGATATTTATAATCACTAATCTAACCACTATTTATAGTTAAAAAATTCTAATTTCTAACAAACATTTATAAACAAATATTCTAAGCGGCTTAATATTAATAACATTTGTAATCTATCTTTAAAAAAAAGTATTCATTAACCATTTCATTAATACCATCAGTATTATGGACAACTTTATTCAATCGATAGATATAATTCGTGTCATCTTTCATGTGCGCAGTTTTAAATCTTGTGGTGTTGTTGCCTAACTTTTTTTTGTCTCTAGAATGCGTTTTGGTGGTGGGAAAGATTGTGAATTGTATTTCCAAACAATTCAATTCGAATTGTATATATAGGTGTATTGAAAATAAATTAAAGCAATACATTCGATTTAACTACCGTGTAAATTGCCTCTAAATTGAATTAAATCCATTCGATTTACTATGTGCTAGTCATTTTATTGTTTTACTATGAGTAAATATCCAAAATCGTCCCTGAAAGATACCCCGATCTCCATTTTGGTCCTCGAAAGATAAAGTTAATCAAAATATCCCTTCGAAAGATAAAGTTAATCGAAATTGTCCCCGAAAGATACACGATTCGTCACATTAGTCCTTCCGTCAGTTAGATGATGACATGTCACGTTAAGTGCGACGTGGCATATGATGACGTGGAGGGCTAATGCCACGTGTCACAAGATGATTGGTTGACGTGTCAAATCAGTGACATCTGGCATGCCACGTGGCACTTGACACGTAGAAAAGTTATTTATAATAAAAATAGTCTTTCAAAGTTCAGACGTAAGTCATTTTCATCCTTGAAATTTTAAAAATTAATAAAATTAGTCCTTATATAAGTTTTTTTCTTAATAATATTAAATTTAAAATATTTTTTGATACTACTAATTTTAATAGAAATGTAATTGACAATAAAAAAAATTAGTAATTGTATATTTTCTTCTTAAAAATTTTTTCAATAAAATTATCTCTCTTCTTTAATGCTTCTCAAAATCTTTCTTATTTTTTTCTATTCTAAAATCTTTTTTTTACATTATTATTACATTTTGCTGGAATATATATATATATATATATATATATATATATATATATATATATATATATATATATATATATATACTCAAAATTGAAAATTGAAATGAATGTATTTGTTAACCTAAACAAAGTTATATGTTTAAAATCAAAATTTATGTATGTTAACCTAAACAAAGTTATACCACTATTTTTTTTTACTACATATTTTTTTTTTCATTACGGTATTACTTACATATAGCATGTAATGATAGTGATATTAAAAAAAAATTATATAATCTATCTCAAACATATGAAACACACAAAAATTTATTATGATTTGCATGTAATAGCTTAAGAAGGAATTCGTTTAGCATATATTATAATAATAATAATAATAATAATAATAATAATAATAATAATAATAATAATAATAATAATAATAATAATAATAATAATAATAATTAAGCAACAAATTTTTAATATTTTGTAAAGTTTGAAATTGAAGCAAAATTTGTGGATCTTCTTGAATTTTGACTTTCAATATTTTAACTTTTGAGTATATATATATTCCAGCAAAATGTAATAATAATGTAAAAAAAAGTTTTAGAATAGAAAAGAATAACAGAGATTTTGAGAAGAATTAAAGGAGAGAGTAATTTTATTGAAAAATTTTTTAAGAAGAAAAGATACAATTACTAATTTTTTAATTGTCAATTACATTTTTATTAAAATTAGTAGTATCAAAAAATATTTTAAATTTAATATTATCAAGAAAAAATAAAAAAAACTTATATAAGGACTAATTTGATTAATTTTTAAAATTTCAGGGATGAAAATGACTTACGGGGTATCTTTCAAGGACTATTTTGATTATAAATAATTTTTTTACACGTCAAATGCCAGGTGTTACTGATCTAACATGTCAACCAATTATCTTTTGACACGTGGCATTAGTCATCCACGTCATCATATGCCACGTGGTACTTAACGTGACACGTCATCATCCAACTGACGGAAGGACTAACGTGATCAATCGTGTATCTTTCAGGGACGATTTTGATTATCTTTATCTTTCGAGAACTAAAATAGAGATCGGGATATCTTTTTGGGACGATTTTGGCTATTTACTCGTTTTACTATGTTAGGCATACTAAATTGAACCTATATAATTCGATTTATATATTTCTCTTAATTTGAATTTTATTAATTCGATTTATCTTGAGAAAGTGTAAATCGAAATTAATAGATTCGATTTATATAAAAACACAATCGGAACAATAATGTAACGTTATTATATTTAGGATTATTATATAATATTAATTTTTATTTGGTTTGTTTATGTATTTTATCCCTAAAAATATGTTGTTAGATGGTTAGATTAAAGAAATTGAGCTCATGATTAAAAATAATGACAAAAAAATAAAATTACACTATAAAACTAATAATTAGGGGTGTGCATGGTCCGGTCCGACTCGAAAATCCGACCCGGTCCTAAATACTTTAGGGACTAATTTGGTGTAATTTTATTGGGTTTAGGGTCGGGTAAGAGTCTAAAAAATAGACTCGATTATTATTTTGGGTCGGGTTCGAGCCATAGCTCGGGTCACCCGAAATCGGCCCAGTGGGCCGGTCATCGTACACAATTAATATTTTGTGTTATTAGTGATGGATGATGGCAATTATTATGTGGAATTTAAGTATTGTAAACCTTAATATTTTGTGTTATTAGTCATTATATATAAGACTATAAGTTAATATTTTATGTTTAAAATACATAAGATTTTATACTATTGTATAATATTGTGTTATTTGTATTGATTTAAATATTTGGTGTTATTAGACAATATTAGTATTGATTATGGTTAAGCTTTAATTTTAGAGAATAGTTGATTTTTGTTATATTTTTCTAAGTGAATGTTACCATGTCAAATAATGGTTGAAGTCTTGGAAATTTATATATTTTTACATGCTAACTTACAAAAAAATATTAATATAATATAATGTTAATGGCCTAATTTTCACCCAATTTTTATCCAGTATAATTATAACTCAAAAGTGTATAAGTTTTAATTGATATCAAATAAACCCGATGTATATTTCTGGTTCTATATCATATCAAACCCGATTTGCGCACAGCCCTACTAAGAATGTCTCATTTCCAGTTGCGAAATTGATGAAGACGCAAATTTGCTAATCTCAGAAAGTGAGCAGTACAATTAGTGGAATACTGATATACCATAAACACCTGAAATTCACCCAAGAAAATAATAGAGAAAATATGAATGGAAAAAGTGTTCTCGTCTGGTCTGAGCCACCCTGTCAGTGACATAGTCCCCTACTCCCTCTACTCAAAAATTAAAACCTCTCCCTGCTCTGTCTCTCTGTCTCTCTCTCTCTCCCCTTCCCTTTTACTTTATCCTGCAAAGTCCACAGCAAGAGGCGTTTGGAGCCACGACAAGTGCGTCAGAACACACACACTGCTACAACACCACCCCCATCATCACACACACAAAAATCCCACTAACCACTACTACACTACCACTACTACTACTATCTCTATCTCACTCCCCTAAATAAATTCAAATTCATTTTACCTACACAACAATTTCAATTAACTCTTTCTTTTGAGATTTGCGCCCCGAATCACCCCTCGTTTCTTTTTCTTTTCTCTAACCAAAGGCGGCGATATTACCACCATTCACTTACTGCCCAAAAAAACCAAACCATTTTTCTCTTAATATTTATATTCATTTTTCACTCTGACACCTTCTTCTTCATTTTTCATTCTGACGCCAGTTTTCTCTTTCTTCTTCTCCTTCTGCTTCTTTTCTGTGTGCATGAATGAACACAAAACATTCAATTCGATTCAATTTCCATATTTCCGATAACAACACGTTTTTCTTTTCTTCTGTCCATCAAGTCATAATAATAACTGCTCCTCTCTCTTTCCCCAACTACCTTGTTACTCACCACCACCTTCGACCTTTTGCAATATTTTATTTTCTTTTTTTCATTCTTTTTCTTATATTCGTGACCACTAGCTATAGCTGTTGGTGTATTCGTCAACATTATCATCAATGCAAAACGTGAAATACGGTCTTCGTCAAGTGTTGATGTTGCTGTGAAGAGTAAAGAGCCACAACGTGTTACTTACATGGTTCTTCTTCTTCTTCTTCTTTGGTAGCTTCTTTTTGTTGTTTTTTTTTGTTCGTGTAGGAATCTGAGGTGTGTAATTGTCATTTTGCCTGCAATTTTTGTTTTTTAGGTGGTTATAACGGTTTAGTTTGAAGGAGAAAGCCAAAGAGAGAGAGAAAAGAAAAGGAAAAAGAAAATGAAGTTTATGAAGTTGGGATCAAAGCCTGATGCCCTTAAAGCTGATGGAAAATCTGTCAGGTGATGAGAAAGTTTGTTCTTCTTATTCTATTTTGTTTGTTTCTTCTTCATTTCTCACTCAGCTTAATAAGCCATTGTTAATTTCTTGGTATTTTTTCATATGTGTGTGGTTTCTTTTAGATAATTTTTATTGGAAAAAAGTAAAAAAAAAAAAACTAGACCCCAGTTATCTTCCCCGAATCTACTAATTTTTTTTTAAAAATATTTTTTGTATTTATTAATTTATTTTAAATTTTGATTGAGAGTGTTATTAGCTTAGTACACCTTCTAAATCTTGTTGTGTTCATGGTTAGCCTTTTTATTTTATCCAATTTTTTTATTTGTTTTATAATTTTTTTATGATAGTGGAACTATCAAAACTAAGAGTTTGTTATAAGATTTTTTCTCATTTTAGTTAATTAATTAATTTATTTCAATTTTATTGAATGACCATTGTCTTTTATGACTATTGCTAAATTCTAATAATAATAATAATAATAATAATAATAATAATAATAATAGGTAATTATAGCTCTGTTTCACGACTTTGAACACACTCTAATGTTATTTTGCGAGCACTTGTACTTATTTAACCTCTTTAACTAAAATCAAGTGAGACTAATTCTCCATACTTATTAAAAAAGCTAAGAATACAAGAGAAATAAAGATTTAGTAGAAAGAGTATTTTATTACTCAAGTGTTTTTTATAAATGACTCACCCATACTAAACTATTTTAACTCTCATATTCTTTTATTATAGTCATCCACCTCCTTAATGGACGTTCATGATTAAATTAATAAAAAATTAATCAACGGTTTAGATTGGGTGTCCAAAACTTTCATTATAAATATCTAACCTAATACGTTTATCTAAATATTTTTAGATTCTTCTATGTTTCTCTTCATACTTCTACATACATCTATACTCTTCTAGAATGGTCTATCATCTTCTAGAACTTTTTAGAGTCTTTCAAGACTTTTCATGACATTCTAAAACGATTCAGAATCATCCTGAATATTTTCAAACACTTTAAGTACTATACAAAATTACAAACACTATTGAATCTAACATTTTCAAATTTACCGTGACAAATGTCTATGTTACCATTGCATGTTTTTTAATGTAATTAGATGGGCATGGTCAATAATATGGATTCATTTTATTTATTTATTTATTTACTGAATTTTCTGCTAACTGAAAAACAGAAAAAGAAGGAAGAGTGAGAGAGATTGAACTAAAAGCTATTGTTGATGAATATAGGGTGGTCCATCATTTAGAGCTGTGTGAACATGTTTGTGGTCCAAATATGGGGAAGTGGTTGTTGGTTCATCCACTTTCTTGAATCATGGCAACAAGCAAAGCCACATTTAAGACCATGTTAATTGTCTTAAATAATGGAATAGATGAGTTATATGCATGTGAAATTGTGAGTTTTATACTTTCATTTGTGGCACTTGTTAGTTGCCTTGTTTTATAGATAATGCTATAAAGATTTTCAAGCGTGAATGAATTCTTTTTTGAGGATGTGTCCTTTAGTCCTTTATTATTTAGCTTTTGTATTATGTTTGAAAATGATATTTCATCTGTGATGCTTGTGGAATGTGTGTTCAACTAAGAACCCCATTTGGTATGGTATAGTGAAGTTTAGATGTGTATTCAGTTAGCCATTGATTTTTTTAAGTCTATTAACTTTTCTGCTATGAAAATTGGGGTTTCTTTGTACAGGAGACAAATGAAATTGAAAATGTTCCCAATCACTTTAGAAAATTAACACTCACCTGACTGAGGAATTGGTGAAATTCAACTTGATTCCCCTTTATCTCTAAAAACATGCATTGACTTCCTTGAAAATTGAGATTTAGGTAATAATACAGCGAGTACCTTTGTATTTTATAAAATACAATAAACATAGCAAATAGAAGGGGTCACAATGAATTCCACCAAATTTCAGGGGTCAGTGTAATTTTCTCTGATGGTAAACCACTTGGAAATAACTTGCATGTTCATTCTTTCAATATTTATTTATTTATTTATTGTCCTGAGGTTGGAGGATTGTGTTGAAAATATGATCAAGTTTGTTAAATATAATGCATCTTTGCTATATTATGTGATGCATCCAAGTGAGAGTGCTGTGAGCAACATGAATATTGTCTTATTAAATATTAAATACATCTCTAATGAAGGTTTTTGATTAACTGCTTAATATTTTGCTTATTCGGTTGTTAACAATTCTTTTAACATCGTTTGCCTTTCTTTAGAAGCTAAAATAATTTCGATTTGAATTTATGCAGGTATGTGTCATCTGAATTGGCTACAGATATCACAATCACTGTCGGTGAAGTTAAGTTTTGCCTTCACAAGGTACAGTATTTTCAGAATCTTTGCTATTTCTCCTGTTAATATTAACTAAGAAATTGGTATTTATGGTTAAAAACTAAATATATTTTCTTTGTATGTATAACTTGCAAGTTATAGATATGTAGGAGTTTTTCTTTTCATTAATAAAACCAGCCACTAGACTTAAATTCAAAGATAAAAAATTTGAATTTGACAATAAGGCTACCATAGTATGCGGTTTTACTTTGTGAACAATGAACTTTCACTATTCACAGTTCCCTCTACTCTCCAAGAGCAATCGATTACAGAGGTTAGTATCGAAGGTTGATGAAGAGAATTCTGATGACATATACTTGGATGACTTCCCTGGAGGACCGAAGGCCTTCGAAGTTTGCGCAAAATTCTGCTATGGAATGACAGTTACTCTAAATCCTTATAATGTAGTGGCTGTTCGTTGTGCTGCGGAGTTCCTTGAGATGACTGAAGATATCGATAAAGGAAACTTGATTTTCAAGATTGAGGTGTTTTTGAACTCTAGTATCTTTCGTAGCTGGAAAGATTCGATAATTGTTCTCCAAACAACAAAGGCTCTTCTTCCATGGTCTGAGGATCTGAAGATCATTGGGAGATGCATTGATTCCATTGCTTCAAAGACTTCAGTGGACCCAGGCAACATCACTTGGTCTTACACTTATAACCGGAAATTAACAGAACCTGATAATATTGTGGAGGAGACATCCCAAGAGAAAGTTAAGCATGTTCCAAGGGATTGGTGGGTTGAAGATATATGTGAATTGGACATTGATCTTTATAGAAGAGTGATGATTACAGTGAAATCAAAGGGAAGAATGGATGGTGTTGTGATTGGGGAGGCACTAAAAATCTATGCTATAAGATGGTTACCCGATTCTGTAGATGAATTGGTGTCTGGTGCCCACGCCCAGAGGTACAAAACCTTGGTAGAAACCATTGTGTGTCTGCTGCCGAGTGATAATGGCGTTGGTTGTTCCTGTAGCTTCTTGCTCAAGTTATTGAAAGTGGCAATACTAGTTGAAGCTGATGAGTCATCGAGAGAAGAGTTGATGAAGAGCATCAGCCTGAAATTACATGAAGCTTCTGTGAAAGACTTGTTGATTCCAGCAAGGTCTCCTCAAAGTACTATGTTTGATGTTGATTTGGTACAAGGTCTTTTGAATCGATACATGAGTGAAGAAAAGGACGGCCTTAATTTCGAAGCCAATGAGAAGAAAGATAAAGTAAATGATGAATCTCTTTTGAGGAGTATGTCCTTGTTGAATGTTGGCAAGTTGGTTGATGGTTATATCAGAGAAATTTCGCACGATCCGAATCTCAGCCTCACTAGTTTTATTGCTTTGTCTCAGTCAATTCCAAAGTCTGCTAGGCCAAATCATGATGGTTTGTACAGAGCTATTGACATCTACTTGAAGGTAAGATTTCGTGAAACTACCATATTCCATGATAATACCTTGATTTGACTCGAGATTCTTTTGCTGGTGTTGTTTCTATGCATGTGATCTTGGGAAAAATGTTTCTCTTGGGTTGATTAGTTCAGAGTATATGCTTTGGTGAACTAAAAAATGTTGTATACTTGTGATTATCATGTAATTGTTCTCATGCATCTTTAACAAATTTGATGACATCTTAGTATTAAAATCATTCTATAATCTTCAGGAGCACCCTGGCCTGACAAAAGCTGAAAAAAGGAACATATGTGGACTCATGGATGTCAAAAAATTAACCATTGATGCGTCGACGCACGCCGCTCAAAATGATCGTCTTCCTCTCCGGGTTATAGTGCAGGTTCTCTATTTTGAGCAGGTCAAAGCTTCTGCCATCCCTCAATCCATTAATAACATTCCACACGGCCCTTCAAATGCCGACTCAAATGGAGACGATGAATGCAAACAAACTGAGGGTGAGAGCTGTCAATACCTTGACAACGAAGTATGTCACTTGAAAGAAGGAGAATTGTGCAAGAATGGAAAGTTGAACAAGAAGAATAGCAAGAACAGCCGGAGTGGCACGCAGTTGTTGCCTTCTCGGTCGAGGAGGATCTTCGATAAGTTGTGGAATGTGGGAAAAGGGCAGGCAGAGAATAGGAGTTCAGAGACTTCAGGGAGTTCTAATAGCCCAGCTTCAATAGTTCCTGGGGACACCAAGTCTTCTGGTTCATCTTTAAGACACCGGAGGCATTCTATATCTTAGTTGAATTTTGATATGATAAAATTGTTCAAAACAAGCGAAGGAGATGATTCAGAATTGTTATGGAAGTGTAAAGTGGTGTAGGATGTAATGTAAGGTAATGTATGTATTTTGGTATGCATGCACAGGAATTGAAGAAAATGTGTACATTTTTTTTGGCGGGTGTCTAATATTTGATATTTTGATGGTAATCACAATTCGCAAGATTTTTCATCTAGGTAATGTTTATACAACTTTGTTTTTTGGAACCCTTTGGTTTCTAACCAAAATAAAATAATTTGGTTTTTAACTATGGAAAAAATAAGAGATAAATTAGTTCTTAAGATAAGATATTACAAGTAATGTATCTTGCATTTTTTTTAGTTAGAAATCAGATTGTAATTTATTTTGGTTAAGGAGGGAACTATTCATAGAAAATGATTAGGGATTGAATTTAGTGTTATTCTATTTCTCATTGAAAATTTTGCTACGTGACATTCACATGGTACTCCATATTGATCCATGTAGCAAGAGGTGAATTTTAATCCCTCATTTCTTAATTTTCATTTCCAATAATCTTATTCCTAAAAATAGCATTTTTGGGAATAGCTTTTGAAAGTGTTTTTGAAGTATCATTTGATATTTATAAGAGGTGAATTAATTTAGAACTGGAATTTGTATTGAAATTTATAAATAAAATGAAATCAGATTAAATTTAAAGAAACATTATTATACTATCATCTTATAGAGATTAAAATCTTAGTATTTACTATTTAGTAATTTGTTATGGGATTTGAATCTTCTATACTAGTTTAAGTAGACGATCGAATTAAATATAATTAGAATTAAATATAATTAGAGTTTTATTTAAAAGTCTGTCATTGATTAATAAATTGGTGTATATACAAGACGAAATTCAAACTTTCTTTAAGCGGGAAATGACCATTAAGTTGGTTAACATATTGATTTCTATCTTCTTATTTCTTTCCCATGTTTTTTTTTGTACACTCTTTCCCATGTTTTAAATTTCTGTTTTTTAGAAAAGTATCCCTTTTTCGGGCTAAAATCTAAACCCAATCTTAACTATGTATTTTCTAAAAATGATTTAATTATATTTTTTATAGATAAAAAAATATATTTTTTAGCTTTTCACGATTTCTGTTGCCCATTAAAAAAACACAAAGCAGGTCAAAAAAAAAAGTGAAAAGCAAAAGAGCTTGTTGCGAACAAAAAAAGGAGCTTCTCATTTTATTTACCAACTCGTCTCTTTGAAACCCGACCCGAATCAGCAGCGCCAAGCTTCTCAAACTCGCTCTGAGTTTCCATTTTTTTCCTTTTCTCTAACAGAACAAACATCAAACACCTTCTCTGCACAAAACAGCAGAGACATAACTTTTGAAAACATGCAACGTTTGAAAACTCTGCTGCCTGAAAAATGTAGATTCTCTCTTCGCACACTATGCTCTCATCCTCGAGCTTTCTCTGCTCAAGTGCACCACCATATCGATGATGATCACGATGATCCCCAACAGCAGGTCAATTTTATTTTGTTTTTATTTAAATATAACCTTTTTTTAAAAAAAAAATTCAATTATTTGTTTCTTTGGTTTTAGATTTTGGTTGAAGGAAGAGCGAAATCGAGAGCAGCTATACTCAACAGGCCATCTTCACTGAATGCGCTCACAACTTCAATGGTTCGCATTGCCGTTTTTGTTTCCTTTTCTTGTGCGTTTTGTGGCTGTACGGTTCCTGTGGTTGTGAACGGCAAGTCGTTTTTTTGGTGTTGTAGGTTGCTAGGCTTAAGAGGCTATATGATTCGTGGGAAGAAAATTCTGACATTGGCTTTGTCTTAATGAAGGTATGTTATTACTGTCTTTTCTTTGAGAGTTGTTTACCATGTTTTTAAGTACGTATGGTTCAATTCAAGCTGTTTAATTTGTAGTTGTACCATGATGAAACCATTATTGAAATGAAAAATTGTCTTAATGGCAAGTTGTTCAAGCTGTTTAGCTGGACAATTCGGTTTTTATGACTGAACTACATTTTTGTAACATAGTTTTATATCGCGAGCTAGTGAAGTTACATAAAGGCTTTGATAATGTAGGGTTTGTTTTTCTTCTAACTTTTATTATTTTTTCATCTAAGGAGTCTTGTATATTGGTTGTTGTTTCGAGTCTGAATTGCTATGTTGAATTCTTTTGAAGGGTAGTGGCAGAGCTTTCTGTTCTGGTGCAGATGTTGTTAGGCTGTATAACTCACTGAATGAAGGTAGGTTTTGTTTTATTGTTTGATGAACAAGTTTTATTATCTGTCCATCTTTCAATTCGATACATTAAAAATTAAGCAATATGTCAAATTTCTTGTGTTTATTATGAAAGGAAATGTTGAAGAAGCTGAACAGTTTCTCAGAACATTATATTCATTCGCATATCTTCAAGGGACATATCTTAAGCCACATGTAAGTTTTTTATCATTTCCCATATTTTTGTTTGAAATATTGAGTATTAATACTTTGTAGTGGAAATACAAGAAGGATATAAGATATATACCTATAACATTTTTTAGGGGGTTATATTATCTACTACAGTTTAAAACAACTGAGTGTGAAGGAAATAGAACTATCAAAGTGTGTGTTGGTATTTGTTTTTATAAAAAAGTAACTTTTTAATGCAGGTTTATAAAAAGATGAAACGTAAACTGATTTAACCCTTTTGCATCAAGTTTAAAGCTACTGGCAAGATTGCTTAGGGTAGTTAAGCTTACTCATACAATTTAATTTACATCATCATTCATTTATCTGGACTTATCATACGATAGAATCTCTCACCTTTAGGATGTGTGCGGTTCAAGTATTACTTTGTTATAAAGATTCTATTCCTATGGGAATCAAAGATACCCAAGGGGAAGGTGGGAATTGAAATGATGGTATTTTGATTCCCTGGAATCAAACTTGCTTAGGAATAGCTTTTCAAACTTTGAATCAAACATAGGAATATGATATTTCCATCTTAAAATTCCTAGGAATTATTTATAATTCCTCGAACCACACACACCCTTAGTGATTTACTTTTGTCAGGATAACACCTCTAGAAATGATAATACTATGTTGTTAATACTACTGCTACAGTGATAATGATTAATGAGGCTCCATGGGATTGTTCATTATTTGATGATCAGTTTTTTTTTTTTTTTTTATATCTTGGAATTTTCATGAAATCTTTTTGGAAGTAGGATGATAATTTTATGAGCATTTATTCAGGTAGCTATTCTCGATGGAATAACAATGGGATGTGGAGCTGGAATTTCTCTTCCGGGGATGTATCGTGTGGTTACTGATAAAACTGTATGATGATTTCTTTAATGCTTGTTGAACTTATGTTTAGTAAACAGTTTTTATAATCAGTAAAAAATCTGTCAACTGAATCTCCTGCTTAAAATTTGCAGATTTTTTCACACCCAGAGGCTCAAATAGGTTTCCACCCTGATTCAGGAGCTTCTTATTATTTATCTCGTTTACCTGGATACCTAGGTAATATCATTGTGGTATACAATATCTGAGCAAGAACCCTACATAATGTTTTAAAAGACTCTTTACTGAAAGTTCTAATTCTTTTACAATGTATAACTAAAACCCTACATTTTGCCCATCCAAAACGAAAAAAAAAACACCCAACAACAAAAGAAGAGAGAGAGAGAGAGATTCTTGGTTACATGACTAAACCAGGAATTGACTCGAGCTAATTTGTTTCACAATCATGCTGTGCAGGGGAATACTTGGCCCTTACAGGAGATAAGCTAAATGGTGTAGAAATGATTGCTTGTCACCTTGCTACTCACTTTACACTAAATGCGGTATGTTTTTCTCTGTTGTTGTTATTTATTTATTTATTTATTTGAATTTTTAAAAAGTTTGTGTTTGCACTTTGTTCTATCTTTGTTACTAGAGTTCTCTGCTACTTACTTGTTTTGGTTTCCCTGACAGAGGCTTCCTTGGCTTGAAGAACGCCTAGGAAAATTGATCACAGATGATCCTTCTATTGTGGAGACATCTCTTGCCCAGTATGGAGATATTGTTTACCCAGACAAAAGCAGTGTCCTTCACAAGTAATGTGCATCTAAACACCCACATTTCTTTTCAGCTCGATAAGTTCTATTGCGTGAATAATTTTCTTCATAGTTCTGTTGATCTGACCCAATTAAGGTCCAGTCACAGAAATCTGCTTTCTTAAAATGTATTAACATTGTGAAACAATCGAGACAAGAAAAAATAAAATGCATCAATTTTAATAAACTCTGGTCCTTTCTTCTTAAAATATGTTTGGTGAAATCCTCCAAAGAAAGTTTAATTTTGTTGAGATTGTTTGGTTAGTGATATTATGTTATCTAGAAGTTTATTTTAATTAGAATTACAAGCTTTAGTTCTCGTTTGATGGAGTGTTTGTATTGTACCACCTATCTCTTAAGCACTTTATGATTTGCTACCTGATTGATTCGTCACTCAACCCATGTGCCAACAAGAAATGAGATTGTTCTGTTAGGCAATTCAGTGATGCTGTCTTGTTTTTCTCCATACTTATATTGGACTAAATTGACATCATCGTCTGCTTCTGCATATGATATTTTGTTTTGACTCAGGATTGATACTATTGATCGATGTTTCTGTCATGATACAATGGAGGAAATTATTGAAGCTTTGGTAAGCATTGTAGTAAATCTTTTGTACCTGATCTTTGATGAGTTTTGATTGGTGAATAAAAAATTGAACATATCGAGCAATTTTAATTACAATTTTGTGTTGTTTTATAACTACTGCTTGTGTAGTATATCTTTTGTCACTTTCTTGTAAATCTCTTTTTGCTGACAAGCAAAATTTCCTTACAGTAGGCAGTTTTTAGAAGGAACCTTATGCTTATTTATTGCTAAAACATCAAAGATGAAAAGTTTTATCAACTTTAGAATTTGACTTTTTGGGAAGTTCTTGCTGAAGGTCATAATTTAGCTTTAACCAAGATATGTGAATCACCATATTATCATTCAAAATTGGAGAAGAGATTATTAGCTGTATCAGTCTCCACTTGAGAAGGGATGCTAAGAACGTCTCTCAAGATAAGGAATGAATGCATTAGAAAAAGTTGGAGGTGACATTTATGGTTCTTGAAAAGATCTGCAGAAGTCCCAATTAGGAGAGGATATCAAATAGGTGATTGGCCAATGTTTAAAAGGTAGAGAGACCAAAAAAAATCTATAGCAGCCTAAAAAGCATTTAACTTGTAATGATTTGACTATATACATAGTTTGTTTTAAGATATTATGATTTCATGATATTCATGCAATTGACCTAATAAAAGCTCCCATCGAAACAAAGCACAAAAATTAACAGAGACAAAAAATGGACAGGGAACTAAACCTTAGAATAGGCAGGGAACTAAGCACTTGGTAGTTTTTCAAATCCTTTTGGCTTTAACTAAGCTACCTTCATATAGTTTCTTTTTAAATGCTATCTTTCAGGCCAAGGAAGCAGCTGAGTCTTATGATGAATGGTGTATATCAACTCTTAGGAAGATTAGAGAAGCATCTCCATTGAGTTTGAAAATTACTTTAGAATCTGTGAGTTACATTTCCCTTGCAAGTTTGACTGTTCGTTAATTTATCATTCAAATTCCTTTTGACTTCTGCACTAACATCTGTTACTGCATTCAGATACGTGAAGGTAGATTTGAAACACTTGATCAATGTCTTGCACGTGAGTACCGGATATCCCTTCGTGGAATTTCCAAGCAGTTCTCCTCTGATTTCTTTGAGGTAATGGTTTTTCTTTCTGGCCTTCCATAAAGGACATTTCAATTTTTTTTTTCTTTGTTTTCTTATTGATTTATTCTTCATGTAGGGTGTTAGAGCAAGAATGGTTGATAAAGATTTTACCCCCAAGGTATGCCTATCCATCCAATGGTTTGTATATTCACAAATTGAGTTTAATTAACATACCTTGGAAGTATAAAAGAGTTTTACGTTGTGTTCCAATCGAATGCTTTTGTTTCTAAGACTTTTAAGTTGGTGTACTCGAGTAAGACACTTTCATGATGTGACGGTATATGATTGATTGTTTGTGTAATACTTCTTTATATTGCCAATTCATACAGATTAAATCTTTATAAATTCACACTTCCTCCATTTTTCTTGGGAAATTTATGAGCATTTTATTTACAAAATTTGCAGTGGGATCCACCTAGTTTAAAGGATGTATCAGATGACATGGTTCAATCATATTTCTCTCCGTTCAGCGAAGTAGAGTCTGAACTGGTATTACCGACGGCATTGCGAGAACCTTACATGTGAGATTAGTACAATCTTCATTAATTCTTGTCATTATCAAGGGTAGACCAAATAAGTTCAAGATTTGTTTGCTGACTTCATAGAACATAATAGTTTTTCACATTTCTGTGTTGTATTAGCATGAAAATGTAATAGTTGCACTTTTATTTTTGGTGGGGTGCAAGGTTGAATTATCATCAAGCATTCATGAAAAATGTAGATTATCCAATTAGCTCGCTCGTTGCTGTTTTAATTTGTTATCCATTCCTCAAGTTCTTTCATGAATGTTTCTTTCTCAACCTTTTTTTTATGAGTAAATTACATTCACACTCAGGTTTGTCAAAATCACAAACCTGATTATACGCATGGTATATTCTGCTGCATGTGGTGCAACTGCAGCCTCAAGTAGAATGGAGTGGAAGTAAATTGATATAAAAATTTCATAGGGTTTTTTGTTTTTGGACATGATAGGGTTTGAACTTCGAACATGTATAATTTTACAACTATATTACGTATACACTAAAATTAGTTATCAAAGTCAGTCACTAGTATAAAATACATGTTAAAATATAATTTCATATTAAAAATAAATTAAATCACACATATATTTATATACAAATATATTAAGAGTTGATTTTAATAGCTAATTTTAGTGTATAAATAACATTTTTGTATTATCACTGGTTAAAGAAACAAGGGTTACAAAAAAGCACGTTAGAGGTCCAATCAAATTCGGGATAAAATTTAGGTGGACTTTGTTCCCGTAAATGTAGGTTGGTTCATAGGCGCTAGTTGTGCCACATGTTAGGATAAAGTGGGTTCAATTATGAAGTATGAAAATTAGTTTAAGATGACAAATGTTTTGATTTTTTGTTCAAGAGCTTTATGATCAAATTATGGTAAACTGAAATCCTCGCTTAAAACTTTTATTTCCTTTGTTAAGTAGGACACTAAGTCAGTCAAATGGTATAATTCGGATTTCAATTATTTGAAGATCTAGTGAATTTTAGATATGGGCGGTTTATATGAAAGAAAAATTATCAGCATTGGATTTGGTAATATAAGGCTCTAAAATATATCTAAGGGGCTGTTTGTTTAGTGCTATAAATTGTTAAGATTTGTTTTTAATATTCGTTAAAATAAATTATGAATATGTCTTTTTATATTCTTAAAGATGGATCCTAAATTTTCAAAATATCCAAATATCTAGGAGGAGGAATTCTTTGACAAAAATAATGATTATTGTGATATAATAGTAATGTTATATGGTTTTAGTCCCTTCACATGGGAATATCCAATACCTACTTATTGAAATGAGAACAAAATTATCAGAATTGTGGTATACAGTTTTCGTGGGAATAAAAGTAAATTATTTTTAGGAAAAGATTTTATAACTTTAAACAAAGATGAGAATAACACATTTTCATAAATAATTTCCGAAAACAAATTAGAATTCTTTAAAACAAAAAGGATGCTAATAACGGCTATGTCTATAATAATTGTTATTTAATAAATAAGATGATGATTTGATTTACAATAATCAATTAATCAATCCTTCATTAATAATCTTTCTATAGCTACTACACTATTAGATGTGTAAATGTTTATTATCCAAAGCATCTACACACTCTAATGGCGATTGTACAGCCACAAGAATTCGGCAATAAAGGATGGCCTAAAAATTGAGATGAATATTCCTCTTGGAAAAGACATTAAAGTTTCTTGAATTTCAATCAAGACGGTGCAATAGGTACTCAACTTGAACATCCTTAGTAAGAGGTATTATCCAATTCTTGTATAAGTTGGCAGCCACTGATGGATCAACCTTGTATGTTACATTTTTATCATCACCATTGTTGAGGGTCACATTCTGTCCGAATACCATAGCTTTCTTTTCAACCCTCTTCCTCACCGTTTCTTCTACACTCTCAAATGTCAACAATTTCATCAATCCTCCTTTATCCTGAAATAATCAAGCATTTATATTTTAGACTAAGGTTAGTAAACAACCAAGATGATATTTGTTTAAGCAATTCATGAGCATGAAATATATTTACACAATCACCTAATTGTATGTAACTATATCATTAAATTAAAAATATTTGACTAATGTGATAACTACTTCAGAAGTTTCATATTGCACTGACCTTTGTTGATATTTAATGAAATCTAATTCAATCCTTTTTATTTCTAAAACTATACATTGATTTTCCCTAAGATTTAGGTGATAATACAACCGATACTTGTGTATTTTGTAAAATATTGCATTAAACACCTTTATAAACATAACAGTAACCTCCTCTAAAGGAACGTTTATGTGAGGTCCATGTCATAGAGGGGGACCATGATAAATTTAGAAAATCAATGTAATTTGTTCAATATTATATAGTAATAGTGAACAAAAAATTAGTAGATTTGAAAAGTGATATGTGGATAGAAACATGAATATTAATGGGACTAAATTGCTAATAAGAATATTAGTGGAACTAATGTGCTACCATTCAGCATTATGATGTATACCTCGGCGCGAATCAGAGACTCATATTGTTGAGCAGACTCCCTGAATTTCACTTCAGCAACAAATTTTCCATAATGAATCCTTCTAGAGATGGCCTGCAGAAACAAATGAGAATTAGCGCTAGTTTAGAGCCATTAAGGCCACAGTTGAAATTTCTCTTATGAGATTTGACCAAAATTTACATTCGCAACATGAAACTTCGATTAGGAGAGTTTTCGGAGAGAACATTACCTGCAACAAGGAAAGATCACTAGCTGCGGTTTGCGCATAGTTGCCGTCATCACCAGAAGCAACAAACGAAGGAAGCAGCTCATCAAAGTAGATTTTCCAGATGGATTTGTTTATGTTAATCGAAGCAGCTTTGGGATGTAAAAACTGCAGATCTAATTAAATTTTAGCATTTTTCTTTCTTGACAGTGAACCAAGTTAGGAGATTGGAGAAAGATTTTTGGATTTGGTAAATTACCTGTGTGAAGGAGTAAGATGGCACAAGTGAGGGTGGCAGATTTTCCGGGAAGAAAGGATTTTCTTCAGGGTTATTGTATCTTCCAACCTATAGCATAGCATAACTTTTTTATGTGCAATCTTCTTTCCAAGCCAATAGCATAAGAAAATAAGAAACACTTTTGGTGATTGCCAAGATCAAATGTTCTTATAATTGCATTAGTCCATAAACTAGATACTTATTGATAAATAAGTAATAGCAGAAGTTCTAAATGTTTCCATTTGGTAATGAGGAATGTGTTAAGGTATAACCTTATCAAAGATACTTATTATGTATTTGACACCTTTTTGAAGCCATTTTTTCAACTATAATCTCTTAAGATTCTTCCAAATTCATTAGAAATGAAAGTTAAGTACAAACCCACATAACAAAGGTTGAGAAGTACAATGCTCATATATTCACAACATGGATATCACTTGATGAATGAAGCAAGGAAAACAGAACACAATCATACTACTATAACGACAAACGCTTCCCACTAAGTAAGGTCAACTACATAAATCAAACGATACTATCGCATCATATCAACAAGAATTACGTTATCTGTCAACTGTCTTAATAGACTAACACAAACTCTTTTTCACCGGGCTAGCGAATCACAGTTTTTCTTGGATCCATATATATTTGTATGAAAAACATTTATCCAATAATGTATCCAAAAGGACCAAATAAAAGTGAATTAAGAGAGTACACAACAATAATGATAACACATTATAAAGAATAATAAATATAAGGGCTAAAACCCTAAACTACTAACCTTAGCTTGAACTGCTTCTGTATTCTTCACAACAAACTCAGCCAATGAACCAGCGAATCCCGGAATCTCCTCGCGGCCGTAGGTGCGAGAATTCATTAGGAACTTTGCTCTCTCAATGAGGCCAAAGACAATTGTATCTTCTTGCCTGATCAAAGCTTCCCTCACTGAATCCAGAGTATACACCTTCCCCTTCACAGATTCAAGACTTAATTCTTCTGCTTTCACCATTCCCATCCTGTATCTAACCCCACAAATTGCCAACACAAGAATCACCAAACGAAAATTAAGCATCATATTGAAACACCCCAAAAGATTACAACTTTAACCCTACAATTTTATGATTAATCTGCCATTAAAATAGAGTACAAAAACAGCATTATATATAACACACGAAGATAAGAATTTGACTAATTAAGAATTGCAAGGTCAAACTCAACGCCTGCTCATATAGAGGAAAACATATTATTCCCCATAAAATCTAGATAGGGTTGACATTTAATATTGAAAACGCAAAATAAAAAATAAAAATGGTGTACAATCATACATGCAGAGATGGACAAAGTCAAAGAAAAAAAGACGGCAAATAGATAAATTAGAAATACCTTTGTAATCAAAGAGGCGGCTGAATTGAATTAGAGATGATGATAGAATGAGATTAATTAGCGATAAGAGAGAATATTTGGCTATTTGCTTAATGGAAGCAACACTTATGTTATGATATTGTGTGATATTTATAATTTATGATATTAGTTGAATTAAGTGAAAAGAGAAAGAAAGTAACTTGGTGGGGAAGAAGAAGGAAAAGAGTGTTGTTATGTGTGTGTGGGGCGGCGAAGAAGAAGGGTCGTTGATTCGTTGGTTGGTTGTTGCTTACATTGGTTGAAATCAAGAGTTCTTTTGAGTTTTGAGTTGGAAACCCAACCAATTTTTTGCTTTTCTTTTTTTCCTCCTCCAAGGAAGAAACACCGTGTGGGTCCCACCATCAACACCCAACAATGCAAGAACCACTTAAAAAAAAAACTTGTCACATGCTGTGTTTGTACGGTCAAATAATATCTTTTATTAGTTACAAATTATGTTTAAAAATAAAAAAATTTAAACTTACAAATTTTTAGATAAATATAGAGAGTTTATGTTATTTGAATTATAATTTATAATTCATTCGTTAAGTAAATTTATTTTTTTTATATAATATTATGTAATTAAATATATTTATAAATTTATTTTAGATGAGATTGGATCAAAATTAAATATTAAAAATAATTTATAAAAATAATAAAAAGATCGTTTCTCATCAAAATTATTAGTTTATTACACGATGGTACCGTTATGTGGGAAAGGGAAACCAGGTAGGTCTAGCGTCTACCCCGCGTTTAGCCGTTGATAAGAACGCTTTTGCTTTGTCGTGTCTCTGTCTTAACTCTTATCATGTATAGAAAGATTTCGACTCTCTCTCTCTCTGACATGGCGAAGTCCTTTTGGGAAAATATTAAAATATTATAATTTTATTTTGATGAAAACTGATATAGTGATATGTAACTCTTTTTATTTTTAATTGATAATTAAAAGTTATTAAATAATTTAATATATTTAATTAAATTATGGTCTAATACTTTTTAAAATTATATATAAATTTTTACCTTTTATTTTTATTCTTTAGCTTCCTAAAAAATAAGATTATGTTCATTTTATTGCTTGTGAAATTAAAAGGATGAAATTAATTTAGTCTCGTAGCGTTTAAAATGACTAATTCAGTCATTTATTTTCAGAAATACACTCCTTAGTGTAATGTGAAAAAAATAAGTGGTCAGGTAATAAATTTAAATGTCTTTTTTTTAAGTAAAAATATTCTTTTATTAATTTGTTTTATTGTCTGTACTATATATTGATTGTCAGAACAAATATTTAAGTCTTTAGCGGTGGTTAATAAATAAAAAAAAGAGGATATTTAATTTTGTTAAAGATAGAGTTTTGCAAAAATTACAATAATGAAAAGAAGGGATTTATTTAGCTAGTGGTAGAGAAATTTTAATAAAAATAATGACAACTGCAGTGTCTATCTACATATTAAGTTGTTTTAAGTTCTCCAAGATATTATTAAAAGACATACAAAAGATAATAATGTAATTTTTTTTTTGTCCAAAAAAATATAGAGAGAAAGATGTAGTGAATTAATTGGCGAATTATTTGTAGACCAAAAAATTAAAGTGGCTTAAATTTTAAGAATCTCATAATTTTTAATTTGACTGTGCTAGAAAAATAAGAATAGAGGTTAATTTTTTGGTCTCATTTTCTAATTTACATGGTCTATCAAAACAAGTATTTTAAAATTTTAACCTTTTTACGTACAAAAATAGGTAATAATCTATTTTGGGATTAGAAAAGTATTCTAGAGGGTAGACAGATTTTGGAAAAAGACATTTTTTAAAAAATTAAAAGGAGACTTTCGGTTAAAATCACAAAGAATAATTAAATAAAACAAATTCAACCAGAATGAAATCCAATTTCTCAACAATTCATATAATCACCCGGTTTGGATTTCTGAACTACTCCTACCATATCAAAATTAGAATCAAGAGCTAATCACCTCAATATTCACACACATAGTAGCCCAGGTAATCATAACACAAGCATCAAAGTAGCAGAAAATATGGTTACCTAGAATAAGGAGAAAAGTGAATGCTACTTAGTTGCCTCTGGATATACCGTGGCCTTTTAGTTCTACTATGCGTCAGTTAAGTTTTTGTCGGAACAATGCAGAAGGAGAGAACTGTGGAGTTTAATCTGAAAGTTAAAATGTCAATTTAAAATTAAAATTTTTCTCTAAGTATGAAGGCTTACCAATCAAGAAAAGGCTATACTCTATAATCCAAATGGTGAACTCATTTTGCAATCGTTACGATGCTACAGTGGAATCAACTCTCTACTGTCTCACCCAATGCCCGGAATTAGAGAATGCCTAAAAAATAACAAACCTTTCCTAGACAACTTAAGAAATAGAAACATGGAGACGATAGTTATGATTCCAGAAACAACTTAGAAGGAAAAAGCAAGTGAAAAAAAAATCTATTTAGCTGTAATATTAACCTAACAGATTTTAAAGATGAGAAACTTGAGGATCTTCGAAGTGAAAGTTATTTCTCCTCAAATAATAGCTATTGCAAGGTCCGAAATCTTAGAAGCAGTGACTAGCCTCCATTGATAAAATTTCAGTAATAACTTCTTTACCCAACAATTCTTTACCTTTTTTCACTTTACTCTTTCATATTCTTTAGAAACTTTTTTTTTAGTAGCTAATCTTTAGATTTTTCATTTGGTTTGAAAATACTCAAATTTTATCTTTGCTGTAAGTCTAAGATGGCCACTTTATTTTATTGCATCAATAAAATCTGTCTTCAGTAAAAAAAAATGTAATATGAACACTTTGATACACATTTTAATTATACTCAATTATTCATACATAAATCTTAATGTTAAGGATAAGCACGAGAAGAAAAAGTGAGAAAACACAATGTTGGTTCATGAAGAATTCCTTCTTTTCCTGTCATTGTTGCTTGTTTGATTTTCTTGTACACAGTTTATGCACTAACTTGGTCTAGTTTAACATTACACAAAATAAAAAATTGTCTTTTGTCCCTGTGCTTTGGTACTGCTGTGGTCTCCTTTCTTATGCTTTATTCTGCCCCATCTCTCTTCACCTGCCTTTAGAGATAACTAAAGCTATTCTCTGTCTCTATTTAGTATTTTGGATAACTAATTAGAGAATTTTAGAGAAGTCAAATTTGCTCTATCCGCATCATGCTCAAATGTTTAAAAAAAATAACTCTAAATTTGTGTAGTTTTTGTTAATCTTCAAATACTTAAATTTTAAAGTCTGTCATCGTGAAATATGAATATGTTAACTACAAGCTGAATATATTTGGCAGAGTTATCATTAATAATCTGTTGGGCCAACCATGGGGAGCTCTCGACAACCGGAAACATAAAATGAGAAAACACTACATCCAATTTAAAATTTTAAGGTGTAAAGTAAATGGGTCTCTCATCTTATAAACTCATCACTCTTCCTTGCTTTCTTTGATGTGGGACTAACTTCAACACTTACAACATTAACATAATCATGTGCTCATATGATTCTTTGTCCATCTTTAGTGGAATATGATTAATCATGTATTCATATGATTAATTAAAAGCTGAAGCTCTTAATTGGACATCTCTGGAACATAGCAAGGATGTGCTTCCTTAGAAAATGAATCCGTTGACAAGTAAGCTAAACTAGTTAATGTAGTTTATACTTTTGTGACATTCATATTATTGTTCTTTTGAGATGAACTTTTTAAATACTTTGACTTTCCTAATGATGAACCTTGCGCGTACGGATTATGTCAATTGGATCTCTTACACCTATCCTATTTATGAAAAAAAAATATTATATTAATTACCTATCATTCTATAGCAAACCATGAATTTCGTTCTTCACTGTATGTACCAATGTTTATCAATTTGTGCCTTCATGTTAATTTTGGATATTGATTCATGTAGATATGCTGAACAGCACCATCATCATTATTGTTTGTTGCAAAAAATTTAAATGATGATGAAGGGTATGCAAGAAAGATTGGAGAAGAAGTGGAAAAAAGAGATGCGAAGTTGAATGTGAAAGTGGAAAGAAGTTAAAAGAGGTTTTAGTGCTATTATTTTGTTAAAGAAGCTAATAAAGAAGAATGATTATTGATTTATTGAATTCTTTTGCTTTCTTGGTTCAATAGTTGTAGTATTATTATTTGAATGTCATATTTGTTTTTTGTTTAGTGAAATGTTAACCACACGTTAAGTGATTATGTAAATATTACTCTTTTTTATAGTTATGTAGATATCATGAATGTTATTTGATATTTATATGAAAAATGGATCCATCTTTGTTTATTTATATATTTTGTTGAATTATTATTATAATTAAAAAATTAGGATCAGCGATTGATTTAGACATTAAAAAATCGGTCATTAAAAATTGGTCGTCAAAAAAAAATTCAGCAATTAATTTTCTTAACGACCAATTTAACGACAAAAAAATTGATCACTATTTAACAATTGATTTGGTTAGCAATCGATTTTGTTTGGTGAGGATTTGGTAGTCTTGATTGAAAATCGATCACTAAATTAATTACTAATTATTAGCGACCAACATTGGTCACATTTTAAATTTAGCGACCAAAATTTTAACGAGTAGTGACTACCAGAATCGGTCACTATATTGATAATTTATTATAGTGATAAAACTTAATTAAATCAAATAATTGATAAATAAGCAATAGATCACATGCATTAACTTAGAATACCATTGATCTATCTATCATCATTTAAAAAAAAAGAAATATATATATGGTAAATTTTACTCAACCTCCTCTAAAATAACACGTAAGTTACCTTTCATGATATGTCACACTTTAATTGGTCATTATCTTAATCACAGTTTGATTATTTTGTAATTTATGGTTTGAGATGGGTAATTATATAATTTCTTAAAATATTAAAAGTTCACTCCCGTTAATCGAAGCATATCTTCACTCCTCCATTCTTTTTTCATCATGTAACTTCGGCCCTTCTAAATCTACTGCCCTCTCACGCAATCTCTCTTTTCAATGCATCATTTCTTAACGATGTTGTTGAATTTCATTCTATCCTGTTTCTGCAATGGATCACTTCTTATCAACATAATTAATGGTTAGTTTAGTTATTAATTTTTTTCATTAAAATATACATTCATAAGTAAAATATAATATAATAAAATAAATCTATTTAGAATACTTAGAAGTATAATTAAAATCATGAACATATAAATATAATAATAAATTTATACTCTAAACAAGTAAATATATTTTTTTATCATACATAAATTATTTAAAAATAAATATATTATTAAAATTAATAATACAAATTTAAAATGATAAAATTCAATTTTCTTACCGTATTCTTTTATAGTATTTTTATTCTTTTAATTTTTAATTTATTAGTACTTTATTATTTAATTAATAATTACAAAATTATTTTTATGAGAAATTATTTTTTGTATTATCTTAAAAAAAGATAAATATAACAGTTTAAAAAAAAAACCTAAAAATGATATTTTAAATAAAAAGTATTTAATATTAAAATTTTTAAATACAAAAATAAATTGTATAAATATTTAAGAGATAGATATAAAATACATGCATAAAATAAATAAAACAGATAAAATGAGAATACTCATGAGAAATAACGAATTATTTTTGTTTGTTTTATTTATTTTAGACATACTCACGAGAAATAAAGAATTATTTTTATCTGTTTTATTTATTTTAGACATATATTTCATATTTATATCTTAAATATCTATACAATTTACTTTTGTATTTAAAATTTTTAATATTAACTATTTTTTATTTAAAATATCATTTTTACATTATTTTTTAAATTATTATATTAGTCTCTTTTTTAAGATAATACAAAAAATAATTTCTCATGAAAATAATTTGTTTAATCATTAATTAAATAATAAAGTACTAATAAATTAAAAATTAAAAGAATAAAAATACATAAAAAATATTTGTAAGAAAATCGAATTTTATCATTTTAAACTTGTGTTATTAATTTTAATCATTTATTTATTTTTTTAAATAATTTATGTATGATAAAGGATATGTTTACTTGTTTAGAGTACAAATTTTATTATTATATTTGTATATTCTTAATTTTAATTATATTTTTAAGCATTCTGAATATATTTATTTTATTATATTATACTTTAAATATGAATATATGTTCCATCGTGTAATTAAATAAAGATATATTTTTTAATGACAAAATTTAATAACCAAACTAACCATTCTACTACAGAAAGAGGGATTGAGTGAGATGACCAGAAGATAATATCGGCGCTAGCTATGTTGAGAAGGACGCAAAGTCACGGACGAAGGAAATTCAACGAGGTCGTTAAGGATGAAAAATTGCGTGATAGAGCAGTAGATGACCATTGTCGCTTCTTGTCACAAACGTCGACAGCATGCTTGAAAGGATTTAAAACTACCTGATGAAGAAAGAATGGAGGAGTTGAAAAGGTGCTTCATCGGGAATGAAGTTTTTGATATTTTAAGAAATTATACCATTACCCATCTCAACTGGTAATTACAAAATAATTCAACTATGGTTAAGATAATAACCAATTAGAGTGTAACACATCATAAAAGATAACTTACATATTATTTTAAAGAAGGTTGGGTACCTATATATATGTTTGTAATTAAACGACCATATAAAATATTTATATGATTAAGACATCAAAATTAAATTCTTAATTTTTTTAAAAATGTCTAATTTTCTTCCATTCTTAATCACAGCTTTACTAATAATATACAATTATATTATACATCCGATGAATAATTATTCCAAAATAAATATAGTTGAATAATTTTATATATGTATTTAATTATATATCATTATATTAATAAAAATAATTATTTTTTTATATATTTGATGAATAATTATTAAAAAATATACAATTATATAAAACTTTTTACATTATACATTAAAATTAAACAAAATAATCATACTGCTTTTCGTTTTCTTATGCGGGACTATAATTTTGTCAACTTAGAGCAACTCCAATGCTAAGAAATAGAGTTTCTCTTCTGACATATGGGGACTCAATTATCATTGGAGTGAAAAGGGAAAGAGGGCTCTTCACGGAGATCAAGGTTGAGAGTCCCTCTAAGCAGGGACTTGCAACAACCAATAAAATCATGCCATGTGGTAAGTTAATAAAAAAAATAAAAAATATATTAAATATATATTAAATACTTATATATCTATTTAATTAATTATTTATATTAATTATTTAATAATTAGTTATATTAAATTATAATTAATATAAATAATTATGTTAAATCAATATCAAATATTATTTATATTGTTATATTAAATCATAATTAATTAAATTTATTTTATATAAAAAATAAATTTAATTTTTATATATTATAAAATAATTTTTAGTTGAATTATTTATTTTTATTTATAAAATTTAAAATACTAATCAAATTTAAGTTATTTATTTTAATATTTTATAATATTGAATTATTTTGAATTTATAAATTTAAATAATATTATTAAAAAATAATAATTATTATATTAATTTTAATTACTTAATTAATTAATTAGGTGGGACCACAATAGGGATCAAAGTTAGTTCCTTCTAATGGAGAAGAGAGAGATTCATTGAGTTCCTATTTATTGGTTATGACGCAAAATCTGATGTGGAGTCACTTTTTATGACAAGTGGGCCATAAATAGAGACTGAGATGAGTTCCCTATTGGAGATGGTCTTATGCAAAGCATCTTATCATGTCTCAATTGGTTCGCATAATCAATGGTATAGTTGACAAATGACAGAGGTATCAATGCGATAGAAATTTCTCATTTAAGTTAGTTAGGGAAATGTGTGAATTGGGGTAGCATGATTCATTGGCGTGCCAAAATTGCGTACTCATTATAATATTAGCTATATATATAATGCATAGTTTATCAACTTTTTCTATAAGATTGGATTGGTCTGTCATATTAGCATGTTGTTTGCACATTTAACTAACGGTTTTTTTTGGGACCATAAGTATTATTTTTTTATCGGAAACAATTTTGTTTGAGCAAAAAATATTCAAAAATATCACATCACAATTATGAAGTTATTTGTTTCAACAATTTTTTTTGCAGATTTAATTTTTTACAAATTATCGATAAAAATTTTATATATACATTTAATTATAAATGATCACGTTAATAAAAATAATTATATATATATATATATATATATATATATATATATATATATATATAATGTACATTAGCTATTTATATAGTTTTAAGTAAAGATTTAGTTAAAAGACAAGAAACATGATAGAAGGAGGAACATAATGAATTGAATGGATATATTTTTAACGTGTTTTTTAATAAAAAAATTTTTAAGTAAATTTGTGTGATTTTTTTGCATAAGTTTTTCTTTTATTTGCTGTATCTTAAAAATTTTTAAAAATTTTGAAAGTCAACAAAGATTGAAAAATTTAAGTTTAATTCTCTTTTTTCTCTTAATGTATTTTGATAAAAAGAGAAAAAAAAAAGTCGCCAAAAAAAAGTATAATTCTGTATTTTAGATAAGGGGTTGAGAGATTTCCTTCCTCTCAAATTCTCTTTTATATTAGGGTGACAAATGGGGAAGTTCGCTCCATCCCGTTCCGGTAAAAATTCACTATCTGGCGGGCTGGTCCTCCCCGCCTAGTGATACAGTCATAAATTCTTTCTCCATCCTGCCTAATGCCAGATTAGTGGGCTAAGCCCGCCAAATCTTTTTTTATAAACTATTAAATATTAAATAATTTATATAATTTCACAATCATTTTAATAAATTTATAATTTCTAAAGACATAAAAAAATTATAATTCTAAATTCACGAATATTAAAATTGTTATAATTATAAATATGTAATAAACATAATCATAAACCAAGTTTTTTGAAACAAAATAATAAAACCAATATTATTCAAAACAAAATAAATATTATCCAAAACATATAATTAAACATCTTCAAGTTTATAATCAATCAAAGATAAAACATAATAAAAAATAGAACTTAGAACATTTTCAATTATTATCTTTATCCTTTTGTAGATCAATAATATCATAGAAATTTGTAAAAAAAGGTCCTGACAAAAAAACGGCTAGTCTGCCGGAGATGTCTGTCCTGCTCGGCCAAAGTCCAGGGCTTAAGCGGTGCGGGTTAGTCGAATTTTTTAAGTTTGACGATTTCAAATTTTCAACCCAACCCACCTTTTTTAGTAGATTACGCGGATTTCAACTCGTTTATTATCCCTAACTGCTATCCATTATCAAAAGAAAAAAAAGTTAAATATAAGTATGCAAACGTTAATACGTAATATCATTTAAAAAATAATGCAAACATAACAAAAAACGTGACCGAGCTTAAAAAGTAAATTACCCATGGTCGAGGAAGGTGAAGAAAAATTTGCTTAGAAGGGTAAAGAATGACTTCATCTCAGATTAGAAAAAGTGTAAAAGCTACAAATTGTGAAAAAAGAGAGTGGGCAAGCTGTGGAAAAAGTGTAACAAAAAGAAGACGGCATTGCAGAAGATTTATAGGATGGTGAATCCAACAATCGAAGTTTAGTTTGATAAGAGAAAAAAGGTAATTAAACGAGACATGGAGTAACTAAAGCAACAGACAACATGCATAAAGAATAATAAAAAATGTTTGGTAAGTAAAGAAAATCAACTAAAAATAGTCATAACTTATCTCACTAAAAAAAATAGATACACAAACAGCATTCAAATAAAGCAATTAATGAATGCAATAAATAGAATATAAAAATAGAAGGGGCGTACTATACATCCATGTAATCATGTAACCAAGTTGGCACAAGTTCAAATAGAGTCACGCGCATTAATGACGAGTGAAAATACGCGCTTTATTTTCCTCTTGTTCTTCCCTGCGCTTCTTCTTCTTCCTCTTCTTCTTTCAAATATATGCATACGTCATCTTCTTCTTCTTTCAAATTTACGTATACCTCCTCTTCCTCCTTCTCTTCTTCTTCTTCTCCTCTTTCGTTATCGTCATCACCAACAACACTAACATTTTGGTAATAGATTATTTTTTTAATCGAATTGAATGGAATGCAATTGTTAAATTGAATTGAATTGAATTGAATGGACGCAGGTGTTCTAAATCTGAATTGAATTGATAATATCTAAATTGTTGACAGAGGTGTTTCGAATTTGATTTCATATCATGGATTATGTTTCGTTCACTGAGTACAATCAGGTGAATCGAAATGGTCAACATCACTAAACCAAACATCAATCATGTGCTAAATAAATGTGATAAGCATTCAATCAGTAAGAAAAACATTTCTGCATGCACAAGAACTCAACTAAACACATTAATAATCAAGTGAATCAAAATGAGCAACTCCACTTAACCGAGCAAAATATTAGTGTTGTTGGTGATGATTATAACGAAAGAAGAAGAATCTGCGTGCGCGAAGAAGAAGAAGCAGAAGAAGAACCTATGTGCGCGAATTTGAAAGAAGAAGGAGGAGGAGGAAGAGGAGGATAAATACTACTCTTGTTGATTAAAAGTTGATCACCATTTATTCACCACATGAACATTGTTCAGTTCGGTAGCCTTTGTGATTTTGATTCACCAGATGAATGTTGTTCGGTTTGGTAGCCTCATTTTACTTTGTTCAGTGTTTAAGATTATTGTGATAGCGTGCAGCAATCATTTCCTAACTGTCTCAACATAATAACCTCATTCAACTGATTTGAAGTTGATTCATTCATTGTTTCAATTCAGAAGTCCAGATCGAAGAAGAAAACGAATAAGAAGAAGAATGATGAAGCTAATTAGGTTGAAGTCAATCTAGATCCATAACGAAGAACGCGAGTAGAGAAGAAGAAGAACAACAAGAAGAAAGAAAACGCGAGCAGAGGAGAACGGCGAAACCTATGATGCAAGCAGAGAAGAAGAAGAAGAAGAAGAAGAAGAAGAAGAAGAAGAAGAAGAAGAAGAAGAAGAAGAAGAAGAAGAAGAAGAGGGTTTAAGTTGCAGCAAAAAGTTTACGTTGAGTAAAGGTCATGGAAAGTTTAAGTTATATGTAGTGCGTGAATCACAAAGATTTGGAGATTGGAGGAGGCGCATATAGCCAAAAAGACTTGGATAACATCCATGTATTTTTTACATGAATGTAGAATTTTTCTCAAAGAATCCAGCTAGGGAGTCAATGGAGTATTTGTACAATGTGTACAGTGGGCTATTTATTTGGCCCAATATGAGTTAAAAAATAAACATTCAAGGTAAAATACTACTAATTTCTCAAATACAATACACTCATACTATCCAGAATAACCATCTGGGTACTAAGAATAATAAACATCTGATATCTTACTGAATCTAACATCCCTAAACCCCCATTATACACATTGTACAGATACTTCATTGACTCCCAATACTTCTTCTTTCTCAAAAAATAGTGAATCAATAAAGACATCACCAAATCCAACACCATCAAAAGATGTTCGAAAAAATGCCAGTAATTAAAGAAAAAGTAAAATAATATATATTAAATAACATATATCTACATCTGAAATTAATTATTAATATATCTATATATATACACATACGTAAATTTTTATATTCATTAATACATGAACAGATTAAAACCCATGAAACAATATGCTGTCAACCATTTAGAAATGGTATACATAAAAAAAAACATTCCCCTAATATTTAGATAAAAAATAAATGTTGAAACAATTTATAACTTAATAAATGTTGTTGTAGTGTATTAAATATTTTTTTTCTGTTATATATGCATATAATAAATACATAAAAAAGGAAAACATGCATAGGTTATTATATCGAGTTAAACCTCAAAGTGGTCCCTAAAACTATACTCAAAATTTAAAGTAGTCCCTAAAATTAATAATTATCCATATTCATTCTTGAAATTACATTTCGAGACTCAGAGTCATCCTTCAAGCATTTTTCGTCAATAGATGCAATTGGAAAACTGATGTGGACTCGTCTCTAACACACTGACTAGGCAATAGCTAGTTGACATAAATTAGTAAACTTTTTTGTGGCAAGTTGGTCCTGAATCAAATTTAAAAACCCTAATCCTCAAATTTCACTTCTCTTCTCTTCTCCATTCGATGCCAAACCATATTTTTTAGCATGCAACAATCACCTAAGAATGCAACATAAGTATAAGCAACATCCCACGAATAAAATATCATTTAAATGCTAACACCAATTAAGCAATTACATAAGAATTTATCAGCCCTTTAATAACATAATCAAAGTGTGTGTGCAACATAAGAATTTATCAAGTTTGAAACAGAAAAGAATTTAAGTTTCATTTAAAGGGCATCAACCTTTTCATGGTTTCTTCTTAGTAGCCTCGATTATCAAAACTATGGTAGGAAACTTCGATTATTGGCTTGAGAATCAGCCGATCTTGAAAATCCTCAGGGGAAAGAATTCAAAGTCAGGGCCAAAGTTAAACTTAACAGTTCAACTTGGTTCATTGGGGAGAGTATACATTGAAGCAGCAGAGTAGTATCGACCGTCAAAAAGATCTTTGAAAACTACACTTTGGTACACGCCATTTTTGAAGAAAAATATCTCACTTCCTGCATCAATATTATATTTAGAATCAGATGATTTTTATAAACATGCTACACTTAGAATACAACTTGCAGCAAAGGAAATTCAAAATTTATATTATAGGCAAGGGAATTTCATTTATAACCGCACAAGCAATGACACTTACAAAATCTGATTTGTTACTAAAGTAACCAAAGCTCCAAGAAAAAGAACTT
This sequence comes from Arachis hypogaea, assembly GCF_003086295.3. Lineage (NCBI taxonomy): Eukaryota > Viridiplantae > Streptophyta > Magnoliopsida > Fabales > Fabaceae > Arachis > Arachis hypogaea. Next base: position 145,777,269 of record NC_092051.1, on the reverse strand, counting down.
ATTTTTGACAATTCATTACTGGCCAGTACTTCAACATCCCCTTGATGATAGGTTCTCCAATCTATTATCTTTCTCAACAAAAAGAAGCAAACTGCATCTTCTAAATTTAAATTTGTCATTGATTCATTTATTTGTATAATAAATTCTTCCAAGTAGATAAATTAAGCACACGTAATTTCTAATAAGCAGATATCCAGTATGCGAAATTCAAAAAGGAATGTGATTATATCTAATAGTGAACCAAAGATGCAGCAGTACTGACCATATTTTACACAATCAGATCCCATATCCAAAAATAATGATATAGAAACTAATAACATCACCTTCCTTATATCCTTCGTCTCCATACTTCTTCGTTAGAGCCTTATGCACCTTACTCCCATCAATATCCCTTAACATTATAGGGTGGCATTTACAGGGATTAATATATGTAAATCATTATCGATCAATATCCCTTAACATTGTAGGGTGGCATTTACAGGAATTAGTATATGTAAATCATTATCAATCACGACAGGCTATTACCTAAAATACTATACACACATAGATAGTTGACAGTCAAATGATTATAGAAGCAATATTAGTATGTATTAAGCGGGATTTAAAAATAAGCGACATATTTGTTTGAAGGACAATGTGATCATCAACAATTTTAGAATGCTACTATCAATAGCATTAATTCAACTTCATTACATATGTTATGGTATGATCCAAATAATTTTAAGTCAGGCTTGCAATTTCACAGTTAAAACGGTCGTTCATAAAACTAGTTCCAATGAAACCCTAGCAAAAATAGCAAACCATCAACATGCATACCCACACAATCAACCATAAATAACTCTATTTAACTACTGAAAAAATTATATTAACAACATTAAGGTAAAACAGAGCATCTCTTATTTCTACTTCCTCTTTTTCTTTTTGCTTACCTCAAATAGAGAGCACAGTCTTTAGCACTCACTCTCTGAATGATGACGATGATGAAGCTGACGTTGGAGTGCAATCATTTTCGGAGGTAGCAGCTGCAGTGGCACCAATCACATCATCGTCGTTGAGGAATAAAGGGAAGAAGAAGCACCTCTGAATGTGTTTTGAGAGGGACAAAGAAATATTGATTAACTTTAAGATAGGGGGTTACAATATAGTGTGAAACGACATCATTTCATAATGTTTGAGCACCAATACAATACTATGTCGCTTTAGGGTTTGCCAATGTGTCAAGATAGAGTCCAGATAAGCTTTCTGGTGGTGCCAAGTGGATGAAAATTGTTTGAATGACAAGTTTGGTTCCCGAAGTGCAACTTTAGGGATGAATTTAGGTAACTATTAAGTTCAGGGACTACTTCGAATCTCGAGTGCAACTTCAGGGACCACTTTGAAGCATAACTCCATGTGACCCGTCCTCGTCGTCCTGCTCCTCGTCATCGAAGTTGTCTCAGAACGTCACCACGTGCCCCTTCCGGAACGGCTCCGACACCAAGCCGGAGGAGTTTCGTTGCGAAAGCTGAGGCTGGAGTAGCACGCTGCTGGCAGGGGTTGGCTCCGTGGGGTCGCCGGCGGTGAATGTGACCTCCAACAGGGAGATGTAGCGGGCGAAACTCCGGCGGGAGAAGTTGGCCTTGGCTACGAGTGAAGGGGGAAAGAAGGTTGGGACTTCATCAGTGTTATCATTGTTGTCAGCCATGTGGTGGTGGTGGTGAGTTAAATCGTCGTTGTTGGAGATGGATTGAAAGCGTTTGAGGGAGTTGGAATATTGTGTGTGATAAACTGATTGATAATCTACAAAATTATACAAAATTTATTGGATTCCATTTTGTCTTAGTTATGAAATGATGTTTTTTTTCCTCTTATCATTGGTACTGTACTAGTTGCAGGTACCAGTTTGAAAAGTTTATACTATAATTAACTATGTTTTTGTTGATAAATAATTATTGGTATTTTATATTGGTGTTGCATTGATAATTGGATTTAGAAGAGTGAGAGTAAAAAATGGAGTTAAAGAAGAAGAGAACGAGGAAGAGAATTTAGGAAACAAAAATTGGGATTAGGGTTTTAAAAGGGGAAAAGACCACATTGCAAACAAAAAAAATTTCGTTTGCCACGCCAGCAACTTTTGGCATGCCAACGTGGTAGGAATCAATCCACCTCAATTTTTCGATAACCAGTGATAGACGGAAATTGCATGAGGAACTACTATGAATCCCAAAGTATAACTTCGAGAATAAAATTGAGTAACTATTAATTTCAGGGACCATTTTAAGCCTCAAGTGCAATTTCAGAGACCACTTTGAGACTTAACTCGTTCACGTGCAAATGGCAGTAGGACACTATCAGCAACAGAAGCGGTTGCGACACAGGAGGCGACGGAGGCGGTTGTTGCATGCATGGAAGGTTGTTGGAAAGGGAAGGGAAGACGAGGCAGTGCAGCCGGTGATGATGTCACTGATGGACTTGTTGGAGGAGACAGACAAAGAAATGGGACTTAAAAGATCGGGGTACATTTTGAGTGATGATGAGGAATTTGATGAGAATGAGGAAGACGAGGATGGTGATGGCCATGACTTGGAATACATATTATATAATAAAAGTCATTGATGATTAAATTTGAAAGAGTGAGAGTAGAGAATAAAGTTGGAAAAAAATGAGAAAAAGAATTCAGGAAACAAAAATTGAGGATTAGGGTTTTAAGAGGAAAAAGGGACTACATTGCAAACAAAAAAAATTCGTTTGCCACGTCAGTAACTGTTGGCGTATCCATGTGGCAGGAATTAGTCTACTTCAACTTTTCGACGATCAGTGATAGACGAAACTGCATGAGGGACTACTATGAGTCTTGGAGTATAACTTCAAAGACAAAATTGAGTAATTATTAACTTTAGGGACCACTTTAAACCTCGAGTATAATTTCAAGACCACTTTGAGACTTACAGTTTACAAACGTAAGTTTACATAGAGTTGATGTTGCAAACTTGATTTTGATGAAAAGTAAATTTGTGGTAAAGTGATTTATATTTGGCAATATTTATATCAAAATAGATTCTAATATTGTTTGAAATTATGGTACTCAAAATCACTTTTAAATAATAAAATTACTAAAATATACATCAACTTAAATAATTTTTTTATATTATCTTTTTTTTAATTTAGATATTTAAATTCTTATTAATTAATTTTATAATAAAATTAATATTTATTTACTAAAATAAAAATAACATATAAAAATTAACAAAATATATATTTTTAATTACTAAAAAAATATAAATTTTAGATATATATATATATATAATTAAATATTTAATTATATATGTTACATTTTTTTTAAATTTTAATTATTAATGTGAAAATGTTAATTTAATATTTTTTTTACACCGTGCTTTCAATAATCTTATTCTTAATATTATTTTAGAATCTAATATTTATGATTTTATTATTACCTATGATAAATTTTTTATTTAATTTGTCTTTTTAATGGATCATAATCTATGCTATACTAAAACATGGCACAGGAGAATTACAATTATAAAAGAGAGTACTAAAATAATAAAAAATTAAATATTTCTCTTAGTAGTAATTGAAATAAATTTAAAAGCTTTTTATAATATTTTTTATATAGTATATTTTTAATATTTTTAGTAATTTTTTTTAGTATATTATATTTTTATTATTATTATTTACGGTTAATTTTGTTTAATTTACTTTACGTAATGAGATCGATAAATTATATTATAAGAAGATAATAACAAAAATAATACACAAAAATTATAATTATAAAAGTGTATAATATCAAATAAATAGTTAATAAAAAATAAAAATAATAAATAATAAAAAATTTTATATAAATAAAAATAATAAAAATTTTATAAATAATATAATAACATATATAAAGAATAAAATAGATTAAAAAATAAATAAATGTTTAGCTTTGATTGTTAGAAGTTTGTTAATGAAACACAAAAGTAAAAAATGGTTGAAAACGTAATTTTAAATACAAACTTACCTAAAAAAAAAAAAAAGCCAATAATGGAACTTCCGTTATCTTCGTTACCGGCAGATATGACAGTATCCTCTCTCTTATCCACCGCGGCCGCCGCCTCAGCTACTGTCCTAACCATGTTGTTAATGTACAAGGGTCGCCGCAAGAGCCTTCTTCAACGCCCCCACAACGGGGACCTTACAACTCTCTGTCCACAATCCGAACGCGAACGCAATCCATGTGGCAAGATCCTGTTCGTTTCCCCAATCAGCACGTCAAAAGCCCTGGCGCAGCAACTACACGATATGTTAGCCTCAAGCGGTATTATTTTAGATCTCGTAGATACGGTTAATTACGTACCCGAAGACCTGGCCAAGGAGAACCTCGTCCTCATCGTTGCTTCAACTGCGGAACATTGGAACCGATATCCGTTACGATGGCCTATCCGCGCGAAAGACGTCTTGCTACGTGTCGCAGCAGAGGACTTCGCCGAGTGGCTCAACGAGAGAATGGGGAGGTTTGAGGGTGGAGTGTTTGTTGTGAAGGCTTGCACTTTCAGTGCGTTTGGTACATTAGGGATTTGGGTCACGCTACTCAATTCAACAATGATTTTGATTTTGACAACTGGTGGCAAAGGGCTGTTGGGATTTTGAAAGGTGCAGTTTTGGAAGATACAGTGTCTGATGGCAAGTGCGAGGAATCTGAACCTGAGGTCGGTTTCAACAAGGGGTATATAAGACCTACACACGCAGGATGTTAACTGTCACTGAGGCGAACTTGATGAAGAATGGCTCTGTTGATCTTGAAGAAGCAGATCCTGTTGCTCCTCAATGGCCTCTTCCCAAAAGTATAACAATTGATTTCTCGTTACCAGTGTCTCTAGGATTCTGTTCCGTTGGTGGTGTCTTGTACTTCGCAGGTGGTACGGTGCGTTGGATTCTTCCAAAAAGATATCAGGTAGGCTCGAACGTTTATTACCCCAAAAATTTGTGGTGCCTCGAGAATGATGGCTCTACTTGGATTTCGCGTATACGTGGTAACACATTCAAGCGCGGAACTTTAGTAGTCCCATACGATGGCAAGTTGTTAATCTTTGAGGCTGATTGGGTTGAGATCTACGACCCAAAATCAGATTACTGGGATAGAAGGGAAGTGATTTATAAGGACTTTTTTCAAGGATATATGCGTCTTTGATGTTATTTTTTGTGGAAGGACAACAGCACTAAGAATAACAAGACCCTCCTTTTCTTGTATTTTTTTGGTGATAGCAGGCAACAATCACTCATGTCATATGATGTTGAAGCAAACAGCTGGAAACCCATTGAGTGCCGGTTTCCGCCAATTCGTGATGATGTGCACTTTCCTAGGAAACTCCTTCGCTTGGGATCCACTGATTATCTACTCATTATTGATTTCGCCACTACTTGGTACGTGTACCACTTGTCTAAGAAGATCGTCTTGGCAGATCTGCATATAGGTGGTCTTGATGGTACTTGGCTGGTGTTGCATGTTTTCTGTTGTCATTGCACCCGGAAAGAAAGTCTGGTCTATATCTTCATAGAACCACATCTAGACTATGATCTTCCTAACTTTGTTCGTTATGCGAGAGTAAAGCTCCAAATTGATGGTATTTTCTCTGCCAAAGTTGAATCCAAGGGTGATTTAAAACTTGGTCCCTATACCCAACTCCACATGTGAGCATGCGCCTTTTTCTATCTTCTTTGCTTATATTATACTGTCTCCAACTTCCTGAACCTATCCATTGAACTTTCCTTGTTTACTTTTAACCCTTTGAACAGGTTTGCTGTTGGAGACGAAGACATTGAAGGGAAGAAATGTAGCTTAGTTGTTGTTGTTGTGGTAGCCATTTGGAATGTGTTTCCTTGAACTTATTAGAATTTTACCGTTAATGACCGCTAACAATAACTTTTGACTTAAACTTTTAAACTTGTTTAATTGATTGCTTGATGTGTTAGTATGCTCTTAGAATCATAAACATCCCGTGTCTCTTTCTTTTTTATTTTTGGACCTACATATATATATGGCCACCACTCAAATAAAGATTCCAAAAATAACTTTTTCTAAAGACGTTTACGTGGTAAGACTTAAACCATACATTCTAAAGCCACACTTTTCACTATAAAACACTTAAAACCATAGCATTTTATAAGAAAAGCGTCACCTAGTGGAAAAAAAGTAAATTAGAAGATTTAAGAGAAGAAATTGATGAGTTTGGAAAACTCTAAATTAAATTAATGATGATCAAACATTATTAACAGCAAAATTATTAATCTAATTTTAATTGATCTAATAATTAAATTAATTTTGCTGTGCAGATTTTTAATATTGGGCCGAAAATAAAATTCTGATACAAGCCAATTATACTCAACCTTGACTAATGCAAGTATAAATGATGAGTTTGGCTGAAATAATTTTGGGCCAAAATAAAAGAAAATTAACAAGCCCAACTGTTTTATTATTGGCTCAGCTTGTGGCTAAAGCTAGTTGTTATATTGGGCCAAGAATAAGTTTTAATGCTACAAGCCCATGGTTGGTTCTCATGCATGATCCGAAACCAATCCATCAGAAAAGCAAATGTTAACATTTGCTAAAGCTTTCAACGGATCTATTCTCTAAGCATGAAATGGAACTCAAAATTTATTAAGAGAAGTTAAGGCATGGGAACTATGAGAGAGATTGTGTCATTGATTTGATTGAAAGCATCAATGTTACACGCCACCCAGGGAAGTAAAAGCAAGCTATTTTCATTTAATTTGTTTAATCACTTTGAATTGCTTTTCTTCTGATTCTCTCTTCTCTCTCATCTCTTTCTTTCTTCTTTTTCGGTCCTTGTCCAGGAAACAATGGAAGTTATGTTCATCTATCAAGAAAAAGAAGAAGTTGCATGGATCAAGACCATCAAGCTAATGATGGCAAGAAAAACACAAAAATATAGTGGCTGAGATTCTTATCACATATGGTAAGATATGGTGATGATATCTTAGCCTCTCCATACCAAAAATGGAGGATGAAGATTCGGCCAGTAAGGGAGATTCTTGAAGCATGGCTTGTCTTTGATTCTACTCAACTACCACAGGAAGTAGCTAGAGTGGCGAAGTGATGGTTGAGGCTGAGATTGAAGCAGATGAAGTCATCATCATCATGAAGCATCAAGGGCCAGAAATCCATCTTGGAGAGCAAGCCAAGGATGGAGAGCTCGGATTGATGAAGAGTAATGATCAAGAAAGAACTAGAGGTAATTGCATGTTGGGTTTTGCATGGTTATCTCTTCTCTCTCTATGTGGCCGAACCGGTTCTGTTTCTTGAAGGAGGAAGAAGTTGGTTTGGGTGTTGGCTTCAAGTGTGGAGGCTTCCCTCTTCTTTAAAAAGAGAGAACAACCACTGTTTGGAGCAAGGAGAAAATTTGAGAGTGCATGGCACAGAGTTCTCAGAGCTACCTGAGCTAACAGTTTTCTCTTCTCCTTCAATGTATTCTGTTTAGTATTTTTCTGTTTAATTTTGTCATGTCTTGAGTCTCATGGAAAAAGGCAAACAGTGAGGTTTGTATGAAAAAGCCATAGAGCGGAAAAAGGCAGAGAGTGCAAAATTAAAAGAAAAAGCCATAGATGTCTTAGAGTTCCTTTGTTCATCTATGTTGTGTTTCATGATTCTGTGAGAATTCCCTTGTAAGTTGGGTTAGCACTTTACAAGTTGTAATCATGTTTGTGATGGAGACTGGATGTAGGCTGCACTGCACTTAGCAGCTGAACCAGGATATATCTGGTGTAATCTTCTTCTCCTCTCTACTCCATTTCTGTTTCTACTACACAGGAGCAAAATCCAAAAATATCTCGTGCCAAGTGACGAGACAAAAAGAAAAGTCTCGTGGCTAAGGACGAGACAAAAGAAAAAGTCTCGTGTGAAGTGATGAGATAAAAAGACTAAAAGTTTCCAGAATTGGTCTAACAAGTCAGCAAGTGCAATCAAGCAAAAAGGGGGCTAAGATTCAACCCCCCTTCTCTTAGCCACTAAAACCATCAGAAATAATTAAATTATCAAAATTAATAGATCAAAAACTAATGATTTTAACTAATGTTAATTGTAATGACACCAAATTTTTAAAATCAATACAAAATAATTTTTCTCAAAATCTTTATTTTACTATAAGTTTTATTGAAGAACTTCAAAAACCTGAAAAAATTTATATTTCACACGAAATTTCTAAAAAATGTTACCATGGAAATGATTTCCCACATCTTTATCATACTTTTAACCCACAATTAAATTTTGTAGTAGATATGCTTGAAGAAATATTAATATCCATAAATTTTCAAAGAAATAAGGAAAAAGAGGAACCTAATATAAACGAAATTAAACAGATATTAAATAAATATTTTCAGAAAGAGAATCTCAAAGAAGAAAAATTTCAAAATATAGCCAACATAACAGAACTAAAAGTAAAACCACCATTGAAATTATGAATATTGAAGAAAAATTAGAAGAAGTTACAGTGCTTTTTAAACAATTAAAAATGACTCAAGAAAATAATATTATGGAACAAGAATTTCAAATAGAAGAAGAACTAGTAAATTCTGAAAATATAGAAAATGAAGAACACATCCAAGATTATTCAAGTGATGAAGAACCAGCAATTCCAATACAAGTAAAAAATGAAGCTGGAACATCTAAGGATAATCAATCTCAATTTAAATGGAAATAGGTTTTGAAAATTATGCTTTTAAAAAGGGATTTATGAATAAAAATTCAAAGTATACAAAAATACCATCAAAATACGTTCCTAAAATCCAGGAATTCGAGGGAGGAAGAATGCTCGATTTAGACTGTAAAAAGAATGAAAAAGAAATTATCGAGAACTGGTTGAATTCGTTCTTATTAGAAGCCTTTACTAATCCAAAACTTAGTGAATTGTCTGGAGGAGATATCTGGAATTATATAGGGTTTCATACTAAAGGAACTGTAAGAGATTATATGACATCAATAGAAAACTAAATAATAGAAGAATTAGCAACAAAAACAACAGTTTATGATAAGATATTACATATAATGATGATTCTGTATAGAGAATTTTTTGAAAAAATATTATAAATCATAGACAAGAAATTTATAATAAAGAATATCAAGAAGCAAAAAACCATTTAGCTAATATTCAAATATATGATTTATGTAATGTGGAATCTTATATATGTGAATATAGAATACATTATTATAAATTAAAAGAAGAAGATAAAGACCATTATCTTAGTATGTATATAACAAAACTTCCATACCCTGCTAATGAATTTATAATGGGAAGATTTATAAGAGAAATAAATAGAGGAACAATTGAAAATAATTTTGGCGGAGCAATCTCTGCAATAAGAGAGAAAATAAAAGAACGTTGTATGCAAGAAGCGACTCAAAAAAGATTTGAAAACATAATTAGAATTTGCTGTCAAGATAATGAAGAAATTTCTCAAAAATATGGTCTTAATAGAAATTTTCAAAGAAAAAGAAAATATCAATTTAAAAAAAGAAAATACTATCCAAATTGGAGAAAAAAGAGGTATTTTAGAAAAAGAAATAATAATAAAAACAAAAGACAAAATAATAACTATTGCCCAAATAAAAAAGAAAATTGTAAATGCTGGTATTGCCAAGAAGAAGGACACTATGTAAATGAATGTCCAAAAAAGAAGGATAAAAAGGACCTTACCAAACAATTAGAAATTGCTAAGTCTTGTTTCATGGAACCATTAGAAGAATCAGATGATAACTTAGACTATATTTTTGAATATGTCTCAGAAACAGATTCAGAGACTGAGCAATAATGCTACATTTATTACTATAAAAATAACAGAAAAATTTATAAATGCTTTCATAGATACTAGAGCAACACAATGCTTTGCTAGTACAAATATAAAACTTGATTGGAAAAAATTAAAGAAACCATTAAGAGTTAGAATAGCTGACAAATCAATACATAAAATTGACCAAAAAGCAGAAATGGCTGAAATATTTATTCAAAATTATAGGTTCATTGTTCCATCCATATATATGTTAGATTCTGGAATGGATTTTATCATAGGAAATAATTTCTTAAAGCTATATCATCCATTCATTCAAGAATTAACATATATAGTTCAAGGCTCCACACGATTCTTCAATAAATCAAAAATCAAAACGTATAAAAGTACCAACTACTACTATAGATAATATTTTAAAATTTAAAATATTTTCTATATTAGAAACATGTTATTTAAATTTATATTTTCAGATAAATATCCCAAAAAATAATCTTGAAATAAAAATAGAAGAACTTTTAGGTGAAATTTGTGCTGATAATCCTTTAGATATTAAAAATACAAATAAAGAATTAGTAAGCATTAAATTAAAAGATCCTACAAAGGAAATAAATGTTCCAAATAAAATTTCTTATTCCGTAAGAAATAGAGAAGAGTTCTCATTAGAATGTAAAGATCTTTTGGAAAAAGGAATTATAAGATTAAGTAAAAGTCCTCATGCGACTCCAGCCTTTTATGTCGAAAACAATAATGAAATTAAAAGGAGAAAACGAAGAATGGTAATTACTTATAAGAAGATGAATGAAGCAACTGTTGGTGATGCTCATAAACTTCCAAGAAAAGATTCTATTTTAGAAAAAATCAAAGAAGCAACTTGATTTTCATCTCTCGATGCAAAATCAGGATATTGGCAACTTCGTTTAGACAAATAAACAAATAAATTAACTGCTTTTACTTGCCCAACAAAAGAATCAACAAGTGTGTTGCTCTATGAATGGAATGTTTTACCATTCAGATTAAAACAAGCCCCAAGTATTTATCAAAGATTTATGGAAGAAAATCTAAAAGAGTTAAATGAATTTGTTTTAGTTTACATTAATGATATATTAATTTTTACAAAACAGGATAAAGAAGATCATCTTCAAAAATTATTAATAGTATTAGAAAGATGTAAAGAAAAAGGATTAGTTCTTAGCAAAAAGAAAGCAAGAATAGCAAAACAAGAAATAGAATTTCTTAGATTAATTCTATCCACTCAAGGAAAGTTAAAACTTCAACCAAATATTTTAGAAAAGGTAAATTTATTTCCTAATAAAATAGAAGATAGAAAATAATTACAAAGATTTTTAGGGTGTATAAATTATATTTCTGATCAAGGATTTTTAAAGAATATAACAGAATACACTAAAAACTTATTTCCAAAAATAAGTACTAAAAAAATGGAAATGGGATTCCAGAAGAAAACGACTATTTAATAGTTGAAACAGATGCTTCAAACATAACCTGGTCAAGATGTCTAAAAGCTAAGAAAACTATAAAAAATTTGGAACAAGAAAAATAATCACTAGATTCTAAATATTTCCCAAAGGAATTACTTTGCAGGTATATTTCAGGGACATTTACTCTAACAGAACAGAGATATACTACTCATGAAAAGGAAGCTCTAGCAGCAATAAAACTCTTAAAAAATGGAAAATTGATTTACTACCCAAAAAATTTACATTAAGGACAGATTCAAGTTATCTAACAGGTTTCATACGATATAATTTAAAAGTTGATTATAATCATGGACGATTGGTAAGATGGCAATTATTTTTGTTACAATATCCAATAAAAATTGAATATATTAAGGGTGACAAAAATATTATTGTAGATACATTAACAAGAGAATGGAGTTCGTTTACAACGCATTAGATCAAGAAATTAAAAAATATGAGCAAGAACTCGAAAAATGCAAGCATTGTCAGCAAATAAAGACACAAATCCAATCCCTCAAGAAGGCCATTGAAACAATGAAATCAACACAACAAGCAAAACCATCAGAGTTCAGCCAGCTAAGCATGGTGGACAAACTAGGAGAAGAAAAAATTTCAGAAAATAAAATAATTGCTGAAATTATTAAAAAATCCACCCAAGATAAAAAATATTATGTAATTTATAATGGCCCCATGAAAGGAGTATATGATGCCGGGGAAAAAGCAGCACCATTCACACATCAATCAAAGATAGTTCATAAAGGAGGATTTTTAATACTAGAAGAGGCAAAGGAATCTTTCAGGGAATATGAAACTCTTCATCCAGAGCAAACCCTAAAAAGAGCAGATAAAGCTCCAATTCAAGCCTAGAGAACAGGAATAATGAGAAACATTCTTACAAGTGCTGAAATCAAGGAAAAGAAAAGGGTCTGTAGATCAAATATCAGAGAAACCCTTAATATAGTCCTGAATTGGACTGAAGAAAAAAGGGCAACTTTGGGATATTATCCTATTGCCAAAGAACAACTAACAAAGTTGGTTATTTTTCCAGATGCTTCCCCATTTGACACTTATCAGTTTTTCCAGTATGGATTAATTGATACAATTTTAATTTTTAATGATCTAAAAATTATTAGTGAGTTTCCTGCAGGATTCGTTGATGCAGTAAAGAGATTTAAAAATATGATTGACAATGTAAATCCAAGGGATGTATACCTAAAATTTATAAATAGTCAACCTATTTTTAATGAAGAAGAAGAATGTTTGGTTCCAGCACACCAAGTAATATTTATGTCTGTTTTTCCAGGAAATTTTTAACCAATTGATCAAATTCAAGATTTAACAATTTACAGTCATGAAGGAAGACTAGCAAGCACATTAGCAAGGGTCTTTGAAAGAACTCAAAAAATAACGAAGGAATCTCATACAAGAATTAATTATAAAAGTAGAAATACTCTGCTTGTGTCCAGTAAAAGAAATGAAATTGAAGAAAGAGAGATGAGACTCTTGGTGGAATTTGAATCAGCATTCTACAATTTATCTGGACTTTTAGAAAAGCTCCCTGAAGGGATAAGAAGGAATCTCTGCTATTTGATAAAAGACAGAGAAGATCACAAGTGCCAGCTATGCGCCTCGAAAATATCTGAAGAAAGCAATAATGAAATGGAATCCACCCACATGATAAAAGAAGAGGACAGTGCATCAGAAGCATCCCTCAACATTATTGCATAATGACGTAAGCGCTTAGGTCATAGAGCACCAATAATGTAGCTGGTGCAAGATAATAAACAATGACGTAAGCAATGACGTCATAAGAAGGGTAAGGATGGAAATTGTCCATCAAACCCAACCATTATAAATAGATTGCTTAGGCAATTGTAGAAGGCATCAGAAAACAGAAAGCAGAAGGCTAAGAGTACTCATATGCTAGGAGAGCAAGAAGGAAGCTGCCGAGGCGATTCTGTAGTCTAACAAAAGAATTCCCTTAGGAAAAAATAGTTTTAAACTCCCCTCTGGAGTTAATATCTACAATTTTCCCTCTGGAGATAAAAATACCTTATGTAAAATATACTAAATAAAGGAAGTTTTTCTTCAGAAAGGTACGTCTTTGTCCTAATCTCTTAGTTATGAATTATTTAGAAAGTTTAGAATTAACGGAAGAATCTGGTTATTATAGATTAACTGCTTTATTAGATAATGAAAAATAGGCTGTTCTAAAAACAGAACTAAATCTCAAATCAAAAATTTTAATAAACAAAGTCTTTTAAAAGAAGTTTTTAATAGAAAAAATATAATATACTATGAAAAAATTCAACTTGAAGCCCCTGTAAAAATAAAATCTGCTAATGGAGAACTTGAAATAGCTTTGATAAATGATGAAGAATTAAGTAAAAGATTGAGAAAATGAAGGATCAACAAAAAAGATCTAAAATTGGATGAATTCATATTAATACCATACAAATTTTAATCAAATCTACATATATGAAAGGAATTAATTCACCAATAAGTTTAGCAATCTGTGACAAAAGAATTACTGATGACCCAATAGATTAAATAATTGGAATTGTTCATGGAAATTTGGCAAATGAAAATGTTAAATTTAATGCCCATCTTGGATATGCTATACCTTTATCAACTGAAAATCTTTGTAGATCTATATGTTTAGCTTATAAATTTCATAGAAAAAGTTTAATGGAACAAGATGATGAACTCTTTTTAATTATATATGCAATAAATTATGCTTTAACAAATAGCCATCATAGTATAATATTTAAAAATAGAGAAAGAATTTATGTTGATAAATTATTTCAAAAAATTGTAAAAACAGAAATACCAAAATATAAAGCTATTGAAAATCCAGTTCTATTATTAAAAGAACCATCAAAAAGATCGGTTTCATCAAATTTTTAAATAAGAAAATCTAAAATCAATAGTCCTTTAAGTTTATCTAAATTAAAAATTAAAGAAGAAAACTCTGAAATAAAAGAATTAACAAAAAAGGTCGAAAAATTAAATGAAACCCTAAATATTAAATTATGACAATAAATAAGGAAGAAATATATATAACTTATCAAGATAAGAAACAAGAGCTCTTTGAAAGAGAGAATCGTTTGAATTATTTGCAGTTTTCTGAAATAAATCAAAGAGCATTTGAAACTCTAAAAATAATCTATAATAAGCTGAGAAAAGAAGTTGAAGGGCTAGAAAAATTAATAGAATCTCTAGAAAATAGTCATGAATCGATGATAGAGTTTGCAGAAATTCTAAAATAAATAATGTTAAACAAAACTATTTTTAGGAATTATAATAAGATTATCTAATTTATGAAGCATAAAAAGATTGAAAAACCAGAAAATAAAATAAAAATGATAAGAACGAAAAAATTAAAAAATAAAATAGAAGAGTATAAAAAAGAATTAAATAATCTTCAGGTCGAAATTGATGATCTTATAGTAAAAAAGATAAAAATAAGAATAAATATAAACAAGTTGGAATTAAATTTAGGAAACTTATAAATGCCGAGATATTATGATTTAAAAGAGTTAAAGCTGTTGAAAGAAAAAATGGAAAATGAAATTGAAAAATTAGAAAGATATTTAGAAACAAGAGAAAGTATAGAAATAAAAGAAGTTATTAAGGATTTAAGAAATTATATTAAAGAAAAAGATAAACAGATAAAAGATTTTATATATAATAATTCATGTAAAAAAGAATATTATAATCATGATAGAAATTAGAATAGAATTAAAAAATTATAAACATGAAATCAGAATTATAAATATACACCAAGGACTAGTAATAAATAATCATATAACAAATATAAGAGAAATTGTAGAAATGGTTAATAATTCAGATTATGAAATTGCAAATTATTTTTATCAAAATCCTTTGAATAGAACACCACCAATTGAATCTATACAAATTATAAACTTATTCGAAGCAAAATATGAAGAGTTAGTAAAAATTTCAAAAGAAGAATTAAAAGAGAAGTCGAAATTGAAAAATTGGTATCAGAGCCAAGTTAAAGATTAAGGATAACACTTTCTCTTTAAGCAACACTTTTAGTGATATGCTTTTAAATCAATAACAACTATAAAGTGAAAAATGTCTTTACAAAAAGATAAAAATGACAACTTTATCGTAATAACCACCTCTATATATTTTAATAACAACTATAAAATGAAAAACGTCTTTACAAAAAGATAAAAATGACAACTTTATCGTAATAGCCACCTATATATATATATATATAAGGCGGCACTTGTTTTTGGTATATATATTCATTAAAATATAGATACGGGATTACATGTATAGTATTTATTTTCTGAGATAAAAATTATAACAAACACGTTATATAAACTTTTTATCAAAAATAATTAATGAATATAAATAATATTTTAAAAAAATATTTAAAATAAAATAAAATAATCCTAAATAAATTATATAACTATTTTTTTTACCTTTACAAATTTTAACATTTTGAAATAAATTTTTTTAGTTACAAAAAATATTTATATTTTGTGACAAACAAATAACTTATTACAAAAAAATATTGAATTTTGTGACATTAATTTTTTGTTATAAAATAATTTGATTTTTTGAAACAAAAAATATTTTATTGCAAAATATTTTAAATTTTTATAACTACTTTCTTTTTTGTTATAAAATATAATAAAAATTTGTAACAAAATACGAATTCATTATAAAAGTCAACATAATTTATAATAAAAATAATCAAATTATTATAGTTTTGTAACTTGTATTCTTGTTACTAAACATTATTATTCAGTAACAATCACTAATTATTATTATAAAAAGTCAACTTTTTGTAAAAATTTTAAATTTAAAACAAAATTTTTATTATAAATATAGTGATTATTTATGTTATCTTAAAAATTTAAAATTCTTTTTTGAAAGTCAACAAAGATCGAGAGTTTTATGTTTAACATAGCTACTCTCTTTTTTCTCTTAATGTATTTTGATAAAAAGAGAAAAAAAAACCTAATTCTGTATTTTGAGGGAAGGGGTTGAGACTTGAGAGACTCCCTTTTTCTCCGGACCTGCTCGTATCCATATTTGTGATTATGGCTTCGTTTGAATAAATAGTTTAATTAAGTTTTTTTTTTATTAAAAAGTAGTTTAAATAATAAATAGTTATATTAAAAGTAGTTTATAAATAAGTTATTTTGTATTTGAGTTTTTAGTTCTAAAAGTATTTATTTTATAAAAATGTTACAAAAATTAATAGTATTACGCGAGAAGTCATTTTTTTTAAACTTTTCTATAAGCTCCTAAATAACTTTTTAGAAAGCTGCAATCTAATTTTAAAAATTGCACCAAACATTAATACTACTACTTTTCATAAAACAAAAGCTGAAAAAAATTATTTTTAAAACTTTTCAAATACACTCTATATTAGTTTCTACTTAAAGAGTAAGCTTTAAATATTATAATTTAAGCATAGTACAAAGTGAGAATGTATGTCTATTAATTTTGTATAAATAGAATTATAATTGGATGATGGTATAATTATTTTTCCTTTTGGATTGATAATGCATCAAAGTAGATCAGATCTCATCAATAGAAAAACAAAACAAAAGATTCAAGTTAACTCCAAAATGTAGATATCTAACCACCCTCAAAGAGTTTATGAACGATAATTGATCGATGTAGTTAGTGCTATATTAATGTTGTTATACAAAACTAGTAATATTCTAGAGAGAGGAGTTATATATAGTTGTGTAAGTTTGGTCTTTAATTTATTAATTATCAGACTAGTTATAACCTATTAGCATTAGTCAGGTAAAAAAAAAAGGTTTCATGCATGAAATAATATATTCTTTCAGTTTTCTAAGAATTCAATGCATTGAAAAATCTCAATTTCTTATATAATTAATAATCTATTCATTTTTTAGAAAAACAATTGTTCTTAAAGCATTATTATGATCATGCATGACACTCAAATAAAATGGCATAATCTAATCAGAAGTAAAATAATTAACACATATTATGCTAGCTTTGGAAGAAGTGATGATGGTTTTAATTGTTTTATTGTCTAATGGATGAGAATTATATTGAAGGTGCGTGTGTAAGTTAATAAGTTATATCCATCACTATTTCTTTATCAACTTTTTTCTTAATGTGACTAAACATTATTTAAACTTCTTAGTTAGAAGAACTCACACTCACCTTAAATATATAAAATTTTAGGGATGCTTTTTTCCCCGAGAGTTATTCATTGTAGTGATGGAAATGGAAAATGAGAAAGGAGGAACAATAATGATCTATAACTACCCACCATTTGATGGCCAAATAAGCATCGGAAATTAGACGCATATATCCAAGAAAGGTAATTAAGAGATATGAAGGTTAGGGTTTGTCAAAAGAGATAGAGAGAGATCAGTCTTTCATTTTAATATTTAATTTAAATTACAGAATGGAATTGAATAATATTAATATGATCGATGAGTTAGTTGATGTAAAATTTTTGGAGAATGGAATGATTTAGTAATAAAAAAGGGGTAAATTTGCAACCAATAATTAAAATTTTATTGTAGGTTTGAATATTCAATTAAAAGTATTGCCATAATAATTTTTTAGATACATTAAGTTAAATAAATCATAAAATTCTATTTGACTAATTAAGGCCGGAGGGTATTGAATCCTTTTTTTTTTGTTTCGCGTGTTTGACTAATTTTATCATTTTTTAAAGAAGAAAAATACATATGAATAAAAAGTGAAAATCTAATATATTATATAAAAAGTACTAAAAGATTAATAAAATTTATTATTTATTATTATTATTTTTAGTCTAAAATTTTGATAATATATTTTTAATTTATACTTTTAAATATTAAAACAATTATTGATTAAAAATAATAAATTCTATTAGTGCACTAATATTTCTCATATTATATAACATTGAAAATATAATTTTTTTTGTTCACTCTATGTATTGTGTTTCTGCTTTATGGTGCTGTATTGTCCATGTAAACTTATGATTTTTCTCCCCTTAAAAATTGAGAGTTAAAAACAATAAAAAAAAAAGGTTGAAAGATGTTACATGCAGCTTCAATTCCACTGGTTATTAATGTTAGAGTATAATTACGATTAGATTAATTAGTATTATTTAATATTTTTAAATATTTATTATAAGATATTACAACTTTATTATTTTGATTATTTTAACATCTATAAATTTTTTTTATATTATATTATTTTACACAACTTGAATATTTACAAATATTTTTTCTATTGCTTTCTCTCCTCTTTTTAATATGGTATCATAGTCATTGTATCCTCTATGAAGAGGATAAATTGATTTTCTTTTGATGAAAGTACTATAATTTTCATACTTTTTTTCTGTGTCATTTTTTTCTTCTCTTTTGTCAATGCTTTGATGCTTTTCTCACATCACCAATTAGCTCATCCACTACTTACTTATTCTCATCGAGAAACCATATATTTTTCGTCACTTTCCGATAGTTTATTATCTCTTTACACTTTGTCACTTTTCAACAGTTTTTCGCCAGTTCACCATCTTTTCAGCAGTTTTTCGGCAGTTGGCCACTCTTGCGGCAGTTCTGTTTGTGTTATCTTCCGGCAGTTCCGTCTGTGTTTCCTTCCGACAGTTTCGTCTACACTTCTTTTTGACAATTCTGTCTGCGTTTCCTTGTGGCAGTTCCGTCTGCGCTTCCTTGTGTCAGTTTCATCGGCGCTTCTTTCCGGCAGTTTCGCCTGCACTTTTTTCAGACAGTTCCGTCTGCACCCATTCTATCAGTTTATAAATTTTATTTAGTTGTTTCAAATAAGTTCCAGTCACTTGAGTTTGAGGAGGGATGTGAGAGTGTAATTAGAATTAATTAGATCAATTAGCATTATTTAACATATCTGAATATTTATTATAGGATATTACGTCTTTATTATTTCGATTCTCTTAGCACCTATAAATCATCTTTTATATTGTATCATTCTACACAACTTAAATACTCACAAACATTTTTCTTATTGCTCCCTCTTCCTTTTCTAACAATTAATTAATATCACTAGTATATAATTAATGTTACAAGTATTATATATGTAACCTAATTAAGTTGAGATTCTAGTAAATAGCTAACGTATATATAGTTCCTAATGTTTATTTAGTCCCGTGGTTGTAACATATGTTTTGCCACTAATTATAATTAATCTAACAATTTAATTTCCACCGTAAGTTATTAAATTTGAAATTTTATAAATGGTCATATTTTTTCTACTTTTCACATCACAAAGACTAGGTTCTATCTCTCATAGTCTTTAGTTGTAATTTATCGTATGTATTAAACTAGAATACTACGATTCATGATATTCTTTTATACATCTCAAATACGATGAAATCACAAATTTTTGCCTTTTTAATAGTGTCCACTGTTGTTTTACCCTGTTCCTTGTGTGCTCGAATATCATCATCATCATCTCATGCAAGTTTTAGGAGCTTCAATGTTGTTGACTATGGTGCCCATGGGAATAGTCAAATTGATGATTCAAAAGTAATGTATAACGTTGTATAATATATTTATTTATTTAATTTTTAAATTTATATATTTTGAAATGTTAACATATAGTACAACGTTGTCTAATATAATGTGACAGTTTTTATAATTAATTAATTAATTAATTATATGAGTGTGTGATTTACAAGGCTTTTTTGAAAGCATGGAAATCGGTGTGTGATGCAAGTGAAAATGCGGCAACACTAGTCATACCAAAAGGAAAAACCTTCATGTTGCAACCCATTTCATTTCAAGGTCCTTGCAAACCTACCAAAATTAACATTAAGGTAATTACATTGTCCAAAATGATCCTTTACACTACATCCTCAATCCCACTAATTAATAATTATAATAAGGTAAAAACTCAGGTGCAGTTCACTTCATATAAAGTTGATATCTGAGATGATTTAACTGAATTGACTAAATTTTTATCTAACGGCTCTCAAAGTATCAACTTCACGTGAAGTCGACTTCACCTAAGTTTTCACCTTACAATAAGTTGTCTTTTTATTTTTTATTTTTGAAAAATTAATGAATTAAAAAATTTGATGTGATATATAGCTTGAAGGAACTGTGATTGCCCCCAAAAAATTTGATGGATGGAAATGGTCAAGTGATGATAATGAGAAAGACGCATGGATCACGTTCTCAAACATAAGGGGTCTTGTTATCAATGGAGGTGGAAAATTTGATGGCCAAGGTGCTTCATGGTGGGATTGTAAAAAATGTAACCGACCAACGGTACGTGATTCATTTAATCAACATTTATTTTAAGCTGGAAACTCAGGTGCAGTCGACTTCACGTGAAGTTGATAGCTGAGAGTCGTTAGATGATTTGACTAATTTGACTAAATTTCATCTAACGACTCTCAGCTATCAACTTCACGTGAAGTCGACTGTATCTGAGTTTTTACCTTATTTTTTATTTTATTTTCAAGTGAGAATAATAACCCTTTTTATTAGCAAATTCAATTTAGATAACTTTATTGTTTCAAATGATCACATATTAATTGAGTACATTATTTTGTTGGAACTTAAATTTTGCAGGCTTTGCGTTTTCATGGGTGTGGAAACTTAGATCTTAATTCATTGAATCATATCAATAGTCCAAGAAGTCACATAAGTATAAACCAATGTAATCACTCAAAAATCTCTAATCTTCGAATTAGTGCACCAAAGGAAAGCCCTAACACTGATGGAATTGATATTTCGGCCTCCTCCAATATTCTTATTACAGCATCTACTATAACAACGGGTAACACACAAAATACTTATACTTTTTTTTCTTTTTTTTTAAATATTAATTCACGGAATTTTCATTTCTATTTAATGAAGAAATCAAATAGGCATCACTATTTTAATTTTTTTTTAAAAAAACATTTTATTTTCAAAGATAATAATATTTGAATAACATCTTTTGTTTTATATTCTTTTTCTTTATTATTATTGTAAAAATAAATATTTATTATACCCATATGCTTATTATGGAGTTAAACACATAATCAATCTTATATGTAATTTGATTTGTTATGTAGGTGATGACTGCATTGCGATTAATGGTGGTTCCTCTTTCATTAATGTGTCTTCTATTCATTGTGGACCTGGCCATGGAATCAGGTATATGTTTATCTAAACTAATTATCTATATGTTCTTTTATTAATTTGTCTAATATGTATATATGTTAAAAGAGAGTTATACTCGTATAAAGATGTTTTTATGTAAAGATAATACTAAAAAATGGTTAGATAAATTAATATTTTTTATTAAATTGTTTTTTTTTTTTTGGTGACTATATTAAATTGTTTAAGATAATAATTATGTATATTATTTTTCATATAATAAAAACATCTTATCTTATAGTTACATATATTAAAAAAAAAAGAACTTTTTTTTATGATTTTAGTATTGGAAGCCTTGGAAAAAATGGAGCCTATGAAACAGCACAAGAGATACGTGTACAAAATTGCAACTTCAGTAGAACTACAAATGGGGCAAGAATTAAGACATGGAAGGTAATAACATAACTACATAAGTATCCACTTTAATATATTAGTTGTCTATATATAACCAAATTAATTAATTTGAAAAAGAATTTCTTTAAATTATATGTAATTAAGTATCATGTAAGAAGATGCAAGAATATAATTTTTCTAACTTATGAAATATCAATATAATAATTTGTTTCCCTTTTTTTTTTTCTAATCAGGGAGGATCTGGATATGCTAAAAATATTATATTTGATAATATTATAATGGATGCAGTGGATATCCCTGTAATTATTGACCAACAATATAAAACGGATGATATCAAAGTGAAAAAAGTGAAGGATGATAAAGCAGTAAAAGTGAGTGATGTTACATTTGTCAAAGTGAGAGGGACCTCAACTTCTGAAGATCCGGTTCAACTTAATTGTGATGCCATTGGATGCACCAACATTAACTTGGAAGGAATTGATATAACATCGACCAATGGGGAGAAGACACGTGCATCCTGCAAAAATGTACAAGGGATTTGCTCTTCATGCACTCCAAATGTTCCATGTCTTTCTAGTCAAAATAATTTAACAATTATTAATAAGTTCTTGTAGTTCACACCCATATTTATAATTTAACCCATGAGTTTAGAATAATTTGGATACAAGTTGCTCTTTTACTAGGTTGTTCTTTACTTTCTCAATTTTCCTGAATTATTTATAGAATAAGAAATACTTATATAATAATATCTGATTTCATTTTAAAATGTCTGAAAATTATAACTCTTTTAATTATCATGTTGACTTCATTTGCAATTTAAGTGTTTTCTTTACAATTTAATTTGGCCCCCTTTGTATTATTTCCTTGGTAGTTAGGGTTGAATTATATTATTTAAAAGATTTTAACGTAAAATTCCATCTGAGATGAAAAGAGAAATAAATACGTCTTATAAGGATACAGAGTTTTTTTTTTTAGAAATATTTTGATGGATGAGTAAGAAATTTTATCATATATTTTTACCGTCTATAAGAAAACCATAAGGTACAACATAATACAATACACTCATAATACAATACAGACAATAACACACTCATTCTAAATTGTCAGATATACAAATACACAATATAACATGAGACATAATGAAATACCAAGTCTAAAAATGTGTATGTTGGATATGGGAAAATAACATACACACACACACACACACATATATATATATATATATATATATATATATATATATATATATATATAAATTTTTTTTGGATAAACTATAATCGTATATTAATATTTTATTGATATTAATGCGCAAACTAACTTTTTAAATATTTAAAAAGTATAGGCTAAGAACAAAATTAGATATATCAATATATAATTGTATTGGAGTCATAGAGTGTATCATTGTGTTAATTTTTTTTATTAAAATGCAGTTATAAAAAAAACACGTGTCAAATTCAGACCATATAAATAAATTTATTTAAGTCAATATAAAGTGAAAACAAAACATTGATTATAGAAAAAGTAACCCCCTTTTTATGCATTTAATATCATTAAAAACTTTAAAATCATATCTTACTATAAAACATTAAAACCCATAAACTTTTGTCACAAAAAAAAACATCAAAAGAATACTTAAATAGCATTTAATTATTATTTTCTTTGTGTACGGTCTAAAAATAAAAATACTCATCACTCCTCGTGGGTTAATTATTTTTTGTTATGAAAGTAGAAGTGGTGATATATTTTAATATTGTAATTTTTGGTATTTTTTAAAACTGTGGAAGTACACAAATTGGAGGGTTCGATTTCTGTACCTAAAATTTTTTAATTTTTTTTAAACACAAATCGGACGGTCCGATTTTTGTATCTCTCACAATTCGGACGGTTCGATTTCTGTACCTCTACAAATCGAACGGTCTGATTTGTGTACCTCTAGAAATCGGACGATCCGATTTCTGTACCTCTAATAAATCGGACGGTCCAATTTCTTCTTTTCTAGTTAAACGATTCTACATTTGAGTATAACACCCAAATCTACATTTTAAAAAAACACCACTACTACTCCAATATTAAAAATAAAAAATTCTCTCACTGCCTTACTATTTATACCTCTCCCTCTCTATTTTTTTTTGTCACAAATAAAATTCAAACATAAGGACAATTGCTAGAAAAAAATCCAATAATTTTTTTGGTGACTAATACAATAATTAATTAGTCTATATTAATTAAATAATAAAAATTTACATATAATTATTTTTATATAAAATTATATTTAAAATTTTTTAAATAATTTAATAAATATTTAATAATTTTTAATTATTAAATTTATATAAAAATAATTTAGTTTAAATTTTTAAAAATATTTGGTGTTATTTTTATTAAAATATAATTTTGATAATATAAAATATTTTATATAATCATATAATTATATATATTTTTTTAAATAATTATTTATATGATTAATATAAAATACGGTTAGGTAATTAAATATTGGTGTAAAATTACTTTACATTTTAAGTATATTAAAATTAATTTTTTTTATTATTTTTTACAACCTTAGCTTAGTTAGTAAGTGGGTGTGATGTGATGTGAAGTGGGAAATATCCCACACGTGACCAGACCTAGTACGGATCTTATCTTCCCTTTTTTGGTACTTAACCTTCCTTAAGCGGAATATGAACAAAAACATCAACATCATCACCGCACCATTTCTTTGTTTATTCTTTTTTCACATAAACAAATACATTAAGATTCGGACACACACACACAGACAGAGATTGCGTTAGAGAGAGAAACCTCGGATCCAAAATGTTCTTCATTCTTATTCTAATCTAACCACAACGTCACAGCTACCATATCTGTTCTTATTCCAACTCTTTTCTTCATTCAACTTTGAATTAAGATTGCCCCGTACCCACTTTCTCTTTCTTGATTGAAAGCTAAGTTTTCTCTCTTTCTCTTTCCATCAGATAAGAGATAAAGTTGCATGTGAGAGGACAAGGACAATACCCTGATGAAAGTGTTCCTTCAAGACCCAGCAAAATCCATGCCCTATTGTTTGTTCCTGAATGCACACAACATACTTGTTACAATGCCAATACCAATACGATCATGATTGCTATTGATTTTATTTGGTGGGGTGTGTGTGATGCAATGTGGGTTGATATGTGGCACTTATAGGGGTGGTCCTACAAGTTAGGGGTGAGAAGATACCCTTTTGGATCTTGTAGGCAACAATGGCAATGTTCCGCAAGTTCTTCTATAAGAAGCCCCCAGATGGGCTTCTAGAAATCAGTGAGAGGGTTTATGGTAAGTTCTCTCTGCTTTGGCTCATTGGCTCTTTTGGAAGTGAAACAATATACTGTTGAGTTTCATCTTTGTGCTATTTTTGGCTGAGGGAATATTGTGGTATGTATAGTTTATTTTGTTGATTTTAGAGTCAACAGTAGGAATTGCATGAATTTCTTACATTTTTATTGTACAAATATTCGATCATTGAAGTGATTCCAGCTGTTCAATGATATTATTTATGGTGTATTGAATGGTAGTTGATATGAAACGCTGATATTTCCCACCTATGTGGACAGGTATAAATTTTCTTTGTGCAATCAGTATTCTTAATTTACAATATATTGTCCTTTGATTATTTTTAGTGAATGGTGAATGTGGTAAGGAGATGCATTTTGGTATGTCTCTGAGAATGTGGGCATTTTTTTTAATTAGTCGATCATAAGGAAGAATTTTACTACACAGCTATAAGAGATGTGTTGTTATCATATACTTTTGGGCAGTAGAAAAACCAACAATAAATAAGTTCAACATTGCAGATATGTGAATATGCTTGATAAGTAGACAACTAAGGTAAACTTAGGAAATAATGCATCAGAATGAGAATGGGAGTAGCACCTATTTTGGAAAAAAAAGTGGTAGAATTTTGTCTTAGCTGGTTTGGTAATGAACTATTGAAACCCCAATAAGAAGAGCATATCTGATTGAGGATATCTTGATAGCTGGAGGTAGAAAGCAACCTAGAAAGCTATAGCCAAAATCATTTTGAGAAAGATAGATTTTACTTTTCTATCGTACAATAGTACACTATAGCATCCTTTGATCCATAATAGTTGCCAACCCCACCTAATGGGACATGACTTGGTTGTTGTTGTTGTTGTAATGTGTCATTTGTTCATTTCATTATCTTAAAAGGATCTATATATCACATATATCTCTTTGTGATCATTTATTTTATTCTTTTGCTGTGTATGCAGTCTTTGATTATTGCTTTACGACTGATCTTATGGATGACGATGAACATAAAGTGCATATAAGGGGGACAATCGAGCAACTTTGTGATCACTTCCCTGAAGCTTCATATATGGTGTTCAACATGCGGGAGGGAGAAAATCAAAGCCAGATTTCTAACATTTTGAATGATTATGATATGACTGTGATGGACTATCCTCGACAGTATGAAGGTTGCCCAATACTTACCATGGAGATGATCCACCATTTCCTGAGATCATGTGAAAACTGGCTTCAGCTTGGGCTACAAAATATTGTCTTAATGCATTGTGAACGAGGTGGATGGCCCGTTTTAGCATTTATGCTAGCCGCTTTCTTGATTTATAGAAAGCAATTTACAGGAGAGCTGAAAACATTAGAAATGATATACAAGCAAGCTCCGAGGGAACTTTTGCAATTGATGTCACCATTGAATCCACTGCCTTCACAATTGAGGTATCTTCAATATATATCAAGAAGAAATGTTGGTTCAGAATGGCCTCCTCTAGATAGAGCAGTTACATTGGACTGTGTAATTATAAGAATCATTCCTAATATGGATGGAGAGGGTGGTTGCCGTCCTATATTTCGGATATATGGACAGGACCCTTTTATGGCAGCTGATCGGACTCCCAAAGTTCTTTTTTCGACTCCCAAAAGGAGCAAATTTGTTCGGCATTATAAGCAGGTGACACCTGCCTCTATTCAAATTTTTTTCTCCCACAATTCATGCTGATTATGAATTATGATTCAAGACAATTAAACTGTCTCTCTTTGTATTGTTCTTGCATTTTGTATTGAGATATTTATTCCATAATCTGTATAATATTCTAAACCATATGTGATGCTGTGGGCTTCTTATATTGAAATAGTTTATACTTGCATACGAACAGGGTGACAATATATAAATACATAGGCCTAATCTCCCTTATTATCATTTCCTTTTTTATTTTCCTACAACTAGGCAGTTTTCCAAACCCAAAATTATGAACTCAAGTTAAATTAAACTATATTCATTCCTTTTATTATTTATAATAATGTTTTTATATTCCCCATGACGGTTACATCTGGTGTCTTTGTTTGGATATGAGGAAATGGACTATCTTTAATATGAACAGAATGTTAGAAAACCTGTAGTGCTTTAAAGGGGGATACCTAAGAGTGTGCTAATTGTTTTGCATTGATATTCACTTATGCTGTTTCCCCATTCGATTTAAAGACAAAATTCTCAGAATTTTAACAAATATTTGCTTTTATTGATTGGGTCTCATTCTTATGATTTGCTTATATAAAACTGGTTGGAGTCAACATAAAATTCTATTAATTGCAATTAAAAATTTGTTTCTTCTTCTTTTTATACACAATAGGATATGATCCATTGGCACTGTTGAACTCAGATTAAAATAGCAGCATATTTTTCCCTCATTTTCTTTATTTGATCATGTTTAGGTAGAGTTCTTAAACAAAGATCTATTATGTTCTATTTTACTCTTATTCTACATTATTTTGTTTATTTTGTGTTTCGTATTTGTTGCAGGCTGATACAGAACTGGTTAAGATTGACATACATTGTCATGTTCAAGGGGATGTCGTTCTTGAGTGTATTACTCTAGAAAATGATTTGGATCGTGAAAAAATGATGTTTCGTGTGATGTTTAATACAGGATTCATAAGGTCAAATATTTTGATGCTTAACCGTGATGACCTTGACATATTATGGGATACTAAAGATGACTTCCCAAAAGATTTTAGAGTAGAGGTAGTTATATCTTTCTTTGCTTCTACTTTTATTAAGTAACAATTAATGACAAAATTAACTTAAAATCTTTACTGAGCATGTTGTATACGCTGCAGATTCTTTTCTCGGATATGGAAACAAAATCTTCTGTTATTTCAATTGATCTGCCTTATCTTGAGGAGAAGGATGGCCTACCGATTGAAGCATTTGCTAAGGCTAAAAAAATTTTCAGCCATGTTGACTGGCTCGACACAAATATTGAGGTAGCATCTGTGCTACAACAAATCACAGGATCAAATATCTTTTTGGAAAAATTGGATGGTGCAGTTTCTCCCAAAATGAGCCATTTGCGAAAGGATTCATCGCCTAGAGGATTTAAATTTGATTCCAAGACACAAGTCGGTGTGAAGAGTCCTGACTCCACATTTGAGGGGAAACTTGCTATGTCCTCACTCAAATCTGGAGATGCTTCTGTAGAAAAAAAGGTAGAAGCATTTGAATCAATGGTGTCGCAAGAACATAACATCAAGACTCCTACTCATATGGGTCAGGGGTACCAACCTATTCCCACAATTGGAGTCTCAGCACATTCAGATGCTACTTGGAAGGAAATGAAGTCAGTAGAATCAAAGGAACCAATGGAAAATAACACCGAGTTTCCTACATCTATGATTCAAGGGAAACAATCAACTCACTTAATCGGACCATCTACGGTTGCAAAATCCAATGCAAAGTTGGAAAATGACACCATGCATCCTACATCTTTGGCTCAAAGCATACAATCTATTTCCACACCAACTGATGCAAATTCAGCACTGTTGGAATCAAGCAAAAAGGATACTGAATCATTAAAGTCACCGGCATTGTTGGAAAATGATAGAAGATCTAAACTTGAACCACAGAAGATGCCAGAAAGTGATTTGAACAGATCCACTTCTGCAGTTCAGGGGACAATTCCTACTTCATCAATTGAATCACCCATCAATGCTCCTATGCAAAAGAAGATAGATTCACTGGAAGAACCACACTCAGTTCCGGCAAGTGACATTAAGACTCACACTTCAGTGGGTCTGAGGACACATCTCACTCCCTCAAGAGATTCAAGTTCTGCTATTGCACAGGTTGAATCATTAGAAACAAACGCATTATCGGAAAACGATACCAAGTATCCTCTATGTATAGCTCGGGAGAAACAGTCTATTCAAGTAACCAAATCCGTGGTTGCAAACTCAAACAAGGAGGAGGTTAGGGAATTGGAAGCAAAGATGTTGTCAGATATTGATTCCAAGAGTCTCACATCCATAGTTCAGAGGAAACAAGATAGTCCTTTACCTGAACCACGCATTGGCAGTAAGTTTTCTGCTTCAATTGCTCAGGGGAAACAGTCTATTCCCTCAATTGAACCGTGTATGTATGCTAATTCAATGGAAAAGAAGATTGAACCACTAGAGTCAATGATGAAGAATACTGAATCATTAGAATCGAAGGCATTGCTTAAAAATGAGGCGAAGATATTGACATCGGCTCAGGAGAAACAGTCTATTCCATTGATTGAACCATCTATCAATGCTAATTCTATGGAAAAGATTAGACCATTAGAGTCCATGGTAAAGGATACGGAATCATCAGTGTCGACGGCGTCACTCAAAAGTGAGACCAAGAGCTCGAAATCTATGGCTCAGGAGAAACAATCTATTCCGTTGATTGAACCATCTACTGATGCTAAGTCAATGGAAAAGAAGAAGGATATTAAACCATTAGAATCAAATTCATCAATTAAAAGTGATGTAAAGAGTTCGACATCTATGGCTCAGGAGGAACAGTCTATTCCCTTGATTGAACCATCCCAGGATGTAAATTCAATCAAGGCCCGAGAGTCAATGACGTTATCAGAAACCGTTACTAAGAGTCTCCCATTTACAGATCAGAGGAAACAACATAGTCCCTCACTTGAGCCACCTGTCGATGCAACCTCAAGTAAAAAGATGACTGAATCTAATGAATTGCAGGTTCCTTTACAGTTTCCTAAAATCATATCTCCACAGGTGCATCAAGCAATTCGACCAGCTCCAGCACCAGGTTCACCCTCAGCTATCACAAGATTTCCGAGTTCATCATCAGCTCTTGGAATAATGTCTGTGTTGCAGGATGATGCACCAAAGGATATGAAAGAAGAAGTCACACATGCAGTGAAATCTCCTCTGTCCGGTAGTATGTCTCCCCCGGACTCCAAGGTGTCGAAATCGGCAGAGCATAGTCCTGAACATATTTTGCATACATCACCAGTAAAACCTTCGGTGGATGCTGTTGCGACCATAGAGAAGACTTTTGGGCTCAATGCTCCTGTGGTTTCTCCTTCCCGTTCTCCATCTACACCTTCATCACCACCTCAAAGTGAGCCTTTTGCAAAATCAATACAAACTACTGATATCCATAACCTCCATCCTTCCCATCCCCCTCCTCCTCCTCATGCAACCCCTTCCATTCCCAAAACATCATCTTCCATTGTCAAAGATTCATTTAAAAGTCCGTCTCCTCTGCCTCCTCCTCCTCCTCCTCCTCCACCTCCATCTTTAACTAGACAGTCCTCATTATCTTCAGCTGATGGCCCCTTGAGTATGAACAAGGCTGCTGCTATGCCTATTCGACTTGCCCCACCTCCTCTGTCAACTGGACAGACATCATCATCTTCAATACCTCCTCCTCCTCCTCCTATGTCTGGACTTCCTCCTTCTGCAGTGTCTCATCCCCCTGCCCCACCTCCTCCTCCTGTTCCTTCGGGCACCACACCTAGTCCTCCTATATCACTGGCTCCACCTCCACCTCCTCCCTCAGCTTCTGCATCTGCAAATGTTCCACCTGTACCCCCACCTCCACTTCCAAATGGATTGACAAGATCTGGCTCTTTGTCATCACAAGCTAATGCTAATGTGGCTCCAGTTCCTGGACCGCCTCCAGTTCCTGGACCGCCTCCAGTTCCCGGACTGCCTGGGGTTCCTGGACCGCCTGCAGCCCCTGGGCCGCCTGGGAAAGGACGTGGCCTGTTGCGAGCAAATTCCAAAGGTATCTGTACTAAAAAGAGCAATCTGAAACCTTACCATTGGTTAAAGTTAACAAGGGTCATGCAAGGAAGTTTATGGGCTGAGACTCAAAAACTTGATGAAGCTTCAAGGTATGACTTGTGTGTTAAGCCTTCTCTTTGGTGTTATAAGAGAGTGACTCAAAGATCATGTGATTTTCTCATTATTATTTATTTATCATTTTTCTTTTAAAATCTTTTTGGTGCTAGGACTCCAGAGTTTGACATGTCAGAACTGGAGTCTCTTTTCTCTGCAACTGCTCCAAATTCTGATGCAAACGAAGGAAAATCAACTCTACGTTCTGGACAGAAAGTGGATAAAGTCCAACTGGTATGTTTTTTGCTTTTGGTAGTACTGTTCTGGCTAGTTATTTAGGTTTGGTTTAGTAAAGCTTTGATTTTTCAGAAGTAGCTTAAAGTTTGGTTTTCAAATAGAGCTTCCCAAAAGTTGCAACAGCTATGTTTGGTAAATCAAAATAAAAATGACTTTCAATAAACATAAACTACAAAAATTATGTTTGGTAAAATTACTTTTAACATTTAAAATGACTTTAATAGACATAAATATAATAAGAAATAAGAATAAATATAGATATTTATTAATATATAAAGTTATATTAGACTCTTTAATTTTAGAAGTACGAGCTAACTTTGAAACATATCTACATATGTGCTTTAAAAAACATCCTTAGCTTTTCAAAACTAAACACATGCACATGACCTTTTTATTTACCGAATACAAAGTGTGCATAAGTACCTCTTCAAAAAACTTTATTCTCATTTCTCTTGTTTCAATAGGTCCAGAAATAATTATCTATCCATTCTGATGTTCATTAAATAAACTCATAAAAGTTACGACTTTAATTTTAATTATGAAAATTAATTTATTAAAAGTTTGTCACTTCTAAGTAACTTGTCTACTGCTTTTTCCACTTTAATTATTTTGACCACCAAACCATTATTTTAATTTTTCTTATAACTGAAGATATATATTGTATTCCACCTATGGAGTTTTCATTTATCTCTTGAATCTTGTGTCATGCCTTTCATTAAGGCCTGAGTTCTTCAGTTTATTTATTGTCAATATTTTGTTTTATAGAATTTGAGATCTTAATAAAGGATCCATGCTATCATGCAGATTGAACTCAGGCGTGCATATAACTGTGAGATCATGCTTTCAAAAGTCAAAATACCCTTGGCTGATCTAATGGTGAGATATTCCTTGCGTAATCTTTTTTGCATGAAGATGCTATGAGCATTTTACATTTAATGATAGATCCTAGGGAAAGTTCATTCTTTGACACTTTTTCAAATTCCTAAGTAGTAAATGCTTATAAGCTTATGGAAATTCATTATAGTGGCAACACTTAAAAAATACTGCTAAAATTAAAGTAATAATTTTTTAATATTTGAAAACAATTTTTAATTTGATAATAACAAGTAAAAAGTGTTGCAAGAACGTAAAAAAAATATCTTAATTTTAGCAACACTTTTCAAGAAAGTTGTATAGTTGCCGTAATAATAGCCATCATAGACTCCACTATAAATACAAATGATCTGAATATATATTTGTCTTAGAATTAACCTAAGCCTAGTTGTCCACTTATGAATATATCTCTTTTGGTACCACATTGGTATGGTCATGAACATTTGAGTTTAAATTGAAATCATAAGTTTTATAAAATTGTCTTTTCACATTATTTACAAAATTACACCAATGTCTCAGAGCTCTGTGCTAGCATTGGATGAATCGGCATTAGATATTGATCAGGTTGAAAACCTCATCAAGTTCTGCCCAACCAAGGAAGAGATGGAGCTGCTCAAGGTATCAAACACTTTGTTCTCTTCTTCGACTCGAACTTCATATCATAGGCTAAGAAAACATTAGTTTGCAACAATCTTGGTTTAACTGAGCTGTAGCCATACTTTATATGCAGAACTATACTGGAGATAAGGAGCACTTAGGAAGGTGTGAACAGGTAAGTGGATTTTACTTATTTCTAACTACTCTTTTCTTTTACTTATCTTTAACTAGGGAGTTTCTTATGGTAAGATTATTAGCACTGATGGTATAATAAAAAAGTTAAAAAGTAGTGCTGTGAATTATGTAAACTAGACCCATTAAATTAATTTGAGATTTTATTTGCAATAGAGATGAAGCTTTCTTATATAGTAAACTTGAGCCTAGTCTCTTGATAATACTTTCCACATTTCTTTAGTATAGTTTTTTTTTTTTTCCCCTTTCAATTTTTCCTGATTTGCTCTAATTTGCTTTTGAATCTTATGATAGTTCTTCTTGGAATTAATGAAAGTACCCAGAGTGGAAAACAAGCTAAGAGTTTTCTCTTTTAAGATTCAATTCAACTCTCAGGTTAGAAGAAAATCATGCAATCTTTTTTTTTTCCAGAATATATATATTATAAATTATTCTGTTTTATAATTCTTGGCATCTGTATCATATTCTTGTAGGTTTCAGAACTCAAGAGAGACTTGAATATTGTGAACAGTGCATCCGAAGAGGTTACTCATGTATACTTGTCTCTTAAAATGATATGTTTACCCGTGCAAAGTTAAAAAAAGCACACATTTGGCAAAAATACTAAATTGAAATAATTTTAACAGAATGGTCTAGTATATGATTTCAATTTGAATATACTATTAATGCAATAAAATTTACAGACATTTATATATGATATTATTTGCATAATTTTTGCAACAGTATAAAACTCAAATACTTTTACTAATTCATTTACACACAATTAAACCTTTTTATAAAATATTTTTCGTTGATAGTATCTCAGCATTAGATTTACAATATACTATTATTTATGAAATTCGAGTTATGAATATTTTGTCATAGAATTGTGTACATATGATTCCACTAACATGATGACACACTCTCTTATAAATACAGATAGATAGATAAATAGATAGTCTAATTCCATAGCCACCACTATTCAGCTTCTGTTGTTGTGTGTCTCAGATCAGGAGTTCAGTCAAGTTGAAAAGAATCATGCAGACCATTCTTTCTCTTGGCAATGCTTTGAACCACGGAACTGCAAGAGGTGAGCTAAAGTTTATGCCTTCACCAGCCTAAATTGTGTCAAAGGGAGTATAACCAAGAAAAAAAATTAAAAACTAGCCTGTTTAGTTTGTGAAAATGTTTTTTGTTTCCATTCTCAATGGTTTCTGTAAAAGAAAAAAAGACTGAAAACTTCACAGAATTCTAAAAATAGAAAATATTGAAAATAAAAATAGTATATGTTTTTGAAAGCCAAACAAGCAAACTTGGACTTTTTGGCTATTTCCTTAGTTTTGTTCATCCATTATTAAAATTTTAAAGGAGAACAGTGCCATCACAGTGTTGATTGCTTTCTTACTTATTAATTTATAAGATTAATGCAGGTTCTGCACTTGGATTTCGATTGGATAGTCTCCTTAAACTCACTGATACACGTGCCAGGAACAACAAGATGACTCTTATGCATTATCTTTGTAAGGTACGTTTATTCACCTTGAATTTCTTACAGGAACCTGTTGTTCCTTGCAAATCTTATGTCTCGTGTACAACCATAGGTAAGATTTTCTTGTCCTGTTGTAAAACACATTCATTGGTGTTTTATTCCACATGAATTGGTTGGTGGAATTCATCAACAAAGTTGAAGGTCATTAACTATTTGAGAATCATTGAAGCTGGCTACTTAACTCTTTTCCCCTCACATTCTCATCCATAAAGCAAAGAACTAAGCATGAACCTGAGGAAAAAGATATCTATTAGTAGTATAGTTTAGCATAATGGTGATTTTTATTGAGTTATTGAAATTTCATGTTGCTTTGCGTACTAACCTTCAGAACTGATTTGATGCTCAAGAAAATGAACACTATTTCATTGGTGTTCTATGATATTAGACAGCAAATGTTTGTTCTTCCAGTATACAACAACACTCTTGCTTGCGGCTCTTGTTGGACCATGCAAATATATTAGTGAATTGTTATGTCTGAATGAATAATAGAGATAATAATTATTTTGATGGTTGAGAAATTGTAGGTGATTTCTAAAAAGCTTCCAGATCTTTTAGAATTCCCCCAAGGCCTAGTGAATTTGGAGGCTTCAACGAAGGTACCATTCTTCGTTTATTGTACCGTCATAATCATCATAAGAAGTGGTTTCATTTTACTCTTTTGAAAATTGGTATAGGCTGTTTATTAACCAAGTATACCATACAGATACAATTGAAATATTTGGCAGAGGAAATGCAAGCTATTAGTAAAGGACTGGAGAAAGTAGTTCAGGAATTGACGGCATCAGAGAATGATGGGCCGGTGTCAGTAAACTTCTGCCAGGTACATATGCATATATATGCACACAGGCATGCAGGCACTCACACTCGCACACACACCATTATATGGGATCATGAGTGATGATACCCTTGTAAGGGGATCTGAAACTGGTCTTAAACACAGATCTGTTTTTGCATACATTCTAATTATGATAAAATATTTAGCTTATTTTATTGTTTGTTCCATTTGGTTATGTTCAGATACTAAAGGAATTTCTTTCTAATGGTGAAGCTGAAGTGAGGGCTTTGGCTCAACTTTATGCTAATGTGGTATGGATCTAGTTCTACTCTCTTAAGTTTAGTTTAAACTGTGAACTCTAAGTTTGATGATTTAGGAATGTGTTTGAAACATTGAATCTGGATGTACCAGGGTAGAAATGCAGATGCATTGGCTCTGTACTTCGGAGAAGATCCAGCACGTGTCCCATTTGAACAAGGTAACCAGTTACCATCATTCAGTCTATGTTATCATTTTTTGTTCCTCTTCATCTCGGGGATTCCATCATAACTTAGTTATGGAAATGGTTTGATACTAGGAAGAACTCAGTGCAACTATGATGGAGTACTTATTACTAATGGTTTAATTTTTTGTATTTTGCTGTAGTTGTATCTACTCTGCTCAACTTTGTGAGGATGTTCGTCAAAGCGCATGAAGAAAACTGTAAGCAGATGGAATCCGATAAGAAGAAAGCGGAGAAGGAAGCAGAAAACGAGAAGGTGAAGATAACTCATAAGGAGTCAGAAAATGTGATGCATCCGGCCATCAAAAGTGCGGATATCAATTCAACAGATGCATTTTCTTAAGGCCTCAGAGCTTCTAAATAGCCATTACACAGCCTTAGAGCTTCAATTTGGTTGGGCGGATGGATGAAGTATACACTTCCATAAGTTATGATATGATACTTGAATTATATAATGCAAGAATTGTGAAGCTTGCAGAAAAAAGTCTCAAGCTTGGGATAATTTTAAGCAGTAAGCTTTCCAAAAACCTCCTCTATGTTGAGATTTTTATGCAAAATAGTCTTTTTAGCTTTTATCATGTAAACTTAATTTCATTCTCAATTCTTGCAGAAAATCAGATTTGTGGTGCTCAGCATGAGGAACTATTTTGGTGTAAAAGGTATTTTGACTTAGTTTTACCATGTTAGTCTTGAATTTTCTGTCTACTGAGCAGTAGCCATGTAAATGTGATGCAGTTAATATATATATATATATATTTTCCCCTCAGATAAGATAGGGTAGTATTTGAGTTGTTATTTTAATATTAGAGCACTTAGAGGCAGCTATACTGAGAGTTTCCAACTTTATTTAATTATGTGCACTGATGAAGATAAATGCTATGTAAATATTAAGGTATTGATTAGAATGAAAGTTATTCATTGTACTTATCCATTTTTCTTGAAGTTCTGATTTAACATTTGATTTATTTTATTACACTCTTTGTATTCAATTTCTGTCTCATAATTGAACAAAATCACAAAGTAGAGAAGTTAACACCAATGACATAATTTTTGCATGAGCTAAAACTAATTAAACTTACATAGTTTTGAATACAGCAATTTACCAAACTAAACTAATAATTCATCCTAATTTGACAAACTATGCTACTATTGAAGTCCTTAAAAAATCTCTATACAATTGCATTAATTGATCTCAGTTTTCATCACCCTGCTGGAACCCCAAATTGAGGTTTAGGTCTTGTTCCTTACTCTGACCAGTGATGGTGCGTGCAACTGCTTCAGCCAATGCTGCAGTG
This sequence comes from Arachis hypogaea, assembly GCF_003086295.3. Classification (NCBI taxonomy): domain Eukaryota; kingdom Viridiplantae; phylum Streptophyta; class Magnoliopsida; order Fabales; family Fabaceae; genus Arachis; species Arachis hypogaea. The sequence goes on along the minus strand of NC_092051.1, from coordinate 145,740,324 downwards.
AACTCAGGATCTTTGATTAAGGAATTTGCATATTCTTCAATTTTGGTGTTACTTTTTTGCATAGTAACATCATCACAATATAGTCTTATTGAATCTGTTTGATGAGACCATTTTTTATAATTTTCTAAGATTGGAAGAGGTAAATCATTATTATTTTTACTATTATTATTGTTATTTTTATTAGCCACTGAGCCTTTGGGAGTGGATGAAGAAGGCATTGAAGAATCTTGAATTGCAGCATGGTTGTGCTCTCCATCATAAGTTGCAACTAATATAGACTTGTCATGTATGCATTTTTGCACCTACCATATAAATGAGTAATAATAAGTGCAACAAGGTTAGAGTCTATGAGACCAAAAATTTGTATCTAAATCACTCATCAACACAATAATTTCATTTGGTGAAAAAAATTTAATAATTTCCACACAAGCTTAATTTCTTGAATTTATTCACATGAAATATACTCTTTCTGTCTACTTTTAATTGAAGGGAAAAAAATTCATATTGATTACACTTCATAATTGTTTGCAGAAGCTAAATCTTCATTCTTGTTTGATTATACTTCTCTAATTTGAGTACCATATGCCAATTTTAGTGGGAATTTGTTTAACAATCAATTAGACAACCAAACATTATTTCAACAAAAGAAAAAAGTCGACTTAGTAGAGTTGACTACATAGATCGATGGTATAATAATCTTACTAGAGTATAAAAAACAAGTTTATATTATAATAAGTATTGAATAAAATTTAGCAAATAAGATATTGAATGTATTATATTATAGGAAGAATTTCAAGTGTATCAGGTTTACTGGTATTCTAATAATTTTAATCGTTGATCTTAATTATAAAAAATATATATAATATATATTAACTAAAATCGGTTAAAATTATCAGAACATTGGTATTTCGAGTACATTTAAAAACTTTTCTATATTATATATATACCTTCTTCTTGGCTGGGCAACTAGGGGCCATGGAACACCTGAAGTAGGCTCTTGGTGAAACATTGTCTTTGGTAACCTTCTGTCCATACTTCCTCCATTGATATCCATCTCTTATCATCTAATATCACCAAAGGGAATTCCAAATTTATTAATAAACCTTGTGAAACTTTAGGGTAAAAACTTGAGTTTTAATGAATAATTTGATATAACAATGCTCTGCACCCACCAAATAACGGTTACTTTAATGATTAGTATATTAAAAAAATAATGTATCTAAATATAAAATATGTCTAAATATATCAATTTTTGTAAGTGTCAGCATGGTAGGTTTCTTTGTAGAATTGTAGGATATAGTAAATGAACTAATATGAATTTAATTTTGATATATTCTCAAATTAAAACAATTTTACACGTAGATTCAATCACATAATGTCACATCATCAAAAGTAACTATTATTTTTATTGACTATCTGAATGGTCATCTAAAAAGATAGATGTGATTATTGTACGATTGTGTAAAATATTTTACATCAAAATTAAATTCAATAATAATAATAATAATGGGGCATGTATACTAAATTACTAACCAAAGTATCATCCTTGGGGTTGGTTCTGACAAAGATTTGCAATGGCCTTTTAGCTGTCGGAAACTCTAGTCTTGGTCTCTTGCAATTTGTTGAGTCAACAATAGGCATTGAATTATTGAAGCCTATTATTTGCTCTGATTCCTTGTTTATATCTTGAATTTGGGATTGAAGGCTTTTGAATTTGTTGCTTAGAACCTCAAACATCAATCTTAGAGCACTATTCTCCTCTTTCACTCGTTGCAATTCCACTTGAAGAGCTTCCACCTAAATGAAATTAAATGAATTGAACATGGTTAATTAATTCTGTATAGTTTCAAATTTCTTAATGATATTCATATATAGGAGTTTCATGTTTTAATGTTTATTATTAATATTGTTTGCCACTGCATAATTAATTAACCCAGAAAAGTAAAACAAGAACAATAATCTTAACAAACTTTTGCTTATAATAAGTTACATTATCCAAGGATTTTGATGATACATGATATACATAATAGTATCGTTTGATTCATATAGCCGATTCTATACGGTGGGATAAGATTTTATTGTTATATTGTACAGAACATATGCTTACTCATACATATTCATATGGTTAAAAAAAAAAAAAAGATGAAAAAGAAGCAAAACCAAATTAAGGAACCCAGATGTTTTACCTTTTCATCCATTATTGTGATATAGTAGGTTGAAGTTGAAGTTGAACAGCCTTCAATTACTCACAACTCAGTGATGAATTGATCTATCTATATATGAATCATATAATAAGAACATATATTGTAATAGTAATGGTGTATGTTCCACAAAAAAGGTGATATAATAATAAAAAATATATAAAGAATTGGGTACGTAGTTGAAGAGTAAGATGATAGAAATTCAATTCCTTTATATACGTGGCTACTCTATAATAATTGTTCTGGACCAAATACAATGAAAGCTAATGGCAAAGTATGTAGAATCTTCTCTCTTAATTCTAACAAGTAGTAAAATTGTTCAATTCAACTCCATGTGTTAGAAAAAATTCTAAGAGAGTTGGAATATATATAAACAATAGTATATAAGAAAGAATAAATTCTTTGAACAGTTGAAAGATGGGGACAATATTTTCCACAAATATTAGAGCGTATGCACCATGATGTCACCACCAATTACATAAGCATTGGGTTTTAGATGAGACACAGTTTTGTTTTTTCTTTGGTGAAAATGTCACCACCAACCCACAACGTGTTCTTTGGATCATTGAAAGCTAAGGATTAAAATTTGTTAAAATCGAAGAAGAAATTAATTATTTTTAAATTAAAATAATAAAATATATATTTTATTATTTTAATTTAAAAATAAATAATTTTTTATTTTATCAATTTTTTATTTTAAAGGATTTAAATTCGGATTTAATGGACTCTACTAAAGTCTTTGATTATTTATTAGTTTATTTTTAATTTTGATTACGCATAGAATAGAGACAAGAAAACAAGAAAGTAAGATGCCATACACATCTAAGAAAGTGGGTCCCACCAGAAAATACCGACCCCCGCGTGGCCCGTGGGATGGAGGCGGCGAATGGCTGGATGTGGATGGGATGCATAGGAATGGTTTTAACGGAAAAACAAAGGAAGCTAATTATTTTTTTATAATAATATGCTATATAATTAGAAAATATTATTATTTTTAGTTAATATTTAAATATTAATAATTTATATATTTTAAAATTAATATATATAAATTAATAAAATTTATTTATTAAAAATAATTTAATATTTATGCCGATTTAATTATTAATCTCCAAAAGTTTTGTTTTTTTAAGTGCTTTAAAAGTTATTTAATATTGTCATCTGGTTGACTCATTAAAAATCTTACTAATGAAAGTGGTGAGTTAAGCAAATATTTTGTGTTCTAAATTTCTATGATATTGATATTGTTAAAAAATTTTAAAAAGGCTTGAAATAATAAATTAGAAATAGAAAATAAAGAGAAATTGTCACAAATATTTAGAATATTATGGTTTTCTTTTCTATTTTGCATCATCATCATCATCATCATCAAGTTTTCATAGCTATGTATGTAAGAGTAATTAAGACTATGTTTTTTCAATTAAATCGCAAAAGAAATACAGTCCAAGAAGATATACATTCTCTATTAGTATTTTTGACCAAATTAAAAGTGATAATAATATTAAGTGACTTAGGCTGCGTTTGTTTATAAAAACGGGATACTGAGACATAAAATTATATTTGGTAGAAGAGATATAAATAGAGACAATATATCTAGAGACACTGAATTAGTATATTTTATGTCTATTCTGACAGAAAGGACACAGAGACACTAATAAAGGACACAACTTATTTTATATTTTTTCTTTCATTATTTTTTTAATTTTTCATAATTATATTTTTTATTATTATATTTTTCATTTCAAATTTTTTGAATGAAAAAAAAAAGAGAATAAATTGAATTTTCATAATTTGTTCTACTTTATTATTAAACAGAATACAATAACACAAAATTTTGTGTTTCTATCTATCAATGTATTGTCGTATCATATTTTTAATGTCTTATCTTATCCTATTCTTAGAAATAAACATAGCCTTATAAATCTTTTGGGACATAAGGCGAAAAACCACTAGCTAGTGTTTATAACAAATATTAAATAGAGTCTTGTTTTACATTCAAGTAATTTTATATTTAAGTTCATTTAAGTCATTTAGTTTACACTGCGAAACTTTGTCGTCTTCTTTTTCTTTTTCCTCCTCTTTCTTCTTCTTCTTTTTCTCTTTCTCCTTTTTCTTCATCTTTTTTTTATTATTGTCATCGTCAACACTCAACACCATCATACCACCACATCAATCTTCTCCTCCTTCTCCTTCTCCTCTTCTTTCCGTTTCTTTTTTATTTGAATTTCTTTAATCTCTTCCTTCCTTTTCTTCTTCCTCCTCCATCATTATTATCGTTATCGCCAACAATACCAACATTTTGTTAACATCTTTATTGATTCTGATTCTATGTAGTGATCAAATGAATCGAAAATATTATCAAGACGAAACCATTGTATAATACTAAATGAACCGAAAATGGTCCATTATATAAATTCGAATTCAGAAACATCTGTGTCTCGAATGAATCGAAAATATTATCAAAACAAAACTATTTTATAATACTAAATGAATCGAAAATTGTCTATTATATAAATTCGAAAATTCATAAACATTTGCGTCTCGAATGAATCGAAATTTAGCTCAAAATAAAACCATTGTATAATATCAAATGAACCGAAAATTGTCCATTATATAAGTTTGAATTCGATGATAACGATAACGACGATACGTATTAAAAAAAGACAATGATAATAATGATAATGATAATGGAAGAGAAGGATGAAAAAAAAAAGAAAAAGACAAAATTTTAATAGAAAAAAAGAAGAAAAAAAAGTGTTGTTGCTGACGGTAACAAAATTAAAAAAAAAGACGTGAAAAAAAAAGCATAATTCAAATCACATAAATAAATTTAAATATAAAAATATTTAGATATAAAAAATTACTCTAACTTTTAATACTTTTTCTGCCATCTCTAGGCAGGAGTGATAATAATAACGGTAATATAAACAAGTTTGTTTTTAGGTAGAAAAAATGATCGAACTTGGAAGAAGAATACTAGTTAGCGTTGGATATGTGATATATATGTCTCATCTTTTCGAGTCTTTCATTCAATTTCGTCAAGTCAATGCACATGTGGTCCTCGTCTACATGAATGCATGTCATACGTATTTTTAGAAGAAATTAATGAAATATGTATGTGTATCTTTAATTTTTATTTAATTAAATTTTTAAAATAAATAATTTTATAATATATTATTAAAATTTTTATGATTAAGATGTTTAAAATTTAATTCTTGTTATCTCAAATTAAAAAAAACCAACATAAAATAAAAATAAAATTACACAAAAATCACGTTTCAAAATTCAAAAAAAAAACTATTGTTTAAGAGTACGAATTATATATATAATATTATGTATTTTTATTTATCAATTTAAATTATTGATTAAATAACTTTATGACATATTTTTTTTTAGATAAATACTTCGCAATCTTTTTTTAAATGTACTAGTCTTATTCCACAATTATTGTCAATTTAATGTTTATCACTGTGGGCTATGCATGCAGACAGCGCAAGCTGCCATAGTCATAAAGTCTTTGTTTACACTGCAAATTCAACGCTACTTGAATGTCAGTAACCAAAAGAGATTTGAATTCTTTAAAATTTAAATTTTTTTTAAAGAATAAAATGTGATCTTCTATTTTTAAATAATTTTTTTATATTTATTTTTAGTCTTGTTTATAAATTAATAATAAAAAATTATATTTTACTCTTTAAAATGATTCAAATTTTAGAGGATCCAAATCCAACAAAAAAACCACATAATACTGTTATAAACGGCACTAGTTTTTCATTACTTTTTTTGAGATTAATATTTAAAAATTTAATTTCGATATACTAAAAATTTAAAATATTTTGTATAATTATATAATTATATTCATTTATTTGAATAATTGTTTACATAATTAATATAAAAATAATTATTTTTATTAATATAAAATTATATAATAAAAAATATATATAATTATTTTACACTAAAAATATATTAAAATAAATTTATTTTCTAACTACTATATGAATTCACTCAATTCAGTACACTGCTTAATAAGTAGAAGAATACAATCCATTCACGTAACTCACAATTTGGTTATAACTTCCATTGTCCCCACGCACCACATCCATTCACGTAACTCACAATTTGGTTATAACTTCCATTGTCCCCACGCACCACGGTATATATATATATATATATATATATATATATATATATATATATATATAGGCAAAGATGATACTATTGTGTGCTGAGTCTCCACTTGTTACTGACTCAGCACAACCAATGAACCAATAGTACAGTGTTTCATTAGTTATACTAATTATATTTATAAATAAGAATTTAAATGAAAAATAAAACATGCTAAATTAAAGGTACATATTTTTTAATAGGATTTTTTAGTATAAGAATAAGATTAAATATCATTTAAAAATAATTACCATAAAATTAAATTAACATCTTTAACAGTTTTGTAATACTAGATTTATTGAATAACTGTTTATAGCATAACAATTCTATAAATATAAAACTTTAATTATGTAAAAAGTATGCTACTCACTTTGAGTAACGTCATACTTATTTTCTACTACTCTTACTAACTTGAACGTCAAAGTGCCTTTACAGATATTCGATATTGCCGTTTCTTTTGATATCCAAGTATACCACTTCCACTTCAAACAAATAAAACGAACTATACATCAAACTCGGTTTATTACGCAGGAACATTTGACGTCTACCATGGAATCAAAATTTTAGATTAATCCCATCAATATTTCTTTTACCTTATTTTTACCTCCTTTTTGCATGACATAATCAATGGTGGAAAAGCAAAATAATCCTTCTCATACCGAAATCGAGCCATAGCCATTAATGAGTCTCTTCGGACTGAAAATCAACGGATGACCGACCTCAACATTAACCCACATTTTTTTCCACTTATTATTCCTCTTTTTTTCTAGGATTTCGATAATGTCTAATGAGAGAACTCCACCTCCTCCTTCATTAACTCAGGTCGAGTTATAACATATGAATATAAATCGAGGTTCGGTCAACCTATTAGCTCAACGATAAAATGTAACAAAAGGCAGATGACCTCAACAAATTAAATTATTAAATCATTTTTACCTTGGTAAAATCATATATACGCATAATCTAATTTGCTTATATAAATCTTTTACGTCAAATTTCAATATATCATTACTTCTTATGAGGTATATACTTCTTTATATACTTGAATTGCTTCATATTATTAATCAATCATTAATCTGAAAATAAAATTAGCTATTAATCAATCCAAAAAAAATTAATTTTTTATCAATATGAGAATAAATTCAGTTAGAAATTATCGTTATTTGATATATGGGTAATTGGCTCATCTTTTTTATTTTTCTATTTTATAATAATTTATGCATGTTTAATTTTAACATATATTATTTATGTTATAACATCTTTATTATTCACTCAATATTCAATAATTAATTGCTTTGAGTAAAAAATTTATCAATAAATTATTATGAATTGAAAAATTTTTCAAAATAAGTTATCATTATATCCTTGCGTCATACAATTAATTCCGTCAATAAATACATATTTTCGAATTTTTCAGTTTGTATCAAACAAATGTTATATATATGCCATAAAAAGTTATTCTCAAGAAAAAAAAATATTTCCCATACAATTGTATTATTGATCAAATAATTCTTGCCATTCAATTATTTTTTAAATAATTATTGACATATAACTCAACTAAGTTTGGAGTTATCATTCATTGCATAATCGATAATTCTCTCAATTTCTAATCCTTTTTATCCATCTTGATTTATTTATTTATTATTTATTTATTTGTTTATTAATTTCATCTATTTGATTATTCACAATTTTTCGATATAACTTTTTTACTATCAATGTTTTTCTTATTTCTTTTTTTTTAATCCAAGAAGTTGAGCTTAGAAGCTACAACTGTAAGACCCAAAATTTTTGAAAAGGTTTATTATAAATTAATTTTAAATTTTAATTATTTATTTGTAACTTTAATTTCAGAAATTACTTTATTAAAGAATATTTAAAGTAAGTTTTGATAAATTAAAATTTTTATCCAATTTTATCATTATTGAATTATTTTCTATTTTTAAATTATAAAGTTGGTAGTTATGAAATAATAAGAATTTTATATGATTTGGATTAAATAATTAATATTTTATAATTTAATACTTATGTTTCAGGAAATTAAAAAAATTAATTATATTATCTCTAATTTTTAGATTTGAGCTTTTAATTAAAAATAATTTATAAAATTGATGAACAAATAGTATTTTTATACATAATTATTCTTGGATTAAAAATTACTTTCAATTACTATATTATCTCTATTTTTATTTGAAATTACAAAACACCCTTATACCTATTTTCACCCAAAATAAACTCTAACCCTAATTTTTTCACTCATACTCTTCCTCACTCGACACACACGACACACTAAGCAGCAGTAACGGCTACAATAAGAAAGAAAAAGAAACAGAAAGAAAAGAGAGGAGAGGGATTCGTGGAAAGAACGGGAGAAGAGAGTGAGGACGGTGCCAACAGACGTCACTGCTATTGTGTTGTCGTGTAGCACAGATAAGGAAGAGCGAGAGCCGAGAAAGGAAAAGAGAGAAACAGCCGCGCTGCTGTCTATAACATTTCGAATTTTTAAAAAATTAAATAATGAGATATTTCAAAAAAATAGATAAAAAAATCATATTATTATTATTATTATTATTATTATTATTATTATTATTTATATTATTATTATTATTATTATTATTATTATTATTATTATTATTATTATTATTATTATTATTATTTGGTAAGAAACAGAGAAAGAATATTTGGCCGAAGCCTTGAATAAAGAAAGAAAATTTTAAAATGTGGCTTTTATGCATAAGTTTATATATAAAATCATGACACATGCCTTTCCTCATTTAATGACCAATGACCCTTGATCATGCATTAACATTTATCAATTTCATTTGATCTTCATGCATGATCGAATTACTTTGGAGAAAGAAAAAGAGAGGGAGCTTGTGACACATAGCCCTTCATTAATGAACTAAGACACACGGCCCTTTCTCTAATCACCACTAATCGTCATCTTTACCTTACCTTTCATTTCATTCACCGAGCCTTAGAAAAAAAAAAAAGAGAGAGACACCAAAGCTTTTCTTGAGGAAACCGTGACCTTCACCAAGACTTCCGTCTTGGATTTTTTGTCGTCCGTAATTTCAATAAAAAAATTTATTCAATAAAAATGTTCGTATCTTCTTTTATATATTAGCATTATTTTTTTTTAGAAATTAACGGTGACGTAGTTCTTCTTCTTCTTGAGTTCGGTCAATTAGAATTCTAGAAGGTACAAACGATTTCTGACGCTTTCTTCTTCAACAGTTCAATCAAAAAACTTCTCCAAAACTTTTATTGATTTTGATTTCATACGCAGATAGAGAATTTTATTTTAAAATTAACCGTTTTTAATTTAAAAATGTCCAAAAGTATAGTAAATAATTACAAATATATTAGTAATTATAATTATTGAGTTTGAATTTCTTTGCTGTGGATGATTGGCTGTGATTGTGATTGAGTTTTTGGTCGAAAAAGTGAATGATAATTGATTTTGGTGTTACTATTAAATGATTTTACTAGGATTGGAATCATATGTCAATTATTGAGAACCTTGTGTTTGAAAAGTGCTGATGGAAGGTTGGTAAACTGTCGAGAAGTTATGAAAATGAGGGAGCCCGTAAAGATGATAAAGTCGAGTTTTGAGGAGGGGTTCTGTCCGTATTCTTGTAAAAACAAACGAAAAAGTGATTTTGTTTTGAAAACTTGATTTTTATATATATTTGATTTTTATATATATTTATATTAAGAAATGATATTTTTATTGCATATTTACGTATATTGAAAAAAGGGTTTTGTATTCAAAGTTTGACTTATAAATTTATACTAAGGAGTGACTTGGGTTTAAAATCGTTGGAAAGAGTTTGAGAAAATATTGGTTTGATGTATTAGTAATTATCGGGTTGATTCAATAGTAAATGAACTAAAAAGAAGCTGAATTTTATTAAAATGGAAAGTGATTTTTGAAAATTTAAAAAAGATTTAAAGTATTGAATTTGATTCGTTTAAATTATCAATAAGGGTTTTTGAGAATTAAAGATGGTTTGGTAGGGACTCTTGAAGGATGGCAAATTAAAGCCCAAAATTTAGAAAAAATACTGTAGAAATTTTATAAAACTTCGAGTCTTGTTTAAAGCATTATTTAAAAAAAAAGTTGAATTTAAAAGGGTTAAGTACGATTTTGGTCCCTAACGTAGAGGCTGAAAATTTATTTCGTCCCCGGCCTTTTTTTCGGTACAAAATGGTCCCAAAGGTTTCAGTTTATTTTAAAATCGTCCTTCGGACAAAAATGCTCTTCCCCCTTCTTCCCCAAAACGCAGAACCAGAAGCAGAACCACCACCACTTCCCCCTTCCTCCCCAAAACGCAAAACCAGAAGCAGAACCACCACCACCACCACCACCACCAACACCACCTCCCTTACTCCCACAAAATACCAATAATCAGTTTCAAGATTATTCAAATGCAGAAACTAACATCAAATTTAAAAACAAAACCAACACACAATAACAATAAAATCAGAAAAATAAAAAATTAAAATCAGAATAAAAAGTAGAATCAAAAGATGAAGCAAAGCAAAAATAAAGCAGAAGCAAAAGCATACACAGACGTAGAAACAAAAGAAGAATCATATCCAGATCCAGATGCAGATGAAGAAGCAGATCCAGATACAGAAGCAGAATCGGAAACAGAAGCTGAAGTCGAAGCAGAAGCAGAAGCCGACAGTAGCAGCAGAGCAGTGGCGGAGAAGGAGGACGAGCAAAAATGGCAAACGGCCCGCGAGTGACAGTGGCGGTGTGGCGGTACAGCAGTGCGACAGTGCTGCGGCCTCCCCTTCCCCCTTCTTCCCTCCCCTTCCCCCCGATTCTCCTTCCCTCCCCCCACCCCCACCTCCCGATTCTCTTTCTCCCTCCCGTGGCTTTCTTTCTTTCTTTTTATTTTATTTTATTTTATAATTTTTTTAATGAGGGGTAATTTGGTAATAAAAATAAAAATTGGTAAAAATGACGATTTTAAAACAAACTGGAATCTTTATGACCATTTTGTAGTAAAAAAAGACCGGAGACGAAATAAATTTTCAGCCTCTACGTTAGGGACCAAAATCGTACTTAACCCAATTTAAAAACTATATTATTTGTTTTCGAGTTGTTAAGAAAATAATAAATTATGCTATAATTTTGAAATATGGAGAAAAGTATTTTTGTTTTGAGGTCATTTATTAAGAAAATGATTTTTTCTTTAATTAAACGTTAAAGAAATTTGGATATTTGGAAATTAAAGGTTTTAATGCTGAGTCCAAAAGTATACCAATGAGGTGACGTAGAGGTAAGAGTGATTGATTATTTGGTGATGCGGAGGTATGTGTAATTAAGCGGTGATGCGGAGGTGCGTTTAATAATGTAGCTTATGAGAAGGTATGTGTATGTAATTGGTGATGTGGAGGTATAATAAAGAGAAAGAAAATAAGAAGCCATGTATTAAAAAGATAATTGGAACGGATAATGAATCATGAAAAGTGTATCTCGAATAGGTCTCGTGCCAAACTGCTAACGTGGAAGTTCCCGCCTAACTGATAGCATATGGTATGTTGAATGGGCCTTTGTGCCAAATTGCTAATATGAAAGTGCCCTCCTAACGGATAGCCAAAGGTTGCTAACGCGGGAATGTTTGCCTAATTGATAGCCTGTTTCTACCGTGATGCCAAGATATCCTAACTGACATACCCGTGATGATAATTGTGCCTAACTAACATGGTAAAGAAACCATATTCGGGATACGCCTCGAATAACGTCGGGTTGCGGATAGACAACCGACGCATGAGCTCATGACCTGCTTAGGACAGATATGCATCATATTATTTGTGTATTTGCATTTGATTGTGGTTGTTTATTTAATTTTCCTGTGATTGTGTTGTTTGCCTTGATGACTTGCTTGTGTGCTTAATTAGATATTTTGTTGTTGTTGCGAACTTAGTAATGAATTGAGGAATGCAATTTGTGGCTGATGCACTATTAATGTGTTTGAAACTTTATTTAAGTAAAGTAATTTAAAGAAAGGGATTTAAACAGTTTTAAGTAAGTCTTAGGAAAAACTTTAAGAGTTCAATAGAGAGGACTGTTTTGGAACATGAATTAACTATTTGTAGTTTATTCTGTATTTTTTACGGTATTCACTTCCCTACTGAGAACAAGAGGATGACGTTCTCACCCCCTACAAATTTTCCTTTCAGCAACAGGTTCAGAAATCCTTGGCGCGGAGCCGCGAATGTAAATATGTATTCGTATTTTTTGTAGTTGGTTTAGCTTTAGAATTTCCCCTCGCTATTTATTGTTTTTGATTTTTAAAGGGGTAGCACTTGTATTTGAGTATCTAGAAATAGGTCCATGTAAATAATGCTATGTGAATATATATATATATATATATATATATATATATATATATATATATATATATATATATATATATATATATATATATTTGTGATTAAGTAATTAAAGTGAAAAGTTTTTGTTTTCTTAACTAAAGTTTCAATTCGTATTCACGAAAGCTCAATATTAAATAAACATAGTATATAAATAAAGGAATAGAGATAATAAGTAGCGCTCGGACTTTTAGTGCGATCATGAGGTGCTAAATGTTAGGGAGTTACACTGCTGATGCCAGAGCCGCGACGAGAGGGAGTCGTGCTGCCGTCCTTGTGTCGCCACTGTTCGGTCCGTCCACGAGCTGCCGCCAAAACCGCGCGAGGGGAAGGAGGCGTCGCCATCCTATGGAGCCCACGTCGTCGCCATTTAGCCCACTGCCAAAGCAGAGACGCGCGAGGGAGGAAGGCATCGCGAGGAGTGTCACGCCGCTGCTGCTGTCCGTGCCGTCTTCGTCATTGCCGATCCCCTTTATCGCCGCCGTCGTTGACGAGCCCAGCCACCACCATCATGTGCTCCATTGCCATTGATGGTGGTTAGCTGCCAATCTGGTCTGAGGGAGAGGGAACGCGAATAGAAGAGAAGACGGGAAGCCACCGCCGCTGTTGCTGAACCCCTAGAGCTTCACGCCGCCTCTGCCATCCAAATCCTCGCTACCGTTGCCGGGAACTCTGCCGTCGCCGTCGCCGTCATCGAGGTTTTTACTCGCGGCTGTCACTTGGGGGTTATTGTCGGAGCTATTGCCGGGTCGATTCGGAGTCGCAGTTGTTTCGTTTTGTTATTTCAGGTCGAGTCCTGATTATTATACGTTGCGATTAGAGTCGTTGTGGTTGTTGAGAAAGTGGTTTGGAGCTTAGGTTGCGGTTGCCGCAGTTGCGGTTCGAAGAAAAATGAGTTATGACGCGTTTTAGAGTTTTTGAGTTTTGACAATTGAGGTAGGTGCTTTTTCTAAAAAGCTTATTTTATAATTTGGAATTGTTATAAATAGATATTGATGTGAGAAATACACTTTTTTGTGATTGTATAAGTCTTATGTATTGTTTGGTTGTTTTTGGATGATTATGACTGTTTGGTTGATAGAATTATTGTTTGGATTTGTTGAACGGACGATTGCTGAATCTGTTTCTTTAAAGTTTTGGAAATGAGTTTGATTTGTTGAAGACAATTTGATTTTGGATTGGTTTGATTTGGAAATGGTTTGGTTGAGACCCGAAAAGGGTGGCAAAGTCCAAGTTTTATGGGAGGTGCTGTCAAAATTTCTATAAAATCCGAGACTTTGTTTGAAATGTTATTTTGAAAATACTGAATTATGCTTTGAATTGAATTACTGATAAATGGATTATTGTTTGAACTTATTTTATTAAGAAAATTATTATATTTCGAATGTAATTTATTTAAGAAAAGAATTATGTTTTAAAGTCGATTTGAAGAGGAAAATACTTATGTTTTGGAGTTTGATTAGGTAAGTATATTTGAAGAAGTTTTAGTGAATTTAAAAGAAAATTGAATTTCGATTGACTAATTTCACTTGACGATGTTTTAGGAAAAGTTTGATGTATTCTCAAAAGTTTTGATTTAGCAAAACTAAAACAATTTCCGAGTCTTTGGAAATGCTTTAGATTTAAGAATGAACTTGAAATTTGTTTTCAGTTTAAATGATTTGGTTTTGGTTTAAGTAAGTTAATTTTGAAATTGGTTTGAAATATTTGGATATATGACTTAGTTTTGGTTTAAATTCTATTTTATTTATTCAAATAAAGAAGCTAAGGTTTAAAAGGTTTTCAATGTTAAGGAATTGAGATATGTTGTTCTCCTCTAAAATTTGGAGACTCTGGTGTGGGATTTTATTACCAAATCCTGATTTAGAATGAATGATTTTCAATGATTTTTGGAAGAGATTTATAATTGATATGATTTTGAAGATGTCATTTTTAGAGAATGTTACCAAAAAGAATGGGTTTTGATTTTAAAGAGAAATTTATTTGGGAAATTGGAAATTGATGATGAGTTTGAGTATGTGGTTGTGAAATGCATTGTCCACCGTCGTAGGGGTTGTGGCAGTCTCCCACCTACGTTTGGATGTGAGGGCTGTGGCAGTCTCCTACTCACGTGACATGCTGATGCGGTATTTTACAACCCACACTACTAACCGGCAAGTGCACCGGATCGTACCAAGTAATACTTTACGTGAGTAAGGGTCGATCCCACGAGGATTGATGGATTAAGCAACAATAGCGTTTGATAGGATTAGTTAGGCAAGCAGAAAAGAGTGTTTTGGTATTCAAAGAGCATTAAACACAGACAAATAAATAAGTTGGAAATAATATAATGAGAAGATAGTTACGGTTTCAGAGTTATCTATTTTTTCGAATTAACTTTTATTACTAATTAATTTAATCATGCAAGATTTAATTTCATGGCAAACTATATGTGACTAGGCCCTAATTCCTTAGACCTTCCTAGTCTCCTCTAAAATTCATTAACTGCCAATTCCTTGGTCAATTAATTCCAATTAGAGGGTGATGATCAATTTCTAGTTCATATGCCAAAAGAATCCTAATTATCCACAAATAAAGGGATTATATGTCATATATCTCGTTAAATACAAACAATTAAAAATTCAGTATAATATGTTTTCAAGCTGTTGTTCAAGTAAAGAGCTTTTCCAAATTTTACAAGAACTCAATTAGAACATGGGTCATACTTCCGTTCCACCCACATTCATAAAATAAAGAACGAAAATAATTATTAGTGATATAAATCAAGACATGAATTAAATTAAAAAGATCAAACGAATCAATCCATGAAAATAGACAGAGCTCCTAACCTTAACAATGGATGATTAGTTGCTCATGGTTCAGAGAAGAAAAATAAGGGTTCTAGTAAAAATATGTTGTGTGTTCTCTCTAAATGTACAGAGTTCCTATTTATAACTAATCCTAATAAATTTAAAATCTAAAAATAATATCTTTTCCTCCAAATCAAAATTGAATTTAAATTCGAATTAATTAACAAGTCTTCCGCTAATGGGTGGAGACCACTTGATTTGTCCATTCTGCAGCTTCTAATCTGCGTTTTCTGGGCCGGAAACTGGGTCAAAACGCGGCCCAAAATCTACGCCAGCGATTTCTGTAAATTCTGCAGATCGTGCACGTCATGCGTACGCGTCAGTCACGCGGACGCGTCGGTCATGCGGACGCGTCGCTGAGCAAATCTTCAATTTACGCGTGCGTGTCACTCATGCGCACGCGTCGCCATGGATACTTCCAGATCACGTGCACGCGTCAAGCATGCGTGCACGTCGCTCCTCGCAGCTATCTCCTTTAATTCTTGTATTGCAGAAACTCCATCAAATTCCGTCGAATGCTACCTAAAATAAATAAAATTGCACAAAACTCAAAATAGTATCTATAGTGGCTAAAATATAATTAATTCTTAATTAAACTCGACAATTTAAGTGCAAAATGACTAGGAAAAGATAGACAAGATGCTCATGCATCACATGCATTGATTTGGAAAGTCGCTATGTGCCTTTGGCAAGGGCTGTGGCAGTCTCCCGCTTGTCGGAGGTAGCGGTGCCGGCGTAGGGGCCGAGGCAGTCTTCCGCCTACGTTGAGATGTGAGGACTGTGACAGTCTCCCGCTCACATAACCTTTCTGCTGTCAGAGTGAACTCGGGCACTATAAGGCGAAAAAGTGTGCCGAAAACTATAACTCATGGGCGCAAGATAAAGGCTGGGCACTAGAAATAGTGAGCATGGCACTATAACCCTAGTCGTGGCAGAAAGACGACATTCCGGGGATGTGTCAGGTTGGTATTTTGAACCGACAAGTGATATCACGAGCCAAAATAAGATATACATTCATCATATGCATCCATGTGGCATTATTTGGGTGTGCATATTGTAATTGGTTTGCCTATGTGAATAATTATGTTTAACTTCTAATTGCTATACTTGATGTAACTGCCTTGTTTGTGTTTGAACCTCTCTACTTGTGTTTGTAACTGAAATCGGTTGGATTGTAGTGAATTGGATGTTGATTGAGTTGTTTAGACCTGAGGCCGTGATTGATTATGTGATGGGATGGAGGCCGCGATTGGTTTGTGTCTTTAGTTTTTTCATATTTAATACAAAAGGTTTTGGATTTTGAAGAATAAATGGATTTCTCTTTTAAATTGGATTTCGGATTTTTTTTAATTTTTGATGTAAACCTTTGGTTTTTAAGAAAGATACATAAGACGAACAACGATCACTGTACTCTGAAAATAGTTTTATTTTACATATCTTATTATAGCATTTCCCTAACCCTATAGTGAGAACCAACGAGAACGATGATCTCACTCTCCTACAGGTGTTTCCTTTTCAGGATACGAACGAATAAGTCTCAAAGAGTTTATTTTCGTTTTTGTTTATATGATGTATTGTATTGTTTTAGATATATTTTCCCTTGCCTTTATCTTTACACTTTTGTAAGAGGGATATGATTTGTTTTATGAAATGCTTGTAAGTCAATATTATATATAAATATTTATACATATTCTTGTTATGTGTTGTGTATGGTTTGAGTATGTATTTATGTTTTCAATTAAAAGTCTTTTGAAGGGTTATACAGTTTTTAAGTTTTAGCCAAGCTCCTAAACTAGTATTAAATATATTTTTGAGTCGTCGTAATATCCGAACTATTAAAGTGACGCAGTCGGAAGCGTAACATTCTGATAGTAAAGGTGTTACAACAACTATTGATACGATTTCAATTTATAGGTAGAAAGTTCAACTTGTTTTATTAAAAAATATCGCAAGTCAAATTTGGACGGAGGCTGTGATCCTTAGTTATAACCCAACCCACTTATACCTATAAATCAAAATTTGAATAAAATAAATAAAATGTACTAAATCAAAGGTACGTGTTTTTTCCTTTTAGCGGATTTTTTGGTATAAGATCAAATATCGTTCAGGAACAGTTATCACAAAATTAGATTAACATTCTCAACAGTTCTGTAATACTAGGTCTATCGAGTAACTACCTATAGTATAATAACTCTATAAATACAAAATTCTAACTACGTAAAAGGTTTCCTATTCATTCTGAATAATATTATATTTATTTTCTATTTTTACTAACTTGAACGTCAGAATACCTTTGCAAGTATCCGCTGTTACAGTTTCTCTTAAAGTTGATGTATACCTCTTTTATTTTACGCAAAGAAAAAAATCAATTCCCGAATAAGACGAGCTATACCTCAAACTGGCTTATTAAGAAGGAACAAGTAGTATATGCGCTTATACACGATTTATATTAAGATATAATATATTTATGTATTCATGTATCTATAACCAAAGAATTAAGATGATTTATTAAGTGTCATATATATTTCAAATTTAAAAGGCTTTAGCACAGCTTCGCTTTTTCGATTAGAGTCTAGTTAGAGAGACAATGGACTATTTGTACAATATGTACAATATATTATTGCGTTACAAAATGAACATCTCTCATACTATCTAGAATAACCATCCGAATATTAGGGATAATAAATATCTTCCCAAAAACTTAAACTAATTTTGGGGCTCACTAAGGATTGAACTCTTGACCTTTCGAATCTAGCGCTCTACTACCATGTTATGATACCACTCATTCTAAAAATTTCAGTTGATGGGAAAAGATAACACTAATGATTATATTTCTAATACTCCATAAACCTCCATTGTACACATTGTACAAATATTCCATTGACTCCTCATACTTTCCTTTCAATTATAGCTAAAAAGCTTAGGTTATATCTAAGCACTTTGATTATTGATACTGGAAATGTTCAAATTGCATACCCTAGCCTTTTTCAGCTTTATATATGTACAATTTAGTTAGCCTTAAGCACACATGAGCAAAAAAAAAAAAAAAAAAAATTATGTTGTGTTGAGACCTTTGAATGTGTACGGCATAATCTTTGACTAACATCTATTCTCTTAATTATTGATATTATCAATTATCATCACAATTAAACAACATCATGTGATTAGTTATCATGAAGGATTTCATTAAAAATGTAGCAGGTATATGCCCACCTTTTTATAAATTTAGACTCACTATGGATTAACATAAAGTTGAATTGGTTTGAGGATTCACACATTTAAACGGAATATATATAGTTATAATAAGATGTAAAAGTTAAATAAGTTTAGTTTATCGGGGGAAAAATGTTTAGTTAAAAATTCTGATCTAGGCGTAAATTCTTTGTATTATCGACAATCATATTATCATAGAGATTGATTTGTTGTACACTATTAATATAAAAGTATTTTATATAACCAATAGATTATATATATTGTTACCTAGCTAAGCAAATATTTTTTTTTTAAGAAAAACACTATTTTTTGAAAAAAAAGAAAGAAATAAAAAATAAAAATTATTTATTAACGATAAATATAAAAATCTTATGATTATAAATAGGAAAGTCATAAATTTTTTTAAAGCATTGTGGAAAAAAAGCAAAAAATGGATGATATAATATAGGACTTTTTTTTAAAGGTAAACACGACATAACCTTTTAAAGATAAATAAAAAGAAAAACATAAATTTATTGATGATATATAAACACAAAAATTTTATGATGA
This sequence comes from Arachis hypogaea, assembly GCF_003086295.3. Lineage (NCBI taxonomy): Eukaryota > Viridiplantae > Streptophyta > Magnoliopsida > Fabales > Fabaceae > Arachis > Arachis hypogaea. The sequence continues at coordinate 145,720,964 of NC_092051.1, read as the reverse complement.
TAGATAAGTTCTTTTTAAGGTAAATATAATTTTTTAAATAGAAATATAGGAAGAAAAAGTAAACACAAAAATTTTGTAGTGATAAATATATGTATTTTGTTAAGCTAAATACAATTTTTTGAATAAAAATTTATTGAAAAGAAATACAAAATTTTAGGACGATAAATGCTTAAATTTTTTTAAGAAAAACATAATTTTTAAAGAGAAATAAAGGAAAAAACGAAAAAAATATTGACGATAAATACAAAAAAATTATGCTGATAAGTACAATCTTTTGAAAAGAAACATAATAATAAAATACAGAAATTTATTAATAATAAACAAAGAACTCCGATGTTATTCAAGTTATAATATTTATTATTCAACTAAAATAAATGTCTGTGTTTTTTACTAAAATATTTGTTTTTAAACTAAAATTTATCGGTTTTTCTTTTGTCTTATTCAACTAAAAAATTACGCAATTGAATATAAACTGTATTATTCAATTAAAATTTTGGTGTTTTATTCTTAACTAAAATTTCCGTGGTATTATTTTTATTCATTCATAAAAAAATTGTACAGTTGTAAATACTTTTTGTATTTTTTAATCAAAATTTCTATTTTTTCTTTTGTTTTTCTTTGTTATATTTAAATACAATTCAACTTAGATTTTTTTTTTATGAAATCCTCTATTTTTTAAGAGAAATAGAAAAAAATATAGAAATTATTTTATATTAATCATAAAATATATTTAATGAAAGAGATTAGAAGTAGCAACATTGTTAGCAAAAGAAGAAGAGAAATACATGATTTTCACGATCGAGCCAAAGAGTGGTGTAGGTAGTTTTTGTTAGGTCAATTAATAAGTGAGCAAACTTACTTAGATTTAATTACTAAAAACATTTGTACATTTAGCATGTGAAAGTAGTATGGGAAAGAATACAACAATTAGAGAGGTGAATAATCAAGCTAGCTATTATGACGAAACTATATAACAATTAGAGAGGTGATTAATTTATCGGATTTTAAATTAAAGGTGATATATACACTACGCCAAAAGTGCAAGATAAATAGTTTTAAGAGAATTTTGCGGCAATTTTGAATCGCTACAAAATGGTTTTGTGGCGATTTTTCAATCGTTGCAGTATTAGTACCATCCAGCGATTTAGCATCGATTTTTACCAACTACTAAAATAGGCGCCACAAAACTACTAAAAACCAAAATTGCGGCACTTTTTAAACCGTTACATTTTTTAAAATTTTTTTCAATACATGAGATTTAAAATGAAAATAAAAAGCAATAAACTACAGTAGTTGATACCACGATTCTTTACTATAATGGGTGTCATATTTTGTTATTATTTTATCCTAGTAATATATTAGACCATAAAAAATATCTAATATCATTAATTTTTTTGACATATTTCAAAAACATGATGAAGAACAAGTCATGATTGAATATGTGAGCTTTACAAAGTGTGTGGACAGCTCAAAAATCATGGGAACAGAAAATTCTATCATATTTTTTTGCTACGCTTTAAAAGAGTTCTAATAGATAGAATAATTTTTTTTTGTACTATATGTATGTTTTTTAATGTCTTGTACTATATTATATAAAATTATTTTGCACTTATTATGCAATGAAGTTCAAATGCTTGATTTCGTTTGGATTCGTTATAAAACTTTCCAAAAAAACGAGTATACAATAATGTTTTAACTAATTTTGTTTTATTATATCACCACCTCTCTCCTTCCTTCCTTTATTTAGTTTGGGACTATCCACTTCAAAGTTTAGTTATACAACTCCTTCACGAACTCATTTCTTTTCACGTGGTTCACCAAAAGAACCCACACTTCACTTTCCATTGGAATACAACAACCCTATTCCAAAATAACAGAGTATAGAATAGTATTTGAGAATTGAAATTGTGAGGAATAAAATTTTTTTGTGGAAGAGTCTTCATGAAAAATTTTTGGTACTACAACAAATCTATCGACGATTTACATCCACTCCTACTATTTCCCCAAGATACATGTTGAAAGATGAATCAATTTCTCATGTCTTGTTCCAATATCTTCTGTCTTCAATAATCTGGAGACTAAACTCAATAACCCCTGACCTATAACAGAGAGAAGAGGAGACCTTTTTCAACCGGTGACAACGAGCCTTATCTTGAACAGCAGCTCAATTTGAATGTAGCCAAAAGATCCTTCTCATCGCGGCTCTGTACTGAAACATTTGGAAGATGAGAAATCGAAGTGTCTTTGAAAAACTTGTAAGCCCATTATCTAAAATAGTGCAAGAGGCCAATAATTTAGTTCGTAAACGCATTAGGCACACTTGATGATTGCTGTTATTTCCATTTTACTGTTACTTTACTTCTTTTAAATTAACTGTCATCCAATCACATTTGGTGATAATTAAAAATAACATTTTTTTATACTTCCGTATAAAAACACTTTTATTTTATTTATAATAATAAAATAATATCTGTCTTAGAAAAAAATAAGGAATGAACTACTTTACTTTTGTTGTTATTGATATATGAATAAGAGAATGGAATATAATGTTTACGCTTCATTACTTACACCGTTATTCAAGCCATATGTCAGCACGCATGGTATACTCACACCATGATTATGATTGAAGGAGGAATAACACCGTAGCGGATACTTCAATTAATAAGTGAATAATCATCAGAAATATTTGAAACAAAAAAAATTAGGCAAAAAAATAGTCAGAATATATTTTATTTAGTATTTATTAATTATTATAATAATTAATGAATATTACATAAAATCAAAATAAATTTTAGCTATTTTTTTTGTTTCATTAATATTATTGATAATTATAATAGTAGATATAGCATTATTATATTTAACTTATAAATTATAACCTTAGAGCTTATTTGAAAACAAAAGGTTTTGGAATTTAATTGATTTTGAATTGAATTGTAAATGTTACAAAACCACTTCTTCTAACAGTTTAAATTGATAAGAAGAGACAATATAAATAATTATATTTCTAATAATAAATCAAATTGACCGTCTAGAGCCGGTTCAAAATTTACCAGAGGTCGGCCAATGAGATTGGCGGCTAGGGTTGATTTGCCAAGCTCCCTCCCAAAACCTTTTTTTTTTTTACACAAACTAGGATGGGTTGTCTTACAGCTTAATATTTCCTAAAAAACTAAACCTAATGAAGCTTTTGTTTTTTGTTTTTGTTCTTTGTCCTTTCTCTTTTCAAAATAGCATGCTTAATTATTCACATTAAAGTGAAGAAAAGTTATAAACATATCTCCAAATTATATGGATTGAGAAAGATGCCGACAGAACGTGTGAGTAATCGGATTCCCAATATAGGATTGAAGAAAATAAAATGTACTTTACACAGTTTACATACACTACTTTGAACTTTAGAAGCCAGGGACCATGAGACAAAAGAATTTATGAACCAAGATACATGAGAGCCGAAATAACTACAGAGCTTATTCATGGAACATAAAAGTTCCTCCTAATAGTTTATATCATCGTTGGCTTTAATAATAATAATAATAATAATAATAATAATAATAATAATTATTGGCAGTAGCTAGTGAGGCACTTATACTTTTCAAAAATATAAATTCTTTATTTATTTTGTGTTTGGTAAATTAAAAAGTCTATGTATTTATGTTTGTAATTCTTAAAAGATTGGAGTGTTTTTTAAAGAATCTAAAGTAAATTTCAAAAAAATAATTTATACATATTAAAATTAAAAAATGTAATATAATTTCGTATATTAATTAATTTTTAAATTTAACTCTTACACTTATGTTTATTATAATATTTTTAAAATTTAAAAATTATTTTATTAAATATAATTATTATTATTTATATTTATTAAAAATTATTTTTAATTTAATTTAATGGACATAAATACTATAATTTTTTAAAATTTATCTTTTAAAAATTAATTTTTATAAATTATTATTAAAAAGTAAAAACTTTAACAAATCAACTCTTAGCATAGAGTCCTACTTGCACGTACGTGACCAGATTCTGTGTGAGTGTGTCCATGGAGATCCAGAAATGCATTTATACATTGTTGAATATAACACACAAATTATTATAGGAGTCTGAAATCTGAATGTGTGAACTCTTAACCTACCCGATTCTAGCAGAAATCTTTGAAGACAATTTTGAGCCATATATAAATACTGGCCGACGTAAGTTATTAGTCTTCTTTTTTTTACTTGTTTAAATTTTATGGAGAGATTATCTTACTATATATAAGAAAGTTTTTATAGTGAAAAGAGATAGAGTTTGATTTTTTTTTCTCAATTTTTATAAATTATCTTACTATATTTTTCTCAATTTTTAATATTTTTGTCTTATTGTTTGTCTTATGTTAATTTTTTTGTTTGAGATTGTAGCGGCCTGGCCCAGGACACGTGCAGATCGACCCAACCCGCGGAATACCCGACCTGAGCGGTCGATCACGTGCAGCTCACCACTCGACCCGGACACGCGTCCCTGACAGCTCTCCACTGCAGCTGTAAGGAAGCTTCGAGGAAGGTGGGCCTGTCCTGGTAGGACCCACCTCTGACATAGTATAAATAGGGAAGGACCTGCCCTTCCCCCAGGTACGTCACACTCTCCCATCTAACCCTTTTCCCGCCTGCACATTGCTGACTAGAGTGTCGGAGTGTCTTTGCAGGTGGCACCCCCCTTATTCTCCTCCCACAACGCGTACTCGGCTACTCGGCAAACCCGACTCCAGCACGATCGTGGTTGAGGCATTCTCACCCCTCGCATTACCACCCGACCTGTTCGGAATCCGACAACCGAACAGAGATAATAAAAATTAAACTCTAAATTTTTAGTCAAAAAAGATTTTATATCATATTATAAAATTATTTATTATAAAAATTTAAATTAATAAAAAAAGCACGCAAATAATTTATTTTTAACTATATATTCATAGTTAGTTATAGAAAAGGAAAGATTGAAATTATGACACAAAAATGAAAAATATAACACAACCAAAATTATATGTAACTAGAAGGAAAATAAAGTTATGTGAAACAGTGAAAGTTTAATAAAAAAAATATGTATTTTTTCTGTGCATGTTTTACGTGCTGAAATTTTTTCGGAGAACATAATAAATTTTAGCTTAAGTAGAACTATTTGGAGAGTTTTGATTTCGTCAACAGTTAAATTATTTACTTACTTTATCTTGGTTGACAAGATGAATATTAAAGAAAAATTGAGTATGCTAAAATTAGGGGTGTGTATGAGTCGGGTGAAATTAGGTTTGATGTGATTTAAATTTGGCCCAAAATATATACTGGGCCTATTTATGAGACTCGAATCTGACCCTAAATTCGATAAAATATATACATTTTCGGGCCACGATTATATCAGGTAAAAGCTAGGTGAAAATTGGGCCATCAACATTACATTACCTTGATACCTTCTTATAAGATAGCATGTGAAAATATCCAAATTTTCAAGACTCTAACCATTATTTGACATAGTAAAATTCACTTAGAAAAATATAACTAGAACCAACTCTTCTCTAAAATTAAAGCATAACCATAATCAATACTAATATTGTCTAATAACACCAAATATTTAAATCAATACAAATAACACAAAATTATGCATTAATTAGTCTAAAATCTTATACATTTTAAATATAAAACATTAACTTATAGTCTTATAATAACTAATAACACAAAATATTAAGGTTTATAATACTTAAATTTCACATAAGAATAGCCATCATCCATCACTAATAACACAAAATATTAATTGTGTATGATGATCGGGCCATCGGGTCGATTTCGGGCGACCCGAACTATAGTCCGGACTCGACCCAAAATAATGATCGAGTCTATTTTTGAGACCTTTATTCAATTCTAAACCCGATGAAATCACACCAAATTAGTTCTTAATATATTCGAAGTTGGACTAGATCTTCGAATCGAGCAGACCATACACACCCCTAACTAAGACTTCTTGATCAGAGGAATAATATTTGTCTTATGTAAAAAAAAATGTTAAAAATATCCATCACTTATTTGTTTGGCTGTGACAGGTGTGGTGCGCAACAATAGTGGTTGAGGAGAATTTGTTGGTGTTGCAATAATAATTTATAGATCGTTTCTGAACTATAAAAAATAAAATAATATAGATCTCTTTTATTATTGATAATAATATTAGAAATAATGAAATAAATTTATTATTTAATTTAATTTTTTATTTTATTTTATTCTCTTTTGATCAACTTTGTTGTGTTAAGTTTTTTTTTGGTTTAAAAAGATATTTAATTAATTTTTGCGTATATATATATATATATATATATATATATATATATATATATATATATATATATATATATATATATTAGCACAAATTAAAAGTATATTATATATGAATACCATAATAATTATAATCATCAATATATAGCCGACGAGTCCATAAATAAGCAAAAATTCCAAAATATTTACTTTTTCATATTATATATATAATTTACACTTACAAAATTAACAAAAGAGTAGACATTTATTAGATGCCATCTAAAAGAAAAAGGTGCAGAATCTTTACCTAGACTCATTACCCCATGCATATATAAAAAACAGTTTTTTTTTCTTCCCTATATAAGTCTCTATTCCTATGCTCATTTTATGTATGTGTTTATATATTATATAATAACTAGCATTAATTACTAATTTGAAATAATCCAAATTCAATTTGGCCTTTAATTTACCCTAAAATTCTAAATAAAGAAAAACAAAATATAAAAACGGATATAATCACAATTTTTCCAGAGAAGTGTGTTCTAGAATTTTTCCTGAAATTGCAGTGGCAAGTACTGCCGTGAAGTTAGGATCACTTGTCAAGGAAGTGGCCATTTCTTGAACCAAAAACTTATGGATATAAGAAGAAGAAGAAGACTTGTTTTGAGCATTGTGATCAATGTCAACGGAACTTATTGAATTTTTGACCAAGTCAAGAGTAGTTGGAGATGACGTAATACGTGATGATGGTGAAGAAACTAAAGGGATTATTGTTTCACTTGAATGGCTTTGGGATGAGACAAGTGAAATTTCAGTTTGGCTACGCCCATGGTTGTGCTCCCCTTCATATGTTGCTACAAGTATTGTTGGGTCTTCAACACTTCTTTGCACCTAATAATCCATATAATTAAATAAAGATGAGAATATTATTGAAAATTAAATGGAAAAATCAAAAGTATTATTCTTTTAGATATTTATTTACCTTCTTTTTCACTGGGCAACTTGGGGCGAAGGAGCAACGAAAGTACGCTCTTGGAGAAGGGTTGTCTCTAGTCACCTTTTGACCATATTTCCTCCATTGATATCCATCCATCACATACTACATTAAATATCCAAAAACTTTATTACTTGAAAATAAACATAAACTTTTTTAATATAGGCTATTTTTTATATGAAAAAAAAAATTGATATTTTTGTTAAAAATAAGATTATTTAGTATAATTACAACTGAATGAATTTTACAGGTGGAGAATCAATTTCTGTGTATTGTAACACGCAAAATGCATGTTGGACACGTGACATCATTCTCCTTGCAATACACAGGATGCACATCTTTTTTTACATGTTCATAATATTATAATACACTTCAATAGTAAAAATATTATTACCAGTAAATAATTGTGTAAAATGTTTTACATTATTAATATATTAAAATTAAACTCTTAACTAATTCGTTAAAATTCAATAGTAAAAATATTATTACGGTTATAAAATTATTTATCAAAAAACAAAAAAACAGATTGTTGTTGAGGAATTTACCAAGCTAGAATCAGATGCATCTGTCTTCACAAGAACCTTGGAAACCTTATTATTATTATTATTATTATGAACAATGTTATTAGGCCTTTTGATGAATAATGACTCCTCCTCATCGTTACAATTTTCATAGCTTTCAGCTTTTCTCTTCCGCGATTGATGATGATTATAACAATCAGATGATGTGTTCATCAATTTGGTCAAATGCTTCTGCAAAGCTTCATAGCTAACGCACATGTGAGTCAACGTTTCCGTAAGCCTCTTGTTCTCACTACTCAAACGATGTAACTCTTCAACCAAAACTACTTCTGCCTGAAAATCACAAGGTCACAATCGTAATTATAACCATTGTTAGAGGTAGAAACTCAGGTGTTGTCAATTCATAGCTGATAGCCATTAAATGAAAAATTAGTCAAATCATTTAATTAAAGTTAACTGCGCTTGAGTTTTCACTCACAATATACATTCGAATGTTCTATTATTGAGCTAGGGACTGTTTAAATCTTTAATTTAAAAAAAAAAGAACTAACCACAGTAGGGTTCACATGAGTTGGAGAAGGAGAAAGATTGAGGTTGAGTGAAGTATCAACGCATGTTGAATCCATTTAATTTGCTGATCTGAATCTGTCTGTATTCTACGAAATCAAAGGGATCGGATCATGTAGCGAACAAGCTTAATTAATTAAGCTGAGTAATGGTTGTTAATTGGTTTGATTACTAAAACCTTGAAGTGAAGTGAGAGAGCAACAGAAAGGGAATTATATAGAGAAAGAATCAAAGAAGCTAATTAGGACGAAGAAAGTGACAAGTTTGATTGTAGAAGAGAAGGGAAGCGAAGGAAAGTTGCTGGAAATTAGTGTGAAACAGCAACGTTCGCTGTGCTCTTGTCAGCATACTCTCGTCATTATTAATATTTAATTATGCTTATTGCTTAAGCCTTTTAACTTTTTAATATCTTAGTTTATTAATATTTAATTATTTTCACATGTGTCGACGTAACGAACCTTCCCACCCGACATAAACAAACTAAAACGGGGGAAGAAACGTGTGGATATGGAGACATGATTGGCCGTTATATATATTTTATGGTGAAAATTCAAACGTAATCGACTTTACATAAAATTAGTAGATAAAAATTTAGTTAAATCAGTCAAGTTATTTAATGGCTTCTAATTATTAACTTTACGTGAATTGTTTGCATTTTAAATATTCACGGCGCTAATAAATTTTTGATGGCTTAGAAAAAGATTTATGGTGATTTATGATGTTTCTCTATCAACTAATATAATTATGTAATTGGCTTTGATCATCACCGTAAGACTTAAGAATATATTCTACTTTTTTTCTTCTTTATAAGGAGAACGCTAAACTGCCAAAGCATTAAGCATCTTCTTTGTCTTTCTTTAATTTCTTGTTGACCGTGTACTTCAATTTATTTGAGCCTTTAAACACCTTGTATAATAATTGTCTTCATTTAGATTCTCTTTATATATATATAAAAAAAAAATATTCCGATTCCCATTTTCAAGCTTGATAGACTTAACGTCTGTATGTAATTAAGGTCTGACAGATCTTTTTATTTTATTTTATTTTACGATAAATTATCAAAATAATATTAAAAATTTATATCATTCACAAAAATAATCTTATAATAAGCAAATAACAAATGAACTCTACAAAAAAAAATTGACAAACATAACAAAAAAACTTTTTTTTTATCAGTAGAAAATTTTATATTTGGCAAAACATTTTTTTTTTGTATAAACATTTAGATAAATGTTCAAAAAAATTTATTTTTTATTTTTTAAAAAGTTTTAGGTCATTTGGCATAAAATTATCATACTTTAAAGATAAAAATAAAAAAATCTTATTTTTCAGTATGAACATAATATTTTCAACAATAAATAACATGATTAAAATTTCAGTATAATTAAATATGTATTCTAAATTAATTAATTGGACTCATTTTAATTAATTAATTTTATATTGATAAAGAGATTAAAATGAGTCCAATTAAATAATTTGAGACACTTTATTATTGATGATATTACACTAACATACACTTTAATACTCTATGTCAATATATACTATATTAACAATAGTTGAATTAAGAACAAAAAAATATAATTTAAAAATTTAATAACCAATTTAATTATTTTCAAAAGTTATAGACTATTCTAGTGATTGGTAAAAATTTCAAAAATCAAATTTGGACATTTCCTCGAATATGAATATAGTACCCTTATGTGCAGTTATCCTACTACCTTAGGATTAGATAATTATTTCAAAAGATCCATTAATTATGAATCAATATATATATATATATATATATATATATATATATATATATATATATATATATATTCTTACATGATTAAAATATATTAACTTATTAAAAATAAGATTACTTAAGGATAAATTTGAAAAAATAATTATTGTGAGAATTGATGGTAACAATTTTTTATATTATCTCTTCATCCTGCTTCTGCTTCTCAAGTAGAAACACAAACACAAAAAAAATTTACTTATTTTCTTACAAAACATAACTAAATAGCTCAGAAAATGAAATAATTATAAGTATTTATTTCTATAAAAAAATAAAAAGTATTTCTCTAATAATTATGAAAACAAAAACAAATGAGAACGTTCCCTGCTAATAATGTTACCATAAGGTCTAATTTGAATAAACAACTTAAATAACTATTTTTAAAAAAATAGTTTAAACAATGAATGATTATATTAAAAAGTAGTTTATAAATAAGTTATTTTGTATTTGAATTTTTAATTCTAAAAGTACTTATTTTATAGAAATGTGATAAAAAGTAGTAGTATTATGAGAAAAATAGTCATTTTTTTAACTTCTTTATAAATTTTTAAATAACTTTTTAAAAAATTACAATTTAATTTTAAAAATTGCACCAAATATTAATACTACTATTTTTTAAAAATAAAAAATTTAAAAAAATTACTTTTAAAGTTTTTTAAACGGACCCAAAATATAAGTAAATGATAAAAAAAACAATTTTCAAGTGCCCTCTAGAAACACTCGTGCCGTCGTGTGTTTAGTTAGAGGGGGATGAATCATGAAATTAAAGTTGCAACGCGCAAATTGAAAAAAAAAAATTGCTACATAATTTACTGAGATTTTGAATTTTTGATGACTTAAAACACAGACCTTGACTTGAACTTGGACTATTGGAAACTACAAGAGTTCAAAAAATTGGATTACCCTGATGCTGCATTTGGAAGAAAGACTTAAATTGAGAGATGTGGCTAGAAGATAGATATTAAAAAATAAGACTAAATTAAATTTTTATATTGTATTTAGTATAAAATATATTATACTGATGATGAGTTATGTCTTAGTATTATATATTTAGTTTAAGATAAATATAAAAATTAAAAGATAAATTTAAAATTTAAAAAGTTAAATAAAAGTATTTTTTTTAAAAGACATTTTATTAAAGTTTTAGTATTTGTTTGTTTTCAAAAATTTTAGTCTCATATGTCTCTACCTTTTAAGGTAGTATTTGTTTTGAGATTGGTACTAAAATTTTTGTCTTTATCTCCAAAATTTTAGTATTCCAGTATCTTCAAAAAGTGGAGATACAGGAGACTAAAATTTGTAGAGATGGAGACTGAAACTTTAATAACATTTTATACATAAAATACCTCCATTTCAATTAATTAATTTCAATTTTATCCTTTGTACAAATTAAATTAGAATTTCATTCTTGTTTCAATTTCTGTCTCTCATTTTGCACCAAACAAAATACTGAGATTTATTTTAATCCCTGTCTCTCAATCTCAATCTTTTTATCTCTGTCTCTCCACCAAACGCCACCTAAAAATACTGAAAAGATTAAAATTTTGTATTACAAGATTAAAATTTTAGTTCTAATAATTTTTTATCACCAAATACAATGTTGAGTCTCATTTTCAATCTTTAAAAATAAATACTACTTTAAAGATAATATTGTGAATCAACTTTTGTGGTGAAAAGAGAAACAGTGTTATAACAATTTTAACATTTTTATAGATTAAAGCAAGGTGTAATTGATTTTAATATAAAAAAATATTAAGCGTGATAAATACTATTGAATAAGATATATAAGCTAGAATTTCAGATAAAAGTATAGAATAGAATTGTTATGAAATTTTTAGTACATTCAAAATAAATTTAGTATTTGGATTATTTAGATACATTAGTTTATACATACATGCTGTGCGTGTGTGTAAATTTCTCTGTCATAATTATAATTTATGACTTTATCAATTAGTTTTCAAAGACTATTTTTGTAATATAAAACTGTTATATTAATCTTTTCGAATTAGATTGTTATATAGTTAATTTTATTTTAATAAACTGTTAAAACTTAAAATTGATTATCCTAAAATAAAATGTTACGTTCCAAACATTTTTTTGTAAAATGATTTGTCTATGTTTTGTTTTGAAAAGAAACGAACAAAATAAAATAAAATATAAAAATTAATTTTTAATTAATCAATATTAAATAATTTTATTTTAAAATTTATAATTTAAGATTTAAAATTAATATTTTATTATTTAAAATTTAAAATTTAAAATATATAAAATAATTTATTTCATTTAACTACTGTTAATTTTTATTTTTTTTAAATGAGTGTGGTTGGAAGATATTGAGATATACATATAAAAAGGATTAATTAGATGTCAGATATACAAGCGTTTTTGTAATAAAGTTTAACTAAGTTAATATAAGTTTAAGAAAAAAGAGAATACACATATATATACGTCATCGCTTTTATTTTTTTAGGGTTCTATAGCATAGAAATTTTTGTTAGATGGTATAAAATTTATTGATATAGCACAAAAATATTTGCACATAGTAACTATAAATATATTTTATTAGTTGAATGCATGAGTTAATGTTTTAAATATGTGATTTTCTAAAAATTCATATACAGCACACCAAAATTTCTGTACCATACACTAAGATTTCAATATTATATACTAAAATTTATATATTGTGTGTATTTTGTTAGTTAGATATCAATATTTTAGATATGTGATTATTCAAAAATTTCTGTGGTGGACACTAAATTTTTTGTGTTATACATGAGTGTTATATACAAAAATGTACATGCTTTGATTTTTTAAATAATAATAATAATAATAATAATAATAATAATAAAATAAGACAGAAAAAAGTTGTGTGTGTAGACCAAAAAAAAACTTAGTTAAATTTGATTCAAAAAATACTTTGCTAAATTCAAAAAATACTTTGCTACTTAGCTAGCTTTAATGAATTAATAATTTTGATAAAACTAAAGGTGACTGAAACAAATAAACGGTTATTAAAATATCTATGCAAGTCAAGCTAAGCTCTCAAGTCAAGTTTAGTTTAGTCCTTACTCCTTATTATAACTTTGGCCTAATTGCTACATATGGACCGGGCACACTATTCATGGTTTTGAATCCTTCATGAAAGTGATTCATAATTTCATATACATTGTCATGTCATAATAATGTGATTGGTTTAATTATTTTGATTATGATTGAAACGTGCACTTCGTGTGTTCTTGTTTTTATTAAAATTTGCTCATCGGTGACCTCAAATTCACAACGTCACTGTATGACGTCATCACCTAACATTATATTTGGTCTTCAATTTCTCCACTTTTTCCACATGATTCCACTTAATCAACTGTTTTGAACTTTCCAACTAACCCTTTTATCTTTTTAGTTTGTACGCCTATTTTTTTCTTACATGGAAATTGCTTCCTCTATTTTGATCATTTTCATTAAATAATTTAACTTTGACGTTAATTCTTCTTTTTTTTTTTTTTTGCTAAAGTTTGATGACAAATTTAAGGATAATAAAGTGTATTTCCTTAATGCCGAGGTATAATCAAAATTATCTCAAACAATCTGTTTTTTTTTTTTTAAATCGTCTTTCTATTAACATATTTCAACCTTAGCCCTTCTTCCTCATTTTTTAAATTATTTTTTATTTTTATAACCTTTTATTTTAAAAAGGATATCACCATGGTTCGTTGCTTTAGTTGTAGCTCCGATATTATTTATTTACTGTGTTCTCTTAATGTGTCCGTTACATAATGGAGCTACTTATAGCGATACACAAATTTTCCAGCCCAAAATAATAATAATAATAATACATAAGTTTGTGGACCTTTGATGCTGCATAAAGTAATGTACGTGGAAGACTATAAATTGGTGGTGGTTTTAGATAGTCAATCAAAAATAATTTTCCAACAGATTCAAAAGTATCTTTCAAAATCAAGGGAAAGTCAAGTCTAGGCATAAAATAATAATAATCTCTTTTACATTATGGATTGACGTCATCAAGCTGACATAAGCCATATTAGTTATAGGTGTATGGTATGATGTTTATATATATTACCTAATTTATTAAGAATAGATAAAAATTAATATTTAAATTTAAAAATATACAAAAAATAATTTTTTAATATTTAAAATTTATCATAAAAAATAAGTTTCACAAATTTCGGTACCAAAGAATTTGCTTTAGTTATATTACTGTGCTCTTTTATATCAAAATAATCTCTTTTATTGATTGATGATACAATGATACTTAATTTCGTGTCTATGAAAGTTATCATGCATGCAGTGTGTAGTTGTGATCGACGTTGATTATTTAATGGATGCTAGAATATAATTATGATCGATTAGGATCAATTAGTATTATTTAGTATATCTGAATATTTATTATAGGAGATTATGTCTTTATTATTACGATTCTCTTAGTATCTATAAATATTCTTTTATATTGTATCATTCCAGACAACTTGAATAAACAACTTGATTACACTCAATAATAATCTAGTCTCTTGTTTCTAATATGGTATCAATAATACACAAATTCTTCCTCCAGTTTAGTCTCTTATTTCTAACATGGTATCAGAGCCATGGTATCCTCCTTAAAGAGTAGGTTGTTTTTCTTGCGGTGAAATCATCGTAGCTTTTGTATTTTTTTCTATGCCATTATTCTTTGCCTTTTGTCACTCCTTTGAGTTAAATGATAAAACACCATTGTGCTTACTTATTCTCATGAAGAAATCATATAGTTTTCGCTATCTTCCGACAGTTCCATCTGCGTTCTCTCGTGGCAGTTCCATCTGCATTTTCTCGTGACAGTTTTGTCTGCGTTTTGTTGTGACAGTTCCGTTTGCATTTTCTTGTGGCAGTTCCGTCTGCGTTTCTTTCCAACAGTTCCATTTGCACTTCCTTCCGATAGCGTTTGTTCCGTCCGTGCTTTCTTTAGAGTAGCGGCAGTTCCATCT
Source organism: Arachis hypogaea (assembly GCF_003086295.3). Classification (NCBI taxonomy): domain Eukaryota; kingdom Viridiplantae; phylum Streptophyta; class Magnoliopsida; order Fabales; family Fabaceae; genus Arachis; species Arachis hypogaea. Next base: position 145,705,860 of record NC_092051.1, on the reverse strand, counting down.
GCGCTTCCTTCAAACTAGCGGCAGTTCCATCTGTGATTCCTTTAGACAAGCGGCAATTTCATCTGCGCTTCCTTCCTTCAGACAAGCGGCAGTTCCATCTGCGCTTATTTCCGGCAGTTCCATCTGCGCCTGTTTTATTAGTTTATGCAGTTTTTTTCTCTTTATTTTGTTGTTTTAAATAAGTTTCAAACTCAAGTTGTCACTTGAGTTTGAGGGGGATGTTAGAATATAATTAGGATCAATTAGGATCAATTAGTATTATTTAGCATATCTGAATATTTATTATAGGAGATTATGTCTTTATTATTACGATTCTCTTAGTACCTATAAATATCCTTTTATATTGTATCATTCCAAACAACTTGAATAGACAACTTGATTACACTCAATAATAGTCTAGTCTCTTGTTTCTAACAAAAGACTGGGAAAAAACTAGATAGAAATAAGAATTACAAAATGTGCACTTCACAGACCAATAATCAATGGATGGCACAAAATTTTAAATTGTAACAATTAAAAAAAGGGTGAAAACTCAAATGCAGTCAACTTTACGTGAAGTTGATAGTTAAGAGTCATTAAATGATTTGAATACTTTTATTAAATTTTCATCTAACAGCTTTCAGTTATTAAATTCGTGTGGAATTAACTGAACTTGAGTTTCCACCTTAAAAAATTGTCTACAAATAATTAATTTATAGGCTTGAATTAATCTGGAAATATCATAAAAAAAATTCAAGTTGATTATTTTCTACAAATATATATGTATTTGTTATCAAATTTGATCTTTTTAAAAAATATGAAATGATACTATTTCACTCTATATTTTAAGAGTTTAATTTTGGTACATTAATAGTGTAAAATATTTTACACAGTCGTGTAATTATATTATTTTTTTAAATGACTATTCATGTGGTCAAAATAAAAATAGTTATTTTTACTGATATGTCATTACGTAATTAAATGCACATATAAAATTATTTTATACTGATGACAGTACATTAAAATTAAATTCAAGTTTTAAACGGTCTAAGAAGTTCTAAATTCTAACTAAAAAATTATAACTAACAACAGTGTTATTGGCTGTGAATACATATATCCAGCTCATACAGACAATAAAAAGTTAAATTGTTCATATACTTTTGGCTTTGGAAAATCTTAATTAAAAAAGAGAAAATAAGTAATTTTATTAACGGTTTTTTTTTTTACAACAATTCTCTTTTGATGGTGCACAGTTTCTCTCAGCATGTTTTGCACAACTAAAAGCCACAGCAGTTTTTCACTTTTTTGAGCAGTTTCTCTCGCCATGCTTTGCATGAATAAGTTTTTATGCTAATTAATATTAATGCACATTCCTATAATATAAACATGTGCAAAAAGACCAATATGAACATCTAATATGGAAGTTAGTTTAATTTGCTTCACACTTGTTGGCAGGTAACTGAAATGAATTATCAATCTATATGTCGGTATAAAAAATTTGAAAACTTTATGATGAGGTTCGTTCAATACCGTATGTGCTTTAGTGCTTACTTGCTAAAGTTTGCTTCTTCTTTTTTTTTTATATATATATAGAACAAAATTTTATTCATAAAAATAGTTAAACGATACTTATAAATATGTAATAATAGAAAATATTAGATTTAAATCTAAAAATAAATAAATATTTTTTATGTTGAACGTAATTATAGCTAGTTTAAGAGCGTGCATATCTTTCGATTATGAACAATTTTAATAAATATAAATAAATTTGATTCTATTTAATTTCCAGCCCGAGATAATTTAATGTCATATTCATCAACATGCATCCGTGTTTATTGCATTCATATTGCCTCATACGTACTTTATTTAATTTCTCTTGCTTTGAATAATATCTTCACAAATAAAAGCTTCGGTCAATATGTGTCAAAGCACAAGCCACATAAAGCATGAATTGTTATAACTTACAAGATATATATATATATATTTTTTTGGAGATAATAATCAAATTAATTCGTAAAAAAATAGTTAATTTATTATTTGAATTAGTTTTTTTAAAATTATAAATTAATTATTTTTGTTTTTTGTTATTCTATTGACAGTTTTGGTCACCGATTAATGATATAAAATATTAATCGACAGTATATATGACACTTAACAAATTTAATTGAACATTAAATAAATATGTTTATAAAAATCTATCAATTTAGTGTCATTAGGTTATATTAGAATTAGTGTTTATGTAATTAGAATAAAAAGACTAAATTGATAACTTTTCATAAATATATTTAATCAGCATCCAATTAAATATGCTCGGTGTCATATATATTGTCAGTTAACATTAGAAACGTTAAAATAAGCTGAATTCATTGTCAGTTTGTTTATCCATTTAAATATACAAATTTTACCTTTAAAATTAAGCCTATTTAAAGTTTGGATTAAATAGACAAAGCTCGATTAACTAAAAAAAATGACATGTTAAATGAGCAAGCTGTTTATTTTTTTTACAATCTTAAAAAAAAATTTAGTACTTCCAACCAATGTTTCTTTGATTTGATTCGAAAATCTAACCCATCAAATTAAAAAAGATACCGTTTATTTAAGATTTTTAACCTAAAAATAATAGTTTTGTCAAAATATTTTTTAAAAACTAAAATAAAAGAGTAGACGGACCAATTCATTTAACCCATCAAGCAAATTATTCGGATTAAAAATGTATGACCTGTGAATAAAATAAACAAGCTTAAATAAATCGAATCTAAATGAGTCAGTTCTATTTAAAAGTCCTAATTAATATTTCACATCATTAATTATTAATGAAAATTATTAATAGATTGATAGAATAATAAATTTTATTAATTTATAATATTTAAATGATCAATTTAATTAATTTTTTTAAATAAATTTAAAAATATCCACCTTTTATAAACTAATTTAAAAATTAACCCATATTTTTGGGTTTGGGAAATCTTAGACACACGGGAAAAGAAATCACTTTAAAGTGTCAATTAATCTGAACGCCATATTCTTTTAATTTGAACAAATAAGTATTCTCCCTATTCGTAGCTTTTGAAACAATAGTTTTCTCACTGTACCATGCTTTTTCTCTCTTCATACATCCCTACCAAACCCTAATTAATAATCAATGTGTACAATAATATTCCATACACATATAACAAATAATAATATGAACATCTAAAAACCTAGGGGAACGACAGGGGAACATCATAAGCATTGCTACTGTTTCATATAATACGAGGAGTTTATTATCCTAATTAATTAACTTTTTACGCACCGAGAAAAATTTAAGTACCAGGTCATCAAAACGTATAGCATGTTAGTATCATCAAATGCTTTTAGCTAAAAACTCACTTGCAGTCGACTTTACGTGAAGTTGATAATTGAGAGTTGATACGTAGCCTATAAGCTCAGTCAACAGAGCTTACCATACGTAGCCTATAAGCTCGGTCAGCAGAGCTTATCTCGCCATATCAAATCAAATACACAACAAACACCCAAAAATCTGAAAGCTCCAACAAAACACAGAATCTCAACTAACTAGAATCAGGATATTCTCGGCAAACTCGGAAAATCTCAAAACAAGCTCTAACCAACTTACTTTCAACGTCTATATAAACAGATAAGTAACTCCACAGAAGACAGGTTACACAACACACTCATTCTAATTTATTTAACATATTCTCACTTAATTCATATTCTCACTTGAGCGTCGGAGTACTTTTTGCAGGTGCTCCCGCCGCTGTGTTCTTCCTCAGCCGAAGTATCATCCTCCCGCTTAGTATTGTGATCTGCAGGAGGGATTCCTATACCTCGGCACCCGCAGGACGTAACATCTGGCGCCCACCGTGGGGCCACGTAAAACTAACCCCACTTTTTTCCTTCTTATTTCTACCTCTTGAGTTTTCTTTTTCAGATCACACGATCTCCAGACATGGCAGACAACGGAGTCCACCAACTCACGCAAGCCGAACTTATGACCCAGATGGCTGAACTTCAAGCAGAGGTCAAAAGACTGGCCGAGCTGTCAGCACAAAACAACAAGCGCGATGAAGGCAATCCCAAAAGCTCATCCCAAACCGTCACTGACCTGTTAATCACCAACCCCCCGAAGGAGAGATTAACCTTGGATAACCCATTTTCCGAGGAGATTACCAACTACCAAATGCCGAAACATTTTACACTACCTTCCTCGCTCGAGCCATATAAGGGGATTGGTGACCCCCGGGCTCACATTAAGAAATTTCAGTCTATGATGTTCTTTAATGGACCTAAAAATGAACCTATTCTTTGCAGGGCTTTTCCGACCTACCTTGACGGCGCGGCCCTCCTTTGGTTCTCAAAACTACCGGAAGGATCAATCTCCTCCTTCGAGGAATTGGAGAGATCCTTCATAGACTACTTTGCTGCTGCCCGCATTTATGTGCACGGATCAGATTACCTCGGCACCATCTGCCAAGGTCCCCAAGAAAGCTTGAAGGATTATTTAACCCGATTCGCTGACGCAACAATGGAGATACCCGATCTAGACCCTGCTGTCCATCTCCACGCCATAAAAGCCGGCCTCAAACCAGGAAAGTTCAGAGAAACAATTGCCGTGACAAAACCAAAAACCCTGGAGAAATTTCGAGAGAGAGCCGCAGGGCAGATGGAGATTGAAGAACTCCGAGAGGCCGACAAAGTAGACAGAAAGCAACCGCGAAAGGAAGAAGGCCGAACAATCAGATCAGGGGACAACAGAGACACCGGGAAAACGTTTAAACTCACACCGAAGTTTGACAACTACACCAGGTTCAACACCAGAAGAGAAAGAATCATCAAGAAAATACTCAACGCCAAAATCATCAAACCCCCTATCAGGGCCGGAAGCTACCAAGACCAACGATTCGTGGACAGGACCAAGCACTGCGCTTTCCATCAAAAATACGGTCATACCACCGACGAGTGCATCATAGCAAAAGATTGCTGGAAAGACTAGCCCGACAAGGTCTCCTAGACAAATACATCGAAGGTACAAGACACAAAGGAACAAAACCAAATCCAGATGAGCAACAAACTCCGAGGAATAAAGAAATTGACAAATGGCCGAGCAATACCCCCCCAAAAAGAATCATCAATTGCATATCAGGAGGATTCGCATGTGGTGGAGAAACATCCTCAGCACGAAAACGAAGCTACCGCACTATGTTAGCAATCGAAGGAACAACCCCGCGTTATAATAAAGAAGTTGACGACCTCGAAATCACTTTTAACCAATCAGATATATGCTCGACCACACCAAATGCAGATGACCCTGTGGTGATTTCCATCCAAACAGGAGAGTTACTGGTAAGAAAAGTCCTTTTGGACCCAGGTAGTAGTGCAGACGTTCTCTTTCATTCTACCTTTTTAAAAATGAACCTATCTGAAAAACTAATACAACCCTCATCCGGAGAACTTGTTGGGTTCTCCGGTGAAAGGGTACCAATAAAAGGGTATATATGGCTAAAAACGACAATAGGTGAAAGTCCATTATCCAGAACCTTTGATATGCAATACCTGATAGTTGACTGCATTAGTCCCTACAATATTATTCTCGGGAGACCCGCTCTGAACAAGTTCAGAGCGGTAATATCAACCTTTCATCTATGTGTTAAGTTTCAGGCACAAGACGGCAGAATAGCAACAATCTACTCAGACCGTCAACAAGCTCGGCAATGCTACAACGCTAGCTTAAAGAAAACCAACACACAGCCAAAAGCTAATCTAGAAGCAAAAACAAGTCATGACAAATCCGAGGTGCTGACACTTGCCGAGTTGGATCCAAGAGGGGACCTCCAAGAGAGGCCTAAACCAATAGATGAACTCCAACAGATTCCTCTGACAACAAAAGCCGAACAGGTCACCTACATCGGCCGAGCATTAGAAGGAGAAGCGAGAGCAGAACTAATAAGACTACTTCAGGACAACGCCGACCTATTCGCGTGGACACCAGCAGACATGCCAGGAATCGACCCGAGCATAATCAGTCACAAGCTCGCCATAAACAAAACAGCCAAACCAATCGCCCAGAAAAAAAAAGGAACCTTGGAACGGAAAAAGTAAAAGCAGCACTTGAAGAGACAAAAAAGCTCCTCAACGCCGGTTTCATCAAAGAACTCCGTTTCACCACTTGGCTTTCAAATGTGGTTATGGTAAGGAAACACTCAGGTAAATGGCGCATGTGCGTCGATTTTACAAATTTAAATAAGGCTTGCCCCAAAGACGCCTATCCTTTACCTTGCATTGATAAACTAGTAGATAATGCTTCCGGATTTAAAACTTTGAGCCTCATGGATGCATACTCAGGATATAATCAGATCCTTATGCATCCAGAAGACCAAAGCAAAACGGCTTTCATAACAAAACATGGAAATTTTTGCTACAAAGTTATGCCATTCGGCCTTAAGAATGCAGGAGCAACATACCAACGACTCATGGACAAAGTATTCCAACATCAAATAGGACGAAATATGGAGATCTATGTAGACGACATGGTGGCAAAGACCTCGGCACAGGGATCACACTGTGAGGACCTCAAAGAAGCATTCCAACAACTCAGAGCATACAACATGAGACTCAACCCAGAAAAATGCGCATTCGGAGTGCAAGGGGGGAAATTTCTCGGATTCATGCTGACTTCACGAGGAATTGAGGCAAACCCAGAGAAGTGTGAAGCTATACTCAGGATGAGCAGCCTAAAGACAATAAAAGAAGTACAACAACTAGCAGGAAGAGTTGCTGCGTTATCACGATTCCTACCAGCAGCCGCAGACCGATCCTACCACTTCTTCCGGACAATCTCGAAGAACAAAAAATTCAACTGGACAGGAGACTGCGAACGATCTTTTACAGAGCTCAAACAAATACTATCGTCACCACCAATACTTCAGAAACCAGAATTCGGTAAACCATTGTTTTTATATTTATCTATTTCTAACCATGCTATAAGCTCGGTGTTAATCTCCGAAACAGGAAAAACACAAAGTCCAGTATACTTTGTCAGCAGAATTCTACAACCACCAGAAACCAGATACCCGACGATAGAACGGCTCGCACTGGCTCTGGTCACAACAGCAAGAAGGCTAAGACAATACTTCCAAAGTCACAGCATAGTAGTCAGAACCAATCAACCTCTCCGACAGATCCTGACTAAACCCGAGTTAGCCGGACATTTGACGAAATGGTCCATCGAGCTCTCAGAGTACGACATCCAGTATCAACCTCGGAAGACCCCGAAGCTACAAATACTGGCTGACTTCATCTCAGAATTTACAACCGAGCACAAATGCCCGGATCATAGTTGGAAACTTTATGTCGACGGCGCAGCAAACAAAAACGGAAGTGGAGCAGGAGTAACACTCAAGAGAGATGAACAAGTCATAGCCGAACAGTCCTTACAGTTCTCTTTCCCAACAAGCAGTAACCAGGCAGAATACGAAGCTCTCCTAGCAGGTCTAAAGCTCGCCCAGGATTTGCACATACTTCAATTAACTGTATATTGTGACTCCCTCCTTGTAGTACAACAGATCAAAGGCGAATTCCAGGTAAAAGATCCTTTGTTGGAGAAGTACTGGCTCATAACAAAGGATCTCATTTCGAAATTTCAGAAGTTTGAAATAATACACATAAACAGAGAACAGAATACAAGAGCCGATGTTCTCTCCAAATTAGCCACAACAAGGCTAACGCCATGTACATCCACACTCTCACAGCTAACACTAGAAAAACCAAGCTTTGAATTAAATAGTGTTATAAGTATTACGCAGGTGGAGGACTGGAGAACACCCTTCCTTCTGTACATCAAAACAGGAGCCATCCCAAAGAATGAACAAAACACACAACTCTTCAGAAGACGAGCGAGCTACTACACAACAATAGGAGACAACCTATATAGAAGAGGATTCTCGCAACCCCTCTTAAAGTGCCTCAGCAAGGATGATGCCGAAATAGTGATGGCAGAAACCCATGAAGGAGTGTGTGGCAATCACATTGGTGGCCGAGCTCTATCAGCCAAAATATTAAGAGCAGGATACTATTGGCCAACTATAAAAAGAGATTGTATGACCAAGGTCAGAACATGCGACAAGTGTCAGAAGCACGCTAATCTCTCGACAACACCAGCCGAACAGTTACACACTTCAGAGGTAAGTTGGCCTTTTGACAGATGGGGACTAGATATACTCGGCCCCTTCCCGAAAGCGCCGGGACAGGTAAAATTCCTCTTGGTATCAATAGATTATTTCTCCAAATGGATCGAAGCACAACCCCTGGCCCGAATCACGGCCGAAAAGGTAAGGTCTTTCCTTTGGAAAAACATCATATGCCGTTATGGTATACCAAAGGAAATAGTTACCGATAATGGAAGACAGTTCACAGACCATAACCTCGCCATCTTTTTACAGAACTTTAATATTAAGCATAATTTTGGTTCGGTTGAACACCCTCAGTCCAATGGCCAGGTAGAATCGGCTAATAGAGTTATTTTGCAGGCTCTAAAAAAGAAGTTAGATGACGTAAAAAGCGAATGGGCAGACCTTATACCAGAGGTCCTTTGGGGCTACAACACCACCATCCAATCAGCAACAGGAGAAACCCCGTTCAAGCTGGTATACGGAGCCGATGCCCTTATACCAGTAGAAGTCGGAACAGCTAGCTTGAGGACCGAGCTATATGATAGGAACAAAAACAACACCGAGCGGCTAACCGACCTAGACCTAACCGAGGAAGAAAGGGAAATAGCAACAATAAGACAGCTAGCAATGAAGCAGTTTTTACAAAACCGACACAACAAAAAGGTCAGCCCAAGGACATTCGAAGAGGGAGAGCTCGTCCTCAGAAAAACAGAAGAAGCAAGAAAACCGCATGACCACGGAAAGCTAGTAGCAAATTGGGAAGGCCCGTTCTGAGTTTCTAAAGTGCTCGGAAAAGGAGCCTATCAATTACAAACACTACTAGCCAAACCAGTTCCCGGAAACTGGAATGTATCCTCATTGAGGAAATACCAATCATAATGTACACAGAAGCGGATGAAGGTACTTTTTTCCCATTTTGAGGTTTTCTCCCGATAAAAAAGGGTTTTACTCAAAAGGGTTTTAACGAGGCCGGACGCCCTATCAATTCAATAAACAATTTTAATGTCTAACAACAGAAATATCATACTATGACTATAAGTTGCAAAGTCACGACAATAACAAAAGGGTATACCTTAACAGGTATATGCATGCATATATATATATATATATATATATATATATATATATATATATATATATATATATATATATATATATATATATATATCAAAACAAACAAACCGAGCTTCATATTCGGCAAAAGTCTTAAACAGCCAAAATAAATCATAAATAGTCAAAACAACAAAAAAAAACCAAATTATCCAAACACCAACTTAGGCTCAAAATACTACTCTATCTTGTCTCCAATGCTCGAACTATCACTCTGCTTGTCAACCTCATCATCAATCAACTCGCCGTCAACAATAATTTTCGTAGCATCAAGTTTGGAAACGTCAACCTCCGAGAAAATAGCTCGGACTTGGTCAGTAGCCCGCTCAAAACCTTGGGCAAATGCCTCATATACCTCACCTTCTAACTCCTTCACTCGAGCCGCCAAACGACCATCTTCAGACTTCAAGATTTTGTTCTCACTTTCTAACTCCTTCACTCGAGTCGTCAAAACTTTGTTTGCTTCGATCATCTCACCATGAAGGTGACGTTCCTCAGCCAGTTCCTCCTCTCTTTCTTTCAGAGATGAAGAAAGCTCAATATTCTTCTTATCTTTCTCTTGAAAGGCAGCAGACAACTCGGAGATATCAACAGACTCCTTAATCTCGGATTCAACGGCAAGCTCTTGAACTCTTCCAACAGCAACCAGCCGGGCACCTATAACCTGCAAATAAAAGCGACTCAGAAATGACACACATAAAAGCAGACAAGACTAAGAAGATTACCTGAAGAAAACGACTTATCCCGGAACGCCCAACTTCTTCAATCATCTTAGAATCATCAGGAAATCGACAAACCTCGTCAGCCAAGGTAGCAAAAGGAAAGAACCTCGACCACAGAGACTTCATGTTATCATCCTCCCGATAACAATGGAGCCTCTTCTGAGATTCATATGCTGCCTCAACAATAGGAAGGGCAGAAGAATCTTCCTCCTTACTCTCAGCTTTTTCAGCACGGGTTTTTTGCCTCTTCCTTTTTACACAAGGATTAGTCGCAGGGTCAACAACAGCATCAGCACCTTTACCCACGTTAGTTGTGGATCCAGCTTTTTCGCCTTTTTTCCTTTGACTGAAAAATGACTTCAATCCGGCAGTTGTGATGGTGGGGGCTTTTTCAGCTGCAAACAAAAATCACAAAACATCAATAACAGCCATACCACTATACCAGGAAACAAAACTAAAGCTATTTACCTAGATAATCCAAAACTGCCTCCTTATCCGAATCCCACTTCAATAAATCCGCAACAGATAACAAACCTACCGAATCCTCTAATAAAAAATCCAACAAGACGTTATCATCAAAAACCCTATCGTCAACATCAAGCACCTGGACAGGTTCGGGAGACCAAGAAAGAGGGAACCTCTCCTCTAAAAACTCGTCCAAATAAAAAGGAAACTCCTCTTCAACGCTTCTAACTTTGACAAACATCGTTTTAAAATCTTTGAACGATGACTTATACAAAGAAAATAATGAACGACGCGGATGGCTATTAAGATTCACCCACAGACCTCGCCTGACTCCTTTTGATTGAAACAAGGAAAAGAATACTCTCAAGGAAGGAGGATGCTCCAGGACATCCATCAGAATCTCAAAGGCACGTACAAAGCCCCAAGAGTTAGGGTGTAATTGCGAAGGAGCACAATTTAGCCAGAATAGCACGCCACATTCAAAATCCGTGAAAGGAAACCTGACACCCAGCTCAGTCAATAAGCAAGAATAAACATAGAAGTATGACCAACCTTCAATCTGCTCACACACACGATCCTTTTCCTCGCAAGGTAAAAGCTCTATCCTAATCTTATGCCCCTCCCTCACCCACACACTAGAGCCTAACACCTTCACAGACTGACAATCATCAAACATAGACACACATTGCTTCACCTGTTCACTAACCCAACTGCAAGGATCATCTTCCGACACAACAACCTTACCCTTTTCCATGGTAAATAAAAAAGAAAAAAGAAGAGAGGAAGAAACGAAAAACAAGAAGAAAACAGATGAGAAGACCGAAAACCTTCAACACAAACCTTTGGTACTCATTTTCCTTTTTCCCTCCTCTGATAAGCAAACCCAGTATCAAAAATAAGAAGATTAGAAGTTACCTACAGCAACCCCAGTAATAAAACATGGGGTAGTAAAACGGTTTCAAAACAGCAAGATAAAACCGTTCTGATCTCAACCATCCAAAAGACAACAACAAAAATAAAGGGCCAGGATCGCGTGGGGAACCGCAACTAAGAAAGTCACATCAATCATTTCAGCACGAAAAACGAAACGACAATTAAATGCTCCGTTTTCTCTCTTTTCCAAGAAAACCAATGCAGAGAACGAAACATTTAAACCACGACAACAAATCCAGCATATACAAAGATTAAGCTCGCCACTGTCCCCTAAAGGACACAAGGCGACCTTGGGGGCTATGATACGTAGCCTATAAGCTCGGTCAACAGAGCTTACCATACGTAGCCTATAAGCTCGGTCAGCAGAGCTTATCTCTCCATATCAAATCAAATACACAACAAACACCCAAAAATCTGAAAGCTCCAACAAAACACAGAATCTCAACTAACTAGAATCAGGATATTCTCGGCAAACTCGGAAAATCCCAAAACAAGCTCTAACCAACTTACTTTCAACGCCTATATAAACAGATAAGTAACTCCACAGAAGACAGGTTACACAACACACTCATTCTAATTTATTTAACATATTCTCACTTAATTCATATTCTCACTTGAGCGTCGGAGTGCTTTTTGCAGGTGCTTCCGCCGCTGTGTTCTTCCTCAGCCGAAGTATCATCCTCCCGCCGAGTATTGTGATCTGCAGGAGGGATTCCTATACCTCGGCACCCGCAGGACGTAACAAGAGTCATTAGATGATTTGACTAAATTTTCATCTAACGGCTCTCAGCTATCAACTTCGTAAACTCGACTGCACCTAAGTTTTCACCTATAGCAGCATACAGAGCTCGCTAAGAATAATTATTGAGCTAAAATTAATAAATTATTACTCATCAATGATCAAACAATTTGTCAAAATTTCTTACCCCTTTAGAATAACTAATATGAATAATGAGAATATGTGCATAGCAAAATCATGCGCAATTTACATATAAGAGACTATACTGTCATTTTCAGCCCTTCCATTTACATTGTTGTTGGTTTCTGCAAAACACATAAGATATAACTTGAGACATATGGACATGTTAATTTCTAAGATTTGTTAGATATGTGGATATGACATATTATATATATAAAATAAAATTATTAATAAATTATAATAATATTTTAATATTTTATTTATATTAAAAATATTATAATTTTTTTTGGTTAACAATACATTTTATTTTTAAATTTATTTTAAAAATACGTCTCAAATGATATTAAATACATGAATATGTAATCATATTTGAGTGTTTTAAATATATTTGAAAAAAAAATTTTACTGAGACACAATTTAACATAAAATACATACATATCCCGAACAAATATCAATAAATATTATATCTGAAATACATCCAACATATGGATACGAAAATTTTTCAACAAGATGTGCATAGCTTATTTTACTCTTTCGCTTGGCTACTTAAAAAGTTAAAGGGTATGTGTACAATGGGATAATAAACATCTCAATAAAAATTTTTGACCTTTCAGATCTAAAATTCTAATACCATATTTTAAACCACTCATCCCAAAAGTGTAACGTGACAGGATAATGTAACACTAATGGTCATATCTTTAATACTTCCTAAACCTCCATTGTACACATTGTACGCTTAAGCTATTGGCTCCCTATACTTTCTCAAAGTTAAAAGCATCGTGTGTCAATATGTGTCAAGAGACTTTATTATTTTAATTTGGCAGATACATACGTACACTTTAAAATTTTTATATTAATAATATAAACAAATTTTAAAACTTTGCAATATCAACTAATAAATATTCAAAAAGATAAAAACAAAATGAAAAAATTAAAATAATGATCCTAATAAATAATTTTTCAGTACAATTTAACACCTTTTCTTGTCAAAACTAATTGAATATGCAAAATTGATATAAAAATTAAATTCATATCAGATAAAATGCGATGCTACTTTGGCTTTATTAGTATTTTGGATTACTTTGTAGACCAAGCAAACCAACTGCGTTGGGTCTTCCTTTGGCGATTCTTATATCTTTGGTTTGGAAATTACAAGTCATTCTTACGTGTCAGATAGGTGTCTTTCTTAGTTTTGATATTAATCAATAACATCTCATTCATGTACAAACACCTATATATAATATATTAGAAAAGTTGACATTTAATCATATTTGTTCTCAGGGGCAAATTTACTCTTGTAGGTGTGGAGACCTTCTTTGAACCCTGAAAAAAATTTAAACAAGTGTCAGTGGTTAGGGGCGAAAGCTAGTGCACTCCAGATAAAGTAGGGAGTGCAGCACTCCTTAAAAGTTAACCTACTATCAAAAGTTATCAGGTAAATTTAATTTATTTATTATTGTTATTATTTTTTTTGTCATGGGCTGAACAAACAAACCAGCACTAACAAAAAGACTAATTCCTCTGTTATTCTGTTATTGTCGATGTGATGTCTTCAAATATTTTCACTGTTTTGTTTGATGGCAGGTGCTTCCACTATCATTTTAGCTAGCTATAGATTTTGACGCTCTTGAACCCACCATATCCCACTTCTACCATAAATGACCATCAAAGTCCGAAAAATTGCTGCCATAGAAAAGGAAGACGCATGTCTGTCGCCACTGCTGGTTAGCTAACTCCAAACGCAAAACGGATTCTGTAGAAGAAGCCCGGTTTCCATGAAGGCGCATGATTCTCAGATGACGACGCAGTCAAAGCACAATATGCATGGCAGTTACAACAAATCCATTATCTTTTATTTCAAATTAACCTCAACGTGTACGTAATAGAATAAAAAATTAAAATACAATTATAGTTAAACAATTATTTGTATTATTTTTTTATTAATTTATTCAAAAAATAATTAAATTCTGAAGCTAATTGGTATAAAATATTACAGATATAAAACTAAGAAAAATTTTTATTTGTATAAAAATGAGCCTAATAAATAATTATTCTATTTAATATATAATTAAGAGTATTTCTTTCTTTACCAATGAATTATAGTTCAAATGACATAATCTCTTTATATTCACCTAAGAATTGGTAAAAAAAAATACTTCTTTCCTTTATTAACTTTTTTAAACATTAATTATTTATTTTACATACAATATAAAAATAAATGAATATAATATTTATTGAGTAGAAGCAATTACACAAAAAATTTTGTTGTCACAGTATTTGAACGAAAGAAAAGAAAATGTTATTTTAAGAAAAAATAATAATATATTTTTAATAATATTCTTAATACAAAATAATAAATTTTAAATATTTTTCTAAATAATATATATTAACTAAAATAATATAATTATCCCAATAATATATTATAAATATAAAAAAATAACATATTTCAATAAAAAATTGTTAATAAAAAATTATATAAATATTTTTTTTACATGAATTTTTGTTTCGCACAAAATAAAATTATTATATGTTTATTTGCTTTTTACGTTGTATAAATATTTTTTTAATTAAATTTATATAATACTAAATCTTTTATCATTCTGTTCATGTTTAATGTTTTAATTTTGTTTCACACAAAATAAAATTATATATATATATATAATACAAAATTTTTTATCATTGTATTTATATTTAATATTATAATTTTATTTCACATAAAACAAAATTTATTTAAATTTTAATATTATATATATATATATATATAACACAATTTTTTTTATCATTGTGTTTATATTTAATATTATATTTTATTTCACACAAAATAAAATTTATTTAAATTTTAATATTATATACATAATATATATTTAATATTTTTTTTTTAAGATTCTAATATATCTTTTTTTTGGATTTAGTATATGAATTTTTAACTTATTTTTTATGTATTATTTATTTTAATTCTAAAGTCCAATAACTTTTTTTTGTACAGACATATTGTTTTTAATATTTGTATACTAATTTTTTATTTTGAACTTCATCCCAATATCTGAGACTTGCCAAAAAAATTTAAAATTTGTAAAAAAATAATTAACCTGATTAACAGGTTACCTTTTTAAATCCAGGCCATTCAAATAAAATATAATAAATGAAGAGTTTAGATTTAACAAATTCACAAGGTGTGCAGCACTCCATACTTAGCAAGGAGCGTTTAAGGATGAGCCGTGGTTAGGTTATTAATGACTAAATTGACACACCAGAACCAATTTATGCAAGTCCGAGGAGTTCGAATCCTGTTTTGTGTATGTAGCAACTTATTAGCTAGTGATAAATCATTAAATAGAGCTCCGATCTGCGATGAATTAATCTTGGTTTAATTGAATACATTTTCTTTTGTTCTTCTTTGAATTTTTATAATTTTACTTAGTAAGATTATCAAATGTTCTTGTTATGCAACTTCATATCTTAGTTTGTTGTTTATTTTCCAGCGCTAACGAGAATGAATAATAAAAAAATACAGATTTTCAGTTTTTACTTTATTAGAATTTGAAAGAAACCATTGTAGTTTTAAGTTTAAATTTAATGAACAAACAAATAAATCCATTATTGCGCCATCATAGGTAGTCCAGCCGGAAAAAAAAAATAAAAAGATAGCGTTCTTGAACCAGCGCCAACCAATCAAATATTCTGCGTCAAAGTCTCTCATAGGTAAGAGGTAACTAACTAACCATTCCTTTTTAGAGCTTGGAATTGTTGTCCTCTCTCTAGGTTTAGTGTTTGTAATGTAATATGAATAAATTAATACTTAGGGAGGGAGTATAGTGCAACGTGTGCGTACTGGTCTGCGACTTTGCGTTGATTGCCGTGGTGGTATCACCGTATCAGTGTATTAGAGGTGCATCTTGCAAACGGGGAGGCATTCACATTGCGTCTTGGCTCAAATTTCGGTTGAACAAAACTCAAAATGCATCATCCCAATCCTCCGACCACTAGTGAATAAAATGCACAGTGCGAAACACTAGCTTATGCAATCAAACACCATTCTATCATTCTAAACTCATCGCAGTGTTTTTACTAAAACAGAAAAATAAATATGAATGGAATATTTGAACATCCTGAGTGAGAGTGCATCCAGATCCATTTTTCATTAAATAATTGCTGGTTAGTGAGTAAAGGAAAATTTGAACATTCCGAGGGTGCATTCAACAAAGTGGCAGCTACATTAAGTTCACCAAAATTAGTATGCTGTGTAAAGTGCTCGACACCAGCTCCAACACTGCTAGTTCAAAGGAAATGAGATTTTTGCGATAAGAAAATATGTAACAATGCGATTTCCAACACTGCAATTGCTTGGGTATAACTATCATGGTGCAATCCTAAGGGGGTCACGAGGATAAAGTGATGCCTTGCGGATGTTATTCAGGCCACAAAAGAGCATTACTACACGCTCCAAACCAACTCCAAAGCCACCGTGTGTTGGTGCACCATATCTGAATCATCAACAAAGCAATTAGTTTTTTATATCAGGTAATCTAATTTGTTGAAAATATAAATCATTCCCTCTGCCAGTAATAAATAGTAATGGTCGGTTAGGCATTGTAAATTCCAAAAATCAGTGTATTTAAAAGTAATTCGACATCTTAGCCAACTATGTCTATGTCAAGCTTGTTACAAAAGTTACATAACCGGTTCCAAGTCTCGATAAAAGAAGAGGATTGTATTAGGTTTCCGACTGTCCATATAAAACTTTGTTGAACCTTTGACATGGATCAAACCGTCATTTTTGCCCTATAGATATCTGACAAAATAGCCCTCTCATTTTGTGGATGGTTTTTCAGGTACCATGAAATAATTATCAATTGTTAAGGAACCGTTTTCTCAACCAAAAAAATAGTGATTTCTGTCAAGTGGAAACAATATTTCAGGTACCATGAAATAATTACCAATTTTTAAGGGACCATTTTGTCACAAACTAATATTTCAAGGGTTAAAATAACAGTTTACTCATTTGGACAGAAATTATGTCCAGATATATTGATTTTTAAAAGTAACAATTTTATTAAAATAATATTTACTAATGGATGGAAACAGTAGGTGCCAGAATTACACAAAGAAACACTGAACATGACAAGATGAACTGAGCAAGAGACCATGAAGAATACCTGAAAGAATCAATGTAGGTAGATATTGTCTTGACATCAATGCCACAAGACTCGGCCCGTTTTTCCAACATTTCTGCATTGTGGACACGCTGAGCTCCTGAAATGATCTCCTCGCCTAAGGGACAAGTAACACAGAACTTAATAACTATATCTATGAAAAGCGATGATGGCTACATGGAATACTTGCATGCTCCAAAATAATTATATCCATTTATTTTCATTAATGTCTAAAGACTATATAAAATATCAAGAATAAGAAGCTATTAATGTTTCTAGAACACATATTAAATGTGCTCCAAGAGTTTCTTTCACGGATACAGTATAGATGAAAAATTCAATGAAATCATTTTTTGTACCAATGAATGTATGACAAAATCTCTTATTGCTTACCTCTAATAAAGACATCAAATGAGTTGGAGTATTGTGGATTATCATAGCAAGGCATTGTGTAAAATGGCCTTACAGCTAAGGGGTACCGATAAAGGATATAGAACTCTGTGCCATACCTATAAACCAAAATTACAGAACAAGTTAATCCAAAATAATAGGTCATTAAAAGTAAATAAAATATTTTCACTGCTTTGTTGTGTGCGCGCGCGCGAGAGAGAGAGAGAGAGAGAGAGAGAGAGAGAGAGAGAGAGAGAGAGAGAGTTACTTCTCTAAAACTAGCTGCCCCAACTTCCTTTCAGCTTCAGTATTCAAGTCACCAAAAGGTTCAATCTCTACTCCAGCATCCTATGAAGCAAAATTATTAGTACATGCAAGACATACCATTTTCTAATATTCTTATTAGTGAAGATAAACAAAATTCTGAGTGTTGAGGTCAATGATTCAACAGTTGCAAAGAAAACCGAGAACCATCTATAAGAGGAAAAATAGAGAGGAAGCCTCAGCATCAATGAAGCACCCCTTAGAACAGAACACAGGGAACCTAATTAGGCATCAAGATAATAATTTCATCCTTTTTGGGACTATAAACCCATTTTGACTTGCAAGAACACAAGATTATGATACGGACTGAGAATGAGGTCTTACGTAAATTTTCCTCAAGCCCAATTCTTTTTCAATTAACAATAGGGACTCCATGACATTAATAAACCTTTGACTATTGTGAATCATGTTTTCGATGAATTTTTTGTTGAAATCAGAAATTAGAAACTAGAACAGCATAACTTTTTTTCATAATGCAATAGCATCGGGCCATGGGCTGATCCACGTAGCCGGCCTAAACTAATGGGCCAAGACTTTGTTAGTATCACTGTTCTTGTATAATCCCTCGATGGTTATGGAGCATATGTGTTATTAAGAAAGAAGAAAGTCCCCTACTCAAAATAAAAAGAAGAAAA
Source organism: Arachis hypogaea (assembly GCF_003086295.3). Classification (NCBI taxonomy): domain Eukaryota; kingdom Viridiplantae; phylum Streptophyta; class Magnoliopsida; order Fabales; family Fabaceae; genus Arachis; species Arachis hypogaea. The sequence goes on along the minus strand of NC_092051.1, from coordinate 145,687,062 downwards.
AAAATTTGTTCATGATTTGTGAATTAGATACTAAGAAAAATTTTAAGCTTACCTTGAGCATCTGAACCCCTTCTTCATATGTAAGCCGCAGAGTCTGACGAAGATACTGCATATTAACCGGGATATATCAGATCATGAATATGATCATATAACCTTTAAGCATTGCATTCATTTTGTATTCACATTTTTCAACTGGTAGTTCATGGCACAAGAACTACAACATAGTATAGTTAACAATATTTACTCTTTTTTTTTTTTTTACGGAGAAAGAAATTTGTTAGATTAGTAGAAAGAATGTTTGATATATATAAAATACATTTTTTTTAATAGAAGATGCTTACCTTTAAAGGTTCAAATGGATACTGGTGTGCCACAGCTTCAAGATCCTTCTTACAATTCTGGTTCAAGCTATCAAATATTGAGACAAACAACCTATCAACTATATCCATAACCTGCTCAAAAACTCAATATCAGTAAAACAGGTTATGTACCACAATAATTTCAAAACCATACCAAGAAACATATGCCTAAAAGTAAAATATACCTCAAAATAATGCTTCTTAATCTCCATTTCAACATCAAGACCAGTAAACTCACATAGATGTCGGTGTGTGAAGGAATCTTCAGCCCTAAAAACAGGACCAATCTCAAAAACACGGCCAAAATCAGCACATATTGCCATTTGCTTGTGAAGCTGTGGTGATTGGGCAAGGCAAGCAGGGTGCCCTTTATAGTCCAGTCTGAAAACAGCAGCTCCACCCTCACTTGAACCAGCAATCAATTTTGGAGTGTGGATTTGACGAAAGCCTTCAGATAATAAGAACTGTCTAAATGCCTACCCAACAATAGAATGAAAAATAATGTGACCATTCAACTTGGCATCAAGGGAAAAATATATTCTGTAAATGTCTTAGTATGCATTTGTTGCAGTAACTTTATAATTTAAAGCAACCATGATGTCAACAACATGCAAATCAAGAATGAACACAAATAAGTAAACTCTTCAGAAAAAAATTCAGATGAAATGCCTTACATTTTCAACTTGAGACTGAATGGAGAAAATTCCTTGATTAGCTGGGGTTCTTAGGTCAAGTACTCTAAAGTTCAAACGTGTATCCTGATTAACACGAACAAGTTGTTCACCAGCCTGCATTCATTAACAGAACTAGTTAACCAATGGATGAAAAGAAATAACGTAAAAGATAAGGTCCTGCAAACAAATCACCCTGACAAAGAAGGAGTCAAACAGGTTGACAAAGACCCAACACCTCCAATCAATGTACCTGAAGTGCCTTTTCAATTTCAGCTTCACTTCGAGCAGCATCCTCGAGATTAATTGGTAGAGTTGGAAGGGCCCTGCTAACACAATACAACTTCCTCACTTGAACCTCCACCTATCAGAACAAACCACATAAGCTATAGATCCCCAACAAAATGTTCAATTACTTGAAAAAAAATGAACTACAAATATACAAGTTAAGGAGAATAAGAGGAAGCCTTAGAGGCCATTCTACCGTTTACTAGTACAACCTTCATCTTGGTGTGCGCTACAATTAGCATCATTGTAATCAAGCAATTTTACCATCTCTATCATCAAAAACAACGCCTCCCCTTTTCCATTCTATATTATAAACCTTACACATATTTCTAAACCCAAAACCACTATGCAACCAAATTCAACATAGTAGTTGTTAAGATTTCAAACTCTAACTTTCGGAAAGAGAAAAGCAATTGTTAAACCCTACTAAATAGATTGCTACTGTTTCCCTTCATTTATATCCAAAATCAAATCTCAGAAGCTAACCAACCTGCTGTGTGGCACCTTTGATTGGTTCAGAAGGGACCGAAACAAGACCTTCAACATCGATAACAGACTCGCGGCTCAGCGCCGCAGCGTACTTCACCATCTGCACGCTAACCAAATCTTGCTGCGCTTGCACCAAACACTGCACGGTGAAGCCGCTCTCTCTCACAACCAAGAACGCCATCTTCTTCCCAACGGGACGGATAGCCTGAGCCCTACCTCGGATCATGACGTGCTTCCCTTCTAGAGACTTCTCCAGATTCTCCACACGTGTCCATCGGCTGGGGTCCACGGGGGTCTTCGACTGCAGCTCCTCCATTGGGATGTCGCCGTAGTTTCCGGCGAGGGGGTCGTCCTCGTCGACAGCGAGCTTCGATGCGGCGGAGGCAAGGGCAGTCTCCTGGCGGCGGCGAAGCTTTTCCTGCTTCATGGCTTCCTTCTTGGCCGCCTTCTTGCTGATGGATTGGTCCGACGACGGTGGCTCGGAAGATGGTGCTGAGGGTTCTTGGGGTTCAGAAGACGACATCGTTTTGTAGTGATGATGTGAATGCGAGTGAGAGTGTGGCTTCAGAGCGATTTAACAGAGTTGTGTGTTTATATGGAGAAGGAAATCTGCCGAAAACAGGGAAAGTGAAACTGTGAAAACACCCCGCTTGGTGTTGATGATTTTAGTAGGGTTTGCCGATGACCAGGCCTGATCCGAAGATCCGATCCAGATCCGCCCGCTTTGGGATTAATTTGATTTGGTTTTGTTGTGATATGGTTAGATCCGAAATTTCAATAAATGAATTCACTAATTTATCAAATTGGATTCGTATTAAGGCTCGAGTTATCTGAATCCGACCCGTTAGACTTGTATAGTAAAAAAAATAAAAAGGGGTAAGTACGATTTTGGTCCCTAAAGTTTAGTGCTCGAATTCGTCCCTCTTCTAATTTTGGGTATAAAATCGTCCTTAACGTTTTTTTCGTATTAAAATCGTCCTTTTTAATAAAATTTTTTGTTTTATTCCTAAACTACCCCTGTTCCTATTTTAATAATAAAAATTATAAAATAATAAAAAAAAAACAAAACGCGTGTTTGGGGAGGGGGGAAGAAAACGCGTGGGTGGGGGGTTACGAAGGTGCAGGGGGAGGGGAGGGGAGGGGAGGGGAGGGGGCTGGCGCCGGGGAGGGAGCAGCTCGCTGCTGCTCGCGTTGCTGCCGTCAGACCCTGTCGCCGTCGTTCGTGCTTCAGTCGCCGCCACCGTGAGCAGAACCACGAAGAGAGATGGATCGCGAGTGAGAGGGGTCACAGGCTTGGAGCCGCCGCGCCTTCATCACCACCGCGTCCTCGCCGCGCTGCTGCCGTCGTCCTCACCACGCTACCGGGGGGTGGAGAGAGAAAGAAGGGGGAACAGGGAGGTCGCTGCCGTGACCTCGACGTCGTCGTCGGCTTGCGCTCCGCTGCTGGTCGCCGCCTCGCCGCTGCTGCTCGCCGCCTCTGCTTTTTGCTTCGATTTCTTTCTGATTCGTCTTCTGCTTCTTCTGCTTCTTGATTTGTTGAATCTTTGATTTGTTGAATCATTGTTGGTTTTGAGTTGTTGGTAATTTCTTGATTTCTGAATTGTTGTTTGCTGTTGATGGAAGAAGTTTGTTAATTGATCTCTGTTTGTTGTTTGCTGTGGTGGTGGTGGTGGGGGTGGAGGGGAAGGAAAGAGCAGGGAGGGGGAGTGAGGCGGGGTGGGGGTGGGGGTGGGGGTGCTGGGAAGGGAAGACGGGGAGGGGGGTGACGCGGGGTGGGAGTGGGGGTGCGGGAAGGGAAGACGGGGAGGGGGAGGGGAGGCGGGGAGGGGGTGGAGGTGGGGGGAAGGGGAGGCAGGGAGGGGGTGGAGGTGGGGGTAAGGGGAGGACGCGGTGTGGTGGTGGTGGTGGGGGGAAAGGGGACGCGGGGTGGGTGGTGGTGGTGGGGGGTGGGGACGTAGGGGTGCTAGGAAGGGAAGACGGGGAGGGGTGTGGAGGGGGAGGGGAAAGGGCGGGGAAAAGGGAAGGGCATTTTTGTACAAAAAAAAAATAAAAAGGACGATTTTAATACGAAAAAAAATGTTAAGGACGATTTTATACCCAAAATTAGAATAGGAACGAATTCGATTCTGGCACTAAACGTTAGGGACCAAAATCGTACTTACCCAAAATAAAAATATGCACTATGTTTATGTTTATTATGTAATTGACTTAATTATTATTGTAAAACTTTAAATTATTATTATTAGGCTCTAAGACTTCGAAAACAGGACAAGACAAGACATTGAGAATAGGACAGGAGAAGACACTGATGGATAGAGACACAAAATTTTGTGTTTTTATATTCTGTTTGACGATAAACTAGAACAAATTATGAAAATCTAATTTATTCTCTTTTTTTTTCATTCAAAAAATTTGAGATAAAAAATATAATAATAAAAAAATATAATTATGAAAAATTAATAAGAATAATGAAAGAAAAAATAAAAAATAAGTTGTGTCCTTGTTAGTGTCTCTGTGTCTTTCCTGTGTCTGGGCACAAAATACACTAATTCAATGTCTCTGGATACATTGTCTCTGTCCATGTCTCCTCTGTCAAACACGATTTTGTATCTCTGTGTTCCTGTCTCAGTGTCCTGTCTCTGTAAACAAACGCAGCCTAAGTTATTATTATGTAAATATTATAATGTTATGAAATAATTCTTTTCAAAAATTTAGAGGTTCAAAAAATGAAAGATTCAAACTTTAGTCATATTATGATGTACTATAAAAAAAATATATGTCTTCTAATATCATATTATATTAAGGATTAAGTACTTTTTTCGTTCTTAAGATCTGGGATGAAAATCAAATTTGTCCCCGACATTTTTTTGTTATGAAAATCATTCTCAACGTTACTAAACGTTATAAAATCGTCTTTGTCTATCTCAATTTTAATTTTTTTGACCAAATTACTCTTAACAATAATAAAAATGATATTAAAAAACAAAATTAAACCCACCCCCTTCTAGATATCTCTTCACTTTCTTCCCTCTCCATCCTCTTTCACCTACCACTTTCTCTTTGAACTCCCTCTCTCCCCTTTCTCAAAATTATTCTTCTCTCTCTTTCCGCCACCTTACCACCTCCGCCCTCTGCCTCCTTCTTCAACTTTGCTATCTCTCTCCATCACCAACTTCAACCCTTCCTCCATTAGCGTTAGTCTCGCCTTCTTCAACTCCCACGACGACCGCTCTCTCAGGGATCCTGACTCCTCCTTAGGCCTCAATGACAACCATGTTAGTATCGACTTCAACGGCGTCGTTTTAGCTGAAGTCACCGATTTAGGTCTCATACTCCAGTGTCAAGTCTAAAGATTGGGTCTCCTACTCTACCGTCTTTGTCGTCCTCAACAGACCAACTCAGCCACACTCTCCACGGCCTCGAATTTTCTATTCCTATTTTCTTCCCATGCTCTCTATTCTTGTTCGCTGTTCTTATTTTGTTCTTCCAATTTTTAATTTTTATTTTTGAAAAATATATACATTAGTGTTTTTATTATTTTGTGTTCTGAGATCTTTAAATTAGAATAAAAATTTGAGCCTGTGGCTAGACACGCCTCCCTTCTTTATTTCTCTGTTTTTAATTGATGGTCTGCATTACCCCTAATAACACGTGTATGTCTGAATTACAATTTAAATGATAAGTTTTTAAACACTATACTGTGTTATAACATTGCTGGTAATTTAATAGAGATGAAATAAAAAATATAATTTTTGAGTTGTTGTCATTTAATTGTTGCTACCAAGTTTTTTTTCTCTATTTTCACTTTAAAATTGAGTTATTATTGCTATTGTTGGTGTTGTTTGGACGAAGAAATGGTGTGGTGGTAGTAGTCGTGATGACTGATGATGCAAGAGGGTGTTAGGGATGAGAATGGGGAGATTTTTTTATTTTTGTTTAAGGGTAAAATTGTCTGAAAAATATTATTTATTGACAAAAGGACGATTTTATAATATTTTGTAACGTTGAGGATGATTTTAATAAAAAAAGGTCAGAGACGATTTTGATTTTGACCTCAAACTTTAGGGATGAAAAAAATACTTAATCCTTATATTAATTATAAGTTTATTGATCTGTTTTTAATCAAATTTATTGAATTGGAAAATAGATAAAATAAAAACTATGAAATTAGAATTTATAGACAAATTCAAATTTAAATATGGATATTAATTTTTTGACAACAAATAAAATTTTTTTATTCTTTATGATTAATTGTCATTGTAATTTTTTGGCATAAAATTTATTACGATCCAGATTTCATCCGATATAAACCTGATTTTAGTGTGATCTGAACATAGTATAATTAAATTAGATCTAGGATTGGATAAGAGTTTAAAAAATAGATTTAATTATTATTTATGGTCTGATTCGAGTCGCTACAAATCTGGCTTCACCCTTTTCCATATGCACCCTTAGATTTTAGTAAGAAATTGAGGGGAGAGTTAGAGAAATTACTCCTTGATTTAATTTTATAAAAATGTTTCTTTTTTTATTTGTATTATTCTTCTATAAAATTATGAAATTAAAAAAATAATTTAATTTTATTTGTGAGTAGGAGTGAAAATAGATGGAGTTGAACTAAATTTTCATTTTGACAAGTCTGCCCTGTATGGTAAATAGATGGTCCAAATCTAGGTTTGTTACTTCTGCTTAAGTCTGACTTGTTTAAAGTTCGACAAGCCCACGAGTTTATTTGAAAAGCTTATTTTATGAAGTATAACTCAAAACAATAAATTCAAAAATTTTAAATTGACATTAAATGCATTCTAAATTTATAATCGGTTCTTCTATACATCCAAGTTTTTTTGGTAACCAATTCTAATCAAGTTTGCTCAAACCTAACAAAAACTACTTTCATTAAAAGCAGCGTGTACACATGGGCAATTCACTAATGCAAACATATTCTTCTTCATCTTTGCATCCTTCTTCTTCGAGTTCTTCCTTCTTCTTATTCGCATTCTTCCTTCTTATTCGCGTGTTTTCTCTCCATCGTCGTTCTTTTATTGTTATTATTGTTACTGCGTTTTTCTTTTCCTCCTTTTTTCCTAATAATTTTGCAACATTAATTTTTTTCTTTTTTTTATTTTATTCCTCTTAAGAGAGATAAACAAGAAGAATTATTAGAAATTGAAATAAGAAGAAGAAGCAGTAGAATATGACGAAGAGGAAAAAGGAAGAGTTTCGAATTATGTATAATTTATCAAATAAAACTACACTAAAATTTCTTAACAAATACACATAAATTTTTTATTTTTTATACCAATATTTTGCTACAAAAATACAAAAATATCTTTTTTTAATGTTGTATTTTTTCTTTTTTTTTTAGTTGAATGAATATCTGTTCATTATCTTCCTAGTAATTTTGCAGCATTATGTGTTTTTTTACTTCATTATTTGATTTTTTTGTTTTTATTTTTGATAAGTTTTGAATTATGCAAAACTTATCAGAATAAAAATACACCAAAAATTTATTAACAAATACATATAATTTTTTTTACACTGAAATTTTGTTACAAAAGCACAAAATATTTTCTTTAATGCTATATTTTTTTCTTCTTTCTTTTAATTGAAGAAATGTAGGTTTATTGTTTTTATTCTTATTAAGAGAGTAAAACAAAAAGAAACTTGAGAAGGAAAAACAATAAGAAAAAGATGAATAAGAAAAAGAAGATGATGACGATGAAAAAAAAGAAGAAGAAGCAGTTGCAATAGCTAGAGTAATTTATCATGGCCTATCGCAAGTAGTTATAGAATGATTTACACTTTAAGAATAAAGGGTTAGACCCCACGTCGTTGTGCTGATGAGTTTTAAATTATGCAAAACTTATTAGAATAAAAATACACTAAAATTTTTTAACAAATACACATAATTTTCTTAGTTTTTACACTAAAATTACTTAATGAGTGCGATACACAAACTCAGTTAAAAAATAAGCACACAAACAAGACTGAATCATGAATGAAAACCATCTAAATTAATTTTGAATCAGGTAACATCATTAATATGACAAAAATTCAATGATAGCGATAATAATAACGGTGATAACGATAAAACAGATGAATGACAATATAATGATAATGATGATGATGATGGAGAACGAGGAGGAGGAAAATAAATGAAAAAAGAAAAGATGAGGAGGAGAATGTAGTGATGGTGATGGTGACGATGATAATAAAAAAAAAATGAGAAAAAAAGAGAAGAAAAGTAAGCTAAGAAAGAAGATGTGCGTGATTTAAAAAGCGGTTATAACAATTTGGTTATACTTGGTTAAGTATTTTACTTAGATGTAGAGCTTTATTCATTTATATATTAATCATTAATCACATATCATAACCATATTTATAATCTATAAACTTTTTATTTAAATAAAAAAATTACATACAATTTTAACTAATTTTTACTATTGATTTTTAGTTTTATTCTACGTTTAATATAAGTGAATAGTTAAAAATTTAAATTAAGAATAATTTATTATTATCAAAAAGTATTTTGACAAGTCGGTTCAACTAATTATACAAATATTTTTAAAATCTATAACCTGATTTTTTAATTAATAGACTTTATAAAAAATTTAAATCTATCATATTTAATAAAACGAATCAAACTAAATCAAACCTAAAATAAATAGAATTGTAAATTTTTGTCGGGTAGCGTAAGTCATTTCTATCTCTACTTAAGAGTTATTATAAAAAAAATTGTAATTTTATGATTGTATAAACAAATTTAATAAAATTAAAATTTATAAAAATTGCTTAACTTTTGTGAAGGGGCTCTTTTGTAATGAAAGAGAAAAAATAATATACATTAAAATTTTAATGAAAATGTGATACAATTTTTTTCGGGTGGCATTTGACCGCCGGTGCTATTTAGGACATGGGCCATGGCATTATAAGAAGCAAGTTTGAATTGGAGTAAACATCCAATTCGGTTTCTATCCATTTTTAATTAGGACAATGCGATCTCTCACCAAAAAAGTAACCCACGTCGGTTCTTGTTTATGCAAAAAATAATTCATCGCGCCTCTTCTTGTGTATCCCCGTCTATAGTTGACGGAAAAAGCTGATATATTATTTACCGGCGCTGATTTGGCAGTTAACCCAGAGTCAAGTGTCAACGTGGAATAGTGGGAATGAACAGGGGTCGATTTGTCCTTCTATCACATTCAAAAACGACGTCGTTGCTAGGTTTAGAAGAAGCAAACGTCATTCTCACCCTCATAACCCCCGAGTCCTAACTAAAATTTATAGAATAACCAAAATCCCTCAACCTTCTTCGCGCGATAGGACAGAGAGTGGTGGAAGTAGCAAGTGTTGGTGCTGACAAGGCCACCAAGAAGGACTCGGAGGACTCCTGTAACGCCGCACTTGACGGAGTGACTAACGCCGTGCAGTGGCAGCAGCTTGTGTAGGCATTCAGGTTAGTAATGAATTTGGGCATCTAAACATTATTCTAATCCAAGCTCTATTCCTAAATTGCATGTTGGTGTCTTAGTGTTTAGTAGGTTGAAATGGGTTGTCTGGTTGTTTATTTTTATAAATGTTGTGATATTGAATGAATTTTAAAGTTTTTTAGTGAATTTGTTAAATAATTAATATTAACTGTCTGTAGTTTAGATGATTGGCACAGTGATGTTAAACTGTTATGAAATGAATTTTGGTTGGTAAAAATAATTTTCAGATGGATGAATTTGAAGTAGTTCCTGTTTTCCATCATGAAAGAATTTTTAAGAGAAATGCACAGGACAAATTAGAATATGTTGATGGAAAATCCAAGAAGTGGCCACCTTTAGACATTGATTTAGTGAACTTCTTTGATTTTGAAACGTTACTGAAGGAGTTGGGTTATAGAAAATACAAGACGATGTTTTAATTTGATACAAGACGATGTTTTAATTTGATAGCATGACACCTGACTTGTACTACTTTACTATGAATTTGTTCATAATTATATATAATTCTGCACTCTATTTTGATTGGTTACTATGTTCCATTAAGATATAACTTTTTTTTATCTTTTTAGTTTATTATTTCATAAATTAATTTTTATGTTAGCTAATGTTCTGTTTCATTTATCATCAATTATAGTTAATTATGTTGTATAGCAGTTCCCTTATTAGATATTGTATTTAATTTAAGCTACTTTCATTTGAGTCATAGCATTTGAAGTGTGAATCATTGTTAATTAGACATTTTGTATCACAAAACTAAATTTTTATTTGTAGTCTTTAATCTTAATTTTAATTCCAATCTCAAAAATAAACGCTCTTTAAAAAGTGTCTTAGCTTACTGTTTTTTCATTATTATATAAATACTATAAGATTCATTATAAATATACATAAAGATACTCTACAATATATTTTTCTTTTCTACTGCAAAATTATGGAATTATTATTAATTAGGTAATAAATACACATATAGATGCAGGTTATGGATATTTTCTTTGCACTAATTATTATTAGATATACTAGCTTGCCTTGCAATAAATTAGAACAAAGTAAAGGCTTAAGTAGCAACTAAACCTTAGCATGAATATTTTGGAATTCAATATTATGATCTTAAAAATATAAACTATATATCTTACAGTACAACTTTTTGAAGTTACACTGCATCATAGAGACATAACTGAAACTGTACATCAGAGCGTTCCTTCCTTCCTTCCAAAATTCCTAACACGTACAGTAGAGTTCTTTCAATATAAGAACAGTGGTTGTTATCGGTTTAAGTAATAATAGCTGTCAACCATAGCTATATGACAAAATCATTACAAATTAATTAAGAGTGGCGTCAAGCATTTTATTGAATAAACTAGCTTGACCATTGTTGGTCTACTTTTTCAACTACTGCATGCATTGAAAGTCGTTATGATTTGTTTAATGGTCCTTGAATTGATGTTTTATTATTTTTAGCTACTTTAATTTGAGTCATCGCATTTGAAATGTGGATTATTGTTAATTAGAAATTTTTTTTCATATTATGTTCTTAGACTGATACAGATTTGGTATTGACCTTGAAAGAGATATTTCTAAGAGCTCACTATAGAAATTGTGTACTACATATTTGAAAGAACTTCATCAAACACTTCAAAAACGAAGAGACAAAGCAATTAGTTTGAAAAGCTGTTAGGTGCACCACACATACCGAATTAGCTACTGCGATGGAAAGGTTAAAGCGAGTAAGTGCACCAGCATGGGAGTATATGCAAAAATTTAAATCGGCTGTATGGTATAAGGCGTACTTTAGTTATAGGCCAAAAGTGGACAACATAACTAATAATATGTGCGAAGTATGGAATGCAAAGATTGTGGAGTATAGGGAAAAGCCTATTCTAACCATGTGTGAAGGGCTGCGGTGCTACATAATGAGAAAGATGGCAACGCACAAGAAGAAGTTGGAGGCTCACATTGAACCACTTGCACCAGTCCAACACAAGAAGTTGGATAAATTTATCAAGCCTAAGAGTCATAAATGGAGAGCTATATGGGCTGGTGATTTGGAAAGAGTCCTCTTTGAGGTTCATTCCCAAAACCATAAAGTGGGTGTGAATCTTTACAAGAGGACATGTACATGCAATGTATGGCAGTTGACTGGTAAGTCTGGTTATATAGTTATTGGATAATTATTTAGTTGTTATAATTTTTCGTTTATCCCTCTCTCTCCATTGTATTTTTTTGATTCTGCATCAATTTGTTATTGTCCATAGGAATGCCTTGTAGACATGATGTTGCAGCAATAGCTAAAATGGGTCTTAAGGCTAAGGATTTTGTGCATAAGTGGCTAACTATGGAAGCCATCAGAACAATTTATTCACATTGCATTAAATCAGTCAACAATGAAGAGTATTGGACATCTACCGATGCACCAAGGCCACTGCCTCCCACTATCAAGAGAGCTGCTCATAGACCTAAGATGAAGAGAAGAGCCGATCTAATTGAAAGAGAGATGAGCACCACCAAGGCAAAGAAGACATTCGTTGTTACTTGTTCTAAGTATGGCTAAACGGGTCATTACTACAAGACATGTCCGAATACAGCACAAGATCCCAACTGAAAGCCTATGACTAAAAAGGGGAGACGAGCACAGAAGAAGACAACAACTCACATATCATCAACTGATCCAGAAAGAAGCACCGATCCAGCAACAAATACTGCTCCAACCCCAAACACTGATCAGGTACAATAACTCTATGTTTGGGAATTGAGGTACAATGGCTGTGTTATGCACTGATTAAGTTTATATGTTGCTTGGTTGAGAATGGCTGTGTTATGTACTGATTAGGTTTATATGTTGCTTGATTAAGAATGGTTGTGTTATGTACAATGACTGTGTTTTAGAATTGTCTTTTGTTGCTTGCTTTCTATAATATATTGAATTTTGTCATAGAGCAAAATTAGAAAAGTTAAGAAGAAACTACCCAAAAATCAGAGAGAAGAAATTTCAGTTTCGCAATCTGCACCACCAGCTGAAAAGGTATTTTTTCTTGTTGTTTAAAAAAATAAAACCTGTTTCATCCAAGAAATTATTACATCTCAATTCCTTAAAGCTTTCATTCATATAACTGTTAAACCTACATTGTTACAGGTTGCAGGAAAAAACTCCAATGACAACCCTCCAACATTTAGAGAGAAACAGCAGATTGTTAGACCTCCAGCTCCATCTAGCGTGCCTCCACCCATACCAGCACCGGAGCCAACCTTATGGTTCAAATCTCAAACTTCCCAAGCCCCAAACCTCATGCCTCACAGCTCACAGCTCCAATCAAATGACTCAATAGCTGGAAAGACTACTCTAGGAACCAGTCATGATGCGATTTCTGAAGAGACGATGGCAGCTGTAAATTCAACTACAGCATCACAACTTTTAAAATTTGTACCAACACCCGACTACAGGCCTCCAGGACTCAGGCCTACTAAGCAGGGGTGACACTTATATTAGGGACTTAGATATGTGATACTGAGATATGTGATAATGTTATTTTGGTATTTTGAGACTTTAGTTTGAAGGATACAATTATGTCAAGAAATGTCTTGCTGTTCTTTTGGTATTTTGGTATTTACGAATGTGAAAGTTTTGATTAGAACCATGTTGCCTCTGCAATGATATTATCACTGTGAACATATGAATTATATCTTTCTTGAAAATATGAATATAATGGTATAAATTGCTACGCTTTACAAGATTTACTTCAATCTATGTTACATGCACAAGTATATGTTGCTCTAATTTGCATTAAGTTCAGGTAACAAACTTTAAACAGTCAATATAATAATTCATCTTCATATAACTTACATCCACAATGTTTACATATCCAATCTCATCTTGCCACACAGTCTTTAAATAGCCTAAAATTATTCATTAGGTTGCATACATAGTTGTCCTAAATAAACAAGCAACCATAATCCCAATAAAAAACACAAAAATACTACAACCTAACCCCAAGCATCTATTTTCACCCATTTTTTTCTTTCTCTTTTCCAATTGATTTTCTAATCCAATCAACCTAATTTATAGCTCTTCCACTTTGTCATCGACCGCATCACTAAGATCTTCAAATCGCTGCTGGTTCTGCGGCAATACCTCCTTTGATGTTGTCTTTGAAACATGCTCATTAAAGGAAGAGATATAATCATCTAGCCATACAAAAAACGAGCAACATCCTTCTGCAGTCTACATATGCACAAATTCCAAAATGTTAAAACCATGAATAGACCTAGAACTAAGTATAGAATCGAACACATTCAGCACAAAACTTTTCATGAACATACCTTGAATTTAGGACACCGTAAGAATAACCTATCCGGATTACTTTTGGTCTTAGACATGAACAGAACAGCATCAGACTCGCAACAGCATTTTGGGGAGACCCATCTCTTCTTCCTTCTACCTACAATACTCTCATTAGAGTTCATGCTATAACTCCAACTATCACCAGCTCGCAAGTTGGAGGATGCGCAACGTTCTTCACTTCCAATCATGGTCCCTAGGGTTTCGTTATTGTTTAGACTATGAATACTTTGTATATAGGTTGGGGGAAAGAAAAAAGATGAAGTAAACACTTGCTTCTTCTAAACCTAGCAACGACGTTGTTTTTGAATGTGACAGGGGGACAAATCGACCCCTGTCCATTCTCACTATTCCACGTTGGCACTTGACTCTGGGTTAACTGCCAAATCAGCGCTGGTAAATGACACATCAGCTTTTATCGTCAACTATGGACGTGGGATACACGGGAAGGGGCGCGATGAGTTATTTTTTGCATAGACAGGACCGGTGTGGGTTATTTTTTTGGTGAAGGATCGCGTTGTCCTAATTAAAAATGGACAGGGACCGAATTTGGTGTTTACTCTTTGAATTGATATGACAATGATTTTCATATTAATATATTATACACTATTTCACTTAGAATTTCACAAATTTAAATATTTTTGTCAATTAAATTTAATTAAATTAATTTAAATTTAACAAAAAGTTATTTATATAAAATATGTGAAAATTATATATATTTTTTGCATATTTTTTTGCATGTTTTTTTTAAGGTTGTTCTTTTATTATTGTTAGGGAAAATTCCACTTCCCTCCCCTGTGAGATACTAAAATGACACTCCCATCCCCTCTATTTTATAAATGTACATTCTCCTCCCTTCTAAATTTTAAAAATTCTCTTCTTTAATTCATTTTAAATGTTTTGTGTTAACTAATATTAACTTTATCCATTTTTTAAGAAAAAATAAATTATTTTTTGAAAAAATATCCATTAGCAAAAATTTTATTTTTTATCATTAAATTTTGCTTACCAAAATACCCTTTAATAAATTTTTTTATTAATTAAATTGTATTTTTACCAAAATAATTTTAAAAAATTAATAATTAAATTATTTTTTCTAAGATATCTACCCTTCAATAATTTTTTAATTATTAAATTGTGATTTTACTAAAATTTTTGTTAACAATTATTTTTATATTTTACTATTAATTTTTCGATATCAATATATATTATTTTAACATTAAATAAAAAAATCTTACCCCTGTTAATATGTATAATAATTAATATATATTGATATTGAAAAATAATCTTACTAAAATTTTGTATTTAATGTTAAAATAATATATAGATTTCGAAAAATTAATAATAAAATATAAAAAAATTATTAAAGAAAATTTTGGCAAAATTATAATTTAATAATTAAAAAATTATTGAAGAGTATTTTAGAAAAAAATAATATAATTATTATTTTTTAAAAAAATACAATTTAATCAATAAAAGAATAATTTATTAAAGGGTATTTTGGTAAGCAAAATTTAATGATAAAAAATAAAATTTTTGCTAATGGGTATTTTTAAAAAATAATTTATTTTTCTTAAAAAATGGATAAAGTTAATATTAGTTAACACAAAAAGTTTTAAATGGATTAAAGAAGAAGTTTTTTAAAAGTTAGAAGGGAGGAGAATGTACATTTATAAAATAGAAGGGAGGAGAGTGTCATTTTAGCATCTCGCAGAGGAGGGGAGTGAAATTTTCTCTTATTGTTATTGTGTTTTTTTTTAAACAAGTGTCAGTTGTTAGATTATTAATGACTAAGGGCCAGTTTGGCTAAACTTTTGAAATAAGTTCTTTTGAAAAAGGAGCTTAAAATATAAGGACTTTTATTAATAACAACTTTTAAATAAGTTATTTTGTGTTTGAAAAGTTATTATAGAAGTTCTTGTTTGATAAAATAGCTTTTGAAAATAGGAGAAGTCACATTTTTTAATTTCTTCAAAAGCTCTTAAATAACTTTTTAAAAAGTTAAAAGTTTATCTAAAAAATTGTATCAAACACGGCGCCTGATTCAATACTCCTGGAAGGTTTGGAGTATTAAAACTCTTCTTAAAGAGTTAAACAAAAGTTAACGTATTTGGAGTTTTAGTACTCCTTAATTAAGAAGAGAGAGAAGAATCATCATTTAATTATTAAAGAAAGAAAAAAGAATTAGCATTAAATTCTATTTGGGTTAATTTTTTTGTTTTAATTAAAATTTATTTTATTTTTAGATTGATATTAAATTATTATAAAATTATGATAAAAATAAAAATTTAAAAGAATTAAAAAGATATAAAACTCTTATTATTCTAAAATTTTTTTATTTAAACAAACATATTCATATTATTTTAAAATTAATACGAATAAATTTATTTAAAATTTTTAAATTTTAAATAAATATATTCATCTTATTTTAAATAAATGTTCTCGTATTATTTTTTTAAAGCTGTTAAACATGATTTTTAAATATTTCAACAAAAGAGATAGATATATGTAATCTTTCAAATTAATAATATTAGAGTGTATATATAAGTACATAATATCTTAAAAGATTAATAAATATTACCTAGAAAATATAGTTAGAGATATTTTTTTCTTAAGATAATAAAAATAATACGAATACGTTTATTTTTATTAAATTAAATTATTAATTTAAATTATATCTATCTAAATTTTAAATAAAAAAATTTAAAAATTTAAAATTCAAATATGTGAATAAAATTAGATTAATAAAAAAATAAAAATATACGAATATGATTCAAATTGTACAGAAATAGGAATAAATTTGTCGGTAAACAAATTCATTATTTTCAATGAACAAAAGAAGACAGTATATTAAATAAACTTTATGAAATAAATTATCATTTTAAATAAATAATTAAAATAAATAAAATATAAAATTATTAATTAATTAGATTTTATTAACTAATTAAATAACTTATATACTAATAGAGCATATTAAATTTCTTATAATAATTATAATTATCATTTTTTAAAAATATATTTTATAAGTTGTAATTAATATGTTTGTAGTTTTTCAAAAAAAAATATTAATTGTTTATTGATTTCATCAGTATGCATTAAATGTTAACCTAAATCAACGCAAAATAAATTAAATTTTAAATTTTAACAGTGTTTTTTTTGTTAAAATTATATGGAGTTTTAAAACTCCAAACATCAAGGGAGTATTATAATCTCCACCACCAAACACTATTAATGTAAATTTTTATAAGTCAAAAGTAAAAAAAAAAAAAACTTTTTGGTGTTTTTCAAACGAACCCTAAATTAACATATCTAAATTAATTTGGATTAATTTAATAATTAATTTATTAATCCACTAAAATAAATGTAAGTAATTTGAATCAATTTTGTGTATAGAATAATTTATTAGTCAATAATAAATTATTAAATAAAATTTTAATTTACGACAGATTAATTTTTAATTTCTCAAAAGTCAGGAGGCACTAGAAGGCACCGAGGTTGAGGAGGAAAAAAGAATTTCACACACCAGTTATCTGTTGGATTATTTTGAGTTTTGGACAATCAGTCCCAGGGATTTTGTAACGCACACCTCGCACTTTCTTTTTTAGTTTATTTCCTTTTTTGGTCCTGTACAGTTAGGTTTGAAATATAGAGAAGAAATTATTGTGCCTTGTCTGAATGAGCATTTTTAGTCTTATCTAAATGGGCTTCAAACTGATTTTCTAGGCCATAAAATGAACTCTTTTGTAAGATTTTGTTTTTGTATATTTTAGGGACTACCTTATCCCGTGTAGTGTGTTCTTACTCTGTTTCTTTGGGCATTAGCCCTGTATAATACCGAAAACAAAATTTGGAAATTCAATGCATTTTGCTTACAGTTTTTAGATCTTGAAAACAATGGCCACTCACCACGGGTGAATATTGCTGGCAAAATACTATGTAATAAATCAAATGGCATGAAAGCAATTGATGGATCAGCCCAAAAATAAGAAACTAATAGATAAAAATTAAAGGGCCTGTAAAATTTTTAAGATTTTATAAATAAAAATTACCCAGAAAAAGGATTTTATAAACGAAATGATGATAACCGATAAAAATAATAAAATCTTAATTTTAGTTTTTTTATTTAGTGCATTAAAAAATAAATGTATAGGAATAAGAAATGTGTTTAAAATACATTGATGTGATTTAATAAATTAGCACATTTTCTCATAGAAATTACTACTTTACATATCAGAATATGCTTCAAACACTTATAATTATTAGATTAATTAAATGGTTGATTGGAATTTATTTTAAAATTTATCACAAAAAACACTACTTGATGTTATAGAGATTAAATTTACATAATTGAAAGATAAAAATTTGTTCTTTACTAATAAAAAATGACATTAAAAATCCTAATTAAACACCTTAAAAAAAATGCTTCCATTGCGATTTAAAATTCAAAAGTCTTTCTTAAAAAAAGACATACCAAATTCGGAGGACAATCAATCTGATATTTAAAGAATAAAAACGTCAACTCATGAAGCTAGAATTACAATATGTAAAATTTGATTAAAAACTTCGATTTATAAACTCATAAATTAAGGTGGTAACTTACGACGAATAGAAATTATGGTTAGAGTTTAGACTTTATAAGAAAAGCAAGTAAAATAAAAAATTTCACCGAGAATGATGAGATAATTGGATTGAGATTTAAAACTCAAAAAAAGTCTTTTTCAAAAGAAAAACATACCGAATTTAGAGGTCTGTTCCAAAATATTTTTTTAAACTCATTATTACTAAGAATCGAGTTCAAGAATATGTAAAAAGATTCAGTTTCGATGATTATTTTAGATTCCAAAAAGATTTCATAAAAAATGTTACGAAAATAACAGTAATTTTTCATCCATTAATATAATACGTAACAACTCATTTTATGAGTTTAATGGCTATATTATAATCATCCTTCTCCTCTTAAAAGGGGAGGTTACAATATTAGTTATATATGTATTTAGGAGAATGTGATTAGCATACGTATGCATGATGTGTATGCATGTTAGGATTTGGTTGAATTAGTCCCACATTGTTTAGGATAGCAAATGGAGTGGGTGGCCTATGCTATAAATATGAGGCTAAGTTCTCTATTTGTTTTTGCATCAGTCGAAAACACTTAAAGTTTGTATCTGACTTTTCTTTTCCTCTATACTCTTTGATTAGAAAGTGTTGTGAGGTGTAGTTAAATATTTGCTTTGAGAGAGTGTGGCTGTACTGGGGTGCCGGTGTTAGAGAGAAAGAAGTCTATGTGTTGTAACAATTTTCACATAGTGATAATCTCTGGTTGTCATTTGACGGCTGTGGTTTTTTCTCTTGTGTCTATTTTATTTCTCTGTCAAAGGTATTTTCTCAAGGAGGAATGGTGCATTATTCCCAACAAGTGGTATCAGAGCTTCGATTTGGTGAGATTTATTCTTAGTATGCTCTGTGGTTGCAGCCTAGTCTAACCTTCCACATCAGAAAAGAATTTTGTCCTGTGGCTTGAGGTTGAGCTTTGGTTGTTGTTGTTGTTGCTGGAAGGCAGTGTGACACTATGAAAGTACAGTTTGGAGCAGTTTGGAAATGTTCTGGCTAAGAAAAGACTTGGTATTTAAGTGTGTCCATTGTGACCCACCTCTCTTTCCTGTGGACCCTTCCTAGTGCACGGTTTACAGTTGAGTTATACTATTCCAGTATACGGTTGCAACAATGTCAGGATATTCAAGTGCTGTGAAGCTTGAAATAGAGAAATTTGATGGAAGAATCAATTTTGGCTTGTGGCAAATACAAGTCAAGGATGTGTTGATACAATCAGGTTTGCACAAAGCGTTGAAGACAAGAAGTATCCTCATGATATTGCTGCACTGCCATGGATAAGGATAAGTTGTGGCAATCAGGTCCACAATTGCACACGGGCATTGGTTGGCGTTGAGATGCAAGGTGTGTGGCGGAGTTAGGTCGATGGCTGAAGAACTTCCAGGAAAAGTCAATTTGGAAGTTGCACTGTGAATTTTCAGTAAGGTTTCGATCTGTACCAAGGCGAAATGCTTGGAGTGGTCTAATTGCAAGTGAGTATACTTTCATGGTGGAGTATGATAGTTCTTTGAACTATGATTGTTAGGATTTGGTTGAATTAGTCACACATTGCTTAGGATAACAAATGGAGTGGGTGGCCTAGGCTATAAATATGAGGCTAAGTTCTTCATTTATTTTTGCACCAATTGAAAACACTTAAAGCTTGTATCTGACTTTTCTTTTCCTCTATACTCTTTGATTAGAGAGTGTTGTGAGGTGTAGTTAAATATTTGCTTTGAGAGAGTGTGGGTGTACTGGGGTGCCAGTGTTAGAGAGAAAGAAGTCTATGTGTTGTAACAATTTTCACATAGTGATAATCTCTAGTTGTCATTTGACAACGGCCGTGGTTTTTTCTCCTATTTCTTGGAGTTTCTACGTTAAATTCTTGTATTGTGATTGTATCTATTTTATTTCTCTGTCAAAGGTATTTTTTCAAGGAGGAATGGTGCATTATTCCCAACAATGCATCATATCCAACTTGTCAATTTTTCATTTTTTCATGAATTTTTTATTTTTGCATGATTTTTTTCGAATTTTTTTAAATCATTCTTTTCTCTAAAACCTTAAAAAAATATCAAGATATCGAATAAAAAAATAAAATTAATTTAATAATTTTAAAGACCTAACAAATATGTCTCAATCAATCAAATACAATTAAAAAAAACATAAAAATATATATTTTTAAAGAATAAGTGCAAGTTAAGTTGATAATTTTATTCTTTTAATCTAAAAATTATCATAAATTATAAATTTGTCATGATTGAATATTTGATACTACAACAAATTAAAACATCAAGCAACTCATAAAAAGAATATTTGTTTTAATTCTTTTCTTAGTTTATGTTGAGTATAAGAATTTTTATAAATATACCTCTCATTATTAAAAATAATAAATTTAAGACATCAAAAATTGGAAATAAAAATATGATGATAATATGTATTTTTAGTTTACTTTTTATAATTTTATTTAAAATTTTTAAATTTAAAAGAGCAAAAATACTTTTTAATGTGTAAGTACTATGCACATAATATATATTCAGCACAATTAACCATAAACTTTTGAGATATGAAACATTGAGAATAAAACAAAAGGAAGCACCGTCAAATTTGTATTGTAATGTTGGTTATACACGTATCTACGGTATCTTATGAAAGATTATTTTCCATTTTCAGATTTTGAAGTCGGTAATCGGTATGCTTGTCGTATTTCTCTTCCTTTATTTAATGCGGAGCAATGCTAGGGGGCAGTAAATTTTTGTGATTGTTAGCTATCAATTAGCCATTAATGATGATTTGATGATGTGAGATTGGTGTGAGATTTTATCCAATAGCTCACCTTCCTCTGCTGATTACATGCTGGCCAAAATTCAACAAAACTGCTGGTCCCCTAGACTTTTCCTTTAATGCGCTTTCAAGTTCAATAGGAAGGATAATTTTGTTCAGTTAAATACAAAAATCTAAATTCCTTCCATGGGATGGGAAAGACTAAAGAGCAATAAGTTGACATCAATACTCTTATATTTCAAATTAATTGATATCTATGATCTTGAAATTTTGTTTGTTGTAATTTGCAGCCAATATATTATTAATGCCTTAATGGTATTGCCACAAGTACAAGCATTTTGATAAATAAATTTAATTAAGTTTGTCCAGTTACTGAATGGTCTAACAAATATACCACTCCAATAAAACGGGTGTGAATCCCTCATCTTCTTGCATTTTATAGTTTTTCATTTTATTTAGAGGGAGAAACAAAAGAAGAAAAAGAACATAGAATTTATGTGTTGTTATTTATAAAGTTATATATGTGTTATCTTTTAAAAGATTTTATATTTATTGTTAAGATAAAAAATAAAAGAACTTGAAACAAAAAGTTGCAGAATTCTAATGAAAACACACAAGTTTACGAAGTTGAAGATAGATATTCATATTTTCCAATGACTATAAAATTTGTTTATACCAAATTTTATTGGAATTGAACATCAATAATCATGTAATTGAATTGAATAATCCTTTGTTTATGTAATATCTTGAACGAATATATGATGCTGATTTTTAAATATCTTAAGGACATAAGATATCAAAATCCAAAAAAAAAAAAATTAACAAAGATACGGCTTGACAAGCACAATACAGTATGCACGACAAGTTGCCATTGTTTGATAAAGTCAATTAAGATTATTGGAAATATGGAAATGAAATTAATTGATATTGTTATATTAACACTTCAGGGCTTCAACCCTTAAATACCTTCAACACCTAGGTTTAAACCATCATAGAGACAAACATAAATGGCAATAAAATAGGGGTGAGCACGATACTGAACAGAGAACACAAGCACGACAGCCATGGAGCACACGAGCATGACGACCACAAAGCATGGCGACCGCAACTTTAAATGCGAGCACGAGCACGGGATGCCAGCAAGGGGAGTAGCAGAGTAGAGAGTACAACAAAATGATTGAGAGGAGAGGTTAGAGCTTATATGTGTTATAATTAGATTTTTGTATATCACTAAATACAATTAGCTTTTATATAAACAAAAACATTAAGATATTATATGATAACCTTAGTTCAATGGTTAAAATTTTTTTACACTCAATAGAAGTTTAATGATTAAAAATAACCCTTTGAATCATAGGGTTTTTATATATTCATGAACTAATCATAATACAATTTATATCTATCCACATTTCAGACCAGTAAACGAGCACACACTTACCTAATGTGTCCGTGAGAACATTACGCATGCCTAATGTAAATATAAATGCAGAGAATTTCTCTCTCTATATATATATATTCAAAATAAATTAAGGGGTAATAATAAAAAACCATGAAGACTATATAATAAATAAAATAATTGTATAAAACATTTTTTTTAAATATAACAATACAAGGTTGTGCATACATGCGTATTAATCCAATATCCTCTCTCTCTATATATATAGAGAGAGACTAGTTGTAGAGAAAAAGCTTGTGAGGACCAATATATATATATATATATATATATATATATATATATAAAAGTCCCATTCCATGCTAGGCTACATATATTTGTAACAATATATTTTTATTTTCGCATGTATAGAGAAAAAAAAAAATTTGTCGCTTAAGATCTGCATAGTAATCAGCGCAACTTGTGCACCATCAAAAGTCATAGTTTTCCGTTTGGTAACACCAATATAAAAGTTGAAGAATTATTAGCAATGAAGAGCAATTGTCAATTGCAATTCAATAAAATAAAATAAGTCAATATATATAATTAGACAATACGATTATAAATAGTACTGAGGGAAATTAATGTACAAAAAACAAATAAATACATAAAAAGAAAACATATATTATTTTTTAATAATGTTGAAAATGAGATTTATGACTAGAATAAGTAATAAAATTGAATAATTAACAATTATGACTAGTATAGTAAATCATAAAAACAGACCAATACAATGCAAGAAAGAATGTTGAGATTCATCACACACTTTATAATAAAAATGATGATATAGTGTAGAAAAATAATTTATGTAGTATATACTAAAATTATTTATTAAAATCAATCTTTATATATTTAACTTATTTTTAATGTATCATTTATATTTTAATATTTATTTTATATTAGTGAATAAAAAACTAAAAAAGTACTGATATATAATTATATTTTGAGTAATGTTGAATAATATGATATTATTACCCTACCATAGCTATTAATTAACTTGCTTCACTCAGTGATGTTTGTCTTTGAGCTCCATTGAGAGAGAGAGAGGGAGATATATGAGAGAGAAAATGGTTGAAACCAGAAACAACAAATTTTTGGACAGAATCCGACAGAAAGAGTAGTGAGCAGTGGCGGAACCAGAAATTTCATAAGAGGGGGGCCAATTAAATATAAAATATAACAAAAAATTAACAAAATATGATTTGTAGCATATATATCAAAAAAGTAATTATATTATATTATATAAAAGTCAATGTTCAACTACATACTTTAAGATTTTGATATTTTTAAACTTGCTCGACGATGCTTCATGGAACTAAAATCATCAATTATCATCTCTGAAGTGAATTTTGAAGCAATTTCCTTTTCAATATATACAATCATACAATCTGCTAAAAATTCATCTTCCATCTTGTTTCGAAACCTTGTTTTAATAATCTTCATAGCTGAAAAGGCCCGTTCAGTTGTTGCTGTTGTCACAGGAAGAGTCAAAACAAGACGAATTAATCTATCAATTAAAGGATATATATTTGATTTTCCTGTCTCTGTCAATTTTTGACACAATTCAGCAAGAGTAGACAAATTCTGAAAATCTGGAGCTTTAACCACATCAAGTTCATAATGTTGTAACTCATAATCCAATTGAATCTTTTCTTGCTCAGAAAAATCTAAAGAATAGAAATTCTTTACAAGATTGCATATGTTGCAAACATTGAATAACTTGAAAGCATCTTTAGGATCTAGAGATGTACTCAGTATGAGGAGCTCGGTTGCTTGCTCACTAAATGAGTGAATTGTTTTCATCTTTGACATTTTTAACTTAACTTGAACTATCTAACAAAAAAAAAAACAAAAATAATTGCATATATATTATTTTCTTAAAAAAAATATTAAACCTATTGAGCAATAACAAATAATTTTAGAAACACAAATATATAATAACCAAAAATAAAGTTATTGATTTACCTGATTATTTTTTGTTCCAAGTCTCACAAAAAAATAATTCTATTGAGTTTCGTCCTCACTTCAATCTTTGAACACTGTCCATTATAAAAAAAATAAATTAATTATTTTAAATAAATAATGTAAATAATACTTGACATTGTCATTAACTTAAAAAAAATTGAAATATACCTCTTTGAATCTTTGTTGTGCATTCAATGGTTAATATTTTGTTGTTCACTTCTCTTCAATGGTTTTTCTTCATATGTCTTGTTTTGGTATGGAAAGAAAATTAGAATGAGAAGAGTAGAAGACCAAAAGTTTGGGAATCACTAAAAGAGAGAGAAAAGTGGCGCTATGCCTATGATAGTTTGAAACAAATATTTGAAAAATGTACTAGGATTACTTTAATTAATAGTATGGGCTTGGACTAGTATAATAGAACCATTTTTATTAATTATTAGAATGGGCTATTTGTTAACAAGAGCAACAATAATTCAAATATCTAATACATAATGCAGTTTTTAGTTTTTTTAATTTATAAAATTTTGTAATTTATATTTTTTTTAATATTATATATAAAAAAATTTAATATTATTAATTATTACTATTTACTATTTTTTTAAAAAAAATTTGGGGGTACCATGGCCACCTTAGGTCCCCCCGTGGATCCGCCACTGGTAGTGAGCACACAAAAAAAATTGCATAAATTTATACAATATATTTTCTATGTGCTCACTCTCTTCTGTCAATTTCTATGTGCCAAATTAATAATTTCCCAAATTTAGAAACTTCCCAGGATGAAAAAATTGGGGGAAAAGGAAAGAAAAGAAAACTCATAATTTTACAGATCTGATGAAAAGAGAGTCAAAGAGTTATATATATACATTAATGGAAAGGAAAACAAAACCTATATGTGTGCATCATATGCTCAAAAACAAAACCAATAATTATTTGGTAAAAAAAATTAGGGTTTGAGACAAAGAACCTGCATCCGTACAAGTAAAAGGGAGAAAATTAAGAGTGAAAAAAAGAAATAAAGAAACATAACAAGAAGTGCATCATCATATGAGTTGAGAAAGATTAGACTTTAGAGACAAAGAGATGAGGAAAAAATATATAGGAAAAATAATTACATATATGTATAAAACTAATGCCATAATCTAGAAGCAAGAAACTAGTTTTGACACAAACAAAATCAATCTCTCTCACTCTCTCTCTCTCTCTTCATTTTTAGGTTGTTGATGCAAACTGGATGACACGTATGTCCAATCCAGATCTTAAATATGAGGAACAACATCGAATTGATATTGCTGAACAAAGAAAGTTTGGAGCTTGAAATCTCTCTCTCTCTCTCCCTCTCTCTCTCTCACAGGCACAACAATAAGCGGATGGAGTAGCCTTTATTGTGAGGTGTGTGAAAGGTCCAAAGAGACTTAAATTATTAACAATAATGATGTTGTGAACGTTATCTTTTCCATTTTTTTTTATTTGGCTAAAGGAATGCCTAATAGCACTAGTTAAAAGAGTTTGAAAAAAAATAATGTTATTCTCAAATTGATAGCGTCATTTAATCTTAATTATATTTATTATTTTAATTTTTTTTAATTCTTATTTGTCATATCAAAATTTTTTATTACTTTTTGTTATATATATATATATATATATATATATATATATATAAGGATTGTATATAGTTTTAGAAAAAGATAAAAACGTATAATTAAGAGTGAGTGGTATTAATAATTTAGAAATAATATTTTCATCTTTTATAAAATTATTTTGTTCAATAACAATTTTTTTTAAAAGCAATACAAAATTTAAAAATATTTTTTTGTAAAAACATAAAAATTCAAATTATGTATAAAAAAAACACACGAACACGAAAGGAGAAGAAAATTGAAGGTTATTAATATATGTAATTCTAAAAATAAAAAAATATATATAGTTTTATGTGAGATTTGGATGTCTACGAAATTTTCTAACTCGACTGGTTATTAAGAACTAATCTACTACGACTCTGAGTTCTATGTAAAAATTTGTAGCTCGTCAATAAATTACTAGATGCATAATAAATTAATAATAGAAAATTTTTAAGTTTTTAGATATATTTAATATTTTAAAAATATAAAAAGTTATCTTTTCAATGATTTTCAATAAATGATTTTCTTTCCTAGTATTTCTTAAAATGTGTTTTTAGAGCAGATGTATGTTAATCAAATTGTTTAATATATTATTACACATTTTATTTACACTCAAGGGAAAAAAATTATATATATTTTACTTACTAAAATAAATGAATGAAGTAAATAGTTAATTGCTCATATCTCATTTGCAAAGAAATATAAAAAATTAATGTGTATAAGATGTTTTGGGCACTTTTAGGGTATTTGTGTTGAATAATGATTTGTTCATCTATTACTATCGTTGTTACCAATATCATAAAAAAGTATCTTTGAAAATATTTTTAATACACAAATAGATTCTCATTTTTTTATTATTGTCCTTTGAAATTGAACAAGTATCTTTAAGATGCTTTCTTAGCTAAAAAAAATTTTTAAAAAGTTAATTTTTCGAATGCATAAAATTTGTGCCGAAAAATTTAAAATTTTGAATTTTTAAACCATTACTTAAAAAATTTATTTTAATATATTATTAACATAAAATAATTTTATACGTATATCTAATGATATAATATCACATCAATAAAAATAAATATCTTTTATACATTGAGTACGTGAATTGTTATATTAAGAAAATGTAATTGGACGCAATGGCAAAACTTGAAAAAAGAATTTAAGAGACAAATTTTAACAAAATTACATAACAACATTATATAAAAACAAAATTTATAAATATTACAATTTTTTAATATTTTGTCGTCACCATGACAATAAATTAATTCTTTTAAAGATAAATATTATAAAATATCTTAAAGTTGTATTTTTCATATTTTGAGTGATTTAAAATTTTTAATAATTCAATCAGAACAAATTTTTTGTAATATAAATAATTAAATTATCCATAAAGATCGATAAAACATAAAATAACATTAAAAAGATAAATAAATTATTGTAATGATTATAATGATGAAACTTTTTAATTAGCCAAATAGTACATATTGAATTTGAAAAATAAGTTTTGAGTGAATGGTGGGTGAAGAATTGAATAACCCATCATGTTGAATTTGAAAAATTATCGAGTGAGTAAATGAAAAGTTGAACAAAAATACCTTAAATTGTTATCTAAGACTTTTGTTAAATGAGCTTATCATGTTAATTATAATATTTTTATATATATTACAAAATATTTAGAAAAAGGGAGATATAATTCCATTATTTTCAAAAGACTGAATTGACCGTATAAAATATTTTATATTATTAATATATTATAGTTAAATTTTTATTTTATATGAGAATGTATAAAATTACTTGCAAAATATTTTTAGATAAATATTCTTGACAAGTACTCTTAGAAAAATCTTTTTTATAATTACAAGGACTAAAATTATAAATATATTCTTTTTTAAAGATATTATGATTATTTCATGAAATTTATATGTATCATTCTGTGGTTTACTAAAATCATTTATTAAGATGAGTCTGATGACCACCCAAACGCTCTATCTCTTTTGTTTTGGGAAGACAAAAGAAGAAAGAAGACGAAACATTTTCCAATGACAAACGACAAAACAAAGAGTAAACGACAAAATAATAAAGGCAGCATTAGTAGCTGTGATTACAAGATGGTGGTTATCTCACAGCCGTTGATGTCATTGTACGTTATTCCCTGCCGTTAGATTGTTTAGTGTTGGGGTCTCATTCATGTTAGTTATTTAATAAAGTGTGGTATAATCTTCTAGGGAATTAGGGTGATAGGACATAAAGGCTGCGACATTTGGGGAGGCAACCATTGGTTGGAATACTGAGATTTAGATTTTTACCGACACAAAGGATATTGCTATTTGCTACCATTCAACTGCTTGCCCTCTTTGGATCCATTTAATTAGATGTTTTTTATTTTTTCTTAATAAACTTTGAATTAGTCCTTAAAAAATTCATACAAGACATCTTGTCTTCAACAAAATATCTTACTTAAACATTAGGATAATTCAGTTTTATAAAATAAATAAAATTTAAAATTATGTAGATATTTTAAATTAGAATTGAGTACATACATTGATACATATATATAAATCAAATTAAGATAACTCAATTTTAACTATTTACATGCTAATTTAATTTACTACAAATACAATATATACATAGTAAATTGAATCAAACAAATTCGATTTACATATAAATAACTAAAATCGAATTACCTGATTCAATTATATAGATATGTTTATGATAGAACATATAACAAGTTCTTGCATAATTTTAAACTCTATTAATTATATTGACGTGAATTATTCCAAATATTATATAATTAAATTTTTAGAGATTTTTGTCTATTATACATATTAAAAATTTGATTAAAAAAGACAAAGAAACCAATTTATCTAACAAAAATAATTATCAAAGCTTTACAGAGAATAAAAGTTTGTTAAGAATCAAAGTATTCTATTTAAAAATTAAAATTCTTTGAAAACCAATTTAAATATATTGGACAATTGGACTGGTACACTTCCCTTTTTAAGGTCCTCCAGTGTCACTTTAGGGATTAGTGGGCCTAACTTCCAAAAACTTGCACACGATCGAGAACTATAGTAGTCAAGCAATTATTACCTACTTTTGTCAACACATTTGATCCACTCCACAATTACTTACCGTAGGGACTAATAATGGCATGTAACATACACATTGCTACGTTAACTCAATGTTACCAAACACATTGTTTGAAAGTAAAATTGACCTATTTATTATTAAATCTAAGTAATCATGTATTCATGCACTTTATGTAGGAAAATTTTGCGAACTTAATAATCACGAGCGCCAAAACATTCACTTAATTTACGGCTAACCAAATGTTTTTCTACTGTACTCCAAACAAAATCCATCTAGAAATCTGGCGATGAAAGAAAACAATAAATACTAGCCCCTACCACCACTAAACTAGGCTAACCACATAATAAAATGCTACCAATAATCAAGGCATGACCACAATATTTAACAGAGATGAAGAACGGCCTAGATCGCACTAGAAGGTCCAGAACATAGAAATCCCAAATGCAGAGACCATAAGAAGAGCGAGCAGCAAGGAATGAACAATTACAAAGTAGGCATCAACCTTTAGTTTCTTCCGCGTTTCTTTCCAGTCTTCACCTCAGTTCCAGACTTTGATGAACTAGTTGCCTTCACCTTCACTTCTTCCATCTCTTTGGTTGAACCCTCCGAGTCCTCACTCTCTGAATCTTTTACCTGCAATAAACTAGCTTTCATCTTGCCTGTGCCATTGGACTTCCCACCGCTTTTACTGGATTTTGATTTGGAAGCAGCACTCTTGGATGTTTCTTGCTTTGATTTTCCTGTCTTCGGAGTTTCTTGCTTAGACTTGGTAGAGGGTTTCGATGCACTAACATCATCATCTTTCGGCTTGCTTATCTTCGAACCGTCAGTGTTCTTTGACTTGCCAGATGCTTTCGGTGCAGCATCAATAGATTTACCGCCACCAGTTTTGGGAGTATTCTCCTTGGTTTTGCGATCAACTTTGCTACTGTCTTTGGACTTCTGGCTCGACTTCCCAGATGATCCCTTTGATTTGCTGGATGTGGCTCCTCCACTATAAGGAGATTGAAGTGAAGATCATAAGACAACAATCAAGGGATGAAACATACACCAATTAGTAACATTTACAAACCTTTTAGAAGAAGCGGCCTTTTTCCCATCACTTGTTTTTCCTTTCTTCTTTGTTGGCTCAGGCAGGCTGAATATCATGACAAAAATAAATAAGGTCAAACATAAAAGCTGACAAACCATATACAGCAGTGACAACAAGATATCCATCAAACATGCACAACAACAGCTGTATAACAATTAGACCAAGCACACATGGATATGCTTCCCGGAGGTTTGAAGCACAGAAACAAATCAATATTGTTTTTTTTTTTTGGGGCATAACAATAAGTATCTTCTACAATAAATGACACGACTTATAAGCAGCACTTACATGTCATTATCATCAGAAACATCAGGACTAATATGCTCGCTCCCTTCATCCTGTTAACATTATGGCCATCATTAGTATTTATGCAATGCAGTAGAGTTTAAAATTATGAGACAAGAGACCCACCCCATCTGGAGCAGCAGTATCAAGGATTTCCCATCTTTCCTTTTTAAGATTTAATATCTCCATATCACCATCATCATACAAAACCTAAATAGAAAAATCAAGATTGTCAGGAAAGACAAGAATCTAAGATAGAGTGGGTTGTAAGATGTACCACTCAAATAGGAAACCATTCAACAAACAGAAGCCAAAATGTTTTGGTGAGTGACAGAACAGGAAGGAGATGGAAGGGTAAAGAGATGGTGGCATAGCTGCAAAATCACCTTGTGCTTCTTTTTGGAACGATCAAAGGAATCAACTACACCTTCATAATACCTGTAAAGAACATGCCAACAAGAATAGATTTTTATACTATAATTGCACCAAAAGGATAAGGGAATTTATGCACAAACACAGGCACATAATAACTGAAAAACCAACCCAAATAAATTTATTTATAAAAAAGTTCAACATAGCGCCTGTTTCAACTAAATTCTTTATTCTCTACCAAAGTCCAATGGACATGCTCTGCGATTATAAAAGCAGTTAAAACAAGAAAGAAATAAGCCTTTAAGAGAAACCATATTATCAAGGAAACAAACAGCTTATGCAGACATGCTTGCATATAGCAAATTTCAGCTAAATGCACTGGTATATTATATTCAGTGTCCCAATTCAAATCTGATTTCCAGTTTTAGCATGTTGCAAATGAATAACACCAAGTACTCACATGTCATCATCTGGCCAAAACACTTTTACCCGTGTACCAACAAGACCTTCACCATCTTTGATATTTGATTCCTGGGACATAAGCCAAAAGATTAGGCAACCAAAATGAGAGTTGTAAGTGTAGTCTACTTAACGTGCACAAAAAGAGAGAGAGAGAAAGAGGGGGGGTTGTCAGAATTAGACTTTTTTGAATTGGTGTATACATTAAATATGTAGGCTGCATATAAATTACCATACTGATACTAAATACTATAAAGGTCGAATAAACCTAGAAGAAAGCCAAACGGCACAGAAAGGAAACAAATGGATTGCTGCTTACTAATCTTTCACCATAACAGCAAGCAAATGAGAAAGAAACAAACAGGATTTGACCGTACTGCATATAGCTGACATAGTGCATAGCTACTGCTAGATACACTAATAAACTCCAATAAAGCATCCACCCTAATAAATACATCACGAAGTCAAATTTTCAAAAAGCAAAAAAAAAAACTAGATTCTTACATTTTCTTTTGCTGGAGTGCGCTTCCTCTTTGCACTTGTCTTGGGAGTCTCCTCTGGATGGTCATCTTTAGTTGATTTTGAAGCGGACTTGGGTGACAACACCAATTCCTAAAGTAGAATCATTACTAAGCAAACTGATATAATCTGAACAAATAACAGCATAGTTCCAAAAGCAGGGCAAGAAATGACAAAAATACCTTCTCTTCATCTTTAGTGGCAGATTTTGCTATGCCCTTATCTGAGTTCACTTTGCCCGGTGCACGCTTTTTCTTGACCTCCGACTGCCTTGAAGAGGATCCAACACTACCCTTCTTGCTTTCTTCCAACTTCTTTGCTGACTGCTTTTTAGCATCTGCATCACTTATCCCACTTCCCTTTTTATCTGAATCAGCTACAGTAGTCTTTTTCCCATCAGAACTACGATCAATTATCTTTTTTCCTGACCGCCTGGAGGGTTTTGCTTCTGAATCACTGGTTCCTTCATCCACCTTTTTCAAACCATCATCTGTGGCCACTTCTTTTATAGTGACTTCTTTTGCAGAGCTATCTTTCTTTTTGGACCGTACATGTTTCTTTGAATCGTTTTCATCCTTGTTTTCACTTGGCAAAGGAGAAGCGATATCAGGTTCACCTTCAGTTGTTTTGGGTGATGGAACCTTGGTGTCAGTCTCCTTGTCATTCTCTGATGGTTCTGCAGCCTCAACACACCCATCTTGTTGAGGAGAACTGGGAACTTCCTTTCTGTCACTTTTAGAGTCGGTCTGTTTTCCAGCTTCCTTCTCGACAGCAAGATGTGAACCCTCAGAAGGCTCAGCCGATCTTACTGATGGGTTGGTTTTTCTTCCTCTCCTCTTAGTAGCTTGTACCAACTTTTTTTCACTTTTGTCAGGTTTACCAGCGTCCAAATCATTGGGCTCCTCCTTACCTGGCATATCGATACCTTTCGTCTGATTAGAACAATTGGTATCATCTTCCGTCTTTGCAGATTTTGAATCTACCAAAGCATCTTCTTCTCCAGCCTGTGCAATGCCATTGCTCATGACAGACTTAGGGGATCTGCCAGTGATAGAACTATCTTGCTGGGGTGGTTCAGCTTCTTTAGCATCCTCCCCGGCCACCTGGCGAAGGATAATTGAAATGTTCTAGTTTCCAGTTGCCCAGGATAAAAGAGAAAAAAGAAAAATTAACTCAAGAGAGAGAAGAACACACCTGTGCTGACTCCTCGACTGGCTCTTTCGTTGATTTGCTCTCACCTTCCTGGAAGATAAGACACTTAACAATTAGCTACCATGTCATGAAAATTATCCAACCGAATCAGAATATCATTTAGATAAAAACAGATAGATATACCACATGCTCACTCGTAGCGCATGCATCATTTTGCTCCATGCTTCCAGGTGTATCTTGGCATATTGAAGCAAGAACATTACTGTAATTATCCAAAGAAATGCCCAATGTATTCACTGCTTGCACCAAAGAAGGTTTAAGCTTGCTTGCACTACATTCAAGGACTCTCTCCCCCAACTTCCGAGCGATTGGCAAAACTTCCTGAATCACAATGATATTGATCGTGAAAATTTATATAATTTGAGAACAAAACGTGCTAAAATTAAACAATATAAAAGAATTGTAACCAACCTCATTGTCTTTCTTTACACTGCCTAAGATTGGGGAAAGTAATTCCAGGGGAATATCTTCACTTTCCTCTATAACAAGGGTCATGATAGTTTCCATAGATGAAAAAACATTCTCTGGATGTTCCTCCCTGTAAGTTTCAAATCAAGCTTGTCAACTCCATTCACACTACAAACACCACCTCTAATCATTAAATAAGTTTTTATCACTTTTACAATATCAGCATTACATCAATTTATTAATCTAGTCAAGTCCATCTAGTGGGAAGAAAACGTTTTGATTGATGTAATGATAATGCTCATTCTGCATAGCCTAATAGCAATTGTAAACAATCAGTAAAAGATGTAACATGCCTTGCTAAGAACTAATGATTGGGATGCTAGACATTATCTTGGATCTCTTTTGTTTGGTGGCGGGGTACAAAAAAGAAATTCTATTATGGAGAATAGACAGATATGTAAAAATGACGTTCATTTAATTAATGTTCTCATATACTAATACTACCGACATTCATATTATATGCTTTTGCTATGCTAATAATATTATTATTAAAGTGGAATAAATGTCAAAACCTAGCAACACATACAAAAATCAAGTGGCACTGGCAAGTCACCGGAAACTAACATAATTATCATTTAAAAAGACAAATCAATAACAATTAATTCTCAAAAACTTGCCAACTGAATGAAAAAGCTTAGGTAGAATATATTCTAAAAGATTACATCATAAAGTAACTAATAAAATCATCAAAAATTATGTTTCAAAGAACTTTATATACAGCAGCTCTTACCTTACAGCCTTCAGGAAATGCTTAAACATCTCTACAATCAGGGTATCACATTCCAGATCCAACATTACCACACACGACCTGACTTTTGCAACTGTTTCGAGAATTGAAGTCCTCTTTGTATATGATCGGCTTGCCATATCATGCAGACTTTCAAATGAAGATACAATTAATTGAAAAACCTCCTGAAAGAGAAAATTATATTGGTAAAAAATTGAGACATAATTCATGATAAAAGAAGCACCAACCAATTTGTGGTAGAAAATAATCATGCACACCTTCATCTGGTCATCGTCATAAGGAGCATCAGGTGCAGTTATTCTAGTTATCTCACTGATGCAAGAGGCAACTGCGACTTTAACATCAACATCCGAATGCTTGAAAAGTTTATCTGCAATTAATGCTTTCAACGCCGGAGAGAGTGCATTTTGTGTAGATTGGCTAGGTGACTGTTCAACCCTTGATAGGCAATTCTCAACTTGCTGCAGTGCCAGTGGGACACATGTATTAAGCAATCAACCTTATTATCAAGATTCATCAAAAACAGAATTCTTGATTTGACTTTACTTCAAATCATGTTCAGCTTAAACATTTCTCAGGGAATATTGAACAATCCTTTTGTTTTGCAAAATGTGCAATATTTCTCAAAACCCCCAACCCCTAATTTTCTCCAAGAACAGCAACATCAAATGACCCACTTAAGTGTAGGTAAAGAATGAACAAGAAACAGACATCTAAAACCACACACACATACTACTCAATATAGGAAGGCAGCTTTTGCTCAGGTCAAAGTGCTGGGCTTTCCCAAACAGGAAACCATCATTCTGTGGACATCAAGAAGAATCAAAATTGACAGCCAAGTTTGGCCAGAGGAACATTACCAATTTATGTCATTTCTCCAACACGATATTAAGCATATCAACAAACACTAGTATAATGAGGCTTTTTCATAAATAAGAACACCCTACTGTAACATAAGAGCCACTAATGATAAAAATTTTGCACATAATTTCTTTCTCTTTTATATTAAACCCATAAAACCTGCTTTTTCATAGCCAAGTACGGTGTTCTGGCAGCCACAACACTGTTGCAGCACCCACCGTATCAGCATTGCAGTAGTCACAGCAGAACCAAAATTTAAAACTGTGGCCAAGACTTTAACTGTAAATATAAGATATATGGATTCAAAATTAAAATTTGATATCATGATCATATGTTTAACCTAAGTGACTGGATGAGTAAATTTTCCTTGTTAGCAACAATTACCAGCAAACATTTAATGTTTTGTAGTAAAAATTATTATGCTATCATATGATTTTATACGATGATATTTTCTCCCAAAATGAAATCTAATACAGAATAATTTTATCTACAGCAAATGCTACTTATCAAAGAGAAATCCAAACACACCCAGCAGTATCTTCCACTATCCCGAACAATAACTCTCTGTAATCAATAAAAACTACACAAGACAGCATACAATTCCATGTTTGCCACTTGCATCAATCTTTTATATCAGCTCAGTCAGTAGATGCGGGCAACTAAAACGTTTTGTTTTTCCTTAAGCAGACAACAGTAGATATTAATGTAACTCACACTCTATCCCAGCACATTGTATACTCAGTAGTCAGTACGGCTGAGAGAAGTGGCAAAAGAACCTCACACGTGTAAATACTAAAATAATATTACGAAACAATGTGTTCGGAATCTCAAATACAAAAGGCTTCATTTCATTCACACAAATAATTCATTCAAGTGACAATAAATTAGCAATCTAATTCACTTCCAAATCATCCCCCTGCATCAAAATTTGAGGACTTGCAAACAAAATTGAAATTTTTTTTACAAAATTTAAGAATACGGAGCAACATCAGATTCCTACAAATTCAAAAGAAGAACAGAAGAAACACAGAATCAGCAAACGTCACACATCTGCAACTCAAAAACGGATTCACGAATCCTTTGAAAATGAGGTTCAGCAAACAACACAGCACCATACCGTACAGGTATAGAATCACAAGCAAAAGGAAACCATTGTTAACGGTTTAGGGTTAACAACGATTGATGAAAATAACTGAAGGGAGAAAAAAGAAAAGAAAAAGAAAGCGCTTACATCGAGAAGAGGTAGAAGTTCGTCGACGGATGAAGGAGGATCTAGAAGCTTGTTCCCAGCTTCACGAAGCTGCTCTTCGAGCTGCCTCTCAGCAGAAGCCATTGTTAACGGTCCTTCAAGGGGGGTTCTCTTCTTTGCAGATCTCACAAACGCTGTCTCACTCACTCCATCGAAACCCTAGAAACCACTCGTTCTCTCTCAATTCCAAATCGGAACCCTAAATGCGGAAATGAACACACACAGAGAAAGGTTAGGGTTTTTCGCTCAACGTTTTTTTTCCTCTCTTTTACTTTTCTTTCTTCCGTTCCGATACAGAGAAACGGAGAGAGGGGGGAGAGACAGAGAGAGTAAAGTGTGTTTCTTTTTATTTTTTTTTTCTGGTTGTGTGAGAAAATTAAAGACAGGGAAATGATTTATATGCGAGTTAAAGAAAATGAGAATTGGAAAAAAGGAAATTAATTTTTTGTTTTATTGAAAGTTTTTGTGGATTTTAATTTGGGCGGTTCAAAGGAGAATTGAGGCTCGGATCTCGCGGGGTCTGTGAATTTAAGTTAAAGTTGGGTTTTGAAATCCGCGTTTTGGATTTTCATTTGTGGTTTTGAGGTCCACGCAGCTATTGCGTCACCCAGGATTTTTTAACTTTTTTACCATAATTTGGTTTGGTATTTAATGCAAGATTTGACATATATAT
The DNA here is from genome assembly GCF_003086295.3 of Arachis hypogaea. NCBI lineage: Eukaryota > Viridiplantae > Streptophyta > Magnoliopsida > Fabales > Fabaceae > Arachis > Arachis hypogaea. The sequence goes on along the minus strand of NC_092051.1, from coordinate 145,650,022 downwards.
TTTACTATATATATCCCTTATATTTTAGAATATTTTTAAAAAAATTTATTTAATATTAGTCAATAAATTATTACATACATAATAAAAAATTTAAATTTTCAACACTTATTTAAGTAAATTAATAAATTAATTTATTATATTAATTTAATTTAATTTTATATTTTAAAATATTATTAAAAAAATTAGGTAACCAATATTTTTTATTTTGTGTTACATTTGTATTGATGTTAACAAATTTAATTATTTTTTTAATAAAAATATTAACTAATTATTTTATCAATTTATAAGTCTAAAACAAATATTAACAACATTGAATTAAATATATATAAGTTCAATTTCCATACTTAGTAAAAATTAATTTTATATAAATAATTAATTATGTATTATCATATTTGTAATGTAATTGTTTAAATTAACTAAATAATTATATAAACACATAAATTTTAGTTAAAATAATTATATATCAAAATTAATCTCAATATACATATAAAAATGTATTAATATTTTGATATTCTTTTAGTATAATATATATTAAATTTTTTCATTGTATTCTCCAACCCGATAAGTCAAGGATTAATTTATGGTAGATATGAATTGTTATTTAGAAGTTTGTCGCTGACTAATTAATTGTAGTATATGCGATCCAGGATTCAAACTCTCAATATTTATTTAAACAACCTAATAAACTAACTATTAGATCAATTCAAATTATCTACAATATAGATTGAATTAATTGAATATGTATACTATTACCAAAAGAATTCAACATAAATAATTAATTTTACCTTCTCTCCTCAATAAAAGTATTTAATTAGTTGCTTGAATTAAATTTTATATTCATTTGACTGAATAACAACATTAAATTTTTCTTCACGTATAGTATTTTTTCAAAGTATTGTTTCAATTATTCTCTATATACAAGTCATTTTTTAATACAATTTTATACAAGTCATCTATATTTACACGCGCACATTTATTTTCCTGCTGCTATTGCACGTTCTTCTTCTTCTTCCTCTTATTCTTCTTTTTCTTCTTTGTTATTTTTCTCTTTCGTTATTGTCGTCACCAACACCACCTCCTCCTCCTTCTACTACTCCTTTTTTTTTCATTGTAATTTCTTCTCCTCTTTCCTTTTCCTCCTTATCCTCCATCATCAGTTGTCTCGTTATTGAATATATTGAATAATTCAAGTTCAGATTGTCAATTGAACTATAATGAAATTGATTATTGTTTTGAATCTAATCAAGTGGCTGAGGTATGGTTCGATTCTACTTAATTTTTTCGTTTGTAGTTTTGATTCTGTAGGTGAAAATGTTTCATATTTATCATATTTGTAATGTAATTATTTAAATTAACTAAATAATTATATAAACACATAAATTTTAGTTAAATTAATTGTACATCAAAATTAATCTCAATATACAAATAAAAATGTATTAATATTTTGATATTCTTTTAGTACAGTATATATTGAATTTTTTTCAGTGTATTCTCCAACCCGATAAGTCAATGATTAATTTATCGTAGATATGAATTGTTATTTAGAAGTTTGTCGCTGACTAATTAATTGTTGTATATGCAATACAGGATTCAAACTCTCAATATTTATTTAAGCGAACTAGTAAAGTAACTATTAGACCAATTCAAATTATTTACAATATAAATTGAATTAGTTGAATATGTATACTATTACGAGAAGAATTCTACAGAAATAATTAATTTTACCTTCTCTCCTCAATAAAACTATTTAATTAGTTGCCTGAATTAAAGTTTATATTCATTTGACTGAATAATAACATTAAACTTTTCTTCATATATATTATTTTTTCAAATTATTGTTTCAATTATTCTCCATATAGAAATTATTTTTTGATACAAGTTTATACACGTCGTTTATATTTACGCGCGCGCACATTTATTTTCATGCTGTTATTGCACGTTCTTCTTCTTCCACCTCCTCTTCTTCTTCTTCTTTTTCTTTTTTGTTATTTTTCTCTTTCGTTATCGTCTTCACCAACACAACCTCTTCTTCCTTCTACTCCTCCTTATTTTTTCATTGTAATTTCTTCTCCTCCTTTCTTTTCCTCCTTATCCTCCATCATCAGTTATCTCGTTATTGAATATAATGAATAATTCAAGTTCAAATTGTCAATTGAAGCAGAACGAAATTGATTATTGTTTTAAATCCAATCAAGTGGCTGAGGTGTGGTTCGATTCTACTTAATTTTTTCGTTAGTAGTTTATAATTTTATAGGTGAATAATGTTTCATATTTATCATATTTGTAATGTAATTGTTTAAATTAACTAAATAATTATATAAACACATAAATTTTAGTTAAAATAATTATACATCAAAATTAATCTCAATATACATATAAAAATGTATTAATATTTTGATATTCTTTTAGTACAATATTATTGAATTTTTTTTCACTGTATTCTCCAACCAGATAAGTCAAGGATTAATTTATCGTAGATATGAATTGTTATTTAGAAGTTTGTCGGTGACGAATTAATTGTAGTATATGCGATACAGGATTTAAACTCTCAATATTTATTTAAACAAACTAACAAACTAACTATTAGATCAATTCAAATTATTTACAATATAGATTGAATTAATTGAATATGTATACTATTACCAGAAGAATTCAACAGAAATAATTAATTTTACCTTCTCTCCTCAATAAAAGTATTTATTAGTTGCTAGAATTAAATTTTATATTCATTTGACTGAATAACAACATTAAATTTTTCTTCACGTATAGTATATTTTCAAAGTATTGTTTCAATTATTCTCTATATATAAGTCATTTTTTGATACAATTTTATACAAGTCGTTTATATTTATGCGCGCACATTTATTTTCCTGATGTTATTGCACGTTCTTCTTCTTCTGCTTCCTCTTCTTGCTGGACGTTCTTCTTCTTCTTCTTCCTCTTCTTCTTCTTTTTCTTCTTTGTTATTTTTCTCTTTCGTTGTCGTCGTCACCAACACCACCTCCTCCTCCTTCTTTTTTCATTGTAATTTTCTTCTCCTCCTTCCTTTTCCTCTTTATCCTCCATCACGAGTTATCTCGTTATTGAATATAATGAATAATTCAAGTTCAGATTGTCAATTGAACCAGAACGAAATTGATTATTGTTTTGAATCTAATCAAGTGGCTGAGGTGTGGTTCGATTCTACTTAATTTTTTCGTTAGTAATTTATGATTCTGTAGGTGAATAATGTTTCATATTTATCATATTTGTAATGTAATTGTTTAAATTAACTAAATAATTATATAAACACATAAATTTTAGTTAAAATAATTATACATCAAAATTAATCTCAATATACAAATAAAAATGTATTAATATTTTGATATTCTTTTAGCACAGTATATATTGATTTTTTTCACTGTATTCTCTAACCCGATAAGTCAATGATTAATTTATCGTAGATATGAATTGTTATTTAGAAGTTTGTCGCTAACTAATTAATTGTTGTATATGTGATACAGGATTCAAACTCTCAATATTTATTTAAGCGAACTAGTAAACTAACTATTAGACCAATTCAAATTATTTACAATATAGATTTAATTAGTTGAATATGTATACTATTACCAGAAGAATTCTAGAGAAATAATAATTTTACCTTCTCTCCTCAATAAAAGTATTTAATTAGTTGCCTGAATTAAAGTTTATATTCATTTGACTAAATAACAACATTAAATTTTTCTTCATGTATAGTATTTTTTCAAATTATTGTTTCAATTATTCTCCGTATATAAATCATTTTTTGATACAATTTTATACAAGTTTATATTTACGCGCGCATTATTATTTTAGTGTTGTTATTGCACGTTCTTCTTTTTCTTCTCCCTCCTCTTCTTCTTCTTCTTCTTCTTTGTTATTTTTCTCTTTCGTTATCGTCGTCACCATCACCACATATTCCTCCTTCTACTCCTCCTTCTTTTTTCATTGTAATTTCTCCTCCTCCTTTCTTTTCCTCCTTATCATCCATCGTCAGTTATCTCGTTATTGAATATAATGAATAATTCAATTTCAGATTGTCAATTGAAGCAGAACAAAATTAATTATTGTTTTGAATCCAATCAAGTGGCTGAGGTGTAGTTCGATTTTACTTAATTTTTTCGTTAGTAGTTTATAATTCTGTAGGTAAATAATGTTTCATATTTTTCATATTTGTAACGTAATTGTTTAAATTAACTAAATAATTATATAAACACATAAATTTTAGTTAAAATAATTGTACATCAAAATTAATCTCAATATACATATGAAAATGTATTAATATTTTGATATTCTTTTAGTACAATATATATTGAATTTTTTTTACTGTATTCTCCAACCAGATAAGTTAATGAGTAATTTATCGTAGAGTTGAATTGTTAATTAGAAGTTTGTCGCTGACTAATTAATTGTAGTATATGCGATACAGGATTCAAACTCTCAATATTTATTTAAACGAACTAATAAACTAACTATTAGATCAATTCAAATTATTTACAATATAGATTGATTTAATTGAATATGTATACTATTACCAGAAGAATTCAACAGAAATAATTAATTTTACCTTCTCTCCTCAATAAAAGTATTTAATTAGTTGCCTAAATTAAATTTTATATTCATTTTACTGAATAACAACATTAAATTTTTCTTCACGTATAGTATTTTTTCAAAGTATTGTTTCAATTATTCTCTATATATAAGTCATTCTTTGATACAATTTTATACAATTCGTTTATATTTACGCGCGCACATTTATTTTCTTGATGTTATTGCACGTTCTTCTTCTTCTTCTTCTTCTTGCACATTCCTCTTCTTCTTCTTCTTCTTTGTTATTTTTCTTTTTCGTTATCATCGTCACCAACACCACCTCCTCCTCCTTCTACTCCTCCTTCTTTTTTCATTGTAATTTTTTCTCCTCCTTCCTTTTCCTCTATATCCTCCATCATCAGTTATCTCGTTATTGAATATAATGAGTAATTCAAGTTCAGATTGTCAATTGAATCAGAACAAAATTGATTATTGTTTTGAATCTAATCAAGTGGCTGAGGTTTGGTTCGATTATACTTACCAGAAGAATTCTACTGAAATAATTAAATTTACCTTCTCTCCTTAATAAAAGTATTTAATTAGTTGCCTGAATTAAAGTTTATATTTATTTGACTGAATAACAACATTAAATTTTTCTTCACATATAGTATTTTTTCAAATTATTATTTCAATTATTCTCCATATATAAATCATTTTTTGATACAATTTTATACAAGTCGTTTATATTTACGCGCGCATGTTTATTTTCGTGTTGTTATTGCACGTTCTTCTTCTTCTTTATTTTTCTCTTTCATTATCGTCGTCACCAACACCACCTTTTCCTCCTTCTACTCCTCATTCTTTTTTCATTGTAATTTCTCCTCCTCCTTTCTTTTCCTCCTTATCATCCATCATCAGTTATCTCGTTATTGAATATAATGAATAATTCAAGTTCAAATTGTCAATTGAAGCAGAACGAAATTGATTATTGTTTTGAATCCAATCAAGTGGCTGAGGTGTGGTTCGATTCTACTTAATATTTTCGTTAGTAGTTTATAATTCTGTAGGTGAATAATGTTTCATATTTATCATATTTGTAATGTAATTTTTTAAATTAACTAAATAATTATATAAACACATAAATTTTAGTTAAAATAATTGTACATCAAAATTAATCTCAATATACATATGAAAATGTATTAATATTTTTATATTCTTTTAGTACACTATATATTGAATTTTTTTTCACTGTATTCTCCAACCAGATAAGTCAAAGATTAATTTATCGTAGATATGAATTGTTATTTAGAAGTTTGTCGCTGACTAATTAATTGTTGTATATGCGATATAGGATTCAAACTCTCAATATTTATTTAAGCGAACTAGTAAATTAACTATTAGACCAATTCAAATTATTTACAATATAGATTGAATTAGTTGAATATGTATACTATTACCAGAAGAATTCAAGAGAAATAATTAATTTTACCTTCTCTCTTCAATAAAAGTTTTTAATTAGTTACCTAAATTAAAGTTTATATTCATTTGACTGAATAATAATATTAAATTTTTCTTCACGTATAGTATTTTTTCAAATTATTGTTTCAATTATTCTCCATATATAAGTCATTTTTTGATACAATTTTATTCAAATAGTTTATATTTACGCGCGCACATTTATTTTCGTACTATTAATGGACATTCTTCTTCTTCTTCTTCTTCTTCTTCTTCTTCTTCTTCTTCTTCTTCTTCTTCTTCTTTCGTTATCGTCGTCACCAACATCACTTCCTCCTCCTTCTACTCCTCCTTTTTTCATTGTAATTTTTTTTTCTTCCTTTCTTTTTCTCCTTATCCTCCATCATCAGTTATCTCGTTATTGAATATAATGAATAATTCTAGTTCAGATTTTCAATTGAAGCAGAATGAAATTGATTATTGTTTTGAATCCAATCAAGTGTCTGAGGTGTGGTTCGATTCTACTTAATTTTTTCGTTAGTAGTTTATAATTTTGTAGGTGAATAATGTTTCATATTAATCATATTTGTAATGTAATTGTTTAAATTAACTAAATAATTATATAAACACACAAATTTTAGTTAAAATAATTGTACATCAAAATTAATCTCAATATACATATAAAAATGTATTAATATTTTGATATTCTTTTAGTACAATATATATTGAATTTTTTTTCACTGTATTCTCCAACCAAATAAGTCAAGGATTAATTTATCGTAGATATGAATTGTTATTTAGAAGTTTGTCGCTGACTAATTAATTGTTGTATATGCGATACAGGATTCAAACTCTCAATATTTATTTAAGCGAACTAGTAAACTAACTATTAGACCAATTCAAATTATTTACAATATAGATTGAATTAGTTGAATATGTATACTATTACCAGAAAAATTCTAGAGAAATAATTAATTTTACCTTCCTTCCTCAATAAAAGTATTTAATTAGTTGCCTGAATTAAAGTTTATATTCGTTTTACTGAATAACAACATTAAATTTTTCTTCACGTATAGTATTTTTTCAAATTATTATTTTAATTATTATTCTCCATATATAAGTAATTTTTTGATACAATTTTATACAATTCGTTTATATTTACGCGCGCACGTTTATTTTCGTGCTGTTATTGCATGTTCTTCTTCTTTTTCTTCTTCTTGCTGCACATTCTTATTCTTCTTCCTCTTCTTCTTCTTCTTCTTCTTCTTTATCATTTTTCTCTTTCGTTATCGTCATCACCAACATCACTTCCTCCTCCTTCTACCCCTCCTTCTTTTTTCATTGTAATTTCTTCTCTTCCTTTCTTTTCCTCCTTATCCTCCATCACCAGTTATCTCGTTATTGAATATAATGAATAATTCAAGTTCAGATTGTCAATTGAAGCAAAATAAAATTGATTATTGTTTTGAATCCAATCAAGTGACTGAGGTGTGGTTCGATTCTACTTAATATTTTCGTTACAGTTTATGATTCTGTAGGTGAATAATGTTCCATCGTTGATGGTTTGAATTGAATGTAATGTAAAAGTTTTGCATTAAAGAAAATATTTTTCTTTATTTGCAGCAAATTTGGGTGTAACACGAAGATATTTTAATGTATTGTTTAAGAATTATTTGTGTATGTATGCTAATAAGTTCTACATGATTCAAAACTCTTCTTCTCCCTTTTCCTCTTCTTCTGCTATTTCTTCTTCTTCTTTTTCATCATCATCGTCATCATCTTTTTTTTTCTTGTTTTATCTTCTCAAGTTTCTTCTTATTTTACTCTTTAACAAGAATAAAGATAAAAAAATCAAATCAAGAAGAATAAGAAACACATAATGCTCTAAAATTACTTCGAAGAGGATGAACTTACATTCATTCAACTAAAAAAAAGAAAGAAATAAGAAAAAAAAGAAGAAAAAATGCAGTATTAGAGAAAATATTTTTTTGTATTTGCAGCAAATTTGGGTATAACACGAAGATATTTGAGTGTATTGTTTAAGAATTTTCGGTATATGTGTGCTGATAAGTTCTGCATGATTCAAAACTCTTCCTATTCTTCCTCCTCATCTTCTGCTGCTTCTCCTTCTTTTTTTCATCGTCATCACCACCTTCTTCTTCTTTTTTTTTCTTATTCATCTTTTCCTTTTTATTTTATCTTCTCAAGTTTCTTCTTGTTTTACTCTTTTAACTAGAATAAAAACAAAAAAAAATCAAAAAAAGAAAAAGAAAAAACACGTAATGTTGCAAAAATATTTAGAAGAAGATGAACTTACATTCATTCAACTAAAAGAAAAAAAAGGAATAAGAAAAAAAAGAAGAAAAAAGATGCAATATTAGAGAAAACATTTTTCTGTATTTGCAACAAATTTGGGTGTAACACGAAGATATTTGAGTGTATTGTATAAGAATTTCGGTGTATGTATGCTGATAAGTTCTGCATAATTCAAAACTCTTTCTCTTCCTCCTCATCTTCTGCTACTTTTTCTTCTTCATCTTCTATTTCATATTTTCATAATTCTTCCTGGGAGAAAAAAATCAAACAAAGAAAAAAAATACATAATGTTACAAAACTAATAGAAAGATGAGGAGAAAAAAATGTAACAACAACAGTAATAAAAAAACGACGATGAAGATGAAACGCACAAAGAAAAAGGAGGAGAAACGCAAAGAAGAAAAGGAGGAGGAGGAGGTGGAGGAACGCATGATACAAAGAGGAACAACGTAATTTCACGCGCGCGTTATGTAATAAGTGACTTGTATGACTTGTATGCCAAAAAGACTTATATGTATAGCAGTACTCTTATTGTTTCTATATATTTATTGTATTTGAGTAACATTTACAAGCATTTTTTATAATTAAATTTAATTAAATTGATACAAATTCAACAAAAAAATGTGTATGTCCATTATGTGGTATTTTGTTTTCGTATTTCTTTAGCACTAAAATTTTGTTACGAAATACAAAAAATTTTATTATAGAACACATAAATTTTTATACACAACACATAAACTTATTAATATAACATAGAATTTTTTGCACATAACACAAAATTTATTAATATAATACAAAAGTTTATTTGTGTTGTACATCAAAATTTATTATTTAGTATTTTTATTTAATATATACAAAAACAAGAAGTGAAAGAAAAAAAGACAACGATAATAATAAAGAAGGATGAAAAAGAAAAAGAAGGAGGACAAGAAATTAAAGAATCGATGATAACATTGACTATAGCGGCAGCAACAATGATGATAACGGAGATGATGGTGGTGGCAATAGCGACAACAACCCTAAAAAAAGAAAGAAGAAAAAACAGCGACAACAACGGTGTGGCAACCACGACAAGCGTTATTATATTTTAGGGTTATGCTACGTGTACACTAAAATCAGCCACCAAAGTCAGCCACCAGTATAAAATACATGCTGGGATATAAATACACTGTGAAAATAAATTAAACCACACATGTATTTATTATACACAAATACATTACTGGCTGATTTTAGTGTACAAATAGCATTTCTCTAAAATTATAAATATATGGTAAGTTCTACCTAACTCCCTCTAAATCAACATGTACATTACCCTCTATGACATGACACATGTTAATTGGATATTTAGTTTTAGTTTAAGTAAATTTAATCCATATAAGAGTCAACATCTTAACTAAAGTAGGACTATTTTATAATTAAATATTTTTTTAAGATGAATGATTAGATAATTTTTGTAAATATTAAAAAGTAAATTTATATGTTTTTACATTTTATAAATAAAATCCTAAATTTATATGTTTGCATCTTTAAGACGAGGGGCAACCCAACCAGCCTTTCCTATGAAAAATGAGAAAATAAACTGAGAAATTCAATTGAAATTGTACTTATGTTTCTTATGAATGATCAACATTGGGGCAATTACAATCAATTTCAACTTCGATATATGTGACAAAAATTAGTGATCATCTGCCTCGCTTTCTTTTCTTCCTTTCCTCTCTTTTCTTATACCAGATAATGAACAGCGGATGGATGAAAGCACTGTATCAAATATGTGTACGGCGGCGACGTTGCTTGTGACGACAGCAGCGGTGCTGCTTGTGACAGCAGCAGCGATGTTTTGGAGGTCGGCGACGGCACGACAGATGGAGAGAACGGGACACCCAATGAGATAGTTATGTTCGGGTGGTAGAGAAATTAGGGTTCAATCTCTAGAAGCATGATTTGGGAAATAAGCAAAGATTCAGTTTTTAGTATTTTAATAAATTATACAATTATCCATTTTGGGTTGTAATTTAATTTCAAAATAATTTAATCATAGTTAACATAATAACTAATTAAAAAATGACATGTCATAGAGGGTAATTTACATGTTATTATAGAAAGAATAGAGTAGAATTTACCTATATATATGTGTGTGTGTGTGTGTGTGATCATTTCATATTCTTATATGTATCGTTGCTGCAGTGGTTAATTATTGGCTAATTTTTCCGTTAATATATATATAACTAACACATAATTAAAATTTGGATAAACTAAGCTTTTAGAATTGATATTAAATATGTCCTAAAATTATAAAAATATTTTTTAAATTTTATAATTTCGTGAAAATAGAAATATATATGAAATGTGACTACTTTCAAAGTTTGTTTTAGGATTTTTTTTTTGAGAGATGATTTCATGAGAATGTTATCTTTATATCAAGTACTAGGACTTATTGTATTGTATTAATGTCATCTTTCTCTTAATAGACTTTATGTTTTATTGCCTTCATAAATTGACCAAATGAATTGTTCTTTTATTTTTTTGTTGATTTGTTTACAACTAAATAAAAAGAGTCTTGCGTATGGATATTAAAATGCATACATACAAATTTTAAAAGTCATACAATATGAATAAAGAAGGCATAGATGTAAATAAATAAGACAATAACATAAACATAAGTACTACCCTAACCTATTTAATCACGCTACTCTCTATCGCCACTATCATGGCCATGAACATCAAAACCACCAAACAAGTTAAACCCTGTACCAACACGTCGTTGTCACTCAATACGCTTGTTATTAGGTACATTTGGCCCTTGCATCCTGGCAGGTGCTTGAAATGCCCCTCTATGATGAGCTTCGACTGAGATATATGTTGGCCTAGGATTATCAAATACGGCATCTAAGGACAGAACCCTATGAACCACCCGATGCCACCAGTCAAAGTACCCAGCAAATGGACTTAGATTAGCAACTCTTTTGATCCTAAGGACGGAATCAACCTTGTTATTCCAATGCAGATGCCACGTCTGATTATAAGTGGAGAACCATTGATCTCCATCCCTACCATCCTTCGCAAGCAGCTAGTCTGTGTTAAGAGCCGACTTTGAAAGATGTTGTATGTCGTTGAGCTGCGGTACCACTCTATCAAGGCAAAATATATCAAACTCGTGATCACTCGCCATAACCTATAATGCTCCTCAACTTGGATCTCTAGATGAACAATAGCTACCACCTCAGCATCACAATCAAGTTCCCACAAAAACTATAACGGATAAGCTAGGACTTAGAAAACACCATAAAAAGAGGCATAATGTCAACTGTGTATGCTACAAATGCCACATCTAAACAATTTATATGTCGATCACGCAATCTGTCCAAAACAAGGCGCATCTAAACTACTCTTTCCTCCTTAGCATCGGAGGTCAGTACATATGTCACCCACCTATAATTTTCGTTGTTAGCAGAGCATAAAAAAGGATAATACATTAAAATAAATATGTATAACATACAAAACATTAAATGATACCTGGATGCCAACGGAAAACCAAATGTGTCAAAACCACTCTGCTTCAGCATGGGAAACTGCCAGAAAATCCAGGACTGTAGTAGCTAAAGTGGTCCGCCCAAGTTAATGACATTTCTTTGGCCACCCGACACATGCATCCATACAACCAGGTCAGTGCAACTGAGCCCCAGCTATAATTGCCCAACTCGTCAAGTCTCGCTACAAACAGCAACCATCGACGGTGAACCGGTTGCCATTCTTGTCACCAAAAAGCTGCGTGGATGGTAACATCATAATGTAAGCACAAGCGTATATACATACTGTCTCCTCACTCGCATTGGCTGAGAGCACTTGAAATCTCTCATAAAACCATATGAAGTTGATCGTCATTTACTATTTGACCCTATTCGGTGGCGATAGCTCGCCGAATAACTCCTAAAACCACTTCCATACTGGTCTCCCGGTGGGAATGAACTGCTCAAAGTCAGTGAGGCACTCACTAACAACCTCTCCATCAACGGACAACCTCAACTGATAAGCCACATCTTGCAGCATGGTGTACTCCCCGAATGGCATGTGAAAGGTGTGCCTCTCAGGATGCCAACTCTCAATGAATGTGCTTACCAGAGGCTCATCTATCTAGAACTAACAATCGTTCAGCCTAGCCCAGTGATACAAACTCGCAGTTTTCAAATAAGGTATGTTCCGGTCATGTAGAGGCATATTATGTTGCCTACTAACACTATAAATACACCTAATCGACTGTATCATGTAAAAAAATTAATTTGGTACTAATCAATTTTAACAGAAAACCTGAATTATTTATAAATTAAATATTTCACATATAAAAGATGAATACATAAATTAATAAAAAAATAAATTGATACTAATCAAATTTTAATGGAAAAAATACTAACACTTGAATTATATATAAATTAAATAAATTCATAAATAAAGGAGTAATACATAAATTATCAAAAAATTCGTATTAATCAAAATTTAATAGATAAATCCCTAACATTTAAATTATTTTTAAATTAAATACTTTACAGATAAAAATCTAACATATCAATTAACTAAAAAGTTAATTTGCTACTAATTAAATTTTAATAGATAAATCATTAACACCTAAATTATTTATAAATTAAATAATTTAAAGATGAAAGATTAACACATAAATTAGCAAAAAAATAAATTGGTACTGATCAAAATTTAACAGATAAATTACTAACATCTTCAAATTATTTATAAAAATATCCCAATTACACATCAAAGTGACATAAAATATGAACGGAACAACAAACAACTAACATATAAAAGGAATAACCTATAAACAACTAACCTCTTTATTGATGCTTCCAGCTATGTGAATAATGCCGTTCAATCGGTACAAACGATTTTGTTCTCCCATGACCCTACCTTGCCAGAATATCGCTGTCAAGTGATTCTCTTCTAAATTCTCTCAAATCCAAAAATTCAAATATTCAAGCTAAGAATGCAATCTATCATTGGCTATCGCAGTTTTATGCAAATTTCACTTCCTTTATAAACTGTGGTAGAAGTCTTACAATTTATGTACATATTAAGGATAGAGAGTAATAGTGTACAAGAGCAGTGTGTAAAACTGCATTATTGTCTTTCTTTGTATTGTTGTCTTTCTTGATTAGTTATTAGTGTCCTTCTTGATAAGTCTTGAGCTTCAATAGTCACTAGCCATGTATGTATATATATATATATATATAGCAAACTTGGCTTAGCAAGTATATGATTTTGAAAAGAAATGAAACTTGATTACACTCTCATTACAAGTCTTTGTCTCTATTTTAATTTTTCTTTTCCTTTCAAACTTATCACTGCTCTTTCTCATAGAGCTGAGCTTACTATGTTTTTCTTTCTCTGAATCTTTTATGGTATCAAGAGCCTATTGCTTAGTTTCAGCTCTACAATGGAAATCATCCTTTCTGATTCAACAAAGAAGACCTTCTCCCCAATTGCTAAAAAACTAAATGAAGATAACTATTCTACATGGAGGTACCTTGCAATTCTCACTATTGAGAGTCTTGGTCTTGAAAGTCATCTCGATCCCTCCAAGATCCCTGAGCAGTTCACAACTGATGCTACCAAGAAAACAAGAACAGAATCTGAAGAATACAAAACATGGCGCCAGAGAGATAGAACCCTCACAACGTGGCTCGTTGCTTCCATGACTAATTGCTTCAAGAACAAAGTGATTCACCTCTCAAGATTTTCTGAAGTATGGGCGAAGATTGATGATTACTTTCAGGCAGCCTCTTCTGCTCGTGTTCAAAGTCTCAAGAGTCAATTGAGATTGTGCAAGAAAACAGGTTCCGCTGCTGATTACTTGTCCAAAATTAGAAGAATTATTGATGCTCTATTTGCTGTGGGATATGAAGTGCCAAAAGATGATCATCTTCAGGCTATTATTGAGGGTCTTTCTGAAGAATATACAGTGTATATTTCTTCCGTTACAGCAAAGAGAGGGTCTTTTAGGATTGTAGAGGCTGAAGCATTTTTGCTTTCCCATGAAGAAATGCTTGAACGCTTCAAGAAACCAACTTCTGGCATGCCTATCGCCCATTATGTGCAGAACCCTTCTCAGAATTTCGATCCCAACAGAGGTAATACTTTTAGAAGAGGACGTGGAGGCAGAAATAATAGAGGAGGCAGATTTGGATACAACAACAATAACACAAGAATGCAGTGTCAACTGTGTGGAAGAATGGGTCATGTGGTATGGAACTGCTATCATAGGTTTGATCAGTCTTTCAACCCTAATTCTCGAAACCCTAACTCATCTTCTCAGCCTCCCTACCTTAATGCTCAACCTCCACCACTCCCTTCCAGTTTCCATCAACCAACTGCATATCTCATAGGCTCTTCCTCCTCCATAAGTGATGCTGCTTGGCTTGCAGATTCTGGTGCGAGCCATCACTTGACCCCCGATCCATCCAATTTGCTAACTTCCATTGCGAGCAACAATGACTCCGATCAAGTGTATGTAGGTAATAGGTCATGTATTGCCATTCAAAACTATGGTTCTTCAATTTTGCATGATCCATATGCTAATGTCACTTTTTGATTACAAAATTTACTCCATGTACCCCAAATTTCCCAAAATCTGCTTAGCGTTTCTAGGTTTGCAGCTGATAATGGTGTCTTTTTTGAATTCTGGCCTGATTTCTGCTTTATTCATGATCAGGCTACCAGAGAAATTCTCCTACAGGGGATAGCTAGGAATGAGATCTATTCCTTTCACAATCTCAGAGTTCCTAGGCATGCTTCTACGAAATCTTCTTTGTCTTACCACTCTACCTATTCTCATAAACCTTTTAGTAATAATCATCCTTCTATTTCAATACAATGTAATTCAGATAGGATTAGCAATCAAGAAACCAATCCTCCTAATTTTTGTTCTTTTCACAGTTCTTGTAATCAGAATAGTAATAATACAATCTTGTGGCATAAAAGACTTGGCCACTGTGCAATGAAAACAGTTCATATAGTAATGAATCAGTGTTCTATTCCTATCTCTAATTCTGGATCATCTTTACAATATATGTGTGAAATTTGTCCATTGGCTAAAATGCATAGACTTCACTTTAATGAAACTCAAACTACATATCATCAACCATTAGAATGTGTTTTTGCTGATCTTTGGGGACCTGCCCCGGTTAATTTCAGAAATGGATTTAGATACTATGTATGATTTGTTGATGGTTTTTCTAAATTTACAGTTATCTTCTTGCTTGAAAATAAATCTCAATCTTTACTAGCTTTTCAAAACTATAAATGACTTATGGAAAAACAGACAGGACATCAGATTAAGGCTTTACAAACTGATAAAGGAGGTGAATTTTTATCCACAACATTTGTTGATTTTCTTAACACTCAGGGCATTCATCATAGACAGTCGTGTCCCTACACACATCATCAACAAGGAAGTGTGGAAAGGAAACACAGACATATCACAGAAATGAGACTGTCCCTTCTTGCTTCTGCATCTCTTCCCTTCCAAATTTGGGAAGATGCATTTGTAACATCTGTCTATATCATAAATAGATTGCCTACAAAAGTTAGACAATAAGAGTCCTTATGAAATTTTATTCCATCAAAAACCAGATTTTGCCTTCTTTAAAGTTTTTGGATGTGCTTGCTTTCCTTATTTGAGACCTTATAATAGACATAAATTTGATTATAAATCTGACTTATGCCTCTTTCTTGGATATGATTCTACCCACAAATGTTACAAATGTATGAATAAGAATGGTAAGATATATCTTGCAAGACATGTAACTTTTATTGAGAATTTGTTTCCTTATCAATCTATGTTTTGTGATTCCTCAATCCAATCTGCTATAGAGACTGTTGCAGATACTGCAGAATTGACAAAATTTGTAATTGATCATCCTTCTTCACTTCCACTCTCTACACAGCAACCTTGTTCTCCAACTACTCCTCTTCTATTGGCATCACCTAATCCTTCCCCTACTCTTGCTCAGCCTGCCCCTCAACCCTTACCAACTCAAACTCCATCACATCATCTCACACCCATTTCTATCACTGACCCTGAGACAAATTTACCTCCCAATACACCTTTAAATACTCATTCTATGATCACCAGATTAAAAGCAAGCATCCGTAAACCTAAGGCATTTGTCACACAAACCACCGACCTTATACACCAAACCCCAACTACTGTCAATCAAGCCCTTAACTGTCCACATTGGAAACAGGCAATGGATGCAGAGATACAAGCATTACAGCGATGTCAGACTTGGATTCTCACTGAATCACCACTAAACTCAACCATTATAGGAAGCAAATGGGTCTTTGCTATAAAAAAAATCAACATGGTGAGATACTCAGGTATAAAGCAAGGTTAGTAGGTAAAGGTTTTCATCAAAAGGAGGGTATAGACTACGAGCAAATCTATTCCCCAGTTATTAGACCAACCACAGTGAGAGTCATTCTAACTATTGCAATTTCCTTAGGTTGGCCATTAAGACAATTTGACTTTGATAATGCTTTTTTGAATGGCAGATTGGAAGAGAATGTCTTTATGGCCCAACCACAAGGATATGTTAGTACCAATAGTCATTTAGTTTGCAAACTAAATAAAGCAATCTATGGCTTAAAACAAGCTCCTAGAGCTTGGTTCAAGACATTAGAAGATACCTTGTTCTAATTTGGTATTAAGAATACAAAATCAGACATTTCATTGTTCATAAAACATAATCAGTCACATGTAATCTATTTATTAGTATATGTAGATGACATTATTGTAACGGGCAATAATTCAAAAGAAATTGAACTATTGATATCTCAATTGAACAGAGTTTTTCCGCTGAAAGATCTTGGCAGGTTTAACTATTTCTTAGGCTTAGAGGCAACTTATCTCCCTCATGGTGACATGATGCTCTCTCAGGCCAGATACACAAGAGAGTTGCTTCTAAAGGCAGGAATGCAGAATTCTAACCATTACCTACACCAATGGCTACAGATGTCAAACTCTTCTCCAATGATTCAGAACCGTTTGAAAATCCAACACAATATATGTCTATAGTGGGTGCACTGCAGTATCTCACTATGACAAGGCCTGATATCACATTTACTGTTAATCGTGTGTCCCAATTTGTGCAAGGTCCAACTTTGCTACATTGGAAAAGTGTAAAAAGGATCCTCAGATACTTGCAAGGTACGTTGGATCATGGGATTGTGTTCACGAAAGCTGCTGATTTTCGAATTTTCTCTTTTACAGATGCAGATTGGGGAGGGGATTTGGAGGATAGAAAGTCTATCTCTGGATTCTGTGTATATCTTGGGAACAATCCTATATCTTGAAGAGCAACAAACAAACTAAAGTGAGTAGAAGTAGCACAGAGGTAGAATACAGGGCTATGTGTGCAGCTCAAACAGAAATTATGTCCATACAACAGCTTCTACAAGAGTTTTGGATACTCAAACCGTGGTGCCTACTATCTACTGTGATAATCAGAGTGTGTGTCTTCTTGCAGCAAATCCTATACTTCATAGCAGATGTAAGCATTTGGAGCTGGATCTGCATTTTCTAAGGGACCTAGTTAACCAAAAATCTCTTTATATTGTGCATATTCCCTCTTCTGATCAGATTGCAGATTGCTTAACAAAACCACTGTCACAACACCTATTTGATAGGTATAAGCGCAAACTGAGAGTATTTCAGAACCCATACCTCAGTTTGAGGGGGGATATTAAGGATAGAGAGTAATAGTGTACAAGAGCAGTGTGTAAAACTGCATTATTGTCTTTTTTTGTATTGCTGTCTTTCTTGATTAGTTACTAGTGTCCTTCTTGATAAGTCTTGAGCTTCAATAGTCACTAGCCATATATATATATATATATATATATATATATATATATATATATATATATATATATATATATATATATATATATATATATATATATATAACACTTGGCTTAGTAAGTATATGATTCTAAAAAGAAATGAAACTTGATTACACTCTCATTACAAGTCTTTGTCTCTGTTTTAATTTTTCTTTTCCTTTCAAACTTATCACTGCTCTTTCTCATAGAGCTAAGCTTACTATGTTTTTCTTTCTCTAAATCTTTTAGTACAAATGTTTCTCTTCATAAACTGCAGTAGAAATCTCGTGATTTATATAAATTTTAAATAGGACATGTATATAATGAGTTTCAGATTATTTGCTTAAATATGAATGCCAATTATTTTATTTAAATAAATTATCTTTATTATTATTTAATTTATATTTAACAAATCCATTTTTAAGAATATAATTAATTTAATGTATATACATACGGTGCAAAAAAAAAAGATTACATCGACGTTCAATTTTTTGTATTGCCACACCTTAAAACCTACTCAAACCATTCATCACAAAAGTTGAATAAATACAAGTATTTTTATTAAATAACATGGCAGTTACATTCTTAACTCTTAAGTAATTATTATTTATATAGATTTTAATTAATTCTATTCAGGACAAATCCTTATATTAAGCTAAGGAGAGCAAAAAATTACACAAATCCGCCAAACTAAAAATTATTTCATGAATCAACTAACGCATATTTCTATATAGTTTGAATTAGGTTGTTTCAAACTTGATTTACATGTAATTCAAATCACCTTGATTCGAATTACACACACATGCACACACCCACTAATTCGAATCAACCTGATTCGAATTACACACATACAGTAATCCGAATCAGGGTGATTCGAATTACACTCTGATTTATTAAAAAACTTATAAAAAAATAATTTAAAATTAAAAAAACTAACAAAATATTTAATTACGAGACTTCTTTAAAATATTACTGAGCTATCAATTCGAATTCCATACAATACTCTTTTGTCCATTTTTAATAGCTCATGAATATTTTTTAATATATTTTTTTAAATTATATGGTGAGGTATTACATGATTCGAATTACACATGGGGAAGTTTGAATCACTCTGATTCGAATTATATGGTGAGCAATTCGAATTCTATACAATACTCTTCTGTCCATTCTTGATAGCTCATGAATATTTTTTAATAAATTTATTTTAATTATACCACAAAAAATATTTTATTCTATGTAAAATAATTTAAAAAATGGCTTAAAAAATGTTAGGAGTACTATAAAAATTTGTAATGACTTAGGACATTAAAGAAATATTCTACATAGTCGATAATAATTTAGAAATTAAAAAAATATATTTTATCATGTATTTACCTAAATTACTAGAATATTACAAACTTTTATAGTACTCATAACATCTTTTAAGCCATTTTTTTAAATTATGTTTATAGATTAAAATATTTTTTTAATTGTTTTGGATGAAATAAAATATTTTCTTTAATTTCTAAATTATTATTTACTATGTAGAGTATTTTATTTAAAATTTGTGTACATGCATGTATTTACCTAAGTTATTAGAACATTACAAATTTTTATAGTACTCCTAACATTTTTTAAGCCATTTTTTCAATTATTTTGCATAGAATAAAATATTTTTTTGTGGTATGGTTAAAATAAATTTATTAAAAAATATTCCTGAGCTATAAGAATGGGCAGAAGAGTATTGTATAGAATTCGAATTGCTCATCATATAATTCGAATCAGAGTGATTCGAACTTCCCCATGTGTAATTCGAATTATGTAATATCTCACCATATAATTTAAAAAAATTTATTAAAAAATATTCATGAGCTATTAAAGATGGACAAAAGAGTATTGTATAAAATTCGAATTGATAGCTCATTAATGTTTTAAAGAAGTCTCGTAATTAAATATTTTGTTAGCTTTTTTTTAATACATGAAATAAAATATATTTTTTTAATTTTAAATTATTATTTTTTTATAAATTTTTTAATAAATTATTTTTTTAATAAATCAGAGTGTAATTCGAATCACCCTGATTCGAATTACTGTATGTGTGTAATTCGAATCACGTTGATTCGAATTAGTGGGTGTATGTAATTCCAATTAAGGTGATTCGAATTATATGTAAATCAAGTTTGAAACAACCTAATTCGAACTATATAAAAATATGCATTGGTTGATTCATGAAATAATTTTTGGTTTGACCGATTTGTGTAATTTTTTACTCCCCTTAATTTATTTAAGTGATTTGCCCTTCATTCACGTAAACTCTCATATAAAATTAGATAGCCAATTAAGTTTTTTTTTGTAATCAACACTTTCGTGTGTGTCTGTTTGTGTGCATTTTCCTTATATTGTTACTATATATAAAATATGAAATCTTCATCTCCGTTGTGGATTTTTCTTAATAATAATGTGATGATTAATTTTAGAAAAACCAATAAAAGAAATGTATTTAGCTGTACAATAGCATTTTAATTTATACTGATATGTTTGTATTGTTTTATAATCTTATTATCTAATCAGAAAAGTGAGTGCATCTAAAGAGTGTAGAGAAGCAAATTTAAGCCATACTCTATGCACGGGTGATGGTGAACAAGATTAAAATTTAGTTTAATTTCACTACAAGTTTCTTTAATTTTATAACTTTTTCAAATTTTTAATTTAGTTATTCAAAGAAAAAACTTTCCATGAGCAAGCCTTTAGATCATTTACCTTTTCTTTATTATTTTTGAGTTAATAGTCAATGTCGTCCTCGAAAGTGTGCCCGATCTCTATTTTCGCCGCCGAAATTCAAAATTAATCAAAAACGTCCTCGAAAGATACCTGTGTTGATCACGTTCGTCCTTCCGTCTTCTCGATTGATGAGATGGCAAACGGCCGCTTACGTGGCCCGTTAACTGCCAAGTTGGCGAATGCCAGGCTGTAGGATGTTGTTGCTGACAAGATAAGTTTTGTTTAAGCAATCAAATTAGTCCTTCGAGTTTATAAACTCTAATCCCAATTCGAACGATAAATACATCGAGGTGATTAATTTCGGTGGTAGTAGAGGTAAGTGGGAGGCGTAATCCCTGGCTGGTTGCGTGGATGGAGAGAGGAGATGGTGGTTGTGGTGGCGGTTTGTCACATGCATCGCACGACAGTCATGGATCCAGCGTTTCGATGCGAAGGAGGAAGGTGAATGCTCATGATGGATCATGTTTCTGTGGTCTGAAGACTGTGATTAAGAAATCTGGGACAATGGAGAATCCGAATAGATTGTTCCATGCATGTCCAAGGTACAGGGTGAGTGATGGTAAACGAAGTTAAAGCTTCTTCATGTTCTTATATGCTGTTGGGTGTTCTCTGATTTTTTTGTTTACTCCCATCTGAAATTGCAAAAGGGCAGTCACTGCAATTATTTTAAGTGGGTTGATGATGATGAATTTGAAGCAGTGGGTGTGTGTGGTACAAAGAAAGATGCAGGAGCTGATATGGAGGTTGAAGGTGAGAATGATGAATGGAGGGTGAAGGTGGCATGGAAGTTGGGCACTTTGGAAGCTGAAGTTAGAGCTTTGAAACTGCTAATGATTTTGCTGTTTGTAGTAGTTGTGATACTTTGTTGTTTCTTATGTACTTCTAAATGAATCCAGTTATCCTGTATGAACATGTAATGATGTATTGAAATTATTGATTTGAATGGGAGTAGTTATTTGAAGTTAGAAGCAATTCCCTGTCAAATGTGGATAATTTTATAAAATTTGGCAATTAATTCTGTGTTTGCATGAATTATGTTGAGGCATAAACAAAATGAAGATAGTAAGTAATGTTAATCTTAATAGTAAGTTGTCATTGACGGCTAATTGTGACATTGTCTTAATAGAGAAATAGCAGAACAAAGTCATATGGTTCTTAACTGACAAATACATTGTCCAGAGACTAAATTACCACACACAAAAGAAACAAACAGAATGTTGTTTCATACACAAAATGAGTCAACAACTACACATTCCTAACAAATCAAACTTTATCATCAGTCTTCCTTGAAGCCTTGAAGCCTGGAGTAGGCACAAAGGTCATGAATTTTTCCAGCCGCTTAGCAGTTCCAGAACTTGTCCCCTTAATGGTCTCAGCAGAAACAGCCACAGATCCAGTTGCAACATGCTTAGGAGAGGACGTTAACCTTGCTTTTCTTTTGATGACTTGCAACTTAGCTGGCCTACCAAACAATTGATCCTGTATGATCCAGTACCAAATGAGTTTCTGACATGATTAGGCTACATTCAAATTTTTTTTATGAGTGATGATAGATGATACTACCTTTAGGGGCTCTTGGGTTGGTGGGATGCATTCCGAGTCACTACTGTCACTCTCTGAGTCAGCCTGAGTGGGTGATGGAAGTGAAGGCATAGGTGCCTCAGCTTCTGTACCAATATCAGTATCAGTAGGGGCAGCATTTACTTCAGGTTCAGCACCTTCTGGACCAGGGGTAACAACTGCCAATTGTAGCTGCATCTGCTTGGCATGTTCCTCAGCATCCACAACCTTTTTCTTTGCACACCCTCTTTTGTTGTGTCCAACCTCACCGCAGTACATGCACCGGATTGGGTTGTATTTTCTTCTCATTTTTATCTTTGACCCACTCGGTTGTTCTTCTTTGTCCCTTCTTCGCTTCTTTGTTGGCCTCCCAGGTTTAGGCTTCACTGGGGGTGGGACTGGTGCTGGATGTGGCGTTTTTTCCCATAGATCGTGCCCCTTAACCGGATTGACATTAAAACAGTAGGTACGCTTATAGGCTTCCATCTTTAACCACTCATGGCAATATTCTTCAGGTCTCTTGTCATTCTTATCTTGTATTGCCGATATTGCATGCATACACGACATTCCTTTCAAGCCAAACAAATTCGTAGAGTAAAGATACTATCATGAGTGAAGACATTGTTAATTAAGTAAGGTAAGAAAGTTGTTACCTGTAAGTTGCCAAAACCTGCAGGTGCATGTGTGCTTGCCCAGGTCAACCACCATATTCGTCGGCCAGCCATGCACTTCGTACAACTCCTCTTTTTCATCACCACACCACTGAGGAGCCCAATGACGGGACAGCACTGTCATAGCTTCCAACCTACTTTGCTGAACAGGAGGGAGAATTCCTTGGTAGTTCTGCAACTTCTTTCTGTTATCAACCAGACTCTTCATGATGATTCTCCTAACTTCCTCAGCCAGGGTCAGGATAGGCTTACTCCTTTCGTGTTTGATCTTTGCATTGAATGACTCGTAGGCATTGTTGCATATGTTATCCACTTTCGGAGTCTCACTGAAATGCGTCTTCGTCCATGCCTCTTTTGGCCATTTATCAAGATACTGCCAAGCTTTCTCGTTGATCAACTTAACTCTCTTCATGTTTCTCTCAAACTCAGGTGTTGTCCTTGACCTTGCACATTCCCACACAAGGTCTTTTAACTCACAACTACCCCACTGTTTTGAGAAATTGCGCCACAAATGCCACACGCAGAAGCGGTGGCGAACTCTTGGAAAAACTTCCTGAACAGCAGGGATTAAACCCTACACCAAAAGACAAAACACGAAAAGATATTAAATCATTTCAGTCCTCAACATTGAATTCATTAAATCAAACTAGTCCTTCAATGAATATTAAGTAAATCAAATTAGTCCTTACAGAAATGATTACCTTCTACATATCTGAGATGAAGCACCATTTGTGCTCTCTGTAGTCACCTAGATCACTGTGAAGCAGTTCAAGAAACCATTACCAATTATCCTTGTTTTCCACACTGACAATTGCATAGGCAATCACAAAGATGTGATTATTAGCATCTTGTCCACAAGCAGTAAGAATTTGTCCTCCGTGTAGTGTCCTCAGAAACGCTCCATCTAGTCCAATTAGAGGTCTACAACCCGCCTTAAACCCCCACTTGCAAGCATCAAGACAGACATAGAACCGATCAAATAGTGGAGGACTCTCAGGCATAGGGATCACACCAACTTGCACTCTGGATCCTGGATTGCTAGTAAGTAACTCGTTTGCATAATCCCACACCAAACCATACTGGGCTATCTCATCACCCTCTACAATTTTCCTAGCATCTTTTAGTGCCCTGGTGATGCATGTGCTATTGAGGTACACATTACACTTTCGGACAAACCAATCATACACCTCTCGATGCTTCATAGTTGGGTGCTTTCTAAGCTTAGGTACTAGCTTGCTAAGTGTCCATGTTTGGGTTGCAGCCCTGTTTTTCCTCTTTCTAGGGCAGGTGTGATTATCAACTAGCATTTTAATTTGCCAAGACAAGTATTTACTGTTACAAGCACAATAAACCACCCATGGACAATCATCTGACTTACAAACAGCTCTAACCCTAACTCTATCATTCTTGGTAAATAATATATTTCTACCCCACTGGATAGTGTAATCCCTAGTGGCTTGTATAAATTCAGCTTTTGATTTGAAAGTCATACTAACCTCAAACTTCAGGTTTCCAAATTTGGTTTTTTCATTATATTGGGGATAAACAGTTAGTGTGTCCTCATCAGAGTCTAACTCCTTCCCAGAATCCTCTGAATGCCATGAGTCAGGATCTGACAAACTTCCAAGATCATCATCATCTTCCTCTGCATCTACCAAATCATAACAAGCAAGACATTAAAATTTGGCCAAGTGAAATATTAAAACAGTAGCAATCCAGATTGAGAGCTTACCAGATTCAGAGGTTTCTTCATCTTTGAAACCCTCATAACTTGAGTCATCAGTGTCAATTTCTTTGTCTGCTAGTCTAGACTTAGGAGGCCTATGCTTCTCCTTCGCTTCAGCTTGCTTTTGCTTTCTTTGTGAACCTTTTTCCACTCTCACTATCACTTTTACTGTTGTATAAATTGTCTCCTAGAACTTTCGGAGGCTTGTACAACTCACCTTCAGTACTCTCATACGAGTCATGAGAGTCATAATCTTCATCCTGGATGGGACCTTCTCTTACAGTTCTTCCGGATCTTGTTACTCTGCATGCACTAGTATTTTGATGAGCGGATAATTTATACACTTTTTGGCATTATTTTTAGTATGTTTTTAGTATGTTTTAGTTAGTTTTTATTATATTTTTATTAGTTTTTAGTTAAAATTCACTTTTCTGGACTTTACTATGAGTTTGTGTATTTTTCTGTGATTTCAGGTATTTTCTGGCTGAAATTGAGGGACCTGAGCAAAAATCTAATTCAGAGGCTGAAAAGGACTGCAGATGTTGTTGGATTCTGACCTTCCTGCACTCGAAGTGAATTTTCTGGAGCTACAGAAGCCCAATTGGCGCGTTCTCAATTGCGTTGGAAAGTAAATATCCTGGGCTTTCCAGCAATGTATAATAGTCCATACTTTTCCCGAGATTTGATGGCCCAAACCAGTATTCCAAATCAGCTCAAAACTGCCCGGCGTTAAACGCCGGAACTGGCACAAGAATGGGAGTTAAACGACCAAACTGGCACAAAAGCTGGCGTTTAACTCCAAGAAAAGTCTCTACACATGAAAGCTTCAATGCTCAGCCCAAGCACACACCAAGTGGGCCCGGAAGTGGATTTTTATGTCATTTACTCATTTTTGTAAACCCTAAGCTACTAGTTCTCTACAAATAGGACCTTTTACTATGTTATTATCATATTGGTAGCTATCTTTGAGTAGTTTTATGCTATCTTAGATCATGGGGCTGGCCTCACGGCCATGCCTAGACCTTGTTCTTATGTATTTTCAACGGTGGAGTTTCTACACACCATAGATTAAGGTGTGGAGCTCTGCTGTACCTCGAGTATTAATGCAATTACTATTGTTCTTCTATTCAATTCAGCTCATTCTTGTTCTAAGATATTCATTTGCACCCAAGAACATGATGAATGTGATGATTATGTGGCGCTCATCATCATTCTCATTTATGAACGCGTGCCTGACAACCACTTCCGTTCTACAAGCAAACAAGGCTTGAATGTTTATCTCTTGGATTCCTTAATCAGAATCTTCGTGGTATAAGCTAGAATTGATGGCGGCATTCAAGAGGATCCGGAAGGTCTAAACCTTGTCTGTGGTATTCTGAGTAGGATTCAAGGATTGAATGACTGTGACGAGCTTCAAACTCCTGAAGGCTGGGCGCTAGTGACAGACGCAAAAGAATCACTGGATTCTATTCTAACCTGATGGAGAACCGACAGATGATTAGCCATGCTGTGACAGAGCGCGTTGAACATTTTCACTGAGAGGACGGAACTGTAGCCATTGACAACGGTGATGCCCAACATACAACTTGCCATGGAAAGGAGTAAGAAGGATTGGATGAAGACAGTAGGAAAGCAGAGAGACGGAAGGGACAAAGCATCTTCATACGCTTATCTGAAGTTCTCACCAATGAATTACATAAGTATCTCTATTCTTATTTTATGTTTTTTTTATCTTTTAATCATTAATCCTCCATAACCATTTGAATCCGCCTGACTGAGATTTACAATATGACCATAGCTTGCTTCATACCAACAATCTCCGTGGGATCGACCCTTACTCGCGTAAGGTTTATTACTTGGACGACCCCGTGCACTTGCTGGTTAGTTGTGCGAAGTTGTGATAAAGAGTTGAGATTGCAATTGAGCGTACCATGTTGATGGCGCCATTGATGATCACAATTTCGTGCACCATATTTCCTTTCTTGTTATCACTATCTGGGTTCTTGGCTGGTTGAGAGGATGTTTTGGAATGATGTGGGGCTGTCTTCCCCTGATTGTTGGTTTTGGTTTCTTGAGGGTGGAGTTTTGTTGACTGCAAGGGAGTCTTTATGGGCTGATAGGTGGTCTTTGAGGCCTGATGTGTTGGTTTGGTGGGCTGAGAATAAGGCTTCTTCGGCTTACTGGGCTGTGAGGCTAGCTTTGTGGGCTGAGAATTGGGCTTACTGGGCTGAGCTTTGGGCTTACTGGGCTGTGAGGCTGCCTTAGTGGGCTCAGAGATTGGTTTCTTCGGCTGAGGGTGGTTCACTATGGGAGTTTTCACAGGTTGGGAGTGGTGCATCTTGGCCTGGGAACTGAACTTCTTCTTCTTACTAGTTCCTGCTTCCAGAAGAGCTACACCTTCCCCTATATTGTCCACTACACAAGGCTGTGAGATGCAGTCCTCAAAGTATAGGTTGATCAAATGGTGGTTCCTCCTACAATCCTTGCACATTGCAATCAAGTCAGCATTTGTCACCAACTTCTTCAACCCAGATGGAATCGGAACTCCAGGAACTTTCCACCAACAATTGCCAGCCTCAATGTATCCCAGCTCCTTATAGTAACCCCTTACAAAAAACACATCAAGTGTGTCTCCCTCAACACCCATCAATACCTTTGTATTATCAGGTTCATAAACCATGTCTCCATCCTCACCCGTTCTAAACAACCCACCATGGTGAAAAATAAAGGTCATGGGAAGACCCTCCATCTACAATGACAAACACGAAAATATCATAAACAAACATGACCAGCAACAACTGCTCTGTATCAATCACCACCTACTACACCCAGTTGGTACCAATCAACCTTTAACCAAAAAAAAAAAAACATGCAACAGAACCATCACTAAATTCAAACATCATTGACTACTGTCACAGAGCCATACAAAGTAACACAACCTCACACACGAAAATGCTAAAACAACACTAGTAAACCCTAAATCAGACGAACATTAACACCACCACAGTAACAATACACACATCACAAAATAACAAAAGAAATCATATTATGAGTTCAATCCTTACCTCTCAACGTCTCAATGCCTTCTTTTACTAGCAATGCTGCTCCAGTATAACATCTACTCTGCATTAAATGGCCAAAGCCTCTCCACTGTAATCGTCGAGCAGCACTAACGATCCTTGTCGGGGTGGTGCAGAGCTTCGGTCAAACACTTAGGCTGCGTTTGTTTTTGGAGACAGGACAGAACATGACACTGAGACAGAGACAATAGAACAGAGACACCAAAAATTATTTTTTGTGTTTTGTGTTTGGATATGATGGACAAGACAATGATGTAATGTCCTGTATTATGTTTGGATAGACATGGACAAAACTAAAATAGTATGCAAAATGACTGAAATAGCCATATAATTCCAAATTTTTTACATCGTACAAATCAATTTAATAAAAAATAAGAGTACGTAAGAGTACAAAAAATTACAAGAAAAATTAGTCTATGAACCAATAAGATAAAAATGATATTAAAGTAACAAAATTAAAAATAAATAAAGTAACATAAAATAGAGAAGTGAATTAAATCTCCATTAACACAGCATGCCATAAAGAAGAGAATGAACAATAAAAAGGAATAAATTAATTATCCAATCAAATAAAAAATTCTAAAAAAAAGGGAGTATCTAAAAAAAGAACACAGAGAAAGAAGAACTCCGATGTAGAGAAGAAGCTAAAATTAAGAAAAATAAGAAGAAATAATAGTAGAATAATAAAAAATATCTAAGGATAGAAAGGGAAAAATTTTGATTAAAAAATCCGTGTCCATCTTTTTAAATCCCGTGTCCATCATTGTCCTTCGTAAAAGAGTGGACACAAAAATATAAAATAGTGTCCTGGAGACAATGTGTTCCGTGTCCATGTCTCTACCTCCAAACACGTTTTAAACTTTCGGTGTCCATGTCTCTGTGTCCTGTCTCCGAAAACAAACGCTACCTTAGGGCATACCTTATGGGAGACGATACGTTTTGGAGCGAAAGACACAGCGATGGTTGATATGAGACAAGGGTAAGGCATCGCAACATTTCAAAACCTCTTCAGAAGACAATACGGTGATGTTTCAACGTTACTGGCTCACTCAACCAAAATGATGTCGTCCTACTTCACTGCCAAGTTGGCAGTTAACGGGCCACGTAAGCGGCCGTTTGCCATCTCATCAACCGAGAAGACGGAAGAACGAACGTGATCAACACAGGTATCTTTCGAGGACGTTTTTGATTAATTTTGACTTTCGGGTGGTTATATATTTTTGACGCTTATTACTTAAATAGTATTGTTACTATTAAAATTATATTTTTTTATATTTTTTGTAACATTCTTTAATTTTATTTTTTAATATAAAAAATATCATTTAGTTTTAACAATATCTTTTAAATATTTCTAGAATTATATAATTATCGTAACTATTATAATAATAGTTACCATACCATACTGTACCCTTTATTATTTACGGAAATAGATTCTCTCAATTGTTAAAAAAAATTGAGAGTGTAAAGTGTAATCTCTAATCTTTTATTGTTCTCTCTTTCATATTTATTTTTTGTCATACATATAAAATTAATAGTGAGAGATCACACTTTACTCCCTCAATTGATGTTAAAAAAATTAAAAAAATCCATTTCCTATTATTTACGGTATGCAATGTTTTCTTTAGGTCTCAATGACAATGATTTTGAAACACTTCCTTCTATGTATGGTTGTTTAAATCTGTTTTATTCACAGAGTATAAATTTTTTGCGCAAATTGTTTATAGTTAGTTTGATAAATTATTCTTTTATTTTATTTTTAAAAATATTTTAGCAAAAAAATATTACTTTTAAGTAAAAAATCTTAAATAAACAATATTTCATTAATTGATGAGTTAGATCAGAAAAGATATTTATTGAATTATTTTAATATGAAAAAAAATCCACCCGTTTAGCCTGCGAGCTAGTCTGTTTAGCTTGTCATTTAAACGAATTTAATTTTAGAGACAAAGTCCTCTCGTTTAAATGGACAAACAAATTGACCCGATGGACTTGACCTATTTTGACGATCCAACTTCTATGATAATACAAACAAGAATTAGAAGACATTAGATTATGGTCAAGACAAAAAAAGTTCATATATTGATATTAAAGTATAAAAAAAATTAATTATATAAAATAATTTAGATAATATTTTGCATTAAAATATATATTATTTTTAAACTTATTTAAAAAAAAGCTAAAAATAAAATCAAATATGCCAACACTTGATTATGTGTATATGTGTCTAAACCTATCAAAAATAGTACTTTTTATTTTTTATTAAAATATAGTTATACATAAAAAATTGGATAAAGTCTATTTTTTGTCCTTAAAATTTGCCAAAAATTTAAAAAATATCCATAAATTTTAATTTATTTTAATTTTATTCTTAACGTTTTCGATTTGCATCAATTTTATTCCTATCTTTAAATTCTTTTGGTCAAAATATAAACAACATTTCTTCCAATTTTACCCTTTTAAAAACTATTCACAATCATCATCATTTCTAAAATACATTCTTCTCTCTCTTGACAACATCCCTTCTCAAACCCTCCATGTCCTTCACGGTCGCGTGGTGACACTTGGTCCTTCTCCCTAACCATGTAATTGCCGGCGGAGGACAATGAGCTATCCTTTAGAGAAAATACTGGCTCTGATGAGATTTCTGTTACAGAGGGAAGGATTGAAATCTGGAGCGGACTCGCATTGTCTACGCCACCTTGTGAGAACTAGTGGCATGCCGAAATCGTCGAAGCTCTTTGTCTCCGGCCATACCCTGGTGTCGAGGATCCCGAACTGACAGAATTTCCAACTCTAACCCAACCCGGCAGATGCTGCAAGACGACTCCTCTCCTTCCCTTCTCCATGGCCATCGTTGTTGTGATACGAAGATTACTCCTCACGCTCCCTTGCTTCCGATGTCTTCCCTATCGCCTCAGTCATTGGCCTTCGCTGTTGCCAATCGGTGGTGAGACAAGGTTTGTCGGTGACGACACGACGCTGCTGCTGAGATTCTCTCCCAGATGCTACCTCAAATACATCTGCCGTCCTTGGATGCAAGACTTCGACCGCCGTTGATGACTGAAAGCTTGGTAACCATTGCCGCCGTTGCTATAATTCTGTCCTTGTACTGCACCCACAAATTTTTACAATGAAATAACATTTTTATTAAGAAAAAAATATAGGTAAACAACTCCTAACCAGCTATTTTTTTACTAGATCTCGGTTGATTATCTAGCAGAAATTGTTTTACTAAAAACGTTATTCAACAGTGATTCAAGGTGCTACATTTTGAATCAATTACTAAAGAAATGTTGATTAACATAAAGGAATCACTAATTAATACTATATGGATTTTCTATGGTTATTATAAAATTGAAAGTACGTATGCATGCAAGCCTAATTTGAAGCAAGTTGGATGATGATGAACACGGTCAACAAATTCAAAAGATGCATAGACTGCTGTGTAGCCATACATTGGCATGCATGCTTTAATTTCATTATTTGTCAATTATATCTCTACCTCACCACCCATTACGACGTTCTCACTATAATAATAATAATAATAATAATAATAATAATAATAATAATAATAATAATAATAATAATGAGTGACTTCACTAGCTTCTTGTGTAAACCACCTAGCTAAAAACATATGTATGTTGCTCTTAAAAGTAGAAGTATTTAGGCAAAGTAGTGAGAATACATGTTGTTATTTGTGATTGCAATGCATGAGAACCCAAAATACACTAAATATGATATGTGTAACACTATACAATAGCCAAAGTCTCATTTCACACACATGCTCACTAAGTAGTAAGTATAGAGCTAGTAGCTTTCGATCTCTTTGATGATAAAACCAAATTTCTGGTATAATGCAGCCAGGGACGGATGTAGGTATGTGTTTGTGGTGGCAAGCGCTCCCACTACAATTGAAATTTTTTTTGAGTAGTATATGATAATAATATTTATTTGCTCTCCTTAAATTATTGAATTTGACCCATCATTATTTTTATTCAATTTTTGATACTTTATAGTTAATTTAAGAATTTGATATTATACATAATTAAAATAATCAGTTCTCAATTTAAATAAAATTTGTATTTTTTTCTTAGAAATCGACTTGAAAGAATATTATTTATTTATTTTTATATTAGTTTTAATTTTTTTCGTAACAACTACATTAATTGAAAGAACTTTCTCAAATATAAATTTCAATAAGAGTTGGTTTCTAATTGTATGAGAAGTAAATTTTTAAATAAGTTTATATATATATATATATATATATATATATATATATATATATATATATATATATATATATATATATATATAAGAGTAATACTATACATCCAGTTTTTTTTATAAACTAAGTCTAATCAAATTAAACTTTAAGATTTAGAATAATACTAGTCATAACTAATTTTTGTTATCTTAAACTAACTTAGTTGGACTTGGTTAACAAAAAAAAACTTAAATGTGTAGCACTATTCTATATAAATGGAGAGATATTTCGATTGTATTGTTAAAAAAAATATTACTCAATTTTTTTAAAATATGAAACTTAAATAATAAAATTTTAAATTATATGTTATTATTTAAATTACTATTTTAGTGTTTTAATTTATAAATTAGATATTTTATAAAATAATTATGTTATATGTACATAGAAAATAACCACCTGTATACATATTAAAATAAAAAATATATATTAAAAATAAATTAAAAAATATATGTATTTATATACAAATATATAATAATTAATAAATAATTTGATAAATAATTTCTATATACACATAATATTTTTATTATAAAAAATATTATTATTATAATATATATATATATATATTTATTGCCCCACTATCAAAATTTTTTTGGATCTGTCACTAAATGCGGCATATATGTAGCTTTCTTATTTTTATCAATCGAGTAGAGATGGTGCCGGTGCCTCTACATATTTGGAAAAATGACGAAGTCAGATCCAAAAGAAGTGAGGTGTGGGCCATCATTTTGATCAATGTGTTTATATATATCACATGGACACGGTTTAAACATGGTCTTTGTGCTTATTATTGTTATAGTACTAGTATCCTCCATATCACACTCTGGACTACTTTTATTATTCGGCTAATTTCTTTTTGAAACAGAGAAAGAGAATGTGTTATTCATTGGTATGGATAGGTTGAGTGTTTTTTTTTAACATGGAGATAAGAAATCTGAATCGAATTTCATAATAAAATTTGATCAGTACACAAATATGACCCATAGATTTGTGATTTTAAAATAAAAAAATTATAAACACAAATCGAAGGATTACCATGTGTTTATAACACGCATCGGAAGAAAAGAATGTAATCCTAAAGATCTATTTTTGTGCTTAAACTTTATTCCAATAAATAATATATAATATAGATCAGATCTAAATACCTTTAGACGCTTTAGTAAAAACTTTATTCTTCGATTGTACGAAGACTCTATACGTATCCACACTGAGACCAACCTTTGCTGTCAACTCCTTGACCAATGGACATCTGATCTAAATTGAGAAACCTTTTGCAACTCTTTGTATGCCATAAAATTCTTCTCCAAGAATGAGGCTCACATACGTTTATGTGTGTAGAGGTAAAGGAATAAAATCCTTGTGTTTTTCTCTCGTGACTTTCCTGTAATCTTGACGTACATATATATAGTATGAGATTTGTTACCGATTTTAAATTTGATACTCAATTCAAATTTAAATCATATCTTGAAATTCCAAATCTGAATCATTCAAATTTTATGAATCATATCATAACTCAATTTAAAAACAGAATCAGTTAGGATCTCATCCAAATTCAGAAATAGAATAACTAATTATTCTCAAATCTCATTTAATATTCTCAATTATCATACTATTATTATATTCTTGGTGCTAGCAAAGAATATAATAATATTTCATTTGAATTAATATAATTATTTATTTGATCAAATCAAAATAATAATTAAATAATTCTATAGCAAAGGTTAGAACACTCGTTAGTGTGTGACCCCATAAGTTCAATACTAAGCGGGTAGTAAATTAGTTGTACTAAATTTACTAATCAAGGTTGGCGTCTAGCAACACTCCTCAACGACCCGATAGTATGAAGTAATATATTTTTACTAAGAACCTCAGAAGAACAAAGTATAATTCCTTCCATCTTTCCAGCTCTTGGTTAACCCTTAGAGTATGGTTTAATTGTCAAACTCTAACTTGTTACCATTATTATAATGAACTGTGAATGACCTAAGAAACTTATTTCTTCATTCATTCAATCCCCTTGGCCAAGGTTTTATTCATCTCATTCATTATAATCATAGAGCTCAAACTCTTTACCGAGAGTTGACGGATTCCTTATTGACTGATAATTAATTCTACAAGTATTTAAATCATACCCAATATCCATTCAACTAGCACCCTAGGGTATTAGGTGTCCGGAATCAAAGTATAATAAATACGTTGTTAATTACTATGATAGTCGCAGGTCAAAGGAAACTCTAGTACTATGTTCATCTTGATAATATCCTATTGACAAATATGTGGTAATTATAACCATTAAAAATTCTCTGAGTGAGCCAGTTCAATAGTCATATCCCTATATGCACCATCTATATATATAATTTAATAAATGAGATCTATTAATCTTCATCAAATGAAGACCATTATATATATATTGATCTTTCCGGATTATTAATGTCCTTTTTAATAATCCTATGACCAAGAACAATTTAGATTAAATTATAAAAGATTTATCTCTTAATATTATGATCACTATCACAATGATAAATTTCTAAATTTAATCAAGGACCTTATTATATTAACATTTTAATATAATAACAATAACAAATTATTTGACACATGACTGATTGAATTGTGGTCATACTACTTATTCCCAACACAAATCTTAGTCTTAATTCACATTAGTAATGATAATGATTAAGGACGTTCTATGTCTCCTATCTTGATATATACGTATAATTTTTTAAGTCTTGATTTACGACTTATTAGTTATTACCACCTCATATTTTAAAAGGATTGGAATTTAGAAATTATTCAATTGAAATAAATATCTAGCAAAAAATTAAATTATTCTTGTGCCTTGTTATTATAATAAATGTGAATTTTCCTTTTGTCATTATGATTCTGAATAAACTTTCGGTATACATAATTCTGAATAATCTCCCCTTCAATCTTGTCCGCCTTGTAAATATTTTTCAAGATTTTTCTTTACTCCTTTTCATTCCCCTAATTGTACAACCACCTCCTGAGTAGGGTCAACATTAAAATGAACTGAACCACTGTCGAAAATCTGGCAACCCCAAGCATCCAACTCCATGTTCCAGGAATCTGCACAAGTTAATCAAGATAGATAAGATGTGGACACATATTATTTCAAATAGTTTAGTCAAATACGTTAAATTATCTAATCGTTCTTAGTTATTATCTAAGCAGATATACCTTGGTGAATGCAAGATTTATAACGTAGGAGAGGAATTGGCCAAAGGTGATGAGGAGACCATTAATACAAACAAAAGCTCCTCTAATGGCAGTTGGGGAGGCTTCTGAGATGTAGAGAGAAAAAGTCATGGAAGTTATGCCAACTCCAAAATCAACCAAAATTTTTCCAACGATGAGGACCCAAGGAGCAGGGGCAATAGCCATGACTATTGTGCCAAGAAAAAAAATAATATAAGCTCCCAAGATAGAGATCTTACGCCCGAGCCTATCGTTTATCCATCCACCAACTGCACCACCAATGATGGCTCCCTACAGCCATACTTACAATGGCTTCCTGCAACCATAATTTCTTATCAACTTCTACAAAGTCCTCGCAAATGTAAAGCAAGGCTCTTGAGATAACACCGGTATCGTAGCCCAAGAGGAAACCTCCAATTCTATCAGATAGAGTAAGGCACATGATGTAGGATGAACTGGTTGCTCTTTTCTAGAATTACGTGAATTCTTGCTTACTTAGTGCCTCTGGCCCTCCTTCCATTCTTACTGCTCACCTTATTAATTTAATATCAACCTTATTTATGATTTCTAGCTTACCTCTATCACTTGCACTCCACGCTGAAAATATTATTATTCCATCAATCATAAATCAATTGTTATTGTTTATTTATGCATGCAATTAATCTCATACATTTCATAATATCATGCAGACTTCCAATTATAAAGTGAAATATGATCTTAACACCTTACCAGAAAGGTAATTATTATTGTTCCTAATTAACCATGTAAAATTGCAATCATGAACTCAGAAATACTTAGGAATATATCCTATCATATCATTATTATTTATTTATATATAAAGGAAAAGCACAATCCAAAAAAGAATTGAGATAAATTAAACAGACGAAGCATGTTATACACTTGTATTACAAAAAAATTAGAGAGAAAATGAGCTTTGTTATGAAAACCACAACACTTTGATGTTAAACTTTCGTTGTATCTCTCTAATTCTTGTATTTTGTTATTTTGTTAGAGAACTTAGCTTTAGTTATAGATAAGATACACGAAAAACAGTTCAATTTTTATGGAAAAAAACAAGAAATTGGATATGATTAAAAAACACTAATATACGGTTAAGACAGGGTTGAATATAATAAGGCAAGCTTTGCTTATTATTTCCTATAGACAGATTTTGGTGCCTTGTTGTTTGTTAAAGATATGAATATATTAGCTGCCACTAACGGGGAAGATTTATATATAAAGGAGAGAAAAGACAGAGTTTAAACCATCGCCAGTAACTTTAAACTTTTGAGACAAAAGGGAGCGTAATACCACACAACTGATCTGAGAGACCTTCTGCAAAAATTTAACATCAGAGTGCTGTGGTTTTCTTAGCAAAGTTCATTTTCTCTCTGTTTTTTCTGTAGTACAAGTACGTAACATATTTTATCTATTTAATTTATCTCAATTCTTTTTTGGATTGTACTTTTTCTTTATATATAAATAAATAATAATGATATGATAGGATATATTCCTAATTATTTCTATGTTGTTGATCACAACTCTACATGGTTATTTAGGAACACTAATAATAATCTTTTTGATAAGGTGTTAAGATCAGGACAAGAAAAAATAGATATTATTGATTAATTATCGTTGAAATCAAATTTTACTTTATAATTAGAAATCTGCATAATGTTATGAAATGCATGAGATTAATTGTATGCATAAATAAACAAAGATTAATGGAATAATAATATTTTTAGCGTGGAGTGCAGGTGGTAGAGGTAAACAAGAAATCATCAATAGGGTTGACATTAAATTAATAAGGTGATCAGTAAGGATGGAAGGAGGGCCGGAGACAGCGAGTAAGCAAGAGTTCACAGAATTCTGGAAAAGAGCAACCAGTTCGCCCTATATCATGCGCCTTGCTCTATCGGCCGGAATTGGAGGTCTCCTCTTCGGCTACGACACCGGTGTTATCTCAGGAGCCTTGCTTTACATTCGCGAGGACTTTGTAGAAGTTGATAAGAAATTATGGTTGCAGGAAGTCATTGTAAGTATGGCTGTAGCGGGAGCCATCATTGGTGCTGCACTTGGTGGATGGATGAACGACAGGCTCGGCCGTAAGACCTCTATTTTGGGGGCTGATATTGTTTTCTTTCTTGGTGCAATAGTCATGGCTATTTCCCCTGCTCCTTGGGTCCTCGTTGTTGGAAGAATTTTGGTTGGTTTTGGAGTTGGCATAGCTTCCATGACTTCCCCGCTCTATATCTCAGAAGCCTCCCCAGCTGCCATTAGAGGAGCTCTCATTTGTATCAATGGTCTCCTTATTACCTTTGGCCAATTCCTCTCCTACCTTATCAACCTGGCATTCACCAAGGTATATATATATATACTAGGATAATAATTAAAAAAATTAGATAATTAACATATTTGACTAAACCGTTTACCATAATATGCAGACTTCTGGAACGTGGCGTTGGATGCTTGGGGTGGCTGGACTTCCGGCGGTGGTTCAATTTGTTTTGATGCTAACCCTGCCTGAGTCACCGAGGTGGTTGTACAACCAGGGGAAAGAAAATGAGTCAAGAAAAATTCTGGAAAAGATTTACAAAGCAGACGAGATTGAAGGGGAGATAAAAGTGATGAGAGAAGCGGTAGAACAAGAGAAGCAAGTGGAAGGGTTGATCGGTCAAACTCTTGGAGAGAAAATGAAGGCTGCTTTCAGCAACGTTGCTGTTCGAAGAGGATTGTATGCAGGCGTGACTGCTCAAGTCGCTCAACAATTCGTTGGCATCAACACCGTCATGTATTACAGCCCAACCATTGTTCAGTTTGCTGGCATCGCATCAAAATCTACCGCACTTGCACTCTCCCTTGTCACTTCTGGTCTCAACGCCGTCGGATCTATCCTTAGCATGCTTTGCATCGATAAATATGGAAGGAGAAAGCTCATGCTCCTATCCCTTATTGCAATCATCATTTGCCTCCTCACTCTCACTGGAGTTTTCTATCAGGCAGCTACCACTGCTCCTCCAATTGACAATGTTGACACCCTCAGTTTTGGTGCTAACGCTACATGCCAAGCTTATCTTGATGCCCCTAATGTATCTTCATGGAACTGCATGAAATGTTTGAAAGCTGAATGTGCCTTCTGTGCCAGCACTGGGGGCAATGTAAGTTCATCACTTCCATCTCTTTCAACTTATATATTGTATTAGTCTAGTCTAATCTAACGTAATCAATGAACATGATGCAGCATCTTCCAGGAGCGTGCTTGGCAGAAACAAAGGAAGTCAGAGTGGTGTGCGGTGAGCAAAAGCGCGTGTGGTTTTCTGATGGATGCCCAAGCAAAATTGGAGTTCTTGCAGTTATAGTGTTGGGACTATATATCCTTGCGTACTCTCCTGGAATGGGATCAGTGCCTTGGGTTTTGAACTCAGAGATTTACCCATTAAGATTCAGGGGAATTTGTGGAGGCATAGCAGCAGTTTCAAACTGGTGTGCTAATCTCATAGTGAGTTTAACATTCTTGTCACTCATCCATGCACTTGGGGCTGCAGGAACATTCCTCCTCTTTGCTGGGTTTTCCACAATTGGACTAGTTGCCATCTATCTATTGGTACCAGAAACAAAAGGGCTTCAGTTTGAAGAGGTTGAGAAGTTGCTTCAGAAAGGGTTCAACCCTTGCGGTTGCACCAATCCAAAGACAGATGAAGAGAAAGCAAGTATTGGTAAATAAACAATATGATATGATGAAGTTGTTAGTTATCTCTTTTCATATAGATTGAGAATTGGATGATTCTCTCTTCGAGGAATGGAAATTAAAGGAGGAGATAAATATAATTGCTGCTTCAGTGCATGCGCTCTCTTCTTCAAAATCCATGCTGACAGAGCGATAGAGAATTTCTCCATGTATGTCAAATTTGTATCCAATACATTAAATAAGAAAAGAGGCACGTTGTATGAATACTTTTATGAAAAAGTATAAGGAGCCAGCAGTTTTATTAAAATCTGGTCAACAACAAAAAAGTGAGTAATTCCACACCATTATATGTAATTTTACAACATTAAAAATATTAATGATAGCTAATTTGTGACTACAAATCACAAAATTTGTTGGTCCTCTAACACTCTTCTACTTTTATTTTTGTTTTCTTTACACATTTGGCATTTTCATAATTATAAAAAAAATCACAAAACATTATCTTTATATAATTTTTTTTCCAATAAGTCAGTGACGAATTATACTACCACCATAACAATATAAAATATTAAAATAGTTAAATATTTTTGTATTTCACACAAAAATATATAAAGAATTTAACCTCTTATTTATTTTATTTATTTTTACTATTAGATTAAAACGTGATCATATAAAAAGAGAATATAATTTCTTTAAAAAAAATCTCAATATATACATTAGAAAGGTGAAATAATTTATTTTTAATAAAAAGTTTCAAATTAAGCACATAATTAATATATATTTTAGAGAATTAGGTTAAATTTTTCATAAATTATTTTTTTCTCCTAAGTCTTCATTCCACAGCGAGTCCAATACCACAGTGTAATTTACAACTTCAACAAGAACCCACCTAAACTAACATAAACTAAGTTGTTATTTTTGTGCATGCGTGCATGACCTTTAGGCTTTAATTTTACACAAGCTCAATAAATTATTGAATTTTTAAGCAATATATATGTTATTTAGTAAATTTGTGGTACTAAGTGTATGTCAGTTACCTAAAATATTTTTCTTTCTCAAAAACTTTAACACCTCATTATGTTGTTCATCAGTTTAATTAACTGATATTAACTTAACATTATATTAAACTAAACATCATTATTTGCAGCCACTATAAATAAATAAATAAAAGCCTAGGCCATTATTCTTTTGGGTTCTAATTAGGGAAAAAAGGTTTCATTTAAACTTATATTACGCTTGAAAGCCGTACTACTTTTTGCCCCTAGATTGAAAAATCAACAGTATCGAAGTATCGAATCATTTTACTTAGAGTAGAATGACAATTAGGTTTTTCATGATTTTGATTTTGGACTAATTAGTCTTTGAAGAAAAAAAAATTACCAATTAACTAGATGTAAATAATAGACATGCATATCCTTCTGTCAGTAGATAGTACAAAACGAAAGAAGTTGCTCATGTATTTTGTTATCTACAGTGGTGTGTGTTTTGTTGTTGCCACATGAACATGGAATGAATATAATTTTAGACGGGAAATGATTAAATAACGTGATATATTGTTGCTTATGGATTTTTCATTTGGTTTTTGATGTAGAAACAGCTAAAAGAGAATAGCGCAAACAGCACAGTAGTGCGAACAAGTGGCATGGTGGGTCCTATAAAGAAACAGAATATCAAGTGCGTTGAATGAGTGTGGGTTCCACTCCCACAGGCCATTACATTTTCTTAGACACATTGACACTATTTTAGACTTTTTTAGTTTCGAATTGCAAAAATATTTAGACTAATTTCTTGTTAATTGTTATTTAAGCATTAGACATAGGGATAGGGGAGATAATAAGTAGGGTAGAATAGAGTTTGGAGCTAACTCTAACTTTATTCGCAGATCGAGAATATGTCAACTCTAATCTTACAATGAATTTTTATACACGAGGACTTTTCCAAATTAAAAGTAATAACTATTAGTATCTTCTATCTCTCTGCACCTCTGTCTCTAACCAGAACCTAGATTGAAGACTCTCTTCTTCGACATTCAGCATCGTTCTTCTTTTTCTACCTCAAGGTTTCACCATGTCACCATGCTATTAAGAGTTCCATGTTGCCATCGATCTCTGCACGTTGCTCTTCCACAACACTGTTGGTCCCTGCACACACCTCTTGCTTGGCGTGCATAGGCGGCTGCTGCTGCATTGAGCCATTGAGAACCATCCGCCCAATTGCCTAATGACTCTGAATACACTGTCATTGCGCCAAGGATTTGAATAGTTTGAAAAGAGAGAAGAA
The DNA here is from genome assembly GCF_003086295.3 of Arachis hypogaea. Classification (NCBI taxonomy): domain Eukaryota; kingdom Viridiplantae; phylum Streptophyta; class Magnoliopsida; order Fabales; family Fabaceae; genus Arachis; species Arachis hypogaea. The sequence goes on along the minus strand of NC_092051.1, from coordinate 145,608,585 downwards.
CATATTTTGGAAATGATGATAATGGTAAATAGTTCTAAAAGGATAAAATTGAAAAAAATGTTGTTGACTATATTTTGATCAGAAGAATTTGAAGATAGGGATAAAAATAATGCAAATCGAAAACATTAAGAATAAAATTAAAACAAATTAATATTTGGAAAAGTATAGATAGATAATGAGAATACTAAATAATGTGAACAATGGATATGTCGGATGTTCAATTCAATAGGTATGCAGAAGATTATGTTCATTAGTTTTAATTGGATGGTTATTTCTTTTGATTCGATTTACTCATACAAAGTTAACAATGACTGGATGTTCAATTCACTTGGTGTACAGATGGTTATCCTAATAATGTTAAGGTTTATGAGGTAATTTGGAGTGGAGTGTTTTTTTTTTTACTTTATTGGGTCAATTTTAGAATCTATTATTCACATTGTTTACAAAAATTATTGTCTACCTAACAAAATCAATAAAATTTAGATATATTTTTAAAATTTTTAATAAATTTTAAAAACAAAAAATATACTATTAAATGAATACTAGTTGAGGATTGTGTCCCACATTTTTTATGAGGGAATAATAGGCATCCAAATGAATTATTGGACTAATCTGTTTAGTCCATTATTTTTTTGAATTAATTGGACCCATTTTATTTAACCCATAATTTAAATAAATTTGATTTTAATAACAAAATATATCTGTTTAAACAAATGAACAGATTAATGCAATAAATTTAACCCATTTTGAGAGGCCCTAGTCCCTTTCGTACTAAAATTAAAAAAAAATTGCATCCTAATTATTCGGAATCTAGGATGGATAAACATGATGTGGCTGAATTGACAATTCAAGTCATAGTAGGGAATAAGATTCCAATATGATCCCACTAAACATTACGCACTTGCCGCCGGCAAAGATATTAACTATGCCTCGAGCCAAATTATTAGGCCCCAAGTAATTTGGTCCAAAGTATTTCATAAATATAAAATTACCAGAATTAATTAAATTTTTTAAAAAATTATTTCTTTTAATAAAACAGTCAATTTTCTATAAATATAAAATCTAGACATGCCACATATCATTGATTAAGTACATTAGTGCATGGCATACCATCAGTCAATACTACGTCTATATGTCATAACACAAGCCACATCAATGTATCGCTACTGACTAGTGTTATTGGCTGATCAATAAACAGAATAACTTATAAAATATAACTAGTATTTTACCCATAATAACATTACAAAAATATAATCTTTTTAAAACTACGTCGATTTTATCCTGATATTATAGATTATACTACAAAAAATTTAATAAAATCAAACTATTTTTATAAAAAAAAATCGCAAAGAAATAAAAGTCCTCATCGACTAACAAGATCAGGGTTTTCATAAATAAAAAAATTAAATAATAAATTTTTTAGTTATTATTTTTATATGAAAAAATTTATTTACAGAGACTCTGATCTTCTTAGCCGACGGAGACTTTTGTCCTTTACGACCATTTTGTAAATGTAATTTAATGCTATAAATTTTGTTTTATAATCTATAATATCAGGATCAACGTAATTTTCAAAGATTTATATTCCCATAATAGTATTACGGATAAAAATACTAGTTTTAGTTGTAAAGTTAGAAATAGACAATTAACGAATGGTAAAATTTCAATGTTTAAAATAATGCAATTATTTAAATAACTACTAGTTTTTACTCAATATACAACTACTGACCTTATTTGAAATGCATGATAAAGAGAAATTACCATAAAATTTTCAAAAAATTAACGGAATTACGGATAAAAATACTAGTTTTAGTTGTAAAGTTAGTAATAGACAATTAATGACAGGTAAAATTTCAATGTTTAAAATAATGCAATTATTTAAATAACTACTAGTTTTTACTCAGTATACAACTACTGACCTTATTTGAAATGCATGATAAAGGGAAATTACCATAAAATTTTCAAAAAATTAACGAAACAATTACTTTTTATTTTGTTTAATCTAAAGGATGTGTTCAATTTTTAGACTCTCGCCTTTCGGTGTCCATAAAATGTTAAACAATACATTTAGGTCATATGGTCGTACATAAATGCCTATTTCGAATATAGAAATTGTTGCAATTACAAGTATGAATTTCAAGACCAAAAAAAGAAAGTTATGAATTTTATATTCCTATACTTCTAAAACATTTTCGGCGAGCTTTAGAAATATTCCCGACTATTTTTTTTATTTACAATACTTCAAGAAAAGCTTCTATAAGACATTAAATATACCTAAAAAATTACAAGTATTTCCATGATAGGACAGCCATTAGCTTCGACACTTGAAAGGAAAAAAAATTTGCTTAAAGAAGGCTCATTTAAGTTCGAATTAAAAGATATAAAATCACATGACATAAACAGCATGACTTAAATAATGTTACGCCATTTTTTTTCCTTTCACCAACACAACCCTAATCTCCACTTGTGTTGACAATAAGAATTGGAAAGAACAAAAGATTTGCTGTAAACCTTTAAATAAATTTTACTCAAAACAGCATATACAGGATACAAAATTTATGCTACCAAAAGTAAGCAGGTTAATGCTCACTTTGATCTCCATAGGTACACGTGTCAGTCATTTTAGTTCTCATTGATTTTAACGAGTCAAGTAAAATGATTCACGCGTGTACATGGAAGAACCAAAGTAAGCATTAACCTGCAAAAAAATCATTGTGTAAACTAATTTGTGCATGCCTTCCATGCTCGGCTAAATTTCGCTAGTCTATAACTTGTGTGTGTAAGCCTTAACTCCATATGTGTATGTTAAATTTCAATTTTGACCTTATCAAATCGATTAGTTCCGATTTCATTGCTGGAATATTTTTCTTGGCATGATGGAAATGGAGCACAGCAGGAAGCAATGTCGATTCCGGCCACCTCCATAGCATTGCAGACCCATTCAGGAACATCACCTTTGGGGAACTGCAGTAGAAACGTGTGAGAAGATTTAATAACAGTCAACAAATATTTTTGATAGTTTGAAAAAAATGATATTGGTAAAAATATCTTTCAATTCGAAGATAAATATTTAAATTTCAAACATACAAACATTAACATGAATGCAGATGAAATTGAGAACAATAACGAAATGAAGTATTAAATACCATTGTTTGTAAAAAGTCACATACAAACCTACAAAAAAATAAAAATAAAAGGGTTAGTGGCATATAGGGAGGCTTTGAACTTCTCAAGGGGAAAAAGCTATAATTAATAATAGAAAAGAGATCCAATGATAGGAACACATAATTAAATATAAGCATACATTGGGAACCTTCCCTCAACTATTGATGTGTGTAAATTCCTGCTAAGCTGCAAATTTAAAAATACAAGGACTTTAGTTGAACATATATATACATATACTGATCATTAATTTGCAAAATTTTATATAATGTAGAGTTTTCTACCGGCATCATGTAATATAAATTATGATATGATAGAAGCTGAGACCCCATGGCGTCTTTAGTGACAAGGCAATGGATGTAGGCCTTGGTGTAGTTCTTGCAAACCTATGAGGAAAAAAGAAAAAATATATATATAAAAATATGTCAATTTCGTCAAATAACTCATCAAATAAAGAAGTACCCTCTCAGAAGCATACCATACAAGGGCAGGTAGATCAATTGGTCGAGTATCATCAGCCGTGGTTCTATGTTTTAGTTTTAGTACTCCCTACAAACACACCACAAAGATAAGTTTAAAATCATGCGGATGCATCAACAAGTGGACTATGATGGCATGAAAAAATTATAAGGTTATGTTCAGTTAGACGGAAAAGAAGGGCTACATTTTGTGGTGCTAAATTTTAAAGGAAGAAAGAAAAATTTTCAGAGTAAAATTCACTAATTCTACGGATTTTACTTTATATTTGACTAGGGTAAATGTTTGCCCCTGTTTAGTGAAATGCATATTTGAGCTCTTGAGAATTTTTATTTTCTCTGTATACCAAACAACTTGTAATTTTAAGGAGATAATATTTTCCTCCTTTAATTTTTATTCCATAAAGTTTTGTTCCCAAAAATTTTAATTGTAACATAGCCTAAATTGTCCATAAAATGGAAAAAGATCACCTCAGGAATAAGGGCAGTCCCAAAACGTGCTGTCCGGGTGGGGTAGACACAATCATACATGTCTGCACCCAAAGCACTACAAACAACAATATCAAGTGGATAACCAACTCCCTGGAACAAGTACAAGCAAATGGTATGAAATTGATTTAATTTGAAATGTATATCAAAGTAATGGCTGCTATGATGAAAGTTATTCTGACCATAACGTATCACGGTTTATCCTCTGGCAAAGCAGTAGTGCACTGAGCAACAACTTGCCAAAATGAATCTTTATCTTCGCCTCCTGCAAGACCACCAATAGCATAGCTGTGACAAAAGAAAATTATATTAAGCTTCTTAGCAACATTACGAAACTATTGATTCCACATGTCCTCCTTTATTTCACAAGGTTACTTCTAACTGTAGTATGTCAATGAAAGAAGACCTTTATCTATTCATGCATATTTTTGGAATGCTATACTATTTTTCTTCACTTTTTTGATAAGTACTAGATACTAGATCAACAATCCTAGTTTTTCTTTTCTTTTGTTAAATTGAATTAGGAATAACACATTAAATTGTCTCGAGTTAGTTTAACTCACAATTTATAGTTTAACTTTAACAAATTACCCAGTAATGATTCATGAATAATATGACCAAGCCCATTTTATGTGGTGCCTAAACAAAAAGAAACTGGAGCTGACATTCAAACCAGCTAGTATTGTATATTGTCTAGTATAGTTCTAAAAGACAGCACAAAATAAATAAATAATATTAGAAATGGCAATAAGCTTGAGACCACAAAATAGACTATATGACTAAATAAACTTACACTTACCCAGGCAAGTTGCGGTCTACCAAACCTTTGACACAGATGTCCCTGAGTACAGCATATTGCAAATTATAAATTTATAGTTAGCTACTTGTTTCACAACATCCACGTTGATAATAGGAAGAACATCATGGTTTGTGCTAAAATTTACCTCAACTCAGGATCTAAACCACCTTGTACAATACCAAACAAGTTCTGATCGTGAGGTCTCTTGTGCGCTGTTAACAGAAGGAATGTCCATTATATTTATCATTGGAAACAACCAAAGACTTAAATGATACACTTCAATAACATAATTACCTGCTATGCATCTGTCTATCCATCTAAGCGTTTGATACATAGCTTCCTCAATTCTTGGACCAGTAATGGTGGTCTTTACGACATCATCCAAATCCATAATAACATCTGCTCCAATTCTATTCTGTACAATTTATGACGAACATAAGAAAGAAAAATCAATTTTCTTAAAATATATTGTTACAGTTTGCTAGCCGTAAGCTCCAACCAGAAACTCCAGAAGCAGGTACAAGAAACCAGAAATTATTGAAGGGATCAAGAAAACGTGCATAAGAACAACGAATCAATTTCCAGTGCTATACTTTGTAGTCAGTACTACAATCTGTTATGCATTGTCACTTGCAATTTTCTATGAGGCTTAAATTATAAACATTAATTGAATATCTAATAAAAGATCATCTTTTTCAATTTGGAAATACTATATTGGGAATAACTATAACTTAAAATAAGAATTCAATGAACAACTTCTATCTGAAAGCAAATCATAATATGTGGAGTCCTAAAAGTTTTTCAAATTTTAAATAAACTATCAAGTATTGATTGAAAGAAACATATGGAGGAAAAACAATTAATCTACATACTTGTATCTGAATTGATTCTTCGGGTGTAAGAAGCATTGGCTTGCCATCCACCGGTGACTGAAGCAAGAAAATAATTCTATAGTTACAAATAACATAATTTCATTGTAGATTACAATTGCAACCTTTTCTTATTATAATTTTTTGTCTTGTTTTAAAATGGAAAAAAGGTTAGATACAAACTTGCCTGCGAAACTTGAAAATAATATATACCTGAAATGTCACACCTTCTTCTGTGATATCAGCAAGATGCAACAATGAGACCTAAAACATTAGTGAGGTAGATTGGTAAGATTTTTAACAAAAAATATAAATGATTTTTTTCAACATTGTCCCTGAATACAGTTATCAATTAGCGAAAAGATAATACAAATTCACTTCACACAACAAATTTAGCTCCAATGTCATTTTTTTTGTCCTGCCTAAGTGCCTATCTACACAGCCTTAGGCTTCTTTCTGTTATAACCTTGATTACTTTCAATACTTCTCTTAGTATGATCAACATCATTCTTCATTTTGAAGTGACATTATACTATAACTTTTGATTTTGATACAGATAAACTTGTACAAAGGTTGAAGACAGAGACACAATAATAAGAAAAAACACAAGCCACAAACAATGTTGTGCATGAAAAATTATTAGATAAAATTAGTATGCAACAGTATTACTTGATGGAACCCGATGATAATAATATAATTACTAGAATGCTCGAAATTACAACAGTAAAAGGAAAAGGTATACATTAAGTCAAACAACAACCATTTGAAAGCCACCAGAGTCTGTAAGCATAGCCCGTGGCCAGTTCATAAAATTGTGAAGACCACCAGCTTCTTCGAGAAGCTCGGAAGTAGGTCGAAGGGCCAAGTGATATGTGTTTCCCAGAATTATTTGGCAACCAATTCTCTCAAGTTCATTATTTGTCAAGCCTTTGATTGTCCATGTTCATTTAAAACCCTCCAATTAGGAATGCAAAATTGTGACATCTATAGTGCAAGATAACCATTTAGAAATCTGTCAAAAGCCTAGGAAAGAAAAAATCAACTCAACCAATGCAAATATCAACATTGAATGTTCTATGGACATGAGTAACCGATGTCCATAATTTCCCCCCAAAACAACAAACTCAATATGAATGCAATATTATATTATAAAAATATGAAACAATTTGGCAACAACTTTGAAGGTGAACTTTGTTATCTTATAGCATGAAATGGCTTGTGCATGAGAATGAAAAACAGAAAACTTCATTTGCTGTATATCTGATACGTGGTCAGGAGCGCATTTTCGAGCTAAGGGACGGAATGGTAATCTTGTCATATTCAAGGATCTGAATACTAGAAGAATTGTACCAAGCCAGTCGACATCAAGAAGACCAAGAATTCGTCTCTCAAAAACAGTGGTGCTGAAAGGGCGACAACTCATAAGGCCCATTTAGCTAAGTCAGGATAGCAAGACGCCCAATAATGCTTTTCAAATTCATTGGGAGGCATAATTTATTATTAATTTTTGAATTTTCAGGCATTTATTTTGGTTTGTTTGTTGTTAGAGTTTGTTGGAAGATTTGATTTGCTTAGTAGTATTTTTAGGGATTTTAAATTTAAATCAAATCTGATCTAATCCAATAAGATCAAATCTGATTTAAATTAGTTATCTTATCTTATCTTTTAACTAGTTTGTTTGGGGTCTATTTAAACACCTTTGGTGAGACAATTTACATAACTTTTGACGAATAAATTTCTGCGCTTGTTGCATGAGGAAGATTGGAGGATCCAACACTAAGGTGATATGCGTGGTGGTTTCTTTTGATTTTCGTCCCTCTGATCTAGGTTGTCAAGGACAAGTTATTTGAAGGTCTAGTAGGAAATCCTTTCCAGTGACCTAGGTTGCTAAGAACAGGCATCTTAGAGGTCTAGTAGGAAAACCTTTATCTATCTTTTATGTTTTCGCGGTGTCACTTTATGCCAATAAATTCCTCTTCTTGTTGTCATTCTTTTCTTGTCCCCTTTACTGAATAATCCTTATCTATTGTGATATAACTCCTAAGCCCCAATCTAATTCTTATCAATGATAAGGAATAGACTGGGATTTAGGGGTTTTATCACAATAGATAAGGATTATTCAGTAAAGGGGACAAGAAAAGAATGACATCAAGAAGAGGAATTTATTGGCATAAAGTGACACCGTGGAAACATAAAAGATAGATAAAGGTTTTCCTATTAGACCTCTAAGATACCTGTTCTTAGCAACCTAGGTCACCGAAAAAGATTTCCTACTAGACCTTCAAAAAACTTGTGCTTGATAACCTAGATCAGAGGGATGAAAATTGAATCACCGAATTTTATCCATGCAACAAGCGAAGCGAAGCAAATCACTCACCTCACTTCTCACACAATAAAACGTGCTTAAAAGCAACTGAAACTTATTCATCAAAAGTGATGTAAATTGTGTCACCAAAGATGTTTAAATAGACTCCAAACAAACTAGTTAAAAGATAAGATAAGATAACTAATTTAAATCAGATTTGATTTAAATTTTAAAATCCTAAAGATATGATAACTAATTTAAATCATATTTGATCTTATTATATTAGATCATATTTGAGTTAAATTTAAAATCCCTAAAAATACTACTAAGCAAATCGAAAGTAAATCAAATCTTCTAACAAACTCTAACAACAAAACAAATCAAAATAAATGCCTGAAAATTCGAAAATTAATAATAAATTATGCCTCCTATTGAATTTGAAAAGCATTATTGGACTTCTTGCTGTCCTGACTTAGCCCAATGGGCCTTATGAGTTGTCGCCCTTTTAGCACCACTGTTTTTGAGATGGATTCTTGGTCTTCTTGATGTCCAAGACTGGTTTGGTACAATTCTTCTAGTATTCAAATCCTTGAATATGACAAGATTACCATTCCGTCCCTTAGCTCGAAAATGCACTCCTAACCATGTATCAATATTAGAAATGATAAATTGGAAACTCTAACCTTGAGTACCCACTGGCATAAATAATGGTGTTTGACACACAAAGTGAGGGAGGGTCAATTGAGCTGCACGAGCACGAATGAACCGGCCAAGAATCTGAGAAAGCAAACATAATAATAAAACTTCAGGAAAAAAATAACCAAAGAATGGTTCAACAAGTGCACACAGTGCTTCTCAGCCCTTATTTAGAGTTATCACTTATTCTCTTGTATGCATACACATATCATTCTTTCAGCCTCAGTCATCCAAAGGTAAAACAACAACAATAGCAATAAATGAATGTCGTTGATTTTCACATAAATAAGACAACAAAACTTCAGCAATGTAGAGGCGTAAGAGAACTAAAATAGAATGGGAAGTTGAACCTCGAAATGAAGCGCCATGGGCTTTGTTTGAGGAGGGGCGTAGGGGACGCAACTAATGGTATGTCCTAGCATGGAAGAAGAAGGGCCGTAAGCAATGACATTATGAACAACACAAACAAAGAAGTATTACATGAATAGAAGTTTTAGATAGAAAGAACTTACAGAGAGAGAGAGAGGGGAGGAACAAGAACATGCGACGAATGAAGTGCCATAAGCTATTGAAATCGTTAAAGCTGTGGTGTGCGTACCTTCATGGCTGTGAAAGCAGGTTGGCCGGAGCTTGTGATGTGGTAGAGTGTTGCTAATGTTTGGTCTCAATCTCAAAGGAACCGCAATGGCAATGCTATTTCTCATTACAGGATGAAAACTAACCAAACTATACCTTGCATTAAACAAGCTACGGCAACTTCAGACTAAGCCTGGCCTGTAACATGTTAAAAAATCTATCACTACACTAATAATAGAAACTAAAAAGGATTCAAGAGATAACTATCCCAATTGGTGTCCAACTTGCATACTAAATTATCACAAAAACAAGGGGATATATGAAACAAAAGAAGAACCAAATTTGAAAATAAATAAACTAGCTTACTACTTTATAAAAATATTGTCTAAAACAGGATAAGTAAGTAAAACGTGCAGTAGATGAAAATTAAATGATTAAAAGTTAATCATTGTGAACAAAAATTGCAGAAATCAATACACATGGAACAACGAAAATAGATGTGACTCAAAATGCTAACAAGAGCGTGAATGAAACTGATACCTAAAACAGAAAACTCAATAAGAATCAGTATTTAAAAAATAAAATTAGCTTACTATAGCTAGCACGTTCAATTAACTAGGACAAAATAATCAAACATGGTCACATGGACCGTTATGGAAAATTAAAGAAGTCAATGCAGATTCAAGAAAGAAAATGAAAGAAGAGAAAAATTGTAAGGGGGCAGAAGAGAAACCTGTGACGCGAGGGAGAGGAGAACGGGGTGAGGGGGCTTTGAAATGTGAAGAGGGGAGGATGAAAATTTTGAGGGGGGCGGCTAACAAAGCTTCGTAGAGTTGAGTTGAATTGACAATTGAGCACCATTAAAGTGGGTTTAGGGTTTTAAGGTTGAAGTTTAAAATTTAATTATTTCATTAATTAATCCGTCGGCGGAATAGAATTAAAGGACCGCACTATTTCTGTCTAAAGTAAGATAAAATAAATGCAATGGTTGGATAACCTAGCTCGGGGCTTTGGGCACGTGTTAAAGACTTAAAGTACAAAGAACCCACAGCGGTAAGCCGGTAAATGTTTTTTTATTTTTCACCGTACTTTTTAATTCGGTACATCAAAAATTAATCTATTACAAATTAAAATTTTATTTAAAAGCTTGTTGCATAGTTATCAAAATCGAACCGGTAATCAATCCGGTCATATGACCGGGTCACCAGATTACTGGTTCAACCGGTGGGTCACTGATTCACCCAATTAACTCGGTCATAATTAAAAAAATATAAAATTATATAATAAAATTAAAATAACATCTTAAAACTTAAAATACAAGTCTTTACAAACATTAATAATCTAATATCAATGTTTAAACGTAACTAATGATCTAAAAAAGATAATAAAGTGGTTTCTAGTACAAAATATGTTCTCAATTTAAATCAACAAGGACGAACGAAGAACACAATCGATAAATCAAGTCCAAGGAATTGCTGATGATGCTTGTTCTTGAGATGGTGGCGTTTCTAATGGTGTTTGAGATGAAAACATTTTTAAAATTCTAGTAAAAGAAATAAAATATTTTCAGCAACCAAAAATTTACCTAAATGAGTTTTTAAGCAATACAACAACAACCACCAAAGTATTCAATTCAAAGTTTCAAACATTATCATCCAGCAACAAAATTCAAGTATTCAACTAAACCATTATCCAACAAGCAACTCTGTTATGTAGCTAAGTATTCAAATTTTCTCAAAATACAACAGCAACATTAACCAAATTCAATAACAATTCTAAGTTTCTAACTCAAATTTTTTCAAATTCAACAACTCTAAAACCAAATACAACAGCCACATTAACCAAATTCAATAACAATTCTAAGTTTCTAACTCAAATTTTCTCAAATTCAACAACACAACAGCAACATTGACCAGATTCAATAACAATTCTAAGTTTCTAACTCAATTTTTTTAATTTCAACAACTCAAACCAAATATAACAGCAACATTAACCAGACTCAATAACAATTCTAAGTTTCTAATTCTCTCCAGTTCAACAACTCTAAAACCAAATACAACAGTAACCACCAGATTCAACATTGATTCTAGTGAAAGAACAGAGTAGAAAACTTGAAGGGAGCTCACCTAATTGACCGGTTCCAACACCGCGACTGCTGCGACACAAGATGACGACCACCTCCACCCGAGGAAGCAACGGTTGCTTGACTGGTTCCGTCTGCTTCTGCCGCCGACGAACCGAACGCAAGGGCACGGGACAGCGACGGTGACCGAGGTGAGGGGACAAGATGAGAGACTGAGAGAGCGACGAAATGAGGCCGTGGGAGGCTGAGAGCGACGAAGTCAAGGTGAGGCCATAAGCCAGTAAGTGAGACGGAGAGAGCACAGACCACAGAGATGAGGCTGGAGCTTAGCTGGGTGAGGGTAGTTCCACCGTTCCACACTCTCACTCACATTCAGAGTCTCAGATTTTGGATTTGGGCATTAGATTTGAAAGGGAAAAGAGAAGGAGGGGTGTCTTTTGAACGACGCCATTTTACTTTGTTGTTGGCGGACATAAAATAGGCTCCGATTTTCATGACCATAAAACATCTGAACTATTAATGATCTTAATAAGAAAACATATATTTTAGTGTTTTTTTTCTGTGACTATATATTTTAGTGTTTTAATAACTATCAAATAATTTATATTTAATTTTATTTATTAATTAATTTTTTATATATTATTTCATTTTAAAATTTACTTTATATTTTATAAATTATTATTTTATTTTTCATGATATATTTTATATTTAGAATTTTATCAATAAGTTATATGAAGATCAATTTTAAAATCAATTTTATTTTAATTTAAAAATTCTAGTTTTATCTTTTCTCAACCTTAAAATTATTAATTTCATAATATAATTTATCATCAATTTATTTTTCAATTATCTAATTCTATAATTATAATCATTTACGAATTTTTTCTTACTGTAATTATCAATTTGTTGTAGTGACGAACTGACAATCATTGTTTATGAATTGACAGATATGCACATTACACAAATTACAATCGATAGAAAATTAATAAAAAAATTAATTGGTTAGTGAACAAAAGTCCTTTCCTTCTACGTTGTTAAAAAACAATCAATTTTTATTTTCAACTAATCGATTAGTTCGCAAAAAATCTTCTTTTAAAACTGCTCGTAAACTAATCGATTTTTATATCGATTGATTAGTTATTTTTTTTTTTCACAATCGATTGTTTTGTGAGGAAAAGTCAGCTTTTGTGTAATTGAATCGATTTTATTACTCATTCGATTGATATTTATTTAAACAGATTAGTAAGATAACTACTAAACCTATTCAAATTAGTTACTACAGTAAAACTTTTATTAGACATATAAAAACCAATTTTTATTTAGTCAATATTAGTTAATTTTAAAATTTAGATTTATAATTTAGAATTTAAAATTAAGAATTTATAATTTATAATTTATAATTTAAAATTAATAAAAAAATTAGATGATATTGGTCCAAAAATAATAACTTTCTAATATTATTATTATTATGAGTAAAGTAACGTTTTTTTTTTCCAACGTTTGGGATAAGTCCTAAAATTGTCTCTAATATTTAAATCGTCCTATTTAAGTCCATAATGTTTCAAAATTGACTCAATGTTGTCCTGCCGTTGGGTATCTGTTAACAGAATTGAAGGCATGACAAAATTGAGACTATTTTGAAACGTTAGGGACTTAAATAGGACGAAAATATTTGAAAAAAAAAAACGATATATAGAAATAAATTTTAATTTTATCTTTTAATAATATCAATTTTTTACGGTACATAGTTATTTAATTTTTTTAATCACATATAAGTAAATTACACTTAATCACATTACTTTCATTCTAAATAAATTTTTATAATTTTTCTCTTAAAGATTTTTACTCATCATCAAATGTTTGTAGAATGACTAGGATCACATTACTATATTGTATATGTAAAATTTTTTTCGCAAGTTTATGTACTAGTCATTCTACAAACATTTCATGATAATTAAAAATCTTTACGAGTAAAATTATAAAAAAATAAATTTATTTAGAATAAAAGTAATGTGATTAAGTGTGGTTTACTTAGATGTGATTAAAAAATAATTAAATAACTATGTACCATAAAAATTTGATATTATTGAAGGATAAAATTAAAATTTATTTCTATATATCGTTTTTGTTCCCAATGTTGTCGTCCTATTTAAATCCCTAACATTTCAAAATCGTCTCAATTTTATCAATTTTATCCCGCCGTCACAATTTTATCAATTTTATCTCGCCGTCAATTCTATTAGCAGATCCCTAACTGCCGGACAACATTGAGTCAATTTTGAAATATTAGAGACTTATTTAAATAAGACGATTTAAACGTTAAGTACAATTTTAAAACTTACCCCAAACGTGGAAGAAAAAACGATACTTTACTCTTCTATTATTATTATTATTATTATTATTATTATTATTATTTCCTCACGAGTTGTAGCTTGTAGGGGAGAAAACGATTAATGTCTGACTTTATTGAAGTTCGTTTTTTGATGGATATGAGATTGACTACAAAATTTATGGCACATATTGTTATTCTAAATATTGAATTTGGAATATAATAATTAAATTAAACAACTTAAACTCCCCCAAGTTAGAGCAATAGGGGAACCAATCTAATCGGTTTAGTTAACCAAAGTACCAAACTCTTTGCATCGAATTAGGGTTATCATGCATAGTCACTTCTTAAAAGTCATAAACATTTATGTAAGAGAGAACTGATGATTCTTTTGTATTTAACTGTGCTTCGGACAAAAAAAAAAAAAAAAATCTATATCACATTTCTATTTGAAACTTTTTTTATTTATAATTAAATATTTTGGAATGTTTATTCTGCATCACATTAATAACTAATTTGTGTAGAATTATCATATGATTTTTGAATATAAAAAACTCAAAACCATCATTCATGGAGAAATAGAGCCATAAAATTATTCAATATCCATACCCTACATAATGTACAAATAGCCATAGATAGTGACATAGCATTGCATATATATATATATATATATATATATATATATATATATATATATATGTGGGAGCAAACCCCTCAAAGATTGGCACTCCATAATGCATGAGAGATTGGAAGTACGTCCTCCTAATTATATATGTTTATTTGGCATTATTATTACTAATATTATTTACTTCATCCCATGGTGTAAGATGGGGCTGGTAAGTTGATTACTGTAGTCTTAACCTTTGTCATCATATGAATGCTGTTGGTGATTCCTTGAGAACCAATTCCACTATCCTTAATACCCTGCACAAATCAGTTTTTAAGAATGTTTACTGGAATAATATTTTTTTAACTTTCATGGGTAAATATTAGAATGTAACGAATCTAACTCAACTCCAAAAGCTAGTTTAAAAAGTGAAGATCAAATGACATAATATCTCCATATTCACTTAAGAGGTCGCGGGTTCGAATCTCCCTATCTTTGGTAAAAAAAAAAAAAAAAGTAAAGAATGTCTCGCACTTATTAGCTATCTAAAAATCATATTTTGGAATAATGTGTGACTTGTAATACACACCTTTTTCTCCTAAGAATGATCATCTGAAGCAGTATTAGAATTGAGATTGGATAGGCCTAACTCAATCCCAAGCGTTAGATTTTAGGTCAAGTTAGAACCAATCAATTCTACTATCAAACTTCCCAAAATAAATTTTAATTCTACATTTAAACTTGAGAATAATTAAGATGGAGGAGGAGAAAGATTTCACCTGAAATGGAAAGTGATCTGGTCCGCGAGCTGGAGCTGAATTAATTTGAACTGTTCCTGTCTCCATTGCATCACTTATCATTATTGCTTTGTTTATGTCACTTGTGAAGACACATCCCTAAATTACACAAAAAAGGAAATAATCATGGACATGGATCAATGAACTGATTGTGTTGGAGCTAGTTGCTTCCTATAATTATAATCAACATGTTGTAGTGTTAAATGGACAAGAATGATGAGAAGTGGTAACCCTATTAATCCATATAACCAACTCCACTTCATGAAGAAAATACTTAATCCATAAGGTCTCAAGTGTGATATAGAAAAAATAACAATGATGACAACAATATTTGAAAGATATCCACCCAAAAAAGTGAAATGAATCAAAAAATAATGAAACATAAATTGCAATAATTTTGAATGAAGGTTCTCTTATCCTTCCAGTTATGCATATTGTTTAAAAGTGATGCTATATGAATACCTGAAGACCAAAATTGCTAGCATTACAATGGTGGATTCCTTCTTCAACAGAATTTATTCTGATAACTGGCAAAACTGGTCCGAACGGCTCCTCCCACGCAATCCTCATATCCGGACGAACATTATCCAGCAGTAATGGCCATATGAGATTCCCTTTCCTCTTGTATTCCTGGCAGAATGTTGCCTTTTTCTCTTTAGCATCCATTACCAACCCTTCAATGAAGTTAGCAGAGGACTCTGTCACAACCGGCGTGATGTCACAGTCATCCTCCGGCGGACCAACAGTTAGCTTTGCAACTTTTTCGTTGACTTTCTTAACGAGAGAGCTCGCCACCTTTTCCATGACCAAAACAACCTTCACTGCTGTGCACCTTTGGCCACTGAACACAGAATATTATATAATTTATAGTTTGTCAGTGTTTGAGTTAGGAAATTAAGAATTGTCCTTCTTATGAATCTAGAAATGAGCTATATCTGTTGTGCTTAAACATGGTAGGTCCTGATGTTTAATTTAACAAAAGATTGAATTAGTGTAAAGATTTTTTAATGATATTCATTCCAGTTAAATGATTAAACAAGAATATGATAGTGATGGTCCTTTCATGAAATGTTTTCCTTCTTTGGATATGTTTCAAGTAAAGAAATTGATTTCCTAACTATAGATTTCCTACATTACACTCTTTGAGTGCAATTCTTTCTCGGACCCTGCATTGACGAGCGTTACTTGTGCATCGGGCTACCCTTTTATCTTCGATATCTAGACCCTATTATTAGAAATATGATAAATCCAGCACAAGGTTCAGATTAAGCAATTGGATATATTATCGTGTCGCATTGTTCTTGTTACCTATAGGAGAAGCCTCCTTTTACGATGTTAGCGGCGGCCAAATCCAAGTCAGCATCTTCAAGAACAATGCAAGCATCTTTTCCACCCAGCTCCATTTGAAGAGGAACCATGCCAGCTTTTCTTGATATTGATATCCCAGTGTCTCCACCTGTGAAACTGAGGATTAAGGTGAGTTAGATGTCAAATCTTTCAACTACAACTTGTAAAACATCTGTACTAATAACAAAAGGAACTCAAAGGATCTTTCCTATTAAAACATCTATACTAATAACAAAAACTTCCAAGTTATCTTGCATTTTGAACTATGTGCAAATTACTCACCTAAACTTCTCAAATGTGGAATTCTGATCCCTTAAACTTTGTTAAATGCTGTGTTATTTTTTATAGAAAGTTTGTCTTTGTCAGCATGGTCAGTATGCACATTTAGAAAAGTTCGAGAGATCGATTATCCGATGAGTGAACCTTTTACAAGTAATAGTGGACAACACAAAACACTTGTATGAAGCAGTTGATGAAGTGAAGAGGAAGTTTACCTTATGCAGTTCACACCTGGATGCATTGTAAGAAAGTCACCAATCTCAGAACCCTTTCCTGTGACACAGCCAATAAGGCCCTTAGGGAAACCAGCCAAATGGAAGCAATGCACCATGTGAAGTGCAGCAACAGCACCCTGTAAAAAACATAGACATCTTGAACAACACAAATGTGTTTTAATCATAAAATTGTACAGAATTCAGTGTCTCGAATCAGAAACCAGGGTCTCAACATTTCGAAGAGACACAAAATACATGTCTTTTATGGGTGTCTGTATGTAACCGTGTCCTTCATAAATTTATATGACAGCAAACAAACAGAATACACGTGCCACCTTGTTCATCACTCTGATGGGCATAGACATGATCTTCAAAGTGTAAATTGTTGTCACAAATCTTTCTGAGATTAAACTGATGTCAAATGTATCTTTGAGAGTACAACTAAAATTGCTAGTTTAGTCTAACTTTATTTAATCATTGTAAAATCATCATAATAATTTATAAGCAAAAATAGTTGCAGACCTGAGTAGGGGGTTTGAGAACAATGGAGTTTCCAGCAATAAGAGCTGGAGCAATCTTCGAAATAGCCAGATTAACAGGATAATTAAAAGGCGGAATAGCCAGAACAACTCCAATTGGAATCTGCATACAAAAAATACATGCTTATTAATTTGATCTGACATTAGGTGGAGAAACTAAGAGAAATTAAAGAATAAGAACATATATTTATATGATATATTTCAATGTGAAAAAAAAAGAACTTGGTTAATGCTAGTCTCCAAAAGAGTAAGTGAAATACCTTGGAAGTGAGACAGTATTTGGTTCTATCATTGCCTGGAAAACTATCAGAGACCAGAAACTTTCCTTCTCCAAGAATTCTGACTCCTTCCTCAGCACAATATGATATCAAATCCCCTGATCTCACAACCTTTAATAAAATAGCATATATACCATTTTCATATTAGAGAGCCAATTGGGAAATGGAAATTCTGAAAATGTATTGAGTAAACTATCATTTTCTCCATGTTCAATCTTCAGAACATTGACAAATTTACCCATGAATAAGTGAAACAAACTTTCTACCCGCGAAAGATGAGTAAACTACTATTTCTATCTATGAATATTCATAAATGCTGACAAATCTACCTATGAATGAAATTTTTGTCATGTTTTGTGGGTACAAAGCTAGTTTTTGTGAGCATTCTGAATGAATTTTCAAACTAATTACACATACTTCAGTGACAGAATCTTTGGCTGGTTTTGCAATCTCCTTAACAAGGCACTCAGCAATAGGTGCCTTGTTCTCCTTCAATATTGCTGCAGCCTTGTGAAGCAACTCTGCTCTCTTCCACAGTGGTGTCTTTGCCCACAATTTCTGAGCTTTTTTTGCTGAGTCTATTACATTGTTAACTTCTTCCTGGGTACAAGCTGTCATTTTGAAAATTTTCAATCAGAATTAAAATTGGATCAATACTATAAACACTGACGGTGGAAAAAACCAAAAAAAAAAATAAATAAATAAAAAAGCTCTAACCATGCTATCACTTTCCAATTCCATAAACTAAGCAAACAAAATAACAAAAGAGTAAGTAAAAACCAACATGAAGATCCACAGAATCGTTTGAATCAGGAAAAAAACAAGAAATTGAGATGGTAGATTAAAAGGGTATATGTAAATTAATTACCTTGAACCTTGTAGTGGGTGTTTCTGGTGGTGGGGTTGATGATGGGAACAGATTTTCCTGACGAGGACTTCTTCCACTGTCCATCAACATAGTATTTGTATACATCACCATCTATGATCTCTGAAAATGTTCCACTTCCAGCCATGAGCCAAGTAGAGCAATAATAATAATAATGATATTGATATATGTGATTGAGTAAATAATAAATGATGGTTATTTTGTATGTGTGGATTCAGACTGAGTCAAAGGAGGGGATGCAGATGTTGCTATTATTTAGCACTTAGTTTTGTGCCGCATTGACTGATCAGCGTGCTCTTCAGGCACTTTACAGAACCAAAGTAGGTTGCTGTATTAAAAAATTCACACTTAATTAAGATTGTTCTCAAAATATTGAGAAAATTTTATTTCACTTTTAAGATGTCAATGTATCATTTATTATTGTTACTACTTCAACATGTCATGCTCATGTTGGTGCTTTTGTTTCTATTATTGTTAGTCTATTCACTCGATTGTTCTCTCCGAATATTCAGATATATATGCCTTTTGAATTCTGAGACTCATGGAATATTTAAAATTAGTTTATTTTGGCATAGAGGATAGGCATAGGAGCATGTTTGGTACATAAAAAAAGAACAACCATGTTACATCTTGAAAAATCAACTATTAAGATATAAAATATATATTAAAAATAAATTAAATAATATATTTATTTATACATAAATATATAATAATTAATTTTTAATATATCAATCTCCTTTATCAAAGATTGGGGAGAACTATATTCAAAAGATGAAAAGAGTATACATAGCCTCAAGTATCAGTGGTTATTATATATATAAATGTTAAATACACACACAAAAATTAATTACTAAATTTATTATTTATTTTTATATTAAAAATAAGTAAAATCTTTATCTTTATAGTATACAAATGGAAAGCTCATATGCTGACGTGGCGCTCATACGTTGAGTCTGGGAGTTTATTTGCTTAGGTGTCGTCATTAGAAATCTTTATCTTTATCTTTATAGTAATACAAATGGGGAGCTCATTTGCTGACGTGGCGCTCATACGTTGAGTCTGGGAGTTTATTTGCTTACGTGTCGTCATTAGAAATTTTTAGATTTATATTTATAAATTATAAATTATTATTTGCTTAGGTTGTTATTTTCAAATTTTAAGTTTGGGTTGTTTTACTTAGGTGGTTATTTTTTAAATTTTAAATTGTTTTATTTGTTTGGGTTGTTTTATTTAGGTTGTTGTTTTTTAAATTTTAAATTAAAGTCAACCAAATTTAAAAAAATTTAGTTATGATGCAACTATAAAAGGATAAATTATGAGAGATGTAAAGCACCACAATTTAAAGTACATCAATCCTACAATCGACAATTTGTGTGTACGTATACGAGTGATACAGTTATGGACACTATCAAATTACGGAAATTCTCCATTGCCATACTCAATTGAGATGGTTTGGCTCGATGAAGACACGAGTTTTCTACTAATATCCTTTTATCCATGACTCCAAGGTTATTTATTTATTTTTTTAAATTAAAGTCTATGTACATTTGATTAGATATTGAATAAGTCTATATTTAACTTTTTTTTATGTTATTTTCTTTTTTAAGCAGGTATCGAATAAAGCTTGGTGTCATTGATGGTTCTAACGTGCATGTTATGTAGTCTTTGACAAAGATGTAAAACAAGTTTTGGGAAAGAGCTGTGTAGAGATACTTGATCCACTCCTATTGATAAGATCTAACCAATATTTATTTCTAAAAGCATTAGTGAAGATATTTTTATTGGTACTTTTTATATTATTTATTATTAATATATTATGTAATACCCTGCAGAAAGGAGATCTATCGGATACACCTACACTTTTACTCAACCTAATTGATAAGATCTTTCTCTTCATCGTTGAAGTTCAAATATCTGATAATCCACATTTTTCCCCTTCTTATAAAGTTAAGAAGATAACTGATAATGTGGATCTCATAAATAAATTCAAAGAGGCTCACCGTATTCAAATTGTGAGTATATATAAGTGTACTTTCTATTAAAAATTAATTTATTTTTTGCTTTTTTGGTCATTAGTAGTATCTAATTTATAAATAATAATTAATTATAATTTTAGGAAGTTGACTACACCGGTGGTTTGCTTCCAATTTCAAAGACATCCTCAATCATTGAAGGGGAGAAAGTAAAAGGTGCTAAGGTATTTGTTCAAAAAATATATATTTTTTTTGTTCTCTCAAAATTAGATCTTAATTTTATTCAAAATATATTAGTGAGATAAAATCAAAGGTTAGAAAGAAGTCTTTAATTTAACGTAGTTTTTTGTACAGAATTTGTTGATTGAATTCTCCAATGAAGTTACGGCCAATGATGAATCCGAATTATTGGAAAATGCTATTACACCAACTAAGCGACTATCCTCGGAGTCAGAAGATTCGAAGGTGGAAGGAGATACCTCAACTTGCAAGAAGATCAATATTGAGAAAGAAACTTGAGAATTTTGATGCACATGTTTTGAGAATCCCATTTAGAGTCTATCTAATAGAATAATGCCAAGTATATGTTTGTTTTGGTGGAAACATTGTATTTTCTTGAGTTGTTATTTTTTTTTGTTCTTTTCGATTTTTATGTTTGAAATTTCGAATTTTTTTAAATATAAATTGAAGTTATTTGGTTATTACTTGTGGTTTTATTTTTAATTTGATTCTCACCGTTGATATTCTGATAATTTTTAATTTAATATTTAATGTCATAAAGTTATAAATTTCTTCTTTGAATTATTGTTGATACAATTAAGTTAATTATTAATTTTTAATGTGTACTTATTTAAAAAAATCTAATTATAATTTTTAATTAAAGTATTATGTTTAGAATTTTAAATTTAAATTCAAATATACTTTTTTTTAATTTTTACGTAAGCAATTGAGTTTGAGAATATTTTTTAAAAATTTATATAATTTATAAGCTACTGCTAATTACAAAGGATTATAATAAAGTAAATAGAATTATCTTATTAAGATGTGAAGTTATTTATACTATTTAAAAAAAATATAATACTGTTTAAATTTTAGAAAAAGTATAATAAAGTTAATACTATTTATGATGAAACTAAAAAAAATAATTTTTAAATTAACAAATTTCTATATTCCTAATGGACAATGGATGTTTGATTAGAAAAATTTATTTAAAAATTTAAAATTTATACTAGCTAATTAGAAATTTCTATTTAAAAATTTAAAAATTGAATTTCTAATACTAATTTCTAATTAAGTAAGTTCTTAACCATTTCGATTTTTAAATTTAAATTTTTTTACTTGCCATATTTATAAATTTTTATTATTATTTTTTAGATTATCTCTCCACAATAGAAGTATTTTCATCTTTTTCTCTCTTTTTAAATATTTTTTCTAAATTTACTAATTTATAAGGTTATTAATTTTTAGATTATATTTAATTTTATTTATTTTTATAGATAAATAATAGGATTGATACTATTTATGACGAAACTAATAAAAATTATTTTTAAATTAACAAATTCCTATATTCTTAATGAACAATAAACATTTAATTAAAAAAGTTTATTTAAAAATTTTAAATTTGCACTAGCTAATTAGGAAATTCTATTTAAAAATTTGAAATTTAAAATTCTAATACTAATTCCTAATTAAGTGGCTTCTTAACCGTTTTGATTTTTAAATT
This sequence comes from Arachis hypogaea, assembly GCF_003086295.3. NCBI lineage: Eukaryota > Viridiplantae > Streptophyta > Magnoliopsida > Fabales > Fabaceae > Arachis > Arachis hypogaea. The sequence continues at coordinate 145,586,157 of NC_092051.1, read as the reverse complement.
TAAATTTTTTTATTTGTCACATTTATAAATTTTTTCTATTTACTTCGTTTACATTGTTATTTTTTAGATTATCTCGGCACAACAATAGATGTACTTTCATCTTTTTCTCTCTTTTTACTTATAAGTTATTCATTTTCAATCTCTTTATTTAAGGAAATGAAAAAAAGATTTTAACTATAACTTGAATTTATTGATCGTGAGATTAAACTTATATTTATTTGAAAAAAAGATACTTTTATAAAAAATATATATATTATTTTTCATAAAATATGTTTATGTAACTAAATAAATGAGAATAAAAAAGAAATTAAAGCAACCAATGAAAATAAAAGCTGTGCGATTTTACATAGACATAAGAAGACACTAATTTCATATTCTATATGGTAAGTTAGACATGAGAAAAAATTGTAAAAAAATTAGTGTCTCGGTATTTTAAAGAGACACAAAATACATATTTTTAATAGGTATTTGTGTATGACCATGTCTTTCATTATTTTTGTGTCAGTAAACAAACACCATACATATACTCTGTATACTCCTATGTCTATGTTTTGATGGACATGTATACCAAAAATAAACGCTGCCATATGTGTACTCCTGTGTACTTTATTTTTTTAATAATATAAAAAAATTAATAATAAAAATGTATTATGTATAATGTATATATATTTTTAATTAGTTAAAAAATTTATTTATTTAGTATTTTCAAGTATATATTGAAAGATGCAAGAAGTCCAAAGAGAAGCAAGATTGAAGAGAAAATTGATATCAAAAGACAAAGAAAATATAAAACGGAGCACAATTCAAGATAGATTTTATACAAAAAAATAACTAACATGTCATGAGTATTTTGGCCGAATGAAAGTCCATAAAATACAATATTCTCTATATATTATTTAGCTATTGACAAGTATTTGTCTGCATGTGAGACTGTGTGGAGAACCTTAGCGTATGATATTCATCAAAGGTGGCCTTCAATGATGAGATTAACCTTTCATTTGCCTGGAGAGCAAAATATTATCTTTAAAGATGATGACGATCTTGAAGAAATCGTGGAAGAAGAGGAAGAAAAATGTACGATATTCTTAGCATGGATGGAGGCCAATAAAAAACTTGAAGCAGGTCAAACTTTGACGTATGGTGAGTTTCCAAATCAATTTGTTTATGATAGAGAATCAAGGGAATGGCATCCATGCAAAAGAGGGTATTCTATCGGGAGGTTAAATTATGTTCCACCGGGTACAAGTGATATTTATTATATGAGAATTTTGTTAGCTGTTCAGAGAGGTTGCACAACATATGAGTATATTAGGACAGTTAATGGAATTATATATTCTAACTTCCAAGATGCTTGCTATTCCATGGGACTACTGTGCGGTGATAGGGAATTCATTGTAGCTATTAATGAGGTAGCTGAACTCGCATCTGGTCATCAATTGAGAAAACTATTTGCGATACTACTGATATCTAATAGCAATAGCAATCCAGAGCGTGTTTGGAATGCAACTTGGACATTATTAGCTAATGGAATACTATATGAGAGGAGAAAAGCTTTGAAAAACCAAAGTATTTTACTATGTCTTTTTTTATATCAAAATTGTATTCTCTTATTATCTTTATTTTTATTAATAATATTAATAGTTTTATTTTGGAATTACTTATTAAATATTTCATAAAATCACCATGTGCTTTTACTAGGACTAAACATGACTCATGACGAATTGAAAAATCTCTGCTTTATTGAGATTGATGAGAAGATACTCAACAGCAATGCGAGATCTTTAAAAGACTATCAATTAATGCCATATCCTGAGATGTCTGATGTTCGCCTTTTTCAAAATAAGCTAATAGAGAAGGATTTAGCATATGACACAAATGAGTTGACTCATACAAACTTATATACGAAACAAAAGATGACTCATGAGAAAAGGTTAGTATTTGATGAGATACTCAACGCTGTTATTACATACTCTGGTGATTTTTACTTCTTTATGGGCATGGTGGGTGTGGTAAGATATTTATTTGGAATGGACTTTCTTCTACTATTCGGTCTAGAAGAAAGATTATTTTAAATGTCGCATCCAGTGGAATTGCTTCTTTACTCCTACTTGGTGGCAGAACGACTCATTCTAGATTTTCAATACCCATTACAATTACTGATGAATCTACTTGCAACATCAAGCATGGCAGTTTGAAGGCTGAGCTACTCATTCAAAGTAGCTTAATAATTTGGGATGAAGCTCCAATGCTCAATAAAATGTGCTTTGAATCACTTGATCGGACGCTCAGGGATCTTATGTCAGTTACCGATCAACATAAGACACATAAACCATTTGGTGGTAAGGTTGTTGTTCTAGGAGGTGATTTCAGACAGATACTTCCGGTGATTCCGAAAGGAAGTAGACACGATATATTGGCATCCGCTATTAACTCATCCCATCTCTGGTCATTTTGTAAGGTTCTGAAACTGCATACAAATATGAGGCTTCTAATGTCTTCTTCGGATCAAGATGAAGGTGAAATGAAGAGATTTGCTAATTGGATACTTGATGTTGGAAATGGAAATATTGGCTCTATTATTGGTGATGAATCAGAAGTTGAAATTTCAGATGATCTATTGATTACAACTACTGATGACCATTTGGTAGACTTTGCATATCCAAATTGTTGTAAAACATGTCAGATTACAGGTATTTTTAGAGTAGGGCAATTCTTGCACCCATGCTTGAGAGTGTCGAGAAGGTAAATGATTTTGTCTTGACAATCTTTCCAGGGATAGAAAAGAAGTATTTGAGCTCTAACACAATATGTCAAGCTGATGAGAATGAAGATGTACAACAAGAGTGGTTCACACCAGAGTTCCTAAATGACATCAAATGTTCGGGACTACCCAATCACAAGTTGACTTTGAAGACAGGAGTCGCTGTAATGCTACTCTGAAACATAGACCAGACTTCGGGTTTTTGCAACGGGACAAGATTAATAGTTAACGAACTTGGCAGCAACGTAATTGGAGGGACGATAGTGACCGGTAGAAATATTGGAGATAAAGTGTACATTCCAATAATGAACTTGATCCCTTCAGATTCAGGATTGCCATTTAAGTTCCAACAGAGACAATTTCCATTAACACTATGCTTTGCAATGACCATTAACAAGAGTCAGGGTCAATCATTATCACATGTAGGACTTTATTTGCCAAAATCAGTGTTCACCCATGGACAACTTTATGTTGCTTTGTCAAGAGTTAAGAGTCGCAGTGGCCTCAGGGTTTTAATTCTAGACGAAGACGGTAATCCAAAGTTATCAACAACAAATGTCGTGTTCAAAGAGGTTTTTAATAATATTTAGGTAAGAATAATATTATTTTCACTTTAACAGCATGTTATGATTTATACTTTTGTACAAATATTTACTATAGATATAACTAATTTATTTATAACTCCTTTTTCAGATTTGAAATGAAATGTGTAACAAGGAGCACAACATCCTATGCCAATTGCTTTTCTAATGAAGTTAGTAAGATACTAGATTGTCGATAAATTTTTATTAGCTTTTTGATAAAAAAATTTAGTGTAAAATTAACATGCTATTATTACAATTATATATGTTTTTATTTTTTTCATGTCTCCCTCCTTATGATTCAAGAATATTATAAATTTCAAACTCTTCTATTTATATTTTACTTTGAATAAAGATAAAACAACATATTTAACACGTTTATTATATAAGGACGATAATAGTGTTATACTAACTTTAAAAAATATATAGATATAAAATATTATTTTTAATTTAACTTATCAAATTTAAATATAAGCCCGTGCATCGCACGGGTTTAACACTAGTAAAATATATATTCATACACACTTATATATACACATAGCATTTTTATTCTATGTGCATCTTAAATTTATGCCTTTAATGTCAAGTAGAGGCACTCATTTGTCGCTCCCACACACACACATATTTGATACATATTATAAATAATTTAGAGAGTATTATAATTAGAATTATAAGAATTATATTACAGTACCATATAAATAACAAGTTATTAATATTCTTATGTTCTGCATAACTGAAAAAAAATGAAATTATTTTTAACTAAAATTATTTTAAAATATTATGTGATTAAGTTAATTTTATAATTAAGTGTGAACCAAACATTATTTACTATACTTTTTGTTTTTTTTAACTCGCAGTCTCGCGCGTTCAGTAGAGCTTTATTTTTATGTTTGGTAGGCCACTTATATAAAGATAGCAAAAACAAATTTTTGTAAAGTTGTTTATTTTTTTTTTATTTTTTTTTTGGTGACTTGTAAAGTTGTTTATTTGATCATGGTTAAAAAATATATTTAAAAAAATATAAATTAATAATAAAAAAGGTAAAGTATTTTTTATTTTAAATATTTTTAAAAATATTTTTGATATTTAATTTGTTTTAATTTTATTTTTAACGTTTAAAATAAATTTTAATTTTTTTTAACTGCTAATTACAATCAACTATTAGTTAACGTTTTATTTTTCAGTGATGTGAAGAAAGGTTTGTTTTAAGGAGCGATAGTGATGATGATGTGATGGGAAGCGGTGCGGTACTGGTTTGGGCCTTTGGGGTTGGGAGGGCCTGTGATGTGGGGAGGGTTGGTTGGAATTTGGAGTGGTCCAACTCCTACCAACTGTAACTGAGGAAAAAAAATTAGTATGTGAAGAATATGTGAGTGTGTATTATATTTAAGGTTGAGAATTGTTCAATTCATTTGAAGACTTAAGATAAGAGTAGAAATTGTTTAATCCACCTCACATAAAAAAGTGATGATGAATTATGGTTGCCCGAATAGTTGAGAGAGAAGGGAAGAGTAGTATATAATGAAAAGAAGGGTAAAATTGAAAGGAAAAAAAAGTGTTGATCACATGTTTGACTGAAAAATTGTGACAACAAAAATAAAATTGAAATTTATAAAAAAAATTAAAGATAAAATTTAAATAAATTAAACGTTAAAAATATTTTTAAAATATTTAAAAATATTAGAAATAAAAAATATATTTTATCCATAATTAAAAAAAAAAACAATCCTCTAATAAAATTTTGGTTAAAAATTTATATTTTAAACAAATTAAAATATTAGTATCAAAATTAAAAATAACAATTTTAATAATATAACAATACTTTTTAATAATGACAATACTTTTAATTTCTGTCATACTAGTGTTAAACCCGTGCGATGCACGGGCTTATATTTAAATTTGATAAGTTAAATTAAAAATAATATTTTATATCTATATATTTTTTAAAGTTAGTATAACACTATTATCGTCCTTATATAATAAACGTGTTAAATATGTTGTTTTATCTTTATTCAAAGTAAAATATAAATAGAAGAGTTTGAAATTTATAATATTCTTGAATCATAAGGAGGGAGACATGAAAAAAATAAAAACATATATAATTGTAATAATAGCATGTTAATTTTACACTAAATTTTTTTATCAAAAAGCTAATAAAAATTTATCGACAATCTAGTATCTTACTAACTTCATTAGAAAAGCAATTGGCATAGGATGTTGTGCTCCTTGTTACACATTTCATTTCAAATCTGAAAAAGGAGTTATAAATAAATTAGTTATATCTATAGTAAATATTTGTACAAAAGTATAAATCATAACATGCTGTTAAAGTGAAAATAATATTATTCTTACCTAAATATTATTAAAAACCTCTTTGAACACGACATTTGTTGTTGATAACTTTGGATTACCGTCTTCGTCTAGAATTAAAACCCTGAGGCCACTGCGACTCTTAACTCTTGACAAAGCAACATAAAGTTGTCCATGGGTGAACACTGATTTTGGCAAATAAAGTCCTACATGTGATAATGATTGACCCTGACTCTTGTTAATGGTCATTGCAAAGCATAGTGTTAATGGAAATTGTCTCTGTTGGAACTTAAATGGCAATCCTGAATCTGAAGGGATCAAGTTCATTATTGGAATGTACACTTTATCTCCAATATTTCTACCGGTCACTATCGTCCCTCCAATTACGTTGCTGCCAAGTTCGTTAACTATTAATCTTGTCCCGTTGCAAAAACCCGAAGTCTGGTCTATGTTTCAGAGTAGCATTACAGCGACTCCTGTCTTCAAAGTCAACTTGTGATTGGGTAGTCCCGAACATTTGATGTCATTTAGGAACTCTGGTGTGAACCACTCTTGTTGTACATCTTCATTCTCATCAGCTTGACATATTGTGTTAGAGCTCAAATACTTCTTTTCTATCCCTGGAAAGATTGTCAAGACAAAATCATTTACCTTCTCGACACTCTCAAGCATGGGTGCAAGAATTGCCCTACTCTAAAAATACCTGTAATCTGACATGTTTTACAACAATTTGGATATGCAAAGTCTACCAAATGGTCATCAGTAGTTGTAATCAATAGATCATCTGAAATTTCAACTTCTGATTCATCACCAATAATAGAGCCAATATTTCCATTTCCAACATCAAGTATCCAATTAGCAAATCTCTTCATTTCACCTTCATCTTGATCCGAAGAAGACATTAGAAGCCTCATATTTGTATGCAGTTTCAGAACCTTACAAAATGACCAGAGATGGGATGAGTTAATAGCGGATGCCAATATATCGTGTCTACTTCCTTTCGGAATCACCGGAAGTATCTGTCTGAAATCACCTCCTAGAACAACAACCTTACCACCAAATGGTTTATGTGTCTTATGTTGATCGGTAACTGACATAAGATCCCTGAGCGTCCGATCAAGTGATTCAAAGCACATTTTATTGAGCATTGGAGCTTCATCCCAAATTATCAAGCTACTTTGAATGAGTAGCTCAGCCTTCAAACTGCCATGCTTGATGTTGCAAGTAGATTCATCAGTAATTGTAATGGGTATTGAAAATCTAGAATGAGTCGTTCTGCCACCAAGTAGGAGTAAAGAAGCAATTCCACTGGATGCGACATTTAAAATAATCTTTCTTCTAGACCGAATAGTAGAAGAAAGTCCATTCCAAATAAATATCTTACCACACCCACCATGCCCATAAAGAAGTAAACATCACCAGAGTATGTAATAACAGCGTTGAGTATCTCATCAAATACTAACCTTTTCTCATGAGTCATCTTTTGTTTCGTATATAAGTTTGTATGAGTCAACTCATTTGTGTCATATGCTAAATCCTTCTCTATTAGCTTATTTTGAAAAAGGCGAACATCAGACATCTCAGGATATGGCATTAATTGATAGTCTTTTAAAGATCTCGCATTGCTGTTGAGTATCTTCTCATCAATCTCAATAAAGCAGAGATTTTTCAATTCGTCATGAGTCATGTTTAGTCCTAGTAAAAGCACATGGTGATTTTATGAAATATTTAATAAGTAATTCCAAAATAAAACTATTAATATTATTAATAAAAATAAAGATAATAAGAGAATACAATTTTGATATAAAAAAAGACATAGTAAAATACTTTGGTTTTTCAAAGCTTTTCTCCTCTCATATAGTATTCCATTAGCTAATAATGTCCAAGTTGCATTCCAAACACGCTCTGGATTGCTATTGCTATTAGATATCAGTAGTATCGCAAATAGTTTTCTCAATTGATGACCAGATGCGAGTTCAGCTACCTCATTAATAGCTACAATGAATTCCCTATCACCGCACAGTAGTCCCATGGAATAGCAAGCATCTTGGAAGTTAGAATATATAATTCCATTAACTGTCCTAATATACTCATATGTTGTGCAACCTCTCTGAACAGCTAACAAAATTCTCATATAATAAATATCACCTGTACCCGGTGGAACATAATTTAACCTCCCGATAGAATACCCTCTTTTGCATGGATGCCATTCCCTTGATTCTCTATCATAAACAAATTGATTTGGAAACTCACCATACGTCAAAGTTTGACCTGCTTCAAGTTTTTTATTGGCCTCCATCCATGCTAAGAATATCGTACATTTTTCTTCCTCTTCTTCCACGATTTCTTCAAGATCGTCATCATCTTTAAAGATAATATTTTGCTCTCCAGGCAAATGAAAGGTTAATCTCATCATTGAAGGCCACCTTTGATGAATATCATACGCTAAGGTTCTCCACACAGTCTCACATGCAGACAAATACTTGTCAATAGCTAAATAATATATAGAGAATATTGTATTTTATGGACTTTCATTCGGCCAAAATACTCATGACATGTTAGTTATTTTTTTGTATAAAATCTATCTTGAATTGTGCTCCGTTTTATATTTTCTTTGTCTTTTGATATCAATTTTCTCTTCAATCTTGCTTCTCTTTGGACTTCTTGCATCTTTCAATATATACTTGAAAATACTAAATAAATAAATTTTTTAACTAATTAAAAATATATATACATTATACATAATACATTTTTATTATTAATTTTTTTATATTATTAAAAAAATAAAGTACACAGGAGTACACATATGGCAGCGTTTATTTTTGGTATACATGTCCATCAAAACATAGACATAGGAGTATACAGAGTATATGTATGGTGTTTGTTTACTGACACAAAAATAATGAAAGACATGGTCATACACAAATACCTATTAAAAATATGTATTTTGTGTCTCTTTAAAATACCGAGACACTAATTTTTTTACAATTTTTTCTCATGTCTAACTTACCATATAGAATATGAAATTAGTGTCTTCTTATGTCTATGTAAAATCGCACAGCTTTTATTTTCATTGGTTGCTTTAATTTCCTTTTTATTTTCATTTATTTAGTTACATAAACATATTTTATGAAAAATAATATATATATTTTTTATAAAAGTATCTTTTTTTCAAATAAATATAAGTTTAATCTCACGATCAATAAATTCAAGTTATAGTTAAAATCTTTTTTTCATTTCCTTAAATAAAGAGATTGAAAATGAATAACTTATAAGTAAAAAGAGAGAAAAAGATGAAAGTACATCTATTGTTGTGCCGAGATAATCTAAAAAATAACAATGTAAACGAAGTAAATAGAAAAAATTTATAAATGTGACAAATAAAAAAATTTAAATTTAAAAATCAAAACGGTTAAGAAGCCACTTAATTAGGAATTAGTATTAGAATTTTAAATTTCAAATTTTTAAATAGAATTTCCTAATTAGCTAGTGCAAATTTAAAATTTTTAAATAAACTTTTTTAATTAAATGTTTATTGTTCATTAAGAATATAGGAATTTGTTAATTTAAAAATAATTTTTATTAGTTTCGTCATAAATAGTATCAATCCTATTATTTATCTATAAAAATAAATAAAATTAAATATAATCTAAAAATTAATAACCTTATAAATTAGTAAATTTAGAAAAAATATTTAAAAAGAGAGAAAAAGATGAAAATACTTCTATTGTGGAGAGATAATCTAAAAAATAATAATAAAAATTTATAAATATGGCAAGTAAAAAAATTTAAATTTAAAAATCGAAATGGTTAAGAACTTACTTAATTAGAAATTAGTATTAGAAATTCAATTTTTAAAATTTTAAATAGAAATTTCTAATTAGCTAGTATAAATTTTAAATTTTTAAATAAATTTTTCTAATAAAATGCTCGTTGTCTATTAGGAATATAGAAATTTGTTAATTTAAAAATAATTTTTTTTAGTTTCATCATAAACAGTATTAACTTTATTGTACCTTTTCTAAAATTTAAACAGTATTATATTTTTTTTAAATAGTATAAATAACCTCACATCTTAATAAGACTGGTAATTATATTTACTTTATTATAATCCACATAAAAATTAAAAAAAAAGTATATTTGAATTTAAATTTAAAATTCTAACCATAATACTTTAATTAAAATTATAATTAGATTTTTTTAAATAAATACACATTAAAAATTAATAACTAACTCAATTGTATCAACAATAATTCAAAGAAAAAATTTATAACTTTATGACATTAAATATTAAATTAGATATTATCAGAATATTAATGGTGAAAATTAAATTAAAAATAAAACCACAAGTAATAACCAAATAACTTCAATTTACATGTAAAAAAATTTTAAATTCCAAACATAAAAATCGAAAAGAACCAAAAGAAAAATAACAACTCAAGAAAAGACAATGTTTCCACCAAAACAAACATATGCTTGGCATTATTCTATTAGATAGACTCTAAAAGGGATTCTAAAACATGTGCATCCAAATTCTCAAGTTTCTTTCTCAATCTTAATCTTCTTGCAAGTTGAGGTATCTCCTTCCACCTTCGATTCTTCCGACTCCGAGGATAATCGCTTAGTTGGTGTAATAGCATTTTCCAACAATTCAGATTCATCACTGGCCGCAACTTCATTGGAGAATTCAAACAATAAATTCTGTATAAAACACCACGTTAAATTAAAGACTTCTTTCTAACCTTTGATTTTATCTCACTAATATCTTTTGAATAAAATTAAGATCTAATTTTGAGAGAACAAACAAACAAAAAAATTATTTTTTGAACAAATACCTTAGCACCTTCTACTTTCTCCCCTTCAATGATTGAGAATGTCTTTGAAATTAGAAGCAAACCACCGGTGTAGTCAACATCCTAAAATTATAATTAATTATTAATTATTATTTATAAATTAGATACTACTAATGACTAAGGAAGCAAAAAATATATTAATTTTTAATAGAAAGTACACTTATAATTATACTCACAATTTGAATAGGGTGAATCTCTTTGAATTTATTTATAAGGTCCACATTATCAGTCATCTTTTTAACTTTATAAGAAGGTGAAAAATGTGAATTATCAGATATTTGAGCTTCAACGATGAAGAGAAAGGTCTTATCAATTAGGTTGAGCAAAAGTGTAGGTGTATCCGATAAATCTCCTTTCTGAAGGGTATTACATAATATATTAATAATAAATAATATAAAAATTACCAATAAAAATATCTTCACTATGTTTTTAGAAATAAATATTGGTTAGATCTTATCAATAGGAGTGGATCAAGTATCTTCACACAGCTCTTTTTCAAAACTTTTTTTACCTACTTGTCAAAGACTACAAAACATGCACAGTCAGAATCATCAATGATACCAAGCTTTATTCGGTACTTGCTTAAAAAAGAAAATAACATAAAAAAAAGTTAAATATAGACTATTCAATATCTAATCCAATGTGCATAGACTTTAATTTAAAAAAATAAATAAATAACCTTGGAGTTATGGAAAAAGGGAGACGGCACAACTTGAACATTTGAAAGTTTTTGTAAAAGCATATGTGGACGTGTTGCATTCACATTGGTCGTACCACCAGTCTGGAGTATCCATAATATGAGTTATAGTAGCCAAGACAACACAAATAGCATTCTAAATAAAAAATTAATGATTAAATCCCTAAATAAACAAATAAATAATATAAATTTAAAATAAAATAGAAAAATCTTTATAGTAATACAAATGGGGAGCTCATTTGCTGACGTGGCGCTCATACGTTGAGTTTGGGAGTTTATTTGCTTACGTGTCGTTACTAAAAATTTTTAGATTTATATTTATAAATTATAAATTATTATTTACTCAGGTTGTTATTTTCAAATTTTAAGTTTGGGTTGTTTTACTTAGGTTGTTATTTTTAAAATTTTAAATTGTTTTATTTGTTTGGATTATTTTACTTATGTTGTTATTTTTTAAATTTTAAATTATTTTATTTAAGTTGTTATTTTTTAAATTTTATTTAGATTGTTCTTTTTTATATTTTAACACTATTTTTTTAAAAATCTGTTAATTCTTTTTAGCATAATTTTTTAAAATTTTATTGATTTTTTTTAAATTGTAGCTATATAAATTCTTTTAAAGAAATTTAGAGTTTTAAAAAAATTTACGTTAATTATTCTTCGGTTGTTACATACTAATATTACAATAAATAATATTTACGTTAGTTTAGAATTTTTAAATTATTATTTATTTAAGTTGTTATTTTTAAATTTTAAATTTGGGTTGTTTAACTTAGTTTGTTGTTTTTTAAATTTTAAATTAAAGTCAACCAAATTTTAAAAAATTTAGTTATGATACAACTATAAAATGATAAGTTATGAGAGATGTAAAACACCACAATTTAAAGTACATCAATCCCTTTCTTTACATATATCTAAAATCTCCCTACTTATTCCAATGGCTGATATTCACAAAATTGCTAACATCAATCCTACAATCTACAATTTGTGTGTACGTATACGAGTGATATGATTATGGACACTATCAAGTTACGAAAATTCTCCATTGCCATACTCAATTGAGATGGTTTGACTCAATGAAGACGCGAGTTTTCTACTAATATCCTTTTATTCATGACGCCAAGGTTATTTATTTATTTATTTAAATTAAAGTCTATGTACATTGGATTAGATATTAAATAAGTCTATATTTAACTTTTTCTTATGTTATTTTCTTTTTTAAGCAGGTATCGAATAAAGCTTGGTGTCATTGATGATTCTGACTGTGCATGTTATGTAGTCTTTGACAATGAGGCAAAACAAGTTTTGGAAGAGAGCTGTGTAGAGATACTTGATCCACTCCTATTGGTAAGATCTAACCAATATTTATTTCTAAAAGCATTAGTGAAGATATTTTTATTGGTACTTTTTATATTATTTATTATTAATATATTACGTAATATCCTGTAGAAAGGAGATCTATCAGATACACCTACACTTTTACTCAACCTAATTGATAAGATCTTTCTCTTCATCATTGAAGTTCAAATATATGATATTTCATATTTTTCACCTTCTTATAAAGTTAAGAAGATGACTAATAATGTGGATCTCATAAATAAATTCAAAGAGACTCACCCTATTCAAATTGTGAGTATATATAAGTGTACTTCTATTAAAAATTAATTTATTTTTTGCTTTCTTGGTCATTAGTAGTATCTAATTTATAAATAATAATTAATTATAATTTTAGGATGTTGACTACACCGGTGCTTTGTTTCTAATTTCAAAGACATCCTCAATCATTGAAGGGGAGAAAGTAGAAGGTACTAAGGTATTTGTTCAAAAAATATTTTTTTTGTTTGTTCTCTCAAAATTAGATCTTAATTTTATTCAAAAATATTAGTGAGATAAAATCAAAGGTTAGAAAGAAGTCTTTAATTTAACGTGGTTTTTTGTACAGAATTTGTTGCTTGAATTCTCCATTGAAGTTGCGGCCAATGATGAATCTGAATTGTTGGAAAGTGTTATTACACCAACTAAGTGACTATCCTCGGAGTCGGAAGATTCGAAGGTGGAAGGAGATACCTCAACTTGCAAGAAGATCAAGATTGAGAAAGAAACTTGAGAATTTGGATGCACATGTTTTGGAATCTCTTTTAGAGTCTATCTAATAGAATAATGCCAAACATATGTTTGTTTTGGTGAAACATTGTCTTTTATTGAGTTATTATTTTTTTTTTGTTCTTTTCGATTTTTATGTTTGGAATTTAGAATTTTTTTAAATATAAATAGAAGTTATTTAGTTATTACTTGTGATTTTATTTTTAATTTGATTCTCACCGTTAATATTCTGATAATTTTTAATTTAATATTTAATGTCATAAAGTTATAAATTTTTTCTTTGAATTATTGTTGATACAATTAAGTTAGTTATTAATTTTTAATGTGTATTTATTTAAAAAAATCTAATTATAATTTTTAATTAAAGTATTATGTTTATAATTTTAAATTTAAATTCAAATATACTTTTTTTTTGAATTTTTACGTAAGCAATTGGGTTTGAGAATATTTTTTAAAAATTTATATAATTTATAAGTTACTATATTAATTACAAAGAATTATAATAAAATAAATAGAATTATCAATCTTATTAAAATGTGAAATTATTTATACTATTTAAAAAAAATGTAATACTGTTTAAATTTTAGAAAAAGTATAATAAAGTTAATATTGTTTATGATGAAACTAAAAAAATTATTTTTAAATTAACAAATTTCTATATTCCTAATGGATAACGGATGTTTGATTAGAAAATTTTATTTAAAAATTTAAAATTTATACTAGCTATAAATTGTTTTACTTGCCACATTTATAAATTGTTATTATTATCTTTCTAGATTGTCTCTCCACAGTAGAAATACTTTCATCTTTTTTTCTCTTTTTAAGTATTTTTTCTAAATTTACGTAATTTATAAGGTTATTAATTTTTAGATTGTATTTAATTTTATTTATTTTTATCGATAAATAATAGGATTGATACTATTTATGACGAAACTAATAAAAATTATTTTTAAATTAACAAATTCCTATATTCTTAATGAATAACAAACGTTTAATTAAAAAAAGTTTATTTAAAAATTTTAAATTTACACTAGCTAATTAAAAAATTCTATTTAAAAATTTGAAATTTAAAACTCTAATACTAATTCCTAATTAAGTGGCTTCTTAGCCGTTTTGATTTTTAAATTTAAATTTTTTTTATTTGTCACATTTATAATTTTTTTTCTATTTACTTCGTTTACATTGTTATTTTTTAGATTATAACAATAGAGGTACTTTTATCTTTTTCTCTCCTTTTACTTATAAGTTGTTCATTTTCAATCTCTTTAACTATAAGTTGAATTTATTGATCGTGAGATTAAAGTTATATTTATTTGAAAAAAGATACTTTTATAAAAAAAATATATATTATTTTTTGTAAAATATGTTTACGTAACTAAATAAACGAGAATAAAAAAGAAATTAAAGCAGCCATCGAAAATAAAATCTGTGCAATTTTACATAGACATAAGAAGGCATTAATTTCATATTCTATTTGGTAAGTTAGACATGAGAAAAAATTGTAAAAAAATTAGTGTCTCAAGTTAAAAATTAGTGTTTTCGCATTTTAGAGAGACACAAAATACATGTTTTTAATGGGTGTTTGTGTACGACTATGTCTTTCATATTTTTGTCTTAGTAAACAAACAACATACATGTATTTCTGTGTCTATATTTTGATGGACATGTATACCAAAAACAGACGCTGTCATATGTGTACTGCTTTATTTTTTTTAATAATATAAAAAATTTGATAATAAAAATGTATTATGTATAATGTATATATATTTTTAATTAGTTAAAAAATTTATTTATTTGATATTTTTAGGTATATATTGAAAGATACAAGAAGTCCAAAGAGAAGTAAGATTATATTGAAGAGAAGATTGATATTAAAAGACAAAGAAAATACAAAGCAAAGCACAATTCAAGGTAGATTTCATATAAAAAAATAAATTAATTATTTTATCATTTTTGTTTTTAGGTTAGAATAATATATTTTTTTATTTGGTATTTTTAAGTATGTCAGTTCTATATATTTAGTTTTTATTGGGTATACAAAATAACTAACATGTCATGAGTATTTTGGCCGAATGAAAGCCCATAAAATACAATATTTTCTATATATTATTTAGCTATTGACAAGTAATAAATTATTAATTTACATTGTCTTC
The DNA here is from genome assembly GCF_003086295.3 of Arachis hypogaea. Taxonomy (NCBI): domain Eukaryota; kingdom Viridiplantae; phylum Streptophyta; class Magnoliopsida; order Fabales; family Fabaceae; genus Arachis; species Arachis hypogaea. The sequence continues at coordinate 145,570,699 of NC_092051.1, read as the reverse complement.
GTAATATGTTACTAAATTTGTTTATGAAAAATTACAGGAAATTCGAGTGATAGTTCTAATGGTGTGCATTTTCAATCGGTGTTGTCGAACATTACAAATAGCATTAATACAGATTTATTTTTGGATGATTTTTTTTAGAACTTGCTTATGGGAATGTACATGCACTTTATATATTTTGATTTTCCTACTATTTATTCAATTATAAACTTTAACAGAAAATATGTTCAAAACTAATATCTCGAGTTATCTTATTGGTAATAACCCAACACCACATTGATCAAGGTCTCCAATTACTAATCTACACTCTGTAGATATAAAAAATAATGTTCCAATATTAGTGATATTAGTAATTCGGATATCACACATGAAGCATATGATAGTTCATGTCATCAGACAAGTCAACAACATCTTCAACAAACATCAAATAATATCTACCAGTTACTATGTTAATATGTTTTTATTATTTAAAGACCAAACATTTAACTTTTTAATTGGTCTATTAAAAATAATCATTGGTATATGCTAAATAATTATTATAGATTCATTGGAGTACACAAATCGAATTAGATTGCAAAGGGATGTAAGACTGAACAGGAAGACTATGCTACTTCAAAAGAGACATGGTAAGATAAACATGATAGATTGTAATTATCACAAAGCTAAAATTTTACTTTTTTTATCTTTAATACTACCTTCATAATATATATTCATAATTCAGCTGATTCAAACATTTAACATATATTCATTTTTCTTTTTTTATAATATAAAATACTTGATGTATTATCTCTAATGATTACAGGAGCAAGTACATTTAATTCAAATTTAGATACTAAAAAAAGAATTAGAAGAAGTGTGCATAGCTGAAAAAAAGACACCTGATACAAAGAGAAACATTTTTGAAGGAATTGACTACAAATCTTTCAAAAAGTTTTCAAGAAGTTGAGAATATTATTGAAAATACGACTATTTTAGATGATTCTGTGCAAATTTAATACCCAGCCATATTCGATGTTGCTGAGAATACAGGTAATTTAAGAGGTAGCAATATCAGCACTTTATTATTTACTATTGTTATGCTTTTTATAAACAAAAAATTATCGTTTAGTGTTCAAGTTTTAAAATTCAAACTAAGATATGGTTATATATTATAATTTTTGTATTTGAACATTGATTTATTGTAAAACTTAAATCTTGAGGTTGGCACAATGAAATTGTATTATATGATCTCATCTTTTTAATCTATAAATTGCATTCTTTGGTAATCTTTTATAAATATTATTTTTATACTTAACATGGTGAAAGAAAGGTATATTTTTATATAAATTATTTGTTGCAGATATAACTAAAACAATTTATTATCTTGGTGATTATTAGATGTGATAGATATTGATGACCCAGAATTTTTTGTCGGCATTGCGACGCCATGATATGGTATGAGGAGAGATCAGAGAAGTCCAAAACAGGATCCAATTTTGAGTTCTCAATATGTTGTATGCGAGGAAAGGTACAACTGCCGTTTTGAAGCACTTGATCGGACGCTCAGGAATCTTATGTCAGTTACCGATCAACATAAGACACATAAACCATTTGGTGGTAAGATTGTTGTTCTAGGAAGTGATTTCAGACAGATACTTCCGGTGATTCCGAAAGGAAGTAGACACGATATATTAGCATCCGCTATTAACTCATCCCAGTTTTGGTCATTTTGTAAGGTTCTGAAACTGCATACGAATATGAGGCTTCTAATGTCTTCTTTGGATCAAGATGAAGGTGAAATGAAGATATTTGCTAATTAGATACTTGATGTTGGAAATGGAAATATTATCTCTGTTGTTGGTGATGAATCAGAAGTTAAAATTTCAGATGATCTATTGATTACAACTACTGATGATCCTCTCTCTCATTTGGTAGACTTTGCATATCCAAATTTGTTGCAAAACATGTCAGATTACATATATTTTCAGAGTAGAGCAATTCTTGCACCCACACTTAAGAGTGTCGAGAAGGTAAACGATTTTGTCTTGACAATCTTTTCAGGGATGGAAAAGGAGTATTTGAGCTCTGACACAACATGTCAAGCTGATGAGAATGAAGATGTAAAACAAGAGTGGTTCACATCAGAGTTTCTAAATGACATCAAATGTTCGGGACTACTCAATCACAAGTTGACTTTGAAGCCAGGAGTCGCTGTAATGCTACTGCGAAACATAGACCAGACTTCAGGTTTATGCAACGGGACAAGATTAATAGTTAACAAACTTGGCAGCAACGTAATTGGAGCGACGGTAGTGAGCGGTAGAAATATTGGAGATAAAGTGTACATTCCAAGAATGAACTTGATCCCTTCAGATTCAGGATTGCCATTTAAGTTCCAACGGAGACAATTTTCATTAACAGTATGCTTTGCAATGACCATTAACATGAGTCAGGATCAATCATTATCACATGTACGGCTTTATTTGCCAAAATCAATGTTCATCTATGGACAACTTTATGTTGCTTTGTCAAGAGTTAAGAGTCGCAGTGGTCTCAGGGTTTTAATTCTAAACGAAGACGGCAATCCAAAATCATCAACAACAAATGTCGTGTTCAAAGAGGTTTTTAATAATATTTAGGTAAGAATAATATTATTTTCATTTTAATAGCATGTTATGATTTACACTTTTGTACAAATCTTTACTATAGATATAACTAATTTATCTATAACTCTTTTTTCAAATTTGAAATGAAATGTGTAACAAGGAGCACAACATCCAATGATTTTCTAATGAAGTTAGTAAGATATTAGGTTGTTGATAAATTTTTATTAGCTTTTTGATATAAAATTTAGGGTAAAATTAACATGCTATTATTATAGTTATATATGTTCTTTTTTTTATCTCCCTCCTTATGGTTCAAGAATATTATAAACTTCGAACTCTTCTATTCATATTTTACTTTGAATAAAGATAAAATAACATATTTAACACGTTTATTATATAACGATGATGATAGTGTTATACTAAATTTAAAAAATATATGATTATAAAATATTATTTTTAATTTAATTTATCAAATTTAAATATAAGCCCGTGCATCGCACGGGTTTAACACTAGTATTAGTAAAAAACTCACGTCTTCATCGAGCCAAACCATCTCAATAGAGTTTGGCAATGGAGAATTTTCGTAACTTGGTAGTGTCCATAACCGTAATACTCGTATACGTACACACAAATTGTCAATTGTAGGATTGATGCCAGCAATTTTGTGAATACCAGCCATTGGAATAAGTAGAGAGATTTTGGATATATGTAAAGAAAGGGATTGATGTACTTTAAATTGTGGTGCTTTACATCTCTCATCACTTATACTTTTATAGTTGCATCATAACTAAATTTTTTAAAATTTGGTTGACTTTAATTTAAAATTTAAAAAATAACAAACCAAGTAAAACAACCCAAACTTAAAATTTAAAAATAACAACCTAAACAAATAATAATTTAAAAAATCTAAACTAACGTAAATCGTTATAGTAATATTAGTATGTAACAGCCGAAATATAATTAACGTAAATTTTTTTAAAACTCTAACTTTTTTTAAAAGAACGTATGTAGCTGCAAATTTTAAAAAATAATAGTAAAAAGAATTAACAAATTTTTAAAAAATAACAACCTAAGTAAAATAATTTAAAATTTAAAAAATAATAATCTAAGTACAACAATCTAAAATTTAAAAAATAACAACTTAAATAAGATAATTTGAAATTTAAAAAAATAACAACCTAAGTAAAACAACCCAAACTTAAAATTTGAAAATAACAACCTAAGTAAATAATAATTTATAATTAATAAATATAATTCTAAAAATTTCTAATGACGACACCTAAGCAAATAAACTCCCAGACTCAACGTATGAGCGCCACGTCAGCATATGAGCTTTCCATTTGTATACTATAAAGATAAAGATAAAGATGTCAAAAATATAATACATAATAATTTTTTTTTGTCCACGGTATCTCCAATCCGATAAGTCAATAATTAATTCGTCACAAATCTGAATTTCATTTAAAAATTTACCACTGATTAATAGATTATTGCATGCACAAAAAAAAATTTAACATAACAATTTATTATTCAATAAATAAGATCAAACCTCCTTTTAAATATCTTTGTTTAAGTCTTTATCTTCTATATTTTCTGCATTTTTTTTACTCCTCTACTTAATTCTTCTTCTACATCTTTTTTCCACATTTTTTTTCTCTTTATCTTTTTCCGCCTTTTCTCCTACATCGCCGCTTTTTATAATTTTTTTTATGTGTTTTCTTTTATTTTAAAAAAAAAATTATAAAAAATTAAAAGAAAAATAAACATATATAAAAAATAAAAAATACATTTTTTTGCAATAAATATATAAATTTTGTAAAATAACATAGAGATTTTTTAAGAGAAACAACTTAAGAAGTAAACTCAATTTTTTTATATGTTAAACATAAAAATGTTTTGAAGGTAGAAACACAAAATTTTTATTAAAAAAAAGGAAAAAAAACCTGAAATTTTCTAATCTAATTAAACACGAGTCTTTACGCTAAACACATAAATCTTTTTACGTAAATATACATTTTTTTACGAAAAATATGAAAAATAAAAATAATTTTTTAATAAACACATAATTTTTTTAGAATAAACATAAATTAAAAATATAAGAAGAAAATACAGAATTTTTTAAATCTGAAGACATGAATTTTATATATATATATATATATATATATATATATATATATATATATAATACAATTATATAATTAATTAAAATGATAGATTAAAAAAATTGGATAAAAGATCGAATAATTAACAACTATTTTATAATGATATTTTTGTAATCACTACAAGAAAAAAGGCCTATGGCCACGCTTTTTTCTTGCCACGCTTCAAAAGCGTGGCCAAAAGTGGTCAATAGCCACGTTTTTATGAGGTGGCGATAGATAAGAGATTTGGCTACTCTTTTTTTGTCACGCTTCAAAAGCGTGGCGAAAAGGATCAACGGCCACGCTTTTGTAAGGGTGGCAATTGATTAGAGAAAAGGCCACGTTTTTTTTCTGCCACGCTTCAAAAGCGTGGCCATAGAGAGAAACAAGGACGTTTTAAAAGCGTGGCGACAGGGTTTCATTACGGCCACGCTTAAAAAGCGTGGCTATATGCTGGTACACCATTGCCACGCTTTAAAAGCGTGGCCAAAGGTTTCTTTACTGCCACGCTTTAAAAGCGTGGCCGTAGAGGGCAACAATAACGTTTTAAAAGCGTGGCGAGAGGGGCCCCAACCAATTGACCCAAACCCGGCTCTCAAACCCGGCCCCCAACCCTGTCCCCAACCCTAATCTCTCTTTTCCCTTCGAAACCACTAACCCTAATCTCTCTTTCACCTTCGAAACTACTCGCCTGTATCGGAAGAGCTCCTCCCTTCGCCCTTCGCCCTTCGCCTTCGTCACTGATGGAAACCACTTCTTCTTCATCTTGTTAATCTTCGTACCCTTCTTCTCTTTCTTGTTCTTCGAATCATTGTGGATCTCTCTGTTCACCTTCAAGCTCCAGCAAACATGGTCGAACGGCAAGCTCCTCCCTCTTCTTCTCCTCCAAGCCCTCTCAGCCGCGCTTCCGCCGCCGTTGGTTGCCGTTAACGTTCGCGTCTTCGTTCAGCCGTCGTCTTCGTTCGCGTTCTTCGCCGTTCAAGTTTGCTCGGCGTTCACCGTTCGCGTTCACTCGCCGTTCACCATTCGCGTTCACTCGCCGTTCACCGTTTGGGTTCGCGTTCGTCTGGAAGCCACGTTGCCCTGCTTCAAACTCTGCGACCAACCCGTGCGCTCCACCTAGCCGTCGAACTGCTCTCTTTTGTCGCCGCCGTGAGTTCCCTAAACCCACCACCAGACAATACACTCACACAACACCAATACTCTGCTTGAAACTCTGCAACTTCTTATTTCTATTACAATAAGTAACTATTTGATTTGGCAGTGGTTTGGATTTTTTTCATAGACTGAATTAAAGTATACAATAGTTATGTTCTCTTCTCTATCACATTGATACTAAGCTTTGAATTCTCTTATTTCGTTTCATGTTTTCCGCACTCAACATGTTTGATGAAATGCTTTAACCATATTTCGGGTTGGTTTTATCATTTCTAGCTTTTAGAAACTTAGTAAGTTGATTGCATGTGAAATTAGAATAATTGGATCTTAGTAATTAGGAAATTTTAGCTGCAAAAATAGCATCTTTGTAGAAAACATATTAGCATGATGATTCCACTTGCATTAGTGTTCTTCTGGTAAATTTTAACTGTTAGTGTGAACTTGTTAATTTGCTAATTGTTCTTGTGTTGTTGTTCTGTTGTTCTTCTGTTATTTTTATTTTATTTTTTTGTTGTGATTTTCTGTTTTTGAACCTGTTAAGTTGATAATTTGCTAAATTATTGGGCTGCTGTTGTTTTAATTTGCTAAATTGTTAGGTTTCTGTGATTTAATTTGTTGGATTTTCTATTTAGGTCTTGTTCTTGTTTATTTGCTAAATTGTTGTTGTGTATTTATTGTTGTCTTTGAGATTCTTGCTGGATATTGGTGATCATTGATTTATTATATGCTTCATGTTTTCATTGTTTTCTTCTTCTGAAGGAAAAAAAATTCTGTTTTCATTATTTTGTTGATTGTTTGTTTTGTTTCAGAAATTAATTTTTTGTGATCAATGCTCAAACTTTAAATGCTGTTCTGTTGGTTTTGCAGTGTTTGTTTTGTTTCAGAAATCAATTTTTTGTTATCAATGCTCAAACTCTGAATGTTGTTCTTTACAAAGAGTTGTTTATCTTGTTTCTTTAAATAGCTATGTAAGTTTAACTTGCAGAAAATGTATTAATAAGCTAGAATGTGAGTCAATTTTTGAGCATTTTTCTATTTTCTGTACTAAATTTTGGACTAGCAACTGTGATTATTTGAACTAGTTAATTACCTTTATTCTTGTTCAGCATGGCACTCTCGGGGCACTTGTCCAAGATTCTGTTAAGAGCCACTACTAGATTCTTGTTATCATGCTATATAAAAAACATGTCTCAGTTGTGGTGGTTTGGTTTGGTTTTTGTTGTTTTCCATTGCAGGAATGCTATTGATTCCTCTTTATTCAAGCAATGGTTGCATAACTTGCAAAGTGAGATTTGGGATTCTAGCTGATGGCACCTTGGCTCTGAGACAAGTTCTAATTCAGGTAATTGCATCATCAGTGTTTAAAAAGTGGATATAATTTCTGATAATTACGCCTTGTTAATTGGTAATTTAAGTAACTGACTAACCTGTTAGTCTTCTAGTCTTATTCATGTTCTCAAATCAAAATCAACGAATCTAGTTGGACTCTTTTTGGTGTAAACAGGGTGTAGACATGTTTGGAAAGCGCATTGGGTTTCTCAAATTTAAAGCTGACATTTATAAGCCAGTCTATGTTTCCATTTTCTTGTGTTAATTTTAGCAAGGGGCTATGAACTAATAGACATTTTACCTGTTATGCTCTATATATATTATTCAAAAATAGCTTCTTGTGCTTCAATATCCAAAAATTGGATTCCTCATCATGGCAAGCAATGTATTAATAGTATTTGATTCATAGGCATACCACATTCTGAGCTATGTGGTATCTAAAATGCACAACTATTAGGATCTTTTGCTTCTTACCTTATGTTCTCAGGCATCCATCATTCCTCTTTTGCTTGTAATTTCTGTGCACTTGCACCTGATGCTGATTTCTTTCTTTATATATAATAAAGTAAACCGTGATTAGGTTCCAGGTATTGTATTTGCAAGAGGACCTGCTGTGACTATGTTGATACTTCTGGAATCAGATGGTGAAACTTATGCTGTCCTTACTGAACAGGTTCTTAGATGTTGGATCCTTGCAGAGAGAACTATGTTTTTTTTCAAACATTTTAACTAGAGTTCCATATTATGCTTATTATTTTTTATTTATCAGGCAAGGGTTCCTACTGGAAGAATTATTTTGGAATTGCCTGCTGGAATGACAGCACCTGAGGAATTAGCAAAGGTCCGTCTAATTGTAAGTTTATTTTATTGGTATTGGTAGTTTGGTACTATCAATTTTTTAAGCAACACTAGTTTTACATGCATGGGGATCAACTCTGCTCAAGGTGTTTCCAGTTTTCTTCTATTTTTAATTTCTCTAGTTTCACTATCCATTGCCATTACCTATTAATTTTTGGTATAGTATCCCTAATAACAATAACAAGACGTTCAGGTCGTTGGAGTTGAATTTAGTTTTGAAACCGAAAAATCCATATCTCATGTATAAATTCTGGTATTTAAATTAAAGATTTTGCTAGCGATTGGCTTTTAAGTAGTTAAGAGTAGAATGTTTTTGCATAGAAAATTAAGCAGTCCATCAAATTTATCAACCTTTAAAAGTTTTTCTACTTGTGGATTTTTAAAAAGTAGTAAAACTCTTCAGAATATTGATAAGACCTATGGATTTAATTGGAAGAGAGGAAAGTGTAACAATGTAACATTGAGTAATATTGAACAAATGAAAATTATGTGGTATTTTCTTTTGATATTTTTCTATTTAGTAATATTAATTTATCATATAAGGCGGCATAAGGAAAAAAACAACTTGAATACTTGATAGATATAATCACTATTTTGAAAAGAATGATTTTGACTTTTCCTTTTTCTAGATAAAGCTTGACTATCAAATGCTAAAATATAATTAAGAAAGGGAAAATGATTAAAAAATGCTTTCTTTATTTCAATATACATGTCAAGTTTTTTTTTTTTTTTATAGTAGAATGTGAACCTGGTTTAATTTGGAATTGTTAATACATGCATAAATTAGATTATTTCTTATAATGTTTTTATATATATCGTTTTTGTTGGTTCAATTTGTTGTTGATATTTTGCTGCAGGCTAGTATTGGAATGGATAACTTGAACGCTTAATGCACAAAGTGGAGCAGTTTTAGGTTGATTTTGATCTTTTACCAAGTATTTAGGTTGATGATCATCTCTATTAGTGTAATTTGATATATTATGAGCAGTTCTAACTTGTATTGTTTCTGTATTTTTCTTCGATTTTTAGTTTTGGAATTTGAACTCGAGATTTATTTTGTATTTGAGTAATAGTTTTTTAATGTATAAAACAATTATAGTAAATTATATATCTCACTAATTATTGTTTGATTTGTCTTGTAATAAAAATTGCATACTATATTTGTAGGTTTGGTAATAAAAAAGGATTGAAAATTTATAGTGTAGCAATGAAGATCAAGTAAGGGAAAGAAATTTTTTTTTTAATTTAACAAGGCTTTCGCCATGCTTTTAAAGCGTGGTTGTATATTTTGCTATGGCCACGCCTTAAAAGCGTGGCTGTATATCTTTCTATTGCCACGTTTAAAAAGGGTGGTTATATCTCCACCTATCGCCACGCTTTTACAGTGTGACCATATCTCTACCTACAGCCACGCTTTTCCAAGTGGCAGTTTGTAAAAAAGCGTGGCAAACAAAAAGCGTGGCAATAGACTGCAAAAAGCGTGGCGATAGAGCAACCGTCACCCTTTGATAGGCCACCCTTTCGAAAGCGTGGCGATAGCTCAAAGCGTGGCGAAAAGCTATTGCCACGCTTTTTTTAGCTTTTCGCCACGCTTTAAAAGCGTGTCAAAAGACCTGTTTTCTTGTTAGCAATTTGTTTGTTCGAATAATATGTTAAAAAAGTGAGTGAAAATAAATTTGTGTCAGCGAAGTAATTTTCTGTTTCAAGAATAAAAATTTGTAAATAAAAATGTGGCTGCTTCTCTTCTCCTTCCACTTTTGTGTGCCACGTTTATTGTTGAGAAAACACACTCACACTCTGAGCAAGTTTGGAATAACTCTTCACAGATAAAGGCATAATAAAGAGATATTATTTTGCAACTAACAAGGAAAATATATTCCTAGATGTTCATAGCTACAAGCTAAGTACTGTACGTAATAATATGTATTGTGCTCACAAGTCACAATCAGCAGATTCAACAACAATAAAATCGATCTTGTCCCGCTGGAAAACATATCAAACACTAAGTGGAGAAGATCGAGAAGAAGTTTCAGTCTTGACAAAGTAAGTTTCTCAGTAAAGCTAGGACATTGTACTATATTCCAATGTGATACCACCTTGTTTACGTATGTTTCTGCTGGCTGGGCATGTCATGTTGGCCATGGAGATTGAGATTAAGACACTAAAATAAATGAGTAAATTACCAATTATGTCTCTGAATTTGTAAAACGCTGACAATAATAATTCTGATATTTGTTAACGATAATTATACCCTTAAAAATTTTAAAAATGCAATAAATCTGTCCAACCGTGAAGAAAGCTCTTCCCTGTTAAACGAAGTTTGGTGATGTGGCAGATGGAATTTTAACGTGGCATCCTCTTAAGGGCTTCCGTCCCGTTTCTCCTTTATATGGAGATGAGAGAGAACGTATTCTCCAATTCACCAGAAAGACAAACCCTAACTATTATCATGCATGGTGGAAGCAGAAGCATTTTCAATAACAATCAGAGGACACAGTCAATGAAAAATACTAACTCTAAATGGCTTGAAGAACACGGGAGTAAGCCCTATGACAGGACATGCTTCTGCCGTCTTCAGGTGGTGGCGTTGAAGTCGAAGATGAGGAGAAACCCAAGGAGATGGTTTTTTAGGTGTCATCTGTGGAAGGTATGTATGAATTTTCTGGTGAATCTGTCCTTATTCCCTATTGAGAATTGAGCTTGATGAATGGCTTTTGTGCTAGACAGACGAAGAACACTGGGTGTCATTATTTTCAATGGATAGACGAAACCAACGAGAAATCTGTTGGGCTGGAGGAATCCTCCAAGAATGGAACACTAGTATGCAATGAATGTAGAGTCTTGAAAAGGAGATTTACCAGTGTTGAGACAGAGACCATACACAGAGATGGAAAGATGATGAGGGAGCACATGAAGAGAGTTGATTTGTTTGGTTAGATAGGAGAAGGGATGCATGCAGGACAGTTTTTATTAATGGATGTTATGTGTTATTGTTTTATGGAATTTATGTTGACATTGTTGTAGCTATTTTTCTTACTTGTTAATGAAGTAGATCTGTGTCTTACACTCAATTAAATACTAACAAAAGCATGAATGGAGTGAATACAAATAAGTAAAAAGGGCAACTCAGATATGTTAACTAAGTTGAGATGGGTTTAAGAAATCAAACACTACCAAAGGAACAAGAATAATACCAAAATATTTGGTCTGCATAACATTTAGCATTAACACATATTGTTCCAACCAAAATACTGAATACTCGCTAATTAGTCTTAATATCAGACACCAAAATACTTAAATTGTGCAACAAAGGCCAATAACCATCAATACTAATATCAACATATAACCCAAAAATTAGAAAAAGTATTGCAACTAAACTTCAACTTATAACGCAAAAGAAGAACTAATTAGAGATTCAAGTCTCCTTCAACTAGACTGATTTGGCATGAATTTAGAGAACCTAGAATTGGTTGCTTTACTAGCTCCATTCATGATTTCATTTGACACCACTGGAGTCCTTGTGGTGTTTAGAACTCCTAAACCAGGGATAACAATTGAAGTAGGTCTAACGGATCGTATTTGTGGGGGCCTAAATGGTGGGTTAGGCCTTGGAGTGGCTGCTGGACCTAGGGGTGGAAAAAGGGTAGGCGGCCTACCAGGGGCCTGCAGCCTGGCCTGTGTTTGGCCTGACCTGGCCTGGTCTGTTATAAAATAGGCACAAGCCCAAGCTCTTTTAAAAGCCTTAATATGTTAATAGGCCAGGCCCAAACTCACTAATTAGCCTTATAGACCTGTCAGGCCGGTTTGGGCCTGTTAAAATATAACTAAATATATAAATAATTATTTATTATTAATAAAATTATGAGATATTTTAAATTTATTATATTTTATTATAAATATTTTTGTATATTTTAAATACATTAAAGTTTAAATTTTTTTATAAATATTAAATATATTATCATATAAATATTTTTATTAAAAAATAATTTTTTTAAATAATATTTTTATTTTTGTAAAAAAAATTATCAGGCCTTTTAACAGGCTTCAAGCCAGGCCAGGCCTATTACTTTATAAAGAGTCTACAACAGGCTGCAGGCCAGACTCAGACTAATTAACGTATGATAGGCCAGGCCTGTTAAGAGCAAAGCCTGGCCTGGTCTGGCTTGTTTCCACCCCTAGCTGGACCTGGAGCTGTGGGCCTAACTTGAGGTTGCGTTGCTGGAGTTGTAGCTGTGGGCCTCACATGGGATCGAGCTGATGGGGGCCTCATAATAGGCATCTTTACCCTGATTCCTTCCCTGCTAGTACATGCAGCAGCAACAGCAGCAATATTGGAGGGAGTTTTAGGAGTTGATATAGCACCTTTGCTAGATCTGGTTGCTCTGCTTGCAAGGTTGGTTCTAGGAGCTCTCCTTCCAACACACTGACTTGTTGAACCGGATATGTTGAGATTGGCCTACAAAAAAATAACTCTAAGTACCACATGTCACGTTACTGTAATCAGTATTGATTGATATATATGCTACCTCTTCATCAGCTTCAGAGTGTGGGTGGTCTTGTGTGAGCTCCTCTTCTACTGCATCCATGGTCTCCTCCCAAAACCTCTCATGCTCTGAGTCTGACATGTCCTCTAAGCTCATGTGTGGCAGATTTTCTCCTGCTGCTGGCTAGACATGTCCTCCAGCTGGCTAACCTGCTTGAGGTGTTTGCTGTGCATTTACATCTTCCTTAGTTGCCACATGAATCTTCTTATCAGGACAGATTCTGGAGTTGTGCCCCACCTACGAAGAAAACATCATTCCAACCATCAATAGATGACAATACTCAACAGCAAGAGTGATAGAACAAGTTAGATTTTATATTTATCTTTTTGCAATATTTACAACTTATTTTGCCATAACTCCTCTTAAGTTTGTACTGGCTACCACTCTGTTTCTCTGATTCATGTCAAGCTTTCTTTTTTGTAGGCCTTCTTATTGGCCTCTTATAAGGTGGAGGGAGATATGGCTGTCCCTCTGTATCAGCCCAGTATTCCTGACTAGGGACTGTATTGATGTGAAATTGGTAAGTTCTGTTATATGCCTCCATAGTCAGCCAATGGTGGGCATAATCTTCTGGCCTTTGATTTTTTCTTTGAATTGCAGCAACTCCATGACAGCACGGCAGGCCTGTCAGTTGCCACTTTCTACAGGTGCAAGTCCTTTTTTGAATGTTGACCCGAAGTGTGCGACCATGCCTTCTAACTTCAAATATATTGTGGTCATCATCTCCCACCCATTGAGCTTCTCAATAATTTCTTTCCTTCTTTTCCTTCTCTAATCTGCTAGTCTGGATAGGAGCCAATTTGCCTGTGTAGGCTATTAGTGCATCTTTATGAAATGCCATAGTTTTCATCAGGTAATATCTAATCTCCTCCATCATGGTAATGATGCTCTTGCCTCTTAGTCCCACCATTGTTGCGTTAAGTGATTCTGCATTATTATTCGTTATGTTATCTACTTTCGGCCAAGTAGAGAGTCTTGACCTTGACCAAGTTCCTTGCTCATATGCAGACAAGTATTCGTAGGCAGATGTATTAATCCTCTTAATTGCAGCCATACCCTCATTAAATTCCTGATCAGTCAACACCCTTGCACATTAAAATAGCAACTGTTTAAGTTTCAGGTCTTTCCAACGCTTGTTGAAATTTCTCCACATATGCATAGTACAAAACCTGTGATTAACCCCTGCAATAACTTCTTGCAGAGCAGGAATTAGCCCCTGTCATTGAGTAAGTTAGACAACATATACCATAGCTGGAGGTATGACTAGTTGAATAAAGTAGTTGAATACACATATTAAAAACTAACCTTCTACTTATCTGACATGAAGTGTCAATCAAATTGCTGGTGGTCTCCGATATCTGCCAACAAATATTCAAGGAATTCTTTCCAGTTTTTCTTTGTTTCTGCATCAACTACTCCATATACAACTAGGAATAGATGATTGTTGACATCTTGAGCAACGGCAGTCAGCAGCTGCCCTCCAAAATAACCTTTCAAAAATGCTCCATCAAGACATAGGAAAGGCCTACATCCTTACTTAATCCCCTTTTGCAGGCATCTAGATAGATGTATAGACTTCTAAACTTAGGTAACCCTTCCTGTTGTGGGGTTGTGCCCATATGGCAATTGGATCCTAGGTTGGCCTTACAGAGCTCATTCAAGTAAGTTATCAACTTCAAATACTGTTCCCTTTTTGTGCCCTCAATGACATCCTTAGCCTTTTCCATTGCCCTAAACATCATCCTCTCTCCAACACATATATCAAACTCAACTTTGAACATATATCTAGCCTCTTTCTAGGACAAATTGGGACAGATCCTAATCTTACTAATCAACTCCTCCAAAACCTATTTACAAGTGACTGACCTACTTCTATTACTCCTAGGGCACATATGCTCATCAACCAGTGTTTTTATTTGGTAACTAGGTGACTGATTTCTCCTTGCACAGTAAATTTCCCATGGACACGTTTCGTTGTAACAGATGACCCTGCACCTATGTGGTTCAACCTTGAGAAAAAATTCCTCTTTGCCCATTTGAATACTATATTTCCGGACTGCATCCTTAAACTTCTACATCGTGCCAAATTCCATACCTAACTCCAGTCTAATTTTGCCAAACTTTGTATTAGGATTGTGCTGAGGAAATATTGGATTTTCATCCTCAGAATCAGAACCAGGCGGGGTCTGCAACTCCTCAGATTGGTACTGATATTCAGTTGGCCCAGCATCATGGTCATTTTGGTTAGGAACAACCACCCTTGGAGCCTGATTCTCCTCCCTGGGTGGCAGAATCCTCTGACCTGATGGAGGGGGTCTTGGATGATGCCTCCGAACTTGTGATGCATTCATATGATTAGGTAAGTAATTAACAGACAAATTTTGGCAATTAAAATAGAATCCCAACAGTAAACAATATTCATCCTAGGATCTACAATTCATTAACATCATAATTGTGAAAATTTGCATGTTTTAACCAACAAAAATATACAATACATATAATAACTTGCATGTTCATCACCATTGTTTTGTGGGGCAGGTTGCGCTCTACCAGATGGTTGGGGCCTTCCATGTTTCTTCCTGCATTTTCTTCCCCATCCATCAGCTTCTTCAGGATGAGATTACCCCTCTTCGCCTTCGACGTGTGTCTCATGGTTGTCTCCTAAATTGGGTTTCTCATTTTCAATAGTTGCAGCTTGAGTTTGAATGAGTACGTTATCAGTAGCTACGCCATCTTTCTCCGATTGATCATTCCCCCTTTTACTCAACATTGATTCACCTTCTGTTGCTGTTGCTCCTCGTACTGTGGGGGATCATCTTGATGATTTTTCTGATTTTTTGAAGAAGCTCCATCTACTTCTATATCATCTGGTCATCCATGTTCCTCATGCCGTGGGAAATCCTGGTCATGATTTTGCTGGTCTTCTGAAGGAGGTCCCTCAACTTCATCAACTAACTCTGGATCGGCATCAACAGGATGTTCAAAATACAAGTGGATCCTGTTTTCATTCTTCAGTGCAGCATCACACAACTTAACCACATCGATATCCTTTCTCAGCACCCGTAACCCGTTAGCTAAATCCATCCCTGGCTCCAACCAATACACTTCATTATACCTAGTATAACCTAAATCCAGAAATAAACCCTCAACAAGGAACAAATTACATGTATCAACATACACCCTGTCGATGATACTCACTAAACCATCGTTATACCTCACCACACCATCCACATCCTTCTCTAACCAATCCCGATGGTGATATACAAACGTGATATGAGTTGCCATCTAACAAAAAAACATCAAATAAGTCACAATCAGATAAATCAACACATTAAGACACCTATAAAAAAATTTTCACTTCATCCCCAACAATATGCAAACCCCAACGAACTGATAACAAAAAGAACGAAAACATATAATGCTTACCGAAACCTTCACTGTTCAATGGAGATTTCTTCACCTAGTCTCAATGCCAAACATGAGATTGCATGTGATGTTAACAATTCCAAGAGGCGAATGCAGAGACACATGAGACGAAGAGAAATAGAGACCAACACTAGGAAACTCTTCAGTTTTCCGCGTCCTAAATGGTCATAGTTAAATGGAGTGTTTCATTTAAGGTTAGCCTGGTCATTTACTTGGAATTGGGCAATTAGGGTTTCATGAATTAGGGATAAAGGAGAAACGGGACGAAAGCCCTTAAGAGGATGCCACGTTGGAATTCCGTCTGCCACATCACCAAGCTCTGTTTAACGAAGAAGAGCTCTTTTCACGGTTGGACAGATTTGTTGCGTTTTTAAAATTTTCAAGGGTATAATTGTCGTTAACAAATATTAGGGTTATTATTGTCAGCGTTTTACAAATTCGGGATCATAATTGGTAATTTACTCAAAATAAATATTTGTTTTGGTTGAAGCCAATAAGATCAGTGTACTTAATTGAAATCGAAAAAGTGTGTGAACCACTAAAATATTGATCAAATTCTGTAAAAAAAAAAGAAAAAAAGAAAAAAAGGAACTTGATCAAATTTAAAAAAAAGCCTATTTACCTTCTTTTTCTTTTTTTTTTCTTTTTATATACATGTAAAGAAATATTTACCTTTAAAATAAGGATGAATATTGTTTTGGTCCCTAAAGTTTGAGGTCAAAATCGAATTTATTTTTAACCCTTTTTTTTAATTCGAAATCGTTCTCAACGTTTCATTTGGTATTAAAATCGTCTTTTTGACATTTTACGGATAAAAATACATTTGCATTTGTTGTGACACCAATATCATCATCTATTATTATCACTCTTACCACTATCATTATCACCACCAAATATCAACAATCAAATTCAAGAATACAACATTCAACAATACCAATACAACATTTAAATCCAAAAAATTATCAATTTCATTCAGTGTAACCTAATTTTTTAAATTCAGCAACAAAAACAACACAACATTCATTTTTGAAAGAAAGAAAAAAAATTAGAATAGAGAGAAACCAAATATGGAGTGATGGGGGAGAAGAAGAAAAAAGAAGAAAGAAAAAAAGGAGAGTTGAAAAATCGTTGACCAGCTAACCTCCTCCAATCCTTACCGATTTATTTGGTTTCGACGGATTCATGCTTCTTCCTCCTCTTCCTGCTTCTTTTTTCTTTTTAGAAAGGAGCTTCCTCTTGAGCACGAGGTACATGAAAACCACAGCTCCAACGGCGGTAGCCATTGTCCTGGTGGCCACGAATTCACCTTCGAATGGTGATTGGAGAAGGAGAATTACTCCTATTCTCTAAAATTAGTAATAATTAATTTTTTTATCAATAAGTAACACATGAGTGACAAATCACTAACAATTACTTAATCAAAATCTCAACAAAATCTAAAATGTCTAAATCACTAAAATTATAAAAATGATATCTTTTCATCAATTTCATAAAATTCTTATAATAAATAATAAAAAAATTTTAAAAATTAAAACAAAAAGCTAAAATTTACTTAAAAGAAGAGGTTCTAGGACTAGGAGATGTAGATGTCGCTGAAAAAAATGGAATAAGGTGAAAGAAGTTCTGTTGGACAACTTGCATCCTACGGTGTAGTCGCATTGACAATTTTCAAAATGATGGTGCCAGTGGCGCGTGATGAACAAGCTCAAATTCTACAAGCTCCATTACTTTTAAGGGCGCAACCGCCAGCATATGCAAAAAGTTCCGCAGTCACTGAAACTTCAAAGAACAATGAGCATTATGAAAGGACAAAACAACACTACTCAAAACGATATTGTTTTAAAGAGCACCGAAATTAAGGCAAAAATTTTAAAGTGAATGATGTTCAGAAGGAAGAAGAGAAAATTATTAAGGTGTTCATAGAATGGTCCGATTAAAAAGAAAAAGAAAGAGAAGTGTGATACGCATTCGGAATTACCATGGTTCTGAAAACCGGACCGGACCGACCGGTTCGACCGGATTAACAGAGAACCGGTCTTATGGCCAATCCAGTTGACACGCAAAATCGTCTTACAAAAAATCGGTTTAAAAACCGGCCAAACTGGTGGTTAACCGGTGAACCGGCTGTATCAGCAGGGTCAAAAACCGATTCTCTAAAAAAAACACGTAAAACCCCCACCCCCCAAAACACCCGACCCCCCTTCTGTTTCACTCTCACATTCCAACCAAATCCCTAATTTGCCTAACCTTTGAGAGAAAACACCGCCGCCACCATCAGCTCCCAGCCACCGCCCCACTAGCCATCGTCAGTCCCCCCAGCCACCGTCAGCCCCCCAGCCGCCGCCACTCTTCTCTTCCTCACTGTCTCTGCTCGTCGCGAAGCCCCACCAGCCATCGTCACCCCCAGCTGCCGCCACTCTTGTGTTCACCGTCTCTGTGCTAGTCGTAAAGCCCGCCGCCTCTGTGATCGTTGTCGTTGGCAGTGACAGAGGGTGCCGTCGTTGTCCTCGTCGTCGATCCTCTTCTCCTCTATGTCACGCAAACGGTTACTCAATCCTCTTCAAGCGCATCTCTCCTCCGTGAATCTCTGCCCAGAGCCTCACCGTGAAATCACTACTCGGGGACTCGCCGTCGCAAAATGATCCTCTTCCGAGCTTACTCTGTTACCGCCGTTCTTCCTTCGCCCTATCTCTGATAATAATTAAGCCACTGCTTCTTCAGTTTCAATTTCTAAGATTTTGACTTCTAAATTGGGATTGTGTTCTGAGTTGGATTGCTGCTCATGTGGGTTTGAATTTAGTTTGGAGGTTAAATTTGGATTGTTTTGGTTAGGTTTTCTGTTTCTAGATTCTCTGGATTTGGATTTGGATTTGGATTTTGAATTTAGTCGTTTATTGAATGTCTGAGTTGTGAGTTGCTGAATGATTCTGTTCAATATTTTTTCCTGAGTTAATTTTGTTCATGATTTTTTTGGTTGTATGTTAAAGATGGAACAATCACAAAGTGATCAACAGCCACCAGATGATTATTGATAATTGATAACTTACACTTACATAATGTACTGAAGGTGTTTGAACCTTTGCTCATTTGAATGATACATATCTTTTGTGCACTTGATTATGCCATTGATTTTTGTTAGTGGAAAAAATCTTTTCTCCTCATAGTAGGAAAACACAGCCTGTTGCCCACCAGAATAAGAGGCCAATTTTCTATTCTGTCGAAATCTAAGGAAGAATCAACTTGGTGGTGTCATATTTGGTTGCAAGAACAGTACATTGAAAGAATGCTAATCTAAACAATTCTTTGGTTAGCCTTTTTTGCAACTGTTTGATTTTTATTATATTCTTTGTAATAGATACTAATAACAATTAAGATGTGATATTTATACTTACCCTTGTATACTAATAATATGTTGTTTGTGAACTTCTAATATTAAATTATGAATAATTTATCATCTAAAATTGTAAAATTTTTAATTTTATTAAGTTAGAAATTATTGAATTTATATATTTAAAATTATATATAAATTTTTTAATAATTTTAATTAATATTTAATTAAACCAGTTGAACTCCGATTGAACTCCGGTCGAATCAATAAACCATTAAACCAGTGACCTTACTGATTTATTGACCGATCCAGTTCTCGCAACCTTGGGAATTACTAATGATGGTTCTGCAAAGGGGAGGACAACCAAACAAAGAGGATGATAAGGGATATCTTCATTATTAGACAAATATTTTAGATTTAATTATTCTGTTGGTCTCTATAGTTTTACGAAATTTTTAATTAGGTTTCTATACTTTTTTTTTCCTTTTAATTGGGTCCTTATACTAATTTTTTTTTCAATTGAGTTCCTACAATTTTTTTTCTTTTATTTGAGTGTTTGCACCAATTTTTTTTTAGTTGGGTCCTTATACAATTAAGCTAATTACTACCAAAAGGGACCAAATTGAAAAAAAATTTGATGCAAAAACCCAATTAAAAAGAAAAAAATATAAAGACTTAATTAAAAATTTCACAAAATTATAGAGATCAATAGAATAATTAAATCAATATTTTATTCAAGAAGGCAATTTTAATACAAAATGAAATGCTAGAAATGATTTCTAATTAAAAAAAAATTATGGACGATTTTGATTTTAATCCTAAATAGACTAAAACAGTACTAATACCTTTAAAATATAACTTGTCATGAAAAGTATAAGATTTCCTTCTTCCTAACAAAAGGGAACGAAAAAAAGAAGATCGAATTTCCTTATACCAACCATCATTCTCACTTTTTACACATATTTATGTGAAGGATTGGCACTATGCATGCCCAATTAGCCAATTACAAACTTGTACATCCATACATATTATTAAATAACTAAATAAAAAACAGCACATAGCTAGTTAGTATCATTGTGTGGGAATCTGAAAAATGGCAAAGAAAGTAGATAAGTTGGAAGAAGCTGCTATGTCCGGAGACCTGAACAAGCTGTACGAAGCAATTAAGGAAGATGCACACATTTTGGAGAAGGTGGATGCAATACCATTTGTGGAGACTCCTCTGCATATTGCTGCAGCTGCTGGTCATGTTCACTTTGCGATCCAGATTATGAGATTGAAACCTTCTTTTGCTTTGAAGCTCAATCAAGAAGGATTAAGCCCCGTCCACGTGGCTTTACACAACAATCATCACAATCTGGTGCGTCGCCTCGTACAAATTAATGGTAACCTGATCAGAGTGAAGGAAGGAAGGGAAGGCCTCACCCCTCTTCATCTTGTGTGCCAATTTGATGATGATGAAGAAAACTTTACCACTTTACTGGAATTCCTGGACACTTGTCCGGATTCTATTGGAGATGTGAATGTGAGAAATGAGACTGCCTTGCACGTTGCTTTGAGATGTGAAAACATCACAGCCTTTCAAGTGCTTCTTGGCTGGCTCATCAGAAACGTCAAAAAAGGTGCTGAATATTTAGAACGCTCCGTGATGAATCAGATTGATGAGGATGGCAACACCATTTTGCACATTTCAACACTCATGGGGAATACACAGGTGCATGCGCTCTCTCCTTTAAATATCAACGTTATATTTATTCGTATAAATATTATATCAGTAAAAATAATTATTTTTTTATATTAATTATATAAATGATCATTCAAAAAAGTCGATGTAATTTTACGACTGTGTAAAATATTTTATACTATCAATGTATTAAAATTAAATTTTTATATTTCAATATTAGTTAATGTTTTGTTAATATTTTATTTTTATATTATTAAAATTTAAAGTATTAATTAAATATTGACTAAAACTACTAATTTTGTGGACTATGTAATTATGTATCATCACTTTTTGAAAACTATTAGATAAATTTCTATGAAAAATATTGTGTATAATTTTTTTTAAATACTCTTCATATATATAATTCATAAAAAAATTATTTTACAACATCTAAATCCTAAATTTATAATATTTTAATTTGAACATAAAATACTTATCACGTTACGTAACATTATTATATTTGCTATTATTATATACATAAAAATTAAAATAAATCAATAGATATATGAATATTTATTAAGACACTACTTTATACATGATGAAAAGGAAAAGCTTATATATTATTCTATCAAAATATTCGTATGTATTATTGTAATTTATTTCATCCAACATTTAATCAAACAATAGAGATTTCACTTTTGTACTCTTCCACTCCACTTTTTATAGAGTTTTGTATGTATAGAATGAAGAGTAATACTTAATGTTATTTTAAAAGTAAATAAAAATAAAATGATATATATATGATATTTATTTAATTATTTATAAAAAATATATTTTCTTCACCATTTCTTTTTCCGCACCATAACATGTACTTTGATATATATATATATATATATATACACATACATACGTACTTGCCTACTCCTAGAGTGCAATGTTAGAAACATGTGTATGTCCGAAATTTTGTTTTTTTGTTTTTTTTTCCGAGAAACACGTATATCTTTATTTAGGTCAATTAAATTAGGTTTTCCGTTTTTCACTAATATTACCATAATACACCATAGAATTATTACCTTTGTAATTGATGAGCCAAATAACGTTCCGACGTAAGAATTATATTAAATGCATTGATAAAATTGCTTTAGGCTAACTATACTATCAAACAACTAGGTCACAACAAAAAAAAATATCAAACTAATAGTATTTTATTACGAGTCCTGCTAGAGAGTCAATGAACTATTTGTACAATATGTACGTTATTGAATTACAAAATGAATATTTCCTATATTATCTAAAATAACCATCTGAGTATTAATTTTAGAATTCACCAAAGATTGAACACTTGACCTTTTAGTGCAAAGGCGGATTTAGGGGACCAGCATGGGCCATGGCCCCCTAAATTTTCAAAATTTAAAATATATTAGATATAATGTTTAAATGTTTTGACAAGTATATTTTTAGTTCAGTGGTTAAAAGTAGGTATTCTATACTTTAAAGCATGGGTTCAACTCCCATGTCAATCATTTAACATTTGTTTTCTTTTGTTCTTTCAAGTTTTTTTTTTTAATTTTTCTATCCATTATTATAAAAAAATACTTTGATTTCTATAATAATTTATAATTGAATATAATAAAAAAATATATACATAAAAATAAATTAGATTAAATTTTATTTTGTATAATATTAAAATCAAAATATATTAAGTGAATTATTTATTAATATGAATATATCTTATATATTATATTTATTAATTTATTTTAAATACATATATTAAAATTATTAGAGAAACAAATTTATATTATTTATGTTATATCTTTTATAATAAAGATAAAAATTAAAATTTTTATGAAAAATTTTTTTGATATAAATGATTTTTTTTAAATTAATTTTAGTTAAAATAATATTAAAATATACAATTATTTTTTTATTAAAACTTTCAGTTTTAATATGGCACTTTTAATTTTTTTATTTTCGGCCCCCTCTTTATAAGATTTCTGGATCCGCCATTGTCTTTAGATCTAGAATTCTAATACGATGTCATGATACCACTCATTCCAAAAGTTTCAGCTGATAAAAAAAGGTAACACTAATAATTATATCTCTAATACTCTTCTAAACTTCCATTGTGCACATCGTACAAATATTCCAGCTCCTCGTACTTTCTCTTTTATTATATATGAATCAGCATTACTCTAGTTCATTTGAGAGTTCAGCGTTTTGCGCAGGCAGTTAAATTATTGGTAAGGTGTCCCTATATGACCTTGAATTACAAGAATTCGTTGAATCAAACAGCACTAGACTTGGTAAGGTGTCTCTTTCATTCTATTATTGTTAACGCAATCTGATTTTTTTTATCAGTGTTTTCTTTTTTTAATTTTGATTTTGTTGTAATAAGTTATGGTGGTTATGTGTTATACTTTATTTAATGGTGCCAGATATTTCTCAAAGCTCAATCTCAGTTCATTGTATGTGTGCGGTGTGCCTGAATCGCAGAAATCAGATTCAGAAAGATTGCAATTGATTGAGTAACTATTGTGTTGGGAATCACCGAAGGATTATCCATTGTTGCTCACTTCAAATCAAGCAAGAAGGTTAGGAATTGAAGAATCTAGATCGAAACAAAGATGATGATTCCACAATCTGCATCTGAGAGCTGAGGAGTATATATATACATGCACTTTGATTACATCACTAGCAACTAAAAAAATCTTTCTCTCAACTAATAACCAACTTAACCAACAACTACCTAGTAAGTAATAACAATTGTCAACCCAATTTCGCTAAGTAACCAATAAGAATCTAACCAACAATAAGTCAATAAATATTTTTGAACTGTATTCTATATTAATTAATTGTCAATAATTAATAATTATTTAATTTTTTTAAATATAAAATTAATTATTATTAATTACAGTTGTTTAAAGTTAATTGGCTATGAAATTATTTATTTATATTTTTCTTTGTCAACCACTTGGCTAACTGAATATGCCAGCCTAAACCCTACACCCTAAATCTTAAACCCTACTTTTATTAAAATTTGTTCAGTATTTAATCAGCAATAGAAAAGTGAGTAATTTTATACTATTGGATTAAATTTCACACCATTAAAAATACCAATAATAACTAATTGATAATTACAAATTACAAAATTTACTAGTCTCCTACCACTCCTCTCAGTATTAACCTTTCTTATTTCTAATAACAAGCTAAACTCACTTCAACAAAAAAATTTATCACATTTAGTTCTAATTTTTTAGTGTCAATAATATAAACCTCATTATATATTTTATTTAATTTTTTTAATAATTGATACTACCCACCAAATAATAAACTAACCTCATAATTTGGAATGTATAGAAAAAGTTGGACACAAAATTTAAATAGTCAAAGTCTATCAACAAAACAACTTCTCCACAAACGGAACTCACTTCTTCACCAAAAGAATTACAGAATACTCCAACAAATCAGTAATTTATTCATCTATATAACCAACCACTCACATTTAGAGAAGAACAAGTTCTATTTTACCTTACTTAAAATATTTAATTAACATCTTTATTAAGCCTTTTACTGATTTGAACATCGAAATATTTTCTACAGATATATTTGCTACAATATTCAAGCCAAGCCGACTTAAAGCACTTCGGAACAAGTGACATATTGCTCGAAAAGAATCGTTATAGCTTGAGAGCTTCTTACAGAACAGAACAATAAAAATAATATAATTTTTGTAATTATTAAAAATATCTAACAATTATATAATTATTACTAAAGATTTTTAGTAATAAATCATAAAATAATTAAGATTTAATTATTAATAAATATATTTGTGATTATTTTTTATTATCACTAAATACAAATTAAATAACCACTAAAAATAATTTTCTATATGCGGTTGGTCGAATACTTTATAACATACCCAAATCAAACAGGATCTTAATACTATAGTAAAGAGGGTTTTGAATTGAGGGCTGTTCTTATTTTACCGAAGGCTTTGAATTGGCCCTCCATCTTATTATTAACCGAGATTAAAAAAAATTATAAGATAATATTTTTTATTAATATTAGTTAATATATATTTTAAGTCAATATTTTATTTTTATAATCAATTCTACTCAATTTTCTTAATTTTAAAAAATAAGATATCACTTATTATGTGTCATATTATTATTGGTGAAAATAAGTTAGTTCATTATATGATTAAATTTAACTCTTCATTTAATATAAATTTTGATAACTTAACTAATCATTATGTATGATATAATTTTTTGCAATTTATAAAAACATCAAAAAAAGTCTTATTTTATACCTTTTTTTCTTTGTTTTTTCTTTTTTCTCAAACCACACAAGTATTAATCGTTTTCAATTATAAAAAATATCTCAAAAGATAAAAATAAATAAATAAAAAATCAAAAAAACACCAAACATTTTTTAAATTTTACAAATAAAATTGATTGAAATTAAAAGTTATGATAATTTTGAAAATAATTATATACATTTAAAATAAAAAAATTTGTTGGCATCAATCGAGGCAGCGGCGCAACAGTGGGAATCAGAACCGCAGTGTGAATGGGAGTGAGAGAGAAAAGAGAGCGGAGGTGCAGTTATTTTTTTAATTTTACTGTGTGTGAAAATAAAAAGTAAAACTAGAGTTTGATTTTTTTTTTTGGTTTTCCACGGTATCCCCCAATCCGGCAGGCTAAGGACTAATCTGCCGCGATACTGAGCTCCATTTAAGGGTTTGCCGCTGGTACTAGAGTTTGATTTGAATAAGGGTGTGGGTTGATTTTTTGTGTTATTGGACTTTTTTGCTGCCTTACATTATAGTTAAACAAAAAGAAACATTCAAATTTTAACAAAAACATATCTATCTCACATTTATCTAAATATCCGTCTCCAATCTGCAACAAAAAATGCATGTAATCAGACTCTCGTGGGTAGCACCACGGCAACGCAAGACGATGTGTGCGACAGTGGTCTGGGTCAGTGACCCACGTGCTGGATATCAGAGAGCAGGGGTGTTTACGGTGTGGTTTGGTACGGTTTTAAAAAAAAAATCATTCGATCCGAACGCTTAATTTATGTGCGGTGCGGTTTAGATTGGATAAACTTTTTTGAAATTCAATCCGATCCGATCCGATTATAAGCGGTTTGGATCGGTTTGGATTTGCGACTTTTTAAATTAAAAAAATTATACATATAACAAGTTTCAATATCAAATTTTAAATAACCAACAATGACATAACAAGTCTTAACAATATTTAAAAAGTCAATAATAACATAACAATAGAAATAAAATTATAGATGAATTAAAATAAATGAATAAATAATATTTTGAATATAAAATATTTATTAAATAATAATAATACATGAATAATAGAAAAATGTATAACAAATTGAACATGTTATAAGTATAATTGTAAATATAATAATAAAATAATAATATTATAACACATTATGCGGTTTGAATTGGATTGGATCGATTATGAAAAAATAGATCTAAAATTTGATCCAATCAAACGATTTGTAAAAAATAGAATTAAATCAAATTTAAATTAATGTAATTTTATTAATTTTTAATTTAGATTGGATAAACTGTTTAATTTAAATCGGTTGCTACAAGGGAGTGCACAGATTGTGACTTCGCAAGAAGAGCTTAGACCTCGATAGGCATAAGCGATGCGGTGTGAGAGAATTCCGTTGAGAACTGTGGCGCGAGAAGAAGGAGGCGAATCACAACAGGAGAAGAGGAGAAGCAATGTGGCATTAGAAGAGGAGAAGAATGACGTTGCGTGTTTTCTTATGAAACGACATTTTTTGAACGCATATTTAAATTTTAAAATTTTTTAAATTAGATTTTTTTATTTTTAAAAAGTTGTTTAAGTTAACTAAAACATGCAGTGAGACTTGATTTGATAAAAATTTTCAGAGAGAAGCTTGTCAAAAGCAAAATCACCTCATTTTATATTTAGTAAATTAAAAACTTATGTACTTATACTTGTAATTTTTAAAAGTATAAAAAAATTTTAAAGTTGATTTAATTTATACTTATCAAAATTAAAAAATCTAATATAATCTTATATAATAATAAATATCTAAAATTATCCTTATCAATTATTAGCACTTAAAAAAGTAATTATTCTTTATTATATATATATGTATATTTATTATGGTCCTTTTAATTTTTAAAAGCTATTTTACCAAACATTTATGGTTATCAAAGTAATTTTTTTAGCTTGATTTTACCAAATGCAGGTTGCAGTTTTTGAAAAGTTGGTTTTTAAAAGACAGCTTTCATAAGTTATTTTTGAAAAGTAAAAATTTTACCAAATTAAGGTTTAGTTTAGTAAAGTTTTTATTTTTTAAAAATAGTTTATAAAAATTAACTTTTAAAAGATGACTTCTTAAAAGTTGTAGCATTTATATTTGGTAAATCAAATTAAAAATAGCTTTCAATAAACATAAGTAATATCAATTGCGTTTGGCAAAATAACTTTTAAAATTTAAAAATACTATAATAGAAATAAATATAAATATTAAATTTGAAAATTAGTTAAGATATGAAGTTATATTAGACTTTTAAATTTTGAAAAGTACAAGTCAATTTTGAAAAGTTCTATTTTAGATGCTTTCAAAAGTATCCCAATCTTTTAAAAACTGCAAGTACAAACACATAATTTTTTTATTTACCAAACACAAAATAATGAGTTTGAACCTTTAAAAAGCACAGCATTTTTAAATTTTAACTATTGATAATGAATAATGAATCTCTAATAAATAAAACATATTTCTAGTATTTTTTGTTAATTTCATCAAATTCTTTTAGTAATTTTTTATTTAATAGTAAAAATTAACAAAATAAAAATTAATTAATGATTTTTTAAAATAAAAAGCATACTTAATTATAATTAACAAAATAAAAATAAAAATAATTGAATTAAATGAGATGTTGGGAGTACTTTGGTTAAAGGATTATATTCTCCCATTTGCAATTCTAATTGAATTGTTGGAGGGAAAAAAATGCCCTACAAATAGGTTTAATATTAGAATTTAACTGAAAGCGTTTTAAGGATATATTCCTATTCCTAATTCGTAATTTCCTGTACTGAAGTGATCAAGTGTATTATATATAGATCATGCAACGAACTAAATAACATGAATTTTTCATAAATAATTATATTGCCTTTCTCATTCTTATTCTTATTCATCTCATGGCTTTGGCCTTGTTTATCTTCTTCACTCTTCTCCTTCATTCTTCTTCCGCCAAATCTCCTTCTTCCTCTGAAAGTCCCTCCGAGGTTTCAATTTAATCCATTATTTTTCTCTTTCTTTCTTTATATATAAATGCGTAATCTTACTTCTTATTAATAATAAGGTAGTTAATTGATACTGAAAACATGTTACTTCTGATAATATACGTGATGCTATGATTGATCCTTATCTTCAGCCATTGTAGGGACTTTTGCGTTACGAAGGCTATTACTATAATTGTGATTAGGGTTTTAAATTCCAATATTATACACTTTTGGATGCGACTTTTTCTCATACACTGCATAATGTGCGATGGTTTGTATCTGATTACCCTGCCATTTATTGTAACTTGAAATGGATTGGATTCATTGCCACCTTTGTTATTTGTTGTAACTTATTGCGGATTTGTTCCTTGAAAGTTCTGAATTAGCAGTTACGAATTTCAGTCTTGTTGTGTGAATTAGAGTTGTGGTGACTGCAACTACAAAATTATTGTGTCACATCACTCAATATTGTTAGCTGCTATGCTCTATTTAGCATACACATAGCATAATTATAAAGCCTTCATTGTTACTTTATAAAATCTAATGTAAGATTAATTTGATGTTAGCATATATTGTATATAGGTGCTGGTAACATATGGAAGTGTTCTGAAGCTGATGCATGAGAAGACAAAATGCCGTTTGCATTCTCAAGACGTTCCATATGGTTCTGGCAGTGGACAACAATCGGTTACTGGTATCCCCACTGTCGATGATTCCAATAGCTACTGGGTTAGTATAGCTTCTTTCTTTTATGTTTTTATTTATTAAAATTGAATTATAATATCTAATTTAACCTTTTTCTGATAGTGGCTAATCCAACCTTTTAAGACTCTGTACAGAGAGTCTGTTCATGTAAAAAAAATTCTGAATGGTACTTGTATGGCAATTTCTTGTTTTC
Source organism: Arachis hypogaea (assembly GCF_003086295.3). Classification (NCBI taxonomy): domain Eukaryota; kingdom Viridiplantae; phylum Streptophyta; class Magnoliopsida; order Fabales; family Fabaceae; genus Arachis; species Arachis hypogaea. The sequence continues at coordinate 145,541,477 of NC_092051.1, read as the reverse complement.
TATTGAACACCTAATAACCTCTTTTGTTGGTAGACATATGCATTGAAACTTAATGGTCATAATAACATTTTTTCTAAGCTAAGATTCTTCATTGCTAAATAACATGATGGAATAGTAGTTGTGGTAGTTCTCAAAAATTACATGGCATTAACATTTTGTTGCAGATTGTTAAGCCTGAAAAAGGGAGTCCTGTCAAACAAGGTGATACCATTAAAAGTGGAACAATTATTAGATTGCAGCACTTGGGAACAAGAAAATGGCTTCACAGCCATATGCATGCTTCCCCAATTTCAAACAATCTTGAGGTTAGTTGTTCATTAATTACACTCTTCCTTTGGTATTCTCATAAGGAGTCTATTAATACTTCTATTACTTTTATAAATTAATGTATTCAGACATAATTTATATCTTGATATATTGAGTTATAAATAAATATACCAGAAACGTTAAAATGGCTTATTTATGGAATAGAAGGAGTGATTATTATCTAAATAGTTTTCATCATTGATGCAATTTGCAAAGGAACAAGTCTCTTTTAATTTATTTTCTAATATTTTTCAAGTGGAACTGCACATATAGGTGAGTTGCTATGGAGACGATTCTGAATCGGACAAAGGAGACAATTGGAAGTGAGACATTAAATTTTATCTTTGTGAGAATATTTAGATCTCAACATTCTCTAAGATGCTTCATAAATTATAAGTATTTCACTTTTTTTCCTTTAGGCTTCTAATAGAAGGAAGTGGGAAGAATTGGAAACAAGATCAGAAGATTCGGCTTCAACATTTGGAAACTGGAGGCTATCTACATAGTCATGATATGACATACTCATCAAGAATTGTTGGGGGACACCATGAGGTAACAGTAATTAAGAATGTTTTTTTCTATGAAATTTTTTTTTTATTAGTGCACTCAGACATGCTTTCATAATTATCCTACGGTATTGCTTCTACTTAACAAAGTAGTTATTCGCTTAACACTAAAATGAAACACTCTAATCTTTTCAATACTAGTGTAATTATAAATTGTCGAGGGACTACTTTGTCAACAAATTAATCTTATGCTGGTTAAATGGAAAGTTAATTTAAATGTGAAGCACTTGGGACTTGTATATTTAGTTCAACAACAAAATGTTATGCTCCCTTTTCTTGGTTTTTGAGACATGAAAATGTTGTGCTCTTTGTTTTTGGTATAAGGCTTGCTCTTTATTAAGTTTAGCTTTTATACCAAAAAAAAAAAGTTTAGCTTTGACTTATGAAGAACAGGAAATGTTATATTATGATCATGAGATTCAAAAGCCCAATATCTTAATTAGTAATTGTAGGGTTAGGTAAAATAATCCAATTAGTAGGATAAGGGTTAGTTATAATATAAATCACTATATAGTATAGTACATTAGTAATTGTATGCATCATGAAGTAAAGGTTTGAGTTTCCTTGTTCTGTTTTCTAAGTAGTGTAGAAATCCAATTTTGTGTTCCTTTGATTTCCAATTTTGTACCCCAATTTTGATAGAAAATCACATTTTTATGATTGAATTTCCACAAACACAACATGTTAATGGGCCATTTCTTTGATGTCCAATTTAACATAGTTTTAGAAGAAAATTTACAACTTATATATATATTTCTCTTAAATGAGCTTTAAAGTGTTGGAATTGGATTATGATCATAATTATGATTTACTTTATTTGATTAGGTTTGTGGTGTTGGTGAGAAGAATGCTAACAACATTTGGTTGGCAGCAGAAGGTATTTACCTTCCAATAACTGAAACCAAAAAGAGAGATAGTTGATTTATTTCAATGCATTCTACTATGTACTAATTTAAGAGTAACACAAAATTTGGAGTTTGCACATTCTCTAAAATCAATTATAGATGTAGATAAGTAGAATAATTCATAAGCATATTTTTGAGGAGGATCTTCTGCAACATCTTCAGTTTCTTATGTAGATTTTATTTATTAATAACTCTTATGGCAGGACTAAGATGGGAATATGACAGAAATGAATTTTTTTTAAAGGAAGTTTAATTCCATCACTTCACAATTCAGATTCAGCTCCTGTTAATAAAGTGAACCATTAATTTTCAATTATATTTCTTTCAGTTTGAATGTTGATAATTTAAATAATTAAAAATATAAATTAACTTCATATTCATTAAAGAAAATTGGATTAATTTAATAAAATTATACAAAATAGATAGTTTATGCATTCGGTAATTTTATTAAACTACTCAACCTTTCATGAGTATTGAATAATGTATATTTTCATGAATACAATTGTCTGACATCTTAATTTTTTTATAGTAAAAAATAATAATTTTCACTTTTAAAAGAGATAATTCTCCCTAACTAGGAGAGTATTCTCTTTTTCCTTTTCTTTTCCTTTTTCTGATAAAGCTAGAGCCAGTGTCACTTGACTAATTAACAGAGAGAAGTGCCAACTATTCCAAGTTGATGATTAAGGTTACCATTCTTCATTATTGATAGCTAGGGATTAAAATTCTCATATATTTGTTAAGATAAATAGTAGTATCAAAGGATAAATTGTTAGCTAGTACATTAAATACTAATTATAACAACATAATATGTAAATATGAAAATGACAACAAAAACCTGCAAATGTGAGCTTTTATAGAAATATCTAAAAATTGAAATGACGACAAAAATTTAATTTGAGAGTGTGGATTGTATCCCCAACCTAGCAAATGCCCATGCTCCAAAATGTATTATAACTAATAAATATATAAACTCAAAAAATAGTGTTATAGAAAGCTAATGAAAAAAATAATATTCAAAGGAGTGAGAGTAAGATTTTTTTTTTCAACAAAAACCTTCCCAACCAACTATTAACTTAAAAATTAATGATAAAAGATTAATCTAATTATTTTCCCTAATATATATAAAACAAGTTTAATCACCCGTGCCATGCACGTAATAATATTGAAATTATAATTTTAAGTTGTTATGTTAAATTTCATTTTAATTATAATAATTTAATTAATAAAAAAATAACTTGTATGCGTTATTTTTCTTTTCTTAATATAGTATCAATCGTATTAACTATAAAATAGTTATTTAATCTACTTTTTTCAATAAATCAGGCATATATACTCAATATGACCATAAATAATTTAGTAATACTTAAATCTACCAACAAAGTTTTATATGTTAGTTTATTGTGAAGTAAGAAAACATCAAAATCAGCTCAAAATGAAGAACAAATTAATAGAGAATTTTAATGCAGAAAGTTTTGTAATAAACAATAAATAATTTAAACCTACTGAATAACAATTCAATGCTATCCTTTGATACCTGCAAAATATATACATGAAATAACACCGTATCAATGTTTGTATATAAAATTATATGATTAACGTAATTATAAAATTGTTTGTCAAGAGAATAAAATTATACGAATTTTAATGATAATTTTAATATTCTCAAACTATTAATGTACAATAAGAATTCATCTATTAGTTCCTAGAATTTTTAAATTTTTTTAAGTGATAGTAATAAATTTTAATAAATAAATAGATTTAGTAAGACATTTTGTTATTACCTTTTTATTATAGGCTCTCAAAAACTTCTTTATATAACACATTCATCGTGCAGTTATCTTCCAAGTGTCCATGATCTTGCAACAGCACTCGCAGACCATCTTTACTCGTTACCTTTGATAACGCAACATACAATTGACCATGGGTGAAAACTGGCCTTGGAAGGTAAATTATAACTTTCGATAGAGTTTGTCCCTGGGAATTATTTATTCTCATTGCAAATGACATGATAATTGGGAATTGTCTTCTTTGAAACCTGACCGGCAATGTTTCATTATTTGGAATTAGATTCAGTCTTGGAATAAGAACAATACTTCCAGTTTTGTTACCAGTTAAAGTCTTACATTCTATCACATGATTTTTCATTCTTCTAACTTGCATCCTCGTTCTATTGCACAAACCATTAGTTTGGTCTATATTCCGCAGCAACATAACAGGAGCGCCAACCTTCATAACCAACTTGTGTGGTGGTAGACCTGAACAATTTATTCCATTTAGAATCTCCGGCGAGAAAGCATCTAACTCAAATTCCATATTTTCCTCTTCAGCACACACAGAGTCTGAACTTAAGTAGACTCTTTCTTGTCCAGGTAACCCTACAATCATCTTGTTGTTGACACCAGCGACACAATCCAAAGTTGGTGCAAGAATTGCTCTATCCTTGAAATAATTTTCAACGGATGAATTGGATAACATTTCTGGATACACGAAATCACTGAGGTCATCCAAAACTGTCTCAGAGTTCTTAATCAAAATGTCAGATGGTATATGAACGATCGATTCACCATCTGTTGTATCACTAGCCAAACCATCACCAAATTTGTGTAGCCATTCTGCAAAATTTATGAGTTCTTGTATGTTGTTGTTTTCACCTAGTGACAATCTCATGTTTTTTGTAAGCTTCAAAACCTTACAGTTATGTCACAAATATGAAGAATTAATAGAAGACTGAATTATTTCTTGCCTTGAGTCTCTGAGAATCACAGGTAAAATTTGTCTAAAATCTCCTCCGAGAACAACAACTTTACCTCCAAATGGCAAATAAGCATTATACGAATATAAGTACCTTAAGATGTCTCTGAGGCATTTGTCTAAAGTTTCGTAACAATACTTACTTATCATTGGAGCTTCATCCCATGTGATTAATTTGGCATTGGATATTAACCTTGTAAGAGGACCTCCCTACACAAAGAATCCTCATTTATGACCAAAGGAATTTTAAACCTTGAATGTGCAGTTCTTCCATTAGGCAACAAAAGTGTAGCAATCCCACTCGAAACAACATTTAAAATTATACCTCCTTTAAACCTAATTGAGCATGATATAGTTGACCATAAGAATGTTTTTCCACAACCACCTTGACCGTATAAGAAGAAAAGTCCACCCATATTACCGCTAACAGCACCAATTATTTGATCGTATGCAAATTTTTGCTCATTAGTTAGCCTTTCTAAATACCCACTTAGTTCATTCGCAAGAGCATTAATGTCAAAATAATTGAAACAATTGACTATTACGACTTATATATATACACACACTAATTACAAACGATATAAATTTTAATGAAAATACTTGATACTAATAGAAAAAAATTATATAAATAGAAATTATTTAATTTCAATTTCAATTTCATATAACAAAACAATGATTTTCAAAAATTATGGAATCTTTTTGTGACATATGTATTATGCCATACGTATAAATTATACGGGTTATTATACAAATTCATATATATGCATAACAAAACAGTTTAATATTATATATTTTCTACATTAATTATATGTCAATATTTAAAAAAAAAAAGATAAAAGAAGAGATATATAAATATGTATAATATTATGGCTATATATGAAGCAGTTTTATATTGCTTTGATTATAGAGATTTACTATAATTATATAAAATTTAATTTAAAGAAATAATTTTCCTTGCCATAAATAATATACTAAAACTGTTAATATATTATCTTTTTTATGGTTAATTGAATTTATCAATGATTTTTCCGTATAAATCGTTATTATCCAGTTTTTAATAATTACTTAATATACAAAATTTGAAATTGAAAATTGTTATTACTAATTCAATTAACTGGTTAATTGAGTAATAATTGTCAAATTATTAAGGTGCAAAATCATTGATTTATTCAATTGATTTTCATATATTATTTATATTTTAAATAATAATTTGAAATTATATTATTTATCCAGTTAATAATACTATTATTAAAAATTATTTTTTGCATTGATTTTTAAATCAATTATTAAATAATTATTTTTGTTAAGATACTTGTTTATAAATTATTTCAAATTATATTTTGTTAAGATATAATTATTTAGATTATTACTCATGACACGGGTATAATTTCATTTTATACCAATTAATCAATTATAATTATATGACACGGGTGTAATTTCAATTTTATCTACGGATTATTTCCCGTAATAATATACAACATATTATTTATCGCGATAATTTGATTTGATTGATTTCTAATTATTTACGTACATAAATGATTAAAATATATAACATAAATATCGTAATTATTATAATTCTATGATATAATTATAATTGACATATTTTATCATAATTAAATATTGATTTGATATAATTATAATGAAAATACTTTTCCAAAATAATATAATCTACTATTATTCATCCACTAATTATTTGGCAATAAACCTTAATATGATTTTTTACATCTCCACTATGAGAAATAACTACTTAGATATACCAAATAATATGTAATATATTACTACTTGTATAAGTTAAGGCACAAAGACATGATTTAATTAAGGTGATTAAAACTTTCACCAAACAGAATATGACCTCAATTGAATAAAAATGGGTACTCAATTTTGTATTAATTAGCTAGTCGAAGAAATAACATACTCATTCATTATTCATGTTTCATTATATTTTTTAAATAATATATAGAAAACATATATCTTGTATATAAAATGTGACTATTAGTAATTTTATTAATAAACCTTTTTTAAAACTATTACTAATTTCAATTTTAATAAAAAATCTGAGAAAATAATTTCGCTTGCCATAAATAATATACTAAAACTGTTAGTATATTATCTTCTATATGGTTAATTGAATTTATCAATGATTTTTCCGTGTAAATCGTTATTACCCAGTTTTTAATAACTACTTAATATACAAAATTTGAAATTGGAAATTGTTATTACTAATTCAATTAACTGGTCAATTGAGTAATAATTGTCAAATTATTAAGGTGCAAAATTATTGATTTACTCAATAGATTTCCATATATTGTTTATATTTCAAGTAATAATTTGAAATTATATTATTTACCCAGTTAATAATACTATTATTAATAATTATTTTTTGCATTGATTTTTAAATCAATTATTAAATAATTATTTTTGTTAAGATAATTGTTTATAAATTATTTCAAATTATATTTTGTTAAAATATAATTATTTAGATTATTACTTATGGCACGGGTATAATTTCATTTTATACCAATTAATCAATTATAATTATATGACACGGGTGTAATTTCAATTTTATCTACGGATTATTTCCCGTAATAATATACAACATATTATTTATCGCGATAATTTGATTTGATTGATTTCTAATTATTTACGTACATAAATGATTAAAATATATAACATAAATATCGTAATTATTATAATTCTATGATATAATTATAATTGACATATTTTATCATAATTAAATATTGATTTGATATAATTATAATGAAAATACTTTTCCAAAATAATATAATCTACTATTATTCATCCACTAATTATTTGGCAATAAACCTTAATATGATTTTTTACATCTCCACTATGAGAAATAACTACTTAGATATACCAAATAATATGTAATATATTACTACTTGTATAAGTTAAGGCACAAAGACAGGATTTAATTAAGGTGATTAAAACTTTCACCAAACAGAATATGACCTCAATTGAATAAAAATGGGTACTCAATTTTGTATTAATTAGCTAGTCGAAGAAATAACATACTCATTCATTATTCATGTTTCATTATATTTTTTAAATAATATATAGAAAACATATATCTTGTATATAAAATGTGACTATTAGTAATTTTATTAATAAACCTTTTTTAAAACTATTACTAATTTCAATTTTAATAAAAAATCTGAGAAAATAATTTCGCTTGCCATAAATAATATACTAAAACTGTTAGTATATTATCTTCTATATGGTTAATTGAATTTATCAATGATTTTTCCGTGTAAATCGTTATTACCCAGTTTTTAATAACTACTTAATATACAAAATTTGAAATTGGAAATTGTTATTACTAATTCAATTAACTGGTCAATTGAGTAATAATTGTCAAATTATTAAGGTGCAAAATTATTGATTTACTCAATAGATTTCCATATATTGTTTATATTTCAAGTAATAATTTGAAATTATATTATTTACCCAGTTAATAATACTATTATTAATAATTATTTTTTGCATTGATTTTTAAATCAATTATTAAATAATTATTTTTGTTAAGATAATTGTTTATAAATTATTTCAAATTATATTTTGTTAAAATATAATTATTTAGATTATTACTTATGGCACGGGTATAATTTTATTTTATACCAATTAATCAATTATAATTATATGACACGGGTGTAATTTCAATTTTATCCACCGATTGTTGGCAAATAAATTTTATTCCAATTATAAATAAAATCTGTTTTTATTGGCAAATAAATTGTCTTTAGGTCAACGATTTAATATATGTAGGTTCATTTTTTGTCAAATATAATGAAAATACAAATAAAGAAATAAAGGATAAAAATAAACTTAATAATATCTGACACTACTTCATTTATTAAATTATTTAAAAATAGCACATCCACAAAAAATAATCGTAATATATAAATTGAGGCAATAATTTAAAATTCTATAATTATAATTTAATCAAATACTAATAGTAAAACCAAATTACCTAAACAATATTGAACCTATTCTAGTCCTTAGTCACGTATAGTATAGAATCATTCTTGTAACGACAACCAACTGAAATAACATCGTTTTAATATTTAGAATTCGTGCAAAATCAGACCATCCTCTTGTTAGATAAGCTTCATCATCCGCTATCCATGCAATGCGGCAAGGTATAGAATTGTCACACCGAGAAACCAAACTAACTCTTATTCCCCTCAATGGCATTGCATACATGCAAAAGAAAACTGGTAATTTCTGAAAAAAATCAAAATATGTTAAAATATTCTAATAATGAACAGTTTAAACTAAAAAAATTTAAATATATTACCAATCGTTGAAATTGCATATCTGAATTTGTCATGAATTTAGCAAAACTGAACGCTTACATTTTTCGATAAAGTAGAGACAATTGCCTCTTATTTGAACGCTTACATTCATGTAGTTGGAACCCGAATCAGTGAAGACAACTCAATGATGTATTTCATGGATGTGATGCATTATAAATGATTGTGACAAAAGACAATCGAATTGGAACATTAGACGATAAAAATAACTTAGAGTAACAACAAATAAAAAATTATCAAAAGAATAATATAATAGATTGAGTATATAAAAAAATATTATAAAAAATTATAAATTATACCTTAAAAAGATCAACTTCAATAAAAAACGAATAATACATTCTTATTCTATGAAGTAGTAAAAAAAAACACTAAATATAAAATGATGAATTGACTCTCAAATTTAGATTCATGTACCACAGGAAAACACTATATATAGACTTTAGTAAAACAAAAATAAATATGTAAATTATCTATTATTAAGGTAATTTTTTAATAATCCATTAAATTTTGATTTGATACAATTATAATAAAGATATATTTCTAAATTAGTATAATTATATATTATTCATTAAATATTAATTACAATATAATTATATTAAAGATATTTTTATAAAATAATTTAAAAAAATTATTTGATATACGTGAATCGGGTAACCAAGATTTATTATTATTATTATTACTATTATTGATATTATTATTATCATTAAAATTATTAAAAATATTTTTAATTGATAATTGATAAGTAGTTTAATAGTGCATTAAATATTGATTTGATATAATTATAATGAAGATATGTTAGTAATTATATATTATTTATTTAGTATTAATTATAATATAATTATAATAAAATAATTTAGAATAGAAAAAAAATTTTATTCGTTTTGGAGGGAAAATGGAGGCACGAGAGATCGACACATCACCTTTAGTAGTTGGGGGAAAACCCAGTTTTAGTATATTAAGTAGATAGTAGAAAAAGGTTTGCTATAAATTTGTCGACTAACAATTCATTATTCCTAGTAAACATATATATTTAGTAATTAGTGAATAAATGGAAATTATCCGATTTGTATATTTATTACGAAACACCAAATAATACGGATCATTTAATGTGTTGTATATGTATAGTATAGGATAGTCGGTGTCCTTATAGTATAGATTCATGTATCATCTATGCATGATAATAATGGTCCACTTTCGAAAATTTTCGTCAGATTTTGGCCTCAACTTTTTTGTTTTACCACATGTATTTCGTTGTGTTGTTCTTAGAAGGACAAGCACATCAAACTACTCCTACAACGACAACTCATGTAACTTTCAACTACTCCCTCACTCCCTTCTAACTCTATATACTAGATATTAAATGTTCACAAAACAGTAACACTGTTTATTATATACTGATATTCGTATAGAAATAAAATTGTTATTTAATTAATTATACATTTTAATTTCTTTTAATTAATAAATAAAAGAACACATATTAATTATTAAAGCTATTAATATCAAAATAGTGTCTAACTAGATGTAAGAGAATGTATATGAAATGATAGTTAATATATCTCTTGTTGAATGGTGTACAAATTTGTTAATGTAGAAACGAGTCATGGAGTGGAAGTATTAATAATATGCTCAAAATTTTTAAATAAACGATTAGGTAAACCACCAAAAATATATTTGAATTTGTTTATCGATCGAATATTTTTAAAATGTGATAAAAATACTCAACATTAAATAATGTTCTCAAAAAATATTTTAAAAATTAATTTTGATGTATTTTTGTAAATATGATTTAAAAAATGAAATATTTTATCTTTAAAATTTGGTAATTTTTTGCTAAGTATATATTTTTTTATGATTTTTCTGTCAACAACTAATAATACTTTTAAATAATAAAAAAATATAGAAATCAAATTTTTATCCAATTTTTGTATATGTATTTTTTAAATAATTATCTAAATATTTCTATAAAATTTTAGATCAAATACATAAAAAATTTGCTAAATACAAAGTTGTTTGCTATTTTCAAAAAAAAATATTCTTTTAGGTATTTTTATTGTATTTTTTAATTATTTGAGGATATGTTTGTCAATAACAAAATTTAAGTATATTTTTTTCTATGACAAATTTTTTTAAACACTATGATTCAAGGGTATATCAGTAACATCAATTGTTTTAGGGTCATTATATATATATGAATTAACAAAGTTATGCTACATACCCTCTTGATGTAGGGCCTCTAAAATCTGCAAAGAAAACATTATTAATTATGGAATGTGGTACCATACATAACAATTATGTAACCTTTTCTATTAAAGGCGTGCCCATTATATATTTTGCCTTTGCAGGTTTTTACTTTTTTACTTTTACTTTTAACTGGACACAAGAAACATTTAATTAGTTGTCCAACAATTGTCTTTACCTTGATTTCCTCTTTGTTTGCTTCATTTTGTTTATGCTTTTTATTTTTTTAAAAATTGCATGTGCAAAGAGCAATCATGTGTTTTATAATGAAATCCCCACACTTTACCAAAAGAACAAAAGAGAAAGTGTAATCATTTGTGTCTATTGAGACCACTGACCAGATATCATAGACTACTAACATTTTACTTTGAAGTTTGAGAAAGGGAAATTAAAGGAAAACTAAAACTAATCATATAGTTCAACATTTTTACAATAAATTATAAATAGTGCCACAAATCATTGACTTAGGTCAATATATAGTAGTGATTGGGACAGGCTCTGCAAAGATAATACATAAACCTAAAGAGAGAATCAAACTCTGTTTATTTATTTGTGGATTTAATTAATATATATCTTAAGGACACATGATAAGTTTATTATTAACAAAAAATTTTAAATTTTTTATTTAATAGATACAAAATAAATATAATAAAAATTTAAACTTTTTTATATTTTTAATTTTTTTTTTAATTTATAATTTTAACCTATATTTTTAAAGTTCATGATTGATAAACCCTTTATTTATTTCAGAAAATTTTCTTAGACACTGGTGGCCCCATCTTCACAATAATTTTCGTGGGGGGATACACTGCTAATGTCATGGTACTATGCAATTTATGATGCACACATTTATGTGTAGATTTTCATAAGATCATTTCTCATTTATCAAAGTCCCCACATATTCAGTTTACCCTAAATATGACATGTATGATGTATGTATAACATCATCATACACAAGCACTGAATTATTTAAAACTTTCATTTCATTTTTTTCCCCAACAACATTGCTTTATAATGCAATTTTTTCATTGAGCAGCATGTGAATGAAGTTATATATAGTGCAGTTTGACAAAGAACAATTGCCTTTGTCTAATTTATTGGCTTTGGCATGAAGCTTGAAATGGGTGACATCATGTTAATTTAATTGCAAATGCAATTAGTGGTTTACTTCAAGATAATTTAGGTTGAAAACTTTGTGTAATTAATTACTATTTATATACTCATTATGATTGTTTGGAATAACCCTTTGTTTTATAAAAACACACGTACAACATCTTTTTTGTATGAACTAATCTTCACATCATTTTCTCTCAAGTTTCAACGCAAATTCTCAAATTTGTTGCCACCGAATCAGGAAATTCACTATAGTGCCAACCACTAATTGACGCCTGCTTTTCCAGAATTTATATACATTATATGTTTATGAAATTACTATGGCACCCTGTAAAATTATAAAGGATCAATATTACTTTTAAGATGTGTGTGGTTAAGAAACTGCTAAAATTAATTTATCAATTTAAAAAAACTTAAAAGCCATTCTTAAACAATTGATTAGATTAAAAATACCTATATATTTTCATATAAAAATTAAAAAATATCTCGCATAAATGCTATTGGACAGAGATGGTATTTTTTAAAAAGAAATATAAAAATATTTTTCTCAAATATTATAATAAATATCAATCTTGTTAATATTTTTTAATTTTATTTGTATTTCAAACGTTTTTAAAAAGTCTAAATATTATTCTCACTTTTAATTCTATCAAGGTACTAATGAATATGTATGTAAATTTTTTTAAACTAATTATTTTCTTCAATTTAGTAGGGGAAAAAAAGGATCTTATAGAAAGATATAAGAATTTGAAATAATGACGTGGAATGGAAAACATGATCATAATATGCTAAATCTGTCATGAATTAATTTTTTTATTTTTCTATTTTAAGTTTATTATTTTTAACTATTCTTTATATTTATTCATGGTAAAAAGTAAAAAATATTACAAGAATTTGTCACATACAATATTTATGGCAATATCTTTATTAATAATTTTCAATTGAGTTAAAGTGGAATAACATTAAATCACTTTTGCACTGTCTGAGACAAATATGTGGATAAAAAAGTGTTATACTGTGCATGCTAAAAAAAATGTTTTAAATATACTTTAAAAACATGCAAATATTGCTAATATAGAAGACAACCCTTTGAAACTGCAATACCGGAAAAATTAAAGAAAATCAACCCTCAAGAGGCAGTGTAGTGTAGCGCATGATGGGAAGAGTGGCCTAATTAATTAATTTTATGAAACCAATAACTACATTAACATAAGAATATTTACACCAAAAAGTCAACAAAATTAAAAGCAAATATGAGAAGATAGCATTACAAAATGAGAACCCCACAAGGACCATCACCTAACATTTACATAGTGGGGACAAAATGCCATACATACTTATTTGCAACAACAGCTCAGCCATGCACTCAAACCAGATCTAAGTTGTAACCCTTTCTTCCATCACATATGGATCTGCGAATAGTTGAAAAAGAAATATATATTATATACTACACTTCAGTAAACTTATTCATATGGCATTAAACTATTTGAATAATTACTAGATGGCTATATCATTACTCTTTTTTCCAAGATTTCAACACATTTATATATTTAATATTGAATTTTGCTATCTTATGTCCTAAGACTATATGTTAAAATTACATTTATTGAAAGAAAAAAATTAAAATCTTTTATTATGTGTCTTAAGAATACATATTAGTTAAACCTTTTTAATATTTAAGAATATATATATCATTACTCATAAATATCAAGGGTTTTAACTTAATGGCTTATTAATCTGATTGAAAATGCATAAGCAATTAAGCATAATAAACTACAATCAACTCATTATCCAAGATTCCCGAAGCACAAAACCACGAGGAATTGACAAACCAACCGGGGGAAAGATTCTCAAATAGAGAAACTGCATTGAACAGTCTCTGTTTATATAGAGTGATGATAATGACCTACAATCTTTTCCTAATTGGCTCCAATTAGATTAAATATAATAAAACACATAGTAGGGCCATTAAGGAGACAAGACTGTACTATGGTTTGAAAGTCACTCCTGGAATGTAGGGACACTAACATCAATTGTTTGACTGAAAAAGCCCTAAGATTTGTTCAATTTTTCATGCATACCCCTTATTGGCAGGAACCCCACTATCATTGCAGTGTGTTTACAAATGACAAAGGGAAAAAAAACTCATACAGGTTATTGTCCATTTCTATAGCTTAAAGGGTCTCAATTTTAAACAGTGAGTTTTTTGTGTTGGATGGTTCGTATTCATGCTCATGTCATAGAAACAGGATCTGCCTTTAAAACACACCCAACAGACAACAGCAACCCAGAAAGAATGGATGCTACCAGAGAAAAAAACTAAAACTAAAAATAATTTAACAACTATCTAATATGATTTTGACAAAGGCTTATAACGAGCTATAGACATAAAATGAAAGATCAAAACAATTATGAATTGAAGACTAACTCTTCAAAATGGCAGGCTCTTCGAAGTTGAACTTGCAGTGAGTGATTTAAAATGATCTGAAGGAACAGTATCTTGAGGCAAATTGGCCCTTTTAGCAATCTTCCTCATATTGTTTTGCAGACTCTGCTGGACTAACTGCTTCACTGCTTTCTTCTCCTCACTCATCATCTCCTCCTCCTCGTCCGAACCATCCTTTCCCCCTCCATCCATCTTTGCACAAGACGATGACGATCCGCAGATTGGGGCGGATACCGTTGCGCCTAAATTCCCTCCAAAGCTCCCTGAAACCTGCTTCCCTTTGTCTACCCTCAAACATTCCAATATCCTTGAGGCCCTTTTCTGTGCCAATGTGGTGCCAAGAAGGGACAACTCAAGGAGTGACGACGCAATCCCAGCCTCAATCATGGCCTGCCTATCGCCATAAGATTTGTGTGCCATTATCATCAAAACATAAGATGCCTTTTCTTGGCATTCCGGTGAGTCAGTCCAATTCAACACATCCACAAGGATAGGGAAAGCATCCGGGACGGCACTAGTGGCCTTCCTACCCTCTCTTGTTGACACCAAGTTGCTTAGGATTGCGAGGGCTCGGTTGGTTACTTCCATATCTCCTACGGAGTTTATCAGAAATGGGACCAAGTTGGTTTCCAAAATGAATGAAACATTGCCTGGGAAGATTGAAAGATTGTACATTGCTCTGAGAGCATCTTGTTTGGCTTGGGAGCTTGTTTTATTATCTAAATTCTGGAGGGTTCTAACTAGGAATGGTACTGCTGCAGAGGATCCAATTATTGGTTTGTTCGAATCCAAAGCACTCAATCCGAGAAAGTTTGCAACTATTGCTTCTGAAACTGATGTTTCCACAGAATCTGGAGATTCAATTAGCTTCAACATCTTGTGTACAGACCCAACTTTCACAATAGCAGCTTTATTTCTGCAAAGAAAAATAAAATAAATTTTTTATTAAATAAATCACAGAATTTGGAAATTAACCACGAAAATTTTCATGAAAATTAGTATATGCAAAAGTGGAATGTGAAAACAGAGCAGCAGAGAATCACGAAAAATGTATAAAAAATATTAAAAATCACAGGCTCGTCAGTCCAACTAGCTAATCACCACAAATTAAATGAATGAATGCGCAAAAAAGACAGAGAAAAATGGCCAAATAATAAGAAAAGGGGGAAATGATCAAATTTTATGATTAAGCATGCTAACATGAAGGGAGAAAAAGGTGCTCTTGCAAAGTATAATTGGAAAATAAAACAACAGAAAAGAACACAAAGCTACGATTTTTCTCTTCCCTTCTCAGTTTGAATGCATTAATAGAACCACACACAACAAACAAAAAAAGCATAGGATTCTCATTTCAAGAACAATTAACTGGCCAAAGAAGAAGAATCAATCAATGCGCGCAAATGACCGCAGAATGAAAACTGAATAATGAAAGAAAGATGAGAATAACGAAATTAAAATAGGTTAATCGCGTTGAACAACACAACATGTCTGATCAAGAAAAAAGAAAAGAGAGAGAGAGAGAACGTTGACATTGAAAATGACACATAACAACTCAATCAATACAGTGATACACAGAAAAAGAAAAATAAATTCAAACAATTAAAAGAAGAAGAAGAAGCAGCAGCTCACGCATCGTTTCCGATTCCAAGGTTAAGCAACGCGTAGAGCGAAGCTACCTGAGAATCGAGGTCTTCTAAATCGAGCATGGCTGCAAGCGGCGGAATCGCTCCGAGCATTGCGAACGTCACTCTAACCTCAGCGTCCTCCCTCGCCAGCCTCCTCACGGCGGAAGCTGCGGCTACTCGCTTTACCGGAGGCGAATCCTCCGCCTGAAGCTCCGACACGAGGCGCTTCAGGTCGTCAAGAGCCTCCTCCTTCTTCTTCGTCTCGGTTTCCGCGTCCACCTCCGAATCCGCCATGCTCAGGAGATCCGAGAGCTTCTCGGACCTCACATTGCGCTTCGGGTTAGGGTTAGGTTTCGGGCATTCAGAGTCGGAATCGGATCCGTCGGTGGAGGAGGCTGAGTCGGTGTGATTATTCCGGCGGTAAGCGGCGCCACCGCAGCTGAGGGCGTCGAAGATAATGCGGCGGAAGGAGGCGGCGGAGAGGGAGTTCCACAGGCGGACGTTGCCGCTAACGGTAGCGGCGGAGGACTTTGTAGGGTGGTGGCCGAGAACGAGGGATCCGACGTTGTTCCGGTGACAGTTTGCCATTGTTCGGCGACCTACATTGCAGAGAGAGAAAACGGTTTCGGTTTTTTAAGGAGTAAGAGACCGTTGAGTCCACGCATTGGTTTTGTTCTTTGGCATACTAATTTATACTCTGCTCAACCAACATTTTTTTTCCCCGGAGACACTGTAGTTAATATGCGTGCTCACAAAGCTTCACTGAATATTTTTTTATTTCTATATATTTATTTATTTATTTTCCGTTTTCTGTTGGGGAAAATTGGAAGGATTGGTTGCTATCAAGTACGGACACTTTGCGGCTAAAAATTTGGTGCATGAGTCTCTATATTCTGTACAGCTGTACCAGCAAATATACTGGATTGTTCAAGTAATATATGAGGGAGTTAGGTCGATCCCACGAGAATTGTAGTTTGTAGTAAATTATGATTATCTTGCAGGTTTTAGTAAGGCGGATCAAAAGGTTGATGGATTGAGACAAGGGCAATCAGTAATAGAAATATGGTTAAGGGTTGGAGTTATATTTGTCTTTCTGAATTAATTCTGGTATTACTGTTTTCTTTGCTTGTGAATTATTTCTTCCATGGCGTTGATCGTGTCTGTGTGTCTGACACATTTTGGACACGACATTTATCCGATATTCGTTTGATACGCGTGTTTATTGTGTCCCACCGTATCTTAATAAAAACTAAAAAATTCTTTTCTGGACACACCTAAATACCATCACGTGTCAACATGTCCAGTCTTATTCTTAATATATATTCTTAAAATAAATTTAGATATAGTATATATTATTATTTATTAAAACAAAAAAATATTTTAAATACTTGATATAATTAAAATAAGGCGTTAAAAATAATTACAAAATTTAATTTATATTTTAATATCAATAAAATATCAAAATATCATTACGATTTATCTAAAAAATAATTTATATTTTATATCTATGCGTGTCCTCGTATCATGTAAAATTTTAAAATTTGTGTATCGACATATTCCATATCATATCGTATTCTATGTCGTGTCGTATTCTGTGTATATGTATCAGTATCCGTATATCATAGATCGGTAGAAATAGAAACAAGTCACTTCATGCTTGATGACTTGATGTTATCGAAATGAATAGTCAAAATTATCCTAAAATATCACCCATTTTTTAAATTGATTTTTGAAAAAATTTTAAATTAATTTCGTTTTTAAAAAAAATAAGTTAGCATATTAATTTTTTTGTTATTTTTATTGTTAATGGTATAAAAATTTATTAATATGATATGTTAGATAATGTTACAGTATACATTTAACAAACATTTAACCGTTTTAATTGATTAATAAATTTATAAATTTAAATTAAAAAAATTTAATGTCTTAAAAACTCTTTTAATTTGGAGTTAATTTAATTTAAATACATAAAATTTATTATGTTAACAATTAATATTTAATGTATTGGATCAACAAATTTTATTATCATTAATAATAAAAGTAATAAAAAAATAAATATGACTAACTTACAATTTAAAAAAATGAATTAGAAATATCTTTTTAAAATCAATTTAAGGAACAAATAATTTTTGAAGGACAATTTTAACAAGTTACTTATTATTAATATATCAATCTTGTATTGTAGATTTGTAGTTATTACATATTAGACATAAGGTTTGGCAAGGATGGACCGTTAGAAAGTCTACTTTGACCCTAAACTTGTTAACGACTATATTAGTAAATAAAAATTTTACGTTGAGTTAAAATTTTAAGTGGGTTTAAAAACTAATAAATATTTTTTGGTGACCACTCAAATAAAGATGTCTATTTTATTTTTTGCTAAAAATATTTTTATGTTGTGTTTTAATTAATTTCTGTATAATTTATTTGGTGTTTCTCTCACATATTATTAAATTTCTTAAAAAAAATTTCTTTTCAAAAAAAATAAAAAACATTTAATTTAGACTAAAATAAAAAAAAGTAATAATTTAACTATTAAATTTTTTTAAATTATTTATATAAAAAAATATATCACATTCATCAAAATATATATATAAAACAAGTTCAAGCCTCTTAAAATTTTTATAAATAAAAAATAATTAATTTATATTCGTATAATATATAAAATAATTACTATATTATTATTATATTATAGATTAAAATTCACTAATTTAAATTTTCTTTTCATTTTTAATATAAGAATTAGAAATAAATAAAATTTTTATAACTAAATGTAGTGAACAAAATATATATAATATTAATTAGTTCTTAAAAAATTATAAAAAATAGTTTTTTTAGTTTAGTAAAATAATTATTTATTAAAGTAGACAAATTAATTATTTTTTTTTCATATACAATCTTTTTAAGACATAAAAATAATTAATTAGGACATTGGTTAAGATAATTAAAGTCACTATTTCATTAAATTTTTAATTTAAAGAGAAATCCTAGTTAATTTTGGTATAAAAATTTTGAATTTGAAAACATTGATAAAAATTATGTTGAATTTTACTTTATTTTATTCTCATTTAAATTAATCACTACATAAGTTAAAGTTCTGTTTTGAAATTATATTCGAACTTTAATATGATTTTTAAAGTTTTAATTTACTTAGTTTGATTTTTCAACTTAGGTATCCGTGACTCATATTAGGGTTTTAAGTGTTTAGTTGAAAAAAAATTAAGGTAAAAAAAATTCAATTGTCAAATCAAATAGTCGCTAGAACATATAATATAGTCGTCGTTATTCCATCTCAGCATGTTGTTAACGATTTTGTGAGACTGTGACAAAAATAATATCAGGAACCAACGTGAGTTATAACTATTAAGTTGGGAGACTAAATTGAGTAAATCAAAATTTTTGAAATTAGATTGAAATACGAACATAATTTTAGAGACCAATAAGTATTATCTCTTTGTTGACAATTAAGTTGTTTTAATGGTAATTAAGATCTAATAATGATTTATAATAAAAAAAAGTAGTCTTTTGTAACAATGAACCTATAGTAGTAGTTAGGGGTGTTTATAGATTAAATCATATTCATAAATCCACAGTATTTATCCGTATCTGATCTGTAATTTGTGGATATGATCTTATCTGTAAGATGATCGGATTGGATCGAATCGGATCCACACTCTAATCAGATAGAAGTAAATATGTTTTAAAAAATCGGATCTACACTCTTTTTATTATTATTATTATTATTATTATTATTATTATTATTATTATTATTATTAATTATTATTATGTATATTAAAAAATAACAGACCAAATTATTGCCATAACATAATAGAAGTACGGAAGTGTTCTTCTCTAATGGAGAAAACAAAATTCTTTTTAATAGTTTATTTAACGTTTAGTAAAATAAAAATAAATTTTATTAGAATAAATTTTAATACGAGTTTAATATTTTTATTCATCATAAAATATTTATATAATTACTCATAGATAAATTTTAGAAAAAAAAAACATGATTTTTAATTTTATTTTTAAATAAATTTTATTTTTAATTTTAAATAAATTTTAATTTTATTTTTTAATAATATTAATTTTTTACCGTATATAATTATTCAATTTTTTTTAATCATATATAAATAAATTACTCTTAATAAGATTTTTTTGTGTTATTGATTTTTTTTTTAAATAATTAAACTTTTCACAACAAAAATAATAAAAGAATTATGGACGAAAAAAATTAACCATCATGATAATTTTTTATATTTTTATTAATATTTTAATTATAAACATAAATATAATTTGATTATATTATTTTTGAAATGTGACTATAAATGTAGATAAAATTTGGTTATATTACTTATATATAGTTTCATTGTATTGTATTGCTTATAAAGTTAGATTATAATTATGATAATATAATTGTTCTGATATTTTTATATGTGTGACTAATTAGTGGTGTTAAAATATTATTCTTAATTATAAATAAGATTTATAATTTAAAAAATAAAAAATTCAATTAAAAAGATAAGAAAAATATAATGTTAAAATATTCTAACTCTTTAAAATAAAAATATTCGAAATTCAATAAAAAATAATTTAAAATTTAAACTACTCAATAAGAATTTATATTCAATGTGTTTTGTATTAAATATATTTGATAACCTATTATATTATATTGGTTGAAATTATCTTTTATAATGTTAATTTTTTAATAACACTTTATTATAAAAACCATTTTTTAGAATATTTTAAAAACTAATTAATATTATATATATTTTATTACACTATATCTTATTATAAAAAAATTATTTATTTCTAATGCTTATATTAAAAATGAAAACAAAATTTAAATTAGTGAATTTTAATCTATAATATAATAATAATAATAATAATAATATAGTAATTGTTTTATATATTGTACGAATATAAATTAATTATTTTTTTATTTGTAAAAATTTTAAGATCTTGTTATATATATATATATATATATATATATATATATATATATATATATATATATATATATATATATTGGTGAATATGATATATTTTTTATATAAATAATTAAAAAAATCTAATAGTTAATCTATTACTTTTTTGGTTTTAATCCAAATTAAATATTTTTTATTATTTTTGGAAAGAAAATCTTTTGATAAATTTAATAATATATGATGAGAAACACTGAATAAATTATACAGAAACTAATTAAAACACAACATAAAAACATCTTAAAAAAAAGATGAAATAGGCGAGTGGTCACCATAATTTTTTTACATATTTATTGAAAAGATTTGGTAAATTCAAAATGGAATAATGGATTGGATAAGGATGTGTGCATAATGTTTTCAAAGAAAAAAAAGAGTTCAAATAATAGAATAAGTAAATTCTTAGATCTTTGTTATTTTTAAATATTATATATAAATAAATAATAGAATAAATAAATCATGTTTTATTTTTTTATTTAAATAAATTAATTTTATTTTTTGTTAGTCTTGCTAACTAAATAAATTGTAAATGATAATTTTTATATATTATTATTTTATTTTATTCATGATATGTATTATTATTTATTTATAAAATTATTTTATTATTTTGCAAGAACAAATTGTATAATAATTGAATATTACATATACATGTCAATAAAGTTAAAGTTACTAGTATATCTTTTATTCATTATATGTCTTTTACTATTATGAATATTTGATTGAAATTATATATTTAGTTTTTTTTATTTTATCATTAAAAATAGTAATATAAAATATTTTTAGTAAATTATTAAACATGATTTTCTTAAATAATTAGTCTAGTTTTGTCTCTGCTTATAAGCTTTAGTTTTTGGATGAGTGATTTTATTTAAGGGTGACAATATTGGTAGGGTTTGATAGGGTTTAGATCCAACCTTAACCCTATCTGCTAGTTAAAATTTGTATATAAATTTAACTCTATTCTATCTGTCGGTTAATAATATTCCAACACTAACCCTATATATTCACCCATTCTTAACTTGTGGGTATCCAACCCTACTTGCGAGTTACAAAAAAGATTTAACATTATTATATAACTTGACGATAATTTAAAATATAACTGACTTTGATTTAAAAAAGAAAAATATTAAATTATCAATTAATGATCTTTTTTTAGTGGCTAAGTATCTTTTGTATTTAGTGATAGGTCTTTGATTCAACATCCACTACATATGCATATATAACGTACGAGTTAATCAGATAGAGTTGAGACTCAAACCCATATCGGCATATCCTATCCGACCCGCACGAAAATTTTACCCACACTCTATCTTATTCGTTAGGAATCGAATTAACACCAAAAGTAAAAAAATAGTATAAACCATGATATAAATAAATAAGAAGGAAATGCTCAAACAACTTTAAAATAGGCTCTTGTTTAAGATTAATTTATTTTTTTATTAATTTAAATTTTTTAGATGAAAAATTTTATAAAAATTTATATTTAAAAATTATTATACAAAACTTAGTATATATATGTATATATCTTGCATGCTAATTTTAAACAAGTCTAGACCGGTTTGATAATAAGCTTCACAAGCCTAACAGATCCTTACATCTTAACATTAAAAAGTTATAACATTTGTCTAAGCTTTAGAATTTTCCCATCAAGCTGGGCCGCTTGGCCTGATTCAATTTTTAATTTGGTCGATTTTGGTGCAAATCCTAGAATCACACTTGATTTGCAAGTTTTTTTTTTTCATTTTTTAAATATTAGTTTTTACTCTAGTTTTTAATTTTAAACAAAATTTTATAATCTTAGCTCCATATTTAGTTTTTTCTAATTTATTATTGATAATTTAAACTGTCTTTTTAATCATTAGGATATGTATTTATTATTAGCATTTAGCATTTTGCACCACCACTCGTTATTTAACAATTAGTTTCAGAATAACTAAATTATTAATTTTCACGTTAAAAAAAATCATAACTGAAATTAGCAAAATATATAACTAGTTTTTAAGAAAAAACAATTAAAGAGTGCTGGTGGATCTTGACTAATCCAAGAGAAAAAAGATTCATGTCCTTTCTAAAAGCATTTGTCATGCATGCATACATACTTGGCCAAAAATGAAGGACCAGAACTTCTGGGTTCTGACAAGCTTCTCGATAATGTTGTGATTTCAGCAGTTCCAAATCATTTGATAAATAAGTGCTAATAAAGTAATTAACTAATTACTCGTCAGTTTCCAAATAAGAAAGGTTAGAATAGAAGAACCATGCATGCATGTAACCCGTTTTAACCCTCTCATGCAAGTGTGTGAAAACTAAGAAATAGAAAAGATATTGATAAGAGGAGGCATCATCATTATAACTCACAATATAAAGGTGGCTTCGGTGCTAACTGCATGCTTCCGGGCGGTCGCTACCCACTTTATATACGCCCTTAATTAATCTTGTATTCTTGTGTTTGTGTGGTACCGTCTGGAGGCCATGATGTCATGATGGTGTTGAAAAAAATTTAAAATTTTTTTATTTACTCAATTGTTTTATTAAGTATGATTTTTTATTATTTAATACTTTTTATTTATTTTTTTTATCTCACTTAAAAAATATATTATGAGAGATTACGCTTAATAAAAATAATTGAAAAAAATTTAAAAAATGCATTCTCTAGTAATATACATGCATTTCTTTCAAAGGATTAAAATAACATATTTTTGAATGAGAAAAGGTTAAATTGATCTATGATCTTTTGGTTTGCAGAAGTTTTTAATGATTTAAAAATACGTTTAAGTCTTTGACCTTTTTAAAATCTAAACACATCGATTCTTGAGTCTATTTTGTCCAATTTTAAAAATTTTATCATGTGTGTATGCATATGAACTAGGTTAGTATATACAACAAAGGGTTTTTTTCGTTAAATTTGACAAACCCAAGTGAATATAAGAGGTTGATATATTCAAATTTTAAAAAAGTCAAAAATTTAAATATATTTTTAAATCTTTTAGAAGTTAAATATCCGTGAATCAAAAGGTCAATAACCTATTTTTTCTTTTTTTCTTTTTTGAATCTATTTAATCAAAATAATACAACACATATATATATATATATATATATATATATATATATATATAATTATTATTTCATTCTTTCAAATTAGAAAGAGTATGTTATTTTACATTTGTATTTTTTAAATAAAGAGGTAAAAAATATCATTTAAGGAATTAAAAATAAAATTAAAATAAATTAAATATTAAAAATATTTTTTTTAAATTAGAAATTTAAGAGACAGAAGGCATATTTTTTGGGTTTGATTTTGATGGATTTTATATATAATATATCAAAACTTAATGCTTTAATAAAGAACTTTTTTTAGTTATAAATTTTCTATAAATATGTGCACTATTAAGTAATCTTTTAAAATGCTTTTGTTTTGTGACACGGTGTACAAGTCAATTTGATAATACTAGTGTTAAACCCGTGCGATGCACGGGCTTATATTTAAATTTGATAAGTTAAATTAAAAATAATATTTTATAACTATATATTTTTTTAAATTTAGTATAACACTATCATCGTAGTTATATAATAAACGTGTTAAATATGTTGTTTTATCTTTATTCAAAGTAAAATATAAATAGAAAAGTTTGAAGTTTATAATATTCTTAAACCATAAGGAGGGAGACATGAAAAAAATAAGAACATATATAACTGTAATAATAGCATGTTAATTTTACACTAAATTTTGTATAAAAAGCTAATAAAAATTTATCGATCGATAACCTAGTATCTTACTAACTTCATTAGAAAAGCAATTGGCATAGGATGTTGTGCTCCTTGTTACACATTTCATTTCAAATCTGAAAAAAGAGTTATAGATAAATTAGTAATATCTATAGTAAATATTTGTACAAAAGTATAAATCATAACATGCTATTAAAATAAAAATAATATTATTCTTACCTAAATATTATTAAAAACCTCTTTGAACACGACATTTGTTGTTGATGACTTTGGATTGCCGTCTTCATCTAGAATTAAAACCCTGAGGCCACTGCGACTCTTAACTCTTGACAAAGCAACATAAAGTTGTCCATGGGTAAACACTGATTTTGACAAATAAAGCCCTACATGTGATAATGATTGACCCTGACTCTTGTTAATGGTCATTGCAAAGCATACTGTCAATGAAAATTGTCTCCGTTGGAACTTAAATGGCAATCCTGAATCTGAAGGGATCAAGTTCATTCTTGGAATGTACACTTTATCTCCAATATTTCTACCGGTCACTACTGTCGCTCCAATTACATTGCTGCCAAGTTCGTTAACTATTAATCTTGTCCCGTTGCATAAACCTGCAAGTTCAGCTACCTCATTAATAGCTGCAATGAATTCCCTATCATCGCACAGTAGTCCCATGGAATAGCAAGCATCTTGGAAGCTAGAATATGTAATTCCATTAACTGTCCTAATAGACTCATATGTTGTGCAACCTCTCTGAACAGCTAACAAAATTCTCATATAATAAATATCACCTGTACCCGGTGGAACATAATTTAACCTCCCGATAGAATACCCTCTTTTGCGTGGATGCCACACCCTTGATTCTCTATCATAAACAAATTGATTTGGAAACTCAGCATACGTCAAAGTTTGACCTGCTTCAAATTTTTTATTGGCCTCCATCCATGCTAAGAACATTGTACATTTTCCTTCCTCTTCTTCCACGATTTCTTCAAGATCGTCATCATCTTTAAAGATGATATTTTGCTCTCCAGGCAAATGAAAGGTTAATCTCATCACTGAAGGCCACCTTTGATGAATATCATACGCTAAGGTTCTCCACACAGCCTCACATGCAGACAAATATCTGCAATCATAGAATTGTTTGATCTCATCAATAACCTGAGCATCCTCTCCACTGGAAGCTTCCTTTGTAACTCCAACTGCTACCCTGTCTGGACCTTTATTCACATACTTGAACAAATATTTGATAGCATTCGACTTGTTGCAGTACTCTACATTAACATGCGCTTGATAAGACATCAGTAGATATGCATTGTATGGAACCACATTCCTATTATCCATATGGACTCCCTTCTTCTCAGTAACCACCCCTGTGTCTCGTCTTCTATATGATGGGTATCCACTATCATCGATAACTGTGGTTTTACTGAATGTCTTGGGATAATATTTGGTGCAGTACCCATCTTTCATGCAGGGAGATTTTGAGAATGCTCTACCACATGGTCCATGAATCATATATGTAGATACAGCTCTAAACAATTTTGGATGCTGAGCAGGATCTGGCAACTCTGAAGATATTAATTGATCAATTTGAGTTGTCGTTGTTATCTTATGGTCTCCACTTAACCACAAAAGAATGTGAGCATGTGGTAGACCTCTTTTTTGGAATTCCACCGTATACATCCCTTATACCAAAAAGACAAAAAAAAAGTTATATGTTATATTTAAACTATCTATTTTATGTATGTGCTTTGATAAATTAAGGGTGATAATAAAAAATCAACAATACGTTAAGTAAGAAAATATTTTGCCATTTATTTTATAACAATCTAAATGAATATTTCTCTAAAAATAAGGTCGGATGATGAGCAATACCTGCATCTAGCACTCCAAATGGAATTCCTTGCTTAAGATCCGAGATTATCATGTCAAGCTTAATTTTGAATACTCTACATGATATATCCGGCCGGTCTTCAACCTTTAAGTTCCTTGGATTGTTAACCCTGCCAATCTCTTGCCAACTTGAGTTACATGTCATTGTGATGAAGAGGTCTGGATATCCATATTTCTTACAAATTGCCATAGCATCTTGACAATTATTAAACATGTATCTCATGCCACCAGTGAAGGACGCAGGTAGGATGATACGCTTACCTGCTTTAGAAGCACGTGTCTCACCCCTAACAACTGCATCTTGAATCCCTTTGTATATATCACTCCTCACCTTGGTTTGGTTGTTTCGGTAGTAGGTCAACCTTTGTGCTTCAATCATAGAAAAGCAATCAACCAAGAACTGCTGAAATAATCTTCCACCATTGACAATGGTTGCATACTCGACCTTTCTCTCTTGTATTCTAAATGCTATGAACTCCCTTAAACTCACACGCTGTCTCTTTCTATTTTCATGAGCCCTATGAGATTCTCGCAAAGGAATGTCTTCTTGGTAGCCATCTTCACCGTAAGGAAACATCATAGGGTACTGAAGAGGAATAAATGCGGTGTGTGTATCATGAATCCTTTGCAGATGTCCAGACTTTAATTGAACTATAATATCACGCCCTGCATCTCCAGAATCAAAATCTCCTACTATTAGAGCTGCGACCTCGTTAGAAGATGGTAAATTGTAGACTCTTGCATCCTTTGATCTTTTTCGGTACAACCGTAGTCTTATATTTGCGATATCTCCTTGATTCAGGTAGTTTCTCACTATCCTAAATGTGTGAGCAAGAACATTATGTTGATCGATCATGTCCTTGAGATCTAGAACTAAGGACTGGTCAATGTTGTTGTTGTTTGTTCTTGAACTGTATAAAACATCAATTGAAAAATATTAGTATTCATAATTAACCAAAATCAAAGTACGAACTACCTAAATAATTTTTTAATCAGTTTGGAATGCATGATACAAACCTGAAAATCTCTATCCTGTTTGAGACCTCATTTTCTGTATCATAAATATATAACTGCGCAAATTTTGGTCTTTGTCCCTCAATTGGTACCAAGCTTCCAATTCTGTGGTAGTTTTGTCCACTCACAATGAACTGGGGAGGACCTGTCCCATCATTGATAGAGGTCTCTATTTTACCTCCGAGGGACGTGAAGCAAAACATGCTATTATAAGTTCTTATATTATCCTTAAAGTGTTTGCTTCTCTGGTCTGCTCCAGATAATAAACCTTGCAAGAGCTGAGGTGGACGTTGCAAAAACGGCAATTGTACCTTCCCTCGCATACAACATATTGAGAACTCAATATTGGATCCTGTTTTAGACTTTTCTGATCTCTCCTCATACCACATCATGGCGTCGCAATGCCGACAAAAAAATTCTGGGTCACCAATATCTATCACATCTAATAATCACCAAGATAATAAATTATGTTTCAGTTATATCTGAAAAAAATACTTTATATAAAAATATATCTTTCTTTCACCATGTTAGGTATAAAAATAATATTTATAAAAGATTACCGAATACTGCTATTTATAGATTAAAAAGATGAGATCATATAATACAATTTTTTTGTGCCAACCTCAAGGTTTAAGTTTTATATGCACACTAATCAAACAATAAGAATTACAATATATCAATGTTCAAATACAAAAATCATAATATATAACCATATCTTAGTTTGAATTTTAAAAACTTGAACACTAAACGATAATTTTTTGTTTATAAAAAGCATAACAATAGTAAATAATAAACTGTTGATATTGCTACTTCTTAGATTACCTGTATTCTCAGCAACATCGAATATGGCTGGGTATTCAATTTGCACAGAATCATCTAATATAGTCGTGTTTTCAGTAATATCCTCAACTTCTTCAAAAATTTTTGAAAGATTTATAGCCAATTCCTTCAAGAATGTTTTTCTTTGTCTCAGGTGTCTTCCTTTTTCAGCTATGCACACTTCTTCTAATTCTTTAGTATCTAAATTTGAATTAGATTTACTTGCTCCTGTAATCATTAGAGATAGTAAATCAAGCACTTTATATTATAAAAAAAAGAAAAATGAATATATATTAAATGTTTGAATCAGCTGAGTTATGAATATATATTATGAAAGTAGTATTAAAGATAAAAGAAGTAGAATTTTAGCTTTATGATAATTACAATCTATCATGCTTATCTTACCATGTCTCTTTTGAAGTAGCATAGTCTTTCTATTCAGTCTTGCATCCCTTTGCAATCTAATTCGATTTGAGTACTCCAATGAATCTATAATAATTATTTAGCATATATCAAAGATTGTTTTCAAGAGACCAATTGAAAAGTTAAATGTTTGGTCTTTAAGTAATAAAAGCATATATTAACATACGCTGGCTTTGCAACTGGTCGATATTGTTTGATGTTTGTTGAAGCTGTTGTTGACTTGTCTGATGACATGGGCTATCATATGCTTCGCATGTGATACCTGAATTACTAATATCACTAATATTGGAACATCGTTCCTTTTCACCTACAGAGTGTAGATTAGTAGTTGGAGACCTTGATCGATATGGTGTTGGGTTATTATCTAATAAGATAACTCGAGATATTAGTTTTTTGAACATATTTTTTGTTAAAGTTTATAATTGAATAAATAGTAGGAAAATCAAAATACATAAAGTGCATGTACATTCACATAAGTAAGTTCCAAAAAAAATCATCCAAAAATTAACCTGTATTGAGTCCATTTGTAATGTTCGACAACACCGATTGAAAATGCACATCATTGGAACCATCACTCGAATTTCCTGTAATTTTTTCATAAACAAATTTAGTAACATATTACAAAAACAATGTAAATTAATAATTTATTACTTGTCAATAGCTAAATAATATATAGAAAATATTGTATTTTATGGGCTTTCATTCGTCCAAAATACTCATGACATGTTAGTTATTTTTTGTATGAAGTCTACCTTGAATTGTGGTCCGCTTTGTATTTTCTTTGTCTTTTAATATCAATTTTCTCTTCGATCTTGCTTCTCTTTGGACTTCTTGCATCTTTCAATATATACCTGGAAATACCAAATAAATAATTTTTTTAACTAATTAAAAATATATATACCTTATACCTAATACATTTTTATTATCAATTTTTTTATATTATTAAAAAAAATAAAGTACACAGGAGTACACATATGGCGGCGTTTGTTTTTGGTATACATATCGATCAAAACATAGATACGGGAGTACATAGGAGTACATGTATAGTGCTTGAATACTGAGACAAAAATGATGAAAGACATGGTATGGATTTAAACATATTTTATGGAAAATAATATATATTTTTATGGAAAATAATAATGTATGGATTTAAACATATTTTATGGAAAATAATATATATTTTTTTTCAAAAGTATCTTTTTTCAAATAAATATAAGTTTAATCTCACGATCAATAAATTCAACTTACAGAAGTAAAAAGAGAGAAAAAGATGAAAGTACCTCTATTGTTGTGCTGAGATAATATAAAAAATAACAATGTAAACGAAGTAAACAGAGAAATTTATAAATGTGACAAATCAAAAAAATTTAAATTTAAAAATCAAAACGGTTAAGAAGTCACTTAATTAGGAATTAGTATTAGAATTTTAAATTTCAAATTTTTAAATAGAGTTTCCTAATTAGCTAGTTTATTTAAAAAATTTTAAATAAACTTTCTTAATTAAACGTTTGTTGTTTATTAAGAATATAGAAATTTGTTAATTTACAAATAATTTTTATTAGTTTTGTCATAAATAGTATCAATCCTATTATTTATCGATAAAAATAATAAAATTAAATATAATCTAAAAATTAATAATATCGTAAATTTAGAAAAAAATATTTAAAAAGAGAGAAAAAGATGAAAGTACTTCTATTGTGGAGAAATAATCTAAAAGATAATAATAAAAATTTATAAATATGGCAAGTAAAAAAATTTAAATTTAAATATTGAAATGGTTAAGAACTTACTTAATTAGAAATTAGTATTAGAAATTCAAATTTAAAATTTTTAAATAGAATTTTCTAATTAGCTAATATAAATTTTAAATTTTTAAATAAAATTTTCTAATCAAACGTCCGTTGTCTATTAGGAATATAGAAATTTGTTAATTTAAAAATAATTTTTTTTAGTTTCATCATAAACAGTATTAACTTTATTATACTTTTTCTAAAATTTAAACAGTATTACATTTTTTTAAATAGTATAAATAATTTCACGTCTTAATAAGACTGATAATTCTATTTACTTTATTATACTCCTTTGTAATTAGCATAATAACTTATAAATTATATAAATTCTTAAAAAATATTGTCAAATTGTTTACGTAAAAATTAAAAAAAAAAGTATATTTGAATTTAAATTTAAAATTCTAAACATAATACTTTAATTATAAATTATAATTAGATTTTTTTTAAAAAAATAAATACACATTAAAAATTAATAACTAACTTAATTGTATCAACAATAATTCAAAGAAAAAATTTATAACTTTATGACATTAAATATTAAATTAGATATTATCAGAATATCAACGGTGAAAATCAAATTAAAAATAAAACCACAAGTAATAACCAAATAACTTCAATTTATATTTAAAAAAATTCTAAATTCCAAACATAAAAATAGAAAAGAACCAAAAGAAAAATAACAACTCAAGAAAAGATAATGTTTCCACCAAAACAAACATATGCTTGACATTATTCTATAAGATAGACTCTAAAAGGGATTCCAAAACATGTGTATCCAAATTCTCAAGTTTCTTTCTCAATCTTGATCTTCTTGGAAGTTGAGGTATCACCTTCTACCTTCGATTCTTCCCACTCCGAGCATAATGTTTAATGTTAAAAAAGTAACTACCAATAAAATAATATCAAATTATATATATTTTATATTTTTAAAATTTAAAATTTAATAATAAAATTAAAATATCAAATACAATTTAAAAAATTAATAATTAATTAAATATTTTAAATTTATAACAAATAAATCGCGGAAAGAATGCTTTTTATTATTTTTTTTAAATTTGAATCTTTTTTTTTAAATCAATCCGAAGTGATTTATTTTAAAAAAATTTAAATTTAAATAATTAGACGTTTAAAAACGGTGGCTTTGAATCTAAAACATTTTAACTAAGCTTAATGTTAGTTAAGATACATTTGTTACTTATTAATATTAATAAAAATATTTATAATAAAATAAGTTAAAATAATAATTTAAAAAGATGAGATTAGCAAAATTTGTATATTTATAAAAATAAATAGATAATTACCCATCATCAATCTCTAATTCGATAACAGTATATTTGGTAGATTTGTCATCCTTTTCAAGAGTCTTCTCATTCCCAATTTCAGCAAGATATCCAACAACATCTGAAATGATTTAAAATAAAAAAAATTATTGTCAATAAATTTGTTAAAAAAAACGCAGAATAAATTATCAATAAAATAAATAATTATACTTTTTCTAAAATAATAAATTTACCAACTAAATAGGTGCAATCATACCCAGGAGCATTGAGAGTGTCAAAACTCACAAACTTAAATCCATATCGTGGGATACTCGACAATTCTGGAAGTCTGTGCACATCAGTACGTTGGTTTAAATTAACCACGTATTCATGATGTGTAGTCTTGAAGTAACCCTTATTGAGTCCAACACCAAAATATCTTATTTGGTAAGATATTCCTTCCTCCAGCAAATTCACGAATCGAGACACAAAAGCCTTCTTAACTGAGGCGTGTATTTTTCCTCCCTAGAATTAATGAACAAAAAAAACGATTAGATGGGAATAAACAAATAAATTTAAAATATAAATAATATAAATTTTAAATAAAATAGAAAAAACATTAGTAGAAAACTCACGTCTTCATCGAGCCAAACCATCTCAATTGAGTATGGCAATGGAGAATTTCCGTAGCTTGGCAGTGTCCATAACCGTATCACTCGTATACGTACACACAAATTGTCGATTGTAGGATTGATGTCAGCAATTTTGTGAATACTAGCCATTAGAATAAATAGAGAGACTTTAGATATATGTAAAGAAAGGGATTGATGTACTTTAAATTGTGGTGCTTTACATCTCTCGTAACTTATACTTTTATAGTTGCATCATAACTAATATTTTTTAAATTTGGTTTACTTTAATTTAAAATTTAAAAAATAACAAACTAAATAAAACAACCAAAACTTAAATTTTAAAAATAACAACATAAACAAATTATAATTTAAAAATTCTAACATAACGTAAATTTTTATAATAATATAATAATATAATAATTTTTATAATAATATAATAATATAATAATATTAGTACGTAACAATCGAAGAATAATTAACGTAAATTTTTTTAAAACTCTAAATTTCTTTAAAAAAATTTATGTAGCTGCAATTTAAAAAAAAATTAAAATTTTAAAAAATAATGCTAAAAAGAATTAACAGATATTTAAAAAATAGTGTTATAATATAAAAAAGAACAACCTAAGTAAAATCTAAATAAAATTAAAAAAATAACAATTTAAATAAAATAATTTGAAATTTAAAAAATAACAACCTAACTAAAACAACCCAAACAAATAAAATAATTTAAAATTTAAAAAATAACAACCTATGTAAAACAACCCAAACTTAAAATTTGAAAATAACAACTTAAGCAAATAATAATTTATAATTTATAAATATAAATCTAAAAATTTCTAGTCACGACACGTAAGCAAATAAACTTCCAGACTTAACGTATGAGCGCCACGTCAGCAAATTGGCTCCCTATTTGTATTACTACTAGTGTTAAACCCGTGCGATGCACGGGCTTATATTTAAATTTGATAAATTAAATTAAAAATAATATTTTATAATCATATATTTTTTAAATTTAGTATAACACTATCATCATCGTTATATAATAAACGTGTTAAATATGTTATTTTATCTTTATTCAAAGTAAAATATGAATAGAAGAGTTCGAAGTTTATAATATTCTTGAACAATAAGGAGGGAGATAAAAAAAAAGAACATATATAACTATAATAATGGCATGTTAATTTTACCCTAAATTTTATATCAAAAAGCTAATAAAAATTTATCAACAACCTAATATCTTACTAACTTCATTAGAAAATCATTGGATGTTGTGCTCCTTGTTACACATTTCATTTCAAATTTGAAAAAAGAGTTATAGATAAATTAGTTATATCTATAGTAAAGATTTGTACAAAAGTGTAAATCATAACATGCTATTAAAATGAAAATAATATTATTCTTACCTAAATATTATTAAAAACCTCTTTGAACACGACATTTGTTGTTGATGACTTTGGATTGCCGTCTTCGTTTAGAATTAAAACCCTGAGACCACTGCGACTCTTAACTCTTGACAAAGCAACATAAAGTTGTCCATAGATGAACATTGATTTTGGCAAATAAAGCCGTACATGTGATAATGATTGATCCTGACTCATGTTAATGGTCATTGCAAAGCATACTGTTAATGAAAATTGTCTCCGTTGGAACTTAAATGGCAATCCTGAATCTGAAGGGATCAAGTTCATTCTTGGAATGTACACTTTATCTCCAATATTTCTACCGCTCACTACCGTCGCTCCAATTACGTTGCTGCCAAGTTTGTTAACTATTAATCTTGTCCCGTTGCATAAACCTGAAGTCTG
Organism: Arachis hypogaea; assembly: GCF_003086295.3. Classification (NCBI taxonomy): domain Eukaryota; kingdom Viridiplantae; phylum Streptophyta; class Magnoliopsida; order Fabales; family Fabaceae; genus Arachis; species Arachis hypogaea. The sequence goes on along the minus strand of NC_092051.1, from coordinate 145,506,847 downwards.
GTCTATGTTTCGCAGTAGCATTACAGCGACTCCTGGCTTCAAAGTCAACTTGTGATTGAGTAGTCCCGAACATTTGATGTCATTTAGAAACTCTGATGTGAACCACTCTTGTTTTACATCTTCATTCTCATCAGCTTGACATGTTGTGTCAGAGCTCAAATACTCCTTTTCCATCCCTGAAAAGATTGTCAAGACAAAATCGTTTACCTTCTCGACACTCTTAAGTGTGGGTGCAAGAATTGCTCTACTCTGAAAATATATGTAATCTGACATGTTTTGCAACAAATTTGGATATGCAAAGTCTACCAAATGAGAGAGAGGATCATCAGTAGTTGTAATCAATAGATCATCTGAAATTTTAACTTCTGATTCATCACCAACAACAGAGATAATATTTCCATTTCCAACATCAAGTATCTAATTAGCAAATATCTTCATTTCACCTTCATCTTGATCCAAAGAAGACATTAGAAGCCTCATATTCGTATGCAGTTTCAGAACCTTACAAAATGACCAAAACTGGGATGAGTTAATAGCGGATGCTAATATATCATGTCTACTTCCTTTCAGAATCACCGGAAGGTATCTGTCTGAAATCACTTCCTAGAACAACAATCTTACCACCAAATGGTTTATGTGTCTTATGTTGATCGGTAACTGACATAAGATTCCTGAGCGTCCGATCAAGTGCTTCAAAACGGCAGTTGTACCTTTCCTCGCATACAACATATTGAGAACTCAAAATTGGATCCTGTTTTGGACTTCTCTGATCTCTCCTCATACCATATCATGGCGTCGCAATGCCGACAAAAAATTCTGGGTCATCAATATCTATCACATCTAATAATCACCAAGATAATAAATTGTTTTAGTTATATCTGCAACAAATAATTTATATAAAAATATACCTTTCTTTCACCATGTTAAGTATAAAAATAATATTTATAAAAGATTACCAAAGAATGCAATTTATAGATTAAAAAGATGAGATCATATAATACAATTTCATTGTGCCAACCTCAAGATTTAAGTTTTACAATAAATCAATGTTCAAATACAAAAATTATAATATATAACCATATCTTAGTTTGAATTTTAAAACTTGAACACTAAACGATAATTTTTTGTTTATAAAAAGCATAACAATAGTAAATAATAAAGTGCTGATATTGCTACCTCTTAAATTACCTGTATTCTCAACAACATCGAATATGGCTGGGTATTAAATTTGCACAGAATCATCTAAAATAGTCGTATTTTCAATAATATTCTCAACTTCTTGAAAACTTTTTGAAAGATTTGTAGTCAATTCCTTCAAAAATGTTTCTCTTTGTATCAGGTGTCTTTTTTTCAGCTATGCACACTTCTTCTAATTCTTTTTTTAGTATCTAAATTTGAATTAAATGTACTTGCTCCTGTAATCATTAGAGATAATCCATCAAGTATTTTATATTATAAAAAAAGAAAAATGAATATATGTTAAATGTTTGTGATAATTACAATCTATCATGTTTATCTTACCATGTCTCTTTTGAAGTAGCATAGTCTTCCTGTTCAGTCTTACATCCCTTTGCAATCTAATTCGATTTGTGTACTCCAATGAATCTATAATAATTATTTAGCATATACCAATGATTATTTTTAATAGAACAATTAAAAAGTTAAATGTTTGGTCTTTAAATAATAAAAACATATTAACATAGTAACTGGTAGATATTATTTGATGTTTGTTGAAGATGTTGTTGACTTGTCTGATGACATGAACTATCATATGCTTCATGTGTGATATCCGAATTACTAATATCACTAATATTGGAACATTATTTTTTTTATCTACAGAGTGTAGATTAGTAATTGGAGACCTTGATCAATGTGGTGTTGGGTTATTACCAATAAGATAACTCGAGATATTAGTTTTGAACATATTTTCTGTTAAAGTTTATAATTGAATAAATAGTAGGAAAATCAAAATATATAAAGTGCATGTACATTCTCATAAGCAAGTTCTAAAAAAAATCATCCAAAAATAAATCTGTATTAATGCTATTTGTAATGTTCGACAACACCGATTGAAAATGCACACCATTAGAACTATCACTCGAATTTCCTGTAATTTTTCATAAACAAATTTAGTAACATATTACGAAGACAATGTAAATTAATAATTTATTACTTGTCAATAGCTAAATAATATATAGAAAATATTGTATTTTATGGGCTTTCATTCGGCCAAAATACTCATGACATGTTAGTTATTTTGTATACCCAATAAAAACTAAATATATAGAACTGACATACTTAAAAATACCAAATAAAAAAATATATTATTCTAACCTAAAAACAAAAATGATAAAATAATTAATTTATTTTTTTATATGAAATCTACCTTGAATTGTGCTTTGCTTTGTATTTTCTTTGTCTTTTAATATCAATCTTCTCTTCAATATAATCTTACTTCTCTTTGGACTTCTTGTATCTTTCAATATATACCTAAAAATATCAAATAAATAAATTTTTTAACTAATTAAAAATATATATACATTATACATAATACATTTTTATTATCAAATTTTTTATATTATTAAAAAAAATAAAGCAGTACACATATGACAGCGTCTGTTTTTGGTATACATGTCCATCAAAATATAGACACAGAAATACATGTATGTTGTTTGTTTACTAAGACAAAAATATGAAAGACATAGTCGTACACAAACACCCATTAAAAACATGTATTTTGTGTCTCTCTAAAATGTGAAAACACTAATTTTTAACTTGAGACACTAATTTTTTTACAATTTTTTCTCATGTCTAACTTACCAAATAGAATATGAAATTAATGCCTTCTTATGTCTATGTAAAATTGCACAGATTTTATTTTCGATGGCTGCTTTAATTTCTTTTTTATTCTCGTTTATTTAGTTACGTAAACATATTTTACAAAAAATAATATATATTTTTTTATAAAAGTATCTTTTTTCAAATAAATATAACTTTAATCTCACGATCAATAAATTCAACTTATAGTTAAAGAGATTGAAAATGAACAACTTATAAGTAAAAGGAGAGAAAAAGATAAAAGTACCTCTATTGTTATAATCTAAAAAATAACAATGTAAACGAAGTAAATAGAAAAAAAATTATAAATCTGACAAATAAAAAAAATTTAAATTTAAAAATCAAAACGGCTAAGAAGCCACTTAATTAGGAATTAGTATTAGAGTTTTAAATTTCAAATTTTTAAATAGAATTTTTTAATTAGCTAGTGTAAATTTAAAATTTTTAAATAAACTTTTTTTAATTAAACGTTTGTTATTCATTAAGAATATAGGAATTTGTTAATTTAAAAATAATTTTTATTAGTTTCGTCATAAATAGTATCAATCCTATTATTTATCGATAAAAATAAATAAAATTAAATACAATCTAAAAATTAATAACCTTATAAATTACGTAAATTTAGAAAAAATACTTAAAAAGAGAAAAAAAGATGAAAGTATTTCTACTGTGGAGAGACAATCTAAAAAGATAATAATAACAATTTATAAATGTGGCAAGTAAAACAATTTATAGCTAGTATAAATTTTAAATTTTTAAATAAAATTTTCTAATCAAACATCCGTTATCCATTAGGAATATAGAAATTTGTTAATTTAAAAATAATTTTTTTAGTTTCATCATAAACAATATTAACTTTATTATACTTTTTCTAAAATTTAAACAGTATTACATTTTTTTTAAATAGTATAAATAATTTCACATTTTAATAAGATTGATAATTCTATTTATTTTATTATAATTCTTTGTAATTAATATAGTAACTTATAAATTATATAAATTTTTAAAAAATATTCTCAAACCCAATTGCTTACGTAAAAATTCAAAAAAAAAGTATATTTGAATTTAAATTTAAAATTATAAACATAATACTTTAATTAAAAATTATAATTAGATTTTTTTAAATAAATACACATTAAAAATTAATAACTAACTTAATTGTATCAACAATAATTCAAAGAAAAAATTTATAACTTTATGACATTAAATATTAAATTAAAAATTATCAGAATATTAACGGTGAGAATCAAATTAAAAATAAAATCACAAGTAATAACTAAATAATTTCTATTTATATTTAAAAAAATTCTAAATTCCAAACATAAAAATCGAAAAGAACAAAAAAAAAATAATAACTCAATAAAAGACAATGTTTCACCAAAACAAACATATGTTTGGCATTATTCTATTAGATAGACTCTAAAAGAGATTCCAAAACATGTGCATCCAAATTCTCAAGTTTCTTTCTCAATCTTGATCTTCTTGCAAGTTGAGGTATCTCCTTCCACCTTCGAATCTTCCGACTCCGAGGATAGTCACTTAGTTGGTGTAATAACACTTTCCAACAATTCAGATTCATCATTGGCCGCAACTTCAATGGAGAATTCAAGCAACAAATTCTGTACAAAAAACCACGTTAAATTAAAGACTTCTTTCTAACCTTTGATTTTATCTCACTAATATTTTTGAATAAAATTAAGATCTAATTTTGAGAGAACAAACAAAAAAAATATTTTTTGAACAAATACCTTAGTACCTTCTACTTTCTCCCCTTCAATGATTGAGGATGTCTTTGAAATTAGAAACAAAGCACCGGTGTAGTCAACATCCTAAAATTATAATTAATTATTATTTATAAATTAGATACTACTAATGACCAAGAAAGCAAAAAATAAATTAATTTTTAATAGAAGTACACTTATATATACTCACAATTTGAATAGGGTGAGTCTCTTTGAATTTATTTATGAGATCCACATTATTAGTCATCTTCTTAACTTTATAAGAAGGTGAAAAATATGAAATATCATATATTTGAACTTCAATGATGAAGAGAAAGATCTTATCAATTAGGTTGAGTAAAAGTGTAGGTGTATCTGATAGATCTCCTTTCTACAGGATATTACGTAATATATTAATAATAAATAATATAAAAAGTACCAATAAAAATATCTTCACTAATGCTTTTAGAAATAAATATTGGTTAGATCTTACCAATAGGAGTGGATCAAGTATCTCTACACAGCTCTCTTCCAAAACTTGTTTTGCCTCATTGTCAAAGACTACATAACATGCACAGTCAGAATCATCAATGACACCAAGCTTTATTCGATACCTGCTTAAAAAAGAAAATAACATAAGAAAAAGTTAAATATAGACTTATTTAATATCTAATCCAATGTACATAGACTTTAATTTAAATAAATAAATAAATAACCTTGGCGTCATGAATAAAAGGATATTAGTAGAAAACTCGCGTCTTCATTGAGTCAAACCATCTCAATTGAGTATGGCAATGGAGAATTTTCGTAACTTGATAGTGTCCATAACCATATCACTCGTATACGTACACACAAATTGTAGATTGTAGGATTGATGTTAGCAATTTTGTGAATATCAGCCATTGGAATAAGTAGGGAGATTTTGGATATATGTAAAGAAAGGGATTGATGTACTTTAAATTGTGGTGCTTTACATCTCTCATAACTTATCCTTTTATAGTTGTATCATAACTAAATTTTTTAAAATTTGGTTGACTTTAATTTAAAATTTAAAAAACAACAAACTAAGTTAAACAACCCAAATTTAAAATTTAAAAATAACAACTTAAATAAATAATAATTTAAAAATTCTAAACTAACGTAAATATTTATTTATTGTAATATTAGTATGTAACAACCGAAGAATAATTAACGTAAATTTTTTTAAAACTCTAAATTTCTTTAAAAGAATTTATATAGCTACAATTTAAAAAAAATCAATAAAATTTTAAAAAATTATGCTAAAAAGAATTAACAGATTTTTAAAAAATAGTGTTAAAATATAAAAAAAGAACTATCTAAATAAAATTTAAAAAATAACAACTTAAATAAAATAATTTAAAATTTAAAAAATAACAACATAAGTAAAATAATCCAAACAAATAAAACAATTTAAAATTTTAAAAATAACAACCTAAGTAAAACAACCCAAACTTAAAATTTGAAAATAACAACCTGAGTAAATAATAATTTATAATTTATAAATATAAATCTAAAAATTTCTAGTAACGACGCGTAAGCAAATAAACTCCCAAACTCAACGTATGAGCGCCACGTCAGCAAATGAGCTCCCCATTTGTATTACTGTAAAGATAAATATTATTTGTATCATCATAGAAAATAACAATTGATTCTGAAGTTGTTTAATAATAAATATTAAAATATTAAAATGTATTACGAAAAAGTGTCAGACAACATATGTAACTTTTTGTTCTCTGGATATAATTAGAAGTTATATATTTAAAGAAATGTTACGGATAAAGCATTAATTAATTCAAAATCTTATTTATATTCAGAAAAACTTCACCTAATAATGATTTTGATATTTTTCTTTACGATATATATCTTTACTATCACAATTTTTTCACTTTTTACTGGATTACACAATGACATTGATTAATATCTTCTAAATATGTTTTAGCACTATATAATTTATTTTTCTCGCTCCATAAAACTAATTTCTATTTAGTACTTTGTTTTTGGGTGATCACTCATGTAAAGTTATTTAATTTTTATATGAAATTAATAAATAAATTTTATTGAATAATTTAATATATTTAATTTAATTTCCATCTAAAGTTTCAAATATTAGCTTTGGATAATAGTCATTTATAAAAAAAATTATATTAATAATTTTTAGTATTTTTTATTATTATTTATTCAGTTAAGATATTAAATTATTTTTAACAAATAAATTTTATTAATTAATATATATGAATTTTAAAAAATCTTTATAGTAATACAAATAGGGAGCCAATTTGCTGACGTGGCGCTCATACGTTGAGTCTGGGAGTTTATTTGCTTACGTGTCGTGACTAGAAATTTTTAGATTTATATTTATAAATTATAAATTATTATTTGCTTAAATTGTTATTTTCAAATTTTAAGTTTGGGTTGTTTTACATAGGTTTGTTATTTTTTAAATTTTAAATTATTTTATTTGTTTGTGTTATTTTAGTTAGGTTGTTATTTTTTAAATTTCAAATTATTTTATTTAAATTGTTATTTTTTTAATTTTATTTAGATTTTACTTAGGTTGTTCTTTTTTATATTATAACACTATTTTTTAAATATCTGTTAATTCTTTTTAGCATTATTTTTTAAAATTTTATTTTTTTTTAAATTGCAGCTACATAAATTTTTTTAAAGAAATTTAGAGTTTTAAAAAAATTTACGTTAATTATTCTTCGATTGTTACGTACTAATATTATTATATTATTATATTATTATATTATTATAAAAATTTACGTTATGTTAGAATTTTTAAATTATAATTTGTTTAAGTTGTTATTTTTAAAATTTAAGTTTTGGTTGTTTTATTTAGTTTGTTATTTTTTAAATTTTAAATTAAAGTCAATCAAATTTAAAAAATATTAGTTATGATGCAACTATAAAAGTATAAGTTACGAGAGATGTAAAGCACCACAATTTAAAGTACATCAATCCCTTTCTTTACATATATCTAAAATCTCTCTATTTATTCTAATGGCTGGTATTCACAAAATTGCTGACATCAATCCTACAATCGACAATTTGTGTGTACGTATACGAGTGATACGGTTATGGACACTGCCAAGTTACGGAAATTCTCCATTGCCATACTCAATTGAGATGGTTTGGCTCGATGAAGACGTGAGTTTTCTACTAATGTTTTTTCTATTTTATTTAAAATTTATATTATTTATATTTTAAATTTATTTGTTTATTCCCATCTAATCGTTTTTTTGTTCATTAATTCTAGGGAGGAAAAATACACGCCTCAGTTAAGAAGGCTTTTGTGTCTCGATTCGTGAATTTGCTGGAGGAAGGAATATCTTACCAAATAAGATATTTTGGTGTTGGACTCAATAAGGGTTACTTCAAGACTACACATCATGAATACGTGGTTAATTTAAACCAACGTACTGATGTGCACAGACTTCCAGAATCGTCGAGTATTCCACGATATGGATTTAAGTTTGTGAGTTTTGACACTCTCAATGCTCCTGGGTATGATTGCACCTATTTAGTTGGTAAGTTTATTATTTTAGAAAAAGTATAATTATTTATTTTATTGATAATTTATTCTGCGTTTTTTTTAACAAATTTATTGACAATAATTTTTTTTATTTTAAATCATTTCAGATGTTGTTGGATATCTTGCTGGAATTGGGAATGAGAAGACTCTTGAAAAAGATGGCAAATCTACCAAATATACTGTTATCGAATTAGAGATTGATGATGGGTAATTATCTATTTATTTTTATAAATATACAAATTTTGCTAATCTCATCTTTTTAAATTATTATTTTAACTTATTTTATTATAAATATTTTTATTAATATTAATAAGTAACAAATGTATCTTAACTAACATTAAGCTTAGTTAAAATGTTTTAGATTCAAAGCCACCGTTTTTAAACGTCTAATTATTTAAATTTAAATTTTTTAAAAAAAATCACTTCGGATTGATTTAAAAAAAAAAGATTCAAATTTAAAAAAAAATAATAAAAAGCATTCTTTCCGCGGTTTATTTGTTACAAATTTAAAATAAATAATTAATTATTAATTTTTTAAATTGTATTTGATATTTTAATTTTATTATTAAATTTTAAATTTTAAAAATATAAAATATATATAATTTGATATTATTTTATTGGTAGTTACTTTTTTAACATTAAACATTCTATTTGATATAGAAAAATAATGGAGTGTGCACTTTTTGACAACTATGCACATGAATTAAATGCTTTTCTGGGATCTGGCAATAAGGATGGAGCTGTTGTCGTCTTACAGTTTGTTAGAGTGAAGTTATTTAACGGTAATATTTATCCATATTTTTTTAACAATATATTTTTATATGTGAGCTTTTACTTATTGTTTATGTGAATTTTTACTCATTTTGTATTAAAATAAATTTTTCAGAAAAGATTGTTTTACAAAATTCCATGTATGGCACAAAGATGTTCTTCAATCTTGAAGATACAACTGTCATCCAATTTAAAAATAGGTGGGTATTGTCTTTTTAATTCTTTAGTTCCATACTATGTGTGTGTTATCTAACATAATTTTTTTTTTTAACTTTATTTATCAAGCTTTGTAAGATTTGAAGAATCTACAGGTAACATCGGCGGAATTCCAAATGAGGCTGCATTCTTAAAAATTTATCAAGGCAAAACCATCGAGCAGTTAAAAGAATTCGAAACGGTAATTTTTTTTTTAAAAATGGAGAAAAAAAATAATTGAAATCCGTTGTACATAGATTATTTTTATTTATTCATCTTATTTATTTAAAAAATTCACCAAATTTAGGGAATTTAAATCATTATTTTTTTTTCAGAATTCTATTTGTATTGTCTTGGCTACTATAAGTCATATTATGGATACTCCAGACTGGTGGTACGGCCAATGTGAATGCAACAGGTCCACATATGCTTTTACAAAAACTTTCAAATGTTCAAGTTGTGGCCGTCTCCTTTTATCCATAACTCCAAGGTTATTTATTTATTTTTTTTAAATTAAAGTATATGCACATTGGATTAGATATTGAATAAGTCTATATTTAACTTTTTTTTATGTTATTTTTTTTTTAAGCAGATATCGAATAAAGCTTGGTGTCATTGATGATTCTGACTGTGCATGTTTTGTAGTCTTTGACAAGGAGGCAAAACAAGTTTTGGGAAAGAGCTGTGTAGAGATACTTGATCCACTCCTATTGGTAAGATCTAACCAATATTTATTTCTAAAAATATTAGTGAAGATATTTTTATTGATAATTTTTATATTATTTATTATTAATATATTATGTAATACCCTGCAGAAAGGAGATCTATCGGATACACCTACACTTTTGCTCAACCTAATTGATAAGACCTTTCTCTTCATCGTTGAAGTTCAAATATCTGATAATCCACATTTTTCACCTTCTTATAAAGTTAAGAAGATGACTGATAATGTGGACCTCATAAATAAATTCAAAGAGGCTCACCCTATTCAAATTGTGAGTATAATTATAAGTGTATTTTCTATTAAAAATTAATTTATTTTTTGCTTCCTTGGTCATTAGTAGTATCTAATTTATAATTAATAATTAATTATAATTTTAGGATGTTGACTACACCGGTGGTTTGCTTCCAATTTCAAAAACATCCTCAATCATTGAAGGGGAGAAAGTAAAAGGTGCTAAGGTATTTGTTCAAAAAATAATTTTTTTTTGTTTGTTCTCTCAAAATTAGAAATTAATTTTTTTATAATTAATAATTAATTATAAAATCAAAGGTTAGAAAGAAGTCTTTAATTTAACGTGGTATTTTGTACAGAATTTGTTGCTTGAATTCTCCAATGAAGTTGCTGCCAATGATGAATCCGAATTGTTGGAAAATGCTATTACACCAACTAAGCGATTATGCTCGGAGTCGGAAGAATCGAAGGTAGAAGGTGATACCTCAACTTCCAAGAAGATCAAGATTGAGAAAGAAACTTGAGAATTTGGATGCACATGTTTTGGAATCCCTTTTAGAGTCTATCTTATAGAATAATGTCAAGCATATGTTTGTTTTGGTGGAAACATTATCTTTTCTTGAGTTGTTATTTTTCTTTTGGTTCTTTTCTATTTTTATGTTTGGAATTTAGAATTTTTTTAAATATAAATTGAAGTTATTTGGTTATTACTTGTGGTTTTATTTTTAATTTGATTTTCACCGTTGATATTCTGATAATATCTAATTTAATATTTAATGTCATAAAGTTATAAATTTTTTCTTTGAATTATTGTTGATACAATTAAGTTAGTTATTAATTTTTAATGTGTATTTATTTTTAAAAAAAATCTAATTATAATTTTTAATTAAAGTATTATGTTTAGAATTTTAAATTTAAATTCAAATATACTTTTTTTTTGAATTTTTACGTAAGCAATTTTACAATATTTTTTAAGAATTTATATAATTTATAAGTTATTATGCTAATTACAAAGGAGTATAATAAAGTAAATAGAATTATCAGTCTTATTAAGACGTGAAATTATTTATACTATTTAAAAAAATGTAATACTGTTTAAATTTTAGAAAAAGTATAATAAAGTTAATACTGTTTATGATGAAACTAAAAAAAATTATTTTTAAATTAACAAATTTCTATATTCCTAATAGACAACGGACGTTTGATTAGAAAATTTTATTTAAAAATTTAAAATTTATATTAGCTAATTAGAAAATTCTATTTAAAAATTTTAAATTTGAATTTCTAATACTAATTTCTAATTAAGTAAGTTCTTAACCATTTCAATATTTAAATTTAAATTTTTTTACTTGCCATATTTATAAATTTTTATTATTATCTTTTAGATTATTTCTCCACAATAGAAGTACTTTCATCTTTTTCTCTCTTTTTAAATATTTTTTTCTAAATTTACGATATTATTAATTTTTAGATTATATTTAATTTTATTATTTTTATCGATAAATAATAGGATTGATACTATTTATGACAAAACTAATAAAAATTATTTGTAAATTAACAAATTTCTATATTCTTAATAAACAACAAACGTTTAATTAAGAAAGTTTATTTAAAATTTTTTAAATAAACTAGCTAATTAGGAAACTCTATTTAAAAATTTGAAATTTAAAATTCTAATACTAATTCCTAATTAAGTGACTTCTTAACCGTTTTGATTTTTAAATTTATATTTTTTTGATTTGTCACATTTATAAATTTCTCTGTTTACTTCGTTTACATTGTTATTTTTTATATTATCTCAGCACAACAATAGAGGTACTTTCATCTTTTTCTCTCTTTTTACTTATAAATTATTCATTTTCAATCTCTTTATTTAAGGAAATAAAAAAAAAAGATTTTAACTGTAAGTTGAATTTATTGATCGTGAGATTAAACTTATATTTATTTGAAAAAAGATACTTTTGAAAAAAAATATATATTATTTTCCATAAAATATGTTTAAATCCATACATTATTATTTTCCATAAAAATATATATTATTTTCCATAAAATATGTTTAAATCCATACCATGTCTTTCATCATTTTTGTCTCAGTATTCAAGCACTATACATGTACTCCTATGTACTCCCGTATCTATGTTTTGATCGATATGTATACCAAAAACAAACGCCGCCATATGTGTACTCCTGTGTACTTTATTTTTTTTTAATAATATAAAAAAAATTGATAATAAAAATGTATTAGGTATAAGGTATATATATTTTTAATTAGTTAAAAAAATTATTTATTTGGTATTTCCAGGTATATATTGAAAGATGCAAGAAGTCCAAAGAGAAGCAAGATCGAAGAGAAAATTGATATTAAAAGACAAAGAAAATACAAAGCGGACCACAATTCAAGGTAGACTTCATACAAAAAATAACTAACATGTCATGAGTATTTTGGACGAATGAAAGCCCATAAAATACAATATTTTCTATATATTATTTAGCTATTGACAAGTAATAAATTATTAATTTACATTGTTTTTGTAATATGTTACTAAATTTGTTTATGAAAAAATTACAGGAAATTCGAGTGATGGTTCCAATGATGTGCATTTTCAATCGGTGTTGTCGAACATTACAAATGGACTCAATACAGGTTAATTTTTGGATGATTTTTTTTGGAACTTACTTATGTGAATGTACATGCACTTTATGTATTTTGATTTTCCTACTATTTATTCAATTATAAACTTTAACAAAAAATATGTTCAAAAAACTAATATCTCGAGTTATCTTATTAGATAATAACCCAACACCATATCGATCAAGGTCTCCAACTACTAATCTACACTCTGTAGGTGAAAAGGAACGATGTTCCAATATTAGTGATATTAGTAATTCAGGTATCACATGCGAAGCATATGATAGCCCATGTCATCAGACAAGTCAACAACAGCTTCAACAAACATCAAACAATATCGACCAGTTGCAAAGCCAGCGTATGTTAATATATGCTTTTATTACTTAAAGACCAAACATTTAACTTTTCAATTGGTCTCTTGAAAACAATCTTTGATATATGCTAAATAATTATTATAGATTCATTGGAGTACTCAAATCGAATTAGATTGCAAAGGGATGCAAGACTGAATAGAAAGACTATGCTACTTCAAAAGAGACATGGTAAGATAAGCATGATAAATTGTAATTATCATAAAGCTAAAATTCTACTTCTTTTATCTTTAATACTACTTTCATAATATATATTCATAACTCAGCTGATTCAAACATTTAATATATATTCATTTTTCTTTTTTTATAATATAAAGTGCTTGATTTACTATCTCTAATGATTACAGGAGCAAGTACATCTAATTCAAATTTAGATACTAAAGAATTAGAAGAAGTGTGCATAGCTGAAAAAGGAAGACACCTGAGACAAAGAAAAACATTCTTGAAGGAATTGGCTATAAATCTTTCAAAATTTTTTGAAGAAGTTGAGGATATTACTGAAAACACGACTATATTAGATGATTCTGTGCAAATTGAATACCCAGCCATATTCGATGTTGCTGAGAATACAGGTAATCTAAGAAGTAGCAATATCAGCAGTTTATTATTTACTATTGTTATGCTTTTTATAAACAAAAAATTATCGTTTAGTGTTCAAGTTTTTAAAATTCAAACTAAGATATGGTTATATATTATGATTTTTGTATTTGAACATTGATATATTGTAATTCTTATTGTTTGATTAGTGTGCATATAAAACTTAAACCTTGAGGTTGGCACAAAAAAATTGTATTATATGATCTCATCTTTTTAATCTATAAATTGCAGTATTCGGTAATCTTTTATAAATATTATTTTTATACCTAACATGGTGAAAGAAAGATATATTTTTATATAAAGTATTTTTTCAGATATAACTGAAACATAATTTATTATCTTGGTGATTATTAGATGTGATAGATATTGGTGACCCAGAATTTTTTTGTCGGCATTGCGACGCCATGATGTGGTATGAGGAGAGATCAGAAAAGTCTAAAACAGGATCCAATATTGAGTTCTCAATATGTTGTATGCGAGGGAAGGTACAATTGCCGTTTTTGCAACGTCCACCTCAGCTCTTGCAAGGTTTATTATCTGGAGCAGACCAGAGAAGCAAACACTTTAAGGATAATATAAGAACTTATAATAGCATGTTTTGCTTCACGTCCCTCGGAGGTAAAATAGAGACCTCTATCAATGATGGGACAGGTCCTCCCCAGTTCATTGTGAGTGGACAAAACTACCACAGAATTGGAAGCTTGGTACCAATTGAGGGACAAAGACCAAAATTTGCGCAGTTATATATTTATGATACAGAAAATGAGGTCTCAAACAGGATAGAGATTTTTAGGTTTGTATCATGCATTCCAAACTGATTAAAAAATTATTTAGGTAGTTCGTACTTTGATTTTGGTTAATTATGAATACTAATATTTTTCAATTGATGTTTTATACAGTTCAAGAACAAACAACAACAACATTGACCAGTCCTTAGTTCTAGATCTCAAGGACATGATCGATCAACATAATGTTCTTGCTCACACATTTAGGATAGTGAGAAACTACCTGAATCAAGGAGATATCGCAAATATAAGACTACAGTTGTACCGAAAAAGATCAAAGGATGCAAGAGTCTACAATTTACCATCTTCTAACGAGGTCGCAGCTCTAATAGTAGGAGATTTTGATTCTGGAGATGCAGGGCGTGATATTATAGTTCAATTAAAGTCTGGACATCTGCAAAGGATTCATGAGACACACACCGCATTTATTCCTCTTCAGTACCCTATGATGTTTCCTTACGGTGAAGATGGCTACCAAGAAGACATTCCTTTGCGAGAATCTCATAGGGCTGATGAAAATAGAAAGAGACAGCGTGTGAGTTTAAGGGAGTTCATAGCATTTAGAATACAAGAGAGAAAGGTCGAGTATGCAACCATTGTCAATGGTGGAAGATTATTTCAGCAGTTCTTGGTTGATTGCTTTTCTATGATTGAAGCACAAAGGTTGACCTACTACCGAAACAACCAAACCAAGGTGAGGAGTGATATATACAAAGGGATTCAAGATGCAGTTGTTAGGGGTGAGACACGTGCTTCTAAAGCAGGTAAGCGTATCATCCTACCTGCGTCCTTCACTGGTGGCATGAGATACATGTTTAATAATTGTCAAGATGCTATGGCAATTTGTAAGAAATATGGATATCCAGACCTCTTCATCACAATGACATGTAACTCAAGTTGGCAAGAGATTGGCAGGGTTAACAATCCAAGGAACTTAAAGGTTGAAGACCGGCCGGATATATCGTGTAGAGTATTCAAAATTAAGCTTGACATGATAATCTCGGATCTTAAGCAAGGAATTCCATTTGGAGTGCTAGATGCAGGTATTGCTCATCATCCGACCTTATTTTTAGAGAAATATTCATTTAGATTGTTATAAAATAAATGGCAAAATATTTTCTTACTTAACGTATTGTTGATTTTTTATTATCACCCTTAATTTATCAAAGCACATACATAAAATAGATAGTTTAAATATAACATATAACTTTTTTTTTGTCTTTTTGGTATAAGGGATGTATACGGTGGAATTCCAAAAAAGAGGTCTACCACATGCTCACATTCTTT
Organism: Arachis hypogaea; assembly: GCF_003086295.3. NCBI lineage: Eukaryota > Viridiplantae > Streptophyta > Magnoliopsida > Fabales > Fabaceae > Arachis > Arachis hypogaea. The sequence goes on along the minus strand of NC_092051.1, from coordinate 145,491,142 downwards.
TGTGGTTAAGTGGAGACCATAAGATAACAACGACAACTCAAATTGATCAATTAATATCTTCAGAGTTGCCAGATCCTGCTCAGCATCCAAAATTGTTTAGAGTTGTATCTACATATATGATTCATGGACCATGTGGTAGAGCATTCTCAAAATCTCCCTGCATGAAAGATGGGTACTGCACCAAATATTATCCCAAGACATTCAGTAAAACCACAGTTATCGATGATAGTGGATACCCATCATATAGAAGACGAGACACAGGGGTGGTTACTGAGAAGAAGGGAGTCCATATGGATAATAGGAATGTGGTTCCATACAATGCATATCTACTGATGTCTTATCAAGCGCATGTTAATGTAGAGTACTGCAACAAGTCGAATGCTATCAAATATTTGTTCAAGTATGTGAATAAAGGTCCAGACAGGGTAGCAGTTGGAGTTACAAAGGAAGCTTCCAGTGGAGAGGATGCTCAGGTTATTGATGAGATCAAACAATTCTATGATTGCAGATATTTGTCTGCATGTGAGGCTGTGTGGAGAACCTTAGCGTATGATATTCATCAAAGGTGGCCTTCAGTGATGAGATTAACCTTTCATTTGCCTGGAGAGCAAAATATCATCTTTAAAGATGATGACGATCTTGAAGAAATCGTGGAAGAAGAGGAAGGAAAATGTACAATGTTCTTAGCATGGATGGAGGCCAATAAAAAATTTGAAGCAGGTCAAACTTTGACGTATGCTGAGTTTCCAAATCAATTTGTTTATGATAGAGAATCAAGGGTGTGGCATCCACGCAAAAGAGGGTATTCTATCGGGAGGTTAAATTATGTTCCACCGGGTACAGGTGATATTTATTATATGAGAATTTTGTTAGCTGTTCAGAGAGGTTGCACAACATATGAGTCTATTAGGACAGTTAATGGAATTACATATTCTAGCTTCCAAGATGCTTGCTATTCCATGGGACTACTGTGCGATGATAGGGAATTCATTGCAGCTATTAATGAGGTAGCAGAACTTGCATCTGGTCATCAATTGAGAAAATTATTTGCGATGCTACTGATATCTAATAGCATTAGCAACCCAGAGCGTGTTTGGAATGCAACTTGGACATTATTGGCTAATGGAATACTATATGAGAGGAGAAAAGCTTTGAAAAACCAAGGTATTTTACTATGTCTTTTTTTATATATCAAGATTGTATTCTCTTATTATCTTTATTTTTATTAAGAATATTAATAATTTTATTTTAGAATTATTTATTAAATATTTCATAAAACCACTATGTGCTTTTTCTAGGACTAAGCATGGCTGATGACGAATTGAAAAACCTCTGCCTTATTGAGATTGAGAAGATACTCAACAGCAATGCGAGATCTTTAAGAGACTATCAATCAATGCCATATCCTGAGATGTCTCATGTTCGCCTTTTTCAGAATAAGCTAATAGAGGAGGAGTTAGCATATGACACAAATGAGTTGACTCATACAAACTTATATACAGAACAAAAGATGACTCATGAGCAAAGGTTAGTATTTGATGAGATACTCAATGCTGTTGTTACAGACTCTGGTGGTTTTTACTTCGTTTATGGGCATGGTGGGTGTGGTAAGACATTTATTTGGAATGGACTTTCTTCTGCTATTCGGTCTAGAGGAAAAATTGTTTTAAATGTTGCATCCAGTGGAATTGCTTCTTTACTCCTACCTGGTGGCAGAACGGCTCATTCTAGATTTTCAATACCCATTACAATTACTGATGAATCTACTTGCAACATCAAGCATGGCAGTTTGAAGGCTGAGCTGCTCATCCAAAGTAGCTTAATAATTTGGGATGAAGCTCCAATGCTCAATAAAATGTGCTTTGAAGCACTTGATCGGACGCTCAGGGATCTTATGTCAGTTACCGATCAACATAAGATACATCAACCATTTGGTGGTAAGGTTGTTGTTCTAGGAGGTGATTTCAGACAGATACTTCCGGTGATTCCGAAAGGAAGTAGACACGATATATTGGCATCCGCTATTAACTCATCCCATCTGTGGTCATTTTGTAAGGTTCTGAAACTGCATACGAATATGAGGCTTCTAATGTCTTCTTCGGATCAAGATGAAGGTGAAATGAAGAGATTTGCTAATTGGATACTTGATGTTGGAAATGGAAATATTGGCTCTGTTGTTGGTGATGAATCAGAAGTTGAAATTCCAAATGATCTATTGATTACAACTACTGATGACCCTCTCTCTCATTTGGTAGACTTTGCATATCCAAATTTGTTGCAAAACATGTCAGATTACAGGTATTTTCAGAGTAGGGCAATTCTTGCACCCATGCTTGAGAGTGTCAAGAAGGTAAACGATTTTGTCTTGACAATCTTTCCAGGGATGGAAAAGGAGTATTTGAGCTCTGACACAACATGTCAAGCTGATGAGAATGAAGATGTACAACAAGAGTGGTTCACACCAGAGTTCCTAAATGACATCAAATGTTCGGGACTACCCAATCACAAGTTGACTTTGAAGCCAAGAGTCGCTGTAATGCTACTGCGAAACATAGACCAGACTTCAGGTTTATGCAACGGGACAAGATTAATAGTTAACGAACTTGGCAGCAATGTAATTGGAGCGATAGTAGTGACCGGTAGAAATATTGGAGATAAAGTGTACATTCCAAGAATGAACTTGATCCCTTCAGATTCAGGATTGCCATTTAAGTTCCAACGGAGACAATTTCCATTGACAGTATGCTTTGCAATGACCATTAACAAGAGTCAGGGTCAATCATTATCACATGTAGGGCTTTATTTGTCAAAATCAGTGTTTACCCATAGACAACTTTATGTTGCTTTGTCAAGAGTTAAGAGTCGCAGTGGCCTCAGGGTTTTAATTCTAGATGAAGACGGCAATCCAAAGTCATCAACAACAAATGTCGTGTTCAAAGAGGTTTTTAATAATATTTAGGTAAGAATAATATTATTTTTATTTTAATAGCATGTTATGATTTATACTTTTGTACAAATATTTACTATAGATATTACTAATTTATCTATAACTCTTTTTTCAGATTTAAAATGAAATGTGTAACAAGGAGCACAACATCCTATGCCAATTGCTTTTCTAATGAAGTTAGTAAGATACTAGGTTATCGATCGATAAATTTTTATTAGCTTTTTATACAAAATTTAGTGTAAAATTAACATGCTATTATTACAGTTATATATGTTCTTATTCTTTTCATGTCTTCCTCCTTATGGTTTAAGAATATTATAAACTTCAAACTTTTCTATTTATATTTTACTTTGAATAAAGATAAAACAACATATTTAACACGTTTATTATATAACTACGATGATAGTGTTATACTAAATTTAAAAAAATATATAGTTATAAAATATTATTTTTAATTTAACTTATCAAATTTAAATATAAGCCCGTGCATCGCACGGGTTTAACACTAGTATGAGTATAAATTATATTAATTTATAAATATGAATGTAAATTATTATTGATTAGGTCTAGACAAACATGATAATATTCATTTAGCTGATCGCTCAGGTAAGACAATACTTTAGCAAAATAAACGTGGGACGTTTCTTTATTATCAGTACTTAGTAGTACTAAGTATGTTTGTGCAAGAAAACAGGCAAAGAAACAAAAGCCCAATGAACTCGAAAAGCTTAAGAAAGAAGGCACATGGTATGTGTTCATGTGCTTACACTATAGTGTACAGTACAAATGCTGTCGTTACTGCTGGCCAGCTAATCGTGTGGATCAGGGAAGCTTCCTGTGGGGTCCACGTTAAGATACTTAGAATTGTCTGATATGGTGAGTTTTGATTGAGGGTGCACGGTAATAAATGTAGATGTGCTCGTACTCGAAGAGGACCGGAATGTCGTTAACTTAACTGTACAAGTGTACATGTCAGGAAGACTTAGGTGTTAAAATATGTGCATGTTCTTTCTCTCTTTTCTATTTGCATGTGTCATGTGAATCCATAATTACAATCAGCATACATACGCTGACTAATCCAAATGTTTTAAGTCTCTTAATACTTCGAAAATGTTGAATCGGCCAGAGTTAGATAATTTAGTCATTAAAAACAGCCAAGCATATGGTTATTGCTTACGTGACTCATTAACTTGTTGATTTAGCTAAACAACTTCATCACACGTGGAAATGGTTCGCGTTTATGTGCACAATTTAGATCCCTGCATTATTAGCAAAGAGCAGCCATGTATTTGAAAATTAATACATTTATATCTATTAATCATGAGAACTTATTCTTTAACAACGGTATATATGCAGATTAGGAATTGTAGAAAAAGAAATAATAATTAGTATAAAACACACTACACGCCCGTTGCACGTTGATTGTTATTTTGAGATGCATTAGAAAAAATATAAGAGAACATTTTTTTTTGAACAACCGTAAACAACAAATAAAAAAATATATATTTAATTAATTAAGAATAATTAAATTTTTAATTTGAATAATTATAAGGATCGCGTTAGGAACACAATGGACGATTTGTACAATGGGCTATTGAGTTACAAAATAAACATTCCCATACCATCCCAAAATGTTTAGTTGATGGGAAAAGGTAACACTAATGATTATACCTCTAATACTCCATAAACCTCCATTGAACACATTGTACGAATATTCCATTGGCTCTTCATACTTTCCCTAATTATAATTAGCAATGTAACCTTTTCTAAATATATCATGATACCATGTTCCGTTCCCTCTCATCCACTCTCATATCATGCCATGTTCCCTCTCATCGCATCAACCATTTGCTGTTCAGACTACAGCCGCTCCGCTTCCACAAGGTGTCGTCGTCGCCGGAGGGAGTTGCATTGTGACGCGAGGTGCGCGTCCGTTCACGCGTGACGCCATTTCCGCTGTCTCGCGATTCCCATGCCGCTGCTGTCTCACGATCCTGGAGGGTGCCGCCATGTGGCACCTCCTTCTGTGGCACGAAGCGGAATCCACCCTACTCCATCATTCGCGTCGCACAACCTCACTGACCACCGGTGCTGCATCCATCGCGGCGCAAAGGCACCTCCTTTTGCAACGCAGTGCATCATCCACCCTCCATCAATTACGTCACACAGCCTCACGGACCACCGGTGCTCCCTCTATCTCACTGTGCATACAAGTCGGACACCGCGCAAATCCTTTGTGAGAATAAAAGAAAGGCAGCGAGAAAACAAAGGAAGACAGACAAAGGATGGAAGAGAGAAAATGGTGGATAGTTAAGGAGCTTTTATAGGAAACTATTTCATAAGGAGCTTTTATAGGAGACTATTTTATAGTATGCTCTCTTGTTATTTATAGAAGTTAGGAAATTATATAAATGAGTAAAATCAAAATGTATTTAATTCAAATAAAATTAAAGGAATTCACATCCATAGCAATTATTCATTTTTTTCTTTTTGTTCTCTTTAATAATTATATAGCGAGTGTATTATTGTGAGTAATGTTCAATTTCATATTACTTTCTATCTATTAGAAGTCAAAATTTTGCTGCAGACTCAACAATTGGTATCAAGAGCCAACGTTATATTATTCATTATTTGAGTGGTAAAATTCAATTTTGAATATAATGGCTTCTACTAGTAGTAATGTCAAAGTTGGCAAATATAAAATCGAGAAGTTCAATGAAAAAAATGATTTTTCTTATTGGATGATGCAGATGAAAAATCTGCTTATATCACAAAAGTTACACAAGGCACTAGTGGAAAAAGAGAAAAAGCCGGAAGGAATGAAAGATGAGAATTGGGAAGAATTAGATCTTGAGACACAGGCTACAATAATCTTATGCCTTGAGAGGGATGTTGCTCTCTTGGTGAACAAAGAAACAACTGCAGCAGGCGTCTAGACAAAGTTAGAGAGTAACTTCATGACGAAGACTCTAACTAACAGGATCTACTTAAAATTCAAATTGTATACATGCAAGACGGAGGAAGGCACCTCAATCCGAAAATATATCAATAAGTTTGATAGGATCAGATCAAACTTAAAGGATATAGATGCGAAGGTTGATGATGAAGACCTGTCACTCATATTGTTACTTTTATTACCGAAGTCCTATGAAAATCTGATGCAGACATTGATGCTGATGGGTGACACTCTGACCATAGATGAGACGAGGACATCACTTTTAGCGGATAATCTACGTAAGGTTGCTACAAGTGTAATATCATATTCAAATGGAAGAGAGTATAATGATCAATTACAAAGATTGTTCGCGGCTAGAGGAAGGACTAATGAAAGAAAAAAAGGTAATAAACGTGGAAAGTTTAGGCCAAAATCTAGACCTCACGCAGAGAGAACATGCTTTAAATGTGGTGAGACTGGACATTTCAAAGCAAATTGTCCAAATAAGAAGATAACTTTTAAGAAACAAAACAACGACAACCCAAAAGAAAAGTAAGAAGCAAGCTACGTCTCCAATAACGAGGAGGATTGTTACTCTGTAACAGAACAATCTTATGAAATCTCAGGTAAGTGGATTCTTGATTCAAGAGCCTCTCACCATATGTGTCCAAATAGGAAGTGGTTTACTACCTATGAAAGCATAAATGGTGGCACAGTTTTAATGGGTAATGATCATGCTTGTAAAACTGTGGAGTTGGGTACTATAAGAATCAAGATGCATGATGGAGGAGTAAGAACCTTAAAGGATGTGAGACATATTCCAAACTTGTGGAAAAATCTTATCTCCATAGGTTTGTTGGGAAAAATGGCTGCAAAATAGTTGCAAAAAATGGGATACTAAAAGTTGTTCGTGGTTTTTTGGTAGTGATGAAAGGAGTTCGTCACGATAATCTTTATTCTCTTTTAGGGACAACAGTCACAAGTGAGTTAGCAGTTGGAATCGGTGAAAGTAGAGATCAAACAAATTGCACAAGAATATGGCACATGCAGCTTGGACATATGTCAGAGAAAGGTCTATCATTGCTTTGTGGACAAGGTTTGCTGAAGAATATGAAGAAACCACAAATGAAATTTTGTGAGAATTGTGTGTATGGAAAGGCACATAGGGTGAAATTTTCTACTAGTAAGCATAAAAGCAGAGGGTTGTTAGACTACGTGCATACTGATGTTTGGGGCCCGCCTAAAGTTATTTCTAAGGGTGGTTCCAGGTATTTTGTTACTTTTGTTGATGATTATTCCAGGTATGTTTGGATTTACTTCCTCAAACATAAGAATGAGGTATTCGATACTTTTAAGTGATGGAGAGCAATGGTTAAAAACCGAACAGGTAGGAAGCTGAAAACTCTACGATCTGATAATGGCACAGAGTACACGGATGGGGCTTTCAAGGAGTTTTGTGACTGAGAAAGCATTGCAAGACACTGGACAGTTAGAGAAACACCACAACAACATGGAGTCGTCGAACGACTAAATCGTACGCTGGTGCGGAATTTCACAACCCACACTACTAACCGGCAAGTGCACCGGGTCGTACCAAATAATACCTTACGTGAGTAAGGGTCGATCCCACGAGAATTGATGGATCAAGCAATAATAGCGTTTGATACGATTAGTTAGGCAAGCAGAAAATAGTTTTGAGATATTCAAAGAGCATTAAACAGCAAATTTGGACTATTAAAGACAGGCAGATAAATAAGTTGAGAATAAAGTATTGAAAAAGCAGTTAAGGTTTCAAAGTTATCTATTTTCCGGATTAACTTTTATTACTAATTAATTTAATCATGCAAGATTTAATTTCATGGCAAACTATATGTGACTAGACCCTAATTCCTTAGACCTTCCTAGTCTCCTCTAAAATTCATTAATTGCAAATTCTTTGGTCAGTTAATTCCAATTAGAAGGTGATGATCAATTTCTAGTTTATATGCCAAAAGAATCCTAATTATCCACAAATAAGGGGATTATATGTCACGTATCCCGTTAAATACAAACAATTAAAAATTCAGTATAATATGTTTTCAACCTGTTGTTCAAGTAAAAAGCTTTTCCAAGTTTTACCAGAACTCAATTAGAATATGGGTCATACTTCCGTTCCACCCATATTCATAAAATAAAGAACGAAAACAATTATTGAAATATAAATCAAGACATGAATTAAATTAAAAAGATCAAACAAATCAATCCATGAAAATAGACAAAGCTCCTAACTTTAACAATGGAGGATTAGTTGCTCATGGAATATTAGATGTAAATTTGTATAGAATTCCTTAATGGAATCCCCCTAATGGAATGTGCCTAATAGAAGAGAAGTCTCCCCTTTTTATAACTAATCCTAATTAATTTAAAATCTAATATTTTAAATTAAGATAATATCTTTTCCTATTTTAAAATCAAATTTGAATTTAAATCAGAATTAACTAACTACTCCGCGTCTTGTAACGTGGGGACCACTTGGCTTCACTGGATCCGCGCCTAACTTGGGTGCTAAAATGGGGCCCAGAGATCACCCCCAGCAGTTTCTGCATTATTGCAGATCCGCGCGGTCGCGTGAGCCATGTGTCCGTGTCGGTCTTCGCTGGTCATCTCTTTGGTTTCTTCTTTTTCTCTGCAAAAACTTCATCAAATCCCTCCGAATGCTACCTAAAATAAATAAAATTGCACAAAACTCAAAATAGCATCCATAGTGGCTAAAATATAATTAATTCTTAATTAAACTCAACAAATTAGATGCAAATTCACTAGGAAAAAGATAGATAAGATGCTCACGCATCATACGTTACTTGAGAAGGCAAGGTGTATGTGCTCTAACGCATCATACGTTACTTGAGAAGGCAAGGTGTATGTGCTCTAATTCTGGCTTAGACAGAGAATGGTGGGCAGAATCGGTTGCTACTTCTTGCTACATAGTAAATCGATCCCCATATTTTTTTCTAAATGGAGACACACTTTATAAGGTGTGGTAAGGGAAACATGTAGATTACGAGAAACTTAGAGTCTTTGGATGCACAACCTATTATCATGTCAAAGATAATAAGCTTGATGATAGAGCTAAGAAGACAATCTTTTTGGGGTATCCAAGAGGGGTTCAAGGCTATCACCTTTGGAGTGTAAATGATTCTAAGTTTGTAATTAGCAAGGATGTTACCTTTGATGAATGATCTATGGTAGCTTTGTCTAAAGATATAGTGCCAGATGATGGTGATGTTGGGAAAACTTCAAATACTCAAGTGGTGGAGATAGAGTCTAAATGCCAACAAATAGACACTAGTAATGTTCATGTCGAGCATCCTAATGTTACTCGAGATAATGCAGAGGATGAACTTGATCATGAGAAAATTCAGCGAGAAAATGCACATGCATTACAACAGTAGCAGCATGATTCTTTGGCATCTACTAGGCCAAAAAGGAATTATAAATTTGTTCAGAAGTTTGGGTCAGACAAGCCTTTGAGACATTATGGACATGTAAACTTGGTAGATTATGCACTCTCAGTGGAGGATGATGAGACGGTCACCTTCAAACATGCTATCAAAGACAAAGATAGAGAGAGTTGGTTGGTCGCTATGGAGGAAGAGATGCAATCTCTTCATAAGAACAAGACATGGGATGTGGTCTCATTGCCCATGGAAAAGACTGCAATTGGTTGTAAGTGGGTGTATAAAAAAAAGAAGATCCTACTAAGTCAGATGGTACAAGATTCAAAGCTAGGTTAGTAGCAAAGGGATTTGCACAGAAAGAAGGTGTTGATTACAATGAGATATTTTCTCCTGTGGTGAAGCACACTTCCATCCGGGTGCTTTTAAGTCTTGTCGCTCATGGTGATATTGAGTTGGAACAACTAGACGTGAAGACTGCATTCTTGCACGGTGACTTAGAGGAAGAAATCTACATGTATCAACCTGTGGGTTTCAAGGTTGAGGGTAAAGAAAGCCAGGTATGTCGCTTGAGGGAATCACTATATGGATTGAAACAATCTCCTTGACAATGGTATAAGCGACTTGACTCCTTTATGTTAAAACAAGGTTTTTCTAGAAGTAATTATGATTGTTGTGTATACATTCGTAAGCTTCCTGGAAGTAATTATATCTATCTTCTATTGTATGTGGATGACATGCTTATTGCCTCTAAGAGCAAGGTAGAGATAGATATGTTAAAGGTTCAATTTGGTAAATAATTTGAAACAAAAGACTTGGGTGCTGTACGAAAAATATTAGGCATGGAAATTAAAAGAGAGAGATCAAGCCAAAAACTATTCTTGAGCCAAAGAGGCTACATTGAGCACGTCATTAAAAGGTTTGAAATGAAAAATGCTAAATCGGTGGTAACGCCGTTGGCTCCACATTTTAGCCTTTCTGATAAATAATCTCCCACAACAACAGAGGATAAGGCTTACATGGAAAATGTACCTTATGCTAGTGCAGTCAGTAGCCTAATGTATGCTATGGTGTGTACACGCCCAGATATTTCACAGGCAGTCAGTGTTGTTAGTAAGGTCATGGCAAACTCGGGTAAGGCACACTGGAAAGCAGTCAAGTGGATATTAAGATACTTGAAGGGTACCATTGACACAGGTTTATGCTTTAGTGGAAAATTATGTCAAATCATAAAATACAAGGTGCTCCAATTAGTTGGCAATCGATGTTACAAGTTACAGTGGCACTATCTACTATAGAGATTGAGTACATGGCAGTAGCAGAAGGGGTGAAAGAAGCATTGTAGCTAAAGGGTCTTCTAAATGATTTGGGGTTGAAGCAAGATTGCGTGAATTTGAGTTGTGATAGTCAAAGTGTAATTCATTTGGCTAAAAATTAAGTTCATCATGCTTGTACCAAGCATATTGATGTAAGATATCACTTCGTGCGCGATGTTATAGAGAAAGGTAACATTTCTCTTATAAAAGTACACACAGATGAAAACCCTGCTGATATGTTGACTAAAGTAGTGTTAGGAAACAAGTTCCAACACTGTTTGAAATTACTCAATATTGCTTCATGTTAGGTATTACATGGAGAAATAGAGGAAGTACGATTGGTTTGATCCTGAACAAGGGTACGTAGGCAGTCATTGTAAAAATGATGCAACCGGATATGAATACCATACTTTGATCGTCCAAAATTTAAGTAGATTTCAAATTGTGAACGAGGTAGAGAATTGTGAGAATAAAAGAAAGGCAGAGAGAAAACAAAGGGAGGCAGACAAAGGATGGAAGAGAGAAAATGGTGGATAGTTAAGGAGCTTTTATAGGAAACTATTTTATAAGGAGCTTTTATAGAAAACTATTTTATAGTATACTCTCTTGTTATTTATAGAAGTTAGGAAACTATATAAATGAGTAAAATCAAAATGTATTCAATTCAATTAAACTTAAAGGAATTCACATCCATAGCAATTATTCATTTTTTTCTTTTTTTTTTCTTTAATAATTATATAACGGGTATATTATTGTGAATAATGTTCAATTTTATATTATTTTTGTCTATTAGAAGTCAAAATTTCGCTGCAAACTCAACACCCTTCTTCCTCCGTTATTCTCTTCTTCTTGTTGTGATTTAAATTTTTTCGTTGTGATTTGGATGTTTTTTTTTGAAACAAACAGTTCTTTTTTTATGAATAACTTTCACTTTTTCGAGTGTTACCTTTGGTTTAATGAATGCCTCTTTTTATTATATATAGATATTTTTTAGTATAATTTTTTGTATATATTTTTTTAAATTTAATAGATATTTCTTTCTATTGTACATGAATATTTTTTTTATTGCGATGTTGAAAATTCGGTGTTGCCGATGACATTAACGGCGGGACAAGAGCGGGAGAATAGAGTGGCCGCGATTAAAATAGGATAACAAAAAAGGTGTATAATTGAAACCAGATAGAATAATTAGAGTTTTATATTTGATGAACATAAGATACAATTATACAACCCATTATTTCCATTATTTGTACCCCGTTATCTATCTAACAAAATTGCATTCATTATTGCATGTAAACTCCTTTTATGTCATCAGAATTATTTGAAAATGATCCTTCCCCAAATACGGGTAGATAATTAAGTTTAGCTATTAGGCATGTACTTTGCCAAGCATAAATGCTCAAGGATGCAATTGTACCTCTTTTTACATTAAAAAAAAAGGAGAAAAATCTAAAATAAAAAAAATTAACAAAACGCAACTCATTTAATTTATGTTACTTTTACCTTTTACTTAAAAAAATTAACGTGACTTAACGATAATACACCAAAGATATTAGAATTAATTATTATGTATTTGTATATAATATATGTATTATTTAATTTATTTTTTATAAACATTTTATATTCTATTATATATTTAATATTAATAAATAATAATTGATTTTTATGTGGACATAGTATATTATCGAATAGATATGAAAGTGCATATTGAGCCGTCATTATATAGAATTAATTTTAAAAAAATTAATTTATTTTTTATTTTTTTGTTGTCCACAGTATTTTTCAATGAATTACTACATGTATAAGGCCGAATTCGAAATTCGACATTTATTTAAGCGAGTGAGCTAACCACTCGACCAATCCAACTATCCAAGTTGGTTAGAATTAACTTATTTTATTGACGTTAGAGGTGTTGGCGGTACGGTTTGGTTCGGCTTTAAGGGAAAAAGTCATCCGATCCGATTACAATCAGTTTAGATCGGTTTGAATTTGCGATTTTTTAAATAAAAATATTAAATACATATAACAAGTCTCAACATCAAATTTTAAATAACCACCAATGATATAATAAGTCTTAACAATATCTTAAAAGGTCAACGATAACATAACAATAGAAATAAAATTATAGGTTAGTTAAAATAAATAAATAAATATTATTTTGAACATAAAATATTTATTAAATAATAATAATACATGAATAATAGAAAAATGTATAACAAATTGAACATGTTATAAGTATAATTGTAAATATAATAATAAAATAATAATATTATAGCACATTGTACGGTTTGGATTGGATTGGATCGGTTATGAAAAATAGATCTGAAATCCGATCAAATCCAGCGATTTGCAAAAAATAGAATCCAATTAAATCTGAATTAGTGCGATTTTAATCGATTTTCAATTTGAATTGAATTGAATGAGTGATTTAATTTGGATCAGTTTGGATTTGAACACTCCTAATTGATGTATTCATCAACAGGTAAGTCTAAATACTAGTTACTTAATTTTCTTATGATAAACACTTATATCTCATCCTTAACAGAACTTTTTAATATTTGATTACCTGCTCTTGACCCAACACTACTGGGTCGATTTCAGCTTAGCAAACTCCCATTAAATAAAACGTTTGATTAAAAATATAGGAAAAAACAAATACAAATATTTGTTTTTGGTGTACAAAACAAATACAAATATTGATTCATAGACAGAAATATAAAAGCAACTTGCCACATGGGCCTAAATACCTGATAGCTTGGGCCATTGGCTACGAACATAGCATGAAATCCTTAAATCATAAGCTCACCCTCTAGAATCAAGATTCAAAAAGCCCAATCGTACTCACTCGGATGCGAATTACATGAAATTTGTTTATTTAACTCAATAAAAATGATAGAAACAAAAATAAATCAAATGCAATACTTTTTCTATATATATTTTTTTGAATATTATTTATATATTAAAATTAGCCATTAAAATTAATCACAAATATATTTGTATATAAATACATGTGTGGAGTGTGATTTAATTTATTTTTAATATATATTTATATTTCAATATATATTTTATACTAATAACTAATTTTAGCATAATCGACATATTTTATAGAATTTTTTTGATAATATAAAAAAATATAAGCCACTCAAATAAAAACATCTAAAATGTCTTTTTTAAAGATGTTTTTTAATAATTAAAATTTAACACATATAATCGATTAAATTGTATTATTTTTATCAAAATTAGGACAAACAAATTAATTTGACTGAAAAAAATGGTAAATCAAAATTTGAACTGGTCTAAATTAATATTTTTTTAATTAAAAATGACTACAATACCTCTATTATAGAAAATGACTAAAATATTTTTATTATATATTAATTTTTTAAAAATCCTAAATTTTAACTCTTTTCTTCTCTATCGTCGTAAGTTTAGAATTTAGAATTTTTAAAATTAATATATATATTTATATAATAAAAATATTTTAATTATTTTTTATAATAAAAATATGATAGTTATTTTTTTATAAAAAAATATTAATTTATATTAATTTAAAATTTAATTTATTAATTTTTTGATAAAATTGATTTGTCAAATTTAATATTAGTAAAAATATTATAATTTAATCAATTATATATATTAAATTTTAATTATTAAAAAATATTTTAAAAGGGCAATTTTGACATTTTTACGAGGGACTCCTACCAAAATATACCCATAAACTCTCGCATTTGCTTACTATTTCATTCATCATTTAGTAGCAGGCTCATCCTCACTCACTCACCCGTGACACCATGGACACCGCCAAAAGAAACACTTCTGCGACTCTCAAGTCCCGAATCCAAAACGGCGACGTCGTCTACGGCATGTCCCTCCTCACCTTCTCCCCAACCGTCGCAGAGATAGCCGCACTCGCCGACTTTGACTTCGTCCTCATCGACATGGAGCACGGCCACGGCGGCCTCCCAGAAGCCCTCCCCTGCCTCCACGCACTCGCCGCCGCCAAAACCCCAGCCGTCATCCGCGTCCCCGACAGCAGCTCCTCTTTCTGGGCCCGCAAGGCCATCGACCTCGGCGCCCAGGGAATTGTGTTTCCTATGATCCAAGACCCCCAATCTGCCGCCAAAGCGGTGTCGTTTTGCCGTTCTCCTGTGAGCCCCGCCGCGAGGGCATCCCGCTTTGGACTCGACGGCCACTGTCAGAAGGACCTGCTCATCATATGCCAGGTCGGTACCAATATGTTGTATGTTTACTGTTACTCACTTGAATTAGTTACTTAAGAATCTGTTAAGAGTTAGTTTTCTGTTTTAAATTAGTTACTTAGTTAATTTTTTTTGATAAATACATCGATTGTGAAGTATGTATTCGTGTATGTCAGTATGTCATATAGATTTATCTGGCTTTTTTTTTTTATTTTAACTCAAGGTTCCGAAAACTGAACCGGTCAATGAACCGGTAAAGTGACTGGTTTAACGGTTTAACGATTCAACTGAGATTCAACCAAAATTCAAACGGTTTAATTAAATATAAAATATTTTTATAATCAGCAGCCATCACAAACACAAACATAAACTTGCACAAATTAAATACAACTAACAACTAAATATGAATTATTAACAAAAATTTATACAATTTTTAATCACATCAACAAACCAATATACATGCAATTTCAGAACACAATAATATTTAACAATTACATCCAAAAATTCAGAAGCAAACTCAGAAATTAAAACTTAAAAGTTACATGCAATTTCAAAACACAATCAACATTTAACAATTATATTCAGAAATTCAAAAGACAAACTCGAAAATTAAAAGATACATGCAATTTCAGAACACAATCAACATTTAACAATTACATCCAGAAATTCAGAAGTTAAAATCCATTACAATTGGGCAATAAAATCAGAAATCAACAAAAAAATTAACAAAAAACCATCAACAATCAACAAAATTATTTCAGAAAAATTAACTCAAAACTAGAAAAATTAACTAAGTCAGAAGGACAGTGGACTTCAACAACTGTCGGAGGATGAAGGTGAAAGCAAGGGTTGCTATTGTGAGTAAGCAACCGTGGGAGAGATACAGAGAGCTTGAAGAGAGAGAGATGCGACGGTGAGAAGAGCTCCGAGCACGGCGACGACGAGAAGAGGGCCGATTTGAAGAGTGGATGGTGGCTGGGTGTTGCTGTGGAAAAAGGATTAGGGTTGGGTTCAAGATCTGAGAGTGGAATGCGTTCTCTGGAGACTCGTGTGCAAGGCCTTGAGTTTGCGTTGGATGAGATCTCTTATGATTTGGCCGTATCAAGTGGAAGAATGTCTAAACCTGGTGCTCCTAGGTATGCATGTTGCTTGCTACCAGGTTCTGAAATTTTAAGCGCTAAGTCCTAGAAGAGAACACAGAGCCGGTATTCATCCTCCCAATTATCTAGATCTGACGGCACCCAATTGCTTGTCGCAGTCCTCAACCAAGATGACATGAATGCTGAAACGGAGTTGAGAAGCCATAGACTCGGGCTTCATAGCGATGGAGGAAGCTTCATAACCAATCATCTAGCAGAAATTAACACTAATTCCAAGAAGATATCTGGTTTTGCAAGAGCAGAGCCAAATTAACAAAACAGAGGGAGGATGGTGGCTGTGGCTTCCAAAGGAGTTTAGGGCTGGATTCTTCTCCAAAGATCAAATATCAGAGAGGAAGAGAGGGGTGGGATGATGTTAAGAGATAGCGGCTAGGGTTTCAATCTTCAAGGTGCTTTTGTCATATATATGACACTAGAAACGGCGACGTTTTGAGTGTAGTCATGAACCGAAAACCCTTAGAAAACCCGGCCGGTTCTAGCGGTTCACCAATTAATCGCCGGTTTGACCGATTTTTCTGACCGATTTTTTGCTAGTCGGTTTTTAGAGTCAACCGAACCGACCATATGACCGGTTCCTGATTAACCGGTTGAACCGACCGGTCCGGTTCGATTTTTAGAACCATGGTTTAACTTATTTAAGTCACCACAAATATAGATTTATCTATTGTTGATTCGAAACTGAAAACAGATATCCGAAGAAACGGATTTTGAAATTTGTATATTTTATGGTAACTATATTAAAATTGTTTATCACTGAAGAGTATGCATTTTCAGTCCCTGATAGTCTTAAATTGAGTTTATGAGTTATAATCAAATTGCTTTAGGCGAAGGAAAAGTATATGGAACAAGAGATTACCAGCCAAAAACTAAACAAAACCACATTAATTTATATTAATAATTAATTTTAAATTTTTTAAATTTTAAATTTAAAAAATTTAAAATTGATTAATTAAACCTAATTAAAACATATAAAAACCTTTCTTTTTTCTCTCACATTAACCTACCCACCTCCAACAATCACACAAACAGACCTTTCTCTCACCGTCAGGCCTATATGCCTTTCCATCGCGACCCACTCCTCTTCTATCACCGACATCTGGCTCGTCAGATTCGCCACCGTCGACAAAAACCGCTTTCCTTTCATAAACCAGATGTGTTATCAGAGCTGCTGTTGCAGTTGGAGTTGAATTTGAACTCGATCCCTAAGACGGCGGAACTCATGGATCATTACGCGCCGGGAAAATGCGCGTGGTTTACGCTTGGGTGCGCGAAGTAATTCCTCTGAGAGGGATTGGAAAGTGGTTTACGCTTGGGTGCGCGAAGTAATCCCTCTGAGAGAGATTGGAAAGTTCAGGTATATCGGTCGATTGATCATGTATCTGCTAGTCAAATGTTTAGAAAGCTTACTGTTGAGAGAAGCATACATGATGCTTATGTGGAAGCGATTAGGAACGCCGATAAATTCATATATATTGAGAACCAATATTTCATTGGAGGGTGCCAGTTGTGGGAGAAAGATAGTTATAGTGGTTGTGGAAATCTGATTTCAGTTGAGATTGCACTCAAGGTGGTTAGTAAGATCAAAGCAAAAGAGAGGTTTGCAGTGTACATAATAATACCAATGTGGCCAGAAGGTGTTCCTGAAAGTGAACCAGTTTAAGATATACTGCATTGGACCAGAGAAAATTGGCAATGATGTATGGATTAATTTGAGAAGCAATACAAGAAATATAAAAAAAACATTCATTTAATATGAAAAAAAAACACTTCAATATTTAACAAAAGAAATATCCAGTTATATTTTAGTAAAAATAATTAAATATTTATAAAATTTAAAAATAAATATAAAATTCTTAAAGAAATAGAGATATTCACATTTGCCATACAAAAAAATTTGAAAAAATATAAAAGAACATCTGTTTAGTATGAAAAAGAAATATTCTGATACTTAGTAAAAAAAACATCCATATATATTAATTCGTAGAGATTTTGGATTTATTCAAAGATATTTAGCTGTTGACTAATACCCTTTTGGTTCCCTAACATTGTTGTTAGGCGAATTATCAACGTCAATATTTAATAATTATACAATTTCAACTATTCTAACTAAAAAATAATAGAATATAATAAAGTTGAATTTATAAGCTTTTAGATCTGGAGAGATATAAAATTATATTTGATAAATAAAATATGGATATACATGAAATTAGTATATAGATGAAAATTTAAGTATAATTAATTTCATGTGAAATTAATAGTTGAGAACCGTTAAATGACAATTTAGATAAACTTATCAAATTATTTAATTATTTTTAACTATCAATGTCACATGAAGTTATTTGTACTTAAGTTTTGACCATTATATATTCTTTCTTATAGAAAGGATAAAGAATTAATAAGAGATATAATTTATTTTTTAATTATTTTTATTAATTTTTTATAATTATATTTTTATTATTATATTTTTATTTTTAATTTTTTTTATGAAAAAAGTGAAAATAAATTAAATTTTAATAATTTTTGTATATATTCAATTTATCATAAAATAAAATATAAAAATATTAATTTTTATTTCTATATTCTTTGTATCTACTTCTTCTTAAGTGTCTCGTTTTATTTCTGTTCTTAGAACTAAACATAGTCATATAGATCGGTGTGTAAGTGTGATTTATTTTGAAAAGTTTTATGTACAAAATAATTTATAAGGGAATAGATATCATTGGATTTATAATTAAAAAAAATGAATTTCGGTAGAGATATTTATTAAATAGGTTAAAAAAATAAAATATTAAAAATATAAAATTTTGAAATTTTTAATATTAAAAATTATTAATTTTAGAGAATCAATATGACAACAACAATATAAACCAACTCAAATAATGAAGCCAAATTAATTTTGGCACAAATTATCCAAACATACCTTATAGGTATGGCACACCATTCAATGAATATTTAAAGTTCACAGAAAATCAAAGCCCCACTAACTTGTTTTTTTATGGTGTGGCGGAAGTGGATAACATATTCTCAAATTTTTGTATTATTGATACCGACAGGTGGAGTCTCCGGAGGCAGTGGAGTGTGCGGAAGAGATTGCGGCGGTGGAGGGGGTTGACATGATAATGGTTGGACCGCTGGACCTTAGCGCCGGCATAGGGTGTCTAAGGAACCCAAAGGATGAGAGGGTGATGGAAATGGTGGATCGCGTGGAGAAGAAGGTGTTGGGTGCACCAAGGAAAGAAGGTGGTGGTCCCTTTTTAGGGAGGTTTGGAACTGCCCTGGATTCACCTGAAGCGTTTAGGGACCGTGGCTATCGTTTGGTTCGGGTGAATTTGGATGTCACTTTGTTCAGAAATGCTTGTATTCAAGATGTCATCAACTTCAAGTCTACAAAGCTATGTTGAATGATCCATACAACTAGTGAAAGGCTTATCTATGATTTTATTTTATTTGTATCTGAAATAATAATATAAGAGAGTCAATTGAAAACATCTACGTACATTCGAAGAGGCTCATTGTGAAAACAGAGTTTCTTGCGCGTTTGTTGCCTTAGAAAGGAGAGGTACATATGTCATCATTTTTCATTTTCGATATTAAATTACATGCTCATGAATTGAGGATCCTCATCATGTAAATCTGCCCAAGATTCAGATTTATGTACGCATTAAAATCGCTTTGAGAGATTTCAATGTAGCCATTTTATGTCACTACTGTTTGGATTCTGCATGAAATATTAATCTTATCCCCGATATGCATATCAAGGACGATCCCATAATCATGATCATAGTAAAAGATTACGGTGAACCAATTAAAAAAAAAACACACACACACAAAAAGTAGATTTGGGCATTGCAAATTCAGTATTGAGACATATCTTGGAAACACCAAAAAGATTAACTCACTAGCGATAACGACTTAATCAAATAGCATTTTCTTATCTCTTCTTTTTTTTGTCCCCTGGATTTTTGACTACATAACTGATTTCTTTTCTCCATATAATTAGCTTTACTATATAACCAACTTAGGTTGGTCGAATAATTAGTTTAATATAAAAAATTTGAATCTTGTTTTATATATGTTGTAATTTATTAGTCAACGACAAACTTTTAAATAGAACTTCGATACACAACAAATTAATTATTGACCAATCAAATTGGATGTTATATATAATGGAAAACCAAAAAACTTTACTATGTATTTATTTGCCACATTAGAGTGGCTTTTCAATTTAATATAAAGTGAAAATTTAAATATAATTGTATTTAAGAATGAATTCTCTCAATTTTTTTAGTTATTTGTTAAAGGAGAATGTTAGATAAACAATGACTATTTTAAACAACATAAACAACCATCAATCAAATAAAAACACATTACACCTCCAAATTAACCATCTAAATCTTAATATTAAAATAATCATCCGTACACCTAGTGAAATGAACATCCAATATATCTATTGTTCACATTGTTTAGTATTTTCATTGTCTACCTATACTTTTCCTTTACTAAAATATGATTTCTTATCTTACACGGATTAAGTGAGATAAAAAAAAATATTGGTGAATTTTTTTTTGTTTTGGTAAAATATGTTTGTTTTGTCTCAAAAATTGAAGCATTGTAGGTATTGTATTGTTCAATGACAGCAACAACAGAACAAATTTAATTCGAAGAAGGATATTGATGAACTCACATCCCAATTTAAAATTCTCAGAGAAGATGGTATTACAGGAGGAGAATAGGTTGAAGCCTTGGAAAATAAACTTGAAGATGCTTACTTTAGAAAGAAAAGCTATTGGAGGAAAAAATCTCGCGTAAAGTAGCTTAAAGAAGGGGACAGAAATACAAGTTTTTTTTTACCAATCATTCCAACTGGATCCGGAGAAATAAAATTTGGAAACTGGAAAAGAATGATGGTACGTATGCTACCACCCGTGAGAAAATTGCATAAGTAGATGAAACATACTTCAAGGATATCTTCACATCGATTAACCAAGCTAATCCGGCACATGGATTCAAAAATTTTGAAACCAAAGCTTCAGCAACCATGAACAGAAAATTAACTATACCGGTCAGTTTTGATGAGGTAAAATGGGCGAAATGTTCATCCTAGAGCACCCCTGGTGATGATGGATTTACGGCTAAATTCTTTCAATTCTACTAAAGTTTAGTAAGGGAGGATGTTTTTAAGGTTGTATGTTCGCAGTTTCTTTGTCAGTTGTAAACTACTAAGAGCTTCAACCATACACAAATATGTCTCATTCCTAAGATTCCTGATGCAAAGGATATGACACAGCTTAGACCCATCAGCCTTTCATTAGTTGTGTATAAGATTATTTCTAAAGTACTAGTTTATCGACTACAGAAATTTGTAACTTCGCTAATAAGCTCTAATCAAAGCGCCTTTATTAAGGGTAGATTGATTTCAGACAATGTCCTAATCGCTCATGAATGTATGCACTATCTAAAGACAAAGAAGATGGGCCTAGTGAGTGAAATGGCTGTTAAATTGGATATGAGCAAAGCCTATGATCGTGTTGAGTTACATTTTTTTGGTTCATTTTGGAGAAACTGGAATTTGAATCTAGGTAGATTAGTTGGATACAGGAGGTAGTGACTACAGTTTCTTACTCTGTCATTGTTGAAGGTCAACCTTTTAGTTTTTTAAAACCAAATATAAGTATCCATCAAGGAGATAGACCCTCTATCTCCCTACTTTTTTTTCTGTACAGAAGGATTATTCTTTTTGCTAAAAAAAAGCAGAACAAAACAGTTTCATTGAAGATATTCAAATCAACTGAAGATGTCCTACTGTTAATCACTTATTGTTTGCGAATCACTCAATCCATTTTTGCAAAGTGTCATAAAATAGTCGTGAAAACATTCTCAGTATTCTTCAGTCATACGAGGGGTTCAGTGGCCAAAAAGTTAATTTGGATAAATTAGCTATATTCTTTAGTAATAATACTCCTCTTGCTGCTCGATTACTACTGGTTCGAAAATTGAAAATTGTTTATATTGGTGCAAAGGATAAATATTTGGGTCTTCCATCTATAGTCCAAAAAAATAAATGTCTCCTTCGAAAAAATCAAAGACAAGGTGAGGAGGCAAGTTCAAGGGTGAAAAAGAAAACTTCTCTCCTCTGTAGACAAGCATGTTCTAATCAAAACTATTGGGGAGGCTATTCCAATTTATTCATTATCATGTTTTTGCCTTTCTAACACTTTAATTAGGGAGATTGACAACATACTCTCCCAATTTTAGTGAGGTCGAAAAGGTACAGAGCAAAAAATGACATGGGTTAGTTGAAATACTATAACAAGACCGAAATTAGAAGGTGGACTAGGTTTTAAGGATCTAGGGGCTCAGAATTTGGCGTTACTAGCAAAACAATGTTGGAAAGTTGTCTCTCATTCACAATCACTCCAATCCAGACTTCTAAGAAATAAATATTTTTGATACAGTTCCATAATGAATGCAAAGATCGGAACGGTACTTTCATGGGGTGGCGTAGCATATTGGAAGGGCGTAAAGTTGTTGAAAAGGGGCTGGTTTGATGAGTTGGTGATGGATCCAGTATCCGAATCTTCAGCGATTCTTGACTTGCTCCTCCACATCCTTGTGTTGTTCCTTCATCTGAAGTTTTCAATCTGCAAAATCAACCGCTATTGATGATCAAAGATTTAATACTTTCTAATGGTCAGTGGAATCAAACTTTAATTAGAAGTATTTTTTTAGAGCACTAGTTAGCGTGTGCTAGCAACAATAATTGGGAGTGGAGAAGATAAAATTTATTGGGCCCTTAATAAAAGTGATTTGTATGAAGTGAGTACTCAGTACCGTGTAGCTTATGGATTCTCGCATCATTCGATTGAATTTGCCGAGAGATTATGAGACAACAAAATTTGTGGCAAGAATTGTGGAAGATGAAAATCCCAACGAAGATTAAGATTTTTCTCTAGAGGGGCTTCCATGAAAAGCTTCGAGTGCTACACAAGCTTCATCATCGCATTGCATAAATTGAACCCACCTGCTGAAAATGTCTACAATTTCCAAAAACAATCAATCATTGCATCTTCCATTGTGAGAAATTAAAAAAAAATTTTGGTCAAAATAGGCTTACCAGCTACTAGAAGGGGCACTGAAGACTCTGATTTCTATGTTGAGTGGAACTTGAGAATAGGATCTTGCGTATCCAACCCAATAGCTCATCTCAAAGGATGATGATGGTGATTTTGAGCTGGTCCTTATAGAAGGCTAGGAACAGGTTCATCTTTGATAATATATCAACTAGTGTGGAAGAGATAATGGCGTCGACTTTAAAGCTGTAGAAGAAGTTTCAACAAATCCTTAATTTCTAATTGATGAGCACTTTATTTTCTTTTATTTCTCTTATTATATTATTATATGATGTTACCTCTATAGTAGCGTGTTCGAGTCCCCTATTTCTTTTACTTGTTTCATATATAGACACCTATATATTTCTTTCATTTCGTAAATGATGAAATTATGACTTTGAAAAAAAAAGTGAGACAAAAAAAGCGTGAGAGAAATGATTGAATAGTAAAATATCACACTTTATTAAACAATTGAAAAATAAATAAATAAAAAGATTCATTTCTATTGTATATATTCATGTGAATTTGATAATTGAGAGCTATTAGATGACAATTTAATTAAACCTATCAAATCATCTAATGATTTCTAACTATTAATTTCACATGAAAATATCACATGCAAATTTTTACTCTAATATAATTATCATTAGTTTTAAAACAAAGTACTTAAACATTATTTTTATTAAATATCTTATTAATTTTTTTATAACAACATATTTTGTTTTAATTTTTTTTATGTTATGTGGAGATTTTGACCCTTTAAAAATATCTAATCCAAAACTAAAACTGATATATTGGTCTTCTTTTCTGATCGATCCAAAACTATTTGTGTATGAGAGTTTTTTTTAATAAAAAGTAAAAAAATGTGTGTTGACTTTAAATAGACCTAATTTCTCACTATGATTAAACGATTCTATATAAAAGTTTGTATGTTTTGTATGCTGTTTACCGAGATATATATTGCTAATGATATAAGCATAATAATAACAACAGAAGAAAACTTAATAAAAGGGTTATAAAGTTAACCAAAGTGGCTCAAAAAGACCCCCTAGATTGATGAGGAATAGTAACGGGGTTTTTTTCGTATTTATCAGAGTATATATGTAACTATTTTTTCTTGGTTGGCTTTATTTATAGATATTTCAATTGGTGGAACGACAGACTCAAAACTTTAATATTTTTCAACCATGCATGCATGTTATGAACGATAGGTGTATAAAAAAAAATCATTAAATTAATTATTTATATAAAAAATATATTAAAATATAAAATATATATTAAAAATAAATTAAATAATAATTATATTTAGAAAAAATTACACTCTCCTCTATTGCGAGATGCTAAAATGACACTTCTCTCCCCTCTATTTTATAAATTTACATTTTCCTTCCTTCTAACTTTTAAAAAACCTCTTTTTTAGTCTATTTTAAACTTTTTGTGTTAACTAATGTTAACTTTATCTATTTTAAAAAAAAATAAATTATTTTTTAAAAAATATCCATTAATAAAAATTTTATTTTTTATTATTAAATTTTGTTTACCAAAATATTCTTTAATAAATTATTTTTTTATTAATTAAATTGTATTTTTTTAAAAAATTATTAATTATATATATTTTTTCTAAAATACCTTTCAATAATTTTTTAATTATTAAATTATAATTTTATCAAAATTTTTGTTAACAATTTTTTTATATTTTACTATTAATTTTTTGATATCTATATATATTATTTTAATATTAAATAAAAAATTTAGTAAGATTATTTTTCAATATCAATATATATTATTTGTTATATATATTAACAGTGATAAGTTTTTTTTATTTAATGTTAAAATAATATATATTGATATCAAAAAATTAATAGTAAAATATAAAAATAATTGTTAACAAAAATTTTGATAAAATTATAATTTAATAATTAAAAAATTATTGAAGGATAGGTATCTTAGAAAAAATAATTTAATTATTAATTTTTTTAAAAGTATTTTAATAAAAATACAATTTAATTAATAAAAAAATAATTTATTAAAAGGATATTTTGGTAAGCAAAATTTAATGACAAAAAATAAATTTTTTGCTAATAAATATTTTTTCAAAAAATAATTTATTTTTTCTTAAAAAATAGATAAAATTAATATTAGTTAATACAAAAAAAATTCAAAATGGATTAAAGAGAAAGTTTTTTAAAAGTTAAAAGAAAAAAAAATGTACATTTATAAAATAAAGAAAAGGAATATCATTTTACCATCTCATAAAAGAAAGAAATAGAATTTTTTCTTATATTTATATAAAAATATATAATAACTAATTTAATAACTACTTTTTATGACCACATAACATTTTTTATGTTGGATATTCATTCCTGATTTTTGCATAAAAAAATATTTAAAAATATTATTTGCACATTATATAGGGGAGAGAAATATAAATGATTATATTTTTATCGACCATGTTACGTGTATATCAAAATTAATTATCAAAATTAGTCATTAATATAAAATATATATTGAAATATAAATATACATTAAAAATAAATTAAATTATATATGTATTTATACACAAATATATTAATAACTGATTTTAATGACTAATTTTGATATACGAATAATACTTTTTGTATTTTAATATATACTCTTTATCAAACAAGAGCCACTTTAGACTTTTCGAACAAGAGAATTTGTTTTTGGGTTTATCTAAATTTTTGTATAGTTTTTTTTATTATTTGTTTTATGTTATTTTTTCTTTTTTTAAAATTCACCAATGATCGAATTTTAGATTTTTTGAACAAAAAATTTTGATATTTTGTTATGAACCTAGGTTTCTAAAAAATTTAAGTTGATAAAAGAAATACAATATAAATGATTATATCTTTATATCTATATCTAGTTAGTTAGTATAATTTTCATGTAATTAACTACGGTAATGATTAATACATGCATCTTACTTTTGTGATACTATATAGCAATGCAACAAATAAATGAAACGAATGTACATATTAGTTTCAAGCAATTAGGATTATTTTAGCTAGTGTATATGGTAATTAAAAGAATTTAGGTAGTAGACTTCCAAGTTATATGTTCAAAAAAGCTCATTGCCACAATGTTTTTTTTTTTAAGAATCATAAAATTCAGAGGCTCAAAGTAGGAATACACTCCCTCGGACCTCAATAATGGGCTCTATTTTATAAATATATATATACGCACTAGTTGATAGAATGAAAATTTAATTAGCACCGCCAAAAGAAGGGTTAGCATTTTAAACCATAGAATTAATGATAATATATACAAAGGCAACATATAAAAGGGTGAGTGATGCGATTAGATGAAGAAAGAAAAAGAAAGTGGAAAGCTAAGGACCTGAAAATGTGTTAAATGCTGGTAAAGTTAGGGACAAGAAAACAAGGCCTGGCCTTCAAATGCACGCATGCCATGCCTACTAACAACAACTTCCCCCTAACCCTCAATATTCTCCCTTCCTTTCATTTTTTCATCTCCAAAAATACCTTGTATACTCATTCTATTTTATGATACATATTTTATTATTAAATTTATTATATATATATATATATATATATATATATATATATATATATATAAAGAAACGAAATAATTTAATTTATATTTTATTCTTTTTTATTTTTGAATTTAGCTAATATATGTGCTATAAAGACATATAATAAATTTATCATTAATAAAAAAATTTAAATATTTTTATTTAATATATATAAAATAAATACATTAAAAACTTAAATTTTTTTATATTTTTAACGAAAATTTTCATATTTTATAGTCTTAACATATAAAAGCATATGATAGTTCTAAGAGCACATGATAGCCCTAAAGATACATAATAGATAAATCTTTATTTTTTATATTTGTCTCTTGCACCATTTTAGAAAAATAATTTCAAAAGTAGTTATATGAAGTGGAAAATTGAATTTCATCTCTTTATTAAGTTATAATATTTACCTATTTTTTAACAATTAAACTATATTTTTTGTATTTATTATGTTATATAAAAAATAATCAAATAAAATATGATATGAGGGATACGAGTATAATTTAGTGTAATACCTTTATTACATAATCATTTAATCAATTACATCTGTGTTTTAAATTATTGTTTACGCAATAAATATTTAAAATAACTACTTTTACTATATCACAAATTCACAATACATAATTAAATACATATATAAAGTTTTTTATAATGTATGGAAATTATATTTTATAATTAATATATCTCCTTAGACATGTTAACCTGTTTTTCCAACAAGGCTTTATTTAAAAATCCACATTCTCCTGCTTTGCTTTCTTTCAACTAGGCAGATCTTTTTCATTCTCAAAGCAAAACAAAAAGAAAGTTCCTTTAATGCCTTTAAGTCCCATTGTTTTCTGTGAACTTTATTTAACGTTCATAACCTCGTTAATCTCGCAAGGAAGATGTATATGCTATGCTATTCAATATTCTTAATTACATGTATATATTGTGGGTCTCATAAAAAGAATAATGGCTTTCATCCACAGTAATATTCTTCAATTTGCGAAATTAATTACTATTCTCTATTCTATTATATTATTAATTAGGGTGTTCGCGGTGGTTTGGTTCGGTTTTAAGAAAAAAAGTTATTCGATCCAAACGTTTAATTTATGTGCGGTACAGTTTGGATTAGATAATTTTTTTTTGAAAATTCCATCCAATTACAAGCGGTTTGGATTTTCGGTTTTTTAAATTAAAAAAATTAAATACATATAACAAGTCTCAACATCAAATTTTAAATAATTAACAATGACATAACAAGTCTTAACAATATCTTAAAAAGCCAATAATAATATAACAATAGAAATAAAATTATAGGTTAGTTAAAATAAATAAATAAATAATATTTTGAACATAAAATATTTATTAAATAATAATAATACATGAATAATAGAAAAAATGTATAACAAATTGAACATGTTATAAGTATAATTGTAAATATAATAATAAAATAATAATATTATAGCACACTATGCAGTTTGAATCGGATTGGATCGGTTATGAAAAATAGATCCGAAATCCGATCCAATCCAACGGTTTACAAAAAATAGAATCCAATCAAATCCGAATTAATACAGTTTTAATCGATTTTCAGTTTGAATAGAATTGAATAAACGGTTTAATTTAGATCGGTTTAAATTTAAACACTCCTATTATTAATCGTAAACTAAAAAATCAAAATTAAAATATTAATATAAAATTTATATTAAAATATCAAGCATATATTTATTTATAAATATATAATAAATAATTTTTATATGTATATCATATTTTTGTAGTTTATACAACTCATTGATGTATTATATAAGAATCCAATTTTTTTTCACTTTTTATCTGTGCGTATATGTATGTGTACATTGTTATCTAGCTAATTAAGATTATTAAATTATGAGTACAATTATAGTTATCTTTTATTGCCTTTATATTGATTTTTTAGTCAATAAAAATTATATTTTAAATTTTTTATCATAAAAATTATGATATTATTTTATAAAATAATTTTTTTAATTTAAATTTATAAAAAAGATATAATTCTCTAATATTAATATATAATTATACGCCATGTATAAATTTTTTTATATTCACAATTATTATATTTTTAATATTTATTTTTTATAGGTATTATTTCTTTTTTATTTATTCTATGTTAATTTTGTATATTTTTAAAATAAATAACAATTAAATTCTAAATTTTTAGATTATAAAAATTTTGATACCATATTATAAAATTATTTTTTAAAATAAATTAAGTGAAAGATACATAAATTATTATATTTGTAACACTATTAATATAATTAAGAAATCAAATAAAGAAAAAGGAAAAAGGAAAGATAATCATCTTGGAGTTAGCATATATCATAATACATGTAGAGAGGTAATAGGTCTATTTCAATGTGTAGTGGGAGCCAGATAATACAGTCGGCTACACACCCATACTTCTTTTTATTTTATTTTATTTTTTAATTTCTACACACATACAACATATATACAGTACCATGCAAAATATTATATTAACTATATAGTTTGCTAATAAAGAAGATACGCTTCTATCTTGTTATGACTAAATATTATTATTTATCAACAAACACCTTCTACAAGAAGCTAAGCTTAGCTTATTAATTACCATCAAAACTATATAATATTAATTAATTAAGGAAAGATAATCTATCTCTTCCTATATATGTAGTAATAAGCCTTCACCTTCTATATAGCTAATCTATCATTCATCACTTATAAGGAATTATATACCAAATATAGTTGTAATTTCACATAAATTTACAACTTTCCAATTTCAATCATGGCTACACCACATGATGAAAATAATGGAACAGTTTCAATTTCAAGGGTTGTGTGTGTGCATCCAAAGATTGAACAACCTCATAGGGTGTTAAGCCTCTCAAATTTGGATAGGCAGTGTCCAAGACTTATGCAATTGGTGTTCTTCTACAACAACTTGATGAAGAACGATCTGTCCCTCAATTCAGTGTTCAACAGCTTGAAAATTGGGTTGGAAGAGACCTTGATTATGTGGTACCCGGGTGCTGGAAGGTTGATGATGATGAACCCTAATAACAATAATAATAATAATCAAAGTGATGGAAAGCTCAATCTTTGGTGCAATAATGAAGGTGCAATTCTTGTGGAGGCTGAGACCAAAGCTAGAATCTCACAACTTGGGGATCTTTCTCAGTACAATGAGTTCTTCGAGAATCTTGTTTATAAGCCTGATTTTGATGCCAATTTCTCAAACATGCCTTTGATTGTTGCTCAGGTGAGATCATATATCAATATAGTCTTCAATATAATTAAATTTTTGAGCATGAAAATTCCATGTTGATAGAATTACTTCTTTTATTGGATTTTTAAAGAAAACATACATTCTTATATATTATGATTAGATACTTTCCTTGTAATCCATGTTAAGTAGTAAAACAACTCTTTTCCCCATGAAAAGTTATATACTATAAATATTGACAAGAATGTTTAATTTGTTTGTTCTATGCAAGTAGAAGCTAGGGTTTTTCCTTTGTGATTTAATTATTTAATACCTGGGTCATGTTTCCTTCACACACAGCACACCAATAATAAGGGATAGACAGAATTCTTGGCCTCGTAAATTTTATTTGGCTTTAGCCGTATTCTTGTCTTTAATTTTTAGGACAACTCAGTCCCTGAAAATTAAAACGAAGGACTAATTAACAAGGAGAAATCAAACTGGCCCCTCTGAATTATGTGTGCCCTAAGTATATAGTATGTATAGTATACCTTAATATTCTGTGAAATCATTATTAGCTCCTTCACATTTTTAACCTATTCAAAGCAATTGATACAAACTGTATCTTATCTTTGTTGGATTGTAGAAATATCTTTTTTTTTTTCCTACCACACTCTAAATATATATTAACTATTTACCTAACAAATTAATTTGTTTAATGATCATTTCACTCGTTTATTTAAATAAATGTTAAAAATTTGAATTATGCTTTATGTATTTAGTAATATATTGGATAGGAATAAATTCTTAAACAGTGGAGTTCATATTTGTGATGAATTGAATTATTAGTTTATGACTTATTGGATTAATAAATATTGTAAAAATAAAAAAATAACTAATTTAGATTACAGCTTGAGCAAAGATAAGAGAAAAAACAAAAGTTTAATTTTAAAGTGCTATCAATATATAGTTACTGTTTTATTTGAAAACTAGTCACATATATGATATCATATGTAAGATTTTTGAGACAATAGGTAATTAAGTAAAATATATATACATATATATATGACAGTATATATAATAGATGTTTATATAACAATATGCTAAATTTTTATACTAATGATAATTGATACTATATTAAAATGAAAAATAAAATAATTAATAAGAAATAAACTAACAAAATTGTTATGATAATCTGACAGGTAACAAAATTTGGTTGTGGAGGGTATTCAATTGGCATTGGAACAAGCCACTCACTATTTGATGGACCAGCAACCTATGATTTCTTGTATGCATGGGCTTCAAATTCTGAAATTATGAAGGGTATTTCAGCTAAGCCTCTTGAGCTTCCAAAACCAGTGCATGAGAGGGGAATACTTCTAAGTAGTGGTAATAATAAGCAACAACTTTCAAAAGGGTCTCTGAATTTACCTTCAAGTTCGAATTTTTATGCTCATGATGAGCATAATCAACCAATTAGGGCTATGGCAGTACAACATTTATATCAACTCATAATGCAATCAACTGCAGCAGCCACACTAGTTCATAGTAGAAGTGAACCCTCCGAAAATAATTATCAAGAGAAGTGGGTTCTTAAGACCTATCATCTATCTGCTGCAATGATAGATAACTTGAAAAGGAAGTACTTATCTTCCATCAAGACAGGATCTCTTCCATTCTCAACCTTTGAGGTTCTTACAGCTCATCTCTGGAAGGTAAGTTAGTTAATGTTTAATTTATGTTTGTTGTTATTTATTTATCTATTTCTTTATTGATTATTATTAAAGTTTAGCTAATAATGAGTTCTTTTAATGGAACATTTTCAAATATTAAAAAAAAAATGTGTGACAAAGATCTGATTAGCTGATATGAATGTTTATTTGTTTCTTCACCCACCATTATAATTGTTGAATCTAAACACAATGATTTGGCAAGTTTTTGAAAGTATTAGCACATGCAACAACAGGCAAGGGGTCCACTGTTCATGTAACAAGCGACAATTGATATTCTTTCTTGTGTTATTATCTCAAATAAGGCATTTTGATGGGCTTGCAAATAAATAAATATTAATTTAACTGGGACAGAAGTTATAGAAATATATACTTTAATGAAGAAAAATATATTTTAAATGTCATAAGTTTATACTATTTGAGTACACTCTGAATATAAAGCTCTTTTATTTTTCATTATTATCTAATCACATAACTTTTTGTGGTGGTGTTAGCAAGAGTTAATTAAACTATTCTTTCATGTTTTAACGCTTTTAAGAAGAATGATATAACATGTTAAACACATAAAACAGAGGAAATTTAAATATGTTGTCTACAAATTATACTACTATGATTTAAAAATATTAAAAATATAATTATTTATGTATCTTTTAAAAGAATCAGACTAATCTATTTTATAAAATAATTTTCAAAATTTTTTGAAATTATCATGAAATCATTCTTTCTAAAAATTTAAGCTAATGATAAGAAAATATAATATAAGTGGTTATATCTCTAACATTTTTTTTAAGTAAGAAATTCTTTCTGTGTTTGTTTGATTTTTGTATAGACATTTTTTTCTTCTTTTATTTATTTTATGCTATTTCTTTTATTTTTGGACATTTTGAATATAGATTTCTTATATCATATTATAAAATCATTCGTCATAACTAAAGATTAAGCTAATCAAAGAAGACAATATAAATAATTATATCTCTAATAAAAATAATTAAATTTTATTAAAAATTAAAATATGTGATAATTTATTCATATTTGTATCAATTTAGATATTCGGTGTGAACCTAAACATTATATTGTTTTGAGTAGTACAACATTTTTATGTTCATTTTTTTAATTTTGATTATAGGCAAGGACAAAAGCTTTAGGGCTGAGCAAAGAGAAGGTAGTATGCCTTCAATTTGCAGTGGACACAAGGAACAAGATGGTGCCTCCATTACCAAAAGGCTTCAGTGGTAATGCTTATGTTCTTGCCTCACTTATGATGTCTGTGTCACAATTATTGGACCATTCTTCCCATGAATTGATCATTGAGAAAATAAGAGAAGCCAAAAATGCTGTGAACCATAGCTATGTCAAATCATACATTGATGCATTGGAGTTAGGCTCTAATAATTCTCTGCCTCCACTTAAGGAACTAACTCTTGTTAGTGATTGGACGAGAATGCCCTTCCATAACATTGAGTTCTTTCATGGAAGAAAAGCAGCTTATGCTTCTCCACTTGCCACTCCTGTTCCTCAGGTTGCTTATTTCATGCAGAGTCCATTTGATGTTGGTGGTGTTGACCTCAGGATTGGCTTTCAAGATGGAATAACCCTAAGTGCTTTTACTCAATGCTTCTTAATCTAACTAAAAAAGAAGCTTCTATGTTTTTAGAATATTTAATAAGATGGATATATTCATCAAGATATCTTTACACAAAGATAATATTGTAAATTATTAGATGATTTAATATGTTTGATTAAATTATCTAATGGTTTATAATATTATTTTTGTGTAAAGATATTTTCATAGAATATCCTTATTTAATAAAACTAATTACATAATGATGTTTCATGTAAAAATTGATAATAACTAAAAAATGTTTGATAATTTGTTATATTTAATTAAATTGTTTAATATAATATGTGTGAATATTTTAGTTATTAATTTTATATAAAAATATATTTTTGTGAATAATTATCTTTAAAAAATATTTTATAAATATTTATAATAACTAATAATAAATGATTATAAATATTTTGAAAATATATCTTAAATGTACTGAAAAATATCGTATGCAATATATATTGTAGTGTGTTTACTACAATAAATATAGAATTTAGCAATGTTAAATTTTACTATGTTTTAAAATCATTTTATTAGATAGTTATGGACAATAATTTGTATGATGTTGCTGTCAAAATTTAATTTTTTATTTTTTTAATAACAACAAAATAAAATTGTTCTCTTAAGTTATTATAAAGAACTGTTTAAACTAATACAATGATTTTTTATTAAGAAATGATTTTCAAGTATTGTTTAAATAATTATGCAAAAGATATACATAAAACATATTATTTAAAAACACGTAATTTATAATACATATAAAAATTATTCTCTAAAAATACTTAACTTATAGTATACATAAAATTTTATTTCCTAAAAATATTTAATTTATAGTATACAACAAAACAGTTATCATAAACTTTTAGCTACTAAATTTTAGAATGAAAAACATAATATTCATTATTCAAAATAATTATTCAAAAAAACTAATTATAACATTACTTACTATATTATTATTACGGTATTTTGAATAATAATAATATAATTAGAAGTGATTATAACTTAGACTTGTATTATAGTATTTTGTAACGATGATATAATGTGTGTGGATCTTATAGAATATTTTATAAATAAAATTTGATGGCAAATATTATATAAATTTTTATTAATAATTGATCCAAATTAAATAATTAAGGTTATTTATTGACACTAAATTAAAAAAATAGTTAAAACACTAATTTTAATACAATATGAGAAAATCGTAGGGAACAAAAAATATATAACTACAAAAAATTGTTGCCAAAAGTTGCAAAACAAAAATAATAGTGTTAAAAATGTCGTTAAAAGCAGCTACAAAATGACATTAGTATTAAAATTGTTGAAAAAAACACAAAAAACAACAATGTAAAATCGTTTTTAAAGTCATTGATAAAAAGATAATGGTGTTAAAATTGTTGTTAAATTAATAACAGAATTACAATGGTGTAAAATTGTTGTCTATCTAGTTACAATTTTAAACTGTCGTATAATTATAGACAATAGTAAAAATCATTCTTTAAAAATGATTGTAAAATCACTTTTTATTAGAGTAACAAATGTAATAATTTTTTTTATTGTCGTTATGCAATGGTTTTTTTTTATTATCGTTGTCTTAGATAAAAAATCGTTGTTTATTATTATTGATAATAGTCACATATAGAATAGTTCAAAAACCATTGTTAAAATGTTGCCTAAAATTTTAGAAATAGTTTTTTTTTATCTATGATAGTGGTTTTTGATCGTGGCTAAAACCTGTAATTGTTATAGTGATTTAGGAGACTGATAATAGTTAACGTTATTGTTGTATTATATATAACTTAGTACAAATCTCTCACACTCGAGAGTTCTGAGTACTTTTACATAAGTTTGATGCATGGTGATATCACAATAACCATGTAAATAAATATTGTGTGTGTGGATTGAATAAATTAAAACAAGTGAAAATCAGTTTTTATTGCGAGCATATTCAAATAGGATTTTAATTCACCGTGATACACAGATTTTTAGCTTGCAGCAGCTCCAGTTCAAGCCAAATATCATCTCTCTAAAATTAAATTATATATTATTTTCAAATTTTAGCTAGCATCGTGTTTGCTGTTTGGCATGTGGAATCATCTTTAACAAAAGTTACTAAATGCATGTTTATGAAAGGGTTAAGTATGATTTTGGTCTTTAACGTAGAGACTATAAATTTATTTTGTTTTTGTTCTTTTTTTCACTACAAAATGGTCTCTAATGTTTTATTTTATTTAAAAATCGTCCTTCGGACGAAAATATCTTTCCTTCTTCTTTCCCAAATCAACCAAAAACAAAACCACCACCACTACCTCCTTTACTCCCACTAAATACCAATAATCAAATTCAAGATTATTCAAATGCAAAAATTAACAATATGAAATTCAACAACAAAATCAACACACAACAACAATAAAATAAAAAAACAACAGATGCAGAAGAAGCAGATTTAGATGCAAATGCAGAAAAAGAAGCAGATCCAAATGCAAATGCAGAAGTAAAATCGGAAGCAGAAGCAGAAGCCGATGCTAGCAGCGGAGCACTGGCGGAGAGGGAGGAGGAGCAGAAACGGCGAGTAGCGTGCGAGTGGCGACGGAGGCGCTAAACGCGGTTTCCCCTTCTAATCCCTTCCGATCTCACTCTTCTCCCTTAGCTTTCTCCTCTTTTGCTGTCTGTTTTTCCTTCCGATCACAGGCGACGATGCGACGGTGCAGCGATGCAGTGGTTCCTTCCCCCTTCTTTCCTCCCCTCTCCCCTAGATTCTCTTTCTTCCCCCCCCCCCCATTTCTCTTTTCCCCTCTCGTGGCCTTTTGGCCCTTTTTTTCTTTTTAATTTTATTTTATTTTATAATTTTTTAATGAGAAATTATTTGATAATAAATATAAAAAAGACAAAAAAGATAATTTTAAAACAAATTAAAATTTTTGAGATCATTTTGTAGCAAAAAGAAGGTCGGCGACGAAATAAATTTTCAGCCTTTATATTAGGAATCAAAATTGTATTTAACCCTTTATGGAATTATTTATAGAGTTTAATTTTGACACATTGATAGTATAAAATATTTTATATAATCATACAATAATCATATTTATTCTTTTAGATGACTATACATACGATTAATATAAAAGATAATTATTTTGACTATATGATATTACGTAATTAAATACATATATAAAATTACTTTACACTAATAATGCATTAAAATTAAATTCGTATTTATAACCCATCTATACCAATATTTATAAATAAATATTTACAATAAGAGGCAATTAGATTATATTTGTCAATGTATGGAAAAAAATTCAGAAACAACCAGGAGACACATCACACGAGGCAACACACAGTATGGCTTAGCAGGGTTAATACTCATTTTTTCTAATGTGTTGCTTTACGTAATATAATGATTATTAATGAGTAAGTAATCTTTTACTCATCTATCGAAAAAAATGTTTGTGTAAAATTCATAGATCAATATATATATATATATATATATAGTGCAGCTACATATACAAATTTTTTAGTATACAAATTTATATAAATTGGTCAAAAGTTAACAAAAACGATTTTTAGTTTAGATTATATGTAGACACACATATTTTTAATTTTTGAATAATGCAAATAATTTTTTTCCTTCAATCAAAACCGTAACGCTCAAAATTCAAACAAAGGTCAAAATCTTTCAAAAATTTCTGAAAATCGTCGTGAAAAGTAAAAGAAATTACGAAGCTAAATTCAAAAAGAATTATGAGAAAATGAAATAAAAAAGTGAAGAAGAAGAAGAAGTAACAGAAGATAAAAAGGAGGAATAGTTTTGAATTATGCAGAATTTATCAGCACACAAACACCGAAAATTCTTAAACAATACACTTAAATATCTTCGTGTTACATCCAAATATCTTCATGTTACACCCAAATTTGCTGTAAATACAGAAAAATATTTTCTCTAATGCTGCATTTTTTTCTTCTTTTTTTTCCTTATTTCTTTCTTTCATTTAGTTGAATGAATGTAAGTTCATCATTTTCCAAGTAATTTTGTATCATTATGTGTTTTTTTTTCTTTGTTTGATTTTTATTATTGTTAAGAGAGTAAAACAAGAAAAAACTTGAGAAGATAAAGTAAAAAAAAAAAGATGATGATAATGATGATGATGAAAAAGAAGAAGAAGCACCAGAAGATGAGGAGGAAGGAGAATAAGAGTTTTGAATTATGGAAAACTTATTAGTACATATACATCGAAAATTCTTAAACAATACACTCAAATATCTTCGTGTTACACTGAATGCTGCAAATACAGAAAAATAGTTTCTTTAATGTAGAATTTTTACATTACATTCAATTCAAACTATTAACGATGAACAACAATTTTAACAAACAAAAACAACATTATTCACCTACAGAATCATAAATTACTAACAAAAACATTAACTAGAATCAAACTACACCTCAGCTACTTGATTGGATTCAAAACAATAATCAATTTTGTTTTGGTTCAATTGACAATCTGAACTTGAATTATTCATTATTTTCAACAACGAGATTACTATTCAAAACTGATTTTAGAGCTTGATTTCAAAAATGTAGAGAACGAACGAAAAGAAACGTAGAGAATGCAGAGATGAAAAAAAACGTATATCGAAAGCGTTGAGAAAATTCGAAAACGGAAAGAAAATCTTTTTAAAAAGGCTGTCATATATTCGCACATTGATTGAAAAATTAGTTAGATTAAGTAGTACGTAAAGTAAATTAGGGTAAAATGACTTGTACGTGGAAAATAATTTATATATATATATATATATATATATATATATATATATATATATATATTAAGAAGTTTTTTATTATTTTAAATAAGTTAACTTAAAAATATCATATTGCTTTGACTAATATAATTTTTTAAATTTGAACTTATTTTCACTTCAATCAACTGCAATTAGATTCGATTCCTAAAATCATGAATAAAAGACGAATTTATCTTAAAAAATATAATTATAGATAGATTTCTAACTTTCAAATTTTAACAAATATTTAAAATCTAACAAAACAATAATATATATAAAAGACTAAATTTTGAATAAAGACAATTCTATGATGCCTATAATTTTTTTATCTAAATGTGAATGTTGACAAATGAAATCAATTATTCTTTTTAAAAAATTGATAAAATATATTTATTATTCTTGAAATTTGTTAAAAAATTTTAAAATATTTTTAAATTTTATTTTGTTTTAATTTTATCAATAAAAATTTTCGATTTGCATCAAATATACTTATACGGCTAAATTTTCAAAATCTTTAGAATGAATTTAACAACAATTTCACAAGAATAATCTTCAATATAAATAAATTAAAATTAACTGTTATGTCATGCATTATTACCAGATTGGTCCTAAATAATTTGAAATTTAACTGAGGAATATATTTAATAATTTGGTGCAAATCGAAATCTTCAAAAATAAAATTAAAATAAAATAAAACTTAAAAATATTTTTAAATTTTTTAATAAATTTCAAAAACAAAAATTATATTTTACCCTTTTAAAAAATTAGATCATGTATTATTTATAAATACCATAGTACACACCTTTGAACAATTCGGGGGCACTTTACCATGGTATAATAAACTAATAATGCTGCTTTTCGTGGGTCAAAAAAGAATTTGAATTCTAGTACGGAAAGCCCTTTTTTATTGTAATAGTCTTATACTCTTATTCTTGCTTGTTGAACCACTAACAAATTGGGTATGGAAAAAAAAGCATGTCTGCACAAAATTAAACATTGTTAATAACATAATGCCTCTATCTATGTTGACCCACCCATGCATGGATAACATACATGACAACGCAATTCTCAATCCCTTGTTCTTGGAAGAAAGAAACTAAGTAATCTTGAATCTGTCCCAAAAAATTAAGAAACATAAAAATATATAATAGAGAGGGCAAATAATCAAAGATTTGTCACGATGCCAAGTTCTTCAAGCATGTTATGATATTGCATTACATATGTGGGTCTCACATAGATGTTCCACCAGTAGAATAATTGTCACACAAGAAGTCTCCTTCTGGTAATTTAATCTTGTCTTGTTTCTGTGTCGCAGAAAATGAAAATTTAGCTATTTAATTAGTATCTCAAAAAGATATGTGATGAGTCTATTGAAATTTTTTGACATGGTTTGGTTCTTAGAGAAGGTTTAACATCTAGACTTTGCTATGTAACTAATGCATGATACTAAATAAGTTGATGAATTTATAAGATATAAAAGAATAAAATAGAAGCATATATATCTTTTCTATAAACTAAGTAACTTAAGGAACTAAAGTGATAGTAGAAATATTGTAAATACTCAAAGTAATATAAACATATATCATTCACAAGAATAAGACTTTTATCGCAAACTTTTTAGAGACCAAATAAGAGAAAGTATTGGAAGTTAACTTTTAGTGTTTAGGGTTAGAATTTAAGATTTAAAGTTAAAGATTTATGATTTACAATTTAGAATTTAGTATAAATAAAATAATTTTAAAAAAATTAGTTACTTAACTTTACTCACCAAATTAATCTCACATATATTCTTCATGGTTGTAGAAGAGGAAGAGTAAAATGAGGACGAAAACGACAAGGAAGAAGAATATCTATAATAATAATAACCAAGTAAACTAAATCTTAGAACAAATTATTAAACAAACTGAAATTTAGTTTAAATAGAGTTTGAACTAACTAACAACTATCCGTGCCTATAATCAATTCTAGTTGAAAGAAATGAAAATAACAAAAAACTATTAAAATTATTTATTTTAAAAGTAAAAGTAGAAGAAAAATGGCAAGTGTTGTTACCTGTTTCATAATTTCATTGACAAAGTCTTCCAAGGAACCAGCATTATTAGAAATGTGAGTGTTCCTAGTCTTGTACAACTGATGTGGCTTCAGTGAAGAATCTTCAGTCAAATCAATAACCCCATCATGCTTCATTTGCGATGCATCACAAAAATCAAAGT
Source organism: Arachis hypogaea (assembly GCF_003086295.3). Classification (NCBI taxonomy): domain Eukaryota; kingdom Viridiplantae; phylum Streptophyta; class Magnoliopsida; order Fabales; family Fabaceae; genus Arachis; species Arachis hypogaea. The sequence goes on along the minus strand of NC_092051.1, from coordinate 145,450,965 downwards.
CCAAGTTTCTGTTGAAGCTTGAATTTGAAAATGGATCAATAAGGCCACTCAATGCATGGTAATTTCCATTCTGATTATTGTTATTATTGTTACTATTCCACCCTTGAAATTGCACATTGTTACTATTGTTATTGTTGGTGAAATTCACTCCTTGGAAGTTCAAATCAGTGAATGAATCATGGGATTGGCTAGAGAGTGAAGTGATTGATGAAGCACCACTAAGATTCCCACCTTGAAAAGTTGAAGAATTCATCAAAGTGTTGCATTCATTTGACCAGAATTAAGTCCTCCTCCGGGGAGATAAATCTGATTGTTATTGCTGCGGCCGCGGCCGAGCAAGCCGGAAGATGGGAACTGAAATTGGCTATCATTGGAATTGAAACCATGAGCATTGAGAGCTGAAGGAGTGTTGAATCTATTAAGCATGTTAGAAGGTGAAAAAGATCTTAAGCCATAACCAGAGTTATTATTGAGTGTTTGTAATTGTCCAATTCCACTTAGAGGATTCATTCTCAGATATGATGTGTCTGCACTGCTGAAGCCTGATCCAATGTTAGAGTGTTGTTGGTTTGACATGTTGTTCACTCTTCTCAGAAAAATCCTATATTTCTGAAGATGACTTGCCACATTCTCCCTTGTAAGCTTTTCAACATTCATTAAGTCAAGAATTTTTTTAGGTACAGCCTCTGTCAACCAAGAACAAACTCATACTCAGTAAAGAAAACACCTTCATGGCATCAGATAATAACAAAAACATGAACATGACATCATATTTTGTTTCATTAGGATCTTGTAGCAAAAAAGCTATTTAGAGGATCCATACTCCAACAGATCATGTTTGTTTTTTTTTTTTTTCCAAAATCAATTCTTCCATTTAGAATTGATCAAGAAAGAATCACTAAATATAAACCATTATTTACTTCAAAAGTAAATTAATCGATTTAAAATAATCAAATAATTTTTTTTTTAAAAAGCGTCTTTTACTTTTTTTTAAAGCAAAACAAGTTGAATTTTAGAAAAAATAAATAATTTATTTTATTAATAAAAATATATTTTTTAAAAAATATATCCAACCCTATTTAAAATTTAATAAATGAGTTAATTTTTTTTTATAAAATATTTTTTTTTTCTCAAGTAATTTTTAAAACCTTGATAGAGTAAAAACTCGGGTGGAATGAACTTCACGTAAGTTGATAGTTGAGAGTCGTTAGATAATTTAACTGATTTGACTAAATTTTCATCTAATGGCTCTCAGCTATCCACTTCACATAAACTCGACTACACCTGAGTTTCAGCCCTTTCCGCCCTTGATAAACACAGCATAGTGAGAGATCGGAGAAATTACTGTCAATGCCTAATTGCTCGACGGCAGTGACAAATTTGCGGTGCAAGTCGACGGACCAAACCACGCGAGGCTTCTTTTGCGCCGACGGATCATCACCGTTGTCATGGTCATTCTCATCCTCCTCCTCCTCCTCCTCATCTTCTTGTTCCTTTCTCTTTTTATTTGCCTTTGAACTCTGATCTGAATCAGGATTTTCGTGGTTGTTACTAGGTTTTTCTGGCTCCTGGGAATCATGCTTGTTCCTCCTAATTACATGCTGCCAAATATTCTTCAGCTCCTCAATTCTAACAGGTTTCACCAGATAGAAACATGCTCCATGCATGATTCCCTTCATCATCACTCTTGGATCATCATCTACAGATAACACTAAACAAAACAACACAAAAAACACATATACATCTATTCTCCAAACAAATAAATAAATAAATAGAAAATAATTATACTACACTCACATAAAATATACCCTAAAATATAAAATACACATTATTTCTACACGAATAAGAAGTGTAAAATTAATCAACAAATTTAGACAAAAATAATGGAAAAGATTTTGATTTAGCGTTCCTTACTTATGACAGGTAAGTCCATCTCAAGTCCAACAAGCTCAAGAAGCTTGAAACCATCCATGTCTGGCATGTGAACGTCACTGATTACCAGATCAAACTTGTTCTTCTTCTCTCTCAATAGTTTCAATGCTGTTATTGCACTGTTTGTGGTTGTTACTGCAAAATACAAAGCAGAATAACATTACTTTGTTAATTAGATACGGTGAAATAATACACAGAAATCAGATTCTGAATAATGTCATAAAAACCTAGCTATAACAAAAGAAACAAAAATTCACTATCAAAATCAATTTAGTTAATTGAATAATAGATGGATCTTAAGATAAAATTTGCTAATATATAGAATAGAAGAATACGATCGGAAGAAGGTGAACCTTGATAATGGCACTTCTGGAGTAAAGTCTTCAAAACCATAAGACATGTTCGGTCATCATCAACAGCAAGAACACGCATTCCTTTAGGAAAATGATGATCTTTTTCATCAATCACTGCCATCTTCTCTAAGAAGGGGTGTAAATTTGAACCTATTAACCAGAATAAAATCTATGAAGAAGATCGTTGATATGGAGAAATAGAATTAAGAGAAAAAATGTTGTTGGTATGTTTTGTGAATGTAACTATAGAATGAGAAAGATAACGAATCTTAAACTATATAATTATTTGTGTATTATAATGGATTTATATATGAAATATAATAATATTAAAGAGTATAGAGAGTGGAATAATGGAGAATGAGATTTAATTTGACCTTTCTCGCTTTCCACTTTTGGACACAATTAGATAACAACCAACATAGAAATACAAATAGAAAGAATCATGGAATTCAATTTTTTCCTGGAATGTTAGGCGCGTGAGGTGGACGCGCTTGAAAGATAAGCATTATTATTTATTTATTACCACAATGACAACTTGTTTTGTACTTTCTTTGACAAATTTTAAGGATTCCTTCATCTTCACGGGTTTTTCTTATTATTATTATTATTATTATTATTATTATTAGGGTTCGGCCACGTTGGTTTAAATTTGCTTGGAATAATGGTGCAGTATCTATTCATTTATTGTTAGCTGATTCTTGCTAACAAATTCATGATGAGGCATTTTAATTTCCTTCCTCTTGTATCTCCATTAATATTTTTTTCTCTCTTTCTCCGTAAATTCGGTTTATGAAATGAAATATTTTGAGTTTTACTTTATGTTTATTCATTTAATTTGTCTTTTATTTGTGGAGCTTTTTCACTTAAATAAAATAAACACAATTTAAAATATTTGATTTTTTTGAAGTAATTTTCAAAACGTAAATACCCTTTTCTTTAATAATATATGAATCGTCTTAAGACTTTAAAAACTGCGTTTATTTTTAGAGATGGAACAGAGATATTGTGTCCAAAAACATTAAATTAGTGTATTTTGTGTCCATCTTGACAGAAGAACACAGAGACACTAACAAGAAACACAACTTTTTTTCTTTTATTATTTTTGTTAATTTTTTATAATTAAATTTTTTAATTATTATATTTTTCTTCTCAAAATTTTCAAATAAAAAAATGAGAATATATTAGATTTTTATAATTTATTTTGTTGTTTTGTCTTGTCTTCTTCTCAGAAACAAACGCAGTCTAAAGATTGTATCATATGTTAATAATGATATCTAGGAGAATTTATGCATGAATATTTTAAAGAAATAACTCATAAATTGTGTCAGAATTCACAGCTTTAGAAAACCCGTATTCTTCCCTGACTTATCAATTATCAATTATTTTATTTAAAAATAGACGTGAACATATCAATTATTTTTAAAAGAGTATTTATTTAATCTAATATAAAAATAAATATCAATCAAAATTATATACATCAACATCCTATTTTAAAAATAAACTGATATAATATAAATTGATACTCTTTTTTATTTAATTTGGTCTTTTTAATAGAATTAATAATTAAAATAATAAAAAAATAATTGAAAATTATACAAATTCAAATAAAAATAATGACAAAGAAAATTTCTATAAAAAATATACATCAATAAAAAAATATAAAAAAATGAGTAGTGCTAAGGAGCCAATGGCCTAAGTGTACAATGGGCTAAATCTTTGATCTATGAATAGAATGAACATCACCCATACTATCAGAATAATAAGGATAAATAAATAAAATTAAGTTAATTTTGGAATTCACCAAAGATCGAACCCATGATCTTTTGGATCTAGAACTCTAATATCATATCATGAAACCACTCATCCCAAAAGCGCAACTTGATAGGACAATGTAACACTAATGATTATATCTCTAATACTTCCTAAACCTCCATTGTGCGCATTATATGCTTAAACCATTGGCTCTCTATACTTTTCCTAAAAAAATATATGAGCAACAAATACTAAAAATTTTATAAAAACTTAAATTTATGTTACTCAAAACAACATGAATTTATATTATGAAAAATTATATTTTTTAATTAACACCCTTTTGACTCATTTTTAAAAAAAAAATTAAATTTATATATAAAAATTTAGTACTCTTCTGATTATAATTTGTCGTACTCTTTTTTTATTTAACTTCGCCTTCCTAATGGAATTAATAATTAAAATTATAAAAAAGTATATTTTTATAACTTAAAATTTAAATAGATATAATTTAAATTAAAAATTTAATTAAATTTGATAACAATAAACATAGTCGTATTATTGTACTTATACGATTAATTATGTTTATTCAATTTTAAAAAGAAATTAACTATTTTAAATGAGTAATTTTAAGTAAAAAAATTGATGTATTGTATTAATTTTAAATTAAAAAATTATAAATAAAAGTATTCGTATTATTTAAAAAATTTTAAATTTAAATATGATATATCTCAACAAAAGATATAAATGTATATAATACTTCAAATTACATTAAAAATGTAATTGACAAGTTAAGGAAGAATAAGTCTATGCGATTTTCTAATTCTCCTGTATTAGCTAGTTGAGGGTAAATCATGACAGGGTATTGAGACTTTCCAAAATTGAACATGATTTGTGCCAGAGCTGAGTGTTAGCCTTTAACATATAAAGCTGTGAACCATGGTACGTTTTATAAGTTATTCCCCTCAAATATTCATGCATAAATCGTCCTAGGGTGCCATGATTAACATATTATATAACCCTCAAAATCTTAAGACGATTTATATATTATTAAGAAGAGGAGATTTAGGTTTTGAAAATTATTCGAAGAGAATCAAGTAATTTTGGGTTGTGTTTATTTTATTTTCGGACACATTTACCCCTGAGAGTCCCTAACGCTTCGTTTTCATTCTCGTGAAAGGTATTCACTGTCTCATTTGTCATTACACACTTCAAATGTGATGTTTCATGTTTAATGATGCCCTACCAGTGGTTTGTCGTCACCGAAAGAGTATCGGAACTGTATTTGGACATCGTTAGCAAGGGTGAGGAAGGAGGTCAGTCCGGCATTGTCATCGCTATTCAGGTATGTATGCAGCATTTGTTACGGTTTTGGTCGAGGTTGAACGTAATAATGTTTGAACAATTCTTTTAATTTCCTAAAACTGCAAGGGTTTGATTTACATTTTTTGTCTCTTTAAGAAATGGGAAGCTTTACTCTGACGGTCTACCATGGAATTGATTTGGATATGAAGATGAGACGTTGTGGTATAGAGGGGGACAAAAGACACTCATTGAAGATGTTGAGAGTGATTGCTGGTCTGTATTTGAGGCATATGCAGAGCTAAGACAGTTTGGGTACACAAAGAAAAATATTTCAGATATGTGGTATAAAGATCAAGCAAATGAATGGTTAGAGAAGGCTCTGAAATTATTTGCTACGGATAAAGATGCACTTAAGATGTGTAGAATAGCGAAGTTGAGGGGTCATGTTGAGGTGTTTGTATATGGTTTAGGATGCACAAGAATTTTCTTAAGCTGGGTTTATTGATGTTGAAGGCCAAACAGAGGACAATCCCAGTAATCAGTTGGTGGTTTATGAGGATGAACAAGGTCAACAGGTGAAAATGATGATGTGTAACAAGTTAATGAAGGAGATAATTTAGAAACGTATGTGGCTACTAAAAATGAATGGGATGAGACAAATAGCAATGATGACAGCGATGATGAGGAGTTTATTCCGTCTGATCTTGAGGTTGATAGTGCAGACGACGTTCATTTTACAGAAAGTGAAAAGGAATATGATGATGATAGTGGGTTTGAGGAAGATACAAGTGTTAAGGATAGTAAGAGGGTTGATAAAGGTAAAGGGGCTATGAATGGTGATTTTAGTGATGAGGAAGGCTTCAATAGCGATTAAGTGAATTTGGAGTATGAGGTTAGTGTTGGTTCAGATGATGAGAAAGGACAAGGGGAAGATAACTATGAAGTAAGGAGCTATCCAATTCATTAGAGTTTTATTGCAATGTTGTTGCTGCATGTAATTTGTCACTTTGTTACTGTATTGTAAGTCCAACCACCTAAACAATCTGCTGTGAAGAAAACTAATGGAGGAAGGAAGAAATCAATTTTACAACCTGCTGTGCAATCTGCTACCAGAGAGAGGAAGAGGTCCAAACTGCAAGAAAACTCATCATCACAGCCCCAACCAGCCACTAGCACAACACCCATAACCAGGTCCAATTCATTCCATTCCCAACCAATTCCCAAGCCCACAACACATGCATCTAGGCCCAAGACAACACCAGCAGCTACTCCCCAACAAATGCTCAAGATGAAGCCCATCAGAAGCTCAACACAACCACCACCAGCTGCCAAAGAGAAGGATACATGCAGCTCAAGCCAACCAGTTATGAACAAAGTCTCCTTCAGTCACAACATTGCACTACATGTTTCTCCAAGAAAGTTGAGGCTGATGGCAAAACTGCCTCCAAGAGCTTGAGAAAAACTTTAAGAATTTTTAGAGACTACTTAAGTTGTTAGCTTGTTAATGTAGAGCTAAGTTGATCATACTGTATATTTGTGATATTTTATTTTGATTGCAACTTATTACATACTCTTTATGCTTAATGTTGTGTAAAAGTGAACAGATTTACTGTTGTTTTGTTCTAAGTCCAACTGTCATCTGGTTTCATTCTGATGTTGAGCAAGTATTGCATACTACATATTATGCATTATTAAACCAGCTCATAGTTTACCATTTATGTTGACACAATTTTTCAGTCATAATTCCGGGCAACTAGATCCAGTTTCATTATCAATTTCTTGTGAAATTATAGACACACCATCACTTACATACACATAGACTAACCTATAAAAATCAATTTCATTAACACAAATTCTATCCAGCCACAACAGTAAATTTTAATTACATAAAATAGATTTCAATGCCTAGGTACAAACTAACTAAAATTGTCCTATTTTCTACCTTACTTTCATCAACCCATTTTTCAGAGGCAGCAAACAAGGTAAACCCTGCTTGTGATTCAACAAAATCTGCAGCCAGCAAAATAAACAACCAACCCACCCAATCATGCCCAACATTGCAGCAACCTTTAACTTCCACTCAGATGCCTTCATGTTTGCCTTCAGGGCTACAACTTTCCTCTTCAACCTTGCAACATGCGGATCTTCGCTTTCAACTTCTGGGTCTGCCCAACGAAAAAACTGACACTCATCTTTAACCTACATGATCCCACCATAGTCAGTGCCCAAAAACAAAACGTTGGGGTCAGCTGATAATAATAAAACATGAATGCACCCCACAAAAAAGTCCTCTCTTCTGTGCAGACCCCTGGTCCGAGACGACCTTGAACTCTCCGACGCTATGGCTGCACTGGAACTCGAACCCTAGCACACGCTTTATGATTCTGGTTTGGGGGTGAGGTTTTTAATTAACAAAAAAAACTTAATTTTTTTAATTATTAAATGGTTCAACTACCAGTAACAACTTCAGGGATAAATGTCTCCAAAATTTTTCGTAGATGGGGGATGACGATTTTAATGTGTTTGTAAAGATTGAGGAAGATTTTAATAACAAAAAAAATTATGAACGAATTTGATTTTGACCCCAAATCTTAAGAATGAAAAAAGTACTTATCTCTTTTATTTAAGTGAAAAAACCTATTTTTGGACGTCATGAATCACCAGTTACACAAACATCAAATATATATTTGCTAGCTATATCATAGTCAGAAGTTGTTAGCAATTTAAAAAATTTTTTTTGAAAGATTATGAAAGGTTTATTTTGATATTTCTAATGTATAAAATTTTTAAAAAATTATATTTTATTACTTCTCTATTTATATAATACTTTTAAATAGTACTTTAATTTTTCTTTCTTTGAAAAAGGAGTGATTTTTTTTTAAGACAGTGATTAGAGTGAAAGCTTCTTTTACATTGTAGAAGGTCGATTCTTAGAATAATACAACTATGTATCTTTTAAATGATTTTTTAGTCCGTTTTTATTATATTAGATTAAAAATTAAAATAAACACATTTAAATAGATTTAGATAAAAAGATAAATAGGTCATTGATATTTTAATCCGTAGACATTTAAATGTTTAACCTTCTCAAAACTTGAAAAAATTGATCGTCAGATCTAATTTGTCTCATTTTAAAAACTCTCGCACATGTGCATTCGTATATCGGTCAGGTCAGTACAATAAAAATCACGTTTGATTTTTACATTGAATCTTACCCAAGTGAACAGAAAAAATCGATATGTCCAAATTTTAAGAAAGTCTAATGTATTTTCAAATTTTTAGGGATTTAAATATTTGTAAGCCTAAAAGTCAAAAATCAATTTATCTTTTTTATCATATATTTATTAGTGTCTTTTTCATAAAAAAATTAAAATATAAATTTAAAAAAATAATTTAAGTAACACTAAAGTTCAAAAATTTAATTTTAAATATCTAAATCTATTTTAAATGCTTAAACACTAACACATCTAAAAAATAATTCCTAAAATTCTAAAACACACTTCTATCCTAAAATAGCAAACACATCAGAAGAATTTTTGTCGCCGAACTTCTTCTTTTAGTTGCCGTTTTCTTCTTGTTATTACTTTTTCCACACCGGAAATACGTCTCAGGTTTTTTTTTGTGTGACTATACATCTCAGGTATTTGAATTAACAATATGCTTACCTAAAAATAAAAAATTAACTCAATAAAAAAAATATTAAATTAAAAAGTTGACTAAAAAGTAAAATTTAAAAAGATAGATAGTGTTACGGTGGGTAACCGGAGATTAATAAAATAGATGGCGCTAGTTGGCCCAATCGTCCGCGGATGGTAGTCTCCGAGCTGGTTTGCACGCTGGAGCCTCCTTCCGACTTGTATTCGTGAGTGAATGGGGGGTGGTACCTGCAAAGACACTCCGATGCCTAAATTAGCAAGGGTGTTAGCAGGTCTAGAGAGTATTGGGCTTAGAGATACCTGAGGGGTGTCAGTGTATTTATAGTGGTGAGCCAATAACCACCGTTGGAGTAGTGCCGTAACTTTAGGGTGTTAACCGTCCCATTATCTTAGGGAGGTTAAGATATGGCTTTATGAAGCGGTTAGAGAGATTTTAGGGGCGGTTACTCACTTGAATGAGTGTTTATCTGCCAGCTAATCTCATATCCGACTTCTTTAGAGCAAGTCGTGGTTGATACCGACTTCTTATGTGAGGGTCGGTACTTAACTAGGCTTAATCCTTTGGACTAGGCCTTTTATTTGGACCTGGGCCTTTGTTATTGGGCCAGGGTATGAACAGTGCCCCTACTTGAGCCCAAGATCTCTTTAGGGCTTGGGTTCAAGTATTTAACTCGGGTTCGTAGCCGACTTTCTTGGAGAAAACACAGGTTTTTAAACCGACGTGATTTTCGCGACCTTTTGTTTCTGACAGTTACGTCTATTCAAGCGTCGTGTCCGTTAGGGATGCACTTAGGGATTGATGGCTTTGGTAACGGTGCACTCTCATTAATGACTGCTTCGTTTTTACCATTATGCCCCTTAGCATGTTTATAAATACTTTCCCTCTCTTTCATTTTTCCGTTTCTGCAACCTTTCAAATTTCTTCTTGCTTTGTTTGTGCTGCATTCGTTCGGAGACCTCTGCTTCTTTCAACCTTTGCTTTCGGATAAAGGTTAGTGTTTTACCTTTATGACATGCTTTGTGATTGCATGCTTTTATATTCTTTGGAGAGGGAAAAGTGACGTTGTAGCCTTTCGTATCCCCTTAGGGACTTTCGTTTTTGATTCTTTTTCCTTTTTCCTTTGTAGGTTTTCGTCGTATTTTTAGAAAAATGTCTTCTGTAGAAGCTCTTTCTCAATGGGTTGATGTCACAGTCCTAGGAGAGGAACCTTTGGTTGATGCGGAGTTTATTACTCATCTTCGTACTCACCACAGGATTTGTGTTTCTGAGGATGACGAGCCGAAGTATGAGTTGGTAGTCCCGGGTCCAGAAGACCGGGTTTGCTTTGGGAGGGCCACTGAGGCGTCTTCTCATTTCTTCTTTATGTATGAATGTATGATCACCCGTCTGGGTGTTTTTCTTCCTTTTTCAGATTTTGAGATGTCTGTTTTGCACCACTGTCGAGTTGCCCCTACCCAACTTCACCCCAACTCTTGGGGTTTTCTGAAAATTTATCAATTTATTAGTCAAGCTTTGGACTTCCCGACTTCTTTGAGAATTTTCTTTTTTCTTTTCCATATGACTAAGCCCTTTAGTGGGCTAAACAACAAACAGCAATGGGTATCCTTCCGAGCCATACAAAGTCGGAGGATTTTTACCCTTTTTGACGAATCCTTCCATGACTTCAAAAATTATTTTTTCAAAGTGCAAGCTGTAGAGGGTCACCACCCCTTTTTTCTGGATGATAACTTTTCTCCTCGCTTTCCCTTATACTGGCTGGAGGCCTCCCCTTGTGAGAAATATAGTCTGGATGACCTGGATGAAGTAGAGGCTGCCATTGTGGGGTTCCTCCGAGAAGTGTGGGGGAGGGCCCCATATTTGGATACTAAGAAGTTTCTCCAAGGGTCTCCGACCTTTATCCAGGCGCAGCTAGGTAGCTTTTTCTTGTTTTTAATTTTTGACTTATCGACTGATCATTCCGACTTGTTTGATTCCTTAGCTATTGTTTTTCTTTTTCAGAAATGGCTAAGACAAATGCTCAAGAATCTTTTCAGAGAGTCCAGGAGGCCAAGGCTAAGTCTCGCGCTCGGGCCGGTGGTGCCAGGGTTATCTCTCCTCCTCCTCTTCCTCGGAACGTTGGGACTCTTTCCAAGCCCATTGTAATTTCTTCTTCAGCTCCCCCTCAGCCGCTCTCCGTCGTCCGACCTTCCCCTGATCCAAAGAAGCGCAAGACTTTAGAGTCTGGTGCTTCTAGTGAGGTTAAGGCGGATGCTATTGAGTTTGTCCGAAAGAATATCTATCCCCATGTTCGTATAGGCATGGATGATATGTCTGTTCGGAGCCACCTTACCACTATGGTCGAGGAGAGTCTTAAGGCGGCGGGGGTTTGTGGCAAGCTCTTGGATATTTTTGAGAAGGCCCCCCTCAGCTCTTTAGGGACGACCTCGAAAGTCGAGGAGCTGGAGGGAAGGCTTCGCTCATATCAGGAGCATGAGGGAGAGTTGAAGAAGGAGATTGCCAAGCTGAGGGAGGAGAGAGATACCTTCCGGGAGAAAGGGAAGGTTTTGCAGGCCCAGTATAACATGGAGATGGAGTTGAGGAAGACAGCGCAGGCCAGCTATCAAAGTTTATTCAAAGATCTTGTGTCTGTGAAGAATGATCTTTTGAATTCTCGGAAGGCATATGATGAGTTGGAGGACTCAATTGCTGATGGCGCCGAGGAGTCTTGGAGGATTTTCTTGGAGCAAGTCAGGGTAATTGCTCCCGACTTGGATCTTTCTCCTTTACATCCTGACAAAGTTGTTATTGATGGTGCCATCGTGGATCCTCCTGCCCCCGTAATCGTTTCTGAGTCAGAATTGAAGACTCGGGGGCAGAGGATTATTGAGTCCCCTCCTCATTCTAAAGATGCTCCGAGTTCTTCAGTAGTTCCTCCTATCTCTTCATCTCCCATGGATACCTCTGGTGGTGCTCCTCCTGATTCCGGTGGTGGTGATCTTTCTAAAAAATGATTTGTGGCTATATGGGTCTGGCCTGTGGGCCCCCGTTTTTAAACTCTTTATTTATTTCTTTATTGGTGGCGTTTGAACAATTTTCTTTGGCCTTTTGAGGCCGTAAACAAAATATTTTATGCGTACCCTTTTTAATAAGGGTTTTAACAAAATAAATAAGGGTTTAAGTTACCTTATGCGCGTATGCCTTTTTAATTTTCTGAATTCCCCTTGACATTTTCTTGAAACCTTTCCTTTTGGCTTGTTTGTTTTCCTGTGTTTTTCGTTTAAGGACTTTTGGGACAGCCTTTAAACTTCTTCCTAGGTTTTCCTATCTCTTTTTGTTGTTCCTCATGCTCACCTTTGTGTTAGTGAGTTCTTATGACTTAGGTTATTTTTGCGATGCGTTTTTCTTTTACTCGGTCCTTCACTCCAATTTATGGATCGAAGTATTCCCGAGCTTTTCTACTCGGGATCTCGTTTCGACTTATGAGTCGGATTTGTTCCGGAGTTTTTACGATCGACTTCTTATAACCTCTTTACACCGACTTGTACCTCGTCGTTTTATCCTGACGACCATTTAGGTCGGTTCATGGGATTTTCACGTTTTGTCGAGCTTAAGTCGGCGCGTTTCGTAGGAAGACTTAAAAAATAAAAAGGATTTTATAAGAGATATCGTAGATGAAAAAAGATCTTTATTAATTGGGGAGGTACCTTCTTGCTACTAAGGGTTTTTATAGCCTATTTTCCCTTAGCCTCTACTGTAATGCCTCGTTAAAAACCCTTCTTCAGAAAAAACCCTTTTGGGAAAAAATCATGAAGCTGGGAAAAGAGTACATCAGGGAGTAGAGTTCGCTTTTAACTGTAGTACCTTTTCATATTACAAGCATGCCACGACCTTGGTAACTCGGTGCCGTTCAGGTCGGTTACTTTATAATAACCCTTTCCTAAAATTTCGTTGACTTTGTATGGTCCCTTCCAATTTGCGGTGAGCTTTCCTTCTCCTGATTTGTTGACTCCAATGTCGTTTCTGATTAAGACCAAGTCATCCTGGGTGAATGTTCTTCGAATGACTTTTTTGTTGTACCTTGTAGTCATCATTTGTTTCAATGCTGCTTCTCTTATCTGGGCATCTTCTCGGACTTCGGGGAGCAAGTCGAGCTCCTCTTTATGTCCCCGTATGTTTCCGACCTCGTCGTGGAGAATTACCCTTGGGCTTTGCTCATTGATTTCTATTGGTATCATGACTTCTACGCCATAAACTAGTCGGAAAGGTGTTTCTCCCGTGGCGGATTGGGGGGTTGTCCTGTAGGCCCATAGCACTTGAGGAAGCTCTTCAGCCCAAGCTCCCTTTGCTTCTTGCAATCTCCTCTTTAGCCCTGCCAGTATGACTTTGTTGGCTGCCTCGGCTTGCCCATTGGCCTGTGGGTGCTCCACCGAGGTGAACTGATGTTTGATTTTCATACTGGCTACTAAGCTTCTGAAGGTGGCGTCGGTGAATTGGGTCCCATTATCTGTAGTAATGGAATAAGGTATCCCATATCTTGTGATGATATTTTTGTAGAGGGACCTCCGACTTCTTTGGGCGGTGATGGTAGCCAACGGTTCTGCTTCTATCCACTTTGTGAAATAATCTATTCCCACGATCAGGTATTTGACTTGTCCTGGCGCTTGGGGAAAAGGACCTAACAAGTCCATTCCCCATTTTGCAAAAGGCCATGGAGAAGTGATACTGACAAGCTCTTCTGGTGGAGCCACGTGGAAATTTGCATGCATCTGACACGGTTGACATTTTTTCACAAATTCTGTGGCATCTTTCTGCAAGGTCGGCCAATAGAATCCTGCTCGGATTACTTTCCTGGCGAGTGACCTTGCTCCGAGATGATTTCCGCAGATTACACCATGTACTTCCTCCAATACCTCGGTTGTTCTTGAGGTCGGTACACACTTTAACAATGGCGTTGATATCCCCCTTCTGTAGAGGATATTTCTCACCAAGGTGAAGTGTTGTGCTTCCCTTCGGATCTTTTTAGCTTCTTTCTCCTCTTTAGGGAGGATGTCGAATTTCATGTATTCTACTAAGGGGTTCATCCATCCGAGGTTTAGGCCAGTTACCTCAAGTACTTCTTGTTTATCTTCTATTTTTGCTACTGAGGGTTCCTGGAGGGTTTCTTGAATCAGGCTTCTGTTGTTCCCTACTGGTTTGGAACTTGCTAACTTGGATAGGGCATCCGCCCTGCTATTTAGATCCCGAGTTATATGTTTGACCTCGGTTTCTGCAAAGCGCCCAAGGTGCTCCAAAGTTTTTTCTAAGTACCTCTTCATATTAGGGTCCTTTGCCTGATATTCTCCGCTTATTTGGGAGGTCACCACCTGTGAGTCGCTGTATATCACCACCTTTGTAGCACCGACTTCTTCTGCCAACTTTAGTCCGGCGATCAAGGCTTCATATTCTGCCTGATTATTTGAAGCCGGAAATTCAAATTTTAAAGAAACCTCTATCTGGGTTCCTCTTTCATCTGCCAATATTATGCCTGCGCCGCTCCCTGTTTTGTTGGAGGATCCGTCTACATATAGTTCCCATGTAGTCGGCTTTTCCTCTTGATCCCCTGCGTATTCTGCCACGAAGTCGGCGAGGCATTGAGCTTTGATCGCCGTCCGATTTTCATACTTTAAGTCGAACTCGGAGAGCTCTATCGCCCATTGAACCATTCTCCCTGCAATATCCGTTTTTTGGAGGATTTGCTTCATGGGCTGATTCGTACGGACTCTTATTGTGTGGGCTTGAAAGTAAGGTCGTAGCCTTCGTGAGGCTATTACTAAGGAGTAGGCAAACTTTTCTAGTTTGTGGTACCTTAGTTCAGGGCCTTGTAGGACTTTACTGATGAAGTAGACTGGATGTTGTCCGACCTCGTCTTCTTTTATCAGGGCTAACGAGACAGCCCTGTTTGCTACGGATAAGTATAGAACAAGGTCTTTCCCCGGTACTGGTCGGGTTAGGATAGGAGGTTGGCTTAAAAACTTTTTGAACTCTTGGAACGCCTCCTCACAATCCGGAGTCCATTCGAATTGGCATCCCTTTCTTAATAAGGAAAATAGTGGGAGGGATTTTAGTGCCGATCCTGCCAAAAATCTGGAGAGGGCTGCAAGTCAGCCATTGAGCTGCTGGACTTCTCTCAAACAAGTCGGACTTCTCATTTCTAGGATGGCTCTACACTTATCGGGATTGGCTTCAATCCCTCTTTGTGTTAGCATAAACCCTAGAAACTTTCCTGCTTCCACCGCGAAGGCGCATTTTGCGGGATTTAGTCTCATCCCATGCAGCCTTATGGTATCAAAGACTTGTGAGAGGTCGGATAAGAGTTCGACTTCCTTATGGGTTTTTACCAGCATGTCGTTGACGTATACTTCCATTAGGGTCCCTAGGTGAGGGGAAAACACTTTATTCATCAACCTTTGATATGTGGCTCCTGCATTCTTCAATCCGAATGGCATGACCACGTAGCAAAAGTTAGCTCTGGGTGTGATGAATGATGTTTTTTCCTGGTCGGGCTCATACATCGGGATTTGATTATATCCCGAGTAGGCGTCCATGAATGATAAGTATTGGTACCCCGAGCTGGAGTCCACTAGGGTATCAATACTTGGTAGGGGATAAGGGTCCTTGGGACATGCCTTATTTAAGTCGGTATAGTCGACACACATTCTCCATTTACCATTCTGTTTTTTGACTAGTACTACATTGGCTAGCCATGTTGGGTACTTGACTTCTCTGATAAAGCCGGCTTCCAAGAGCGCCTGTACTTGCTCTTCTACTATTAGGGCTCGTTCTGGGCCGAGCTTGCGTCTTTTTTGTTGTACAGGTCGGGACCCTGGGTAGACCGGGAGCTTGTGAGACATGAGCTCGGGGTCAATCCCCGGCATGTCAGAGGCCTTCCAGGCGAAGAGGTCGGAATTATCTTTTAGGAGTTCGGCCAGCCCTTGTTTTAGAGTTTCCCCTAGGTTGGCTCCTATATAAGTGTTTTTCCCTTCCTTGTTACCGACCTGTATCTCTTCGGTTCTTCCTCCCGGTTGTGGTCGCAGCTCTTCTCTGGCCCTTGCGCCGCCGAGCTCTATTGTGTGAACTTCTTTGCCCTTTCCTCTCAGATTTAGGCTTTCATTGTAGCATTTCCTTGCCAATTTCTGGTCTCCCCATACCGTGGCTATCCCCGCTGGGGTCGGGAATTTCATGCAGAGGTGGGGAGTGAATACCACAGCTCCGAGCCGATTAAGGGTAGCTCTGCCGATTAGGGCATTATATGCTGATCCCACGTCGATGACTATAAAGTCTATGCTCAGAGTCTTTGATTTTTCCCCTTTTCCAAAAGTGGTGTGAAGGGGCAAAAATCCTAGTGGTTTTATTGGCGTGTCCCCTAATCCGTATTGGGTGTCGGGGTAGGCTCTTAACTCTTTCTCATCTAACCCTAGCTTGTCGAAAGCAGGCTTGAAAAGAATGTTCGCCGAGCTTCCTTGGTCTACTAGGGTTCTGTGGAGATGGGCATTTGCTAGGATCATAGTTATTACCACTGGATCATCGTACCCAGGGATTATTCCTTGCCCATCTTCTTTTGTGAATGAAATGGTAGGAAGGTCGGGTGACTCTTCCCCGACCTGGTAGACTCTTTTGAGATGTCTTTTGCGAGAGGATTTGGTGAGTCCCCCTCCCGCAAATCCTCCTGAGATCATATGGATATGTCTTTCTGGGGTCTGCGGTGGTGGGTCTCTTCTATCCATATCATCTCGCTTTCTCTTTTCATGACTGTCCGACCTTTCTATGAGATATCTATCAAGCCGACCTTCTCTAGCCAGCTTTTCTATCACATTCTTGAGGTCGTAGCAGTCGTTTGTGGAGTGACCATATATTTTATGGTACTCGCAATAATCATTGCGGCTCCCCCCTTTTTTATTCTTAATGGGTCTAGGGGGTGGCAGTCTTTCAGTGTTGCAGATCTCTCTGTATACATCCACTATAGAAACTTTTAGGGGAGTATAAGAGTGATATTTCTTTGGCCTCTCGAGACCGAGTTCTTCCTTTTTCTTGGCTTCCCTTTCCCTCTCTTTAGTTGAGTGAGGGGGTCCAGGTCGTCAACTCAGGTCTCTCAATTTGGCATTTTCCTCCATATTGATGTACTTTTCAGCTCTTTCTTGTACATCACTTAGAGAAACGGGGTGTCTTTTAGATATGGACTATGAGAAGGGACCTTCTCTGAGCCCATTGACTAGCCCCATTATGACTGCCTCTGTGAGCAGGTCTTGGATCTCCAAACATGCTTTGCTGAACCTTTCCATATAGGCTCGTAAAGATTCTCCGACCTCCTATTTTATTCCCAGGAGGCTCGGTGCATGTTTCACCTTGTCTTTCTGGATTGAGAACCTCATCAAAAATTTCCTTGAGAGGTCTTCAAAGCTAGTGATAGATCTTGGGGGAAGGCTATCGAACCACTTCATTGCTGCTTTCGACAAAGTGGTCGGGAAAGCTTTGCATCGCGTAGCATCGGAAGCATCAGCTAGGTACATCCGACTTTTGAAGTTGCTTAGATGATGCTTTGGATCTGTGGTTCCATCGTAGAGGTCCATATCCGGGCTTTTGAAGTTTCTCGGAACTTTTGCCCTCATTATGTCCTCGCTGAAAGGATCCTCTTCACCCAAGGGCGGCTCTTCTCGTTCGTCGCGGGAGTTGTGACTTTTGAGGGAGGATTCCAGCTTTAAGAGTTTTCTTTCTAACTCTTTTCGCCGTTCCATCTCCTCTTTTAGGTACTTTTCAGTTTCCTTTTGCCGCTTCCGCTCTTGTTCTAACTGTTCTAGGCGGCTGTGGACTAACCCCATGAGCTCAGTTACGTGGGATGGTCCTTCTTTTTCTGATTCGCGCCCATCTGAGGAATTTACCTTCGGGTTTTTTACCCCGGAGGTGCCTTCTCTGTGCTGATTGTCAACTTCCTGGTGGAGGGCGAGGTCCGTATCGTTATTGCCAGTGTCCAGATTCTCTTGCTCAGAATCTGTCTCCACGTGGCCTTCTTCGTGGGATCTGTCCGCCATCGATGGATGATCTCTCGGGTCCCCGGCAACGGCGCCAATGTTACGGTGGGTAACCGAAGATTAATAAAATAGATGGCGCTAGTTGGCCCAATCGTCCGCGGATGGTAGTCTCCGAGCTAGTTTGCACGCTGGAGCCTCCTTCCGACTTGTATTCGTGAGTGAATGGGGGGTGGTACCTGCAAAGACACTCCGATGCCTAAGTTAGCAAGGGTGTTAGCAGGTCTAGAGAGTATTGGGTTTAGAGATACCTGAGGGGTGTCAGTGTATTTATAGTGGTGAGCCAATAACCACCGTTGGAGTAGTGCCGTATCTTTAGGGTGTTAACCGTCCCATTATCTTAGGGAGGTTAAGATATGGCTTTATGAAGCGGTTAGAGAGATTTTAGGGGCGGTTACTCACTTGAATGAGTATTTATCTGCCAGCTAATCTCATGCCCGACTTCTTTAGAGCAAGTCGTGGTTGATACCGACTTCTTATGTGAGGGTCGGTACTTAGCTAGGCTTAATCCTTTGGACTAGGCCTTTTATTTGGACCTGGGCCTTTGTTATTAGGCCAGGGTATGAACAGATAGTATTTTTCGTTCCTACAAATAAATGTTAATAACAAACTGTTTCAGTCAAATATGAGTTTCAATTGCCAAATTATTGTTTTTTTTTTTATACTTCTCTTTGCAATTATATAAGCCAACTATGCGTATTTAGTCAACAAAAGAAAAAGATCATTCTCGTGACTATAGAAAAATATATATTTTCGCACAATCAATACTATTATTATTACAATTTAACTTTTAGAGTTTATGGAAACCTTCTATTTAAATAACAATAATCAATTATTTTAAATTATGAATTTATAGTTCATTTGACAATGGAAATCACCCAAAAAAAACAAAAGAATTCTTAACATTATTGCATGCTCATGTACTTAGCTTCCACAAAATAGGAAAACGGATATAATGTATATGGAATACTATAACTTGCAGGATATGGACTAGTTTGAAAAAAATAATAACATAAATGATAAGGAGAAATTATAGCTATATAAAAATGTTTACAATTGAGTTTAATTGACGTGTATACACTTTTTTTTTCTTTTTTTTTTCATCCCTATCAATTAGGATTCGTGTCTATTCAACTCTACACATAAAATGTTTGAAAATTTGATTTGACTCAATCTAAGAAAAAAAAAAGAAATAAGGATAAAAAATTGAGTTCAAATTCTGTAACCCATATGAGACTGTTATACAATAAAATAATGCTGTCAATAGATTACTATACATTATTCCATGCATATATACCTTATATAGTTTCTCCATTTTCAAGTTTTTTTTTTTCACTTTAGAGGCTCATTTTTTCTTTCTCCCACAGTAGTACACTAGTACTCCCATGGATACACCTTTTCTATAATCACTACTTCTCACACTCTTATGAGTGACATGATAAGGACTATTTTATTTTATTTTTCAGATGCAAATAGTAATTGAATCTAAAAATCTTTAATAGTCAAGATAAAAATTAGTATATCGAACTACTTTTAATTTTTAAATAAACGTGATCTTTTTTGAAAAACTATAAAGACAAAAAAAGTTTAATTGAATACAATAATATAGAGGATATATCTATTTTAGTCTTTACAGAATTTTAAACTAGACATTTTAGTCCCCAACTAAAATTAATTACTCGATTGGTCCCTAATAATTAATTCCGTCAGTCACTTAGATCCTTGACTCCGTCAACTCTAATAAAAGACAAAATAGTCACTGAAAACTTTAACATGAGACAAAATGATCTTTGACAACTCTAACAAGGGACAAAATGATCCCTGACCCATTTATTCGAAAACAACACTGTTGCATAACCCTAATATTCATACTCTTCTTCTTCATCTTCATAGTCTTCTTTCCTATCTTTTCTTTCCTTCTCTTTAGCTCCAAGATTAAGCCATGGTGTAATTGTCACACGTGTTGCACCTACCTCAACATGTCATGGACCACACACTTTTTAAATCTTTGTGATTGGTACAACTACCTCCTCTGCACTTCACCCACCAAAAGCATCCACTTCCACGTTTTTAATAACATCACCTCCAACTCCGACACGTCCACGACATTCTCAAGACCAAGTTCCACAACTACTCCAAGGGCAGGCCTTTCTCCACTCTCCGGCAAGCAATATAGATTGTTGGACATTAGAACATCATGAGAAGATTCTCCTTCGACATTATATGCAAATTCTCATTTGAAATAGACACCGAGTGCTTCATTCCTTCTTTTCCGGAGTCCAAGTTGGCAGACAGCTTCGACCTCACATCCAAGCTATTACAACGAGCAATGTCGCCGTTGCCGCTCATATGGAAATTGAAGCGATTACTGAACATTGGTTCGGAGAAGAAACTGAAAGAAGCGATCAAAGTGGTGGATAGGGCAAAGGAGGAGGGAGATGGTAAAGACGACAAGTCTTAACAAATCATAGTTGTTGTCTAGATTCATGGGATTCATCGAATACGACAACTAGTTGAGAGACATAGGTATTAGTTTCATGAGTATGAATTGGTTGAGAACAAGTTGAGGATTTTTTTCTTATGAACATTAAATTTATAGAGTGTGCATTGTATAGTTTAAAGTTACAGTGTTAGACTGTTAGTGTTAATACAGATATGATGGAAATTGAGAGAGAACAATGTCGTTTTCGCTTGGTCTCCTGTTAGAGTTGTCAGGGACTATTTTGTCCTCCGTTAGAATTAATGAAGTAAACGATCTAAGTGATTGACGGAGTTAATTGTTAGGAACTAATCGAATAATTAATTTTAGTTGGAAATTAAAGTGTCCGATCTGAAATTCTTTAAAGACCAAAATGGATATATAGTTAAAGAGTTAAACATATGTTCCTTTCAAACAATATAATGAAATAAATTAGACTAATGTAAACATATGTCATGAACACTACTCATCATGTATTATATTAGTAACATAAAATTTAAAATTAGTGGGACAAGTGCCCCCACATAATATTATATAATGTTATAATTCGACTATTACAAAAAAAAATTGGCGTTTATAAAAATTATACTTAATTTATCTAATAGTAGAGATAAAACATAACATACTCCACATTTTTATGTTTAAATTTTATAATAAGTGAAATTTAGACACTATAAAATATACCTTTAAAAAATATATTTCTCTTTGACATGCATTTGTTCCATCTTTTGTGAGTCAGAAGTCAAATTTTATTGTTAAAATATTAGATATGTATTGTAGTATTCAGTAACTCTCACATTCATGCACCAAACTTTTCTCCTATTATCTGCCAGAATTTTATGCATACTAAGATATATTTTTTATTTTTAATATTTGTGATTTTTTAAAATATTTTTAATATTTAATTTTGTTTAATTTTATTCTTAATGTTTTTTATTTATTTAATTTATTTTTAAAATTTTTAATTTATATCAAAATTATTTTTAAAAATTTTTAATTTTATCCCTAACATTTTACATAGAATTAATATCTAAGAATAATTTTGACACAAATTAAAAATATTAAAAAAATTAAATACAACTAAATATTAATAATTTGTTTGAAAAAAATCACAAACAACACGACAAAAACTATAATTTACTCTTTTTAAATTAGTTTATAAGTTACTTCATTCTAACATTTCCTAAAATATTGAGTATAAAGTTGGAAAAATAAACATAAGAATAAATTTAAAATGAGACCTAATATTAATATTTTTAAATCTATTATCCGTTGTATCTCTTTAAATTTTTGCAGAAATGTATCTAGATAAGATTGAATTTGGATATGACCGAATTTTAGATCTGATCGGCACTAAAATTATCGAATCAAATCTAATATCTATATTTTTTAGTTCAGATCAAATATTAGATATATTTAATTAAAAAAATAAAAATTTTTTTAAAAATTTTAAAATTAAAAAAACGAAAAAATTATCTTTTCCCTGTCTTTTATACGTATTTACTTCTAAAACACTATTAAACAATATTTTCTTAAAAAAAATACAACTAAATATATATATATATATATATATATATATATATATATATATATATATATATATATATATATATATAGTATAAACTAAAAATATATTTTTAAGCATAGCATAACATAACATAATATAATTTTTTATTTACTTTACGGATATACATATTAGATTTGTGGATACAAAAATTCAATCTTATTTATATCAGTAAGAAAAATTCCATTCAAAGCCACAAGCTATCATTCTTCTTGTTAATATATATGTAAATTATAATATATATATATATATATATATATATATATATATATATATATATATATATATATATCTTTCATCAAATAGTTTATTTTTTATTTAATTTATTTTATTTTTAGTTATAAATTTATTTATTCTTAAATTAATTATATTTTTATTTAACAATAATTATAAATTCACTTATTTTTTTTTTCATAATTATATAGTATCTGTTAATATTATTTTTTAAAAAATACTTATAGTATATAATAATATAATAGATATAAATTAATTAATAAATTATTAAAATTTGAAAATAATATTATTTTAATATAAAAAATAAAATAAAAATATTTATGATAGAATAAAATTAACAAAATACTTATTATTTCTATTTTATATTATTTTAGAATAGTTAAATATTTTTAAAATATTAGTAAAAATATATATTTTAAGTTTTAATTTTAAATTTTTTATTATTTTTTATTTATATAAGACCTAATCAACTGGTTTAATCAGTAGCCTACCGGTTAGTCACAAAAAAAAAAAAATTAGTCACAAAAAAAAAATCAGTGGCCTACCGGTTAAATTAATGATCTATTAACCTGATTGATTCGATTTGGTCCAGTTTTGACAACTATGTATCAAGAAAATCAATGTTTTTTATTTTTGGCTCTTTTTTTAACGGGTTTTTTGTTTGATTTTGAACAACAACAATTCTTTTAGCATATTCTATATTTTTTTTATTGGCCCTAAATTTTCTTTCATAGCTTGAATGGATCAGGACTCGGTTTTACTAGAGAAAGGGTCATATGATATAAAGAAATTGGGCCTTCAACTTAGAGAGCTGAACAAAAATCTTAAGAGAGATCCAGTCCATAAAAATCAGAGAACTCTCGAGAAAAAAAAGAATATAAATAGAAGGGACAGTCGAAAAAAATAAATAAATAAATAAAAGAGAATCTTTTTTCCAGGATTGCTGAAAGAGAGATAAGAATTAAGAAGAAGAAACAAGTAACTCATGCTGCTCGTGGCGACTGTCGTACATTCCGGGTCAAACCAAAATGACTAAAGTACCCTCATCCACATCAGACTACGTTTTGGCGGGAAAATCTCGTAGGGACACACCAATTTGGCGGGATATATTAACAACGCATATACGTTTTTTCTTTACTTTTACAGACAAAATTAATCCCCAAAAAAAAGAAAAAATTACGTTACATGAGAGTGAAATGAAACCCTAGGCTTTTCTTTTACCAGAAAACCCAATCTCTCTCTCTCTCACTGTCTCTCCTCAGTCCTCCCTCCACAACAGTCCGCTACCACCACTCTCCACGGCCGCTGTTCCTTCTTCCCCGCCGTGAGTCAATCCGCCGACACATATCCACAATTTGTTAGTCCACTGTAAGGCTTCCTTCTTTGGTTTGTTTGTTTGTCCTTTCAGATCTGTGATTATGTTGGTAGTTGTTAGCCGATGATTATTTCTTCTTCTTCTTCTTTTTTTTCTTTCTTTGATTCAAGTTGTGTTACTTGCATTTCTTCGAGTTGCTGTAATTGTGTTACTTTATGTAAAATAAGAAGCTAATTCATTCGTTTGTTTTTGGTACCTTTTTTTTATAACTTTTAGATTAAGATTTCTGTCTTTTTGTACATGTTTAATTTTAGTAGAGGAAGATATTTTTGGATTTTACATGCGTTATAATTTCACTTGTTTGAAGCATAATAGAAGTCACTGCTAAGCTAGCCCTTTCTCTCTCTATCTCTTTCTCACTCTAATTCTCTCTCTCTCTCTCTCTCTCTCTCTCGCTCTTTCTTCCTTTGCACTAGGGTTACCTTTCTGGCGTGATCTGCGTCAAATAGAACCCTTTGCATGAGTCCTCCAGCTACACCGAACATGGAAGAAGATCCAAAGCCTTCCGTTCCAGCCGTTGATGATGGCGACCAAGCTGAGTCTCGATTCGCCCACTTTTGCAAGGTCCATTTTTCAAACCTTCCGAGTTTGCTGATTTCGTTGTTTAATTATTATTATTATTGTTGATGTTGATGTTTATTGTTGGTTGTTGTTGTTTTTGCTTTTGTGGGGGTAAAGCCTCAATACTAGTAATTTTGTTTGAATCAAACATAGGATCTCTAGGGTTTATCCTTAGGGGCATAAAGATTGAAGTAGCTGAATGAAAAGCATCCGAGATTTTCTTAAGTTTTATTCTTAGGTTACAAGTAAGGTACTTATGTAAGCTCTTATTGAATCCTTGGGCACGTCGTAATTGTGAATAGGTGGATCTTTCTCCTTTTTTCCCCTTATATATGACATAAGAAAACTGAAATCTCAAATTGGTTACACTCTTTAATTATATCGAGTTTAGAAATTAATATTTTATAATGTACTCCCGGAAGTTACGCGATTTTCTTAAATAAAAAAGGGGAGATACAGCTGAAAATATTCTATTCAATGATTTCTAACTGATTGATAGGAAGATATAAAGATATGGTGTCGTTGGCGCAAGATCAGGTCATTCGATGTGTCCCACCGCGATCCACCTGAATATTTTATTATACAATATAATATAGTTCGTCGTTTTCGAATTCAATGAAAGCAACGGCGCAATACCAAAAACATTTAATAACTTAGTCATTAAATGGTTTGATGACTAACTATGACGCGTTCGGTATAACGGTCATCCACTGTATTTGACTCCTATCATTCACTTTATGTTGCTTGGGAAGAAAGTTTGAGACGGGCTCGGACACATGATGACGTCATTTGCTTATTTCTCAATTCATTTTTGTTCGTAGAAGGCTGTCATTGGATTGATAATCGTGATCTAAATAGATGTATTTGAATATATTATTTGTGTGCAGTAAGCAGGCTTTCTTGAGTTGTGTTTAAATTGAGATCTGTTATCATTAAATGCTATATATTGATATGAATTTTTTTCCCTAGTGCAGAATGGACTAGTATTGGATGAGAAAGGCCTTAAAGAAGCAATGAATCTGCTTGCAGGAACCAAACATCTTTTACAGGCAAATGTTTCTTCAATGGGGAATGTATGGATACCATCCATTAGTATAACATATACCTTGTAAGGAAGTTTTCTATTTGAACTCATGAGGCTCTATAATTCTTTTCAGTCTGAAGAAGCAGAGCGGTATTGGTTTGCTTTTATTTTATACTCTATCAAGAAATTGACTCAGAAAAATGAGGCGGGTGGGAAGCAAGAGACGGATAACACTGGGCTTACCTTGTGCGGTATATTGAGAGCAGCAAAGCTCAAGTATTACACTATCCTTTCTGGTTTACAAGTTTATAGTCTGTTCCAATATTCACTGTTATCATTTTTTGTATTTAACAGCATTGCAGATTTTTTTAAAGAGCTGCCTCAGTTTGTTGTTAAGGCTGGTCCAATTTTAAGTAATATATATGGGTCAGATTGGGAGAGCAGGCTTGAGGTAATGACTAAGCAGAGAATAAGGGTTATATTTGTTCAATTTTTCACTTTTTAATCCTTAGAAATAGTTTTTCTAAGCCATTTCTGTTTCATACATCTATACCAGGCAAAGGAGATGCATGCAAATGCCATTCACCTAAAGATTCTTAGCAAGTAAGTAGTTCATCATTTAATGCCTTAAATTACCTATGCATAATAGATTATTCACTCTTTTTGAAGAAAAGAAAGTAGTAAAAAAAGACGAGAAGAAACCCTTTCTAAGATATAAAAGTAAAAGATAAGTCCTGTAGAGATAAACTGGGAATAATGTCCATTATTCTTGTCTTAAGTGGCAATATATTATTAACTGTTTTTTGTTACAATGGAGACTAAGGGAGGAACTAATTGACCTATAAATTTGATGATGTAAGGTACTATAAACGTGTATTTGGAGAGTTCTTTGTGGCAGTGGATAATGTTGAAAAGAACTCATCTGTGGCTGTTCAAGCATCTGACTACCATCGCTTTGGATGGTTACTTTTCTTGGCACTTCGTGTACATGCTTTTAGCCGTTTTAAAGATTTGGTGACTTGCACCAATGGTTTGATTTCTATCCTGGTATGTTAGATTGTGATATTACTTCATTCTTCGCCACTGTTTCATATCATTTTCTCTTCAATAGTGTTGTATGAAGATAACTGTTGGAACTTGTAAAACTTTAAAAAAATTTTAAAGTGCTTCTTGGCCTTTGAGGGTTTTCATGACATGCAGTGTGTATTAGTCAACTACTTTTGCTCCTTTATGTTCTGTTTAGGCTCTTTTTCGAGTAAAGGAAGGCAACTGTCTTACTTGCTTTGATCTATTTTTTATAGGCAATCTTGATTATTCATGTTCCTGCGCGATTTCGAAATTTCAACATTAATGACTCTTCACGCTTCGGTAATAGCTGTTCTCCTCTCATCCCACTATTTTATTTGATTTTATCCATTCTCTTGTCCCGTGCTGCCTATTTGGTGTGTAAACTATTTATTCTGATTTTCTTCCTGTTCAAATTTCTTAGTTAAGAAGAGTAACAAAGGTGTGGACCTCCTGGCGTCTCTCTGCAATATTTATAACAATTCAGAAGATGAATTGAAGAAAACCATGGAGAAAACCAATAATTTAATCGCCAATATATTGAAGAAGCAACCTTGCTTGGCATCTCAATGTGAAGCTGAAAACCTGGAGAATTTTGATAGAGGTTTATTTCGATTTATACATACATAGATATATAAATTTTTATGCATCAGGAGAATAGATGATGTCATTAACTGGTGCTTACTATCCTCTGTTTTGCAGATGGGTTGACCTATTTTAGAGATTTGATGGAGGAGTCATCTCTTCCTTCCAGTTTAAATATCTTGGAGAAAGATTATGATGACATGATTCGCAACAAGGGTGAATTAGATGAAAGGCTGTTCATCAATGAAGATGACAGCTTGTTAGCTTCTGGAAGTTTGTCTGGGGGTTCTATTTCTGCAAGTGGTGTAAAGGTATGTTTGAAGGGGGAAAAATTGAGATTTACTTCTGCAATATATTTGCAAATACCTAATTATCTATTATTGTGCTCTGTAGCGGAAATTTGATACAATGGCATCACCCGTAAAGACTATTACAAGTCCACTCTCGCCCCACCGCTCCCCCGCATCTCATGCTAATGGCATTCCAGGCAGTGTAAATTTAAAGATGGCTGCGACTCCTGTAAGCACAGCAATGACTACTGCAAAGTGGCTTCGTAGTCTCATATCACCACTTGCATCAAAGCCATCACAAGAGCTTGAGCGTTTCTTGACATCATGTGACAGGGATGTCACAGGTGATGTGGTGCGCAGGGCACAGATCATATTGCAGGCAATATTTCCCAGCAGTCCCCTTGGAGAACGATGTGTAACTGGAAGCCTGCAAAGTGCGAGCCTGATGGACAATATTTGGGCAGAGCAACGTAGATTGGAGGCCTTGAAGTTATATTATAGGGTATTGGAAGCAATGTGCAGAGCAGAATCCCAAATACTACATGCAACTAATTTAACATCACTACTAACTAATGAGAGGTTCCATCGGTGTATGCTTGCCTGTTCTGCGGAACTTGTTCTGGCAACTCATAAGACTGTAACAATGCTGTTCCCTGCAGTATTGGAGAGGACTGGAATTACAGCTTTTGATCTTAGCAAGGTGATTGAAAGTTTCATTAGACATGAAGAATCTCTCCCAAGAGAATTAAGACGACATTTGAATTCCTTGGAAGAACGACTCTTGGAGAGTATGGTATGGGAAAAGGGTTCGTCAATGTATAACTCTTTAGCTGTCGCTAAACCTTCACTTGCTGCGGAAATAAATCGTCTCGGACTATCAGCTGAACCAATGCCATCATTGGATGAAATTGCAATGCATATTAATTTCTCTTGTGGAGGTTTGCCTCCTGTGCCTTCCTTGCCTAAGTTCGAGACGTCACCAAGTAATACTTCTCTTTTCATAGCTTGAAGATGTCATGTCACATTTTCCTGTTCTCATATAATTGTGGTTCATCAGTCCTTGTTCTTATGGTTACTTGTGATGTTCCATAAAATTATTACTTGCTCTTTAGTGAATTTCATCGTAAGATATCTGTCAATGAATTGATTTCAGCTCAGAATGGGGATACAATGTCACCAAAACGACTCTGTACAGAGTATCGAAATTCTTTTGCTTCACCAGTGAAAGATCGGCTTCTTCCCTTCAGCAATCTTAAATCAAAGCTACCCCCACCTCCTCTACAGTCAGCATTTGCGAGGTAAACACTGGCAGCACCTTTCAAGTTTTTAGATTTTACCTCCTCTACTTTTTTGTTTCTCTTTGCTGACTGTTTCTTCTCTGCAGTCCAACAAAACCAAATCCAGGAGGTGGAGGAGAAACATGTGCAGAAACTGGGATTAACATATTTTTTGGCAAGGTATTTGACTTTAATTGTTAACAAGGAGTTGTAAGCAAGCTATATTTGTATTAATAATTGTTGACAAAGGTGCATATGTAGATACATAGGTTCCTTAATTCAGTGAGCTGAAAGGAAAATGCTGTAACAATTGTGCATGTGCTCCCTACTTGTTCAATTTGACAACTAGAATTTCAGGATGTTTTAGTTGTTGTCCTTGTTACAAACCAAATGCCTTTTGGAATAGCATCATTGCATTACCCCCATCTTTTTTGTTTCATGATGACAGGACAGCTACCCTGTGTTTATTTAAGGTTGACTTTTTTTTGGTTGCTTCACCAAACCATTATAATAAGCATTACAGCTTGTATGCAATTTCTGTTTTTTTGCAGATTATTAAGTTGGGAGCAGTCAGAATAAGTGGCATGGTTGAAAGGTTACAGTTATCACAACAGATAAGGGAGAATGTATACTGTCTTTTCCAGCAAATCCTTAATCAACGGACATCTCTCTTCTTCAACCGCCATATCGACCAAATCATTTTGTGTTGCTTTTATGGAGTTGCTAAGGTTTCCATTTAGTTTTAGTAACTCATACTTGCAGTGTTTGCTTTGTTATTACCAATGTTCTCATCCTTTAGTGTTTTGCAGATTTCTCAACTGAATCTAACTTTCAAGGAGATCATATACAACTATAGAAAGCAACCACAGTGCAAACCACAAGTCTTTCGCAATGTATTTGTGGATTGGTCATTGACACGCCGAAATGGGGTATGTAACTAAAATTTGATGCTTACATGAACTTTCCCTTCAGAATCATAACCTTATATAATGATCTGGATGGAAGCAGAGAAGAGGACAGGAGCATGTGGATATCATTGCATTCTACAATGAAGTATTCATTCCCACTGTGAAGCCACTTCTAGTAGAACTTGGGCCTGCAGAAATCACTACAAAAAACAGCCGGATGCCTGAAGTGAATGTTAAAAATGATGGTATATGATTTTTTTTTATTTTATTGTTTTATTTATATCTGGCATATTAATTCAATCTGTTGATTTGTGTACCTTTTTTTGCTGGCCTTTTAGCTCAATGTCCTGGATCTCCTAAAATATCATCTTTCCCAAGCCTTCCAGATATGTCACCAAAAAAGGTGTCTGCCACACGCAATGTATATGTCTCTCCACTACGATCATCTAAGGTACTTGTTCATTTATTGGCTATATGGCTTTCCTCTTTGGACTCCTTTTCTTTCCAGTATCTTTTAATTTTTAATGCTGTACAGTATACAGTCTACTGACATCATGCTGTAAAATGAAGCAGCATGTGAGGACTTCAATTCTTTACAGTTATTGGTGTGTTGAATAATTATGTCGGTATTATGCATTCAATTCTTTTCCCAGTCACTTCTTTAGATCACAGATTGATATGATGTCTATGTGCGACAAGTTTGTGACTAGAAACCACTGTTAAGGAAACACAATTTGTTTTGGTGGAAAAAATTATTGTAATGCAATGAATGCATGTTTGAAGATAAAGGCTGCCTTCTTCATTAAGCATCTTTGTTAAAATTACATGATGCTGGGTTGTTTATTAGTTTTTGTCGTGTTCTGCAACTTTTGTTGGGTCGTTGGTTTATACTCCTTGTTCAAATCCAATTCTGGAGTCTCACCAGCATACATTGGCGAATTGGGATCTTGGATGGATGAGAATGGAGGGAAGGGAATGATTTCATGAGTAACATAGAGTTTATTTTACTCTTCAAGCCCTTTCCATCCCTCCCTTTTCCTCTTAAGACCCAACAAGAACACCGGAACACCAACCGCCAATATGTTCCCTTGATCCACTGCATTTTACCTGATGTGGTAGCATATTTACCATAGATATCAACCTAATAACAAAATGTGTTCATTAATGGTTTGTGCAGATGGATGCTCTAATATCACATAACTCAAAAAGCTATTATGCATGTGTTGGGGAGAGCACCCATGCATATCAGAGCCCTTCAAAAGACCTGACCGCCATCAATAACCGTTTGAATGGGTATGCTTTCCTTGAGTTATTGGTGATTGAATCTTGTTATTACCATAAAATATGTTGTTCTTATTTAGTCTGGTTCTATTGTAGCAACCGGAAGGTCAGAGGTTCGCTCAATTTCGATGACATGGATGTCGGCTTGGTTAGTGACTCAATGGTTGCGAACAGCCTCTATCTGCAAAATGGAAGTTGTGCATCGTCGTCGGGTGCACCCATGAAGTCCGAGCAACCTGACTCTTAAATTTAATGTTAGTGTAAATTCCCATTTCTCTTCCTTTCTCAACACTGGATGAATCAAATACTAGATAGTTTGAGACGGGGGTTTCGTAGGAGCGGTGACAGAATGCCGCCACTGCCCCCTTGTACTTTTTTGTCTTGAGTGTTTTATTTTTTTAAGTTAGGTCTCTGATTAGGTTCTGGTAATTTATGTTTATTACCTGCTTTTTGGGCGCTCAGAAATATAATTCACTTGCCTAAATAGATATGATTAGAGTAAAATTCCAAATTGGTGCCAAAATTTTTATCAGTGGCCACTTTAATACCTAACCGTTGCTTATTAGTGCCTGTCTATCGATTTGTAAGTGTAGGGACTAATTGACTAATAAATAAAGATTAAGGATGAAAGTGGCCAAGTTTGTGGATCAATTTATGATTTATTCTAATTAAAATCTTTAAAAATACAAGTAAAATGGTTCTTAGATAAAGGAAATAATTTCTGAAATTCGTAATCAGTAAGTTATGTTAATGTATCAAATATCTTGTAATTAGCTGTTATTTTATCCTTTTTACAAAAATTGGGAAAACTCGAAGTCGTAGTGGTTTAGTGTAATCTTATTTAGTTAAGGATTTTGTTATATATTTAAATATTTTTATAAATCAAGTTTAACTAAGTTGATTTAAATTCCAAAATCCAAAAGAAAAAACCGCTCAAACATAATATGAAATCACATAATTCCGAAGTAGAAATTTTTTAAGTTTGACACGAATTTTTTTAATTTTGATATTGAAATTTATTAAGGTTATGAATTATTTATTAAATCGTATTTTTTCTTCAAAAGTTATTGGGGTTATTATGGATAAACAGAAGAATGAAACAAAAAGTTGCGTAATTTTTTTTGATTGATTTCTTTTGTTTTTATTCTTTTTAAAAAGTGAAACAATAAGAATTATGAAAGTGAAAAAAAAAACTATAAAAACAAATTGTTTGTAAGAAATATAAAAAGAAAAAAATAATACCAAAATTTTTTATTTGAGACATAGGAATTTTTTAGTTTTGACATTCAAATTCTTTAAACATGACTCAAAACATAATGTTGCAATTTTTTTTATTCTTTTTTAAAAGATGAAGACAATGACAACAAGATTAAAAAAGAATTATGCAAAAGTATAAAATAGAATGTCGCATTATTTTTCAAATTCTTATTTTTGGAAGAAGACGATGACGATGACATTACAGAAAAAGAAAGAAGAGGAGGGGGATGATGATGATGATGATGGAGGAAGAAGATGTGATAATGATAATGAAAAAGGAGAAAGAAGAAGAAGAAGGAATACGCCTAGATAAATTTTGACTTGATTTGACTTAGTTAAAAAAAAGACTTTGTTGTCTAATATTTTTATTTAGTTAACCAAACAAAGAGTATCATCTTAAAGTTTAATATATGACAATGATACGGACAAAAATATGCATACAGAATTTTGATTTGATTTGACTTGGTTAAAAAAAATTGATTATCTAGTATTTCTATTTAATTAACCAAGCAAAATCTTAAAATTTAAGGTATGACTATGATATACATGAACTACAGGTTAATTCGTTTATATTTTTATTCCATATACAATTATATATTGCGATAATACTCTTATGTCATTCTGTAGAAAAGTTATTGAAACTTAACCTTTGGTGTTGTTAAATAATCTATTTACATCAAACTTCCATTTAAGAATTAATTTTATGCACGTTATTTTTACGAAAAACCGTAACAGTTCGGTGTATTACCATGATTACCAAAAAGAATAGAAATATAGCTTTCAAGTACTAAAGCTCTCTTTCATGTAGCACGATATGAATCTGATATTATAATAATAATCATTATTCAATAAAAAAACGCAGCACCATAACACCTATTGTTCTGAATCTGTCATTGCATAATATGATCACGTGAATAGTGACATGAATTTTCAGTAAGTTACACAATATAGTTGGCTAGATAGAAACAATAACATAAAATTCATATTAATAAACTTGGTATAGAACGTCAGTGTCCCCACGAACTTGAAGCTGCCAAAGAAAAAAAAATATCAGAATTATGGATCTAATCTATTAAATTTGACCATATTTAGAGCACAAAGAAACCAATAAGAATCAAAACATCCCAAACAAAAAGAATTAGCATGGTGTGAGTAGTTTACCTTGTCTTGACATAGTCCAATTCTTATCGCCTCCAACTTGCCAAAAGAAATATCCTTTCAATCCCAAAGACTTAGCATATTGAACCTTCCTTGTCATGGAGGGTGCATCATCATAGCTCATCCAAGTAGTGCCAGCATAAGTGTAATAAGACACAGCTGACCTATCAAACACAACTGTAGCCTTATTCTTTTTATTAAATTCCAAGATATCATTATAATTCATAGTACCATCCGTGCCATCGGCTGCTCCAACTGCGGGCGCTCCGTCCCCATGAACTTTCGGATCTTGGAGCTTCCACGCTCGCCCGTAAAGCGGTAACCCGAAAACCAGCTTTGAGGGCGGGACGCCGGACTGGATCCAAGATCCGAGACCAAATTGGGTGCTTATATTGGACTTAGGATCAAATAAAGCATTATTGTAGCCAGTGAAATTGGACCATGCACCATGGTAATCAAAGCACATAGGGCTAGCCCAATCTAAGTAATCTTTAATAGCTTGGGCCGGATAAGACCTTGGGCCAGGCCCAATAAGTACTATTGTGTGAGCATAGTACACAGCTGCGGTCAACAGCAAACGTGGCCTTCTATGAACCTTGGCTTCGAAAACCACAGCCTGGTGCCATTCTTTGAACAACAAAGCAAGGTTTGCCATGTCTTGCTCATTTTGAGGAAACTCCCAATCCAAGTCTAGTCCGTCAAAATCATATTGACGGGCCACTTGGATTGTGGAGTTTATGAAGGCTGCACGGTTTTTTACCGTGCTAGCCATCAAAGAGAATAAGGTAGCATTGCTGGAACCCCCTCCGATGGATAATATGGTCTTGACGGGAGGGTTCCGGCTGCTTAAACCATTGATGAATTGAGGTATGTAGTTTTGGTCGGAGGATGTGATTATGAGGTTGAAGGTGTTTGGTTCTGGCTCTACAAAGGCATAGTAGATGTGTGTGAAGTATCTTGTGTCAATGGAAGAAGGTGAGAGAGAATTACCTGAAGGCCAATATCCAGCTTTAACTGATCCTGAATAATATGGCGATGGAATTGGATGTTGCAATGATTCAGTTTGGAAACTCATGAGTATAACCAAAAGGGTTGTGAAAAATGTGACCATGCTTGTTGTCATGATTGGAGTTATTATTAAAGAATGTATATCAAGTTGGGTAATTGGTCATATATATATATAACAAAGTTGTCATGGTCATTGACATTTATATTGTGTCAGGCTAGATATTCCAACTATTCAAGTTATTCTTACACCACTTGTCCGATAAAAGTTTTTGTCACAACCCATAAAAGAATACAGTTGTTGATAAAATTGTAACTTTATTTACTTGTAGTTTTTTGTTAGAGAAAATTTAGGAGCAGCACTTTTATTGAAATCTGGTCACCACTCAATCATTAAATAAAAAATGAACAATTCTATATCGTTAGATGTCATATTACATCATTAAAAATATTGATGATGACTAATTAATGACTATACATTACAAATTCTGCCATGCATTATTCTTATTGGTAGACATATGATGCCTAATGGCTATTGCAATTGGAAGGTTGTGGTTCACACTTTTGTGAAGAGTGGGTTTGGACCTTGCCACCTTGGCATATTTAGGAGTTGGGAACGAGTCAAACAAACAGAGACAAACAAAGTTGGACATGATAATCAACATAATAAAAGTCAAAAACGTCTAGATTAATTAAAGGTCCACTGCGCCTAGATAGATTCAATATTTTCTTATTTCTAATTACGTACCTATCATACAGCAATATCATTGTTAACTATTATGATCCTATCTACAACATGTGAACTGCGAAGGGTTAACACTAAACATAATAATCTCTTATTATTGCTTAGAATAGATTATTTTTGTTTGATTACTTTGACGTAAAGGGATTCTTTTGACTTTATAATATCATGCAGCAGCTAATGCAAGGCGCTTATGGACATTAATTATTTTCCCCTTTATTCTTTTCTGGTACATTGACCGGCAAGAATTTTTTTTTTACTAAAATGGAAAACAATTATTATTTTGTTTTATATAATGTTAAAAATAAAAAAAAATGAAAGCAAACACGATATGTTCTGGATGGTTTAGCAGTGTGGAAGGAAAAGGTCAACGGAATTGGTGATTGGAGGAAAGTAATTGAGTAATTGAACACTATATTTGTTATTAGTGCGACGGCTGCAACTTAGTGCATTAGTTATGTGCCCACCACTTATTCACATTATAAGGATATCATTAACCTATAATAATATTCACAAAACTCATGTCCTATATAGTTATTAATTTATTATTAAACTCGATTTGGTTATTGGCACTAGGTCATCGATGGATGCTTCATTGCTTCAACCATTACATTACAGTTTGAGATATAACAATTTATATATTTTTATTAGTTTAAATTGTGGAAATAAGTAATTTTATGATACATAATTAAAATTTGTGATTAAAAGATTTGGACTAGTTCAATATTTGTTGATTTTGTTTTTTTTTTTTAAATAGTATAAGACAAATAAAACAAAAGTCTATACAAATTGAAAAGAGATTTATAAAAAACATATTATAAATATATATGTTTATATATTTCTCTATTAAATTAAACTGTTGAATAAATACTTTCAGGACAAATGTGAATAATGTATATTTTTTATTTTTTGATATGTATTTCAATGTAATTAATCAATTGATCCATTCAATTTGTTCACATAGCTTAAAAGGTTTAAAACTCAGTGGCAATATGACTGACAGTTTGTTTCTAATCGGATTTTTATGCTGGACAATATGTTATTTATCTGTAGCAGTGGAAATGGCACAAATATTCAATACAAGAACAATATGAAAGCATTCACAAATATAATATGGCAGCAATTATAACAAGCAAATATAATAAATAAAGCAATAAGAAAAACACACCGAGATTTTAATGTAAAAAACTTCCTCAATGTGAGAGGTAAAAACCACGGGTCGTCCAGACCAATGAAATAGCTCCACTATAATCAAATGAGGTACAAGAGAGTCTAAAACAAAGCACAAAAATGTGCATATAACCAGCCAAAACATCAAAGCACCAAAGCTTTCAAATGAGAAGCAAAAAGATGAAATATACCCAAAAAATAGAGTTGTTGTCGAAGCTAATTTCTTCCTCTGCATACCTCCAATTAAAATTTTCACTGTTCAGAATGAAGAACAAGATGTGAAGAATCTACAGTCCAAATTTCACATCGATCCAACGGTGGAGGAATGCGAAATTGCTGTTCAAAGATTGCTGCTCTGTGTAAAAATGGGAAACCTAATTTCTCTCTCGCGAAGCCAATTTCTCTCACTGCAAATTTCCAATCAACATCTCCACCGACCATAATGAATAACAAGATGATAGGAACATGCAGTTTAATTTTCAAGCCAATCCAACGGTGAACAACTGAGAAACTGCCATTTGAAACTTACTACTTTGTATAAAAACGGGAATTCTGTTTTCCCTCTTCTCTCTCTTTGGTGGCTACTCTCTTTCTCTCAAATGATCCCCAAAATATGATTAGGATTGTGGCATGATGGGTGCAAATAAATATCCTCAAAAGGTTGGGCTTGGGCCTCACAAAGAAGAGAAAACCCCAACGAATCTCCCAATTTCGGCGATCAAACAACATGTTTCAAACTTTTCTCTTGACAATACTTTTGTCATCATATCAGCACCATTGTCATTAATGTGAACTTTCTCAAGTTCCAACAACTTGGAATCTAACACATTCCATATCCAGTGATACCTAACATCAATATGTTTAGATCTTGGATGAAAAGTAGAATTCTTGGCAAGATGAATAGCACTTTGGCTATCACACAATAGCACATAACGGTCTTGCTTGAAACCAAGTGCTGCAAGAAACTTCTTCATCCACAACAACTCTTTACATGCTTCAGTTGTTGCAATAAACTCTGCCTCTGTGGTAGAAAGTGCAACACACTTTTGTAGCCTTGACTGCCATGAAATAGCTCCCCCTGCAAACTTGACCAAATAACCTGAAGTAGACTTTCGAGAATCAATATCTCCTACCATGTATGCATCAGTAAAGCCAACTAGCAAAGGTTTCTCACCACCAAAACTCAAACTCAAGTTAGTTGTACCTTTGAGATATCTCATAATCTATTTAACAGCATTCCAATATTCTTTACCTGGATTAGAGAGAAAACGACTCACAATACTAACCGTATGAGCAATGTCTGATCTAGTACACACCATAGCATACATCAAGCTTCCAACAGCTGAGGCATAATGAATTTCATTCATTGCTTGTTTCTCCTCATCAGTGGTTGGACACTGCTTGGTGCTCAACTTAAAATGAGGAGCAAAAGAACTAACAACACATTTGGCATCATTCATGCCAAACCTTTGAAGCACCTTCTTTATGTACTTCTCCTGTGACAAATAAAGCTTCTTGGAATATCTATAACGAGTAATAGTCATACCCAAAATCTGTTTGGCAGGACCCAAGTCCTTCATAGCAAAAAACTTGCTCAACTGTTTCTTCAACTCATTAATCCTCAAAGCATTATTGCCCACAATCAAAATATCATCCACATAAAGCAAAAGAATGATAAAATCATCATCAGAAAATTTTTGCACAAATACACAATGATCTGAAGTTGTCTTACAGTAACCATGCTCCCACATAACAGATTCAAACTTCTTGTACCACTGTCTTGGAGCTTACTTCAACCCATAAAGACTCTTCTTAAGCTTGCACACAAAATCTTCTTTTCCTTTAACAACAAAGCCCTCCGGTTGCTCCATGTAGATCTCTTTGTCTAAATCACCATGAAGAAAAGCTATTTTCACATCCATTTGTTCAATCTCCAGATCAAGAGAAGCTGCTAATCCAAGCACAGCACGAATGAATGACATCCTCACAACAGGAGAAAAGATCTCCTCATAATCAACACCTTTTCTCTGGCTAAAACCTCTAACAACCAATCTAGCCTTATACCGAGGTTTAGAATTGTGTTTTTTCATACTTGATTCTGAATACCCATTTGTTCTTCAAAACTCGCATATCTTTCGGTAGCTTCACCAACTCATAGGTATCATTCTCAAGCAAGGACTTCATTTCTTCTTGCATGGCTTCAAGCCATTGAGCTTTGTTTTCATCTTCAATAGCCTCTCCAAAATATTCAGGTTCTTCCCCATCAGTCAACAAAACAAACTCATGTGGAGAATACCTTGACGAAGGCTTCTTCTCTCTTGTAGACCTTCTGAGTGCATTTGTAGGAATTTCCAAAGTTGGTTGTTCATCTTGATCATCATCACCAACTTCATCAAGTATTTGATCAACTGTTCCATCTTCACCTGCACTTGTATCATGCTCATTATTTTGAGCTTGAACTCTACCATCTTCTACCATAGGCATAGAGGGAGTAATATCCAAATCAAAAAAATCATCACTATGCTGAACCATTGGCTTCTCCATATTATCAACATCCTTCAGTGTTTGGTCTTCAACAAAGACAACATCTATACTCCGAATCACCTTCTTACTAACAGGATCATAAAACCTGTAACCAAACTCATCCATGCCATAGCCAATAAAAATACACTGCCTAGTCTTTACATCAAGTTTAGATCTCTCATCTTTGGGAATATGAACAAAAGCTTTACATCCAAAGACTCTTAAATGATCATAAGAAACATCTTTACCTGACCATACCTTCTCTGGCACTTCAAATTGCAAGGGAACACATGGTGTCCGGTTCAAGACACGAACAACAATGCTCAAAGCTTCACCCCAAAAGGATTTTGCCAATCCAGACTGTGACAATAAGCACCTAACTCTTTCAACTAATATTTTGTTCATCCTTTCAGCCAAACCATTCAACTGAGGAGTCTTCGGAGGAGTCTTCTGATGTCTTATACCATACTCTTTACAATAAGTATCAAATGGACCTGAGTACTCACCACCATTGTCAGTACGAATACATTTCAACTTTTTCCCAGTTTCTCTTTCAACAGAAGCTTGAAATTGCTTGAACACATTCAAAACTTGATCTTTGGTCTTCAAAATGTAAACCCATAGTTCCCTAGAATGATCATCAATAAAGGTTACAAAATAGATAGAGCCTCCAAGTGTTATTGTCTTCATCGGCCCACATACATCAGAATGCACCAAGTCAAGTATCTCGAACTTCCTTGAAGGTGGATGGCTCTTGAAAGAAACTTTATTTTGTTTTCCAGCAAAGCAATGGTTGCACTTTTGCAAAGCAACCTTACAACCAAATAAAAGATTTCTCTTGGATAACATATTCATACCCTTCTCACTCATATGACATAATCTCTTATGCCATAAATCAGTTTTATCAACAAACTCAGCAGCATTAACAACATCTTTCACAATATTTGCTTGAGTCAAATAAAGAGTAGAGTGTCGAGTACCTCTAGCAACAACCATGGAATTCTTGGTGAGCTTCCAGCTATCACGAGAAAATGAGTTATCCAAGTCTTTATCACACAACTTACCAACAGAAAGTAAGTTCAACCGAATATCTGAAACATGCTTCACACGCTTCAAAGTCAACTTGGTACCGATGGAGGTTTCTAAGCAAACTTGTCCAACACCAGCACATTTTACAATACCTTGATGAGCCATTTTCACATTACCAAAATCACCAGGAGTATAAGAGGTAAACAAATCCTTCCTAGATGTAACATGAATACAAGCACCACTATCAATCACCCAACTAGTGCTGTTATCAACAAGGTTAACATATTCAAACTCCTCAACAAGAAGAAAATCATCATGAGTAACATTAACCTTGTGTTCGTTGCTACCATCATCTTTATTTTTGCTCTTGTCTTTACTTGCCTTGGCTTTTTCCTTCTTTAGCTGCCAACAAAATTTCTTCATATATCCTTTCTTACTATAATAATGACACTCAATATTCTTATACTTTTCTCGAGACTTGCTTCTGCTTTGATCTCTATTTTTAGGACCTCGAATCTTGTTTCTCCCCCTAAACTCAGAAACAAGAACATCTGAATGTGTAGTCGATGCACCTTGTGACTTTCTTCTCATTTCTTCATTCAAAACACTGCTCTTGGCAAGATCCATAGACATTACACCATCAGGAGCAGAATTAGACAATGACATTCTGAGAATTTCCCACGAGTCTGGTAAGGAGCCAAGAAGTAACAATTCTTGAACCTCTTCATCAAACTTGATGCTCATGGAAGATAAATAATTCATAATTCCTTGGAAATTATTCAAGTGATCTGTCATTGATGTCCCATCTATATATTTCAAAGCCAACAATTGCTTCATCAAAAACATCTTGTTATTCCCAGTTTTTCGAGCATACAACTGTTCAAGCTTAATCCAAAGGGTCCGAGCATGTGTCTCTCCAATAATATGGTTCAACACATTATCGCCAACCCACTTCCTAATATATCCATAGACTTGTCTATGCAACAAAGTCCAATCATCATCAAATTTATCATTAGGCTTCTCTGTACCAAA
Source organism: Arachis hypogaea (assembly GCF_003086295.3). NCBI lineage: Eukaryota > Viridiplantae > Streptophyta > Magnoliopsida > Fabales > Fabaceae > Arachis > Arachis hypogaea. Next base: position 145,410,369 of record NC_092051.1, on the reverse strand, counting down.
AACTGGTTGATGAAAATTTTTGACATAAAGCAAATCTTTCATCTTTGACTTCCACAAATCATAATTAGGACCATTAAGAGTGATCATCCTACTAGTATTAGTATTAGCTTCCATTGTTCACAGAATCACAAGTCCAGAAAAATACCAACAAGCTCTGATGCCAGTATGAAAGAGCCTAGCAGCAGAAACGACACAAATATCCAACACAAGAACAATATGAAAGCACCACAAATACAATATGGCAGCAACTATAACAAGCAAATATAGCAAGTAAGAACACACCGAGATTTTAACGTGAAAAATTCCCCTCAATGTGAGAGGTAAAAACCACCAGTCGTCCAGACCAATGAAATAGCTCCATTATAATCAAATGAGGTACAAGAGAGTCTCAAACAAAGTACAAAAATGTGCATATAACCAGCCAAAACATCAAAGCACCAAAGCTTTCAAATGAGAAGCAAGAAGATGAAATATACCCAAAAAATAGAGCTGCTGTCAAAGCCAATTTCTCCCTCTTTATACCTTCAATTAAAATCTCCACCATTCAGAATGAAGAACAAGATGTTAAAAATCTACGTTCCAAATTTCACTTCGATCCAACGGTGAAAGAATGAGAAATCTCCGTTCAAAAATTGCTGCTCTGTGTAAAAACGGAAAACCTAATTTCTCTCTTGCGAAGCCAATTTCTCTCACTGTAAATCTCCAATCAACATTTTCACCGACCAGAATGAAGAACAAGATGATAGGAACACGCATTTTAAATTCCAAGCCGATCCAACGGTAAACAACTGAGAAACTGTCATTTAAAATTTACTGCTTTGCATAAAAACGAGAATTCTATTTTCCCTCTTCTCTCTCTTTGGTGGCTACTCTCTTTCTCTCAAATGACCCCCAAAATCTGATTAGGGTTGTGGTATAATGGGTGCAAAGAAACACCCTCAAAATGTTGAATTTAGGCCTCACAAAAGAGAGAAAAAATCCAACATTATCCACAAAATTTATTCAATAATTTTTTCTTTTCAAGTAAGTCAATCAATAAATAAATTGAATTTTAAATTTTTTAAAGTGAGAAGATTGATAAAAGTAATAAAATAGAGTTAATAATTATTATTAAATTTATAACTTTTATCATTATTAAATTCTTATTTTATTTTTATTTATTATTTTATCTTTTTTTAAAACAAATTTTATTATGTTTATATTTTTTTTAAGTTAGTTATATTTATTTTTCTCTAACAAAATCATCTAAACATTTTGATTATTTTAGCTTAAATAAAAATTTAATAATCATATGTGAGTTTTATTATTTTAATTTAAGAATAATTAGTTTTTTATATTATTATTTTATTAATCCCTTTACTATACAGGGGAGTTTGACTTAATAAATTTTTCTTTTTAAATAACTCAATTAATACTTCGAGTTACAAAATTATCTATCTTTAATAACAAAAATGCTATAAGCATATAAAAATCAATAATTAAATCAATTATCATATATTATTTGTGTATAAATTAAATATATGTGTTATTTAAATTTTTTTATTGTATATTTTGTATTAAAAATATATTTTATATTAATAATTAATTTAGTAACTAATTTTTATTATATTTGTAGCATAATTACTTTAGAAAATAGTGTATATAATTAACTAACAAGTGTTAAATAGATATTGGTAAAAAAAATTTATTAATTAACTAGCTATTAAGTCGTTAGTAAAAAGAAAAAAATGTAAAACAATAAACAAAAATGGATTTAATTAATCTACAAATTCTTATAATTTTACCGAATTTTCAATCAAGTCTTTATACTTTTTTTTCTTTTCAATTAGGTCTTTATACGTTTTTTTTTCAATTTAATTTCTACCGTGACAAATTCGTTCAAAATAACAGAATATTCTTATAAAAAATTTAATATTCTTATAATTGGATTAAAATACCTAATTGAGATCTCGTCTATTTTTTAAAATACCAATAGTACCCTTGCATTTTGTTCCCAAAATTAGAGAACCCTAACCAGCCTATGTTAGTTTCCTAGGTTTCTAATTGGGTTTCTCCTCTATCTCACTCTGCTGCCGTCTTCCGTGGCGTCGTCCACGGATTCATGGTCCACGAGTGCTCTGCCACGCTCGTTCGTTTAAGTCACCAAGACTAGCCAAAGAATGTGCACATGACCTGTTTGCATATTTGCCAAAGACACCTAACTGGTTTGGAGCTAGATTCTGAGTGTACAGAAAATCAAAATAATCCTGTGGCTCGATATCATAGACTAAACCTGGGTCTAGTGCTTTTGTGGGGTTAATGTGATCAGCACTATGATCATAAGGACTTGAAGGCTTTTCAGCATTTGATGCAACTTTTAAAGGCTTCATGATGTTGTCAATAACATAAGCTATTGTCGTCAGTGCAGATTTTATAGCTGTTGGACTTTCATTGAGGATGCTTAGCCTTAATCAATGCAGCTACACCATGAGAGCATGACATTGAGGTTCCAAAAATTATACTGAACTTCATCCTCCTTTGATCTATTGCCAATCCTGACGGACCAACATCTTCACTCCAAATAGTAAGAATGTTTACATCATGAGCAACTAAATCTGGCTTCAGAACTTCAAGTGAGAGAAATTAGGTTCTCTTGATGAAAATGCTGCTATCACAGGTGAAGGTCTAATCCCTAGCCTTGTTCCAAGAAAGGAAAGAGTTGCAGTGGTATTTTTGTTTGTTAAGACATAATTTTTGAGATCTTTATCATCTTTCTGTCCTATTGCAATAAAGTTTTCTCCGTATTTTTTATAGCTATGTATTAAAAAATTTGTTGCTTTATTTTGTGTTTTTTTAGTATTTTTTGTATTTTCTGTATTAAAATATGGATATATGTGCAGAAAATTTTCATTTTGAATTTTGCTTGAATTGATTTTTGAATTTTTTCTAGTTATGAATTTTGTTGAATGTTGATTGTTATTGTTCTGATGATGTTGATTTATGAGGATTTTTTTATTTTTTTGTTAGTGATAAAAAATTTAGATTTTACCATAAGTTTGTCAAAAAAAAAATTGGAAAGAGAAAAAACGTTGAAGTAGAGAAATATTAGAGAAATAAAAAATCTGAATATAAAGGATATACAAATAATTTTATAATTTATTAACGTTTTTTTATGTTTAATATTAAAAAGGATTAAATTGAAAAAATTTAATGTATAAAAATTCAATTAAAAAAATATGAAAATTTAATTAAAAATTTGATAAAATTATAAAGATATGCAGAATAATTAAACCAACAAAAATGTAGTGTACGACTATTTTTTTTAAATATCATAACGGTACGATAAAGGCTTTAAGACAGGATGTTAGAGAAAAGTCAAAGATCCAACAGCAAAAATGAAAGCAACTTGGTCACATGCACAGATTTATTGATTGATTTATTTATTTTTGAGCAACTTGGTAATATGTACCTTCAATTTTCTTTGAATAGGATTTTGTTTATTAATATTTTAAGCACACTTATTAAAAAACATATATTATGCATGCATGTTTATATGGAGCCTTTAGGTGGATTCTGATTAATCCATCTATAAAGCTGCATATCAGCCTTTATTATGACAATTAATTATCAGATTATCATTTAAAATGTCTCCCTATGAATTGATGGGTTAGTATAATTAATCTCCATGAAGAATCAAACGTTATGCAATAATATCTCTTTTTTTAAATTTAAAAGCAAAACATACTAAAAGAATTACATGCATCTTTTATATATAATTTTGGTTTTAGAAATATTAACCTCAGCATCCTTATTATAACCTCCCAACTAGTTTTTCTGTAAGTTATTAATTAATTATTCGTTACATACACCAAGATAACTTCCTAAAAATACTAATGTGAATTAAATTGATTATTTTTATAATTTTGCATTGATGTATTACTGCTTTCAAATATCACGTAACAAGATAAAAATATAACGTGGCAAATTTTTTTTTTTTAAATAAAAAATGCTTAACACAATGAAGTGAAGCAGAGAAAAAAAAGTACAAAGCACAACTAAAAACACAATAAAAAAAAGCAGAGAAAAAAAAGTACAAAGCACAACTAAATACACAATAAAAAAGTATAATCTCTTGTCATTTTTGATATAACTATCAATAACCAAATGAATCAATATCATACTATTTTCTATAACTTAAAAATGACCTATTTATAATTCCATCAACACCTGTTTTTAAGTTTTGAAAAACTCTGGGCTATTATAAATTTATAACTCAAATTCTATTTTACATGTCAGCAGTTATTAATGATGTATCATTAAAAAATTAAGAGGAGTGCTAAGAAGTTAGTAAGTTTTATAATTTGTAGCCATCAATTAGTCATCTTTAATATTTTTAATAATATGAGATTATATCTAATAGTATAAAATTATTTACTTTTTTTTTATTAATTAAATGTTGGCCAAATTTTAATAAAATTATTGACCCATAGACTTTCTCAAAAATTAATAGAAATATGCACCATCTAAACTTACATTGATATTTTTTAGGGATTAAATTGAGTTTTTAATTTGTTGAGAGATCAAATTAATTTATACTTATTTTTTAAAAAACTATTTTAATAAAATTAACTTGTCTAGCTAGCATAGGTGTCTTGCTGCTCTTACAAATCACAATGTGGCAAACAATAAATAGTTTACAAATATCTTTCTTTATGAACACATAGGAATTGAATAAGAATTTATGCGTTTTAATATAATACCAACATCTAAAATTCCCCAGGCGGTTCATCAAAATTCTTAGCTTAAAGACATAATAACATGTCAATTACTATATTATTGTTGGCCCTATGAAGATACCAACAATTACCAAGACCCTCACAAGCAACCTTCATTGTAACTCCAAGGCCATTATCTTATAAATAATATATATAATATATTGCTCGGATTATTCCATCCATCTTCATATCGAAATTATATTAGTTTATAATATTATTGTTCTGTTCATAAAGTGCTAATTAAGTAGACGAATGATGCTATGAAAATTTGTAGAGTGATATTTCAGTCTCAACTTTCAAGTAAAAAATATTCTTTACATGAAAATTAAATATTATTATTCCATAGGTATCAACCACAATTCTACTAACCTTCTATCTGTACTATATGTAAAAATAGGTTTGAATATTAAAAATTATAATAGAAAAGAAATATGTGAATCGTAAAATGTCTCAAGATATTTTTTCTCTTCGAATTTCTTTTTTACCCAATAAATTCTTTTCTTTTCTATTTTTAATTATCTAATTCTACTAGATCCAGCTATTTTCTACACCGTTACATACTATATCACTAATAACTTGATCATGTTAACCCTGTTTTCTTTTTGGTTATTATATAGATTAGATACTTTTTATGCTTTTTATAAAAATTAGATATTTTGTTGATTAAGTATGTCAAAGGTCTACCTTGTCAATCAACAATAAAATGTATATAGTCGATATAATGAAATATATTTTCTAATAGAATTTAATTTTGATACATTGTCAGTATAAAATAATTTTACATGTATATCTAATTACGTAATGACATGTCAATAAAAATAATTACTTTTTACATTGACCACGTGAATAATCATAAAAAAAATAAATATAATTACATGACTTTATAAAACGATTTACATTGTCAAGGTATCAAAATTAAACTCTTTATAATAACTCAGGATAATTAAACCCTTGTCACTGGTGTTCTTCAATTTTGATTGGGCCATGTTCATATTATAAAGTTTTCGACCCAGCATCTAATTTTGTGTTTAATTAATCCTAAAAGCGCATAAGTTATGGATTCTCTTTATTTCCTCCTTAAACATCATCAAAACAACCAATGTATATAGAATGTAACTATTTTGTGTGAAGACAATAAAAATCATTCTCATCTTTTCACACTTCTAAACTTTCTTTTCTCTATTTTTTTGGTCAGGAAATTTCTTCTCTTTTATTTTCTCTCAATTTTGCAAATAATTGTCCTAAACATCTTCAAATGACAACCTGAGAAACCAAAATTGTTACACGTGACCAAGCACCCGTAATGGTTTTTCTCAAGTTTTTAAAAAACCAAGTCTTGTTGGGCTTTTCATTTTATTCAATCCCTTTCACATTATCGTTTATTGGGCTACTTCTAGAAACTAAACTGGATCCATAAAAAACCATATCAAAAGAGACTAAGCCTTAGGTTGATCTTTAATAGCTGTACTTCGTTCTAGATGCTTTATCTAAAAAAAATGTTAAATGTCACTAAGGCTGAATAGGATAAGATAAGATATAAGATAAGATACTGAAAATAAAACATAAAAGATAGAAATACAAAATTTTATATTTTTATATTTTGTTTGATGATAAACTAAAATAAATTATAAAAATTTAATTTATTTTCAATTTTTTTTATTCAAACAATTTGAGACAAAATTATAATAATAAAAAATATAATTATAAAAATTAACAAGAATAATAAAAAAAAATAAAAAATAAGTTATGTCCCGTATTGGTGTCTTTATATTTTTTCTATCAAGATAAATATAAAATATATTAATTCAGTATTCTTAAACACATTGTTTCTGTCTATGTCCCCTCTATCAAATACGATTGTATTTTTGTATCTCTGTCTCAATATTATGTCTTTATAAATAAACGCAGTCTAATAAACTATAAATATCTTAATCTTAGAAAAGCAAGTACCTATCTTATATAACAAGTTTTTTTAAGAAATTTTATTAGTAAAATCCTAATAAATAGTTACTTTTTCATTAATTATTACCTTTTTCCTCTTCACAAGTTATATATATATATATATATATATATATATATATATATATATATATATATATATATATATATATATATATATGTGTGTGTGTGTGTGTGAGCTTGTTAAACTTATATAATTAGTCTTTTTTTTTCAATATTTTTAGAATATTCATTCAATTAAATATTTAATTAACTTCCATTTTCAATAAAAGAACTTCTCATTTTCTTGGGGAGAGTGGAGGGGGTTTTACTTTTTCAGAGAAAAGTGTGTTGAGAAATGTCAAAAATCATATTTTAAGATTCATTACTGCTAATCATTTATTTATATATATTTATTTTTTTATCACTATTAATTTTATAATACTTACTCCACCCGAAATTTGAGGAAAAACACAAAATTGTCTTTAATTTATATCATTCTCCTTTATTTGTTTTTATTTTATTTTATTTTCTTCTCTAGTCAAAATAATGCCAATTTTTTAGTTTAAAGAATAATTAAAACCAAAATGTGCATCAATTAACCGATAAAAATGCGGTTCCACAGGTACCATGTGCCTGACAAGACGCTAGTAATTAATAAGATAGATAGTAAAAAGGAGTAAAGTTGGTGGAATTTATAGAACAAAAATATTTGTATGTTAAAATTAGTTATTAAAATTAATTAATATATTTGTATATAAATATATAGGTGAAAATTTAGGTGTAGTCAATTTTACGTGAAGTTGATAGTTTAGATAAAAATTTAGTCAAATTAGTCAAATTATTTAACGGCTCTCAGTTATAAACTTCACGTAAAGTTGATTGCATCTGAGTTTCTACCAAATATATATGTGGTTTAATTTATTTTTAATGTGTATTTATATTTTAACATGTATTTTATATTAATGACTAATTTTGATGGCTGATTTGAATATATACGTAACATAATTTTTTAGACAAAAATTATTAGAATTTATTTTATTTAATATCTATTAATTATTATAATAATTAATTAATATTAAATAAGATAAATTCTGATTATTTTTTTATTTTTTAAGATTAATGGTAATTTATTTGTGTGGATGTAAAAAGTTTTTTTTTTTTGGGTGACTATTGCTAACTTATTGTTGAACTAAATTGTGATAGGTTAATTCATGAAAATACATTTGAAATAAATTATTTAAAGAGAAAAAAAAAACAGGAAAAGAAAGAAGAGAAAAAAGGATTATATATTAAATACTGAAGCATGTATATTTAGATATCATTAATCCTATTTTGAACCCTTATCTTGCTAGTTAGAGAGTTTTCTGTTTTAGGTCTTAAAAAAAAAGATAGAAAATAAACTTAGTGTTGTATTTTAATAATAAAAAGTGCTATGTAATATATAATGATGTTACTTATTAATCTGAAAAGAATAAAGTAAAATTGATGTTATTTTTAATAATTATATAGAATTGAACTGTTGGAAGTCAATCAATATCTCATGATTTCATAGGAGAAGACAGATAAAAATGGGGTTTTCAATTCCTATTGAGAATTGTGTGGGACATGGTTTCAACTACTTAGTAACAAAGCTTCCAACAAATTGATTATGATGCCCACCACCACAACATCATATCTATGCATTTCAACTTCATGATGGAAGAAATTAATGTAATCATCGCTCTATCTCAATGGATCAACTTTAATTAATTTACAGTATATAACTTTTTGAACTTCTGTTAGCACCAAGTTTGTTTCTAGTTTCCTCTAGGGTTTGTTTTGAAAAATGTTGAATATAAATAGTGATAAATTATAAAATTACCTTATAAACTTAATAAATATTGCAAAATATTAATATCTTAGCTCAATATCCATCAAAGGGAAGAGTGACTAATGTGTATTTATTTCATGAGCTATATCTCTCCTTATAGATTATATAAATGGTGTTATTTTTAGAGAAATAATATATATATTAAAAATTAAATTTTAAATATTTTATTCATAAAAATTTTGATATTATATCATAATTTTTAAAAAAAAGTTTAAATTCTTAAAACAGATCAATCCTGAATTATTTTATATCTAATAATAATTTATAGATCATTCCTAAAACTGTTATTTAAATTAAACCTATATAATAGAGATGTAGATTAAATTGCAGATCTTTATTAAGTTTTTATCGTTTTTTTAATCGGTTCTTGGACAATCTCAAACTCACTTCAAGAATATTTTTTAGTTTGAAAAAAAATATAGAGAAAAGATGAAATCAATAATTAAGATTGACCAAGATTCCATCCAATGTAGCTGGAGAAACATAATATAGTTATATGAGCTAACTTAGTAGCATAGTTTTCCCTCTTGTATAATCAGCATTAGTTTTTTGGTCATTCATTCAATACGAACATATATACAAATTTCTTTTTCAATATGGCAGATTGAATTCCAAATTTGCTGGTATCAGATTCAATTCATGTACACCGTTAATTGGGACAACATGATCTATGTAACTTAGGAAAAAAATATAAATCTAATTATCATATATTATCAATGCATAGAAGTAAAGAAAAAATCATATTATTATTATTATTATTATTATTATTATATGAACCACACTCTCTCTAGCTCTCTCTCTGTATACATAATAAGCTGCACTTGTATGTTTTCTTTGCCCCTATTATTGACTCACTTTTTTAAGATAAATCTTTTTTAGAGATCGTTTTATATGATCATAAATAGTATACAAACACACACAAATTGCATGCATAAAGCAAATAAAACTGTATGAGGCTATTGGAAAACGACCTTTTGGATGTGTGTGTGTGAATTGAGGAAGAGAAGCGTGTGATATACAAAACATATATATGGAACACCAAATAATTAAGGTTTAAAAAGGATCACATATTCAAAGAAAGCAAAAGCACAAGATATTGCTAGAGATGGCCAAGTGAAGCAACCATGTTTTGATTTGTCATAGTCACAATATATAATTGATATTTAATACCATTTACAAATTAATAATGTTATAGAGATTAAAAAAATAATGATAATTTATTTTATTTAATATTCATTAATTATTATAATAATTAATAAATATTAAAATAAAATAATTCTGATTGTTTTTGGTTAATTCTTTTTTGTTATCAAATATTTCTGTTACTAATTATGAAAGTGATATTGTTTATATTTATACCATTTCTTTTATATGTTTTGTGTTTAGCCTATATTTCTAATAGATTTTACAAGTACTACTTCACTTTGTTTTTTTAAGTAGTGCTTCTTATGTCCTTAATAATATTTATAAAAGTATTGTATTAATTAGAGATATTATTGTTGTCAAACTACAGGGATGTTTGGTATACTTAGTAAAAAAAAACTAAGATGGAGATAATTTTAATGAGTAATTTTTGTTTTCAAGTACTTTTATAACCTTAGTTATAGGATGATTATATATTTATATTAATGCCAAACCCTAAAAGCTAAATCTTAAATCAGTATCGAATTTGCTTAAATTTTTTACTAAAAGGAATAGACATTAAATGTAAACGAAAAATAGAAGTGTTTATTAATAATATGATGTGTTTATTTTTAGCTTTTTATTTATATAATAATAAAAATTAGAAACTATTTAATTACATTTAAGCTGCAAACTCTTTCAATTTCAATTTCAATTTCAATTATAAATAATTTAAATTTAAGTGGGACTAAACACTCGTCCATTCAAGGTTGAAGTTAGGACTGTCAAAAGGGCTAGCCCGTTTAAACCCGCTTTATTCGTGGGTCAGACTTTTTTAATTCGAACCGTTTATGGTCAGTCTGATGGATTAAACGGGCCAACTTGTTTGTTATTTTATTTTATTTTTTGAAAAATATTTTGACAAAAAATACTATTTTTAGGTCAAAAACCTTTAAAAAATAACTTTTTTTGTTGATGAGTCGAATTTTCAGGTCAAATCGGGAGAAATATCGGCTAAAAGTATTACTTCTTTTGAAAAAAATGTAAAAAAAAATAAATAAGCCACCCATTTAATTCATATACTAGCTCATTTAACTCGTTATTTTTTTTGTTAACGAGCTCAGCCCGTTTAGCCCAAAATTTAAACGGACTTAATTTTAGAGGTAAAACTCATTCATTTAAATAGATAAACGGACTGACACGATGAATTTAGCCCATTTTAACGGCCATAGTTGAAGTGCCATTTTTAAAAATAAAATGTGTAGCTTAATGGAAAAAAAAGAGAGAGTAAAATATGTAGTAGAGATAGATAGTTTTGAACACCACTCATTACATGGTTTTATGATGTGGGGTGGATATAGTTGGAAGAGAAGGAGAAAGAAAGAAAGAGAAGGGCATTATAGTTGTCATCTTTCTTTCGAGTACTTTGATGTGGCTCCTAAAGGAAGAAGGTATGGATTGGAACTTTGTGGTTTTCCTTTTTGTGAGACTTTATTCAAATGTGGAAGAGTTAATAATAGAGACAGAGAGATCTCATAAAGAGATTTGGTTCCATGAATTGATTAGACATCTAACAATATACTAACATGGAGTCATTGAGTTGTTTTCCCAATCCAATTTCTTTCACTTTATATTCTAAGAACCAATCACTTTAAGCTAAGGTGGGGTTATTGGAACATTTTGTAATCAAAGTTGCCTAAAATGACTTGTGAATATGGTAAGCATAATTAGTATCATACTATATTATATGTATCTTTGTGTATATATAAGACACCGAAATTGAATCAAAACATCATTGTCTTTTTGACAAACAAACTACTTAATTAAAAATTAAGTTGGGTTGATCTAATCTATTTAAATAAGAGTTGAGGGTTTGAATTTCGTCTTATACATGTAGTAATTCATTATTGACCAACAATAAATCCTTAAATAGAGTTTTGATTCATAACAGATTTGTCATCAGATTTCCGTTGATATAGTATATCTTATTAATTCATATAACAAATCAGATGTATTAATAATATATAGATGCAATAAAAATTTAATTTTAATATATTATTAGTATATATAAAAAAATTTAAACAGTCATTTAATTTAATTTATTTGTTTAAATGATCTATTAAATAATATATGATTGGTTATCTTATACTAACAGTATATGACAACCAAAATTTTTAGTTATTGACTAATAATGCTACCCTTTTCTAAACGCAAATTCATTTGTAATAGTAACTTAAATATATCTGGTTAATTGATATAGATACACAACTTTTTTTAATTAGCAAATAAAAAATCTAAACTTATGTGGCAAGTAAACAAAAGTATCACTAAATTATCAAAATTAAACTCACATATATGCTTAGTAGATATCAATTTCGTAGTATCATTAAAATTAAAAAAAAAAGGCGTATAAAATCCAAAAGAAGAAAGAAAGTAGTTCAGTAAGCTCGTATGAACACACAACTCTACAAATATTTTAGTGGGGTGGAGAAAATCATTGTACTTGATTGTGTGTATATATCTATAGTTATATACTTATATATATACCTAATCCGACAGTTTAACTTGGAGACTTGATCCTCTTATATTATACTGATGATACTAAATAATTAATAATTAAGCTTCACCAAACATCTCCAAAACTATACACTACACAATTAAATATATATATAAGATAAGTACTTCTTCATGATGACTAATTAAACCCCTTTTAAATGCATGACAAAACCTATTAAAATTAAACTACAGTTTACTTATAATTAATTATCCTTAATTATTCCTTGTGAATGTTTAAGATGGAGTAAAGTTTCAACTTATTTTCTTATTTAATTTAGAATGTTTTATTTAGTATATGATTTTATGCTTTATAATTAATGTAATCCCTATATATATATATAAAATATAAAAGAAGTAAATTGAATCACGAAATAAAATCTTAAGACTAAATTAAATAATTTTAAAAGTGCATGATAGACTGTAAAATATAAATTGAATCATGTGGTCTCAAAGACGAATGCGAAATTAAATCTTTACTCTCATATATATATATATATATATATATATATATATATATATATATATATATATATATGTATATATATATATATATGTATATATATATATATATGTATGTATGTATGTATGAAGGGCAATAGAGGGACTCCACATTGGTTTCCTCTTTTATTTGTCGGCCATTTGTCCCTTTATTATGCCACTATATATGGTACACACAAAATATTACATTGGATTTTCCTTCCCTCTACTTTCTTAAATTCTTTTCTCTAATTTCCAAAAATCTTATTTTTTGTATTTTCTATGATATTTTTTAATTTAATTGGTCAAAAATTAATCTATTTCATATCAAAATTTTATTTAAAAATTTGTTATTAGTTAATATTACATACATAAAACAAAATTTAAAATTTTGTAATTATTTAAGTAGACAAATGAGTTAATAATTTAATTAATTTAAATTTATTTCAGATATTCAAATTTATTATATATATTATGTATAATTACTTGTGGGCCAATGTTAGTTTCCGCAACATGGAAGATTGAAAGAAAGAAAGCTAGAATATTGGAAAGAAGCTATAATACAAGAAAGAACTTAACCAAAAGCACAATATCCGAGAGTATACCTAAGTTTATGTTCACTCTTTTGGAATTATTAGAATGTGATTGATGTTCTCATAGTTGTCAGCATATCACATGGTTATAAAGGCATTGTAGAAATTAAATGGAAATTTCATTATCAATTTCATCAAATTAATAAAAAATTAAAAGAATCCATTTAAATTGATCTAATAGTTAATTTATTAGTCTATTTAAATAATAGTTAGAATTTAAATTTTACTTTGTGTATGTAATAATTTATTAGTCAATAATAATTCTTAAATAAAAATTATATCTACAATAAATTAATTATTGATTATCAAATTAAAAAATATTACAAAAAAAAAGTTGATACTTAAGAGACTTCATCTTTTAACAAAAAAAAAAAACTTATTTTTCATAAACTTTTTTTAAATTTTAAATTTTAAATTAAATTATAAGACAAAGTTTGGATTAGACAGATTAGACTAATAAGTAGTCTCAACTCAAAACTAATAAAAGAATAGGATTATTTGGTAACAAAAGAAATTTAACCAAAATCAGTCAAAATTTATTTTATTTAATATTCATTAATTACTGCACTAATTAATAAATATTAAATAAGATAAATTTTGGTTTTTTTTCCTAGCATTACCATAAAAGAAAAAGAAGTCAAAAGACATTTTACATTGCATATATAAAAACAAATCATATATATCAATATTAATAAAAAACATAACTCAAACTAAACCTATAAAGCATATTAGATAAAATTTTACAATTTTGAACCCAACAAAAATAAATAATTTTGTGTTAGTTATAGGTCATCACCCTTTAGAACAAGTGGGAAAGAAGTAAATTAAAGTAATGGTTGTAATTTCATTAGTAGAAGTAACATATAAAGTTGTTAAAGTGGAGTACTAGGAATAGGATACTAAATAAAGCTGTTACTTTGTAACTTGGGAGCCCTTTTCCATATTGACAAATTAAAAGAGAAGAGGCTGATGAGCATGTCAATTTTATTTCCTTCAATTCGTACATGATATCATTGGGAATCATGAGTTGAATTTGGAACAGTATACTTCAATTACATGAAGATTGGAAGTGACCATTTTCCTTTTTTAGTTAAAAAATTACAAAAATAATCATTCTCATTTTTAGAAGTAAATTCCTATGAAATTTTCCGTTGATAAAAGGTCTACAAACTCTATTTTATTATTTATTTTAGAAAATGACAACAATAATCAAGGGAAAATCTATGTAGGTATATTTAAAAGAGCTTAACATTTTAAAAAATAAAAAATAAAAAATGCCTCTTGACTTAAATTTTCTAGATTCATAAGTTTTGTTAGAAATCTGTCTCAAAAATTCCTTACTAACTTATTTCATTAAACTTCTCAGTTAACACATGATTCTCAACTAAATGTTACAAAGATATATAGCATGTTTGTAAATATGGGATGATATGATCCATCACTTTCATGAGCAATGTTAAAAAAGTTATTTCTTGTAATAATAGCACAAAATTTAATTACATTATTATGGATATTGAAGAAGAAGGGTAGAAATATACTTTTATTTACTGTTTAAATTTTTAGGATAAATATTTTTATGATATGATATTAGAATTTTTATAACAAAAAAATATAATTTACAATTTAATTCTTGTTAAAATTCAAAAGAAAAAATTTTAACATAAAATAATTTTTTTAGAAAAGAAAAAGTTATATACAAATTCACGTAATGCAAAAAAATAAATAAATAAATAATAAATTCTTGTGTGAAAAAAGATAAAAGATATATAATCATTTATTTATATTTACATATTAACTTAAATTATTTTTAAGATAAATAAGTTTATAACAATAACAATATGAACAAATTAAAGAGGAAGCTAATTAAATTTGTTGTGAAAAAGAAGAAGTAAATGGGACAGGCTTGGGAACATGATGGCCTTGTTGATGGACTTTCAAGTACATAGCAAAGTTTTTGTTTGGTGACTTTGGTGTAACATGGACAATGTTTGGCTTTGTCTCCCTAATAATAATATCATTAACCTACTTTATTTAAAGGGGACGCGCGTGATGCTCTCACTTCATCATTTTTTTTCCTTTTAATTAATTTTATTTTATGATCCTAAGTTGTTCCCAAAGGCCTTCTCCATCACTAATTAATAAAAACAATGGTGTAACCTTACTCAAATTTATTTAAATTCAAAAAATGATTGATCCTCATTTATATGGGTAATTATAATCAAATTATTATATTTAGACCGGAGACCAGGTAATAGCAAAAGTCATATATAAAATTATTATGTATATGAAAAATTAGTTATTAAATTAATTATTAGGGTAAAAAACGCATTTAAGCCAAGCTGAGAAATATTTTACGCAAATCAGACAAAATGAAAAAATTTTTAGCATTTAACCAGTGATCATTTAAATATAATTCGAATAAACATTGTTCGAACTTCATTTGCACCTAATTCGAAACAACATGGTTCGAACTAGGAACATTGAAATTTGCATGTAATTCGAATCAAGTTGGATCGAATTATAATAGAATAATTCGAATTGTGTCGATTCGAATTAGTAGGGTAACGTGACACTAAGGTGTTCGAATCATATTGATTCGAATTACATCCTGATTTATTTAAAAAATTAATAATTTATTAAAAAGTTTATTAAAAAATAATAATTTAAAAATTAAAAAATATATTTTATTTCATGCATTAAAAAAAAGTTAACAAAATATTTAATTACGAGACTTCTTTAAAATATTAATGAGCTATCAATTCGAATTCCATACAATACTTTTTTGTCCATTTTTAATAGCTCATGAATATTTTTTAATAAAATTTTTTAATAAATTTATTTAAATTATACTACAAAAAATATTTTATTCTATGCAAAATAATTTAAAAAAAATTGGCTTAAAAAAGGTTAGGAATACTACAGAAATTTGTAATGTTCTAATGACTTAGGTAAATACATGCATTTACACAAATTTTAAATAAAATACTCTACATAGTCAATAATAATTTAGAAATTAAAAAAATATTTTATTTAAACAAAATAATTAAAAAATATATTTTATTCTATACAAAATAATTTAAAAAAATTGGTTTAAAAGATGTTATGAGTACTATAAAAATTTGTAATATTCTAGTGATTTAGGTAAATACATGATAAAAATATATTTTCTTTAATTTCTAAATTATTATCGACTATGTTGAGTATTTCTTTAACGTCCTAAGTCATTAGGACATCACAAAATTTATTTTAATAAATTTATTTTAATTATACTACAAAAAAATATTTTATTCTATGCAAAATAATTTAAAAAATGGCTTAAAAGATGTTAGGAGTATTATAAAAATTTGTGATGTCCTAATGACTTAGAAATTAAAGAAAATATATTTTTAGTATATATTTACCTAAATTATTAGAATATTACAAACTTTTATAGTACTCATAATATCTTTTAAGCTATTTTTAAAAATTATTTTGTATAGAATAAAATATATTTTTTAATTATTTTGTATGGAATAAAATATTTTTTTAATTTCTAAATTATTATTGACTATGTAGAGTATTTTATTTAAAATTTGTGTACATGCATGTATTTACCTAAGTCATTAGAATATTACAAATTTTTATAGTACTCCTAACATTTTTAAGCCATTTTTTAAAATTGTTTTGCATAGAATAAAATATTTTTTGTATTATAATTTAAATAAATTTATTAAAAAAATTTATTAAAAAATATTCATGAGCTATTAAAAATGGACAAAAGAGTATTATATGGAATTCGAATTGATAGCTCATTAATATTTTAAAGAAGTCTCGTAATTAAATATTTTGTTAGTTTTTTTAATGCATGAAATAAAATATATATTTTTTAATTTTTAAATTATTAATTTTTTAATAAATTATTAATTTTTTAAATAAATCAGGGTGTAATTCGAATCAATATGATTCGAACTCCTTAGTGTCACGTTACCCTACTAATTCGAATCGACACAATTCGAATTATTCTATTGTAATTCGATCCAACTTGATTCGAATTACATACAAATTTCAATGTTCCTAGTTCGAACCATGTTGTTTCGAATTAGGTGCAAATGAAGTTCGAACAATGTTGATTCGAATTACATTTAAATGATCATTGGTTGAATGCTGAAAAATTTTTCATTTTGGCTGATTTGTGTAAAATATTTCTCAGTCTAGCTTAAATGTATTTTTTACCCTAATTATTATTTATTCAAATATAAATATATATTATTTTATTCATTTTTAATAATATATTAGATTTTAATATATATTTTATATAAATAACTGAATTTTTTGTGTATATATAACATTATTATTGATATATAAATAGATATGTAACACCTTTAATAATGTGCTAAGATAAAATTAAATAACGACTCAATGTACCAGACTCTATTTACTAATATTTAAATATCAAATATGGTATGTATATACAAAAAATTAATTATTAAATTATTTAAATTTTGCATGTGAATAGATTGTTTTTAGAATTTAAATTCGTACCATGCATCATTGTCATAAGTTTACATTTTTATTAGGATTGTATTTTAGAGAGTCAATATAATTTATTATTTTTGATAAGTAATCGATCGATAATATTTAAAAATATTAATTAAAAATATAGTATTAGACTATTGAATTAAAAATATTAGACTACTTATTAAAAATATTGCTACAATAAATTACAATTTTTTATCCCTAAACCTTTTTTTCTTAATCCATCGCACCGAAGATCACACTTTATTATTATTAGTTATTATTAGTAGAGGTATTTATGAGTTGGATGAAATTAGATTTGATGTGACTCAGACGATTTGAATTATATATCGGACTTATTGTTAGACTCGAACTCGACTTTAAACTCGATAAAACATACACATTTTTGGGTCATGGTTATACCGGGTAAAAATTGGGCAGTTAACATTATTTTTTTGTAAATTAACATGTGAAAATATCTGAATTTTTAAAACTCCAACCATTATTTGACATGGTAAAATTCACTTAGAAAAATATAACAAAAACAAATTCTTTACTAAAATTAAAGCATAACCACAATTAATACTAATATTGTCTAATAACACTAAATATTTAAATAAATACAAATAACACAATATTATGCATTAGTCTAAAGTCTTATGCATTTTAAACATAAAATATTAATTTATAGTCTTATAATGACTAATAACACAAAATATTAAGGTTTATAATATTTAAATTCCATATAAGAATAACCATCATTTATTACTAATAATACAAAATATTAATTGTGTATGATGATTGGGCCACCGGGTCGAATTCAGATGACCTGAGCTATGGTCTGGACTCGACTCAAAATAATGACCGGATCTACTTTTGAGACACTTATTCAACTCTAGACCCAATAAAATTATACCAAATTAGCCCCTAAAAAATTCGATATCGGACCGACTATTCGACACGGGCCGAACCATAAACACTTCTAATTATTATTGTCCTTGCTAAGCTAAACTCCAAAAAAAGTCCCTATACGATTGAAAGGACAATTTTATCAGGGTTATTATTTAGTGCTTGGTGTTTATTTAACTTATTTTTTATAATACATTTAAATATTTAAAATTTATTATTATTCTTTTGAATTAAATATTAAGTATTTAATGTTTTGAGAATTAAACACTAAACTTTTATACTTGATAGCAAACACCTTACTTAAATACTATACAATTGCATATAAGTGTTATAGATAGTCAAAAGTGTGGGTGTACATCAAATTTACTATTTTGACAAAACAAAGACTTGAGCATATAATCCTTATTCCAAATCCAAACATACATATTACATAGGATAATAATAAGACCAAATAAAACCATTATTTGTCTCCCCTCTATTTTATCCACTCTCAAGAACCCATGGAAACACTACTTCCTACCAATAAGAAACACTTCTTCTCTACACCTCCAACTCCATGTACACCTCAACACAAGAATCAACAATCTTTGCAAGACGAAGAAGCAGAAGAAAAAAAGGGTACAAACATAGATAATAATAACAATAATGCTTTCTTATTATTGGATTTGAATGTCTCCGGCAACCAAGACGATCTGAACGACGGATCGCCCGAGCTCAACCTCATAACTTGCTTGGATATGGATTCATTATCCAATCACAAAAATAATTCTCCATCAGAAGAAGACAAACCGAATTGTCTTGGTGACGGTTCATCTTCTTCCGACGTAGAAATGAGGGTTTTTTCTTGCAATTACTGCCAGAGAAAATTTTACAGTTCGCAAGCACTTGGCGGACACCAAAACGCTCACAAAAGGGAGCGATCAATAGCTAAGAGAGGCCACAGATTCGGGACGCAAATACTCTCCTCTACACCAGCCTTTGGAATGATTCCACTTCGCTACGCCGCCGCCAGCATAGCGTCTCTGCCGCTCCACGGCGGCGCGTGTGGCAACAGAGGACTCGGAATTCAAGCTCATGCAATGATCCATAAACCTTCACACAATGGACACCATCACGGTTGGTCAAGACCCCTTATTGATCCACAACCCGGTGTTGCAAAACTGGCTATGGCGGATTTTCATCGAACTTCGGCATTATCGGCGTCAAGAGGAAGCGTCGGAAGATTTGAAGTGGCGAACACTGTGATGAATTCAGCATCGCCAAATAAAGAAATCAGTGAGTTTTTTCTTAGTAGTGGAACTCATCGTCATCATCAAGATGAAATCAAGCATCTTGATTTGTCTCTCAAGCTTTAAGTCATGTTATCAAATTTTCACTATATTTTCTTAATTAATTAGTTAGATCAATTAGGGAGTCTTAAGATGATTTTTTTGTCAATTTTTTTAATTATTCACTGTGTGATATAAATATTATTGTGCATATTTAATTTTTCTTCTTGGGAGGATCAAAGTTCATTACCAGTTACAATAGCTTTAGATATTTTCTCAGGTGGAGTTTGCTAAGTCCTTTTTTTTTCGGAAATTTTTTTTTATTTTTGTTGTCATCGTCTCAGTAGATAAGTGAACACTATAATTAAAGGGTAATTTTTTTTCCAAACTCCAAGTTTATATGTATACTCTTGTAGTCTTGTTGATCTCATGTCTGAAGTTAGAATCTGCTGCCACTGACATAACTGATTCTATTTTCATAAATCAAATTGGTTTTTTCCGAATCCCCATATATAAGATTGATTTGAGAGAATCCGTCACTACGTCAGTGCATTGTCATAGCTGGCATGAATATAACCATTAACCAAAATCAAACTGCTTGGAGAATAATATTTATACTAAAATTTAGTACTCATAGAAAATGTTCTATCTAATCTTTTTATAAATAACATGTGATAGATCTTTTAGTCGTTAAGAGAATTAAGATTATGTCACGAATTATACAAGTACAAGCTAAGCAAATTGATATTCTTAAATTCCTATCATCACACAACTATTCCTTGATCGGTTTAGAACCTTAGCTACCTAATTTATTATATCCGTGAAATGAAACATTTAGTGCTACATTCTTGATTATCATACATTCTTTCTGGTCTTTATCATCAAAATTTGGCCGTTATTATAGAAAATTCAACTAAATTAACTCAAGAAATTGTCTATCTGTATTATTTCTCTTTTTTTTTATCCTCAAGATTCGAACTCAAAATCACAGGTAATAATATCGTAATATTCACTAATATATAGTTAGATTCAAGAGGTTTGTGTATCTTGGGACAAGAAGATTCCTATTAAATGTACCAGAATAAAAAGACAAGAGCCAATGGCAAGGCGACTCCACTAATAAACGTTTTAAATATTGTCATTGTTATAACAAAGACCAAAATAGTTAGTGGGTTAGGAACTGGATAACACTAATAAAAGTATAAAACATACTATATTATTATTATTATAGAAATTTTAAGAACTTATATTAAGATTATTATTAATAAAAGTTTTTTATTTTTTTCAATAAATAAATAAAAATACATTAAAAATTTAAATATTATGTATTTTCAATTAATAACTTTAATATATGTCTTTTTTAGTTGAACTATTCTTATTATTATATGATGAAAGAAAAAGAATGAAGAAAAAAATAATGAGACTATTTCTTTGTCCACACCTGTTGAAGGAAAAATCAGAAAAAGACTGCTTTTTCTATGATTCAGGTTTTAATAATAGGAACAGATTTTTGTCCTATGTGAGGTTAATGTACTAAGTACCAACTACTAAGTCACTATCAATGCAGTGGCCTCAAATCTAGGAAGAGATCCTTGTGTGGTTATATCTAATTGTATAATAACAAATGTTAATAACATTATAACAACACTGCAACTAATTGCATACTAAGGACAAAGTATCTGTGTTTAAATAATATTAATCAAACGTGGCTGTTAGTCATCAAAACCTGCCATGGTGCCGAAGCAAAAGATCAAATAGTACAAATTGTTTTACACATGCTTTGTTCCAAAAGCATAACTTATATTTATTTTATCCATTTTATTATTATTAATCCTTTACGTTAGGCCAATAAATATTATATTAAAATATTTGATGAGATTCTAAAAATACATCTCTCTTAACCCCAAATTTTTCATATGTAGCATGTAGGTATCAAATTTAAGAATTTAAATCACTGATCAAGAATATAGATTTGTTGCTGAAACTTTAAATAATGACTTTTACTATATAGTGATATATATGCTAGTGTCACCACATACATGGGAATCTATCTTTTTCTGATCCTTTTAGTACTTTTCACAAGCGCATGGATAACTAGGACGATAACTAATACTAAGTGTTGGTCCTAGATTTAAGGGATTGTTTGGCTTATAGCTTATAGAATAGACGATGCTTTGGTACAAAAGAAACGCAGATTCTTTTCATTCATGATTTGAAGATCACTCACTATTTTTTAGTTTAGTTAAATATATTGAGATGAGTTAGAACCTTCAAGCCAGGATTTGAGATGGCCAAAATAAAGTCAAGATACCTAACGCTATATGCTTTACACCTTTCAAGAGAGATATCGACAGAATTTATATTTCTATGTGATAATTTGTTTTAGACACCAGCATATAATTATATACTGTAACATATATAAAAGTAGTGATTATCATACTATTTCAATTTGTTTGTATACGGATAATAAAAACGATTAATATCAATATAAAACTCTCTTGTAGTGATTATCATACTATTTCATGTGAGTTTTTTTTTTTTTAAATGTTGTTCACATACTCGATCCAAAAAGGGGAGGAGACTAAAATATTCTATGATTAGTTAAACGTTTCCCTTCGACGTTATAGTTAAATTTGGATTAAGTTAATAGTATATATTTAAATAGACCCACAAATCCAGCGCCTTAATTTAAGTTAAAATGTGATGTCAAATCCATTTTACCTTAATCTTTTAGTTTGTTAATTTAAACCTTCTCAAATTAGGAACACCTAACCACTTCTGTTAATTTGAATCTCCTTAACTCTGCTCCTCACAGCCGCTTGATCCCAATAAATAATGTGTCAAACTACGTAAAAAGGCTATTGTGTTCCCTAAACACATGCTAGAGAATCTAGGTCGTTTATATAGGACCCAATGAATCCAAGGGTATGATGCGCCCTACAAAAGTAAGGAGCACCCCAAGTCCCAACCACATCACCTTCACTATCACCAATTCACCATCATACCATGATCTTTAATATTGAAAAACAAGGTTTACCACTAATTTTTAACCAACAACCTCTTGATTTCTCTGTTCAAAATTACCCAACAATTTCTAGTTAATTAGAACTTCTCAAAACAAACATATACCTGATAACTAGTTAACTACAAAATACAAACTATAGCCAAGAGGTTGAGGTATCCAAAGCTATTCTCAGTGATCAAGTTAATACGCCAGGGATTTAACACACAAGATTAGGACTATTTGCTTTTATTGAAAATTCGATGAATTGACTCCATTATAACACCATAAGGACCAATGACAAACAGAGCCCAGCACCTAAATACGCATTAAGACAACAGCACCAAGTAAAGTGGTGCATCCTATGTTGATTCATTTCTCATTCTACAGAAAGAACAGGCACATTAGTGCCTCCCGGATATTTTAGATGTAAGGAGTAAGGAGTAGTGGTTGCTGAGATGGCACAGCGAAGTGTGTCCAAGGGGAACTTTTGGGGCATCAAATTCATAATGCATCCAACCAAAAAATAAGTGCATTACCATTAGTTGTAGGCAACTGGATATGCAGTCCTTTCCCACATGGTTTAATTCATGCTTGATGTTTTACAAGTTTCTTGGCTCCACAATCTGTTAGATGTTTTCATGATTTCAGACTTGGTCCCACTTTTGCGTAACAGAATTATGCAACTTTGTATAAAGAACAATGGAGTATGCAATTTCAAGTAGAGATTTAATTTCAATATATTGTTAGTGTAAAACATCTATACTACCAATCAAATGTTTCAAATGTTGTTACCAAGATAAATGACTCTTACAACTAAGACCGGTCAATATTCATGTGCAAAAATTCCATGAGCTAGATATTTAAAATAATATAATAGTTTTCCCACAAATAATTTCACTCTTTTACACAGACTTCCCCTTCATCACTCGGAATATTTCCTAAACAACAAATTATGTATAGACCTAGTCATGTTTAAGCCACTTCTAAGTTCAAACCTCACATGATTCTAGTATCTTAATGAAAAATCAACACAAGTTGGCCCTACGAAAACTTATGTCAATACATTCACCAACATATCACACTACAAGATTCCACCACATAATGTTATTACACACCAAAACTAAAATTGTTCACATATAAAAATTACACCCATGTACGATATAAGGGTGTACATGGGTTTGGTTTGGTAGGTTGGCTTGATCTCTCTCTCTCTCTCTCTCTTTTTTTAAAGGATAGAATGCTAGATGCAAAAGGCACCAAAATTTCAAATTTCAAATCTATATTCTTTGAGGTGGATAGTTTCTAAATCTTAGCAACTATTTCTCCAGATAAATCACTATTCATTCAGACAAGTTAGCAACAGCAACTTCAGAAGAAGCTTTGCTAATTTTATGCTAACATTAACATAAAAAGGAAAGAAGGCCTTCAAGACATGCCATCTTCTCACCAACATCAACAGATCTGATGTGGATATATCACTAATCAAGCACAATAACGAATATAGAGTAGATTATGTAGTCAAAACGTAAATGCAATTGCACTACACATACAGTCGAAGCAAAAAGACGTGATTATCATCATGAGGATAAAAGTTATTCGGCCAAAACAAGATGCAATATCACCAGAAGATAGAAGTCACAACACTATTTTAATGCCTAACACAAGGTACATTGGTATGGCATTGAGTACTCAAAGCTTACAACCAATTCTCAACCTCAATAATGAATCCACACTTTTCTTTCTCTAGATATGTTATTAAATAGAAAATAATACAAATAATATAAATTAAATTAAGTCATTTCAATTCTATCTTTGTTCACTATATAATCATCAAAGTTTTAAACTACTGGGATTGCAATCACAAATGCAAAATATTATAGTTTAACAACCCGAGGGTGTATTCACATCAAACAAAGAAATTGATGCCAAGTACTACAAACAAAAGAATATCAAAGAACTTCAACTCAAGAAACTAATTCATACAACAGCAAAAGTCACTGTTTATATCAACTTTTAGCTGCCAAGCTTACCGGTCTACTTTTCCACAAAAGACTTGAGTCTATCCATCCATCGCAAAAGTTCAATTTTATCCTTGTTCAACATATAATAATGCAAGAATGTAGAGAGCTGATGATTTATTCCTCTTGCATCTAAGTACTCGCAAAACTTTTCCTGAACCTTAGGATTTAGGCTCCTGAAATCAGATGAAACATGTTATAAGAATCATCAACAAATCGACAATGAATAACTAAATAAATTCAAAAACTAATTTTTTGTAATTTCATGTAGACATACATAGTTGAAAATATGAAACTTTTTGCCATTGAATGCATGAGAATAATTGCATGGTTAAGCCAGATTCTACTCTACCAAACAAACACTGCGCATGACGAGATGCAAAGGTAAAAATGTAAGTCAAACCTAAAATCAGGTCCCAGGTAAGGCCTAGCTGACATCTGTTTATGCCTTAATATGTAAACTCTCTCCACATTTAAACAATCTGGCCATGCTGAACAGATAAACTCCAACTCATTGCCACTGTCCCCCTTTGATATATCCACAAGTAAACTAAGGTGAAGACGCACATTCGTTGCAGAACTGTCCTCCACAGGAACATGTTCACACCCATCAAACATGGTAGCTTCAACTTTGATATCTTCCCGATCATCAAACCTACCCCTCATCACTACCACCTGCTCACCCGACCGCTCTTCAACTGCAAAAGAATTGAATCTCGTAGGCTGCATAAATTTGGGGAAGACATTATTCTTTAGGAAACATGATCCAGTACTTACTAAATCACACACTAATTATTTGAAAATGAGAAAGAAAATACCATTACACAAATTATGGAGCAATTCAACAGCTGCCAGTTATATTTCATCATATTTCAAATATTTATTGTGAAAGCAGCATCCAATATATGCTCAGTTTGATAATTCACACTATATGCCATACTCATAAACATTATGTCAAGAAACCATTCCTCCTAGAAGTTTAATCTGTTGGGAAGGGACACACGAATGATTCTATATCCAACACGCTTCCCCAGGTAAGAGACCAATAACAGAAATAACTGATAATAACAGAATCTAAAGAGCATTAACAGAAACGCTAAAATGCCAGAATTGCAGATTTTCTTTTCTTCTCTAGAAAATTGTTGAAGGAGAGTGAGAACCTGTTGTGGAGGAGTATACTCGACCAGATACTCGATTTCGTTTCCAAGTATTCGCAAGATGTTGGATTCAAAGAGCGATTTGGGAGATTTGGTAATTGCCTCGGCTGCATAATTTCTTCTTCCAGAATCCAACGTAACAGAGCGACAATTCGTCAGAGTTGTTTTAACAAGCGACGAAGAAGAAGATGAAGGACAGTTCCATTTCCAAATATGCGCTCTTTGAAGCGTTCTAATGAAGCCAGCCATTAATTCATTCAAATTTACAATTCTGGAAATTGGAGATTATGAGAGAAAATAGAACGAAGGTCTCGGATAGGATTCAAGGAACCACAGGTGTGGCTCTTCCGGAGCAGGTGGTCGGAGGTGGCGACGAACGGAGGATGCGGAGGAGGTGGCCCGGGAAACAGGGGAAGAAGGGACTCAGCTGTTAGCTGCTGGGTTTAGGGCTTTACACCTTAGGGTTGTTAATAGGGGTGGCAATGGGTAGGGTAGGGTAGGGTAGAGTTTGAACCCAACCCTAACCCTACCCGCGGGTTGACAAAAAAAATATTATAATAACACAAATATCTTATAAATAACATAAGTATCCTTGGTTCAGTGGTTAGGAACTTTTTGCACATGCTTAAGGTCTTTGGTTCAACTTCCATATATAACATTTTTAAACATATATAACACATATTATGGGGGGTGCGGGTAGGGCGGGTAGGGTTGAGACTCAACCCGCTCCGTGTCCAACCCTACCGCAGCGGATCGGGTTGGCAACCCTACCCGATCGGGTTGGATCGGGTTGGGTACCCGCGGATAGGGTCCATGCTGCCAGGCCTAGTTGTTAAAGACTATCAATCTAATTGGAATAATTAAATTATAATAAAAATAATTCAAAATTTTAAAATCTGTTTTATTTTTTAAATAAAATAAAATAAATTTTATTTTTTAGTTAAGTATCAAAATACAATTTTAACATTTATGTTCTCTAATAAAGATTTAAATGGAGATTTTGTAAGGATAAAATTTTTTTTTTTTAATTTGATTTGAGACCTAGTGTAAAATTATCATTTTAATACTGTGTCTCATTATAATTTAAATTTTAATGTAAATTATATCATAAAATTATTTTTAATTATTTTAAATAATTTTAATTAAATTACAAAAATTAACTAAAATAAAAATATAAAATTAAAAAAATAATAAGTATATACTATATTTAAAAGGTATTGCACACTAACAAAAATAATATTTAAATATTATCTAATTAAGCATGATAATATTTAAAAAAATACATTATATATTTAAAATATTATATGAATAAAATAAATACAAAGCCATTATAATATTAAACATAATAAAACTCTAAACTTAATTATTAAATGGGTTTTATTTTTTTTTACTAAATTACTAAGAAAATAATAAAATGCAAGAATACATCTGAATATATCTTATTTGTTTGAGTATATTTTGATTGAGTGTTTGTCACAACGGTTACAATAACAATCTTACAATGTTTATTTAATAAGTTTAATAAATTATACAAATGGTGATATTTTGTTAATTTTTTTTAAATAATATTATCTTTTTTATTGATACAATAATCTTTTTAAATATTGTATTCGATACAAATTTTAATTTAAATCACTTCAATTAATATAAAAGTTAAGAATGATAAAAAAGTTCCATTAATTAGTCTTATATATATTTTTTTAATTGAGTTATTCCACCAAAAATTTTTTTAATTGGGTTCTTACATTTTTTTTATTTAGGTTTCTATACCAATTCTTTTTTTTAGTTGGATCTCTATAAAATTAAGCCAATTACTACTAAAAAGGACTTAATTGACAAAAAAAATTTTGTGTAGAGACTCAATTAAAAAGAAAAAAGTATAAAGACTTAATTAAAAATTTTACGAAACTATAGAGACCAACAGAATAATTAAACCTATTTTAAAAAAATAAATATTTTTATATTAAACTAAAAATTAATAAAAGACCTAATATTCGATTAAAATAAATATTAATAAATACAAATAAACATAGTTAAAAGCAGCCCAATCAACCTTTGAGGCAAGAAAAATCCCTTAATATCTCTCTAATCACATTCCAGTCGTTTGACACCCTCATTAAAACCATAATCTTTCGAATTATATCCTTTTTAACATGATTAGTAGAAACACAAAAAAAAAAAAAAATTGCACCAAAGAGAATTCCTCTTCCAAATTAATTTCGCACTCCACTTTCCCCAAGTCAACCAAATTTTCAAGATTATTCCTAGACCCTGATAAAGCACTCAAAACCAGATTTTCCGAATTTCATAGATTTTATAATACCACAGCCACTTAATGTTGAGTATTTTTTTTGTTTGATTTAGTGTTGATATATATTTTTGTTAACCATTTTTTTTTTTTTGGTCATGGTTAACCATTTAATAGTCCATCTAAAAAGATAAATAATAAATTGTTATTGGTATTGAAATAGATATTGATGGACTTTTACTTGGCTACATCTGTAACTATGGGCTTATCAACGTGATTTTAGAGAGGGCCAATTTTGAATAATAATGAGTTGAGCAATGCAACCCAAAAACGTTCACTGATATCATTGATTCATAAAACAAAAAATTCTTAGAAGGTAACAAGTTTGATTTTGATATTTTTAACTAACTAATGAATATGCAATTCTATACTACCTTAATGTTTCTTATGAGTAAAACATTAAATCTTATGTAACATTGTTCACATCAATCATTGATGGTAGCTTTGAGTTAATGTCTTGTACATATATTTACCTGTGCTTAGTACTTAATATGCTTCATTTCATATTATTTTACAAGATAATTACCACAAATTGCTCAATGTGTAATTGTTAAGGAAAAGAAATAAAATAAATAAAAAAGTTATGCTACTAGATTTTCATAATAAGTATATTCTGGAAATATAATGGAACACGACTAGGGTATATGAACAATTAAAATATTATTATCATTAAATTTTTGAAAAAAATATAAAAATAGACATAAATCATAAACGAACTAACTTTTTCCCATCTCCACTATATCGTATGGTGTTACACTAGTAAAATAGACTTCCACAAAGTTATTCCTGTTCCTATAGAAAAAGCATGTGACTTTTTTCTTCAAGAAAGCAAAAGAGAAAAATGGTGGTAGGAAAAAGAAAGATAGAAATTAAAGCATAGATTCCTTTAATTTGGTACCAAATTAAAGGATATGAAAATTAAAAGTTAGAAAGAAGCTTGTGAGGTATATGTATATCTCTTAATAAACAACTAGAGAAATTAAATTAAATTAAATTAAAGTAATATATTAAAACATATTTCACAATTTTATAATGAAACAGAGCATATCCATCCTTTATTATTTTGTCAAATAAAACACAAATGATTATAAGAATGGTAATGTATCCATTTTATTTACTTTAATTTTTAAAGTATTCACCATTAATATTAGTAATTAATTATTTTGAAATTAAAACTTCTCTAAGAGGATATAAATTTCCAGTCACACGAATCACATTATCGAAGATAATTGAATTCTTAATTAATTGTCAAATGTGCTAAGGCTTTTATCCATATTATATCCTGGTACTTAAAATGATGACATTATCCTTTAATATATGGGAAGAAAGGAAAAGTAGAAATAAAGCATTTTCTCCAATCTTAGCTTTTTAGAAGCCATGTTATTATAAACCCAGATGAAGACTTGTCATTATTTTGGGAACTTAGAATCCATCACTTTTGAGTACGACAAATCCCAAAATGATGAAACTGGCAGATAAGGTCCTGTCTGTGTTTGAAACCCGGACATCCACGCTTATAACAATTCAATAATACAACCTTTTTTTTTTTGAAGATAATATAATAAGGGAGCTACTCAAATGAAGATGCAAAAAACATCTTTTTATGAAGATGCTTTGTATAAAAGTGTGATTTATTGATTTGGCCACACTTTAAATAAAAACAACACTTTTATAACATATCAAAATCTAACCCTACACTCCATCATCTAAGGGTCAAAAAGAAAAATCATCACATGAAGATAATTATAATATCTTCATGGGAGTACCCACCATATAATAATTCTACCATGTCTCATGCTCCATCATCACACATGATGGAGGTTTTTAGTATCCTCTCCTTGCATAAATCATTAAAGGTATGGTACGATTGGTTCGGGAAAATATTGGTGAAAATATTTATTAGAAATATGTTTTAGAAAATTTGATATTAGATAATATAATCCATCAAAATTACACGAGGTAATTTAAAATTAATTGGGCTCACAGTATTATTAAGGAGATATTGTTACCTACCTAGCTGGAATCACTGCAACAAATAAGTCATTAATTCATATTTAAAAAACGTGACCTATTATATATAAAAAAAAAAGTGTGAATTTAAAAAGAAAAAAGATATATGTCTTTTGAATCTCATAAGATAAGTTTGAACCATAAATTGTGCAAAGGTCTATTTTTGTGTTATCCTTCAATTCTTTCTTCTTCTTTTTTTCTTACAATAACGGGAAACAAAAATGAACGACCGCCAAATTTCTATTTTATAAAAATTCTAATATCATGTTATTGTCCCAAAAATTTAATTAAACTGAGATAAAAATGTTGATACGTATTTCAAATGTTCGTGATATAAAAAGTTCAAGAGTTATTTAGAAGATATTTTAGTTGACATTTTTAGAATATTTTATTTAATGTATTTTGATTTGTTTATTTAATTACTAGATTAGGCTTTATGTATATCCTAACTTCCAAAAATAAACAACGAAAAAAAAATGTCTGAACAACGCTCTGCTAGGGTTTCTACGCAAGAAGACGATCTAGTACAAAGAAGTACTAAAAAAGTTAAAACGCGAGGAGAGGTGAACCTTAATCATCCTCCGGATTGCATGGACGTTGTTCCAGTTGAGGAGAGAAACATACCGCTCCATAAATGTTCATATAAGGAATCACTACTGACCGGGCCTGGATTGGAAGGCGATCACGAGTCCTCGTCCATCATGGACGATGAGGAACCTAACCCGGAGGACAAGTGGTATAAAGAGGATAATGATGGGGTGAATGGTGAAGAACCTTTTAATCCATGTCCTACGATTCCAGTCTCAAAGGAGGAATTTGAGGAGTGGTGTAAGCCATGGAAGAATGCTCTGATGGTCAAAGTTCTGGGGAAGCGTGTGACTTTCGCCTTTATGGAGCAACGTCTTCGTAGAGACTGGGAAGGTAAAGGTAAAATTCATGTTATTGATATGAATCGTGATTATTTTCTGGTTCATTTTTCAGATGAGGAAGACTACACCCACGCGCTTATGGAAGGGCCCTGGATGGTCGCTGGGCACTATCTTATTGTTCAGAGATGGAGACCGTTTTTCTTATCAGAAACTACAGAAGCAACAAAAATTGCTGCGTGGATCCGCATTCCGAATCTCCCCATAGAACTTTATAACCACCGATTCCTCTGGAGGGTAGGCTCAGCCATTGGCAATATGCTCAAAATCGATCGAACTACATCTATCCATTCAAGGGGAAAATTTGCCCGTATATGCGTGGAGATCGATCTGGCTAAACAACTAGTTCCACGCATCTCGGTACTTGGTTGTGAGCTACATCTTGAGTATGAAGGTTTGTATCAAATTTGCTTTTCTTGTGGCAGATATGGACACAGATCAGATCAGTGCTCCGAAAACACTTCAACAAATAAACCTCCCATGGATGGTGACGTCGCCGAAAGCAATCCCCCGGTGGACAGAACAGCTGGCCATGGTGATGCCCAAAATAGAAAGCCGGGATCCTCGCAGAATCAGCATAATAATGATATGCATGGAAATGGGCATAATACCCCTGACTTTGGGCCTTGGATGATGGTAAAAAGATTCAATAATAAAAAGAAGATCCCAATGGGACAGCAACAATATCATGGCAATCAAAGGCAGATCATTACAATTAATGATGAGAGGGACGGGTTGTCAAGGAGGAAAGATCCTATTGGGTCTCGTTTCACGGCCTTAAATGAGGATAATTCGGAGGAAACACGGGGAAGCCAGGAAAATGACGAGTATGTCCAAAAGGATATAGAAGATGTTGGGCTGAAGCAAACACAAGCCCAAAATGGCTTGGGCAAGACCCCAGCAGTCCAAAAAAGAATCCTGAAACATGGGGCTGGAAAGAACCCCCAAAATCAAAAAAAAGTCAACCCTCCCCCAAAGGGATTACCCGACCCAGGTGGAAAACCAACCCACCCAAGAAATAAGGAGAAAAACCCGGTTCCTGTTTCCCCCAACCCTAAAGGTCTGGAATCACAACCGAAGGTCTACAAAGGGAAAGACACTGATCTTGAACGCGAAGGCATGGAACTTGTGGTTAGGGATTATATGAGGAGGATGGAACGAGAGAAATGGGAAGCTTTCAACTCTTCAAAAAATGCCCAAATGAGTCTGGATCAACATGCCATTCGAGAAAATATGCTATTTAATTCGGAGTTAACTCAATTTCCAACCGGTGACCGTTCAGGGGGCGGTGAGCCTCTAAGCAACCATGTGAAGCAAGCTGATGTCCTTATGATAGAGGCTACTAGCAGGGACAGCAAGGAGGAAGCGTCCTCCAAGGGCCGTATAGGGCCGGAACAGGGGACCTCTGTTCGCAAGTAGGCTGGCCGTCGGTGGCTATTTTCCCCAGGTTTCTTGATAATGAATATTATATGCTGGAATTGTAGAGGTGCTGGCAGTAAAGCCTTCCCTTCAATTATTCGGGACCTGCGTCACGAGTATGAGGTAAATCTCCTCTTCCTGTTAGAAACTCATGTCAGTGGAAATCGTGGTAAACAGATTCGTGATAAGATGGGTTTTGACAAATCCTTTGTGGTAGATGCTATGGGTCACTCTGGGGGTATATGGTGCCTCTGGGACTCCTCTATTTGGAATATGGATGTGGTGGAGCAGGATAGACAATTTGTCCATCTACAAGTCTCTGGGAAGAACTCAAGCCCCTGGCTTCTCACTGTAGTGTATGGTAGCCCCCAAAGGGTGACCAGAAGAGCCCTGTGGAGTTCTATTGAATCGTATGCAAGGAATGTGAATCTCCCCTGGTGCCTATTGGGGGATTTCAATGCTATGCTGCATAATCATGAAAAACGTGGGGGGAGTTCAGTTAATAACCAAAGTGCCTGTAAGGAGTTCCAGAATTGTGTCTCGACCTGTGGCCTGGTGGACTTGGGGTACTCAGGTTGGCCCTTCACATGGAAAAGAGGGGACCTGGCGGAGAGACTAGACAGGGGCCTGAGCAACCTGGAATGGCAAATTGCTTTCCCTGAAGCGTATGTTAAACACCTTCCTATGCTCAAATCAGACCACTCTCCTATATGTTTGCAACTCTCTAAGGCTGTCTCACAGAACAGAGGGAGAAGGCCCTTCCGTTTTCTTGCAGCCTGGATCACCCATCCGGAATTTGGAAACTTGGTTGATAACGCTTGGAATGTCAGAAACTCTTGGGATAAGGGAATAGCAGATTTCAAAAACAAAATAAAGGAGTGGAATAATTCAGTCTTTGGTAATATTTTTAAACGGAAAAACAGAATCCTCCGAAGGCTCCAGGGGATTACTAATAGGTTAGGATTCTCCCAAAACTACTACTTGGAAAAGCTGCAGAAAGAGTTGTGGATGGAATATGAGAATATTCTCCTTCAAGAGGAGATGTTATGGTTTCAAAAAGCTAGAACTAACTGGATCAATTTTGGGGACCGCAATACCAAATTCTTCCATGGGTCTACTATGATTAGAAGACGGAGAAACAAGATCACCGAGATGCAAAATGATGACGGGGACTGGGTAGCAGATAAGTCTGCTCTGGAGGAGATGGCCACCACTTTCTTTAAAAATCTCTACACTGACAGCGGAGGCTATACCCCTTTCATTCTAAATAATAGTTTTCCAACTATGAATAGCTCCGATTATAACATCCTGGCCTATAATGTGACAAATGAGGAAGTTAGAGATGCTTTGTTTGGTATGGGTAGTTGGAAGGCTCCTGGCAGGGATGGACTCCAAGCTATTTTCTACCAAAGTCAGTGGAACAAAGTTGGTACGGATGTTTGTGATTTGACCAAGAAAGTGTTTGATGACCCGAGCAAGATCAAGGAGATTAATGAGACACTAATCACTCTCATCCCTAAGGTGGAACCGGTTACGCACTTAAAGCAGCTGAGGCCCATAAGTCTCTGTAATGTGTCTTACAAGGTGGTCACCAAAATCATCGCAAACAGGTTAAGGAAAGTGATGGACAAATTAGTTATGCCTAACCAGTGCAGTTTTGTCCCTGGAAGGCAAAGTTCCGACAACATCATCATCACCCAAGAGGTTATCCACTCTATGAGGCAGAAGAAAGGGAAGAAAGGATGGATGGCTATCAAGATTGATTTGGAAAAGGCATATGACAGATTGAAGTGGTGCTTTATCAAGGAGACCCTTGAAGACATTGGCTTTCCCCAAAACCTTGTAAACCTTACTCTCTCGTGCATCTCGACTGCCAAGATGAGGGTTCTGTGGAATGGGGAGGAACTGGAAGAATTTACACCATCCAGAGGTATTAGACAGGGGGACCCCATCTCCCCATACATTTTTGTGCTTTGTATTGAACGGCTCTCGCAACTTATTAATGCTGCAGTAGATCTTGGGGTTTGGAAACCAATTCGTCTCAAAAAGGATGGTCCCCCTATTTCGCACCTGTGTTTCGCAGACGATCTTATTTTATTTGCAGAGGCTAATACAGATCAAGCTAATATCATTAATAAGTGTCTCGAGGCCTTCTGTACTAGTTCGGGTCAAAGCATCAATAGAGAGAAAACTAGGGTCTTCTTCTCAAAAAATGTAGGCCACACAGTACGCACAGAGCTGAGTAATGCTTTGCAGTTTTCCAGAACGGATGATCTGGGCAAATACCTGGGTGTTCCTATTTTGCATTCGAAGGTTACCAAACATACGTTTGATGGCATCATTAACAAGCTCCAAGCCAGACTAAATAATTGGAAAGCTTCCTCTCTGTCTCTTGCTGGAAGAGTAACCCTGGTGAAATCTGTCCTTTCATCTATGCCTTTATATAATATGCAATCTGCTATTTTACCTTCTGCTACCTGTAATACTATTGACCGTATTTGTAGGAATTTCCTCTGGGGAAATACAGAACAAGTGAAGAAAGTCCATCTCCTTAGCTGGAAGAAAGTCTGTGAACCCAAGAGTTGTGGAGGCCTGGGTATTAGACATGCAAGCCAAATGAATCAGGCCTTCATGATGAAGGCGGGATGGGGTCTAATTGAAAAAAAGGAGGCTCTGTGGGTGAGAGTTCTGAGATCAAAGTATAACAGCGGCACAGATATCATTCCCAAAGTGGAAAGGAGGAGGAACAGTTCAAATCTTTGGAAGGGAATCTGCTCTTCCTGGGACAATGTCAAAAAGAACTGCATTTGGAGAGTCGGGGATGGTGCCCACATTCGTTTCTGGGAGCATAATTGGATTCCGGGTGTAGGAAGCTTGAGTGAGACGACAGACCAGGTTAGTAATAATGTCAACTTGTCTGATATGCTAATAGACTTCCTTGATGTTTCAGGGCAGTGGGATGTCAGAAAGCTCCAAGAGTCACTTCCGGAGGATATTGTCAAAAAGATCGTACCTATTTCCCCGCCATCTCCTTGGAAGGAAGCTGACTGCATAGCCTGGGGACCCTCTTCGGATGGTCATTTCAGCATCAAAACAGCTTATCAAAACCTCAGGAACACCCTAGTTTCACCCAACAGGAACTTCCGGTTAGTTTGGATGTGGCAGGGCCCTGAGCGTGTGAGAACGTTTCTTTGGCTGGTTACCCACAATGCAATCCTTACTAATGGGGAAAGAAGTCGCAGACATTTAACTACAGACAATGCGTGTCCACGATGTAGACAAGCTGAAGAATCAACCCTCCACATCCTCAGAGATTGTTTTTATGCAAGAAGTGTGTGGCGGAAACTTCTCCCACCTAATGGCATCAACTTTTTCTTCAATAGCAGTCTCCATGATTGGTTAACTCTAAACCTTACTGCGAACAAGTTTTGGTCCTGCCTCTTTGGAGTAGCTATCTCGTCTATATGGTATTTCAGGAACAAACTGGTATTCAATGGGGAGATCGTCGATGCTACTAGTGCGAGCTACCAAATCCGAGCGAGAGTCGAGGAATTCTTGAAGGTGGCAAATAGCAACCTGAATCCTAGAAACAACCAAGATACTAGCGGGTATCTTGTCAGATGGTCGAGACCGAAGGGTGATTGTATCAAGTTGAATGTTGACGGGTCCTGGTATAACCATAGAAGCAACGCCGCTTGTGGGGGAGTATTTAGAGACTCTGCTGGGAGATACTTAAAGGGCTTCTCGGGTAATTTGGGTAACTGCTCGATTATGCACGCGGAGCTATGGGCGATCATCCATGGGCTGAATATTGCTACTAGAAATGGTTACCAGAATCTGGTGGTTGAATCTGATTCGGCGGCGGCTATTGATTTCATCAAGAATGGGAGTTTCCCAGGCCACCACTGTGCCCCTCTGATCCAGGATATCCGAGTTCTAGCAGCTCGCATCCAACAAGTCTCTTGGGTGCATGTCTTTCGCGAAGCTAATATGGTGGCTGACCAACTAGCCAAGAAGGGACAAGATCTCCCTCTTGGACTACATATTTTTGATAGCATCCCTTCTGATATAAGCTATACCTTGCTATGTGATTGTATAGGAACCCTTAGACTTAGGGGAACTTAATTAGTTTCTGCTTTGTTTTGTTTTTCTTTCCTTTGCTGGGGTGTTTAACCCCCCTTCTATCACCAAAAAAAAAAAGATTAGGCTTTATGTTTATGAGCTTTAGGGTTTTTCTTTGTTTTAACCTAATAAGATGTTATAAATACCTCCTTAGTTATTGTAGTCGTAGAATAGAAAGATTTAGAGGTTTTAAACCCCTTTTTGGTTTCATGATGAAACCATGGTATCGACAATTGAGGTTGAGGAGTCCATCTCTTGTTGCATCGGGAAATTGAGTAGAAAGTTGAGTAGTCCCTTCGATTCAATTTTCAAACTATGACGTTGGCAAATTAGGTTGAGGAGTCTCTTTCTTATTGCGTCAAGAAATTGGGTAGAAAGTAGACAATCTATCCTTTTTGTTTTTATTTCAATTACAATGCATATTTTCTATTCAATTTCAATTCTTATCTTATTTATCCTTTTATTTTCGTATCAAATGTATAAATAATTATATATCACACATAAAAGTGTAAAAGCTAGCGGCTTCTTTTTCGTGACCATTCTCTATCAGCTTGTTTCTCTTGAGCAAACTGGACCATGTTTCATTTAGTTTTCTTGCATGTCTACTGTGCTCCAACATCTTTGAGTCAAAGAATGCATGAAATCAACGTCCTGTTTGAGCATGTCTCTCATTCTGCTCTACCATGTTTGAGATAATATAGGTATAATAAGGTAATGAGAAATAATAAGGTGTTATTAGTCCAAAATATTAGCTAAAATTAATAAAAAATATTAGTCCTTAAGACTGCATTTGTTTAAAGAGACTAGACATAGGCATAAAGACACAAAATTATATTTGACAGAAGAGATATGAATAGAGATAGTATATCCAAAGACATTGAATTAGTATATTTTGTATCCATTCTGACAGGAAGAATACAGAGACCCTAACAAGAAACACAACTTATTTTCATTTTTTTTTTCATTATTTTTGTTAATTTTTTATAATTATATTTTTTATTATTATATTTTTCATCTCAAATTTTTGGAATGAGAAAAAATGAGAATAAATGAGATTTTTATAATTTGTTCTAATTTATCATTAAACAGAATACAAAAACATAAAATTTTGTGTTTTTGTTCATTAGTATCTTGTCCTATCATATTCTCAGTGTCTTATTCTATCTTGTTCTTAGAAACAAACGCAACCTAATATATTTTTAGAATTGAACTCTAAAATGATTCTTCAGATTGATTGTTTGTACAAAAAAAATTTTCAAATCTTAATTGTACCATAAATATTTTTTAAATTAAAATTTTTTATTGCACTACGGTAGTCCCTCACTCATAAATATTTGATCAAAGATAAATAATACAATTTCCCTCAAGTTACATGCATGTGTAGGCCTATGCTGCCTCTAAACAATATATTTGGACTATGCTTTTGTTAACCAAAAATATTGGAAGGTTATTAAAATTTATTATTTTTAGTTATTAATTAATTATTAATATTTAAAAATATAAAATAAAATATATTATTAAATTAATAAATTTAAAAAATTAAATTAATAACTAAAGAAAAATAAAAAATAATAAATTTTGTTGACTTTTATTTAATAAAAAAATTATCAAGTCATTTAACAGGTTTTAAGTTAGGCTAAACTAAAAATATACTAGGCATAATATTTAAAAAAAAAATCTATAACAGGTTAGAGACTAGACTCGGTCAATTAATTATATGACAGACTAAATCTATTAAAAGTAAAGTTTGATCTAATCTGACATGTTTTTATCTTTATATGTGAGTCTTCATCTTAAATAAAAACTAATTTAAAATGACAGAAATAAATTTTTTCAATTTTTTTAATAATTAAAAAATAAAGTATAATATCTAACTGTTTAATATTTTTTTTGATGTTTTTTTTATCTTATTTATAAAATTAATAATAAGAAATTGCACTTTACTCCTTTAATTATTAAAAAAACTTTAAAGATCCATTTCCGTTTAATTAATACTATGAATAAAAACTTAGTTTTTTATTTTAATAAATATATAATAAATACATTAAAAATTTAATTTTTTTTCAATTAACATATCGTAACTAAACCCTTTAAAAACATTGTTTCTACATAGCAATATTTTGTGGTTATCAAAACTATTAAAAATGTAAAATGATATTGGTGGAATAAC
Source organism: Arachis hypogaea (assembly GCF_003086295.3). Classification (NCBI taxonomy): domain Eukaryota; kingdom Viridiplantae; phylum Streptophyta; class Magnoliopsida; order Fabales; family Fabaceae; genus Arachis; species Arachis hypogaea. The sequence continues at coordinate 145,371,251 of NC_092051.1, read as the reverse complement.
GTAAAATGAAACAATTATTATTATTTATTTATTTATTTTTTGAGTTTTTCCAAACCATTCAATTTCCATGATTTCTGGTACATGTATTTTCCTTGACAATTTTGATGAAAGTCAAAATTATTTATTTCCTTGACTAATTTTGTCCATGCACCACAGCACAGCACCAACAAACACAATTATCCTCACAAAAAAATAAAAAGTGGAAATACAAATATGATAATAAGAATAAATACAAATTCAATTCAATATATCCAGATAGACATCATAATAATATATACCACTATAATAGAAATACTATAAAAAAATAAATATAAATAAGCAATAAAAGAAAAAGTGAAAGGTGGGGAAACAAAAGCATACACACTAACATAAGATTCTCCTTCTTCATCATCCCTTGCTCCGAAAGCGAAGGGAGAAAAATGTAAAAAAGAAAAGAAAGAAAGACAGAAAGCATGTTATGGGAAGCAGAAGAGGAAGAAGGAAGAAGAATCTCTGAAAAAGTTCCCGAGAGAAAAATTTCAAGGGTTCTTCTTCCATTTCCCCCTTATCTTTTTGGGGTTCCCATTATACCCTTGAATGTTCTCTAAATTCTCCCTTTCAACCCTCTTAACCGTTACGTTACGCACATCCCCATAAAACCCATAACAACCTTAACTGTTAACCGTAACTAATTCCGTTACGAGAAAATAATAACAATAATAAACAAAAATCAAATTAATATATTTTACAAAATGTTATGCACTAAACTTCAATCGTCTCAACGGAAGAAAAAACCCGGTTTTCCAGTTTACCTTAATGTCTATGATCTTACGCCCATTAACGGTTATGCTTATTGGCTTGGCCTTGGAGTTTACCATTCTGGTGTTCAAGGTAACTTTTTTTTGTGTTATTCAGAATTGTAATGTATTGTGTCAATTAAATTTGAGAATCTGGGATCTCATTACAGATCCATGGTGAAAATGAAAATGAATGGTTATTTTATTGAATTGTATTATGTATCTGTTTATATGAGTAATTTTTTGGTTTGGTAGTTGACTAGATGAATTTTGATGTTAGTTCATGGTGTTGAATATGGATTTGGAGCGCACGAACGAGACACGACGGGAATCTTTGAAGTGGAGCCAAGGCACTGCCCTGGATTCACTTTCAGGAAGTCGATCTTCATTGGAAACACAGACATGGGACCAAATGATGTGAGGTGTTTGATAGAGAAGCTAGCCCAAGAGTTTTCAGGGAACACCTATCATCTTATCCAGAAAAACTGCAACCACTTTTGCCAAGATCTTTCTCTCAAATTAACAGGACGCTCCATCCCTCGATGGATCAATCGTCTTGCTCGAATTGGTAATCTTTTATTTCTTGCATTTCAATCAATGCAATTTTATGGTTATGAATCCTAAATGTTATCCTTTTGGTGAAAACTCATGTGTTGAGAGTCGTTAAATAATTTGATAAGTTGATGAAATTGTCATCTAACGCTTTCAACTATCAACTGAGTTTTCACTTATGCTTTTCAGATTACTCTTTGGTTTTCATAGTAACTTCAAATTCTTGTATCTCTAAATCACTCATCGTTTCTCTTATGCTGCATTTTCTGGAGGTGTTACATATGATAATGTCTAATGGTTTAAATGTTGTCTTGAATTGAAGGTTTTCTCTGCAACTGTGTTCTGCCGCCAAGCCTAAACGACACAAGAATCAATCCGCAGGAAGAAAAGAAGAAAATGAGAACTCAATCCTGCAGGTTCGAGCCGGCTTTGTCCTCTCCTCCTTCGCTGTCTCGTGGCCATAGACATAGCCTTACTGCTCCTGGGTCTTTAGTCAACGATTCGCCGATGGCAACGGTTAAGGTAAAGTAAAAGACTTGAGACAGAACAGGAATCACGCTCTGGAAATTGTAGGCTATTAGAATTTTTATGTGAGCAACCAAATATGGGAAAGAAGCAATTTTCTCTGTTTTCTCCCATATGTTCTGTTTTCCTGTATAAAAAAAATGGCATGGAATGGTTGCTTCGTTAATGTGCATTTTAGAAATGCTCAATGCTTACATTAATTATTCTTCTGAGTCTTGATTAATAGGGTTAATGTGTGTACATTGTTAGGAGGATAATGTACATTTTGCTCAAGTGAAAATATAATGCAAAAGAGATGTAACAGATTCAAATATCTCAACATTGTGCTTTACTGGATCAAATTGGAGTTCCAATGAAAGGTTAAAAGAACAACAAATTAGATTGATTAGCATGATTGCTCATAGCTTCTTTACTTTTTTGTAGTTCTTTTATTATATATATAATAAGATATGTTATAACTATTAGATTAAACATATCAATAATTATATATCTGATTGCACTTCAACTTTTGGACAGCCTTACTACAACTGCAAGCTAAGGTTGTTGCTTCATGATTTAAAGGTCACAGATTTTAATCCTAAAATATTTTCTCCCCATGTGTGTGTGCGAGACAAAGTTATACATGTATAGTTGTATACATCTAATCACTACTACTGTTGAAAGCCTTTTAGATCACCAAATAATTCATGAGACGAAACTACCCTTATCAAATGAACAACGTCACTAATTATTAAAACAAGTTTAATTTGTCTGAAAAAGTTTCGTTTATTATAAGAGTAGCCAACGCAATGTGTTGTGTAGACTTGACCTCAAATTTTGTTTACTTCTCGGTTGTATCTTAGCTTGTACCACACTGGCACACTCGTAAAGGATAAGCAACTTCCTATCCTATGATCCATTTTTGTTTCTCGTGCTTTGAACTTTGCATGATGCAACGTCACGTGAAAGCGTAATAGCTAATCAGGCCCTTTCTCTTAATAATAGTATTTTAGTTTAATTTTAAATACTTTTCTTATAATGACTAATTAATTATATTTACTCACTTCTACTTAATTCTTTAATAGTTTGTAAGTCTTTCAATTTTGCAAGTAGCAGGGCTTCGAAATTCTATCTTGTATATGTAGCAATTTATAATCAACGACAAATATCTAATTAAATGAAGTTTAGATTTGTGATAGATTAGTTTTTATTCTGTCGGACTGAAAAATGCGGTGAAAAACTAAAATATTATGTTTTGCTTATATGACTATTCTTTGTAAGTTGTACGAAGAATTTACAGGAGTGTTAAATTACTCATAGTAATATAATGAAACTTAAACATGCTATAATTAGTAATGAAAATCATGCAAGAACATGAATATATAATGAAGAACTTGTATTAAAATATGCATAAATGAAAATAACAGAAATATAACCCTGGTAAGAGCATAGTAAATGACAAAATGATAAATTGTAAGAAGAGGAGTGCTAGGAGCTAGCAACTTTTGTGATTTGTATTTATTAAGTAACTATTAATGATATTTTTAATGGTGTAAGATTACTCACTCTTTTTTTGTTGGTTACATGCTGGTCAGAATTTAATAAAGTTGCTGGTGCAGGACTTTTCCTTATAGGAATTCAAAGACAATAAAAATAATAAAGTGTAGAACCATAAATGAAAAAAATTAAACTAAGATCGAAATACTTAAATGCACTTGCAATTCATCTTTTCCTTTAAAATTTTCAGAGTACATGTGCATTTAACACAATAGAAGCCTCATTGGCTTCAGAATTCTTATCCTATTTATATACAGAATCTCCTATAATAAAAATTGAGCTTGGATTTCAAATTTCTCCACGTCGTCTTACATTTTCGCCTGAACTATTATGAGAACTCCCTTAAAATGCAAAATACTTTCTCACTTTCAACCCCATTTTATTATCATGTATCTCTACCCTTTATCCAAAACTTGGAATAACGAACATATTGATGTTGATATTGACATTGAAAAACCTTTTTCATAAACGAAACATTAGGTGCATGCATGCTTCTGTACTCATCATATCACATATCTCTGTCGACAATTATGCAGTAACAGAAGCTCACAGTAAAATAGAAGAAACAAAAGTGTACGTTAACATAGGTTCATCAAGCGTGCAAGGAAGCATGCAAGGCAAGGTCCTTGAACAGAATTTTATTATATTTTTGCTATTGTAAAGAAGGTAGCTTAGTGTTAGAGATTGTAAGAATCAGTCAGAATTGTTCACTCACATAAATACTTTAATAACAATACAATATAATTTTAATATATAATTTTCTTTTAATAATAATATAATAATATATTTAAAAAAAATTATTTAGCTCTTTAATAAAAAAGAAGTAAAGAGTAAAGACTCGCTCTAAATTTATATTCTTCATATCCTTTATTTAGAGAGTGTTAATATACATATCACCTTTTATATAGATATAGATCGCTAATAACCTATTAATTCTGTGAAATGTTTGGTAACAAAGAAAATCAGCTAAAAATAGCTATAATTTATTTTATTTAACATTCATTAATTGCTGTAACAATTAATTAATGCTAAATAAGGCAATTTCTTAGTTCTTAACAACTAAGAACAAATTGTTATGGAGGTGAAAAAGTCTAAGTTATTTTGCTACTTAATAAGCATGTCAACTTGTCTTAGTATTTGATACGCATGTTTAATTTATGGAAAAGTATATGGAACCAAAAGGTTATAAGTAAAAAATTAAACAAAACTATATTAATTTATATTAATAATTAATTTTAAATTTTTAAATTTAAAATTTAAAAAATTTAAAATTAATTAAGTAAACCTAATTAAAACCTATAAAAGCCTTTATCTTCTCTCTCATATTAACCTAATTAAAATCTATAAAAGCCTTTTCTGCCGGTACATCTTTCGCCGTCGTCGTCGTCTCCACCACAGCCATAGCAACAAATTAAATCGTGACATCGGTTTTGTCACCTACATTATCACCAATGCACAACCAATACATTAATCCTTCATGTTCTTCATCTTATTCTTCTTCGCTTTGTTCTTCAGCATGTGCAACACCAGAGAGAGATTTTGTTGAAGAAGAAGAAGATACTCATAGTAATGCTGTTACTGAATCACCTTTACTTTTGCCACTTTCATTGTCACCCAATAGAGCTTTGGAGGAGAAAACCCTAATTGCAAATTTGGACTTATCTTCTTCATCACCACAAAGAGTTTTGGAAATATACGAAGCTACATCACCAAAGAATTCTAATGTCTCCAATGGAAGTAAAAAGTCTTCCTCATCATCAGCATCAGTAAGGGTTTCTAATGGTTCCAATGGAAGTAGAAAATCTTTATCATGATCAGCATCGTTAGATAGGGTTTTGAAGTAGAAAGTCTTCCTCATTCATTCTCATCAATCTAATCCATTCTCACATGCATTGTGTGTGTTTTTCTTAATATAATACAATATGGATTTTGATGATGATGCATGTATATTTGTACGGAGGTCAGGTTACATCTTGAAAGAATGAACTTGGGGAAGAATTGCTATTTGTCAGTATTAATTATAAAAAAACATTCATTTAATATGAAAAAATATCCTAATACTTAATAAAAGAAATATCCAATTATATTTTAGCAAAAATAATTAAATATCTATAAATTTTTTATAAAAATATAAAATTCTTAAAGAAATAGAGACATTCACATTTGCGATATAAAAAAATTCAAAAAATATATAAAAGAACAGAGATAAGTCTCAATGTAGTCCCTGAAGTTGCACTCGAGCCTCATAGTAGTCCCTGAACTTAAAAGTTCCTTAAAGTCATCCCCGAACTTGCACTCCGGGACTCAAAGTTGTCCTTCCACTACAAAAGAGACGGGACTTAGCAACGGAGAATTGCCAGCGTTTTTTCTAAAACGCCGCAAATTCACTGGATTGCTGCCGTTCTTGTTGCGTAATCAGACTCCGCTCCAATTGATTGGATTTGGTGGCTGTTTACGGCCCAACCGCAGCCAATAACCTTAGGGGAGGGGGCTTTGTTTCATTAAAATACCCCCAACCAAAATATTACAGCACCATTAACCTTCACCCTTTTCATGTGAACCCAGCAGAGCAAAGGCGCCAATCACTGGTCTCCTTCCCTCGCTGTCGTGACTCTTCCCTCCGTCAATTCCAGCCACCACGTCCGTGTCGTCGTTATTCCCCATCACTGATCTCCTCCCTCCACCGTGTAGCTCCCGCGCGCGAAGGTAAACTGAAAGGGGTCGTCCAAGTCTTCTCCTTCCTCTGTGCACGTCCGTGACGTCGTCAGCGGTCGCCCCAACCATCCGTCCCGGTGTCGTCGTCGGCAGCCTTCCCCCTTGCCCTTGCCCTGTTGTGCGTTGCCGATTGCCCCCTCTCCCCTCTCTCTAGTTCGTTCTTCTCCCTTGCCCCAATTTAATTTGAGTGGCTGTTGATAAATTAATTTTGCATCAATTTCATCTCTGTGCCTTCTGAATTTTGGTTCGAACAACGTTGATCGACTTACTTTGCCTAAATTTTCTTTACCCAATTTAACATTCTGATTTAATTTTTTCCCAATTTTTGAACCCCTGAGTCTTGATTACTTAGTGTTTATTGCTTTTAGAATCATATAGAAATCCGAAGCAATCATAATGTTTAATGTAACAGTATGGTCTAAGCTTCTGAAAATTAGCTTCTTTGCAATCCTAAGTGAAGAGATAGAGCATTTGTATTAACCATTTCTTGATGTAGACGTGTATGTAAATTTTGTTACACCATAGCATTTGGCATGAATTTGACCAATTTGTGTTAGTTTGATGGTCCATGATTAATTAATTAATTCACTGCAAAAAAAAAAAACAAAAAGTATAACACACATTTGTGGGAATAAGAAGTGGTTTAAGAGTGAGCATTGAGCAGATTCACAAGCCACTGGTTTCGATGTTGATGACACAGCCATGCTGGCAGTTCACTCAAACATATCTGCCACTAAGATCCACGGTTAGGTTCACCGTCACGAGTGGTGCTCTTAGCTTGATTTGGGTTATATTGGGGTGTGGACAATGATATGTCTTTGGTTACAGGTAGAACAAGTGCTTTTGGTCTGAATGTGGTTTTTGCTGTGGCGGAATAAATGAATAATAGAAGAAAGGAACCAAGAGAGTGGATTATTCTAATTGAGGGAATCATGTTACTTTGAAAAATAAAACAAGCATGTAATAGGATAAAGTAGGCCTGGTGTGATGAATTCATGGTTAAGGAAAGTGAAACTACTTTATATATATATATATATATATATATATATATATATATATGATTACCGTAAGTATAATTTACTTGGATGAGGAATCTTATTCATATAATCAGTTTATTTAGATAAAAAAAAAGTGAATATGGTTGTTAACAATCTTATTTATTTTCACTTAATAAATGATACTCCATGTTTTAACTGCTATTGTTGTGAATGACTTGCAATCCTGAGATATTACTTAGGATCAATTGTTCCTCATATCATGAAATACTCGTTTCCACCCTCCCACTTGTGATCTCATTTAGATAATTTACACTAGGCACATTCTTGTTTCTATTTGGTCCTTAGTTCATTACAAGGCTACTTAATGGTTTCAATTTGGCTCTAGACATCTCTTGGAGTAACATTCTGAATTTGTCTTAACTTAAGTTTATCTATGTATTCTTTTTGTTTGCCTTCAAACAGGTTCTGTAACGCGCGGATATCTCGGAGATTTGAAAAAAATTATTTGGGGTGTGTCTCTAAGGTATTTCATTTGTCTCACTAAGGTCTATTTCCTTAACTTATAATTTTTCATATTAAAGTTATGATTGGCAAAAATACGAGAATTTTAAGAATATGATTTTAATCACTTTTGGAGATAAGACATCACTGCAATAAGGATCATAAAAACATGAACATCACATATATGTGTCCCAAATTTCCAAGCTTTAATCTGCAACTTGCCTTGCCTTACAGCTGGTGCTACTTTCCAAAAATATTGGATTGTGATAAAGTGATAGCTTACATGTGTATAGAACTTGTTAATGAGAGAATATATGCAGTTGGGTTAATGAGATTTCATAGTTGGGTTATTTTTTTTAAATAAATATCCCTGCGCCGTTAACCTTCACCTTTTTTTTCGGTGCTATTAGTGATCTTGAACTCCATTTTCCGACTGTGATTAACAAATTTTGTTCACATAGAAGTTTTAATCAAGACTCCTTCTCGCCCTTTGTCCTAATGTGACTTCCGAGTAATTTCCTCTTATAAGTTCATTTACTTCACAAAACTCTTGTACTTGCTTGAGTTTCTACTTACTAATCTCTTCTAATATTTTTCAGGTGGCATTTGAAAGTGATGTGATCTCACTCTTCCAGGATACTAAGATGGTTGATGGATGAAGAAGAACAAGGTAAAGGAGACTACCAAACAAAAATCCAGTTTTTGATTGTTGAAATGTCTCGTGAGTGTCTCCATTCTACCTTGGTTTTTGTCTGATTTTTATGTCTAGCAAGAACATATTGTTCTGGTTTGTTAGTTTTCTATAAGCATTAACTAACTTATAATTTATGTTCTTTGTGCAGGCGTTACTGACATAGACACCAGTGTCATCCATGCCCTTGAAGAGTTACATAGAAGTCTTGAGAAGAGAGATGTTGAGGTAACCAAAGTATATATTATGGTTGCTATATGAAACAAATGAAATCAACAATAATTCAAGCTGATCATATTATCATGGACAACTAGTATCTTACCAAAAGGAGTTTCTTTAATTTTTCTTTGTTTGGACACTGCTACTCTGTCTTTTTAGTTATTTTGTTGTCACGTCTGTTGGGTTTTATCTCCTTTTTTTTTTCCTGTGAAGTATAATAGATTTATCCGAGTCCTGTGGCCTAAGATAAACTTAACTAAAATATAATGAACTACCAGTTTTCCTAATTTCTTTTTAATTTGTTTTCTTAAACATTGTTTAAAAAATTTGATTGTCAACGCTATCATACTCTATAAATTGAAAATCGAAATTTTACATAAAATTAGAAGTATAAATAGCTAAAGTTATAACAGATAATTTAGCATATTTATATATATATTTAATAATTTAAATAGTTATAATATTTTGTACATTATCCAAATTTAAATGAACAAATTTGATGAGGAAGGCCTTATGATGAATAAGAAAAGGAAGAAGGGGTTTAAGCTGAAATTTAAGATTGGGAATCCATCTTTGAGGAGGTTGATAAGTGGGGCTATTGCAGGTAATAGAACAGAAAGTATTTTGTTAACTTTTATATATTTTGACACTGTATTCAATTTGTCAGGGGCCAAGAGTCAAATTAAAGAATGTATCATGGGCCATCACAACCTTAGCTTTGAAGCAAACTGCAGGTCAGCTTTTCCTTTGTTTTTTGTTATTTGCTAGGTCCTTTTTGTAGGCAATTTGGCATAAGCAACTAGTTAACCTTTATGCAAACTCTAAATTTTTAATTTTCTTCTCTACATTCAGAATATCATTCTTATGTAATTGCTTATGGCATGCAGCTCCTGTTTTGAGTGAAGAATTGGACCCCATGTTACACCTGTCACTATTAACCCAAGTGATTTGCGTGGTTCTTTTCACAAAGGAAAGGATGACAATGACACAAATTGTTGGACTTCTCCTAGTGGAAAAGGATTTATGATCAAGGGAAAGAAGTAACTTGTTCTCATATGTTCCTCCTTTTGAATTGCAGTCGGAAGCTGGGAAAAAAGCTTCCATTTATCCTTGTCATTAATCTTCAGGTATGGATATTTTTTTTCTTTTTTATTGCAAAGTGAAATCCATTTAATGCAGAAGTGTTCAAGAAAGAGTGTTAAAAAAAAACCATTATTAGGTACCATGAAACTATATGCCTATTGTGAATCTCCCACATCCCCAGCTATACGTACCATGAAAGTATCTATAGCTGTTAATCCATAATTTTAATGTTGAATAACTCAGGAACCATTAATGTAGTGCTTGATTTTTCTAAAATGGTGTTCGATTGGAATCATAAATTTGTGTATGCTTATAAATCAGTTTCTCAAGAAGATTTCTTTTGCTTTCAGTGGTATTAGTTTAATTCTATTTAAGTTTAGTACCTGCTGGAATTGTTTATTAAGTAACTACATATCAATTTCTGCAGTTTGTCATTGCATTTTATGTTTTATTTAGTTTGGGAAAATTTCTATCTTTAAAATATATACATTTGTCTCATTATATAACTTACTAATGAAGGTTTTGCTCTGACCATGATCTTGACTGAAAGTTTCATTGTGATAATTGTTTAGCAGTTATAGGGATTGCAAATATTAGTCATAACAGAACAAAAATATTTACAACACTATCTTAAATTTTTCTATTGGTTTTAGATGGTTCTCTAGCAGCAACTTTTTCAGTTTCTCTATGTAAAATATAGGGTTTTGGAGAGGCAAAGGATATGGCTTCAGAACTCCTTACACTGCAATAATTGATGCTTTATTAAAATGTGGCTCAATTAAGGGTATGTTGTTATTTTACTACAAGTTTCTTACTTTTCTTGTTTAATAGGGAACTAGGATAATTTTAGGAAGACTTGAAAACATAAATTGATGTTATTTTGAATTAATATTTGTGGGGAGTGATGATAAATAGTAACCAAATTCATGTTTCTGAAATTAATGATATGTGTTGGCTTGATTTTCTTCTATTGTAACTAAAATTTTTTATGTAATTGGCAGGTGACAATTGCTCTTGCAGTATATGCTAACTGGAGCTTTGAAGGAATCAACGGAAGGGGATGGGATTGGGCTGGTGCAATCTATCTGTTGTTTATTTAGTGTTTCTTTATATTAATATCTCAAGTATAATAAATATGATGTAAAGAAAATATGTTATAGTAAAGAGAAATGGTATAATCCATTTGAGTAGTTAATTAGCTTTTTTTTAAAGCTCTTGTATGAACTTGCGGCTGTTTAAAACTGTCGCATTTTTTTAAAAAACCCCACATAAATCTGCGGCAGTTTCAAAATCGTCGCAGATTTTTTTTAAATCCACTACTGAAATAGCAGCGGTTCTGCAACCGCCGCAAAATTAATTATTTGATTTGCGGCGGTTGTGCCAGCGGTTAGTTAGAACCGCCGCAAAATCATATTACCACCCCCTAATAGGCGACGCTTAACGAACCGCTGGAATTCTGTTTTGCGGCGGTTTTTAACCACCGCAAATCCCTAAAAGAACCGCCGCTATTCGGCGTGTCTCTTGTAGTGTTCCGGCAATTTCTGGACACCTAGCGCAACCGGAAAGCTGAGCTGGCAGCCTTCGTGACACGTGGGCCTTACAATGGCTAGCTGATGTGGCAGAGTAAACTCTCCCGCATCAATTTTGTCTCTCAGTTGAAGTTAGAACCCTAATCCCCAAATTTGAAGGCCACAGTGCTCACAATATTCTCTTCTCCTCGGTTCTGTGTTCTTGTCTTCTAGTCCGACGGTTATGGCAAGCACGAACTATGGCATAAGTACATAGATGTCACACAATTGTGATGTAGGATTTATCCAATTGTTATGAAACTATCCAGTGTATATTAGATAGAAATAGTGCCACGATACAAAAATTACGTAATTATGTAGCAGAGAAACTTCGATGAACAAAGCTGAAAACCACTCAAGCAATTTATTTATTTTTCCACTGTAACTCTTAAAAGGGTGCCTAATGATGTTAGTATGTGGCATTGTATTAAACATAGATCTTGAGGAAATCATGCTTTTCACAGAATATAGAATATAAAGCCTTTCAACGGAGCAAAGTTAGCTTTTGTATCTTCAATAGCTATCTGCCTACATATCTTCATTTCCAGAATGAAGAAGTGCCATTTACAACTATATGTAATCATACCTAGTCAGAGCCGTCCAACAAGACCCAATGCTAATGTACTAAGTTGCTTCTAACTGGTATTAGAAACTGATGAATGTCTGTGGAAGTGAATATCAGTTACATGAATGAAATCCTCTACTTTAGAACAAACAGTAGCTCAAAAGGAGAACAGTATAATCTTATGATGACCAAAACAAAGAGCATCAGAAGTACTAGAAGTATGGAAATACAACGCATCACCTTAAATATTCACTTACACACAGTTACTCCACAGTTGTGCACTATTCAACAGTAATTTCCCTATAATAGTTACTTAGTTTCAGATCAACTCCGGTCTTGCTGGGAAATGGTCACAGCAAATTTATACCTTCTTTGCACCACCTTAGATAAATAAACATCTACACTCAACAGAACCAGAAAAACAATCCCACATATGCCACAGGGATAGTTTACATATTAACACACAAAAGGTAACATGACTTTGTTTTTTTTTTTTTGTTCATCAAGGACTCTTATACATCAACATCACATTGGAGATCACTAGCTAATCCTAACTTAAAAAATGTCTTGAATGCAATGCGGATGACGAAAAATGTGAGGATAAGTAAGAAACAAAAATGATATCCATTGCAAGTAAATACAAGCTAAAGATTTCATCCATCTGGTGATCTTTAAGGATCCGATTTAACCATTTGTATGATTTAAGTAGAACTTAATAATAGACAAATGGCTTGATCAGGACAACCCATCAAATTGCTCTTTCGAAGTAAAGGCATGAGAATATCAGTAAAATTTAGACAGTTTTTCACCAATAATTTTTCCATTAAACAAATCTTCAAAACATAGCAACAAGTACAACAATCAATTTGATTAAAGAATCATATAAACTTCTACAATTAAGAAACAAAATCAGCACAAATCAGCAGCAATCAGAATAAAAACGATAAAAAGAAAAATTGATGAAAATTTCAATGAGCTGCACTGCAGAAGACTGAGAAATAACATTAGGTATCATTTCAGATTTGAATTTTTCCTTTTTTTTCCACCGTAACAAACCTAGTAACTAATCAAACCCTAGCACAGAGCCCAAAACAGAGGCGTTCATAGCCACAGATTACATTCGAAAGAAACGGCCTGAACTTTGGTGAATGTTAAATTAACAACAACATCAAAACATTGAAAAAGCACATATTTTTTTCATTTTTGGCTTACCTGTGTCAAAGAAACCAGCCTTCCCAACTATGTGTATGAAGGAGATGACAACAGCGATGCTACAGGGCCTGAGTTTTTGACTGAAATCAGTGCGGTTAATGCAATCGCACATGCGCCATTGGTAACTGTCTCGGAGAAGAAGAAACCTCACTCTTTGTTGTGTTTGTTTTGTGTTTTGAGAGGAGGGAGGAAGGATCAGGGAGGAAGGAGGAAGGAGGCTTTCAGCATGAAACGACGTCGTTTCATCTCATTTTGGCGCCACAGCCAAAACGACGTCGTTTCAGTAAGGCCCACGTGTCACGAAAGCTGCCAAATCAGTTTTTCGGTTGCGCCAGGTGTCCAGAAATTGCTAGAAGGACAACTTTGAGTCCCAGAGTGTAAGTTTGGGGATGACTTTGAGGAACTTTTAAGTTTATGGACTACTCTGAAGCTCGAGTGCAACTTCAGGGACTAGATTGAGGCTTATCTCAAACATCCATTTAGTATGAAAAAGAAACATTCTCATACTTAGCAGAAGAAACATCCATATATATTAACTTGTAGAAATTTTGGATTCACCCAAAAGTATTTGGCTAGTTTTTGGCTAATACCCTTTTGGTTCCCTAGCATTGCTCTTAATTTATATAATTATGATAAATTCTAGCGACAAATTTTAACTATCATTTTGTAATTTGACTAATTTTAACTTTTTAAATTTGATTCAATTTTGACTTTTATATAATTTTCTTACTCTTATCAATATTGATGAATTCATTTTATGCTTCTCTTATACATTTAGATATAAATTGTCATTATGTCATATATATTAAAGCTTCTATATTTTTTTAACAATCTCTAGTGATTGTAATTCAATTTGAATTCTTCAATTCGGTTACTGTCAATTGGAGTTAAGTCTCAAAGTAGTCTCTGAACTTGCACTCGAGTCTCAAAAAGATCCTTAAAATTAATAGTTCCTCAAATTCGTCCCTGAAATTACACTCCAAACCTTAAAATGACGTCATTTTGAACAAAAAAAAAAGCATACCGTAGACCCCCCAATTCAAGAGAAAAAAAAAAGGGAATAACAATTTCTCCATATTAATTTGATTTATCAACATGTTTATAATCTTTTTTTCCTCTATTGCATTTTTGAGAATTTCGTAACGGGCGGTTCAGATCGACCAGCAAGCTGCTGAATCTCTTCGCAAGAACGAGAGGCTTGGATTCGATGAACTCAGTGCCATTGACGTTGCTCCTGCCAAATCAGAAGTTCCGTGTCTCTGAAGGATCAGTTGAAGAAGAAATTACTGGAGAACAATGACTACCGTGAAAAGCTGCGGAGTGATCCCAATTTTAGCAAGCTAACTCCACTTAACGCAGAGCATATATGTGAAAGGGGAAGGAGAAGGTTGGGAGAAGCAGAAGGGGAAGGAAAAAAGGGAAAGTTGGGAATGCAAAAAAAGAAGGGGAAGGAGAAGGAGTTGGGAATGGGGAAGGGGAAGGGGAAGGGGAAAGGAACACATTCCCGCCCGTTACGAAATTCTCAAAAATGCAATAGAGGAAAAAAAAGATTATAAACATGCTGATAAATCAAATTAATATGGAGAAATTGTTATTCCCTAGATTTGGATAATTAATTGACCATGACAAAGAATTCAAAAAATGTAGTAAAATGAGAAGGCATCATTGTTGGAATAGTATAATTTATCTAATGGAGAATGTTCTCGTCAATTTTGAGCTTGGAGGAGATCCAATTGGCCATTGAGTTGGCTTCTAAGTTTGAGCTGCTGCTAATTCTGTGTCTATCGGAAGAAGAGAAAATCAGCGCGTGAACCGATAAAGAAAATGGTTAAGAGCCAAAATTGAAAAAGGAGAAGGAGAAGATTGGGGGAAGCAGAAGGGGAAGGGGAAGGGGAAGGGGAAGGGGAAGGTTGGGAACGCAGAAGAGGAAGGGAAAGAAAAAAGAGAAGGTTGGGAACGCAAAAGAGGAAGGGGAAGAAGAAGAGGTTGGGAATGGGGATGGGGAAGGGAAAGAGGAAGAAAAAGGAGTTGAGGATGGGGATGGGGAAAGGAACAGAAGGGGTTGGGGATGGAGAAGAGGAAGGAAAGAGTTGGGGATGGGGAGGGGTTTCTACAGTAGGCTTCTTGTTTTTCTTTTTTTTTTTTAATTGGGGTCTATGATATGCTTTTTTTTTTTAATTTAAAACGACGTCGTTTTAAGGTTCTGATGAACGGAAAATGACTTAGGGACTACTATGAGTCCCGGAGTGTAATTTCCCGGACGAATTTGAAGAACTATTAATTTTAAGGATCATTTTGAGGCTCGAGTATAAATTTATGGACTATTTTAAAACTTATCTCCTGTTAATTGATAAGCTTAGTTAATTTTCAATAGAGATACAATTTTTATATAACTTTTTTTATTAGTTTAAATTTTTAAAAAATGTAATTTTATGATATAATATCAAAATTTTTATGAGTAAAAGGTTTAAAATTTAATCATTGTTATTCTCAAAAGAAAAAAAAGTGCATAAAAATAAAAAAGAAGTCTATGTAAAAAATTTAAACAAATTAACTTCAAATAAAAAAGACTATTATTTAAGAGTCGTGTTAGAAATATAACTATTTTTATGTCTTTTTATATTTATTTAAATTCTTGAAAAAAATAATAATTTTATGACAATTAGATATTCTTCTAGTTGAATTTTGTTTCGGTCAATTAATTCTTAGAGCAATTAAGATTTTTTTTTTTGTGGATTTGATCTCTTAAGATTTGCATGCACTTGTGATCATTTTTTTAATGTTGCTTCGCTAGAATCGGAAAGTTTAGAAGGTGAGTACTTAGAGATATAATTATTAATATTATTTTTTTTATTAATTTAAGTTTTTGGATGAATAATTTTATAATATAATTTTAGAAATTTATATTTAAAAAATTTAGAATTTAATCCTTAATAGCATAAGGTTTTTTTTAAAAACGAACATGAATAAAAGATTTTATAAAACATCTAGTACGACATCCAATCTTAAATTAAGTGAGATTGTTTTCTAAATTTTATTTGGTTCAAAATAAGTATACATTCAATATATAAAAGAAGGAAATAATTAGGAGAAGAGCGAAAATAATACACTATGAAAAGTTCCCTATCCATATAGACTTTTCTCTTAAACAATCATTGACCTGATGACCTTAGTCCATCCACTCTTCAAAATAAATATCTAGTAATGATTCTAATCAGTTCCTCACAATACTACTCTAAGACAACAGTACGAAAACAAACTAAAAAAACTTGGCCACCCCTTTTTCCTTTACAATCACATATGATATGAGATCAGACTTATTTGTTCCAATAATTTTGTTTCAATTAACTTCAACATTTTGTAAGAAAAATTTTTAATCGGGTGAAAATTCAGACGAAATCAACTTCATTTGAAGTTAATAACTGAAAATTATTAGATAAAATTTTAATTAAATCAGTTAAATTAGTCAAATTATTTAATGATGATGATGGTACATGTCTCTTCATGTTATAAATGATGTACATACAGATCAGATAGTACATACAGCTCCCTCCAAAATTACATCCGATCGCATTAAAGAATTCTATGTAACAAATAATAATAATAATAATAATAATAATAATAATAAAATGCTTGGCACCATTATAAATTTGCTAACACAAGGTGATTACTATTTATGTAATCAAAATAGTTTTAAAAATTAAAAAAATAAAAATAATTTTAATATTTAATAATTATTTCAGATATATCCCTAGATCTTGACAATAAGTAATGTGATCATTTTATACTTAGGATTATTATATCAGCGTTTTCGTTAATGACGTTAACTCCAACGATATAATTAAAACATATTTAAAATATTAGTTGAAAAATTAAAATAAATTAAATATTAGAAAATTTTTAAAAGTTTTTTTTTATAAAATTTCAGTACAAAATACATACTTGTTTTAAGGAAATTAGTAGTTAATTCTACTAAACAAATCACATTTATTACAAATTAGCATAATCTTACAAAATAATCAGAATATTAAATAAATCAATTTTCTATTTTGTTAAAAAGTGAAAAAAAATTCTAATTAAAATCAGCTTTCAACATTAAAAAAAAAAAAAGAAACAGTGGAAAAAAGGTTATAAAATAAAAAATGCACCCTTATTCTAATTTCTGACGATGTAGCAAAGTGACAAGAAATATATAGATTATGTTCGTTACTTCATTTCATTGACTAAAAATTAAATGTTTCAGTCAGCCCAAATAAATATCTCTGGAAGCTGAGCTATTTATTTCTTTTCTTCTACGTTGATCACAACATTGACCATGGAAACATTATCTCAAAAAAAAAAAATATTATGTGGACCAAATTAAGCCCACTGGTATAGTACAACCTACAAACAACCGGCTCGTTAGGCAAAGCAACTGTGAATTGCATGTTGCTCCTTTGGCCACATCAAATTTTCTCTGTAGCCAATCAAGCACACACTTTAATTGTGTTCCCTCATCCTTCCAACCTAATCAAGATTGTCAAAAGAAAAAAAATTCACCTCTTATTATATGATAATTTAATTAATTCGGTTTAAAAAATTGCAATTATATCTCCTAAAATTTTCTATTTTCAGAACTCAAATTTGATATATCACTACTAAAACCAATGAACTTTTTGCATTAGTCATCAAGATATCAAGCAAGGTCTTAATTTGTGTTTTCTCAACCTTCCACATGTCACTAGAACTTTTTCTTCTTCATCAAGAATTTGACAAATTCACATATTGTCTCTTTCAAGATGAGTTTTTATTTTTATTTTTTTTTTCGATTTTTTACAATTTTAAAGACGAACTTGCTTACTAATTGACCAAGTGAGTGTTGATCATCAAAATCACTGTTTGAAAATTAGCAAATACGTTTTTATTTTCTATTATTTTTTTCCTTTTTTACTTTTGTTGAAAATGACAGCATCAATATCTTGTGATGTTAACTAATATTAACAATTGAATGAATTGGACTTAACAATTGAATATTAGTTAGACTATTCAACCAATTTTGCTGTAATTAGTAACGATTTATTCTTGTGCAAAATTACAAACAAACTTAATTGATTATCAAATGAAAACAATTAAACTCTGATTCTAATTAATATGCTCTCATTCACTCATTTTATCAAACACTTAAAACACACACGGTCAAACATTAAAAAAATAACGACACGCATAATTTGATTAATTTTCCTCAGCAATTCATTTCACGTAAAATTTTACTAATTTGTGCAAAAGAAAAATTACAATTTACATATGCTGAACTAAAAAAAGAAAAGTACATAAGATCAATATAAAATAATACATGATCTCTGTATAACAAATGGGTCAACGTAAAAATCTATATCCTAACCATCTCTAAACTTGTGTTAGTAAACAGTAATAGAATTAAAGAAAATCCAATAAGTAATTTGCTCAATGAAATGCAAGAAGAAAGAAGGAGATGATTGAAACATACAGAAAGTAACGGCGATCAAATTCCAATTCTCCAAGCATGAACAAGAAGAGTTAATCCAACGGGACCAATCAACTCGCTCTCTTCAAGATTGGACCACTCCATCACGGAGGAGCTTCCGCCGAATGATCCCAGCGAAGACGACATCGAAAACGACGACGATGACAATAATAAACTCTTGCCAGTTTTTCCGCATTCCGAATCGTTCCAATAAGTCTCCCCAAAATCCTCGTCCTCCTCGAACTTGAACATAAACACGGCGTGACCATCGTCACTTTTACCCAGATTGTTATTCTTATTATTGTAGGAGTTGTTATAGTTGTTGTAGTAGTGTTGGTATTCCTCCTTTTTGAATAGCCAGTTATGAACGTCCCACGTGATTTGCACGTGACCACCTTCACCAATTTCCACTCTCTCATTCCCCCGAAACTTCCACCTCAACCTCTTCACTTCCAAAACCTTCTCTCCTGTACAATTACGAATACAGTATTAAAATACATACAAAATTAGTGGTAAATAAATTTGAAAAGTAGGATTTGGATTTGTCTATCGTAGCTCCTCACCGTCGAAACTAAACAGAAGCCTCGAGTTTTCGCTATCGTCGCCGCCGCCGCCGTGATATTCAACCTCCAACTCTCTCGTTCTTCCTGCGATCGTTGCTGACGTGGAGTAGATTCTGTTGGAGACACCGTTGGCGTGGACGTCGACGTACTCTTTCCTGGTGACGAGTACCTGGCGGTTCTTGGGATCACGTGCCTTGCACGTGGCGCATGCATCTTTGAGCGGTACATCTCCGACGAGGAGTGCGATGGAGTCGTCTAGCGTGAGGGCAAGGAGGTAATTAGACTCAGGCTCCGGACGGTTACCGAACCTGGCTTTGGAGAGGTTCCAGAAGATTCTTATGTTGTGAGAGAGAGATTTGTGCCCGCGCTTCTTGTTGCGGAAGGAGAAAGGGAAAGCGTTGATGCGGAGGTTGAAGGTGGGAGGGTTGAAAGGGTGGTGGTTGTGGAGATGGAGCTGGAGGGACCGGCCGAAGATGGACTGAGACCATGTCACGGTGACGGTGCCGGCGGCGGTTTGGTATGTGTAGCTGGTTTGTGTTGTCAAGAAGTGTTGCGGCCGCAGCGGTGGATGCGGCGGACAGTCGTCGGAAGTTTTTGAGAGGTGGAAGCATGAAAGGAAGGACATTATCTCTGGTTTTTGTTATTTGAAAAAGAATTTGGAGATTTTGTTGAATATAAGAGTTTTTTAAAATGTTTTATTATAGTTATTTTGGCATGGAAATTGAAGAGAAAAGAAGGAAGGAATGTGGTATTTGCTTTTTTTAATAGTGCCAGGGAAACCAGGAGAGAGAGAGAGTTGTTAAAACATTGAATACACTTTGACTCCTTTTGTGTATGTATGTATGTTTTGAGTCGTAATATGGTTTCAACTCTCAACAAATTAAAGATATTTTTTATTTGAATTTAAATTTTTAAAATTTTAAATTTTCACTTCTAAGTGTCATCTTTTATATTTCTTTACGTATACTCTTTTTATTTATTTTAGTAATTATGATTTTTTTAACTTAAAAAAACATTCCCTTATATATTAAAATTAATTTTATTTTCTATACCTAAATTTATAATTTTGATAATTAAAAATAAAAGTATTTCATTATCTTTTTGGATTACGGGCTTTAAAAGACTCAATTTTCAAACTTACTTTCTCCTCCTCCAACCCCTTTTTTTTCCTCTCGAAGAGTGGCTACCTCAACTCAAAGGACCTCTAAAAAATGCTGAGTAGCATTTAAAGCAATCCTCTCCAACTCTTTCAGCAAAGTGGAGCATACCTCAGCAGTTTAAATTCTCTCTCGGATTAAGACCTGGAGGTGGTTTTTGATAGAAGTATCATTCATATCAATAAAGAAGGGAGGAACTCGAGGTGTAAGAACTAAAGAATGAGGAGGAGGAATAAGAGGGTTTGCCAACTTGCATTGAGAAGAGGTACTCGAATTGGACTTAGTTGGAGAAGGGGTATCTGACTTGCCGCTCTCCTGCAACTAAGCAACTCGAGTTCGAGCGTTCCTCTTGGCTTCTTGAACCTTCTGGTAAGCTTTGGAACCACTTTTTATTTTTTGCAAAAATGAATAAGAGACATCAACAAACAAATCGGAAAAACGAATAGTTATCTATGAAATAGTAGTAAAGACTACCTAATTCGGTATAGACATAACTCAGAGTTTTGAGAAGGAATTTTTTAGTGTCAATGTTTGGAGACTGTCCCAAAACCTCTCAGAATAACTCGACTACAGCCTCCTCGACTTTGTCCAAGTCTGTCAGATTATATTTCTCAACAGGGGCTGCCTTTACCCAGTACAACTGAAAACGGGGCTCATTATTTTCACTCAGAAAGAATGGATGGTGACCTTCAGCAGCACGGACTTTAAAAAAAATTCTGACTTTGAATAGCCCAAAAGGATATTCACTGTTGCTTATTTGAGGCTGCACTAAGAGTTTTGTAAGATAAAACAAATAGAGAAAGATTTTTCAAAGAAATCGGAAAGTCGAGTTCGCGATTTATGAGTTGATAAATCTTCATAAACCCCCAAAAATTTGGGTGTAGCTCGGAAGGAGAAACTTTACAGTAAGATAAAACTTCAGTTTCAAAATAAAAAAAATACTACCTCAAGGCGGGTAAAAAGACAATCATACATGAAAATAAAATACGACTCCGAACAGCAACTCGGCCAAAACAAACTCGGTTTTCAGGGTCAGGGGCAACTAACTCATACTTTACATCATCATCCCTAGAACTACAAATCCAATGGTGTTTGCGAAACTCGTCTACAAAAACGCTATCTACCATAGGAATCACACAAAGAATCGAAGAGTCTACCTATTTCAACATATCATCAAGAACCCTTGAAAATATTTTTGAAACAGTTGAGTGAGACATTTAGAAATATATACCTAGATTATGAAAAAAGAAGCTAAGGCATCACTACCAATTGTAAATTAAAGAAACTCCTTTTCACAGATTATAACATTCGACAAACACAGGAAAGTATTTTTAGAAAATGCATGACAATGTGTTGAAAGCAGTCACAACAAATATCATTTACAAGCATCTTCCTACACGAAGAAGACCATGACAGTATCATAATAACAAAAATAATAAACTAATCAACAAAAAAAGTTGAAACAGAAATAGCTTCATCAATAAATAGAGACTTACCATAAAAAAATCTACGTTCAAACAAAGATCCTTCAAGGTGACAAAGAAACATCACACAAAAATACTAAAAAAACACAAGAATGGCTAACCTTTGAGGAAACCAAAAACAGCAAAAATACTGCATAAACAAAAAAGAAAATTAACCTTTTTTCGAAGAAGTTGAAGAAGGTCAACAGCATGGTAGGAGCAGCAAGCAAGTTTCTTCAAATGCCTCACGTTCTTCAAGGCTCTTCAGAGAAAGAGCAAGATCCTAGTGTAAGGGAGGTTTGAAGGAAAAGGAAAGGGTTGGAAAGAACGAAAAGGCGCGAGTTTTACAGAAGGAACAGAGAGATGAAAAGGAAGGAAGAGAAAAGGGGAGGAGTATTTAAAAGACCCAGGGAGAAAAATATAAAAATTCCTCATTAAATGACGTGCAAGGTTACAAACGTAAATGCATCTTACGTGTCCAAAAGGAAAACCAATAGACGCAACGGTTGACATTCTAAAATCACGTCGGTTTTTCGACTTAAATGCATAAACCGACCTGAAAAGAGCCGACTTCATTCATACTTGAATCCGACTTAAACAAAAAGATCGGACTCAAGTAAGGACATTGTTCATACCCGGCCCAAAACATGAGCCAAGCCCGAAGATAGAGAAAGCCCAAAATGCAGCTGTTCATAACTGACTTCTGCACAGGTCGGAATGAAGTGCTGCATGATAACCCCTTCACTCCCCAAGGGGTTATAACTTACTCCTAATATCTCTCACCCACTTCTAGAAGAGAGATCTCAACAACCCTAAGATAAAGGGACGGTTATCCACCACCAGAAATGGAACTACTCCAACGGTAGTTATTGGCTCATCACCTATAAAAGCAGTTGAAGGTTGTAGCAGGCTTAGAGAAGGGGGAGTTGAATCTATGACAATCTTTTACTTTAATAAAATAACACTTTTAAAATAAACTTGCAATCTGAACCTGTTTGAACTTGGCAGCGAAAAATTTATGAGACAATTTCATTTTGACTCATGAATATCAGAAAGCATAACAGAGCAAGGAAGAGAGAAGCTGACACCATCATGTATCCTGGTTCGGTTGCCTTGTGCAATGCAACCTACGTTCAGTCTCCACCACAACAGTGGTAAAATTTCCACTATAGTTAAAGTATTACGTACACCAATTTCACAGGATTGACACAATCCTTTCACACTTAAGTTCTAATCTAACTTGACTTGGTTATACTAATACCTAACTCTTCACTCTTAGTGCTAACCCAACTAAGAAAGGGGTACCTCATTGGTACAAGATACAAGACACAGATTCAACCTAAAGAAATCTGAAATAACTCTAGACTTTTCACTCATGTATATCTCTCTGCCTCTTTCCACTCTTAGGCTTTTCACTGACTCTCTCAATTAGCCTTTTACCTCAAGAAATTACAGAAATATAAACATTGAAAAGTAAATTACAATCTGTAAAACATGAAGGAGATTGATGCTTCAACAGCCTCTGATGCAATGTGTTGAACCGGGTTGAGCAAACACTAATCAAGTTCTTCATCTTGGCGGAATGCTTCTTTCTCTAGATAGCACTGTCCAAAACGTTGAACCCTCTCAGGAAGCTCTCTATGAAACCTTAACTCTGGTTCTTTTCTCCTTAGCTTCTGAATGATCAAAACTCTTCTTTTGTATCTCCTTGCATGTAGCTGAGTTACTCTCCCTAAATCAACTTCTTGAGCTGTGTGCTTTACTAAATCACCACATCACCTTTTCCAGTTAATCCTCAAATTAGAAACTTTTGTTCTGACCTTCTCTAGTTGATCGAAAGCCACAAGACAGCAGAAATAAACATTTTCAATGGTAAACTTAGATCATGGCCATTGAAACACAACTTGGTCTCCAAGACACACTTATGACCGTAGATGCACAGCAGTGAAAAACAGAGATCATCTTTCCCATGTATCCCGTTTTAGACTGGCAGAGAATTGAAAAGAGGAGAAGAAAGTAATATGCATGCAATAGAAAATATGTTACCTTTGACCTTTGCCTTAGTTAGATTTGGTTTGATTTTGCTTATTTGACCTCAACCTTTCTTGCCTAACCTTCTCTTTCTTTCTTCTTCTGTGAATAGCTTAGGAATTAAGCACTCTCTCACTTCTGTGATTTCTGATCAAGAGAAAAAAAGTGAACGTTGCTTTTGGTGAAAGCAAATGGGAGGGAGTTGCTTGCTATCGGGTTTGGATTGGATCAATTCATTTGGCCCGTTTTGATTTCTCAGCTTTGTTTCCTTTTGGGCTTTGTTTGTATTGTCATCCTATCAGCATAATTAATTTGTTTCATAGTGGGCTGCAGCTGAATATTGAATTTTTGGCCTGCATCACTTCAACCAAAATAATCAAAACTAATTAGTTAATTTGTCCAATAAAGTAATATTTTTCATCATTAATTAATTTAGTTAATTTTTTAACTCAACAATACTGACACCTTTAGTTATACTTAAGTCGGGTTAAGTACTGTTTTCGTCCCTAAGGTCTGTGGTGAAAATTAAATTCGTCCCCGACCTTTTTTGTTATTAAAATCATCCTTAACGTTACAAAACATTATAAAATCATCCTTATGTTCATAAACAGAATTTTTTGGACAATTTTACCCTTTAAATAAAAATAAAAAATATTAAAAAAATCACCCCACCCCACCTCACCCCACCCCTTATCACTACCTAAAACAAAAAAAAAGGCAAAAGACAAACGATTGTGAAAGTGGAACACGGAGGATATGTTATTGGGGGAGAAGGCGGCAGAGGAGGGGAAGAAGAAGGATGGGGCAGCAGTGGCGATGCGGGAGATGTCAGTCGGAGAGGGAGTGGGATTTGAGGAGGTTAACGGTGGCGAATATGCGGTGGAGAGTGTCGGAGTCCGGGAGGGGGACTTTGCCGGCGCTGCTTCTTCTTCTATGATCGCCTCTACTTCTTCTTCTGCCTCTTTGTCTTCTGCTTCTTCTTCTGCTTGTTCTTCTTCTGCTTCTGCTTAAACTTTTGCTTCTGCTTGAGTTTATGCTTCTTCTTCTGTGATTTTTTAATTTTTTTAATTTCTTATTTTGCTGTTTTTGGATCTAAAAACTGAAATTGTAATTAATGATTATTGAATTATTGTTTAATCTAAAATTTTGTTGATTTATTTTGGGAAAAGTTGGAAAAGCCAGCGACTTGGTGTTTGGATCTTGCTGGTTTTGATAGCAGATCTTTTTTTTTTCAATTGAATTCTGGTTTCCTAATTTGCAAGTGATGGAATGATCATGTTCTTAGATAGATTGACCATATGAGCTTAATTTTCGTGAATATTTCTTAGATTAACCCCTGTGCATTGTGATTGATTTACCTCTGTATTGGAGATTCGATTCCATTGAGGGGTGGGGGTGTGGGGTTACGGGAATGGGATGGGGGCGGGTTTTGTTTTAATTTTTTAATATTATTTTTAATTATTTATTAAGTGTAATTTAGTAAAAAAAATAAAATTAAAGTAGAAAACGACGATTTTATAACGTTTTGTAATATTGAGAATGATTTTAATAACGAAAAAAGATTGGGGACGATTTTAATTTCTGCCTCAGACCTTAGGGACGAAAACAGTACTTAACCATACTTAAGTCCCAATACACCTAAATCTGCCAAGATCCTTATTGACTTAAGCATCAGAGTGTTTTGCAAGTACGACCCCTCACTTCCTCATGAGAAACTTGGACAAACGACATCTCAGCATATCAAGTCAGACGTTACCACACAAAAAAATCTGAATCTCACGTTTGAATCCAAATCAACGTTTCAGGTAATTCTCGGAATAGTAACCCTAAATGTTCATTGATCTTTAGATTAGGATCTGTCATGATTCTATATTAATTAGTAGAGTTCTTTAAGTTAATTGTATCTATTATGAATTTTATTTAATGAATAAAAGAGTTGTATATATGGATATTTTGGGAAGTGGTAAAAGAATCGTATCAAGAAAATAAAAATTCCAGGTACTGTCCGCACTGGCCACTGCCCAGACATTGTTGGATTTCCTTAAATGAAACAAATCAAGCAAATATATTATATATCAATGGATCGGAACATCATATTAAGCAAAAATGAAACCCGTTTAACAACATTAATTACCTATACGTTTAACTGTCCAGTGGCTGTGGGTTTTTTTTAAAAAAAAAAAAAAAAAAACAGGCACAAACAGTTACCCAGACATCGAAGGATCTACCGATTTAGTAAATGTTTCAATGTTTCATGACAAGTAATAAGTAAATAAATTTAGTAAATCTTTATTTGGCTTTAGATTTTAGAAACGGACAGATAAAGTTGACTACTGCCTTGTGTATATATATAGTATATGAAAATTTAAATTGAAATAAAAAAGTAACAAATCGTTGTCATCATTTTTATTTTTATTTCCCGGTTACTAGATACGTAGATATCTAGTTTGTCATTCTAATTAAGCGTTATTTTTAATTTAAATTTGACATAGTAGATTAGTAGTAATGTTTCAATAGGAAAGGTTATGTTTATTAGTCCATAAAGGTGTCTAGATATATATATATATTCATAAAGTTAGTTTGACAAAATTTAAATTAAAATGATAATATATCATAGAAATATTTTAATACATATACAAACTTAACGCATCAAATTTAAGGATACAAATCACAATAAAAAAATGAGACTTGACTCATCTTTTGTGGATCTCATCACATACTTCTTTGTGAATTAGTATGTTTAAAAAACAAAAATAAAAAATCACTCTTAGGTTTGTCCAATTGTGCTCGTGCAAAACTTACTCTATCGTTTATATATCAGTCATTAATTTACTCAGTTCACATGATTTCTATCTTACACAATTTATATTTATGTAATATGTCGTATTCATGAGAATATTCTTAGTTCATGATAATTTGTGTGTCAACTGAAACTATGTCCGTCGTTCTCTGAACCTCTCTTTTTTTTTTCTGGGGGTGGTTGTCTTTCTTTAGATTTGTATAATATTTTTCATAATATAATATAGGATAATATATAGCATACAATAGCATATATATACACTAATATTTTTATTAATCATAATATTTAAATTATTTTTTAAGTAATAAAAAATAGTATTAATTGTTTCTTAAATTTGTAAAAAAGATACATTTTCATCCCTACTTCAAACCATCAAAGTTTAGAAATTAACAGTTAATAAAAAAAAAATAAAAGACTAAAGTAGTCACTCAAAAATAGTTTAAGGATTAGTTTGAGTTTTTACTTAAAATTCAAAGTGCAAACTAATAATAACTTTTAGTCTAGTGGGTCAATTTTTTTGATACCGTGGTTTTGTGTGTGCTTTCTCCGGATATGGAGGCATTGGGGTGCAATACAAGGATGTGGGGCAGCTTTTTCATTAATTTTGGGCCCAACAATTTGGACCGTCCGAGTTGTATGAATTTCAATTTTGGCACAGCAAATCGGTAGGTCCGATTTGTGAAGGAAGAGATGGTGTGAATCCAGATGAAGTAAATCGTAGGGTCTGAGTTGATGGAGGGAAAATTTTTTTTTTTTGTTGGCTTAAGAAATCGGAGGGTCCGATATGTTTTTTTTATTAATTTTTTGAATGCAAAACACGTAATCGCATGGTCCGATTTCGTTCGGGCTTTAAATAAAAGTTGGTGAAACCGGATCTGACCCTAAGAACAACTCGCATTCTCTTCTTCTTCTTCTTCAACGTCTCTTTAGTCTGGTTCTTAGTTCCTGTATCCTTTACTAGTTTCGCATGATAGTTAAAAAGCCAAAACCAAAGTTTATGAGTTTGTTAATGTGATTGAGAGAAATGAGTGACAGAGTATTATTAAAGGTGTATTATTTTGGTCAGATTTTGTTACAAACATCTGAAGGAGTCAGATTTGTTTGTGAAAATCCATTAGATGTTGTGATTCCTTTCACAATCTCATTTGAAGAGCTCAAAGGTGTGATCTGTGAACAGATTAATTCTCAGAGGGCAAGAAGAATATTTTGTATTCTGTATAGATATCCTATACAAGTGTTTGGTGGATTTGTCCAGTTTCAAACGAAATACGTAACGGACGAAGCGAGCATGCAAGAAATGTTTTCCATGTATATTGAAAATCGGAGTCAACTCTTGTTCATCGAGCTGTATGTTGAGTTTGAGCAATCTGAGGCCGACCAGAATATTTTACGGGAAGATTACAATAGTGACAGTGAAGAGGAGTTCGAAAGCAACTATGAATTTGTTGGTCCAAATGGAGATGGGGTTGCAGGTGAGGGAGCTATAGCTCCAGATGTGTCTGACGTGGCAACTGCACTGGCAAACAATGTGCCGTTTGAGGAGCCATCATTCATGCGAGTTTTAGAATTGGAAGCCATGCATGTTCCGGAGTTCCCAGATTATATCAGTTCAGGTACGTAATTCTCCAAACTCATAAGAAGGATTGAAATTATTTATTAATATATGTTGATAGTTAGTTGGACCAAGTATTTAATTTTGTTCACCAGTTTGTGTATTTAATTTTAAGATAGGAAATTTAGTTGGGAGTTATTGTATTAGTTGAGTATAAATTAAAATTTATTCGTTATGAAGTTAATTTATTAAATATCTGTTAGTACTTATGAGGTAATTTTGTGAATTAAGTAAATATAAATTGGTATTTACTAATATTTATTAGTGAATTTGTCAATTATGTTAATATAAATTAGTATTTAATAGTATATAATGGTAAAGTAGCAAATTAGTTAAATTAAATTTAGTATGTGTTAGCCGGTTAGTTGAATATAAATTAGTATTTATTTAGTAAATTAGTTAAATACAATTATTTTGGAGGTTTTGATCATAATTGATGCAATGAAAAATGTTGTAGCTTAATTTTCGAATGTTTAAATATCTGTGTTTCTAAAATTGGTTTTATGGTTGTCGTGGTGGCAGGAATTCCTCTTGTCGCAGATGGTGAATTTGCCGTTGGGATGGAATTCAGTTCCAGGAAAGCTGTTATTAAAGCGATAAAAGAGTATACTATTGCATTTTTTTTAAACTGCAACATAGCCCCGTCCTACAATGTTCATACCATCAACACACTAACAATAATAATAATGAACATACTAACAATAATTTTTTTATATCCGAAAATCATGAAAAATTTAAAGAAAATTATTAGAAATAGTCCTAACCATTCTATGCTTAATTCTAAGTTCAGATCTTAACAATAATAACAATAATTAAATTTTAACAATAATATTTATAATAATAAAATTTTTAAAAAAAAATTAAAATAAACTTACATATTCAGAATGACTAAGATAGTGTATTATATGAAGTTCAGAGCGATCAACATCTTTAGATTTATTTTTTTTTGGCATTTTGTTTTCTTCTTCACCATGCAAACCCACCAGCAGCAGAGGAAGAAAGCACAACTATGGAGTTTTGAGGTTCAAAATGATAGCTGAATGAAATAACTCGGATGGTGGGTGAGACTCCTTAATGCATCCATCACTTTCGTCTATGGGGCAACCTCTTTGGGGAGCTACAACTGCTCGACGCGTGGCCACCATGCAACAAAACGGACCATCCGTTTTCTAGGCACCAAATCGGACCCTCGGTTTTGGGAAACCATTGTCGCACGGTCCGATTTCTGAAAGGCCTGACACCACATCCTTGTTAACCCCTCCCGGTTCTCATAATCCAGTAAAGCACACCCGATCCTCGTCCATTTTTACGAAAGATAAAGCGATTTTTGTAAAAAAAAAAGAAACACTTTGACCCTCAATTTTTTTATTTTGGGACAATATGATCCCTCTATTTAAAAAACTATTTAAATAATAATAAAAATTGATTTTTTGGGGTTTTATTTGTATTTTGTGGAGGGTTTTAAACCTCCACAAAATTATTTTTAATAATATAACCAACTATTACCATTACTACTACTACCTTCTTCATCCTCATTATTATTACTCCTACTTCTATTATTTTTATTACTTTATCATCATCATTATCTCTTCTACGGTCATCATCACCAATATCAATATTATTAACATTAAAGTTTTCTTTTTTCATTTCTTATTCGATATTATTTTTTTCTTTTAAAAGATATTTGTACTGCAATTACTTTTTTTTTGTGGCATCTTTTTCATTGATAGTTTTTCTTCACTTAACCACCATTAGTGAAGGAATTTTTCAAAAACAAACTTATTAATAGTTTGTGAAAGTTTAAAACCCCTCACAAAATACAAATAAAACTCCTACAAAATTAATTTTTATTATTATTTAAATAGTTTTTAAATAAAAGAATCATATTATCCCAAAATAAAAAGATTGAGAATCAAAATATCTTTTTTTTCGATAAAAATCATTTTGTCCTTCATAAAAATAGATAAAAACAGGATTGGGTGATTACTCTAATTAATTTGATAATGTGATATGCTATATATTAAATCCTCTGCTCAATTAGTAGACATAGATCTTGTGGGGTCCATCATAGTACTCACGGCCACGGGAGTAACATTACACTATGGGGGTATTCAAGAAATAATAAAATGGAATCAAACACACTACTATACTCAACTAACTTGTATTCTTCGTGGAAATCCCAAAATTATATATATTAATCTTGCGTCTCAGTTAAGATTATTGGTAAAAACGAATCTTATATATGGCACGCATGAATATATTCTTTGAAGTTGTTGGGGGAAAAGGGTAAGTGTGTTTGGACAATGAAAAGATTTTAGAAAGAAATAATGTATTTTTTAAGGGTAATAATTAATTTTTTTGTTAAAATTATATGTTAACTTTCCATCAAAAAACCATATAAATAAAATGAAGAATCATATTCTCAGCAGCACCAAACTTATTGCAGTATGCAAAAAGTAACTAAACATTAATTAGAACATTTAAGTACAAAAATATCTATCACAATAGATCAATTTAATTATGAGATTAATTAATTTTACATCAATGTAAGATACTTTGATCAAAACCATCAGAAGAAAACAAAAACTAAATAATTAAAAGAAAGAATCAATTCATTTTGCGACAACAAATTAAAAGAAAAATGAAGGAAACAGATATATGTGCACAAATTAAATATATATTTAGTCCGTAGTATAGTAACATTTTGACAATATATAATTTCTTATTATAAAATTTGCGCATATATATATATATATATATATATATATATATATATATATATATATAAATCTATCTTCCATGCAAATTAAAGTTGGTTTTGTGTGGGTAACTAATTAAAAGCATGTGAGTGCAGAAAAATGTTACTTGGTCTGGGGTTGACGACATTTCTTTGACGTATAATTGATTGAGAATGTGTTTGTTGTTCAAAATTTTTTTTTTGTAGAGCATGTAGGAGAAGTAAAGCAGTGATTTCGATCTATCTCATAATTTGATTTAAAAGTTTTTTTTTTGTTGAAAACTCTTCAACAATTGTATTTAGAGTAGAACCTAAAAAATGTGGTATGTCACTGCAAATAAGGATCAAGGTAGAGAGGGCGAATAGTGATCTCGACTTCCTAAAATTTTAAGAAATTATATTTATATACGAGATATATGCTTAAAGAAATAATAATATATAATTTAATAGTTTTATATGTATTTTTTTTACTTTATAATGAGTTTATTTGTCAATTATTATTATTTAGCTCATTAATATTTTTTATTTAACCAATTTAATATTATACATTCAAGTCTTTATCTTTTTTAAATTAGTTTTTACATATCTATCTTTATACCTATTTTAAAAAAAAATCATTTTTTCTTTTAATATTAACATATTTAATATTTAGATATTATTATTATATAAATATTAATAATGATTTACATAATTATACTTTGATAATCACATAGTATATTTTAAATATTTTTTTTATAAAAAAATACTCATAAGTTTTTTTTTCTAAATTTATATTCTTAAAAGAAAAAAAATTACCTTACTTTTTCATCCTAATTTATTTCGGTAATAGTTTTATTTTGATATTTTTATCTTGTATTTTATATATGGATATTGTGTCTTTTAAATAGTTAATAGTTTATGATTTGGTTTTAGATTTTTTAAATCTTTTGAAAGAACTAATTTTAATTAATAAGATATGTGATAACTTCTTAACTAAATATATTATAAATTATTGATATTTTATAATTTTATAATGTATTATTAATATTGTTATGTCTCCTTTTTATAATAATTATCATATCAAAAATAAAATTATAAAAGAAAATTATAAGATTTTTTTTCTTTATGTATGAATAAAGCCAATTCAGTAATTACATGTTATGTGTAAATTATTTTTATGTAATGAAAAAGTATAATTTAAAATAGATAATTTAAAAATTTATCTAAAATTTTGTCCCTCTATAATAATTTTTTTATTTCTCGCAAAAGATAATCTAATACTCAAGCCAATAAACATTTAAAAAATATAATAATTTTATGAATATAAAATATAGAATAAGAATATAAAAACATAAGAGAGTTCTTTTTAATTAAGAAATAAAAAATACTTTATATCGATATATATTACGAAACTAATGAATATCAGATCATTAATGTTATGATTGTTTGGACATTAAATCAATAATGGTGATCGATTACAAGTTAAAAATGAATGATAAATAAGATTTTAGAATTTATAATTCATCGGGTAATTAAGTTGGAATTAATTCTTATTGAGTAACAAATTAAATCAGTATTAATCCACACAAAAATGATTTCATGAAATTTTCTATTCATGTTTCAAGTTAATCTCAAATTGACACACGCATCACTTAGTGTGATGTAGTGCAGCTGAACTTTGTAAAGCAATTTTTTTAAAAGATCAAACTAAATAAAGTAGAGAAATTATTATAAGTTGCAACAACCATTTACTAATAATGAACAGTTATCCAAAATGGGCTTTTTTATTGATATAAGTATGGAAAATTCTTTATTTTTATAATACACATGGATGAAAACTCATCTCAAATTGTGCATTACCAATTTGTAATCCTCACCTACGAAATATAAATAAGAACCATTTTATGTAAGGTGGCCACGAAATGGGTGCTGCCATCTAACATACGCCATACCAAGTTCATCGGTCACGAAATAGAGCACTTTAAGACTAACACATACGAAGTGGCTAACTCACTGGTGGCACACACAAGTTGGCCATTCTACGACTGAAATTATATTATATTGATTATTTCAGTGATTAAGAGAAGATGAGTTGAATCTTAGCCCCCTTTTTTACTTAATAACACTTGTTGGTATTTGGATCAACTTCTGGAGACTTTTTTATTTTTGTCTTGTATCCAGTCATGAGACTTTTTCTTTTTATCTCGTGATCCGGTACGAGATATTTTTCGATTTTATCTTCTGTGCAGCAAAAACAGAAATGGAGTAAAAGAGAGAGAAAATTACACCCAGATATATCTGGTTCATCTGCTAAGTGCAGTGCAGCCTACATCTAGTCTCCATCACAACAATGATGAAATTTTACTATAATCATCTTTGATTACAAACACCAATTCTCCCTAGGAACTACCCTTCCTATCTGGGATAAGTCCAGAATCTAAACCCAAAACTAAACTTGACTTGGTCACTGCCAAGCTTTCAGCTGCTAAGTGCTAACCCAACTTGTAAGAGAATTCTCACAGAATCATGAAACACAACACAAATGTACAAAGGAACTCTAAGGACATCTATGACTTTTTTCTTTTAATTTTGCACTCTCTGCCTTTTTTCGCTCTATGGCTCTTTATTACAAACCTCACTGTTTGTCTTTTTCATGAGACTCAAGACAGACAAAATTAAATAGAAAAATACAAAACAGAATACATTGAATGAGAAGAATATATGTTAGTTTAGGTAGCTCGGAGAACTTTGTGCCTTGCACTCTCACTCCTTACTTCAAGTCCTGGTTGTTCTCCCTATGTATAGAGGGAGAAGCCTCCACGGTTGAAACCAAAAGAACCAAGCTAATCTTCTTCTTCTTCATGCAAATCGGTTCGGCCAGAGATAGAGAAGAGAAGTAACCGAATGCCATAACCAACATGCAATTACCTCTGGTTCTTCATTGGTCACCAATAATCATCAATCCGAGCCTTCCAATTTGCCTTGCACTCCAAGATGGACTCCTAGTCCTTGATGCTTCATGATGATGACAGCTTCATCTGCTCCATCCTTTGCCTCTTCCATCACGTAGCCACTATAGCTACCTCCTGTGGTGGTTGAGCAGAATCAGAAACAAGCCATCTCTCCAAGGATCTTCTTCCTCTGACTAAAATCTTCTCTTCCATTTTTGGTATGGAGAGCTTGAGGTTACCTCACCAAATCTTACCTTTCTTGGTAAAGATCTCAGCCACAACATACTTTTTATTTTCTTTTTCTTGTCATCATTACAATGGTCTTGTAACTTGCTTCTTCTTCTTTTCGGTATCTAGCCATAGCTTCCATGCTTTTCCTGTGTTGATATGGCCGAATGAAAAAGAGAAGTGAGAGAGAAGAAAGAGATGTTATGAACCATAATCAATGCAACAAAGAGAGAATAAGAATAAATTAATTTTTCCACTCCCTTTGCTTTAGGTAGCGTGTAGCACTTAGTGCTATCTAATCAATCCCTTTTTCTCTTTCCTATTTCAAATGTCTGCATTAATTTCACTTGATAAAATATGAATTTTACCACATAGTAAGAATGAGATCCGTTGGAAGCATGCAGCATAATTAAAGGAATAGGTTTTATTAAGTTAAAGAAATGCATTGTGCCCCGTCTCCTTTGGTTTTGGACTAGCCTCTTTGTTGGGTTTTTAATTTGGTTTTTTGGCCCAATTTCATAATAAAATATTTGGCCACAAGGATCAAAATAATTTTATATCAATGCTGATAATTTTTAATCAAATTTGGGTTTGCTGTATATTTCTTTTTTTTTTCAGTCCAAAACAAAAATCTGCATAGCAAAATTATTTAAATTAACATATATCAAATTAATAATTTTGTAATTTATTGTTTTAATAATGTTTGATCATCATCAAATTAAATTAGAATTTTCTAAACTCATCATATATAATTTTATTACATTATAGAACTTTATTATTTAAAATCAAATCATCAATGATAATGAAAAAAATACTAAATAGTACAATTTTATATTATATAATTTTATTATTTTGAATCAAATTTTTAAAGATAATAAAAAATACTATATAATACAAATTTATATTATTAT
Organism: Arachis hypogaea; assembly: GCF_003086295.3. Lineage (NCBI taxonomy): Eukaryota > Viridiplantae > Streptophyta > Magnoliopsida > Fabales > Fabaceae > Arachis > Arachis hypogaea. The sequence goes on along the minus strand of NC_092051.1, from coordinate 145,336,396 downwards.
ATTATACAATTTTATTATAAAAGACTAGAAGTGTAACTAGCATAGAGAAAAAAATTAAAATTGAGAAAAAAAAGAATATGAAGATTGGATGTTATGATTTAGCTGAAATTTTAGAAGCCCATATATAGAGTTTGAATTTTGAAGACAATGATTACAATGATAAAAATATATGAATAACAAGGATTAACATTTATGTTGAGATTTTTATTCAAACAACAAAAGACTTTCTTTTAAAAAAATAACATTTATCAGTCAAGTGTCAGTGACACTTATAAATTATACGAAAATGTTTGGTAACTAAAACTAGCCATAACTTGCCTTATTTAGTATTTATTAATTGTTGCGACAATTAATGAATACTAAATTATAATAGATACTAAACTCTGTCATTTATTTTGTTGTTGTGCAGTTCACGTTGCGTCAATCTGAACAATTAATGTGTGGTACGTGGGGCTTGTCCTACACAATAGTTTTTTAAATGAGCCAAATTTTAGATGGTTCAACGTCCTCAATTCCTCATTACCATTACCATTACCATCACCATTCGATAGGATCCTTGATCAATCAATCAAATATAACATTAAAGGAGTTGTTAATGGTTTATCATATTGAATTAATTCATTTTATTGTAAAACTAATTTTAATTAAAAAATTACTGAACATAAATGATATTTTTCTATTTTTTAATGATTGTAGTTAATTAATAAATAGGTTGCATGTTCTCAGATATTCAAAAATCCATGACATATCCACTATTCTATAGATATTCAAAAATCCATGATATATCCACTATTCTATATCACTTCGTGTGTTCAGTCTTGAAGTGCTCCATTTCGTAGTAGGTGAGCTTGGCATGGTCGTATGTCAGATGCCAGTAGGAGTGTTCATGGATCGGATCCGATCCGCATATCCGCGGTGTTTATCCGAATTCAATCTGAAAATTGCGAATATGGATCCGATCTGCAAGGCTTTCGGATCAGATCGGATCGGATCGGATCTGCACACTAATCGGATTGGATTGCGGATTTTGTGTTGCTATCTGCATATCCGCGTATCCGCAAAAATAAAGAAATAAATAACTAAATATTCTTTTTATATTTTATTTCAACTAATAATTATCATATATGTTATATTATTTAAAAAAAGTATGTTTAATATTATTTTAAGAGTAAGCATATTTAAAAGAATAGAAAAAATAAATTTTATTGATATTTTTTAATAAAAATAAGCTTTTAAAAATATTTTTGTGTTTTACGGATATATCTGATATCCGATCCGACGGATAGGATCGGATCCAACCTAAAAAACTGCGGATATTAGATCCGATCCGATCCGATCTAATGATTTTAACACGGATCGAATCGAAATTTTGGCCATATCCGATCCGTCCTGCGTGCACCCCTAGATGTCAGCACCCATTTCGTAGCTACCCTGCATAAAATAGTGTCTATTTTTATTTTGTGAGAAAAAATTACTAATTGACCATGCGTAATTTGAGAGAAATTTTCATCTATGCGTACTATGAAAAATAAAAACTTTTCCATGCATATATCAATAAAAAGCCATCCAAAATGGCTTTTAGTTTTTTTTGCCTTGTGTCATGCATGTACATATGTAAAACATGACTCTAATTCTTGATCACAAATCTAAAATAACTTTCTTTTTCCAAAAGCAAAAGTTAAACCAGTTCAGATCCAGAAAGCATTTTGAATCATAGTTAATATCTTCTTCTTTTGTATATTTTTCTCACAACCACTAACATGCATTTTGGACAAGTGGACCTTGTCTTATTCGGTGTGAGCACTATCACATCACATGCTGAACCATATCCCCATTCTAATGTTTCTTTTCATTTTTTGTTTCCACCCAAAATTATCATCGGACATGGACGGACCCAGGTAGAAGGTACCCCATAAGGCCATAAATATTTTTTTAAATTATATATAAATGTATATATTATTTGTCTCATTGTCATATTATATTTATTTAAAAAAAATATAAATGAACTTTTCTTCTTTTATTTTTTAAAAAAATTTGTTAAACTTAATATATAATAATATTTTTAAATTTAATTTAGTATGTAAATTATAAATAAATAAGTTAATTTAATAAAAAATAATAAATATTATTGGTAATTAACTTTGCAATACTAACTAATTAGTTAATAACTAAATCGTTGAACTTAATTTCCTAACAGAAAATTCTGAAGCTAGCAGTTTTTAATAATTTTAGCCAGTATTTACTATTTAGCCTGCACAAATTAAATTATATTAATTTATGTATATAAATTTTAATAAATATGAATGCAACTTGTGTTAATTTATGCTGTAAATTATAAAAAATATAAATATAAAATATATATTTTTTATGTACAAATCTTTATAAATGTGATATAAATTATTGTTTATTTAATACGAACTCAAAATAATAATATTTATTGACCAAGTAACATTGCTGTCAAATCACCAAAAAAAAAAAAGTAACATTGCTATCTCGTATATACAACAAAAAAAGGATAATAATCCATTTATATGATTTATTGATATTTAATTTCTTATTATTTATTTTGTGCCACTTGTTTATTATTTTATGTAATATAAATAAGTATAATTAATTTACTTTTATAGATAATCTTAATTAACGTCATGTGAAAAATAATTATTCTACTTATATATACACACACGCTAAGATTGGATTTGAATTGCGACCCCTCCATATAAACTCACGTAATCATATAAGATCACACTATGTATATGATTTTGACAGGATGAATTTTGATTTATTATAGATTGAAGAGGTAGCTTGTCTTCTTTTGCCAGCCAGCTGGTTCATTTCTTGAGAGCTACGTTAGGCTTTACAAACAATCCAGCAATTCAATCATACGTTGCTGCACCCTCTCTTGTTTCCTTCTTGAAAGGTTTAGTAGAGAAAAAAAGCCTATAACAACTAATGCGGTGAGCGTGGATCGAACACGCGACCTTCAGATCTTCAGTCTGACGCTCTCCCAACTGAGCTATCCCCGCTGTTGATGTTTTATTGAATTTTTTAGTATTAATCTATATTTCATACATAATAGTTCTTGGGATTTTATTTTTAGTTCTCGCGATATCCTCTAGTAGGCCAAGAAGTATTTTATGGCTGGTTAACAGATTGTTGCATAAGATTCGAACTTACTTAAACAGACTAATACACTAATCACTAGATCAACCTAAATTGATTAGTTCTTGCAAATATGATAAACATCATTTGAGAAATGACTCACAAGCGTGCATATAATTGAGAACAGGGTGAAGCATGAACTGTCGGGTAATTTAAGAATGTAAAGAAACCGAAAGAATGGATGCACACGTGGTTTGTCATTCTAAAAAAGTTTTGATTGAATACATACATTAATTATTATAACAAACAAATATTAATCTGTTAATGAATATATGAAGTGATAGAATATGGCAGGTTCAATCAATCACTCAAAACAGGTACGCGTTTCATGGTAAATGAGAGAAGCTTCTTGCTTGAATAATTGCCAATTATTGGTCTTTTTTAAAAAAAAATGGTAGGGGATGGTGAATATTGATAATGACTATGCATCGAATACATTTTGTTGAATTTGTGCGTGATGTGAGTGTGTGTTAGGGTGATATTAGGCAACAAATTGAAAGAACCTCTTCTGTGGTCTTTTTTGTTTGTTTTTCCACTGTTTACCTTGCATGATTAATTGATTTAATTCATCACTAATTGTATTGTACTTTCTTAAACGACGGAGAAGCTGTAGAAGTGTGGTGGAATAGAATGATTTTATTCAAACATTAATCGAGTGTTTCAAATTTAATCATCGCTTTAAGTATGTAAAAACTTTAAAAAATTTTTTAGCCAATTGTCTTATCTATTAAAGTGCTTAGTAGGTAAAAAAGTAAAAAAAAAAAAAAAAATAGTTACCAGATACAATTGTGGATATTTCAGTGACAGCGATAGGAGTGGCGATGGTGGTGGTGGTGTGCCTTTAATATTTCCTATAATACTATTTATCAATTAAAATTTTTTAAATTTTTGTTGCTTTTGACAGTTTGCACTTTATTTCCCTTTGATTTAAATTGCTGTTCGTACCTTTTGTTCTGAAAACCGGACCGGACCGGCCGGTTCAACCGGAAAAACCGGGAACCGGTCAGTTAACCGGTCCGGGTAAGCTCAAAAACCGACTAACAAAAAACCAGTAAAAAATCGATCGAACCGGCTGGTTAACCGGTAAACCAGTCGAACCGGCCGGTTTTTAACGGTTTTTTATTAAAAATATATTTAAAATTATTTTTAGATTTTTTAATAATTTTATTTAATATTTAATTAACCGGTTGAACCCCGGTCGAACTATTAAACCATTGAACCAGTAATCTCACCGGTTCATTGACCGGTCCGGTTCTCGCAACCTTGACTTATGATTTTCTACCAATAATTACACACACATATATATATATTACTGTTACAAGATGTATTTAAAACAGATTACTAAATGAAAAAGTTTAGGAGAGTAATATTTTTATTAAAATTTGGCCAATATTTAATCAATAAAAGAAAAAGTGAGTAATTTTAAAAAATTAATCCTCTCAATTATTAAAAAAATTGACAGTGTAAAGTGTGATCTCTAACTTTTTGTTACTCTCTTATATTTATGTTTGGTCTCACTTATAAAATTAATAGTGAGAGATAACATTTTACTCTATTAATTGTGAAAAAAATGGAGAGAATCTATTTTCATAATTCTATACTATTAGATATAATTTCACACTATTAAAAATATTAATGATAGCTAATTATTAATTATAGGTGTTTGCTACGGTACGATGATAAATTAATACGTACCGATACGTTTAAAACGTAGACAAATAACAATAAACCATATGGAATTTATTTTCCACGTCAGCATTTAATTTTTTCTTTTTTAAATATATAATATATCATCACTTTTACTAAAACACCCTTTTAATTAAATAAAAATAAAAAATATTTATTTATTTAATTTTATAAAAAGACTTAAACATTCTTTCTTTATTTAATTAGACAAAAATATCCTTTTAAATTAATCAAATTTTAAAATTCAATTAATTCTAATTTTATTGTTTCAAATGATTGAAACAACAAAATAAAAATACATTAAAAAGACAAAAAATCAAAATTGTTCTTCATCTTTATTAAACATATTAAAAAAATAAAAAACTAAAATTGTTCTTCATGTGCATTCAGAAATCTTCTCGTTGAGGCCTCTGTCTGAAGGTTTCGTCTTCTTCATCTTCTTCTCTCCTCTTCCTATCTACTGAGATGCCCTAGCTAATTACCCAACCCAGCAACCTTAGCTCCACACAACGCTAAACGCGAACCCATCCCTCCCATCACCCTCGAGCTCCTCCTTCCTCTCTCCGTCATCGATCTCACTACCTCACCTCCGTCCATCTCCCGACGCCGTCGCCGAAACGAGCTTCGAAGCCACCGTCGTTATCGTGCAGCTCTGTTCCACCATCGTGCAGCTACTGTTTCAGCTTTGAAAGCATCGTCGCGCAGCTCGGTTCCATCGTCGCCGGGGTCGCCTCCTTTTTCCGTCGAGCAGCTCTGTTCCATCGTCGCCGGCGCTATCTCTGTTCCTTTTTCCTTCACGTGGAACACACTCATAAGAGCCTATGCTAGAACCGCAGATCAAAAACACAAGTCCATGGAACTTTACAGAGCAATGTTAATGATGGAACGAGAACAACAAAGTGCAGCGGTTATTCCTGATAATTACACATACCGTTTTGTATTAAAGGCATGTGCTTACTTGTTCTCTCTTTCTGAAGGGAAACAGGTAAATGCTCATGTATTGAAACTTGGGTTTGAATCGGATACTCATATTTGTAACAGTTTGATTCATTTTTATGCAACTTGTGGGTTTCTAGACTTGGCACACAAGGTGTTCGAGAAAATGTCCGAGAGAAGTGAGGTTTCATGGAACATCATGATTGACTCTTATGCAAGTGCTGGTGAGTATGACACTGCATTGAGAATGTTCTGTGAGATGCAGAGGATTCATGATCCTGACGGTTACACCATGCAAAGTGTGATTAGTTCCTGTACTGGATTGGGTGCTTTGTCTTTAGGTTTGTGGGCTCATGCTTATATCTTGAAAAGCAGTGACAAGAACATGATTGATGATGTTTTGGTTAACACTAGCTTGTGTGATTCCTTTAAGTAAACAAATTATATGACTCCTAAACGATTCTTAGGTTAACATACTTGTGGATGCTTCAGTATGCCAGATTTGTTACTAGGTCTATGCAATTCTCAAAACATTTTTTTCTTAACCTTTTGGCCTGTTCTTGGTTTGATTGATGTCTTAAACTTCTAATGACATTGTTGCAGAATGATCCTAAAGTCCTTAATTATTAACCAAGCTCTGAATGCTATCTAAAATACACCAACCAAAATATCTATAAATTGTTTTAAATTGATATAACTGATGTGAGTATGTGACGAATAAGCATTGCAAGTAAGACAAGTGCAACTAATATGTTCTAAATTCATGAACTCTTGGCTTCACTTGGGCCATTGTCATATTTAATTGAACACATAAAGCTTCTCTCTCTGGCTCTCTGATTTTGTCTCTTCTGTTTCTGTGGCAGGATATTATATGACAAGCGATATAATCTCTTCCATTATCCAGTCTCAGACGAAGATGCTCCTAACTATCACTCAATTATCCAGAACCCGATGGACACGGTAACCATGTTACAGCGTGTTGATAATGGCTGGCATATTACACGTTCTGCATTCCTGCAGGACATTGATCTTATTGTTTCCATTGCAAAGGTATGCATCCTGTGGCCTTTAACTTGGCTGGGTCCTATCCAATGTCCATTCTTGTGATGTGACATAGTTAAAAATGATTGAGAGTGCTTTATTATATGATATTTTGGTTAACAAAGTTAAATTTCTTGCCACTTTCTCATATAACTCAAGCTGTTTCATGAGTTGTAAAGGTTCTTTAAATGATTAAGGCTCAAATATTTATTTATCATCACATCACTTGTACTGGTTTAGGCTTATAAACAATGCTTGCCTGTTTCCTTGCATATTAAGAATCTCAAACTTATTTTTTAGCCAAAATATACATATATTAAGGCACTAATTTTTTGTACTAGAATCTCATTGACAACATCAAATATGAGTTTTCTTTGCATTTCTTCAAGATTATTTATCCTAAGAATCTTCCCAGCATTGTGCTTCATATTGAACTGCAGCTTGTTTGTCTTCATAGTTCAAGTGCAAAGAACAACTTTGGGTTTATCAGGTGACCTGGTGAATGAACTGCCTGGATTAAGCTGGGGCTACTGAGCAGCCCTGATGCGAGCAATATTTCTACTATGTATTTACGGTCAGAATCTTTTCTCTCTCTGCAATTGGTGAATTTCTCGCTATTATCGTCATTTTGCCAAAGAACTTTATCCAAATTCTGAGTTTGAAGGTCATCATCACTGGTTCCATTGCTGAAGTTGGCCTTTGTGTTATTGAATGAAAGAGGAAGGTCCAATGCATGCCCTATGTTATCAGGAGTGGCTAAAGCTTCATCTGTAGAAATATAAATATGAAAGAGTTAAAATGTAATCCAAACTCCTTTCCTATAGATGATTTTATGTGAATATCACAAAAACTTAAGTGTAGAATATACCTAAATCTTTTGAGATTTCTGTCTTCTTTTTTATTGGAGAAGGTGGGTCTTCACTGTAAAATTGCAGATCAAGAACAGAAACTGGACTTTGTTGTTCTGAAGTAACTGTTATCATGGCCATAGCACTTTCCTTGCTTAGCTCCTTTGTAGCAGTCTGATCAATGAAAGAATATTAAACCTAGTACTTTATGCTTATGGGCAACCATTGTATAATGGGAGGAAGAAATACTTACATTTTGATTCATGTGAGTCACCTGTTGAATGGAAATGTTGTTGTTGCTTTCAGAATGATCAGCTTGGGTGCCCTCTATGTCACGGTGAGAATCCATGCTTCTGTTGCTGTCAACATTGGAGGAAATAACATCAACTTGATGCTTAAAGTTCCTCTTTTGACACCGGATCTTGCTGAAGCCTTCATTTCTTTGCTGCAAGGTACAAACTTTTTGCTTTAGACCAGCCCGGCTTTTGGAGTGTTACCGGTTCAAAACGAAAGGCCTCCAAACGCCGTCGTTTTTATTTCTTCATTAAAAAAAAAAAAAAACAGATTCAGAAATCAAAAACCCCTCTTCGATAGATACCCTTTGGCCCTTTCTCCCTCTGAAAACTTGGAAAGAAGTATAGAACTCAAAAACCCAACCCTAAACCCTGAGCGTTCGGTTAGAGAAAATTCGGCATTCATGTCAATCCTTGATGCCCGCCCGGTAAATTGTTGTACTATTTGTTATGATTCATTTGGCTCTTGGTGTGGCTAGGACATGTTGCTCAGTCATTGAACTTCCTATGCACTTTACCAGATTGAATCCGCACTTCCAACCTTGGCAAGGCCGATTATGTCTTTAGATCAAAATGAAGATGCTATTGTGGGATCTCTCAAGCAGAGCCTGGTTAGTTGCTGTTTTTGGTCCTGTTATGGTTATTTTATGAATTATGATTGTGTATTATGATTTTCAAAGAATAAGATTCACTACCAGTTCTTGAATCAATAATTTATATGACTGTTATTTTTCTCTTAGAATTTTCTGGTATATGTGACAAATTTTTTGCTATATTGGCAATTTCAGTAATATTTTTGTTTTACAGTCCTTCAGTTCATCCTATCTGTGTCATATTGTGGGACAATGGAGTATTGATTAGAGTTAGCAGTAGGAAAAGGGATTTCAGTTTACAAAAGGAATATTAGTAATACATGTTCTAATTGTTTCATAGGGTTATAATTTTAAAAAATGACTACAACATTGGCATTAGATGTGTTTATAATTCTTATCAAATTTTGTGCTCGCTATTTCAGAGGCAAGTAGAAACTCTTGGAGCCCAAAGGGCTGGTCTTGAAGACATGCTTAAAGAGATGAAAAGAAAGGTACACCTGATTAGGATGCTTCTTGTGGAATTTTTTCCATCCTATGTAATCCGTGATTCATGAATCTATAACATGTACTATTTATCTTTGCTTGTATTTCTAAAAATATCTTCAGGATGATATATTACCAAAGTTGATGACATCCACTGGCTCTCATGAGGATCTCTTTAAGAAGGAAATAGCAAAATATGACCATATTTGTGAAGAAATAGCTCAAATATTGAGGCACAGGAGCAACTGTTGATGCAGATCCAGGTATTGCATTATGTGCGCTCGCTTAAAAAGAATTGATGCATATTAGAACTTTCTAAGAGAAATATTTCCCAAACTGTCTTGGTGGTTTTTTTTTTAATACAAAATTCTCTGGGGTTCCTTTTTTACTTACTACATTGATTATTGTGAGCAAGCAACAATCTTCAATCATGTGATTCTAACAACCGTTTGCTTCTGTTTACAGGCTCAGAATGATGAATTCTCGGCTCTCTTCAATCTTGAAGACTATAAAGGTATATCTATTTGGTTGTTCTCCTCAATATTGAATCTGATTTTAATGTACACAAAACTGAATATTAACCAGCAACAGAAAATTGTTTAAACTGATGCATTAATTAATGGACCTTCTTTTCTATTTCAGTGGTAATAGTTGAAATGGCTCTTATTATTTCATACAGAATGCTACCCTTTCTTTTTTTTTTTTGGTGTAGTCACCCTACTTGTCTGATGGTTGATCTTTTCATGGTTTCCTTATAATATCTCAGCTTCACGTGAAAAATGCTATAAGCAGATTGAAGCTGCCATAGCCAAGTTTCGAGAGATAAAAGACAACATTAATGAAGGGTTAAAATTCTATGTTACTCTGCAGGTTAGAACTTATCAACTATGTGTTGATTGAATTCTATTATGCAAGAAATTATCTGAGTATGATTAAATATATGGTTGAAAACAAGTACTTGCTATTTATGCAAATTTCTGTTCGATAGGATGCGCTCACAAATGTAAAGCAGTAGAGCAATGACTTCGTAATGACAAGGAACATCCAGTGCAGAGAAATGATTGAAGATGTTCAAAGACAAGTGGCTGGTCTGAGTTTCCAAGATAAAAACTCAGGTGCTTTTAGTAGTAGCTACCCACCAGTTGGAAGCCAAAACCAAAGACCCAGTACACAACAAACAGATCCTCGTCCCCAAACACCTTATTATCAACCACCTGAGCAGCCTCCGGTTTCTTCCTACGGACATCCCCCTCCCTCATATGGTTCAGTAGCGCATCAGCCTCCACCTCCATACCACATTCCACCAACATCTGCCGCTCCATACCAACCCCATCAGGTTCATCAGCAGGCACCAGCAGAGTATGGCCAACCTGCATATCCTGGATGGCATGGTCCATACTATAATGCGCCGGCTCAGCAACCTGGTTCTGTTCCCAGGCCTCCATATACCGTTCCATCTCCATACCCTCCACCTCATCAAGGTGGATACTATAAGCAGCAATAGTGTTATCCAACCGTCTTCTATAATAAGAGAGATTATTCTTTCCGTCAGCTATCTCCTCAACAAATTGGATTTAGATATAACTGTTATCTTGAAGCTTTAGACCAGCGTGGAGAATTGGTATGTACTTTTTGGGTCGTTTCTGGATTTGTATTTTGTTAGTTTGCATTGTCATTGGTTTGTGAATAGTTTATACAAAAAATGTTGTAAGTACAGTTGGTTTATTTCCAATTTTCTACTTTATGCAGAGTGGGGTTCCCCCATTTATACATGCCAACTCGTCAGAAAACATATACTTGTATCACTACATATTCAAAGATTTCTTACCCTCTTTTATGGTGATGAGTAGTATCATGTTCGGGATTGTTTGTCTCTAAAAGAATGTACTATGTGGATTGTCCCTTGTGAACTTTTATGTTGTATATTTCCGTAAACTCAACAAAGGAAATTGTTGGATCGTAAGAAGCACAAGAAATACAAGGGAATTAAAAAAGAAATTATGTTGTTAAGGCCTAAGGGGAACATCTTATTTGAACCATGTTTAATAAAAAATTCATCTGGTTCTTGAGGTTAAAGAAAACTTGTGCGCGTCAAGCCATGAATATTTTGGTACTTGTGGATAGTCAAATATTTGTTTCTATCCTATTTGTTTCTGAGTGCCAAATTCTTGGCGAAAACGGAGATGAAATTTATGCATGTGTCAAATTTTAAATGGAGACACAATGCAGACATAAGACTTTAATCAAAAGTCCATAGCCAATGGATTGAGATTCTTTGTCCCTATTTTCTATCCCTTTCCATTTTCTCCACTCATAATTTGACACCCCAAGAACACAGTTTAGAAATCTCAAAATTGATGAGAACTATTAGGTGTAACATTTCTTCCAAGAGTAAAAGGAAATATACTATGATGCTAACAGAACCGTGAATCAGTGATGATAATAACATTATATTCCTTGGGCATAGATAAAATTGAGAAGAAAAAGGATGGGAGATATAAGGTTTTAGAAAGTTATGCCAATCTATGCCCGTAGCATTAAAACCACTTGTAAAATGTATACAGATACCCGCTAAAAATCACAACAACAGAGATTATAGTTATCATTCACTTCTCAAGCACCATAACTTCTTCCCTAGACGCAGATCCCATGACTTTGAATAACCATTAATTAATATTATTACAATACAATCGAGCATTCTCTTGGCAAATCGATGCGAAGCCTTGTATAGGAGCCAGTGAAATAAGCAAGCAGATAACATGAAATAACAAAGAAGACTTAAAGACCCGTATCAATGAGATAATCACCCAGCCTTTCAACAATCATGTTGCACTGCCCTGGAGTCATCAGCTCATCGTAGATTCCGATGATCAACGCCTGATTCGTCTTCTTAATGGTAACACCACCAAGACCCTGCATGACAAGGACAAGTTGAGATTTTAACAACCAATGGCCAAAACCAGCATCAAGGTAACAACGGTATGGACATGGTGCAGCAATGAGTTTTACGCTGATGCTGATTCATTGTGAGCTATGGCCTAAAGCAGTCACATACCACAATTTGAATCCATGATTACATCATAAATTTACTCAATCAGATTAGCAGATTCACATTATCATAGATTGTTGTATTTTCTTTGATGAACTTGTGCAATCAAAATTCAAGCTATAATTAGAAACAGTCAGTACCTTCTTCCCTCGAATGACAGCGCTGGGTTCACTTTGTATAACCATATATTTGGTGCCACCGAGGTACAACCCGGTGGGGGCAAGCGATCAAGGCTCAGCAAAGTCGTTCATGATAGCAGTAATTTCCTCAGGCTTGAACTGCACAACACAAAAGACCAATCAAGAACAGATCAACTAAAACTATTTCAGATTGCAAGGATCACTTGACTTGTGCTATGAACCAAACACACTTGAAATCCCCAGCCACATGTTACTTGCACAAGTGATGTGAATATCCGATTTCATATATAACAATAACGAGTGTATGATTGATCTTATGTTGTTACATACTAATAAAAAGGAATGCATCTCATATCAGATAATCACATAGTCCAAACTCCAAGTCATTCCTAATGACTCTCTCCAAGCTTTAATTTATAGCATAAATTGCACTTAACAAGTGAAACATTAAGAAACTGAAAAATTAATCAATTAGCTCCAGTTGATAAAACTAAACAGCTATGGTTAAAGCGTGAATGTATCAAATTAACACCAAAACCATAGGATATGTCAGTATGTCACATGCAAATCAAATCTGATAAATCGGAGGAAAATTAACTAAAAAAAAAAGAACAGATGAATCTGGAAAACAAAGCACTAAGAAAGAAGGAGAGTTTTGGAGAGAGAAATTGAGAAGTATTAAAGATAACCTGAGGGAAATTAGAGCTCTGAGCCCAAACACTGCCGTCTTGGCCGACGATTGCGGCGGAGGAGAGGTGGTTGCCTTCAATTTCGCAGAGAAGGTGGTCATCGACGTAGGTTTGCCACGACGGCAACCGGCGAGACGACGGCAAGCGGTGATCCGACGGCGAACTGCTCCAAGCCACGAACAGAGAAGCCAGCGAGAATGGGTACGACGTGCCGAGCTACCTGGTTTCGGACAGGGGAAGAGGAAGAAGCGGAAGCGCTGAGAACCCGGAGACAGCGGCCGGGCTAGGGTTTTGTCGCTTTGGTTTGGGTCTTTAACTGCTTTTCTTTAGAGGGGGCACCAATAATCAAGAGTTAAAGAGAATTGGAGAAGATGAAGAACAATTTTGATTTTTTGTTTTTTTAATATGTTTTTGTTTTGTTGTTTTAATTATTTAAAATTATAAAATTAAGATTAATTGTTAAATGAATTCTAAAATTTGATTAATTTAAAAGGATATTTTTATCTAATCAAATAAAGTAAGTAAGGATGTTTAAGTCTTTTTATAAAATTAAATAAATAAATATTTTTTATTTTTATTTAATTAAAAGGGTGTTTTAGTAAAAGTGGTGATATATTATATATTTAAAAAAGAAAAAATTAAATGCTGACGTGGAAAATAAATTCCACATGACTTATTGTTATTTGTCCACATTTTAAACGTATCGGTACGTATTAATTTATCATCGTACCGTAGCAAACACCTTAATTATAAATCACAAAATCTCTAGACTCCTAACATTTTTTTTAGTAAATAATTTAGACTCAATAAAAAATCAAGAGTTTTAGATAAATTTAAATAAGAAATACCTCAGTTGATGGAATATTTGTGGGAGAAAATAATAACTTAAAACATTACTTATAGAGCCTTTATGGTACGTAATGGGTAGTTACTTCCCTTATTACATGAAAAATTATTTCATGAAAATTACTGATATGTAAGTAATATCTCGAATAATGGTAGAGAACAGTAACTTGCTCTCGGATTCGGATCGGTTACGAATTGTGATATCCCTGAATAAGTTGGATAGACTCACCCATGTCTTTAGTATTTTTAAGTGACTTTGGTCTGACCTTTCTTCTACACCCTGACCTTAATTATTTGGGTCATAGACTCATAGTACGAAGAATTACATTTCTCTTTTTTGTTTTCAAATATTTTGTTTTTTTTTTTTCTTTTTGGGTCATCAAATATTTTGTTTTCATCATGCATTGATTGATTTTTTTGTTGGTATGGGTGTCATTTGTCTTATTTTATTTGGTCTAATTTTGTTTTTCGTCATTAGTCTGAGTTTACTACAATCCTTTTTAATCTTTTGGACCTTGGGTAAATCCTTTTTGGGCCTAAAATACTTCAGTTATTGTTTTGGGTCAAAGTAATCTAGATTTAAGAGCCCATTTTTTTTAATTTGGCCCATGAACTGTTTTCATAGCCCATATAGAATTTAAGACTCCCTTTTCGGCTTTGCATTTAAGACATATATGCTAAGACCAAAAATAAAAAGCACATATATCATGTTGAGAAAACGACCAAAAGTCTATATTGGGCAATAGTTAACTATTCAATTTTTTTAGCCGTTACCCCTTTCTCTTGGTCACAAAATAGGAGCAGTTGTGTACAAAAAAAAAAAAAAAAAAACATAGGACCAGTTGTCTTTGTCTGGGTCCCTGTATCCGGTATTATGTAAATGGTTCTACTCCCAATCTTATTTATATTAATGAATACTATCTTTGAAAACAAGAGAGTAACGAGTGATGAAGACTCTTATATAGTTATTTTTACATGAAATTAATAGTTAAATATTATAAATAATTTAATAATTTTAATTAAATTATTATTTAAAAATTATAAATTATTAATTTTACATAAAAATAACTATATGTAAATTTTTATTATTTATTGTAATTATTTGATAAATCCATTACATAGTATTAGATAAAATTTGAAATAAAATTTATATATTTTAGATAAGTTTATAATTAGATGATTGCTGTTTAAAAAAAAAGGTACGATTTTTTTAATAGTAAGCACATAATTACAAATTAAATTATATTGTCATATTTCAAAGTAAAATTTTTTATTTAAATTAAAGAAAGCTCCAATTTTTCGTTTTCTGTAATTATAAAGAGTATAGATTAAGAATTTTTTATTTGGTGAAAATTGTTTTATAATTATGTGATATGAATTTAAATATACATTGAACTAAATAAATATAATGTATTCAATTTAAAAAATTTATAAGATTAAATATGTTATCTTTAATGTATTATTCATTTAAGATCATAAAAAAAGAGTATGCTCGTTTTAATTCCTAATCATTTGGACGAATTACTAAGCGCCTCCAGCAATTAAAAATTACTCCAGTGATTCTCACCCACCTAAAACAATGGTCTTTGTATTCCTAGCAACCGATTGAGAAAGGGTAGAGTGTTGACGTGTCAGTGAATTTTTCACGTAGAATTTTGTTCTTCCAAAATTATGACAAATCGACCCTAGAAAAAAATCCAAACCAACAACGTAAAGAACAAAATTCCAACAGAATAATGTACAACGATTTCATTGGTTTTTGTTTCCCAGGCATGGAAGGTGCGTGATCCATCAAATTTAGTTGAGACATTTTTACAAACACCCTAGTTACACGATGAAGGGGGGACAGTGCTGAGGACGACGGAAAGATGCGGAACACGATGAAGGCAAAAAGAACGACGGCACTCTAAAACTGAAAAGGAAATTCTCAAATAAATTGGCAGTAGACGTGGGTTCTGTAAAAAGGAAAGAGAAAGAGAGGTTGATGACAGTGGATTCTATGAAAAGGGAAGAGAAAGCCAATGGATAGGAATTATTGTTGAGGTTGATGACCGTGGGTAGAGATCGTTGACGACGGCAGTAAATTCTGTGAAAAGAAAAGAGAACGAGAGCAGAGAGTGTATTAGTGGGTTTAGTCACTGAGTGAAGATAACAAATTTAGGATTATCTAAATGAATTTTAAAAATATTTATGGTAAAAATAAAAATTTAATAATTATTATTAAACCCCATTTAGGATCTATTTATAAATTATTTATTGTACTTATTATAAAAACTCAAAACACTTGAGCTTATTAAAGACAGATGCATGGACATTTACTCTAAAAAACAAAATATGAATAGAAAAAAAATTAAACTTTTATGTGCACTTAATTTAACTTTTTTATTTGCTCTTCAAATACTTGCAAGAAAATAAAAAACTCTAGTTATCAATTATATATGACTTATTAGCCTTCCAGTGAACATTGATCCAACATGTGCCAACTATAATTGTCATTTCAACTGAAGATATTCAACAAATACACCATCATTGGGTGCAGTATGATTGGCTTTGACCACTTTTTCTTCTAACGAACACATCACCTTTGACTCCCTCACTTGCCTTTGTTTATTTGATTTTTTTTTTTATGTGACTTCTTATTCTGTACCAATAAACTTAGTGGAATGCCTTTTAATGAAATTTTGTACCCGTGACATGAATTGAGAGACCCTTTTCACAATTTCACTAAGATTACTTTCTGCTAGTTACCATCCTCTCACGCATATTGGCTACTAGTAACTGACAGACATTATCTATTTTAATTTTTGGCCAATGCTACGGTGAGGAAGCAATTTTTTTTCCTCACCTGTTGAACGTATGTGGGTAAGCAATAAATTAACGCGTGTGATGTGTGTCTTGATGGAGGAGACAAGATCTGCAAACTATCAATATCTATGTTGCGTGTTAATAAAAAGGATTAATTAAGTAAAACTGATTAATAGTTAATATTGTTAATTAAGGGCATGGGCTTTTTTTTACTGGACTTCGAATATTTTTGTTATTTATTTAGTCTTTAGCTGATTGTTGCTAGTTTTGGTGAATGTGATCATTTATTTGTTTCATATGAAAATTAGGCTTGGAAAAAAAATAACTGAATGTAAATTAAAAATATGAATTTAGTTTGATAAAAAAAATTTCACACAGAACAATGTAAGAAATATTATTGAAATTAAAAATTAAATAGATTGAATTTAAATTAATAATTTAATGGGATTCAATTTGATAAAAATAAACGTACTGCTATTATTTTTATCGTATAATTAATTATGTTCATTCGTAAATAATTATTTATTTTTGTTTTGGAAATAATTATTTTTGTAATATACATAAGAAAAAAATCAAATTTTTTATCTTTATGATAATACAAATAGAGAGTTTTTATTATGTTAACATGACGCTCATACATTAAATTTAAAAATTATTTACTTAGGTGTTGTCACTAAAAATCTTTAAAATTTTATTTATAAATTATAAATTATTATTTTGTAGATTGTCACTTTTTGAATTTTTAAATATGCTTTATTAGGTTATTAGATATTTAATTTTTTATATTATTGAACTAATTTAAAAAATTATTTATAAATTATTTACGTAAATTGTTATTTTTTTAATTTTTAAATTATAGTTATATTTTATTTTTATTATATAATTATTACTCTTTTATTTAAAAAAACAAATAAATTATAATTTTTGAAGAAACTAAATTCACATAATAATTAATATGGATTTAAACCAACGTATCATTATACACAAACTTATGGAATCGTCAAGTATCTTATAACGGTGAATTATACTGTAAAGATATAAGTTTACAGATTTTTTTTATGGGATGAAAGAGAAATTAAAAAGGTAGGACTCACACTTTGAATAATAATAAAATAATAAAAAATAATTATAAAAAAAAATTATTTTCTCTCTCTATACCACTTCAATCTATATAGTAGAGTGCCCTTTTCTTTTTCTATACCACTTCAATCTATATAATAGAGTGCCCTTCCTATAATATGGATTTAGTATTGTGAGTTTTGACACTCTCAATGCTACTGAATTTGATTACACCTAATTGGTTGGTAAGTTTATTGTTTTAGAAAAAATAAATTCATTGATAAATTTATTTATTTCATCGATTTTTTTTTGCAAACTTATTCACAACAAACTCTTTTTATCATTTTAAGTTATTTGCTTAGGTTGTTACTTTTTTAAATTCTAAGTTATTTGCATTTTATTCTTTTAAATTATTATTTATTATTTATTTAGGTTGTTATTTTTTAATTTTAAGTTATTTGTTTAGGTTATTTTGCTTAGGTTGTTATTTTTTAAAGGTTTAATTACTTTGTTGGTCCCTATAGTTTCACCAAATTTTTAATTAGCTTCCTATACTTTTTTTTCCAATTAAGTCCCTACACTGTTTTTAATTTTGTAGTTACGTCATTTTCATGTTAAAAATATTAAAATTAACATAATATTTTTACCAAAATACATGCGGTCAAATATTAAATTAAATTTTTTATTATAAATATCTTCAATTTAAGAAAAAATATTCAGTTAACTCTAATATTTTTTACACTAGGAAGAACTTATTTTCAAAATTTATTTTTTGTGTAGGGACCAATTGAAAGAAAAAAAGTATAGGGACCTAATTAACAATTTGGTGAAACTATAGAGACCAACAAAATAATTAAACCTTTAAAAAATAACAACCTAAGCAAATAACTTAAAATTAAAAAATAACAACCGAAATAAATAATAAATAATAATTTAAAAGAATAAAATGCAAATAACTTAGAATTTAAAAAAGTAACAACCTAAGCAAATAACTTAAAATGATAAAAAGAGTTTGTTGTGAATAAGTTTGCAAAAAAAAAATCGATGAAATAAATAAATTTATCAATAAATTTATTTTTTCTAAAACAATAAACTTACCAACCAATTAGGTGTAATCAAATTCAGTAGCATTGAGAGTGTCAAAACTCACAATACTAAATCCATATTATAGGAAGGGCACTCTATTATATAGATTGAAGTGGTATAGAAAAAGAAAAGGGCACTCTACTATATAGATTGAAGTGGTATAGAGAGAGAAAATAATTTTTTTTATAATTATTTTTTATTATTTTATTGTTATTCAAAGTGTGAGTCCTACCTTTTTTAATTTCTCTTTCATCCCATAAAAAAAATCTGTAAACTTATATCTTTACAGTATAATTCACCATTATAAGATACTTGACGATTCCATAAGTTTGTGTATAATGATACGTTGGTTTAAATCCATATTAATTATTATGTGAATTTAGTTTCTTCAAAAATTATAATTTATTTGTTTTTTTAAATAAAAGAGTAATAATTATATAATAAAAATAAAATATAACTATAATTTAAAAATTAAAAAAATAACAATTTACGTAAATAATTTATAAATAATTTTTTAAATTAGTTCAATAATATAAAAAATTAAATATCTAATAACCTAATAAAGCATATTTAAAAATTCAAAAAGTGACAATCTAAAAAATAATAATTTATAATTTATAAATAAAATTTTAAAGATTTCTAGTGACAACACCTAAGTAAATAATTTTTAAATTTAATGTATGAGCGTCATGTTAACATAATAAAAACTCTCTATTTGTATTATCATAAAGATAAAAAATTTGATTTTTTTCTTATGTATATTACAAAAAATAATTATTTCCAAAACAAAAATAAATAATTATTTACGAATGAACATAATTAATTATACGATAAAAATAATAGCAGTACGTTTATTTTTATCAAATTGAATCCCATTAAATTATTAATTTAAATTCAATCTATTTAATTTTTAATTTCAATAATATTTCTTACATTGTTCTGTGTGAAATTTTTTTTATCAAACTAAATTCATATTTTTAATTTACATTCAGTTATTTTTTTTCCAAGCCTAATTTTCATATGAAACAAATAAATGATCACATTCACCAAAACTAGCAACAATCAGCTAAAGACCAAACAAATAACAAAAATATTCGAAGTCCAGTAAAAAAAGCCCATGCCCTTAATTAACAATATTAACTATTAATCAGTTTTACTTAATTAATCCTTTTTTATTAACACGCAACATAGATATTGATAGTTTGCAGATCTTGTCTCCTCCATCAAGACACACATCACACGCGTTAATTTTTCATTTGCGCACGTACGTTTCAACAGGTGAGGAAAAAAAATTGCTTCCTCACCGTAACACTACCCTTAATTTTTACCCTAAATTTGCTCTAATTTGGCCTGATTTATTTAATAAATAAATAAGACTAAAACTTCTTTTTCCAAGAAGAATAAGTTAAAATAACTAATTGCCGTTATTAAAATTTCATAGTGAGTCTAACAAATTATTATTATTATTATTATTATTATTATTATTATTATTATTATTATTATTATTATTACTACGAAGTTAACATTTTTTTATTAGAATAATACTCTATAACTAAGTTAATTATTCAACCAAGTCCAACTACATTAGTATAACCTAATTAACATTCATACGCTACTAAATACGCCTCTATATGTAACTGTCTTTTGACAGTTTTTTTTTTGGACTTTTTTTTAAATTATCTGTGTTTTTTTTCACTCGTGATTGCTCTTGTTTCTTCTTCTTCTCCTCTATTTTTTCTCTTTTATTATTGTTGTCGTCACCACCACGACGCTACCTCCTCCATCTTCTTCTCCTCCTCATCCTCTTCCTCTTTCTTTTCTCATTTGAATTTCTTTTATCTCTGCCTTCCTGTTTTTCCTCTTCCATCATCATTATCATCATTGTTATCGTTATCGTTATTGATATCATCCTCGTCTTCTTCTTATATGTATAATAGTTCAAATCCAAAATGCCCTAAAATTCTTTAATGATGATGACATACAAACAAATCCAGTTCAAACAAGTTCAGACCAAAATGCACCGAAATTAAATCTAGAATGCGCCAAAATTAAATACAAAATGCACTGAAGTTACTAAACGATAACTCAAAACTCATCCTCCTTCTCATTCTTCTTCTTCATTATTATCATCATCATCATCTTCTTCTTCTTCTCCTCTTCCTATTTTTTTTCTCATCTTTCTCCTTTGTCATCGTCGCCACCACTACCACCACACCACCACCTCCATCTCCTTCTCTTTTTCTCATTTGAATTTATTCGATCTCCTCCCCCTCCTCCTCCTCCTCCTCCACCGTCTTTATTATCATCATTATTATCGTTATTGTCATTATTGTTGTCTTTTTTATATGTATAACAATTTAAATCCAGAATGCATCGAAATTTCTTAATGATGATGACACAAAAACAAACTCAGTTTAAAACAAGTTAAAACCAGAATGCACCGAAATTAAATTGAGAATTCACTGAAATTAAATCTAGAATGCACCAAAATTCAAATCCAAAATACACCAAAATTCTCCTCCTCCTTCTTCTTCATCATTATCATCATCATCTTCTTCTTTTTTTGTTCATCATCTTCTTCTTACTTTACCCTCTCATCATTTTTTTGGTTTTACTCTCTTAATAAAAATAAATAAAAACAAATTAAAAAGAAAAAAAAATGCATAATGCTACAAAATCACTAGGAAGAGGATAAAAAAAAAAATGCGCAGCAATAACAACAGTAATGTTAGGTACCAGACAAATGACACAGCAAAAATTATAGAGATGAAAAATTAGAAATTTGTATAAAATATGGAAACAATTGAATAACTTTCTTTGAGAATTACAACTTCTCTCTATCACAAGGAGACTACAATAATATTCTCTCTTGACAAAAGAAGAACACACTTCTCTCTATCATATATAGGAAAAAATTACTCAAAAAAATATTATGTTATTCTATCTGGATGACTTGATTGAAATGAATTAAAGAAAAATTCAATTTATAGGTGAGTCTCTTCAATATGAACCATCCGTCAATTAGAGGTATATAATTCTTCTCTTTTTCAACCATTAAAATTCAAATGTTATAAATTAGGATTGTTTATTACCTTTCATTTTATTTAGTTATTATTTATTTATTTATTTTCTAAAATTAGCTTTACTAATTTTCACAATCTCCCACTTAAAGCTAATTTTGATAAATTTTCAAAATTCATGTTGTTCATGTATTCCATAGGTCGTATGAGGATCTGCACCATTCAAACTTTTTTGTGTTGATTGGTTTTGTCATTGCATCTGTTAGGTTATCTTTAGTGTGAATCTTCTGCATATCAAAACTTCCTTCTTTTATTACTTCCCAAACAAAGTGATATTGTACTTCAATGTGTTATTGATTGTGGCTGATGCTGGGTCAAAATCTGGTCTTTATAACTGAACAGCCAAATAATGATAAAAAAATTTCCAAGGACCCTCCATTAACGCGTGATCCAAGTCTTCAGAGTTAAAGAAATGAACGAGAAAAAATTCATTACCTAAGTCAATGACTTCCAAACTGTCTTGTTTAGCCCACATAACCTCTAGTCTCCTTCTAATAATATTTAGAGAAATTTTATGCCCCAGGAGTTTTACAATTAACAAGTTTCACCATTCTTCTCTAATCGCCCTCTTGATGTGCTCCCCTATTACCAAATTATACAGGCCATTAGGCATTTTTTTATTACCACTTCATCATCATATTCATCATTATCTTGTTCTGTTTCGTTAAGGTTAGACTCTCTCTCTCCATAGTGGGCTCAGTTCCTTCTCTATCCTCTTTCCCCCTTTCATCATATCCGCAAAAGAACGGGTGCCGCTAGCTGGGGCTGCAGAAGTTGTCACTAAGCAACCCTCCACAACAACTTCTCCTTGTATTTTACCTTGTGCCTGTTCCTCAATCATCCAGTCTTATATTCTTGGACATAGAACTCTGCTTTCCAAAAATACTTCTCTTCCGATAGTCCTTCTTCCTTTCTTCTGTGATCTACCCTTCTCCTCTTCTCTCGGACAGTTTTTTATGGAAAAACTCTAACAGAGCTTCTATTCACACTTATCTTCGGTATTAGATAGTGAGATCTTCTCTCTATACATTGTGAAGACGGGAGATACACTAAAAAGACAAAAACTAAAGTGGGGTCAAATTTATTAGAATTTAATTTTGATGCACTATCAGTGTAAAGTAATTTTACATGTGCATTCAATTAAATAATGCTATATCAGTAAGAGTAACTATCTTTCATATTAACTGTATAAATGATCATTCAAAAATAGATATAATTATACAATTGTATAAAACGTTTTATACGGTCAGTATATCAAATTTAAACTCATTTATTTATTCATTAAAAACAAGTAAATTTTTATCTCATACACTACATAAAACTTTATGAAATTTCAATGGAGACACTTGCCCCCACAATCTTCAACGTAAATCCGTAGCATTGCTCTATATGTCCGCTCTAAACCCAGTTGAAACAAAAACCTAATTAGCATAAACGGCTAAACCCGTCATAGTTGGTGGTGCATATTAAAATCCTCAAGTTATTACTTTTCTCTTTCTGTATCTTACTCCCATAGCGATACACTCATTAAGTCATTAGTCATTAATGAAGAGCCTAATTCTAACTTTTCAAATATGCATACATTGGTTACAAAGTTTGAGACACCGCTAGCTAGCATCATCAATAATTGGAACACAGAATTAAAATTGACATATGTAACAGATTGTGTTTTTGTTTTTTCCTCCTTCACAAGGAATATGCTTCATTTTAATGGGACAATTTGTGACATCTATAATTCCCTCAAACAGTTCAACGTTCAACATTTTGGACGTACAAGACAATGCATGTGTTCTTAACATATTATGAATATAGTTTTGATCTGAAAAAAAATCTGCATTGCTAGCTAGGTTGGTATAGGGTACATGAATTTATTATGCCAAACTGCCCACTTAATCCGGCGTTGATATCTATATATGCATGAAATAATCAAGACCACTAGCTTCCAAACACTATTTGAAATATAATAATGTCCTCAACTGTTAGGAATTTTTTATTTAAATTAAAAGTT
The DNA here is from genome assembly GCF_003086295.3 of Arachis hypogaea. NCBI lineage: Eukaryota > Viridiplantae > Streptophyta > Magnoliopsida > Fabales > Fabaceae > Arachis > Arachis hypogaea. The sequence goes on along the minus strand of NC_092051.1, from coordinate 145,312,595 downwards.
TATTATTTACAGAATTAAATCAGGAAACAAAAATTTACTAATGTATGCATTTAATATCGTTTTTGTAACGAGAAACTGAGAAAACAATATTTGTATGGTTTTGATGGCTATACCAGTAAACTATAATGTATTTTTTATTTTCTCTCTATTTTTACAGATAGAAAAAGTAAAAATAAATAAAAAAAATTATTGTTCCTCTCCGTTTAATGTTATCTGTCATATATTAAAATTGTATTGTGAAATAATAATAAAGTACCATTAATATGACAACAATTATGACAAGTCAAAATGATAAAAGATAAATTTTTAAATGCTCATGGAAAAGAAATTAAAAAGTGCTGCAAAATAAAAGTATGGCAAAAATTTTTAGTAGACATTCTCTTTTGTCTCTCATTTCGAGCTATAATTAAGCTAAATTACATGATAATTTTAGGGGTGAAAATGAGACGGATGGGAGCGGATTTTTGTCTTATTCGATTCTGTTTTGTCTACAGAAATTCGTATCGAACTCACCCTACTCTTACTTGCGAGTAGTAAAATGTTACTTAAATCCTAATTCTTCTTTGCGGGTATCTATTTCGCTCTTATCTGTCCCTATAATTATTAAAATCCAACAAATAAAATTAAATTTTAAAATTTATATAACCATCATTTACATACATAACATAAATTAAAATAAAAATTTAAATATAATACAATATTATTAATCATTTACTAATTATTTTATATATATTACATATACTATATATACGGGACAGATAGGGACGGATTTAACTTAAATCCGACCCCGTTCCGCCCAAAAATTTGTTCTGTTAAAACCTGTTCCGATACGGAGACAAATAATTACTCACCCTAAACGAGTAAAAATGGAGTAGATATTCGCGAGTTTGGATAATGTTGCCACCTAAATAATTTCAACCATAAAATTAATGATATGGAAGAATTTATGTAACATAACATATATTACTTAAGTATCAAAATAACTTCTGTAACATACATCACTTATTCTTTGTTTGACTAATTTGACCATGACCATAAAGGAGGAGTTTCTTATAAAGATCATCTCTCGCCATATTGGCTATAAACTCCACAAAATAATAAAGAGCCTTTATTTGTACAATGCGAACTCATTTATTTATTCAAGAGCAATGTTAGATTCAGCTAGTATTGACTAATTTTTTAAAATTACTTTAAATTTTAAATTTTAAATAATATTTTTTTATTTTAAATTCTAAATTTTAAATTTTTTTTAAAAAATAAAAATTTTTATAATTAAAAAAATAGACTAATATTGACTAACTAAAAATTATCATAGTTTTCTTTGTCTAAAGATTAATAACCATACTAGCTATGTTATTGCGTGATGCCGAATTTTCTATGAAGTTGCGATGATAAAAGCTATTTGCAGTTGAAGAATCAATATGCTGAATCAACAATGGAACGTCATCATCTGCTTAATCACCTCATAATAAGAGAAGGAATTCCATAAAACATTTTATTCTTACAACAGAAGATGTAGCAATTATCGGAGCCGCGAATATTGAATTTCATCACTGGTACAGAATATAATCTTGTATTCTTGTTGAAAAATCCTATTTTAAAACTATAACTTGAGTTCTGAAGTTATTTTACCGCAAAAGCTATTACTTCACGTAAAAAATAACTATATGTGAGTTTTCATTTAAATATTACATGTTCCAAATTCTAATGATATAACCATTCTGAATAAATTCAAAAGAAGTTTAAAATTACATCAATAAAATTAAACAGAAAAGTAAAGAAACATTATTAAATTATAAAAGATTTGAAATACTAAATCCTCTTTTTCTCCAACTCATGATCATTAGTATGTATTCTTCAATTATCCGTGTAAAAGTAAAACTAGGTTCTTTTTTCCACTAAATAAAAAAATAGGATTTATTTGAGAATAAATGCACTCTCTAGTAGTATTTTATAGGGTTAAATATGAGAATAACGTTGAGTTACTTCTGAAATATTTGAAGTATAAATAAATAGGATAAAAAAATTAGAGACAATATTAATATTTATATCCCAAATATTTAGATAAAAATGATACTTCATGATCTTTTTGTAAATAAATAAATATTCTAAAAATATTATCTCTTTCTCAAGTTAATGGTCTTTTTAGCTATGCACAGTTATTAAAATAATTATTATAAAATATTTATTTCAAAAGTCTAAATTAATAAATAGAAAATATAAATAATTATATAATTTATATATCTCTTCATGCAAAAAACTTCTTTTTTTTTGAATTTGTGTCAAATTTACATACAACTATTTTTTTCCCTTTCATTTTCGCATATGATTACTACAATATTTTTCTTCTACTTATGTTATATTCCTTCTACTATTAATCTATTTTCTATTTCTATATTTTTTAATGGGATAAATAATTTAATTAAACCATTTAAAAAAATTAAAACATAAGAGTTTATATTAAAAATAATTTATAAATAAATTATTTATTTTGCATTTAATTTTTTTAGTCACAAATAAAAGTATTTATTTTAAAAAGAGAATGACAAAAAAAATTATTATAAAAGAAATCACTTCATTTATTTTTTCTATAAATATTTTAAATAATTTTTTAAAAATTACAAGTTAATTTTAAAAATTATATCGACCAAATATATAAATATTATAATTTTTTATACGCTAAAAATAAAAAAAATCATTTATAAACCAATTCAAAATGATTGGCTCATAATCCAATTATACTGATTACATAAGCTTACTCAATTTTACCATCAAAAGTCAAAACTAATTATTAGTATTAACTTACACAGTACTTGTCCCTCCTCTTATTCACCAGAAGGTAAATGTTTCTAGTTAATCAACAGGATTTGCTAGCACAAAAGAGGAAATTCCACAACAATAATGCTTTAATTTTTTTTTTTTCTATCTATATTTATATGGGGAGTTAATAATTTGACTCGGTTATATAATTGTTGGACATGACATCAGCATAAAATGAGGAATGTGACGGGGGGACACACAATAGGACTCAAGATTTTCAAACTTCTAATGATGAAAGACCTCATCAATTATATATATACGCCACGATATAAATAACCAACCTTTTTTCTTATAGCTGATTCAAAAGTTATAGCAAACTGGTAGATGAAAGATGTCAATGATTTGCAGCTTGGATAAGTTCCGATGAAATGGTTGAGAAAGACACGTGCAATGCGGTGACACAGAGAAAGAGAGAGGCGCGGCGGAACTAGGGCTACAGACGGCAGAAACAGAAAAGGAGATGTTGTGCTTGAGGGAGAGAGAGCAAACAACGAGCTTCAGAGAGCGCGAAAGAGAGAGGCGTGGTGAAGCTAGGACTACCGGCAGCAGAAATAGAGAAGATGTTGCGCTTGAGAGAGAGAGAGAGAGAGAGAGAGAGAGAGAGAGAGAGAGAGAGAGAGAGAGAGAGAGAAAGAGCAAGCAGCGATCTTTAGAGAAAGCGTGGAGGCACGTGGAGGCGCGTGCGACGCAAAGGAAGATAATATAAGAGAGAGGCGTGGCGGAGCTAGGGCTGCCGGAAGAAAGCGCAAACGAAACTGTCGGAAAGGTGTTATGAAGTTATAATTTCTTAATATATTTATGGGCAATGCATATAATTGATCATAATCACATTAGCTATTTCATATTATATGACTTATATAGGTGATCTCATTTATAGTTATAAATGCTATAATGGAATAAGTCATTCTTACTTTTAATTTGGAATTAAATGAGAATAAAACTAGAGATACTATTTTATTTGGGTTTTAGGGTTTAATGGTGTCATACTCAAATATAAATAATGACTTTAGAATTTTGGTCTCCAACATATCAAAGTTGCCTCTGTAACTCTTTTTCCATTAGAGGAGTTGGAATTTAGCCCTATTAAGAATAAAAAAGGCTTTGGTTGAGGAAGATTAAAGAACCAATAAAGTATTTAGTTTGTTTTTACTCTGGCTTATAATCTCATAAAGGTATTAAAGTTGGACCAATTAGAAATAAGCATGAGATCATTTTTCATGTAATTTCTGAATTTTCTCATTCAAATATGATCTATATCGTTGAGTATATTACTATGGTAATCATCGTTATTTTGTCACGACATTAATGTAACAAAAGCTGCGATAATTCCATAACTGATATTTGAGATGGACCAGATTGTTAAAGTAATAAGGGAATTAAAATAGCATTCAGATGTGCGCATAAAGTTTATAAGATTTGATTAATTATGTTAGAAAAATATATATGTATAACCCATGTAGAAAACTGTTAGAAAATTATAATTTCTTAATCTATTTATGGGAAATACATATAATTGATCATAATCACATAATCACATTAGCTATTTCATATTATATGACTTATATAGATGATCTCATTTATTATTATAAATGCTAATGGAATAAATCATTATTACTTCTGATTTGAAATTAAGTGAGAATAAAACTAGAGAATAAAGAATGTTATATTTTGTATTTCTTGATTGATAAATTATAAAGGTAAAAGCTAAATATATATAGCACATTTTCTATAAAAGATAAGAACAAATAAAGATAAAAAATAAAGACAAGATAAGATAAAATAATAAAAACTAAATTTGTGGTGAAATTTATATATTCTGTTGGGTTAAATTTATGGACTGGTACGAGACTTTTTTATTATTATCATGGACTAATGTAAAAAAGTGGTTTAATACTAATTGAATATTTTGGCTTAAATATTATTCTTTTCACATTATAATAGTTTTCATTGTTTTAATTTGTTGTTTGTATATTAATAATAAAAAATACAAAATTTAAAATAAATTATTTATCGCACTATCTTTATTTAAAAACAAGTTATATAGTACCAATACTTATTATTTATCATATTAAATATATGGTTTAAAAAATAAAAAAGATTTAATCATCACTACGGCACAACTAACATATTGTGGCAGTTATAGAGGCTATTGTAGCAGTTTTGAACAGTCACTAAACGGTTCAGTGGCGCTTGGTTTTAAGAAATTACAAATATATTTTGATTTATTTTAAGTTATAGTTATTTTACTATGAAGCTAAGGTGTGGGTTTATGACATTACAGATTTACTGCATGTGAAACCAAAGATTGGTTTTAAGCTGTTGTTATACATGACAGTATATTAGACGGGAGGTTGTACTACTATACAACGCTTATTACCAACGGCGCGATCAGTTTGGCTCATTAGCCATGGCTGAGCCGTCGCCCGGTAAAATCTTGGGCTGTAATATTAAAATTTTATTTTATTTTTCAAGCATTATAATTTTTAAAAAAATTAAGAGTGATATTTGAACACGAGACTTCTAAGTGAGGATAAAAATGAAGAAAGATTATATCATTTGAGTTATAACTCGTTGTATTTATCAAGGGTTTGACCATCACAATTATTTTATTTTTAACAGCAATAAAAATAATTGTTCATATATTTACCAAAAAGTGAATATTAGTCATTTTATGTTTTATTGCTAAAAGATTTTAGTGATAATTATACAATTGCTAATAAATACTTTTTTATTGGCTACAAAAAATATATAATTATTATTATAACATATATTAATAACAATAATAAGTATATAATTATTATAAAAATATAAATTAAATAAAATATACAATAACTATTATATTATTACCACTAAAAATTATTTTTATTGTAATGGTAGTTGTCAAATAGTGCATATGTCCTTAATGATAGATAATATATGGGTTTTATTGTACTGAATTTTTTGTTTGTTTATTATTTATTTAGTAATTAATAAATTTGTTATTATTTGGTTCTATAAGTTATTTAAATATTTGGTTATAATAAAATTAAGGTGCCGAGAAAAACAACATCTAAACCATTACTGATGAACTTTTACAATTAAAATTTATTAATTATTATTACCGACGCTAATTATTTTTATCGACGATCCAAGCGTCGCTAATAATAATGATAACAGTAATATTACATTTTTACCGATGACATCATAGCGTCGGGAAAAATGGTTAAATTTTATCAATGAGACTTTGACACACATTTTTATTAATTATCGACGCTTTAGCCGTGGATTGGTCCGTCGGTAAAACTGAAAGTTGTTGATGATGTTATGTTAATAAGAAAAGTCGATGTTAATATGTTATATTGTATAAAATGCATAGAATATTACGTGTCATATAATTTAAATCTTGGAAAAGGTTAATATATTTATTTATTTGTTTATTTTACTGATAGAATAATTTTTGGAGAAGTAACATGTGATATTTTACCCAAGATTTTATATTATCAATCCAAACTTTCAATGTTAAAGGATCGGAGGAACTACATGCATGTAATAATGTACTCTTATATATTATCATGTATGCATTGTTTAGATATATTTATACAATTAGATTTTATTCTATATATTAAATGTAATACCTAAACATTTTATATATCCTTTAGTTTATTCTTAAGTTGCTATACTATAATGATAAAATAAAAAAAAAATGGGAATAAAGTTGATTAGATGTGCATAATGTAGGAGTTGGGTGACATTTTGTCTTAGTCATGATTGCTAAGGATAAGAATTGCCGGTGTATGTGACAGGAATCAAGAATTACCTAATTTTATTTTCTCATTTCATGAATTGAACCCAATCAATAGGATCTCTCTAGAGAAATTAAATAATGTGATTTATCGATAATGACTAAGGAACCAACAAACTTTGAACTAATTAATGCCATTCAACTAAACTAAACTAAATTAGTCAAAAAAGTTCCATGCAAGGGGATTTTTGAACAAAACACTGAAATAGTACGAAACTGAAATGGTAAACAATAAATAAATAAATTAAATAAATAGTTTAATAAATAATTAACTTTCATGCATACACATTACACAACACTACCATCTCAAAATAAAGATTAATCATTTTCATCTACGTAGATCATGCACCAAATTAAATGGAAGATTAAAAAACGAAATCATTACGTACACTAACATTTATATATATACATAACTTAAATTTATAGAATAAAAATATGAAAGTTATCGCACTAGGTAACCTTGTAATTACTAATTAGCATGAAAACGACATATATATTCACTTCTAAAAACGCATATTATAACTTTTAGGTCTTAAACGGATATAATTACCTAAGCATGGAGAAAAAAGGGATATACCCGTTTTGAGCAAACAAACGATGATAGCGATGTTAATACTTAATAATGACTCTTGCAATTTTATCGTGTGTATTTTCTCACACAAGAAAAACTGTACTTTATAATGAAAATAATTTAAAATAATAAACTCAGTTTAAATAATAAGTACTGATACATACTTAAAAAGTATAATGACCATTTCTAGCAAAATTATGGTAATTTTTAATTAGAAGTTGAAATTTTGAGGAAAATAAATATAAACAATCGGATATTTTTGTCTTTTCAAAACACTAAAAGTTGAATTTATTTTTTATATAATTTTGTTGACAATTAATAAAAGCTCATCAATTGACTCGAAAGACGACTGAAAAAAGCTTAAACAATTATTCTCTTAAATTTTTAGGTAATGAAAATAATTTCTATTAACTTATAATGTATTAAGTAGAGTTTTTATTTTCCCCTTTCAAAACAGATAACTTGTAAAATGACGCAACTTTAACGAATTTTTTATATGCATGTTAAAGTATTAAAAAAGACATTATAAGGACTAAGAAACAGTTGTGTGAGAATCAAGAGAGATTTGAGGGCATAAAATTCTACAATCTTTGACATAAAGGGCAGAGCAAGTTTTCTAAAAACTCGTGCCCCTTTGACAAACAAATACTCCTTGCTTAAACAAATTGAACATGTCATGATCATATAGAAACACAGGGCAAGAGAAAAACATAAAAAATTTTACAGATTGCAACATGATTTGGGATTTGGGATTAACGGAAGAACTAAAATAAGCACTACCGATGCAAATCATACTCAATTGTTTTATCTACTAAGAATATTTTTTATGTATTTATTTTATGGCGTATATTAATTTAAAAAATATTTTTATATTACCGAATGAAATATAAAAAAATAAAGTATCGTTTTTATTCCTAATATTTGGGGTAAGTCTAAAATTATCCCTAACGATTTAATCGTCCTATTTAAGTATCTAACATTTCAAAATTGACTCAATGTTAATATGTTAATATAAAAATATAAAAAAATTTATTTAAAATGAAAGTAATGTGATTAAATATAATTTACTTAGATATGATTAAAAAATAATTGAATATTATGTATAGTAAAAAATTGATATTATCGAAGGATAAAATTAAAATTTATTTCTATTTATTGTTTTTGTCCCCAATGTTTTCATTCTATTTAAGTCTCTAACGTTTTAAAATCGTCTTAATTTTGTCCCGCCGTCAATTCTGTTAACGGATTTCTAACAGTAGGACAACATTGAACTAATTTTGAAACGTTAAGGACTTAAATAGGACAATTGAAACGTTAGGGATAACTTTAGAACTTACTCCAAACTCAATATAAAATTTACACTATACAAATCTCATGATATGAAAATATATGAATTTAATATACGAGATAAAATAAATAGAAATAACACAGGTTGATTAGTGATTACTAAATTAAATATCTTGATGTGAAAAAACAGAACAAAGTTCAATAGAGCCATAATGAAGAAGCTCCTCAATCATTTGGTCAATGTGATGTTCTTCAAGTGGCTTGAACTGTGGACCAATTTGGTCCATACCCTTAACTTTCTTGACAACCCAATTGGCCTCTGAATCTTGTTTCACCTCTTCCTCCTCCTCATCATGTGTTCTCTTTTTTGATGACACAATTGAATCACCCTTTTCACTAATTTGCACTTTGGAGTAGTTACTATTAGTGCTATTATTATTATTATGATTTTGAGGATCTTGTTGGCGAGTTAATTGCAAAGAAGCCATGTAGCATCTGTGCAATTTTGCGGTCAAAGTTGGTGAGAGAAGCTTTGAAGAAGAAGATTGAGAGACATTGTTGTTGGTGGTGTTAGGGTTGAAAGGGAAATTGGTTCTTGCTCTTGCACCACACATAAGCCTAGCTGCTTCATCATAGGCTCTAGCAGCATCCTCTGCTGTCTCAAATGTTCCAAGCCATATCCTTGTCTTCCTGCAAATTAATTATAAATAATTTTTTTTTCTTTTAGAGGGAAAAAAATATATTACTTGCATGAACTTTTTTCAACTTTTTTTTAAAGTTCCCAAAATTCTACTGAAAAATAAACAAATTTATTTATATTCAACTAATTCGGTGCTAATAGATAAAAAATAAAGAGAATAAAAATGAGAGTTTAATTAACACATGTTAAAGTAATTATTAGTAAAAATCTTAAATTTTGTACTTTAATATATACATAATAAATATATTAAAAATTTAAATTATATATTTTTTATAAAAAAATTTAAACTTACCACTTTTAAATGAATATAGAAAGACTATATTATTATAGTTGGTTGACAGAATTTGAAATTGCACGAGATATTTTGGAAGTTAAAAAAAGTGGACTTACAAAATGGGGTGGCGAATTTCAGAGACCCAAGAACCCCAATGCCTTTGTCTCACACCTCGGTATCTCTGTTGTGATCTTGCCATGTTTGGGGGGAATGAAAAATGGTGTGTTTATGAGTGAGTGTGAAATGGAAGGGTTGGGTTTTTGTAGTTAGAGTTTTGGATCAAAGACAAGCCACTCTTTTTCTAAACAACCTGGCAACCAGTTATGCACATGGGCCCACAACAATTTTAACATCTAAGATATTTCTTTTTCCCTTGCGAGCCTCAAATTATGGACAATTTTTTATTTTTTTTTTGCCGTAATCTAGTGTCACTCCGACTCTCGTATATTTGAGTGAAGATTTTCTGGAATGAGAAAATTAATAAATGATAAAGGAAAGAGTTAATTATTATTAAATTTATAATTTTTATTATATGTAAATTTTATTATTTTAATTTAATTATTTTATTATTTTATTAATTTTTTATTTTAGAAGAACTTGATCCCATATATTTTCATGCTCATTTAGTAAATGGCATTTTAAGTTTAGGTACTACAATTAATCTTAAATAATTTTTTATTTTTTTAAAATTTTTTTACAAAGGTATTATGATTCCATAAGAGAATTACATTGTGGATCACATGGGTCATCATAGCAAGACAAGAGATAACTCCCTACAAAAAAAAAAAAAACATATTGCATAATCAATAGTGTAGAAGAAAAAAAAAGTTTAAGACTGAGGAAAATTTATTTTTTTATTAGTATTTTTAGCTATTAATTTAATTTTTTTAGTCTAATAATCTAATAATATACTTTTAGCCTATATATTTTAGTATTGATGACTAATTACTAACAAAAAATAATAAAATCTATCAGTCATATGATATTCCTCATAAAAAAAATTATAAAGATGACTCATTTTTAACTAAATGCTTATTTAGAAACTCAGATAACTTAAATAACCATATTATTATTTTTTAAAAAAGAGAGAGAATAATTGGATAAAAAAAGTTAAATATAAGAAAGAATAATAATTAATAAGGATATTTTTTTACAATTAATTTAGTGAATCTAATATTAAGATATTTCTAGCTATTTATTAACTTATATGTGTATAATTAATTATAGACATTTATTTAAGATTGAACGTAAATAAAAAAAAATGTAAACCTTTATATGCTCATGCAAATTTGCCTACCTTCTATTGTTTTTCTTTGGCTATGAACTATAATTTTGTCTATATCGCAAGTTGCAAGTGTGAAATAGGTATTTCAATGAACAATTCACATGTCTTTTGGTTTATTCTACTTACTACTAAATATTTTCAGATATGTCTATTTTCCGAAGACTATTATTTGGCCATCATTTTAAATACCCGCAATAGAAAAAAAAAAATATATATTGCTATTAGTTACTAGCCTTAATTAATTTAATTTCTAACTGTAATATATATAAATATTAAAATCTAAAGGTCAATATTTTTTTAACCAGAAAGCAGTTTATTTTATCATTACTCTTTTTAACCTAAAGTTTCAAGTTTTTTTTTTTTTTTGAAAAATGGAAAAAGGCACATTAGGTCCCCTGTTTACTCGAAGGAAAAATATGAAATCTATGTGGTCGCAATCATTTTGATTCTCTTCATGTGAGTATGGAGAAAATTGTGGATAATGACTTGTCTTTAGTGCCCCATGCCGTGAAACTTGAACTGCGGTATCTTTCAATACATCATTATGCAGCAAATTAAGAAAGATTAAAAAGATGTCACTCAAAAAAAAAAAAAAAAAAAAGAGAAAGAAAAAAACTAAAAATATAAAATTGCGACTCTCTATTTAAAATTGGTGAAATAATATCTCATTTACCAAGATAGCTAGAGAGACTTTTTATTTTTAGGAAAAATTTAGGGTGAACAATTTTATTAAATTTTAGCCAGCATGTAATTAGCAAAAAGAAAGTGAGTAATCTCACATCATTAGATGAAATCTCATACTATTAAAAACATTAGTGATGGCTATTTGATGGTTACAAATCACAAAAGTTACTGGTCCCTAATACTCCTCTTATTCGAGAGTATATTTTGTGTTTATAATTTTTAACTTTTTAGATAAAAAATTCCTAGATCAGATTTGTGTTTATAGTTTTTTAGTTTTTTAAAATCTGAGTGTCAAATTTATATTTATAAATTTATTATTATTTTAAAATTACCAATCTAAGAATTTTTATACTTATAAAATCTCAACATAAAATCTAATTCAAATTTCTTATCTCCACATTACAAGAAAAAGAAAATACTCAACCTAATCATAACATTAGATAATACACTAGTCTATTTCCAAAAAAACTAGCCAACTAGAGATTATAAGTGGAAATGTCTATACTTTTTTTTCAATGAAATCAAAAAATGAAAGCCATCGTTATTTTAAAAAGCACGGAGCAGTTCCTTCTTAGAGATACGTAATTATATGAATGTGTATGTGCAATTAAAATCGTTTACATTTCCTAATTTAGAGTTGACATGCAAAATGTGAAGCTTCTGACAAATTAAATGGGTTTTGGAAGGTGATATTGTCCTTAAAAGCTCTGATTATTAATTATTAGAGAGTCAAAATTGAATTAAGTATGTAGTTTGCTAAGTTTCTCTGTGAGATTAGCAAGTTCAATTTGCTAAGTTTAAGAACTAATTTTTTTTGAAGCAAAGAAAACTCAACACATTGAAGTGGAGTATAAACAATACAAATATGACCGAAGAAGGATTTGAATCGCTTAAAACTGGACGGTTCATCATGAACCGGATAAAATCGGCCGAGATACAATCTGTAAACCGACCGATTCTATGGTGCTCCCAACAAATGCAGGTCTTGGGTGCTCCAAATGCCACCAAGCTAATGCTTTCAATTGTAAATGTATGTGCTAATTATTCTATATATTATATACATAGACAACTGAATTATTTTATATTTATTTAATTTAATTTTAGTTTTATACTCAATTTTTTTAATTCTTTAAAATTTATAAAATTATTAAAATAAGTATAAAATATTTTAATATTTACATTTACATATTAAAATGTTAGTAAAAATATTTATTTTAAATTTTTTAGAGTATTGAGTTAGTAGGTCTTCGAAGATTTCGACTTAAGACTAATTAGTAGGGACATATAAGCATCACCACTAAATTTCACATGATAAATTAATAGAGGGACATAACGTGTTCATTATTTACTATCTTGAAGGACCAAATTGGTACTTTTTTTTTCAAGGGCTAATTAATTTGAAGTCAAAAATTTTAAGGACCTAATTGTCACTTTATTCAATTTTTTACTATTTTATATTTTTTATTTACGTACGACCGGTTCTATCGGTTCAACCAGTGACTCATCGGTTGAACCAATAACCCAGTGACCTAGTAACCTGACCAGTTTGATCACCGGTTCGGTTCTGACAACTATAGTTCCAGGAATAGCCCAAGTCCTACCAAACGACTTTAACCAAGTGCATCACACCTGCCAAGTTAACTCACAAAGAAGAAACAAATGCTGAACACCGGGCCTGGTCACTGCGACCCCCTTTGTGAGGGGGCACCCCTTCTCCCGAAGTTACGGGGCTATTTTGCCGAGTTCCTTAGAGAGAGTTGTCTTGCGCCCCTAGGTATTCTCTACCTACCCACCGGTGTCGGTTTCGGGTACAGGTACCCTTTTGTTGAAGGTCGTTCGAGCTTTTCCTGGGAGTATGGCATGGGTTACTTCAGCGCCGTAGCGCCTGGTACTCGAACTCTCTATCTCCTTTTTACATAGAACACAAATATTATCACTCTGAATAATAACGCCTAATCGACTCAACCTTTCTTTGGTATTAACTCTACCAACTAGCACAAACCATCCAAAGGGCTCAACTCTCGGTGGTACAATACCTCTCCAAATCGAGCTTGTGAAACTATAACTCGTGATCTCATCCGACAGAATCTCCGATTGTATGACCTGCATAAAAGAGTTAGTAGAAAAAACACCTTTATTATCAAACTTTCAAACAACATTATCCTCTCTACCAGCTGAGAGCTGCAGTGGTCTTGTCCTCTCATGAAGCTGATGGACAAGTTTCAGCTCCTATTAGAACAACTCTCTCCTCCACTAGAAGTTCAAAATCCACTCTAACTCATCCCAAAACTCACAATTTCCTATCACAGATCCTTATTGGTTTGAAACAGAAAAAATTCTTGAAAAATTCACTTTCAGAGGTCCACCCTAAATTCAATTATCTTTTCAAAACTGGATTTTCCCTCCAAAATTATTATTTAAATAGTAATATTTATTTATTTATTGAAAAATCAAACAGTTGATCAATGATTACCAAAGCATATTCTAATCCTCCATAAATATTCATATTGATGGATGGAAACGAAAATTCAAACACATGCCCATTGCTAAACACTACTAATCAACAAAATTTTCTTACTAGTAGTGCATTTTCCGCACATGCTATAACATATTTAATTTGCGCATACATCTTATGAATAAAAATATATGAATAAGGACGAGGGTGGTATAAAACTAAAAATAGGGGTGAGAGTTTTGTAAAATGAATAGAAATATGAGTAACTAAATCATGAATTCACATCAAATATTTCATCTCAACTCAATAATGAATAGTAACAAGTTATGAAATATAAAATAAAATAGTGTACAAAGTATTATTATTATTGTGTAGGAAGGTGCATATTTTCATAATTGGGTCAACAATCCCAATTGGGACAAATATGAGTTAAAGTCAAAGATTCTTTGACCATCATAATTACCCTAAAATATTAATCGGCGAGAGATTCAATCAAACCTAGTCATTACTATTATTTTATCAAATCACAAATCACTGATTCATAGCGCAAAAATAACCCTCTCTTTATTCTTAATTTGTTGTGTAATAAGTATGAGTAGTTGGGAGAAGCTATAAACAATTATATTTATCATAGTCATTATTCTCTAAAATATTTAAATAGGGTGATTTTCTGGTGGCCAAATTTACTGTGCCTAAGTGTGGTTAAGGGTTGACTATCTAGTAAATAAACGACATCTGACAAGCTGGTTGCAGATACTCTTTTTTTCCCCTCTTCTTGGTATAAGAAAAAAGACATTATCAAAAAAAAAAGAAAAGAAAACCATCTTTAAACCTCTGAAATTTCAATCTCATCACTTTCTCTCTCTCAGCCTCTCAAATTTCATATGCATATTTATCACTAAGGCTTGAAGTTCCGATTGGAATGATAAAAAAAGGAAGAACATCAAGGCCTCAAGGGCAGTGTTCTCCGCAAGCAATCCATAACACCATCCAAAGCTACCAAGAACAATTATTCCTCCAACAGCAGATGCAGCATCACAATCCATATGGCACTAATATCTATGTCGGTGGCAGCATCAACAATGGAAGAGGATTAATCTTCTCTCCTTAAGTCTCTCCAATCATGCAACCACCATGGTCTATGTCTTCATATAATACAACTCTTTACGTATCGAAAAATTTTTATTTTTTCGATCCATTACTATATTGATAATGTCCAATCTTTCTCAGTTTGGATGTTGAAAATTTATAAATTTGTCTCGATGATTAATAGCTTCAAATAAATTGTTGATTATTCTTGTTTATTGATTGAAAAATTTCAGAATGTTTCATTTGTGCAATTAAAATCTTTATCCTGGTCAAAGT
The DNA here is from genome assembly GCF_003086295.3 of Arachis hypogaea. NCBI lineage: Eukaryota > Viridiplantae > Streptophyta > Magnoliopsida > Fabales > Fabaceae > Arachis > Arachis hypogaea. Next base: position 145,297,373 of record NC_092051.1, on the reverse strand, counting down.
ATGATTTTGTAACTCCACATGTGATCACGTGTCCCAATTTGATTCGTTTATGAAATAAGAAATTTGGCCACCTTAGCCACCGAAACCATGTGGCCACCAGAGACACCACCAAATAAATATTGTACATTTGGTAAGTAATTAATTATTATCTAGTAGTTAACTGGTTTAAGAAATGTGGAGCTTAATATTAGTTGATAGTTAATATACAGCAACTAAAAATGGTTTTGTAAGATAAAGATGACATGTGCAAAGCTTTGTTAATGGAGAAAAGTTACTATATGAAAAAGCAAAGAACAATTTTGAATATAATTGTACATTAATGTTTACAAGTGTAAAAGAAAATGGAAAAGTCTAGAGGTATGTAACTAACAAAGAAAAGTGAGTCATTCGATGAAATTTCATACTAATCTCACACCATTAAATCATCATTGATGGTTATTTAATGGTTACAAATCACAAAAGTTACTGTCCCCTAGTACTCCTCAAAGAAAATATAGAAGTGTATGTACATAATGAATAAGCAGTATATAACTATCCACGCATGAGTTTCCGAACATGATCTGGCACTTGTACTGCTTCTAGATTCAGATCCAAAACTGGGATGAAGAAGTCTTGGAGGCAAGGCAGTGATCCTTCATCTATTGTAATAGCTTTCAATGTTGGAGCCCATAGGTAGAGTGTTCGTAGTTTCCCGAACCACCCCTTTTGGATGTTTAATTCATCATCCTCGAATGAGTCGACATAAAGTCGCATCAATTCTGGCATGTGGCGCCCTACAAGACACAATTGGTATTGTGTGAATTTAAACCTTGCCAACTGCAACATGATTAGATTTTTGAGTCTAAAAACCCAATCTGGCACCATTTTTGAATGACTTCCAAATAAGTAAAGACGCTCAAGTTGTGGAGGAGGACTAGTTAGTGACTCCAATTCAAGGATTTCATTGTCTTTGGCTTTTATCCACAATGAACATAGATTGGTCATGCTCTCTATAGCATTGCACAACCGCATTCCATCCTTTCCAACAACATTTTGGATCTTCAAACTCCTCAGCTGCTTCAAATTCTTCAGTTCCCCAACATTGTCACTTGCATCAACCAAGGCTAATTTTTGTAGGGCCGTTAAATTTGCAACCCCTCTCTTTAATTTCACACCTTCCCACCCTTTCGTACGCACATTAAGATAACACAGCTTTGTAAGTGAGTAAATCTCCACCGGAAGATCACTCACATGGGTCCGATTTAGGTCGAGAGTCTCCAGGTTTCGGAGCTTTCCGATGGATTTGGGGATGGTCCGAATGTTGCTATCTCTTAAATTTAGGTATTTCAAGTGGACAAAGTGTTCAATTGTTTCTGGAAGATGACCAAGTGACATTTTTTCGAAGTCCAGTGTCACCAAGAGCTTGAAATTAGAGAAAAGTGAGTTCACAAAAGTGCTACTTATCCTTTCCCCCTCACTATCATAAAGAAGGAAAGAACGCAACAAACTACATTGGTTTCTATCAGCACTTGTTCTCAGATCAGCAAAGTCAACATTTGTGCCAATTGATAAACGTCTACTCCATTTATCAAAACAAAACGGGTTACCTTTCTTCACTTGGCAGAAGTTGAACTCTTCACATTTCTTCACAATGAAGTCATGCATCAAATCATGAACTCTACACTTCCTAACTCTGCCGTAGTAAGGGTTCACATAAGCTACCTTAACCAAGCTCCTAGCAATGAGCTCAGCTAAGTACTCTTCTCCAACTTCTTTTTGAGTTTGGTGCTCTCTGCACTCCACAAACCCTTCAGCTATCCACAAATTGATGAGCCTTACCTTCTTGATTGCATATTGCTCGGGAAAAAGGCCAAAGTACAAGAGACATGACTTGATGTGGTAACTTAGATCCTGATAGCTTTCTGACAGTGCCTGATGGTAACCTTTAAGATGAGAATCGCTTGCAAGCTTTGATTGAAGGCTGTTGTACACCGCCTTCCATTCTGAGACTCTTTCTTTCTTGGTTGACAGAAGAGAGGCTATAGCCACAATTGCAAGTGGCACACCATCACACTTTTTTGTGAACTCTTCAGATAGCTTCATCAACTCTTCAGAGGGATTCTTGGAACCAAATTGAAATGCCTTCGAATGGAAGAGTCTTAAGGCATTTTCGAGTTCTAGAGGCTTCAGTGGGTAGGTATGAACTTTTGCTGATACTTTGCAAGAATCAGCAACACCCGTGTCTCTTGTTGTAATCATTATCATTCCATTACATTTCGGTAATGCCAATGCCACAGTTCCCCATAGATCTGTCTCCCAAACATCATCAAGTACTATTAGGTACTTCTTTTCTTTCAAGTATTCTCCTGTGTCTTCAATCAAAGCATGAAGGTTCTTGTCCACATTGCTTTCTTTCATATCATGAAAGCTCCGCAGCAAAGTCTTGAACAACTGCACTCCTTTGAGTGAGCGAGATACATCCACCCACCCATAACAATCAAAAGAGTGCTTTTGTTGTTCTTGCTTGTATACATTTCTCACCAGAGTCGTTTTACCTGTTTTAAATCATACATGACCAAAATATGTATAAAAGCGTCTAAGATAAAATTAAAGAACCATAATTAAAAAATAATTACTTATAGAAAAAAATTTAATGGAAATAGATTAACAAAAAAAAAAAACTCTTTGGTAGCATTTGTTTTAGGGTACTGAAAAAGAAGATTGGGATTTAATATCATGTTTGTTAATTTAAAGACTATTACCAAAATTTTGGTATTTTAGTACCTCCAAAAGTGAGGGTATAGAAATGGAAATTTTTTGGATAGAAAATGAAAACTTCAATAACATTTTATACTTCAAATATTTTAATTTTAATTAATTAATTTTAATTTTATTCTTTGTATAAATTAAATACAAATATAACCAAATAATGCATTTATAAAATATTCAAATAAAAAATTAGAGAGTAGGTACTTCCTTAATTGTTTACTCTTAGCTTTATTAATATAAAAATGCTATATTATATGAGAAAAATAAATATAAATTTGATAAATTGATTAAACAATTATAACATCTAATTGTATACGATTTTACCTTTTTATTATTAATAAAAACATAATATAAAAATACTATATTAATGTGGCAACAATTTACTTCAATATACAATGAGATATATTCTTAGTGATCAAACTTTCTCTTTTTTATTATTTTATAGAGTTTTGTGTTTTTGTAAGTGTTTTATTTTTCTTTCTTTTTTTCACATTTTTATTAAAAATATAAATGTCAAAATTTTATAAATTTATCAATAAAAGAAAAGCTTCACGGATAGAGTGATCGACAAAACCCTAGAACATAAAAAAAAAACATGTTTTGTGTTAACAAATTATTATTTTAAACATGATTTATTAACTTGGTACTACTCCTAAATTTTTACTTGAAAACCAATCTTTAGTGTTTTTGGATGATTATTAGCTAATTGTATCCAGGATTCTAATAGGAATGGCCGAATGTTAGTACCTAGTGGTAATTAGAGAATTAATACTCATATTCATTTATAAAGTTATACTCATTTTAATTTAATTTTTAAAGTTTTAATTTATTCAATTTGATCTCCTAACTTAGTCATTTGGATTTGAATTTTCTAAATTTTAAATTTATTTTAGAGAGTAAAATGTGATCTCTTACCATTTATTTCATAAGTGGGATTAAGAAAAAATATAAAAAAAACATTCAATAGTGGAAGATCATACTTTATCCTCTAAAGTAAAAATTCAAAATTTAGAGGATCTAAATTCTCCTAACTTAATATTTTGTGATTCACATTAATCTCTATCATTATTTTTGTTAAAAAATCGTTAACAACATATTAAAATAAATTAACAGCTATCTCATCACTAGACTTTCAAATAATTGGCAATTAACTTTTTTTTATCTCAATAATTTACTCCCAACGAAATATTTATAATCTTAATCTTAATTGTTAAAAAATTCATATGAAATAAATTGAGATAAAAACAAATTAATTATCATGATTTGTAGTTATTAGATGTCAATTTGAAAAACCAGAATAAATCATTTTAAAATTAGATTAAGACACAAGTATAACTTGATAATTAGGATGTAATATTTTTGAATTGTAGAGAGAGAAGCATAATATAAAAAGTAGAGAAGGAAGAATAATACCAAGTCCGCCTTCGCCCACCACAGCGATGACTGTGCGAGCAGCAGCGCCTTCTGAGAGCCAGTTGTTGAGCTCTTTCTTGGCATGTTCAATCCCCACAAGCTCTTCTTCCTCAGCGAAATTGGCTCGCAGTCGAAGGTAATGCCGTTGCGGTGAAGTGCGACCGCCGCTTGATTCTGCAGCAGCATTGGAGTCGCCGCCGTACAATTGTCTTGCATCCTTGAGTCTGTTTATTGACTCTCTGATTTCGCCAATCTCAGACGCAATCTCATGGCGGGCTACACAGCTTTTGAGCAAGTCACAAATTTTGCACAGAACCCCAGCAACGGCGTTTCGCCTTCCACGACGACGATTGTACAAGTAAAGGTCAATGACATCTTGAATGTGGATGGAAACTTGTCTCATTTGAGCAACCCACTCCTTTCTGCTCTGATCAGAGTTCTCCGCCTTTGCATCTACGTCCCTCAGATATGCTCGCATCAGCCGTAGATCGTTGCTGATGCTTTCGATTTGTCCACGCACGCCACTCAGCAACTTTGCCTCATTTTTCAGTAATGGGATTAGTTTGTCAACAACAAGGTTTACTGCTATTTCTGCCATTTAAGTATTTGGTTTTCGATAATAACATGTATTTACATACTCACCTCTATATATACTAGTAGTAGCTGAGAATATGGATAACTTATCCATCATGCATCAAGAAAGGCACATATCTCTTTCTTAAAGTAATGGAATCATGTGTGATGAGCAAATTAATTAATGAACATATTCTAACTTGTTCTACATGTTGCTTGCTCTATGCGATAATTATATATCTTGATTCACCCATTCTTAGCTCAATACTTGTTGCTTGCATTCAAAGTTATGCAGTGATCAACATGACGATCATGGTGAATACTCAGATAAAAATAAATTTTATGGAAACATGTATGTATTATGTTAAAACAATTTATTCAAATATATAAAGAACAATACTACATAGTTAGCAAATATTATTATTTTTGGTTTACAATAATTTATACTTATATTTACATATATTTTGTATATAAAAAAATATATAATTTATATTTATATTTATTATAATTTTATACGCATAAATAAATATAATTGTATTTATATTTTTTAGAATTTGTACATATAAATTAGCAAAATTTATTTGTTAAAAACCATTTAGTATTTATAATTTTGTAGTCCTAAAAAAAAAAAGAGTCGAATTCACATAAGTGGAATAATTGTTGATAGAAGTGATTAGTTAGGAGAAACATTTCCTTGTTCTGTTGGTTTCCTTTTCTGTTAGTTAGTTATGTTAGTTTCCTTTTCCGTTAGTTTGTTAAGGTGGTTAACTTGTATAGTCAGCATGATGAGCTGGAAGTTCAGTTAGAGTTAGTTGGAGAGATGAACATTCTGCTGGTATAGAAAACAGATCAGACTAGACCACTGTTGTAATTGAGATTCTTAATTATTGCAGAATTCATTTTTATTCTATACTAGTATATCTTTCTATACTCTATGGGATAATATATAAAATTATATAATTTTTTATTAAAATTTAAATAAAAAATATATATAGTAATTATTATTATAAATATTTTACAACTTAAAAATATTTAAAATAATTAATATTTGTTTTAATTAATTTGAATTGGTTGAATGGTCATTTTACTTATCTATTTAAGCAAGTATTTAGAATTCGAATCTCGTCTTGTGTGTATAACAAGTAGTTAGTGAGAGACTCTTAATAAATAGAGAATATATTCCTCAAAAAATATAAAGATGACTCATTTCTAACTAAATGCTTATTTAGAAACTTAGATAACTTAAATAACAATATTATTTTTTTTAAAAAGAGAGAGAATAATTGGATAAAAAAGTTAAATATAAGAAAGAATAATAATTAATAAGGATTTTTTTTTACAATTAATTTAGTGAATCTAATATTAAGATATTTCTATTTATTTATTAACTTATGTGTATAATTAATTGTAGACATTTATTTAAGATTGAACGTAAATAAAAAGGATTAATCTTAGATACAAGCGTTTAAGAGTTACAAGTCTTACAAGTCCAATTAACAAGCAACTTCCAAAACGCGCTCCTAGTGGTACGTAGCTTTTACGCGCTATATAACAGAACGCATGAATATATAACTTCTAATTTTCAAAAGATTTCGTTTCCTTCTTCGTTCTCCTTCTTCTCAAATTTCTTCGTTTTCCTTGTTGCGCATCTTCTCTTACCTTTTTTATCATTCTTTTCCCTATGTTTATCACTCGTTTGTTCTTCGTTATTGACGTGAATTTCTTTTTCTGTAGCTCTAGGTTTCTGTTTTTTTTTTATTTTCTAGTTTCTGAAATCAAAGTTTGAACTCGTTTTTAAGATAATGGATGATTCAACCTCAGATTGTCAGCTGAATTAGGGCGAAGTGGATTTTGAATTTGAATCTAACGAAGTTTCTGAGGTTTGATTTACATTCAGCTAATTAAGATTAATCTGAAGTTGATGCAGTTATTCGTCTATGATTGTCTAGCTGAATTCGTGAACATAGACTGTGGATTGAATCTAATGTATTAGCTTTGATTAAATATCTGCAATTTAAAGTAGACACTCGGGTGTAGATCAGAACTTTTTGGGTGTATTTTTAGGGACTTTTGGGTGTATTTTAGGAAAGTTTGGGTGTATTTTACAGTTAATGGTTTTCCTTGTTATTTTAATTGACTGTTTGTCATTCGGGTGTAGATCAGGGAGTCCTTGGGTGTATTTTATGAGGTGCAGCAATTCTATAGTATTTTTTTATTTCTAACATGTTGTATTCTTGCAGCCTCTCTCTATTGTTGATGAGCAGCTTGTTCCCAAGGTTGGAATGACTTTTAAAAACCTTGAAGATGCTACAAAATTTTACAAGAACTATGCCAAGGCTGCAGGTTTTTCTACAAGAGTTCGGAGCACAAATAAAAAGGGAAACGAAATTAAGAATCAATTGATTACATGTAGCAGAGAGGAAAAATGGAAATCTAAAATATCTCCGACCAAGAAGACAAATTTCACAGTTGGTTTAAATTGTCCTGCAAGAATTTATATACACACATTGAAGGATGTTGGTGCTTGGATCATTTCGAAAGTCGTGCTGCATCATTCACACCCTTGCTGTCCAACTCAAGCAGAGATGCTCAAACAGCACTGATGATTGGATTTTTGACGGTTTAGAATTTCACTAATGAAATCTCGTTGTAAAGTATAGTTCCTAAACCAAACAATAATCCTTTCATACAAAAATTTGTTTGTCACAAGTACAAACCCCTAAAATCTATAAACAGAAGTATTTAAACCTCGGGTCGTTCTCCCTAGGATTTACAATAAAGTGCCTTGTTATTGGTTGTGAATTATTTGGGGTTTTCAAGGATTTGGACAAGAAATATAAATGGCAAAGACAATAAACTAACAACTAATAAAGCTCTTGGCAAGATATGAGAACTAGAAGTTCTATCCTAGTTATCCTCCTCAATTGTGATGAAAATTGTGTATTGCTCCCACTTAGTTAACCTCTAACCATGGAGGAAAGTCAAGTGGATGAATCAATTTGATTCCTCAAGTCCTAATCAACTCCTAAAGGGAAGACTAGCTTTAGAGGCATTCAAATCAATTAGCAACTTCTAATTATCAACCACAAAAGAATTAGATAACTCAAGAGTCACTAATTACTCTATCTAGGCCAAGAGGAACAAAACCTACACTAAAATCCAATCAAGCATTTCATCAAACACTTGGATGGCATAAAAGGAAAGCATAGTAAATTGATAACAAGAATAGAATCTAACAACAATTATTGAAATGAATTAACAACAACAATCAAGGAAATCACAATTATCATGAATTACCTCAAATTGCATTATTGAAAGAAAACAAAGAACAACAATCTATCCAAAACAAAATGAAGAATTACAATTATTAGAGTACATAACTAGAAAGAGGAAGAGAAGAAGATTAAGAATTGATAAAGGAGAAGTGAATTAAAGCAAGAATTAAACCTAGATCTAAGAAGAGAGATTAACCTAAACCTAATCCTAATTCTAGAGAGAAGGGAGAGCTTCTCTCTCTAAAACTACTCTAAAACTAAAACTATAACTAATGATAACTAACATCTAATGCTTAATAATGTCTTCCCTTCAATCCTTGATCCTTTTATTCCTTTCTCTTAGCAGGTGGCGCCAAAATGGGTTCAGAAACCTTCTCAAATCGCCAGGCACGTGTTGCATTAATGAAGTCATGTGCGGTCATCGACGCGTGCGCGCACGGTACGCGTGCGCGTCCCTAGCGGATTTTGCAATGTGCGCGCGGGAGCCTTGTGCGCGTGCGCGTGCATGGCTGACTTTGCTTCTTTGACTTTTTATGCTTCTCTCCACTTGCATGCTTCCTTCCTTGCTTCCTTTGATCCATGCCTAGCCTATTCCAATCCTGGAATTACTAGCAAACATATCAAGGCATCTTATGGAATCAAAGAGAAACTAGAATTCATCAAAATAAGGCTTAAAAAGCATGTTTTTACACTTAGGCACAATTACGGGAGAGATAACAAAACCATGCTAATTCATAGGCTAAATGCGAGAAAAGGTTATCAAAATACCATAAATTCGATACAAGATAAACCGTCAAATTGGGGTTTATCAAGCACAGGGAACTAAGCATGTCCGTTCGTCGTACAATAGAGAATAACGAGGAGGCCGGTATCAGACCAAGCAAAACATTTCAATCATTCGTTGCGGCAGTAGGGGGTCACCATGAGTTAAATTTTATTGAAAAGGATGTGAGGAATTACATCACGAGAGAAGTGCAGAATGTTTCGAAACAAGAAGATGCAAAGGAATTCGGGAAATATTTATTGAGAATGAAAGAGAAGAATCAAAATTTCTTTTTTGAGCTCGAACTCGAGGACGATCAATCGATTAAGCTTGCTTTTTGGGTCGATGCAAGGAGTAGAGCTGCCTTTGAGTATTTTGGAGATGTTATTTCATTTGACACCACGTACAATACAAATAGGTAATATCCTGTTCTTGTGTATGCTGCTAAATTAATTTTGTTCTATGAATCTGGTGCAGAGGTGTATATTGGATGTTCTTTGGGTGTATAAGTTTATTATATGGACGTAATAATTTTCATTCTGTAATGTTGTAATTTGTTTCAGGTATAATTTGGTTTATGGTTTTTTTGTCGGGGTGAATCACCATGGTCAGTCAATACTTCTTGGATGCACTTTGATGAAAAACGAAGAAATTGAGTCATTCAAATGGATATTTCAATGTTGGCTTCGTTACATGGGGGAAAATAAGGGTTTCTCACCGATCAATGCGTATCAATGAAAAGGGCTTTGGAGGCTTGTATGCCAACAATAATTCACCGTTGGTGTATTTGGCACATCATGAAGAATATCCCAAACAAATTAAATGGGTACAAGGGACATGCTGAAATTGAACAAGAATTGAGCCAAGTTGTTTGGAACTCTCATAGTAAAGATTCATTTGATAGGAATTGGAATGATTTTCTGCTAAATTTTGGTCTTGTAGATAAAAAGTGGCTTTCATGTAATGTTGTTTAAAATCTGCAGCAGATGTGTAAAATGCATGTTGTTTGGGTGTATTTATAGTACGTTTTTTGGTGTATTATGCATATCTATACGAAAACCGTCATATATGGGTTCCTATCTATTTGGATCACCACTTCTGGGTAGGGATGAGAAGCACACAAAGGAGTGAGAGCATGCATTCATTTTTTAACAAGTTTATTACCCGGAACAGCTCGTTTATTCAATTTGTCAAACAATACGATAATTGTCTCGGAAGCAGGGAGCAAGCAGAGAGAGAATTAGATGCTGTAGATTTTCATACGGTCATAACGTGTGCAACCAAATTCTCCATTGAAGCTCAGTTTCAAGATGTGTACACCCATCAAAAGTTTAGGAAAGTCCAAGCACAATTTAGAGGAAAGGCGAATTGCATCACTAGATTAACGAATTCCGCTCTATGCTATTCAGTATATGAAGTTGGAGAACAAGTTTCCAGCTTAATATTCAACAAGTTTATGGTTACTTACGACTCAGTAGCAGCCGAGGTAAAATGTCAATGCTTATTATTCGAGTCAAGAGGGATATTGTGCCGTTACGCACTAAGTGTGTTAAGCTTTGAACGAGTAACCCAACTTTCATCAAGATATATATTGGAACGATGGAGCAAGAAGGTAAAGAGGCGACACACACACATCATGAGCAACCACGACGAGCCATTGTTGGAGCCAAGAAGCAAGAGGTTTGACGAATTGGTTTTTTGTTCGCAAAATATTTGCGAATTTGCATCAGAATTAGAGGAGCTGGCTGCAATTCTGCACCGTACGTACGATAACATTATGGTTGAGATGAAAGCATTGAAAGCCAAAAGGAAGGGGACATCTTCTTTATCTCACGAAGACGCCAACTTGGAATCCGTTAACGAGCTTCAAAGCCCTCCAAGGATTCGAACAAAAGGACGTCCAAAAAATAAGCTAGGTTCAAAGTTGGACAAACAGATTACAAATACCTCAAAGAAGAAGAAAACGAAAGCTTTAAATGAGGTAAAATTGATGTTCTTTAAATATGTGGTGATTGAGTTTAATTTTCTCATGAATAATTTTCCTAATATGTGAGTTTATTATTTGCAGTTAAACGTCTTTGATGCTACATCAGTGGTGTGTCCAAATTCCAGCCAATATCTAGGGCGTGTTATGAATTTTCAGTTCAGACAACCAGCAGCAGGGGATAACTTTTTGAGTGTATAACTACAGAATATGGGTGTAAAGCACTTTTTGTTTGGGTGTATTTCTGAATTTTCTTGTGTTCGACATTTTACATATATATATATATATATATATATATATATTGTGTGCTGTTGTTTATGTTATAAATTATTATTTTTTTAATTAGTTATGGTTTAGGGTTTATAGGGTTTAGGGGTTAGGGCTTTAGGGGTTTAAGGTTTAGTGTTTAGGCTTTAGGAATCCAGCATCAATTGATAGAAGTTTGGGTGTATATTGAAATTCTTTGGGGTGTAAAACTTCATCTTTTGGGTGTATCGTTGGTTGGGTGGCTTAGGGTTTAAGTTTTAGGGTTTAGGGTTTAGTGTGTTTAGGGTTTAGAGTTTAGGGTTTAGGGTTTAGGGTTTAGGGTTTAGAGTTTAGGATTTTGGATTTTTATGGTTTAGGGTTTAGGGTTTAGGGTTTAGAGTTTAGGATTTTGGATTTTTATGGTTTAGGGTTTTAGGTTTAGGGTTTAGGGTTTTTAGGGTTTAGATTTTAGGGTTTAGGGTTTAGGATTTAGGGTTTTTAGGGTGTATGGTTAGGGTTTTTAGGGTTTAGGGTTTAAGGTTTTTAGGTTTTAGGGTTTAGGATTTTTAGGGTTTAGGGTTTTTAGGGTTTAGGGTTTAAGGTTTAGGGTTTATGGTTTTTAAGGTTAGGGTTTAGGGTTTTTAGGGTTTAGTGTTTAGTGTTTATGGTTTAGGGTTTAGTGTTTAAGATTTAGGGTTTAGATTTTAGGGTTTAGATTTTAGGATTTAGGGTTTAGATTTTAGGGTTTAGGGTTTTTAGGTTTTATGGTTTAGATTTTAGGGTTTAGGGTTTAGGATTTAGTGTTTACGGTTTATGGTTTAGGGTTTAGGGTTAGGGGTTTAAGGGGATAGAAGTTTGGGTGTATATTAAACAATCTTGGGTGTATATTCAACTTTCCTTGAGTGTAAAATTTTATACTTTGCGTTTATATCTGGTTTGATGTTTTCCTTCATATTTTACCACTTGTAATACAGAACTTTTGAATACATCATAGACAGTTTAACTATGGAAAAAAATTTCATTGAATAGAAGTTGTTTATAATTGGCAAATTTTTACACCATGTGTTCAATTTACAAGACTACCTAACAGTTACATTACTCAGTGTCTATATCATTAGAATCTATCTGACAAAATGGACTCAATAATACTGAGGATGGCTTGGACAGTCTTATTGCATTACTCTCCCTAATTGCTTCAGCTTTGTCTTTATTCATTTCACTGAATAAAATCCGGGAAGCATATTCTACTCTATAGTGATCCACCTCGTCCTACAGTTAAAAAGAATATTATGTTTAAACAACCATGTTAATTCAGTAAAGTAATACAAAGTTATATAGTTTTAAAGACAGCTACCTGTGTCCAATTCTCCCACTCATACTTCGCCCTTTTAATGTTTTCGGGCTCAATTAACTCAAGCCACTTCATTACGTAAATAGCACAGTCATAGTTGAAAACCAAGAAAATAAATTACAAATCACATTTAGGAAAGTTTAATGTTCAGAGTCACAGATTTATACCTTATCTTTTGGCCCGAGATGTTAACGTATGGTGGTATAATTTCCTTCTCCTTGTCCTTTCTCTTCAGAGGTACCCCGCCAGCATATACTCTCATTCTTGAAATTACATATCTCTTAAAACACAAAACAAATAAGTAATACACCCGAAGGAAATATACCCAAAGGAGAATATGCTTACACCCAAAGCAAAATATATATATATATATATATATATATATATATATATATATATATATATATATATATATATATATATATACCTTATATTGAATTGAAATACACCCAACTATTAAAATAAAGAACACAGAGCCAACGTACAATGAATTTATTAAGCTGCTTTCTCTCATCGGATGGACATGTCATGTGATATGGGTCGAGTATATAAAATCTCCGCTTTTTTTCTTGTATCAATCAGCCATAACCACCAATGTTGTGAATGGCAAACAGGTACAAAAATCTGAAACATGGCCACATTTTAACAGTGTTTTATTTTATTTGGCATATCAGTAAAGAACAGTACTAACAAATTTTACAAATGAAAACTTACATATGGATGTGATGTTAATTTTTTTGCATCTATGAAGGGAATAAATATTGGGTAGTCTTCCACCCTGAATTCCTTATTGGTTTTAGGTGATACAAATTCCCCATTTGGATGATTTTCAATGGCCATGTTCTGCAATAATTGTGAAACAACAAATGAAATACTAAAATTACAGCCAACTGAATACATTAAATACACCCAAATGAATACACAACTTACACCCAATTGAACATAAAAAAATACACCAAGATAAATACAAAAACAGACCCAGTTGATCATAGAAAATACACCCATTTTAAAACATAAAATACACCCTAAGAAATACAGAAAATACACCCAAAATTCGTAGAAGTAACACTTATCACAATATCAGGGGGGAGACAGTACACTTCTTCTTGAAACCTTTTACTATTTTGCTGGTTAAGGATGAGACACATGGGAGAGACAATCTAAAAAAATATGCCGAAATCAATTTACATCAATAAACATTGCAGTTAACTTTGGTGATAAAAATATTAATGTTATTCTAATATTACCTCAGCTTCTATATGAGATTCTGCTTTGAGTGATGCAAGGTGTCAAAATGTATTTATCATGGGCAATCAGTGTGCACATGTCCTTATACTCATTAGTTCGTCCATATGCATATGTCTTCAATCACGTTCCCCAGATGTAGCACTTCTCTTTTAACTCAGTCGTATTCTCATTCATCGTCACAGGAGTTTCAAACTTTCCAGAACTTTTTCCGCCACTCTCCCTTTGAATTTGTGGACTTTTACCTTCTGCTTTCACCCCACTGCTTACTATTTTTTTCCACCAAATTTCCTAATTGTTCTAGTAGTTTTGGCGTTTTAGGAGTTTTTGCCCTCTGCCCCTTTGTGTTGATGCACCCTCTTGCGTTGCAGCTTCTTCTTGGCTTGAATCAGTCAAGCCAAAGTTGAATGATGGCATCGGACCTTGTTTAGGAATGTACGATGCTGTCCGTGCCATCATCATCAGTGCATCAACATCATCTTTTGGGGCTGGATTACTACGTGATGAAATATAACATACTATAAGAATAAGAATAGATGAATGATATTGAAAATAAAATTTTACTTTGCTGAACTTACACTTTATATGGAGCTGGTGGAAGCGTCAGTGTGCTTTGTTCAGTTTGTGGCGGTGGTTCTGGAGTGCTGCAGGTTTACAGAACAATTATGAGGATATACACCCCAACGAATATAGACAATACACCCAAATGAATACAGAAAAATACCCAAACTAATACAGACAATACACCCAAATGAATACAAACAATACACCCAAACCAATACAGACAATACACCCAAGATTATTCCTTACCTTTTTGTAGTTCCTTCATTACTTTTTTCACTTTGAGACTTTGCAGGGATTGGATCAATTTCTGGCACAGGGGTTGGTTTATTTTCTGTTACAGGGGTTTGTTCAATTTGTGGCATTGGGGTTGTCTGGGACAGAGGTGGGCAAACTTAAATTGAAAATCTAAACAAAACAAAAATAAAAGGTTTAAGAAAGCCCGTGAAAATAAAATGGTTATAAGGTTGAAATTTACTCGAAAAACTCACGCTGAAAGTGCTTCTGGTTGTGACTGTGTCTCTTCCCGCACAACCATCATGTTCCCCTTAGCTTAGTGATTGGGTGATTCTTCTACGAGACTGAACCTGGAATACACCCTAAGAAAGTAAAAAATACACCCGAAGAATTCAAATGAAAGATAGGCTTTGTTTTTTTTTATAACTTACGTAGTTCTAGTTTTTATTTTTTTTCTGCCTTTTTTTTCTTGAATAAAACATTAAAGGGCTTTTTTTTTCTAAAAAAAATATATTCAGAATTAGAAGTAGAAGGTAATAAAAGATTAAAAGCAACCATTTTTAGAAAGAGAAATTACATGTTCTCCGCCGATTTGTTTACACTACTTTGATCTGTGTGTCCTTGAGACAAAGGATCATCACTTCCTAAGTTTACCTCCGGTATTCTAAACATAGAGTAGATATTATTCAGTAAAAAAAAGCATATTGTTAAATCAGGATAACAATATTTAATGAGAAGAAGGTTCTTACATTTCAGATGAGATATAGTGACCTTCTGTCGATCGGAGGTCAGCTTCCTTCTCTCTGGAAAACCAGAAATAATTATTTGCAAAGAAAATATCTTAAAATCGGAAATATACACCCCAACAACACATACCCCTGTGCAGCAGTTTTTTCATTATTTTTGCCTTAAGAATTCTTATTCTTCAGTTTCAATTTCAGATCTGACAGTACATACATAAAAGAACATGTTAACAAATGTAATTTTGATAATAAACATTAATATAGCTTACAAAGAAGTCTACCCATGATAGGCTTGAGGTTGTTCTGGAGATGAGTCCTCAACAATGACTTTTTTCTTTTTGGATTGTGTTCTGGGGATTGTGTTCTGGGGCCAAAAAACAAGTATGAATCAGAAATACAAAATAAAATTGACCAGAAAATACTATGCAAAGAATTGGTTACTTTTGTGGTGTTCTCTGAGTCTTTTTCTTTGTTTTTTGTTTCTCTACAGGTGATGATTCTTTGCTTCTAAAAGTTAATAAGAGGCGCTCTGTTAATACACGAAATTTTGATAATAAAACGAATGGAAAGCAATGATAATTTCAGAATATTACTCATCATTCGATTCAGATTCTAAATCAGAATCCTCCTGAATCTTCTTCCTTTTTTTGGATTGCATTCTGGAAGGCAAACAATCATCATTTAAAAACATACTAAAAGGGAAAAAATACACCAAAATGAAGATATAAAATACATCTAAGAACAGACTATAAATACACCCAAATGAATGCACAAAATACACCTAAATGAATACACAAAATACACCCAACTGAATTCACAAAATACACCCAAATATGTTACTTACTTTTTGGTTGTTCGGGTGGGTTGTTTCCTTTTTTGTCCCTCTGATTCTTCTTCAATCTCAGAATCAGTATCAGAATAGACTTCAACTTCAGATGTTTCAGTAGTTTCTGATGATGATGAATTTGCTTTCCTTTTTTTGTTTTTTTGTTTTTTTCTTTCTTATCTTTTTTCTTCATTTGTTTTAATTTATCCTTTGTTTCGGCCATCTTTGCAATTCCCTAAAACATTAGAAATCTCAGTTAACATCATTCATGTAAATAAAATACACCCAATATTCTTTTCACTTACCATATGTTCGTCCATTTCAGCTCTCATTCTTTCAACCAATTGCTCTCTAGTCCAATTGGCAATTCAGGGTTCTTTCTTTCGCTTTCTTGTCTTTATTTTTTGATAGATGCAAGTAAACTATCATCAGGGCAAACAGGCAGTCATCAATTGCCTTTTTTTTCCAGTTTGTAAACTGTTATGTCCTTGACTATGAAATCCAGAACATGTGCCCCCCAATTCGCCTATTGTATTGTGTCCATCTTAAAAATTGGTGCCAGGTGCACAGGGAAGATTTTGTTTATTGTGGTTGGTAACAAGAACTCCATCTGTATATAGAGGATGAAAATCCTCTTGAACATGAGGCGATCCTGTTCATTATCAACACCCATAGCCATCATCTCATCTGTCAAATTTTTTAGGGTCTTCCCCTGGAATCTTCTAAAAATTTGTTTGTTGTCTTCAGAAAGATCCTTATAATTGACTTTCTGAGGCGGTAGATCTCCTACAAAAAGAAAAACAACATTTTATGAAATACACCCAAACATCACTTGAAATACACCCCCAATATGCCCTTATATACACCTCTGTTTGTAATGAGTTACCTGACGCGTTGAGGCCAAGTGCAGCCCCTATTTTTTTGGTGTTATTTTAAACGAACCGTAGCCAGTTTCGAGTCTGTTTTTTCCTAATTTAAAGGAGTTAGCGAACTCCTTTAATATTTTGTGATGCACCCTTAGTGGCGGGATGTGCATCAGGCCACCAAATCCCAAATTCCTGACAATTGCTTTCTTCTCGTTGCTCATATTTCTGAATTTCTCACTCAACAGATGGATTACACACTTTAGTTCTTTGGTTTGCTGTAAACAAAGCAAAATTAGAGTTAGATATATTTTCTATAATGAAATACTAATTTGATCCAAGACATATATTAGAACAGTTCTTACATTTTTTGCAGCTTATTTTTTGCCTTCCATTTCTACTGCAATGAAAAAGAGATGATGTCAATATACACCCATAGATAAGGCAATATACACCTAAGTACAAGCAATATTAGAACAGTTGCAACAGTTGATTACATTACATTATGTGGGTTCAGAAATATACACCCAACAAATTACGCCATATATGCAAGATCCCACATCGGTTGGAGAGGGGAACGAAGCATGCCTTATAAGGATGTGGATACCTCTCCCTAGCATGACGCATTTTGACGAGTGAGTGTGGGGGGCTTCGGCTATCATCCTTATCGTCAAAGACAAAACCGTGAGGCCTTGTGTGCCAAAGCGGACAATATCGTGCTAGCGGGTGGTCTGGACTGTTACAGATGGTATCAGAGTCAGAGCCCGGATCAATGTGCCAGCGAGGGCGCTGGGCTCCCTTAGGAAGGTGGATTGTAAGATCCCACATTGGTTGGAGAGGAGAACGAAGCATGCCTTATAAGGATGTGGATACCTCTCCCTAGCATGACGTGTTTTGACGAGTGAGTGTGGGGGCTTCGGCTATCATTCCTATCGTCAAAGGCAAAACCGTGAGGCCTTGGTGCCAAAGCGAACAATATCGTGCTAGCGGGTGATCTGGGCTGTTACAATATACACCCAACAATCAACCATATAAATTACTTCATATACACCCAACAAATTACGCAATATACAGCGAAAATTCAGTTAGGAGAAGAACTAGAACAAGAAGAACAGTAAAACCTAGAACCACTTAGAAGAACAGTAAAACCTAGAACCACTTAGATGAAGAGTAAAACCTAGAATAAGTAGAACAGTAAAAATAGTAATATCAGATTTAGAACAAGAAGAACAGTAAAACCTAGAACAACTTAGAAGAACAGTAACAGTAAAATCTAGTTCTTCGATTTCGAAATCAGAAACAGAAATGTTGAAAATCTACAAAATCAATAAAACAGTAACGTACCTTGAATAATATTTCTTGGTTTCTTCTGGAGATTGTTGATGGAGAGTTCTATCTTTTCTTCTTGGTTTCTTGTAATCTTCATGACGAGTTCGAATTGGAATGTTCCTCAAAACTTGACGGTTTGCTTTTTCTTTGAAGGAGAAGAGGAAGAGTGTGTCATAATGAGCGCGTTTTGCGAGCGTAACCGTTTGGGTGAGGCACGTGGTATTGACGCTCCATTCAAAAAGAGTAAGTACGCGTAGGAACCGTTTCATTTATTTTTAGACTGGGCCAACTTGTAAGACTTGTAAACCTTTTTTGCTTGTATGTGTAGCAGGCCTCATAAAAAAATGTAAACCTTTTATATGCTCATGCAAATTTGCCTACCTTCTATTTTTTTTCTTTGGCTATGAACTATAATTTTGTCTATATCGCAAGTTGCAAGTATGAAATAGGTATTTCAATGGACAATTCACATGTCTTTTGGTTTATTCTACTTACTGCTAAATATTTTCAGATATGTCTATTTTCCGAAGACTATTATTTGGCCATAATAGAAAAAAAATATTGCTATTAGCTAGCCTTAATTAACTTAATTTCTAACTGTAATATAGATAAATATTAAAATCTAAAGGTCAATATTTTTTTAACCAGAAAGCAGTTTATTTTATCATTACTCTTTTTAACCTAAAGTTTTGAAGGATTTTTTTTTTTGAAAAATAGAAAAAGGCACATTAGCTCCCCTGTTTTCTCGAAGGAAAAATATGAAATCTATGTGGTCGCAATCATTTTGATTCTCTCATGTGAGTATGGAGAAAATTGTGGATAATGACTTGTCTTTAGTGCCCCATGCCGTGAAACTTGAACTGCGGTATCTTTAAATACATCATTATGCAGCAAATTAAGAAAGATTAAAAGGATGTCACTCAAAAAAGAGAAAAAAACCTAAAAATATAAAATTGCGAGACTCTATTTAAAATTGGTGAAATAATACCTCATTTACCAAGATAGCTAGAGAGACTTTTTATTTTTAATATTGGAGACGAGGGTATGTTTTATGTTTGTAATTTTTATTTTTATAATTTTTTATTTTTTAAAATCTGAGTGTCAAATTTATATTTATAAATTTTTTATTATTTTAAAATTACTAATTTAAGAATTTTTATACTTATAAAATCTCAACATAAAATCTAATTCTCAAATTTCTTATCTCCACATTAGAAGGAAAAAAAAAATACTCAACCTACTCATAACATTAGATAATACACTAGTCTATTCCCAAAAAAACTAGCCAACTAGAGATTATAAGTGGAAATGTCTATACTTTTTTTCAATGAAATAAAAAAATAGAAGCCATCGTTATTTTAAAAAAGTATGGAGCAGTTCCTTCTTAGAGATACGTAATTATATGAGTGTGTATCTGCAATTAAAATCGTTTACATTTCTTAATTTAGAGTTGACATGCAAAGTGTGAAGCTTCTGACAAATTAAATAATGGGTTTTGGAAGGTGATATTGTCCTTAAAAGCTCTGATTATTAATTATTAGAGAGTCAAAATTGAATTAAGTATGTAATTTTTGCTAAGTTTCTCTGTGAAATTAGCAAGTTCAATTTGCTAAGTTTAAGAACTAATTTTAACAAAATTATTATTTAAATAGTAATATTTATTTATTTATTTATTGAAAACTCAAACAAGTTGATCAATGATGAGTTGATGACCAAAGCATATTCTAATCCTCCATAAGTCAGAAAAAAAAATCTAATCCTCCATAAATATTGATATTGATGGATGGAAACGAAAATTCAAACACATGCCCATTGCTAAGCACTAATCAACAAAATTTTCTTACCAGTAGTGCGTTTTTTGCACATGCTATAACATATTTAATTCGCGCATACATCTTGATGCGATCCCAAAAATTCGGTAACTATACCACCACCATAACCGACTTAATAATCCGGAAGTAACAGTACGGACTCCCTCCCAAACTTGATCATGTTTCTGTACAAGTTAAAGATGCCAATAACGACACCCACCAGAAATATCGGAACAAACAGACCGAAACTAACACACCACTCACCTATAAAGCCAAATCAAATAACCCATAAAGCCTCAGGTCACATCACTCAGTCTAATCTATTATCTTTACTTCTCATAACTCATACACTTATTTGAGCGTTGGAGTTCTTTTTGCAGGTGCTCCCGCCGCCGTGTTTTAGAGCGCCGAGGTTTATTGGTGACGCTGTCCCCGAACGACGTATAACTCAGCTTAGGAACCGATCAACTGTTCGGAAAGCCACATACCTCGGCTCACCCAGGACGGAACATTTGGCGCCCACTGTGGGGTCCGAGAGTTAATCTAACCCCACTATTTCTTCTATATCGCACTTTGTGTTTCTCTTTTTACGCAGGGTTTCTCAACCTTCCAACATGGCCGATAATGGAGTTCACCAACTCACTCAGGCCGAGCTTATGGCCCAGATGGCCGAGCTACAAGCAGAAGTCAGAAGACTTGCTTAACTGTCCACCCAAAACAGCGCCAGCAAATGTGAGGAGGGTAGTTCTAAAGGCCCAGCCCAAAGCAATGCAGACCTATTAAGCGTCAACCCGCCGAAGGAGAAGCTAACCTTAGACAACCCGTTCTCCGAAGA
Organism: Arachis hypogaea; assembly: GCF_003086295.3. Classification (NCBI taxonomy): domain Eukaryota; kingdom Viridiplantae; phylum Streptophyta; class Magnoliopsida; order Fabales; family Fabaceae; genus Arachis; species Arachis hypogaea. Next base: position 145,276,570 of record NC_092051.1, on the reverse strand, counting down.
AATCACCAATTACCAGATGCCAAAGAATTTCACACTTCCTTCTTTGCTCGAGCCATATAAGGGGATTAGTGACCCCCGGGCTCATATTAAGAAATTCCAGTCCACAATATTTTTTAACGGCCCTAACAATGAGCCTGTGCTTTGCAGAGCTTTCCCTACTTACCTTGACGGTGCTGCATTACTTGGGTTTTCGAAATTACCTGCAGGGTCAATCTCTTCATTTGAAGAGATGGCGAAGTCTTTCATCTACTACTTCGCAGCGGCGCGGATATACGTACACGGATCAGATTACCTCGGCACCATCCGCCAAGGTCTACAAGAAAGCTTGAAAGACTACATGACCAGATTTGCAGAAGCAACCATGGAAATACTAGATCTAGATCTTGCCGTCCACCTACACGCCCTTAAGGTCGGCCTCCGACCTAGAAAGTTCAGGGAAACGATCGCAGTCACTAAGCCGAAGACGTTAGAAGAATTCCGGGAAAGGGCGGCCGGATAGATGGAGATTGAGGAGCTCCGTGAAGCCGAAAGAACAGAAAGAAAGTAACCTAGGAGGAAGGAGGACAGAAACACAAGATCGGCGAATAACAAAGACTCCAGGAAGCCATTCAAGCTCACCCCAAAATTTGACAATTACACCAGATTCAACACAAAGAGGGAAAAGATAATTAAAGAGATACTCAACATTAAAATCATAAAACCTCCAGCAAGAACAGGGAGCTACCAGGATCAGTGATTTGTGGACAGAAGGAAACACTGTGCTTTTCATCAGAAGTACGGACATACAACTGATGAGTGTGTGATAGCAAAAGATCTATTAGAGAGATTAGCTCGGCAAGGCCTCATGGACAAATACATCGAAGGAAGAAAGCACAAAGAAAATGGCAGGGACCGAGAAGAACGCCAACAAACTTCGGGAAACAAGGAAGACAATAAATGGTCGAACAATACTCCACCAAAGGGGATCATAAACTGCATATCCGGAGGATTCGCCGGGGGAGGTGAAACAACCTCGGCAAGAAAACGAAACTACCGCGCAATGCTGGCAATCGAAGAAATAGTACCACAAAGAAACAAACATGAGTCTGACCTCGAAATCACTTTCAGACAGACAGATATATGCTCGGCCGCTCCAAACTTAACGACCCAGTGGTAATCTCCATCCAAACCGGCGAGCTATTGGTAAGAAAAGTCCTTTTGGACACAGGTAGTAGTGCAGATGTTCTCTTTTACTCTACTTTTCTAAAAATGAAAATATTTGAAAAACTCATGCCACCCTCATCCGGAGAACTAGTCGGATTCTCTGGAGAAAGGGTTCCGATTAAAGGTTATATATGGCTAAAGACGATGATGGAAGAAGCCCCGTTATCACGGACCATTGATGTACAATACCTTATAGTTGACTGCCCCAGCCCTTACAACATTATTCTCGGAAGACCTGCTCTGAACATGTTCAGAGCAGTAGTATCCACTTTTCACCTATGTGTTAAGTTTCAGGCACAAGACGGTAAGATAGCGACACTCCACTCAGACCACCAGCAAGCTCGGCATATTAAAATGCAAGCCTAAAGAGGTCAGTCACAAGACAGAAATCTCAACAAGAAGTCAAAGCAATTCACAGCACAAACGAGGTATTGTCCCTAGCCGAGCTTGACCCTCGAGGGGACACCCAAGAAAAGCCTCAACCAACAGATGAACTCCAAAAGGTTCTGCTGACATCAACACCGGAACAGGTCACATACGTTGGCCAAGCACTCCAAGGACAAGAAAGGTCGAAACTTATAAAGGTATTACAAGCCAACGGCGATCTATTTGCCTGGATACCGGCAGACATGCCAGGTATAGAACCGAACATCATTTGTCACAGGCTCGCCACTAATAGAACAATCTGACCTATAGCTCAAAAGAAGAGGAATCTCGGAGCAGAAAAATCAAAGGCAACCCTTGAAGAAACCAGAAAGCTCCTCAGTGCCAACTTCATCAAAGAGATCCGCTTCACCACATGGCTATCAAACGTGGTAATGGTAAGGAAAAATTCAGGTAAATGGCGCATGTGTGTCGACTTTACAGATCTGAACAAGGCATGTTCTAAAGATGCCTATCCTTTACCATGCATTGACAAGCTTGTAGATAATGCATCAGGTTTTGAAAGCTTAAACTTCATGGATGAATACTCTGGTAACCAGATCCTCATGCACCCAGAAGACCAAAGCAAAACAGCTTTTATAACTGAACATGGAAATTTTTGTTACAAAGTAATGCCATTTGGTCTAAAGAATGCAGGTGCAACATACCAACGGTTAATGAACAAGGTCTTCCGCAATCAGATAGGTCGGAATATGGAAATATATGTAGACGATATGGTCGCCAAGACCACACCAGGAAGATCCCACTGTGAAGACCTCAGGGAAATATTCGATCAGATCCGAGCATACAACATGAGACTTAACCCGGAGAAATGTGCCTTTGGGGTACAAGGAGGCAAGTTCCTCGGATTTATGCTAACCTCACGGGGAATCGAAGCAAACCCTGAAAAATGTGACGCAATACTTAACATGGCAAGCCCTAAAACAATGAAAGAGGTACAACAATTAGCAGGGAGAGTAGCTGCTCTGTCACGGTTCTTGCCAGCGCTATCAAGCCGATCGTATCACTTCTTCCAGACGATATCAAAGAATAAGAAATTCGAATGGACAGCAGAATGCGAGACGGTGTTCACCGAGCTCAAAGCCATCTTATCATCACCACCAGTGTTACAAAGACCAGAAATCGGTAAACCTTTATACTTGTATTTATCCGCTTCCAATTTTTCTATGAGCTCGACTCTTGTCATTGAGATAGGAAAAACACAAAAGCCAGTATACTTCATCAGCAGAGTCATGCAACCAACAAAACAAAGGTATCCAAGAATAGAACAGCTGGCCCTAACACTAGTGACAACAGCAAGAAGACTCAGGAACTACTTTCAAAGCCACACAATAATTGTAAAAACGAACCAACCATTAAGGCAAATACTGACAAAACCAGAACTGGACGGACGACTAACCAAATGGTTCATTGAGCTCTCTGAGTTCGATATTCAGTTCCAATCAAGGTCGTCCCTGAAAGCACAAATTCTCGCAGACTTCATCTCTGAGCTCACACCTGGCGAGCACCACAGCAACAAAACCTAGGAATTACATGTTGATGGGGCATCAAGCCAAGAAGAAAGCGGGGCCGGGGTCGTCCTGAAGGCAGGGCACACAGTTATAGCTGAGCAATCCCTCCAATTCCACTTCTCGGCAAGCAACAATCAGGCCGAGTATGAGGCGCTCATAGCAGGACTTAAGCTCGCCCTCAACCTCCAAGTTCACAGCTTAACAGTACACTATGATTCCCTCTTGGTGGTTCAACAAATCCGAGGAGAATTTCAGGTAAAAGATCCCTTGCTAGAGAAGTATTGGCTCATAGTAAAGGATCTCATTTCAAAATTCAGTTCATTTATCATATTACATGTGCATAGAGAGAAGAACATTAGAGCAGACATATTGTCTAAACTTGCTGCCACTAGGGCAGACACACAAACAACGACATTATCACAACTTACACTTAAAAAGCCTAGCATTGAACTATTATCCATAACAAGCATTAACCACCTCCACGACTGGAGAACACCTTTCCTTGAATACATTAATGCAGGAATCGTACCCAGGAACGAACTTAACCCTCAACATTTCAGACGAAAAGCAAGTCTCTACACAAACATAGCAGGGGAACTATACAAGAACGGGTTCTCACAACCATTGCTAAAATGCCTCAGTAACGAAGAAGCAAAAGAAGTGATGGACAAAATCCCTGAGGGCGTATGTGGAAACCACATCGGAGGTCGAGCCCTTGCGGCAAAGATCATCCGAACGGGATACTATTGGCCGACAATGAAGAGAGATTGCATAACGAAGGTCAAAACTTGCGACAACTGTCAGAAACATGCAGCCATCTCTATGAAGCCGGCCGAAGTATTACATAGCATGGAGGCAAGCTGGCCCTTCCACAGGTGGGGGCGCGATATCCTTGGCCCGTTTCCAGTAGCGCCAGGCCAAGTAAAATTTCTTTTAGTATCAATAGACTATTTCTCAAAATGGATAGAAGCACAACCATTAGCAAGGATAACTGCCAAAAAGGTATGATCTTTCATATGGAAAAACATCATATGCCGATTTGGAATACCAAAGGAAATAATATCAGACAATGGTAGACAATTTATAGATAGTAAGCTCGCATTATTTCTAAAAAAATTTAACATACAGCATCATTTTAGCTCGGTCGAACACCCACAAACCAATAGGCAGGCCGAAGCTGCTAACCGAGTTATATTACAGGTAATAAAGAAAAAGCTCAATAACGCAAAAGGAGAATGGGCGGAACTAATCCCAGAAACATTATAGAGCTACAACACAACAGTACAAACCACCACAGGCGAAACGCCCTTCAAACTAGTCTATGTATCAGAAGCATTAATCCCAATTGAGGTCGGCATACCTACGCTGAGGACCGAGCTGTACGATGAGCAACACAACATAAACGCGAGAAATGTCGAGCTTGACCTGACTGAAGAGGATAGGGAAATTGCTGCCATCAAGCAAAGAGCTAAGAAACAGCTGGCAGAAAGAAGGCACAATAAGAGAGTCATTCTGAGGACATTCAGCGAGGGAGATTTAGTCCTCAGACGAACAGAGGAAGCTAGACGACCTCCTTCACATGGAAAGCTCGCCGCAAACTGAGAAGGACCATTCCGAGTAGCCAAAGTGCTCGGAATAGGGACTTACCAGCTCCAAACACTACACGGCGAACCAGTATCAGGAAACTGGAATGTATCTTCTTTGAAAACATATAGATCATAACTTGTACAATCCTCGAATGAAGGCACTCTTTTTCTCCCTTAGAGCTTTTTTCCCAAAAAAAAGGAGGGTTTTGCCTAAGGTGGGTTTTAATGAGGCCGAACGCCTAAAAATTTCATCCAAACAATAAGTTATAAATACCGATCTATTTTTACTTTTTCAAAAGCTACTTAAAGAACATCTATCCAGACAAGTCATGCTTGCATACATACCAAAATATTCAAATTCAAGGCCACTCACAACTCGGCCAAAACAAACCAAAATATCACCAAAAGTCTACCAAGACAAACCAAATACATACAAAATAAACAAAAATCTATGTAAATTAAGTAGATGGGGCGTTCACATCATGATCTTCCACCGTCCCATCCACCACAAGCTTCCTATCAATGACCACCTTTGTCACATCCAGCAGAGCACAATCGAACTCAGGAACCAAGACAGCGACCTAACTAACAGCTCGGTCAAAACTGGAGGAAAACATCTCCATCCCCAATTCCTCCAATTCATGGACCCTAGAGGTCAGCTGACCCTTAACCAGGTCACTATCTTTCATCTCAGCTTGAAGGAGCCGAATTTGATCCCTGAGACGAGTAACCTCATCCTCAGATGACTTCATCTTCGCTGTTACATCCACAATTACCTTGTCTTTCTCCTTCAAAGCTTTCTCCATTGCAGCATCTTTATCCTTCAACAACCTCTCCAGCTTAGCCATTCTCCCCATAGCAGCCTGCTGCTTAGCCTCAATCAATTCAGTAGTACGACCAACACACATCAGACGCGAGGCAACAATCTACAAATGGCAACACAAAGAAAAATGTGAGCAAAGACAATAAAAACAAAGGAAAAGAAAACCGATCAAACAAATACAGAAACCAACCTGAATGAATTTTCCCATACCCTCCATACCAATGCGGCGAGTCATGAGCATATCACCAGGGTATTGAGAAACCCTGTCTGAGAGCTCGGCGATGGAGAACTGATCGCTCCACAGAGAGTGAGTACTCGTCCCAGGTATGACACCGTGAAGTCACCTCTGTCGGTCAAACACAGACCTACTGCCACCCGCAACATCCTTGTCACCCTCGGAGATAACCTCCAGAGACTGATCAGTTTCATCCATCTTCCTTTTGAACGATGACGCGGGCTGGGCAGCGGACTAAGCAGCCTCCCCACCACCCTCCTTTGGCGTCCCGGAGACACCAGCATCCTTTTCCTTTTTCTTCTTTAAAAATGATTGAAATCGGGAGGGGTCAAGAAGAGGAACTCGCCCACCTGCACAAAAGAAAACAGTCAGATAAATAAAACAAACGAACAACAAAAACACAACAACCATCATTACCTATATAAGATTTCAGACCCTCACTATCACCAGCATCATGCAAACGAAGGAGTTTGAGAATGGATAAACACACCTCGTCAGCAAAACTTTCTATCAGAAACTCTAACAAACACTTCTCCCCCTCACTTCGCTCAATAGCTTCAAGGATTTGACACGGCTCCGAACACCAATACAACGAAAATTTTTCTATAAGCTCATCATCCAGATAAAAAGGGTACTCGGCCTCCAATGACTGGACCTTAACAAACAAAGATTTAAAATTTTTGAAGAAATATTTATAAAGCAAGAAGAGGGAACGGCTGGAAAAACTGCTCAAACATACCCATTGCCCCTTCCTAACCCCCTTAGATTGAAACAGTGAGAAAAATAAAGAAATGGAACAAGGGAAAGACAAGAATTCCATTAAACACTGAAAAGCGCAAAGAAACGCCCAAGAATTTGGGTGTAGCTGAGAGGGTGCGCAATTTAGTTGGGTCAGTAAGTCACACTCGAAAGCAGAAAAAGGAAACTTAACACCTAATTTCATGAGACAGGGAGTGTACATGTAAAAATATTCCCAATCTCCCCTTCTCTCAAAAACCATATCGTCACTCGAACAATGAAGCAACTCAACACTCACACCCGAACCCTCTTTCACAACCTTCAAACCTTCGAGTTCACGCATGGACGCAGAATCAACGTACAAAGATGATCGAGTTTTCACATCATCATGAACCCAATGATATGGGTTATCTTTCTTTTCCTCAACAGCTGTTTTCTTTTCTTTCTCTTTCGCCATGACGAAAACAAAAATAAGCAGTAAATGTGGAAGAAAGAACTAACCTTTAGAAGTCATATTTGAAGTTAAAGTTGACAGAAGATGAAGCAACAGAGCATCAGTTCCAAAACCACAAATTAAATGCTATTACCAAGCCCACTAACTTAGTGGGTAAACTAAACGATAACTGTTAGAAGCCTCGAAAATCCAAACGCGGAAGAAACGCATTAATCGCAGCGCGCCAAGCAAGACAGAAAACCCCTTGACTTCCTTTAACCCCCAAACAAGCAAGGCCCAACGACCAAAAACCAACCCAAACGAAAAAAACAAAGAAAAACCCAACTAAATAAAGCTTGCCTGCCACTTAAAGCACAGAGCCAGACAAGCTTGGGGGCTATGATGCGTACCCCAAAAACTCGGTAACTATACTACCACCATAACCAACCTAATAATCCGGAAGTAATGGTACGGGCTCCCTCCCAAACTTGATCACGTTTCTGCACAAGTCAAAGATGCTAACAATGGCACCCATTAGGAATATTGGAACAAACAGACCGAAACTAACATACCACTCGCCTATAAAGCCAAGCCAAATAACCCATAAAGCCTCAGGTCACATCACTCAGTCTAGTTTATTATCTTTACTTCTCATAACTCATATATTTACTTGAGCGTCGGAGTCTTTTTTCCAGGTGCTCCCGCCGCCGTGTTTCAGAGCACCGAGGCTTATTCGTGATGCTGTCTCCGGACGACGTATAACTCAGCTTAGGAACCGAGCAACTATTCAAAAAGTTACATACCTCGGATCACCTAGGACGGAACACATCTTTTGAATAAAAATATATGAATAAGGACGTGGGTGGTATAAAACTAAAAAATAGAGGTGAGAATTTTGTAAAATGAATAGAAAAATGAGTAAATAAATCATGAATTCACATGAAATATTTCATCTCAACTCAATAATGAATAGTAAAAAGTTATGAAATATAAAATAAAATAGTGTACAAAGCATTATTATATTGTGCATCTATAATTGGGTCAATAATCCCAAGTTGGGACAAACATGAGTTAAAGTCAAAGATTCTTTGACCATCATAATTACCCTAAAATATTAATCGGCGAGAGATTCAATCAAACCTAATCATTACTATTATTTTATCAAATCACAAATCACTGATTCATAGCGTTAAAACAACCCTCTCTTTATTATTAATTTGTTGTGTATGGAGTTGGGAGCAACTCATAATGGAGACAATAAGTATCAGTACTTAGGAGAAGGTATAAACAATTAAATTTATCATAGTCATTATTCTCTAAATTATTTAAATATTGTACATTTGGTAAGTAATTAGTTATTATCAGGTAGTTAATTAGTTTAAGAACTGTGGAGCTTGATATTAGTTGATAGTTAATATATAGCAACTAAAAATGGTTTTGTAAGATAAAGATGACATGTGAAAACCTTTGTTAATCGAGAAAAGTTACTATGTCAAAAAGCAAAGAACAATTTTGAATATAATTGATTTTGACAATATGTAGATTAATGTTTACAAGTGTAAAAGAAAATATAGAAGTGTATGTACATAATGAATAAGCAGTAACCACATGATGGTGCTCTTTAGTCTATATGGTTACGTTTGTTTACAGAGATAGGACACTGAGACAGGAACATAGAGATACACGATCGTGTTTGGTAGAAGGGACATGGACAGAGACAATGTGTCCAGAGACACTGAATTAGTGTATTTTATGTTCATCCTAATAGGAAGGACACGGAAACACTAACAAGGGACACAACTTATTTTTTAGTTTTTCTTTCATTATTCTTGTTGATTTTTTATAATTATATTTTTTATTATTATATTTTTCATCTCAAATTTTTTGAATAAAAAAAATGAGAATAAATTAGATTTTCATAATTTGTTTTAGTTTATCACCAAATAGAATACAAGAACACAAAATTTTGTGTCTCTATCCATCAGTGCTTTGTTCTGTCCTGTTCTCGAAAACAAATTATGAAAACAAATTATAAACCCATATATCACTACCACAAAAACGGTGTTTAGCTACCAAATTTTTACTACGAACACTAAATCGTGGTAAAAATAAATAAGCGTGTCTTCTATTTATCACGAAACATTATGACAGTGGCTAAAATTTAATTTTTTGCTACGAATAATATTTTTTGTAGCTGTATTTCTTGCTTACATTAACGTACCACGGCTATTCTGTCTTGAATAAATTAATTTTTTAAATAAATTTATTAATGTATAGTATCATTTTTTTAATATTCTAACATTAACACATATTTATGAAATTAAATCTGAAAATATAAAAAAATAAATTTAGATAAAATAAAAAATTATAAAAATAAATATAATATTCTAATATTTGAGTTAATTATAAAGATAAAATTTATTTAACTAAAATAATATAATTTGAATAGATAATAAAAAGTTCAATAATTTGTAAGTATAAAAAAATTTTTAGTTTTTATTAAAAATAAATTATTTTATCATTTTTTGAATTTAAGAAAATGAGAATAAGTTAAAAAAATAGTCTTATTTACATGGTTTAGTACTCACTATATATTTTTGTGAGTACTATACTCTTATTATATGTATAATTATCTTTTTAAAAATTATTTTGTGAAATTATGAATTAAATTTTTTATTTTTACTAATATTTAATTGGTATATTACATTAATTAATTATTTTACAATTATTTCCAGTTATAAAAAAATTAATACTAATTAATTTATGAGTCACTTGTATAAAAGTTTGAAATTTTATTAAGTAACAAAAAAATTAATTTATAAAATTTCTTATAACAATTTTATCTGATAATTAAATTTGTTTAATGTAATAAAATTTTAGTAACTAATTTAGTAATTAAAATTTATTAAACATTAAATTTTTAAGGTAAAAATATTTACAAAATTTACTTAATGTATAACTCTTATTATATTATTTTGTGTATAATAAGTAAATAATTAAATGATAGTATATTGTTTGAATCATCAACTATTAACTGCATGAAATGAGAGATTGTGAGGGTCATATATTTATTAAAGTAGTTTTTTAGTTATTTATTGTTATTATAATAAAAATTAAAGACAAAAATATTACAGAATCAAAATTTAAATTTAAATTTTTTATTATATTTGACCATTAAAAAATAAATAAATAATTATTGTATTAAAAATAAAATAATTTAAGGTATATTTAGTAGATAATAAACAATAGGATGGAAAGAAATATTCTTAAAATTAAAGAAAGTTAAAAGAAGATTTAAACAACATTGGTCAAGCTGAATTTTTAAAATTTAAAATTTTAATGTGCGCTTAACTTTTGAAGTAGTTTTTGGCGGAAAGTTAAAATAATCACGGACAAATTTCAATATAACTTCCCATCATTCACGTTGTCTTTTAACTCCTACTTTTCTACAGCACACTCTCTTTAACCACACTATATAAATCCTATCATATGATAGAGTATCCTCTAAACTCAAAATACCGATTTTTTCTTTGTTATTTGTTAGTTTTTTTAGTAAATTTTTTCGTGAAGCAAAAACATAATAATTCAGAAGAGGCCCTTTTAGCAGAACTACGATAACACAGAATATCAACAACAATGAAGAATTTGCAGAAGATTTGGGTGAAATAAGTCTCAACCAGCTGTTCCTACCAGAAAAGATTATAATGACCCTTTAGTTGTGAATGTCAAAGGTATATGAAATTTCAATTTTTTTACGTGATTTTTTGAGTTCTAATATTTAGTTTATTTCTTTTATTCAATTTTGTATTCATTGTAGACACTTCTATGGGAGAAATTACAACCGGCAAAAGGACGACAATTCAAGTTTGACATTTGAAAAAGGATGAAAAAGACATTATGGAACTTGATGGGAATGGACAAAGTCGAGATAATGACGTAAATTTATTGATATGATTTCTGGGTGTAATGGCTCGTAGAGCAACACTGTAAATTGAAAAGGTCTTTGGTGCTGAAAATGTAGGATGTGTGATAAATTTAGAGAAACGGTTGAAACTTTAGAGAAAAAGCTATGGATATTGCAGCTCTGTACAAATTTTTGTTATCAAAATACAGTGATAAAGTGCCTAATTTATCCAGTAATATGCTAGACATTTAATTGATGTATTTAATAAGTAATAGTTAAAATTTTAAATATATTTAATTTAAAAGGGATTAGAATTTATTTTATTTATGTTAAAAAATTTTATTTCTTATTATATATAAGTTTAGACTATTATTATTATTATTATTATTATTATTATTATTATTATTATTATTATTATTATGGAAAAATGTTAGATATTATATATTTAAAAAGTTTGATTTTTGTTATTAATGTAATATATATAAATATAATTTTAATTTAATAAAACTATTCAATTAGAGTAAATTAGCACAAATTAGCCTTGGATTATATGTGAAAAATATAGTGAGTTAGCCACGAAAATAGTGTGATTAAATAACCCAACGTTAGCCACAAAAAAATGTGGCTGAAAAACCCGGCTTGCACAAATTAGCTACGGATGAAGTGTAGTAGAATTATACTTTTTGATTTAATTATTCTTATTTAGCCACGGCATTATACGTGGACAATGATATACAAATCGTGGCTCTTTGAAGGTCTCTACGATGTTTAAAATTGTGGCTAATAACGCTAAAATCGTGGCAAATTGAAAATGCAACCTCCCGATTAGCCACAAATATTCTTTCGTGGCCAATATATAATTGCTACAGTTATTTTAGAGTTTCCTCAATTTTTTTCATGGCTAAATCCCATATTTCTCGTAGTGTATGCAGGAGTTTCCGAACATGATCTGGCACTTGTACTTCTTCTAGATTCCGATGCCAATATGGGAGGAATAAGTGTAAGAGGCAAGGCAGTGATCCTTCATCTATTCTAATAGCTTTCAATGTTGAATCCGCTAAGGTGAGTGATCGTAGTTTCCGGAACCACCCCTTTTGGATGTTTAATTCATCACCCTCGAATGGGCGGACATAAAGTCGCATCAATTCTGGCATTTGACGCCCTACAAGACACAATTGGTCTTGTGTGAATTTAAACCCTACCAAGTCCAACCTGATTAGATTTTTGAGTCTAAAAACCCAGTCTGGTACCATTTCTGAATCACTTCCAAATAAGCAAAGACGCTCAAGGTGTGGAGGAGGACTAGTTAGTGACTCCAATTCAAGGATTTCATTGTCTTTGGCTTTTATCGACAATGAGCATAGATTGGTCATGCTCTCTATAGCATTGCACAACCACATTCCATCCTTTTCAACAAGATTTCGGATCTTCAAACTCCTCAATTGCTTCAAATTCTTCAGTTCCCCAACAACATCACTTGCATCAACCCAGGCTAATTTTTGTAGGGCCGTTAAATTTGCAACACCTCTCTTTAATTTCACACCTACCCCCGCTTCCGTATGCACATTAAGATAACACAGCTTTGTAAGTGAGTAAATCTCCACCGGAAGATCACTTACATTGGTCTCTTTTAGGTCAAGAGTCTCCAGGTTTCGGAGCTTTCCGATGGATTTGGGGATGGTCTCAATGTTGGTATGTCTTAAATTTAGGTATTTCAAGTGGACAAAGTTTCCAATTGTTTCTGGAAGATGAGCAAGTGGTATGTTTTCAAAGTGCAGTGTCACCAAGAGCTTGAAATTAGAGAAAAGTGAGTTCACAAAAGTGCTTATCATTTCCTCCTTATCTATAATATCATAAAGAAGGAAAGAACGCAACAAGCTACATTGGTTTCTATCAGCACTTGTTCTCAGATCAGCAAAGTCAACATTTGTGCCAATTGATAAACGTCTACTCCATTTATCAAAACAAAACGGGTTACCTTTCTTCACTTGGCAGAAGTTGAACTCTTCACATTTCTTCACAATGAAGTCATGCATCAAATCATGAACTCTACACTTTCTAACTCTGCCGTAAGTGTTCACATCAGCTACCTTAACCAAGCTCCTAGCAATGAGCTCAGCTAAGTACTCTTCTCCAACTTCTTGTTGAGTTTGGTGCTCTCTGCACTCCACAAACCCTTCAGCTATCCACAAATTGATGAGCCTCGCCCTCTTGATTGCGTATTGCTCGGGAAAAAGGCCAAAGTACAAGAGACATGATTTGAGGTGGTAACTAAGATCCTGATAGCTTTCTGACAGTGCCTGATGGTAACCTTTAAGATGAGAATCGCTTGCAAGCTTTGATTGAAGGCTGTTGTACACCGCCTTCCATTCTTTGAGTCTTTCTTTCTTGGTTGACAGAAGAGAAGCTATAGCCACAATTGCAAGTGGCACACCATCACACTTTTTTGTGAACTCTTCAGATAGCTTCATCAACGCTTCACAGGGATTCTTGGAACCAGATTGAAATGCCTTCGAATGGAAGAGTCTCAAAGCATTTTCGGGCTCTAGAGGCTTCAGTGGGTAGGTATGAACTTTTGCTGACACTTTGCAAGAATCAGCAACACCCGTGTCTCTTGTTGTAATCATTATCATTCCATTATTTTTCGGTAATGCCAATTCCACAGTTCCCCATAGATCTGTCTCCCAAACATCATCAAGTACTATTAAGTACTTCTTTTCTTTCAAGTATTCTCTTGTATCTTCAATCAAAGCATGAAGGTTCTTGTCCACATTGCTTTCTTTCCTATCATGAAAGCTCCGCAGCAAAGTCTTGAACAACTGCACTCCTTTGAGTGAGCGAGATACATCCACCCACCCATAACAATCAAAAGAGTGCTTTTGTTGTTCTTGCTTGTATACATTTCTCACCAGAATCGTTTTACCTGTTTCAAATCATACATGACCAAAAGGTACGATTAAATATGTATAAAAGCGTCTAAGATAAAATTAAAGAACCATAATTAAAAAGTAATTACCTCTAAAAAAGAATTTAATGGAAATAGAATAACGAAAAAAATTCTTTATAATAGCGTTTGTTTTGGTGGTACTAAAATTTTAGTCTCTATCTCTAAAATTTCAGTCATTATCTTAAAAAATAGAGACTTAATAGTCTAAAAATTTTGGAGACGAAAATTAAAACTTTAATAATATTTAATACTTAAAATATTCTCATTTTCAATAAATTAATTCTAACTTTATTTTTTATGCAAATTAAATTAAAATTTCATTCTTATTTGAGTCTCTGTCTTTGTATCTCTTTCAAACACTACTTCTTCAACTATATTATAGATACACTAAAAATCAACTACCCAATTAACATTATATATTATAATATAAAAATACACATAAAAAAATAAATAACATAACATATATATTTATACATAAATACATAATAATTAATTAAAATTTTTTTTATATACATAGCATTTCTACTCTTTAATGCGTGTTATTGATGTTACTTGAATAGTAAAATAGAAAACCTAATTTAAAGATAATAATAGATCAATAAAAATAACAATAATAGTTTGTAATTATCATCTATTAGATGCAAATATAAACAAATAATGCATATCTAAAATATTCAAATAAAAAATTAGAGAGTAGGTTTTTCCTTAATTGTTTACTATTTATTAATATAAAAATGCTATATTATATGAGAAAAATAACTATAAATTTGATAAATTGATTAAAAAATTAATAACATCTAATTGATATGATTTTATCTTTTTTATTAATAAAAACGTAATATAAAAATATTATACTAATGTGGCAACAATTGACTTCAATATACAATGAGGATATATTTTTAGTGTTCCAACTTTATTAACGCTTTTCTCTTTTTTATTGTTATACAAAGTTTTGTGTTTTCTGTAACTGTTTTTTTTTTCACATTTTTATTAAAAATATAAATGTCAAAATTTTATAATTTATCAATAAAGAAAACTTCACCAAATAAAGTGACTACATAGTTATAAAAATCAAATCGAATCGACCGATTCGACCAAAAAATTGATGAACTAAATTCTAAGCCAGTTCAATTTATTTTTTAGACTGAATAAGAAAAAAAGGTGTGAACCAATAAAAATCGAAATAAACTGATCAAAATTTGCAAGAATTGGTATAAATTGGTCTAATCGAACCGATTTATTTAAAAAAAATTTCAAAATATCCACATCAAGTTTTAAACAAAGAATCTTTGAGTTACAACAACTCCCAATTGCCATTCAGCCATCATGCTTCTTATCATTATATGCGACAAATATTAATTATATAGTATACATTTAATTACATGATTTTATAAATATCTAATTTAATTTAATTTTGTATTCTCTATTTTTTGAATTAATTATATTTTAATTATATACTATTACTAATATAAATAAATTTCACTAAAAATTTATTAATTTACTTGATCTATTTTAATGCTAGTATTTGTGATTAAGGTTATTTTTTATGTTAGTGTTAAAATTTATTGATATTATAGTTAAATGATAGATTTTGTGAATTAATTATTACTTTTATTGTGTCAAATTAAGATATTATTGTAGTATTACAAATAAATTTTATGTTTTTTTATATTAGTTGTTTTTAGAATTTAAGACTTGATTTTTCATAAAATGTTAGTGAAGATATGTATTTTAAATTTTAATTTTAAGTTTTTGACTATTTTATATTTTTTATTTACGTGAGTTCTATTTTATAATTGATTGGTTGAACTAATAAACTAATAAATCAATAATTTGATCGATTGAATTATTAATTCGATTTTGACAACTATGATAAAAAAGATCCTAGAACGGGAAAAGATATGTTTTGTGTTAACAAATTATTATTTTAAACATAATTTATTTGAAAAACTTGGTACTACTCCTAGATTTTTGCTTGAAAACCAATCTTTAGTGTTTTTGGATGATTATTAGCTAATTGTATCCAGGATTCTAATAGGAATGTCCGAATGTTAGTACCTAGTAGTATTATTCCACAAATTCTAATAGTCCTAACTCCTAAGAATTAATTGTCACAATTTGTAGTGTTAATGTTGTAAGTGTGAGGAGTCCGTAAAATTAGGCCTATATCAAAGAAAGTAAAGAAGAGTGAGGGGTTTATAAGAATGAGAGGCTCATTTACTTGATACCTCACTTGATTCTTCCTTAAAATCTCTCCGAGTAAAGCATCTACTCATATGTGATGGAGGAGTTAGAGAGGAGTTGATGCTTAATGTGGAGGCTCACACTTGAGGAGAGACCCCACAAAGCTTGAGAGAGATTGTTAATCTTATGTTATCTTATTGCATATGTCAAATTAAAAAACTAAATTGAATAAATTATTTTAAATTTTAATGACTAGATTAATACTTAATATAACTTGATAATTATAATGTAATATTTTTGAAGTGTAGAGAGAGGGAAGCATAATACCAAGTCCGCCTTCGCCCACCACGGCGATGACTGTGCGACCAGCACCGCCTTCTGAGAGCCAGTTGTTGAGCTCTTTCTTGGCATGTTCAATCCCCACAAGCTCTTCTTCCTCTGCAAAATTGGCTCGCAGTCGAAGGTAATGCCGTTGCGGTGAACTGCGACCGCCGCTTGATTCTGCAGCAGCTTCGGAGTGGCCATACAGTTGTCCTGCTTCCTTCAGTCTATTTATTGACTCTCTGATTTCGCCAATCTCAGATGCAATCTCATGGCGGGGTACATAACTTTTGAGCAAGTCACAAATTTTGCACAGAACCCCAGCAACGGCGTTTCGCCGTCCACGGCGGGGTTTGTTGGCCACCTTGTACAAGTAAAGGTCGATGACATCTTGAATGCGGATGGAAACTTGTCTGATTTGAGCAACCCACTCCTTTCTGCTCTGATCAGAGTTCTGTGCCTCCATCTCCGCCTTTGTATCTACATCCCTCAGATATGCTCGCATCAGCCGTAGTTCTTTGCTGATGCTTTCGATTTGTCCACGCACGCCACTCAGCAACTTTGCCTCACTTTTCAGTAATGGGATCAGTTTGTCAACAACTAGGTTTACTGCTATTTCTGCCATTTAAGTATTTGGTTTTCGTTAATAACATGTATTTACATACTCACCTCTATATATACTAGTAGTTGCAGAGAATATGGATAACTTATCCATCATGCATCAAGAAAGGCACATATCTCTTTCTTAAATTAATGGAATCATGTGTGATGAGGAAATTAATTAAGGAACGTATTCTAACCTGTTCTACATGTTGCTTGCTCTATGAAACAATTATATATCTTGATTCACCCATTGTTGGCTCAATACTTCTTGCTTGCATTGAAAGTTATGCAGTAATCAACGGAACGATCATGGTGACTACTCAAATAAAAATTAACTTTACGTGCACATGTATTATTATGTTAAACAATTTATTTAAATATATAAAGTCATTTAATATTTTTATTTATTATTTTTATATAAAAATTTGTTCACGTGACTATTCGTTATTTATATAAAAATGTACATTTCCTTGGTTTCCTTTTCTATTAGTTAGTTATGTTAGTTTCCTTTTCCATTAGTTTGTTAAGGTGGTTAACTTGTACCGTCAGCATGATGAGCTGGAAGTTCAGTTAGAGTTAGTTGGAGAGATGAACATTCTGCTGGTATGGAAAACAGATCAGACCACTATTGTAATTATTGAGATTCTTAATTGTTGCCGAATTCATTTTGTTTCTATTAACATTGCTGAGAAACTTGCTGCACAAGCTTCTATCATTGCTCAAGAAATTCTGCAACAACAAAGGCATAATTTCCCAATAATTATTGAAAGGTGAATTATACAATAAAAATGTAAATTTATTGATTTTTTTAATGGAATAAAAGAGAAATTAAAAAAATGAGGACTCATTTTAAATAATAATAAAATAATAAAAAATAATTATAAAAAAAATTATATTCTCCCTATATAACTTTAATGTTGTTACGGCCCAGCCCAAACGGCTCGCGGGTCAACTCGACCCGATGACAACCCGACCCAGACGACCGGATGCGAACGGATCACAGCGCGACACGGACACGCGTCCCTGGCAGCTCCTCGCTACAGCTGTGAGGAAGCTTCGAGGAAGGTGGGCCTGTCCTCGTAGGGCCCACCTCTGACACGATATAAATAGGGAAGGACCTGCCCTTCCCTCGAGGTACGTCACCTTTTCACCTAATATCCCTCCACCTGCGCACGGACTGACTAGATCGTCGGAGTGTCTTTGCAGGTGGCACCCCCCTTTTTTCCTCTCACAACAAGTGCTCGACTTCACGGCAAACCGGAGCCCTACACAATCGCGATTGAGGAATCCTCGCCCCCATTAACCCTCACCCGACCAGTCCGGAACCCGACAACCGAACATTGGCACCGTCTGTGGGGATTTTTCCTTAATGGACGTTGTGCAGGGCCCTGGCGATCAGGGCCGGGGAGCCGGAGCGGAGGGGGCAGCCTCTGTCGCCTCGTTGAGAGGTCGGCGAAGGTCCCCCCTACAACTCACTGAACAGCACACGAGGGCACGACCCTTCGGGGGAACAGGCGGCGACAGCGCCATAATAATGCAGGAGTTACGGCACAGGGTCCAAAATTTGGAGCGACAGTTAGCCGACCAAGAGCGCGATGGACGAAGCACCGACCCCAGCTACACCCCGTCCCTCGAGGGCCAAGAGAGAGACTCCCACCGGAGCCGCCAGCGATACACTTCCGCATCCCGAACGGAAGCGGAGAGCACCCGGGAAGAGTCCCCAATCCCGAGAAGACGAAACGACACCATCATCTACTCCGTGGCAGAGAGACGCGCCGCACGGCACGTGATCGCGAGAACAGCGAAGGAAGGTCCGGGAGGACTCGACAACCTGTGATAATGGGCGTCACCCCATTCCACCGTTCCATCCTCGAAGTCCGGTTGTCGAAACACTTCGACAAACCAACGGACATGAGGTACGATGGAACTCAAGACCCCCTAGAACATCTCATAGCTTTCGAGGCAAGGATGAACCTAGAGGGGGTAGGGGACGAGGTAAGGTGCCAAGCTTTTCCGGTGACCCTGGCGGGACCCGCGATCAGGTGGTTTAACGGCCTCCCGCAGGGATCCATCTACAGCTTCTCGGACATCAGTCGTGCGTTCCTGGCCCAGTTTACGACGCGAATAGCAAAGGCAAAGCACCCAATCAACCTTTTGGGGATAACACAAAGACAAGGAGAGCCGACCCGAAAGTACCTGGATCGGTTCAACGACGAATGCTTGGAAATCGACGGCTTAACCGACTCGGTGGCCAGCCTTTGCTTGACGAACGGCCTCCTCAACGAAAACTTTCGAAAGCACCTTACCACGAAACCAGTTTGGACGATGCACGAGATCCAAACGGTGGCCAAGGAGTATATAAATGACGAGGAAGTCAGCCGAGTCGTGGCTGCCAATAAACGGCAGTCCGGTTACAACCAAGCTCGGCAACCGGGTAACGGAGAAAGAGCAAAGGAACAAGCCAGGGAGGAGGCACCAAGCAAGGCACCCAGGCCGTTCCCTCGGGTCGGGAAATTCACTAACTACACCCCACTCACTCTCCCTATCGTGGAAGTCTATCAGCAAATAGCTGAGAAGGGAATTCTGCCGAAACCCCGACCGCTCAAGGACCGTACGGGAGGAAACAAGAACCTCTATTGCGATTACCACAAGGGTTATGGCCATCAAACGCAGGACTATTTCGACCTGAAAGATGCACTCGAACAAGCGATAAGAGAAGGTAAACTAGCAACATTCTCCCACCTCATCAGAGAACCGAGGAGGCGCCACCGCGACCAAGACGAGGAAGGCAAGACCCACTCGGCCAAACGGCGACAAGAGCCAGAAGAAAGGGACCACGGCATCACCGTGATAAACGTGGTGACAGCCAAAAACGCCGCGCCAAAATCCCGGTCGGCACACAAGAAAGATGCTAAGGTCTTGACGGTCTCTTCCCCGCCGGTGCGAAGCTCTAAGAAGCCTCCCTCCATTTCTTTCGGCCCGGAAGATCAATGGTTCAACGACGCCCCGAAAAACCCCCCCATGGTTATTACGGCCAGAGTGGGAACCGGCCTCGTCAAACGGATCCTTGTCGACACAGGAGCCGATTCAAATATCATGTTCCGCAACGTGTTTGACGCGCTAGGGCTAAAGGATGCCGACCTGACGACTCACCAGCATGGGGTTATTGGGTTGGGCGACCACTTCATCAAACCGGACGGAGTAATATCCCTACCAATCTCGGTAGGGCAAGCCCAAGGTCGAAGATCGGCGATGGCCGAGTTCGTAATCCTCCGAGATTCCACCGCCTACAACATCATCTTGGGAAGGAAGACGATAAACGATGTTGAAGCGATAATCAACACTAAGCTGCTAGTCATGAAGTTCGTTACCGACGACGGGTCCATAGGGTCCTTAAGAGGGGATCTCGAGACGGCAGTCGCATGCGATAATGCCAGCTTATCCCTGAGAAGGAAATCCAGAGAGGCATCCGGTGTGTTCCTAGCCGACCTGGACTCCAGAGTAGACGACAAACCAAGACCAGAACCGGAAGGGGATCTGGAAAAATTCGTGATCGGTGACACGGAAGAGAAGTTCACGTTCATCAATAAGAACCTGCCACGTGAGTTAAAAGAGACCCTGATCGAAATGATAAGGGCCAACAGGGATTTGTTCGCTTGGACACCAGCCGACATGCCAAGCATAGATCCAGAAATCATGTCACACCATCTGGCTGTCAGGTCGGAAGCACGCCCGGTAGCGCAACGGAGGAGAAAGATGTCGGCAGAAAGGGCAGAGGAGGTGGCCAGGCAAACAGCCAGCCTCCTGGAAGCAGGTTTCATACGAGAAGTGGACTACTCGACGTGGCTCTCGAATGTAGTCCTAGTGAAAAAACACAATGGCAAGTGGAGAATGTGCGTAGACTACTCTGACCTTAACAAGGCATGCCCTAAGGATTGTTTCCCCCACCCTAACATAGACGCACTCGTCGACGCGGCGGCGGGCTACCGCTATCTAAGCTTCATGGATGCCTACTCCGGTTATAACCACATACCGATGCACCGTCCAGACGAAGACAAAACGGCATTCATAACGCCAGGAGGAACCTTCTGTTACAGGGTGATGCCATTCGGCCTGAAAAACGCAGGGGCGACATACCAAAGACATATGAGCAAGATTTTCCACGATCTGATAGGCAAGACAGTGGAGGTCTATGTCGACGATATCCTCGCAAAGACAACGCAACCTGACGACCTCATAAAGGATCTAGGAAAGGTTTTCATGTCTCTCCGGCAACACGGCATGAGGCTAAATCCCCTCAAGTGCGCCTTCGCCATGGAAGCCGGCAAGTTTTTGGGATTCATGATAACTCAGAAAGGGGTAGAAGCTAACCCGGAGAAATGCCAGGCAATACTCCAGATGAAGAGCCCGGGTTGCATCAAGGACGTCCAAAGGTTGGCAGGGCGGTTGACCTCATTATCCCGGTTTCTCGGAGCCTCGGCAACAAAGGCCCTGCCATTCTTTAACCTCATGAAGAAAGGGATGGCGTTTGAGTGGACACCCGCATGTGAAGAGGCCTTTCGGCACTTCAAGGAAATCTTGGCGGCACCACCCGTCCTCGGGAAGCCAAAGGACGGGGAACCACTATACCTATACCTCGCTATAACGGGGGAAGCCCTGGCTGCAGTTCTGGTGCGGGAGGACGGAAAAGCTCAACAACCAGTCTATTTCATAAGCAGGGCCTTGCAAGGAGCAGAATTAAAGTACAGCAAGTTGGAAAAGCTAGCCCTAGCACTTCTGACTTCCTCACGAAGGTTAAAGCAGTACTTCCAAAGTCACCAAGTTGTCGTCAGAACGGACCAAGGGATCCGGCAAGTACTTCAAAAACCCGATCTGGCGGGAAGAATGATGACTTGGTCCATCGAACTCTCCAGTATGATATACGATACGAACCCCGGCAAGCCATCAAGGCGCAGGCGATGGCAGATTTTCTAGTAGACGTAACAGGGGATCCAAGCGAAGAAGTGAGTACACGGTGGAAGCTCCATGTGGACGGAGCCTCCAACCAGACTTTTGGAGGTGCCGGGATCATCCTGGAAAGCCCGATTGGGGTTGTATACGAACAGTCGATCAGATTCGAATTTCCCATATCGAACAACCAGGCAGAATATGAAGCCCTTATAGGAGGCTTAACCCTAGCAGCGGAAGTCGGAGCAAGAAGACTGGAAATATGCAGCGATTCCCAAGTCGTCACCTCCCAAGTAAACGGGAGCTACCAAGCCAAAGACCCATTGCTACAAAAGTACTTGGAAAAAGTTAAAAGCTTGAGCCAAAAGTTTGAAGAGGTCACGATCCATCACGTACCAAGAGAAAGGAACACACGGGCAGACCTCCTATCAAAGTTGGCCAGCACGAAGCCGGGAGAAGGCAACCGGTCTCTCATTCAAGGTATGACGAGGGAACCAGCGGTCACACTGCACATGACAAGCCTAGGCTCTTCATGGCTAGACCCCATCACCAACTTCCTAGAACACGGCAAACTCCCTAACGACGAAAAGGACGCGGCGAAATTGAGAAGGGAAGCAGCCAAGTACGCCGTCATCCAAGGACAGCTGTTCAGGAAAGGGCTCAACCAGCCCCTACTGAAGTGCCTACACCCCGACCAGACGACTACGTCCTCAGGGAAGTCCATGAAGGCTGCTGTGGGCACCACATCGGAGGCAAGGCCTTAGCGAGGAAATTAATCCGAGCTGGATACTATTGGCCGTCAATGATGGCGGACTCCAAGGAGTTTGTCAAAAAATGTGTAAAGTGCCAACAGAATGCCAACTTCGCCAGGGCGCCGGCCTCCGAGTTAAGCTTGCTAACGACCTCCCGGCCATTTTCTCAATGGGGAGTCGACCTCTTAGGGCCCTTCCCGGTCGGCCCTGGACAAGTCAAGTACCTCATAGTCGCAATTGACTACTACACCAAATGGATAGAGGCCGAACCACTAGCTAGCATATCCTCGTCCAATTGCAGGAAATTCATGTGGAGGCAGGTGATAACACGATTTGGGATACCAGAAGTCGTCATCTCAGACAACGGCACACAATTTACTGACAAAAAGTTCACGGAATTCCTTAACGGCCTGGGTATAAGACAAAGGTTCTCTTCGGTAGAACACCCCCAGACGAACGGACAGGTGGAGTCCGCCAACAAGATTATCCTTTCAGGGCTGAAGAAGAGGTTGGATAATAAAAAGGGTGCTTGGGCCGACGAACTAGTATTGGTTCTCTGGTCCTACCGAACAACTGAGCAATCCTCCACTAAGGAAACTCCCTTCCGGCTAACGTATGGGGTGGATGCAGTAATACCCGTAGAGATCGGTGAACCGAGCCTGCGGTTACTTTTGAAAGGAGTAGAGGAAACCGTGGAAAAGGACCTGATAGATGAAGCCAGGGAAATGGCCCATTTGACAGAAATAGCGCTAAAACAAAGAATGGCTCTGCGCTACAACACCAAAGTGCTCAAGAGGGAATTCGAGCCGAACGATCTCGTCCTGAGGCGAAACGATATCGGCCCACCGACCCCTGGAGCAGGCAAGCTAGCGGCAAACTGGGAAGGCCCCTACAGAGTCAAAAAAGTGATGGGAAAAGGTGCCTTCAAGTTAGAAAGGCTTGATGGCAAGGAAGTCCCGAGGACATGGAACGCAGACAACCTTAGAAGATTCTACTCCTAGCGGACGGACCGACATGCCGACTAATCTAGTTAAGTAGTTAATTTGCAAATTTGAACTTTTCATAGTGACCTACGAGCCCTTTATATGGTTACCGAATAAGATATACTTGTGCAAATTTTCTCTCCTGTCTTGTCTCCCTGTTTTCCAGATAAACCATCTCATCATGACCAACGACGACGCGCAACCCCGGGACTGATCACCCCGGGAGCCCGTCAACTGCCGATGTAACAAATGACTACGCGAAAGGCCACGAGCCGTTGATATAAACGACGACTATAAACCAAAAACGGTTAACAGAAACGATAACACAATCAGACGAATAAACGACGACTATAAACCAAAAACGGTTAATAGAAACAATAACACAATCAGACGAATGAGAAAAAGTTTACTACGCCAATACGGGCGAACGACTAAGAAGTCAAATTGTTCATAAGCCAAAATAAAACGGCTAAACAAAAAGTTTTAAACAGAGGATTCATTTCTTCGGGACGTCGACAACTTTGCCGTCCTTGATGACTTTGAGAACACCAATCGCCGACGTGTCAAACTCAGGAGCAATGATTTTGACCTGAGCTTTAAGAGCCTCCTCGGTCGCCAAAATCGCACCCTTCCCCTGTTTCACGACGTCTTTATACTTAGCTTTCCACGTTGCCAATTCGGCCTCCACGACCTGCTTTTCCTTCTCTATGTCGGCCACCCGTTTCTGCGCCGCGCCGACCTGGCTCTCCAAAGTCATTTCACGATCGACAAGACGAGAAACCGTGGCATCCGATTCTTCTAACTTCTTCTCAACAGTGGCAGCTTTCTTCTCGGCAGCAGTAGCTTTCTTCTCGGCGGCGTCAAGTTTCTCATTTGATTGGGTCAACTGCTCCCGGAGAGTCTCAACTTCACTCTTTAGCTCGTTGTTAGCCTTCCCAGTAGATTCCAACCTTCTACGAAGGGACTCCATCCCGGATAGCTCAAACTCGGCCTTCCGGGCTATCACGGCGCCACGTAAAAGGGTACGGTACATCCACCTCGCCTGCCCAGCAAGGGAAGACTCATGGAAATACTCCTCGGTACCAGGAATCAGCTGGGAATCTATAAAGTTTCCTGCATCAAAATTCCTCTCCATAACTGTAAGCACCCCTCAGGACTGGACGACGTTTTCCTCTTCCTCTTAAGGCTAGGGAGAAACATGAACCGCTTTGTCGACCTCGACCTGGGCAGCTTGGGCCGAGGTCCCAGTACCGTCAACCGCGGCTTCTTGCTCGGTAGTAGCCTTGTCTTCCGGAGGAGCTGCAGACTTCTCGGCGGCAGATTTCTCATTGTCCCCTTCGTCGTCACTAGCGCACAGGAAAGTTTGGAATAAGTTAGGAAGACCCGTCACCGAGGCAGACATCTCCACTGCAGAAAAGCAAACGAGGTCGGTTAGTCACTACAAGTTGTTAGCAAAAGCAAAAAGACAAGGGACAAGTAAAGGCTTCTCACAAATATAATTACGACCGGCCTCCCGATCACCCATGAGAAGGTGAGGATTTACATGATTCCTCCCAAAGACTGCCATCAACACATCGGCAATCTTCCTATCCACCACAGACATGCCCCTATAGGTTACCTTAACAAAGGCGTTTGACCCCGCTCCGAAACTCCAATAGGTCGGAATAAGGCGTACCCCCTCTAACGACAGCCAAAAAGGATGACGACCTTTGACAGGGCGGACCTTGAAATATTTGTCCTTAAACCCATGATAGGAGTCTTCAAATAAACCAAAAATCCTCCGACCTTGGGCAGACCGGAAGGACATGAACCCTTTTTTATGTTTCCCCTCCTTCGAAGGGTTAGTAAGGTTGAAGAAGAAAAGGAAGACATCTACAGACACCGGGAGCTCAAGATACTCACAAACCATCTCGAAGCAGCGGATTGAGGCCCAGCTGTTCGGATGCAACTGCGACGGCGCCACGGACACACGACTTAAGAGCGCCATCTGAAAGGCGGAAAATGGGATACGAACCCCAACTTGAGTAAACATGGACTTGTAGAACCAAATCCAGTCGGCTACTCGGGGGTGATGGAGATTGATCTCGTACAACCGCTCGTGAGGAGCCGGGACGAAGACGTCATAATTAGATTCTTCATCAGTCCCTCCGCACAAGTACTCGGCTTGTGGGAACTCGGTGAGTTCCTCCTCACCCATTTGGTTGGGCGAATCCTTCACGTCGGAAACGACCCAAGCATAGGGATCGTACGCAGCGGGAGAAGGAGAAGCCCGGGAGACCGTGCGAGCCATACCTACATGGAGGGACCATCCAGTCAGTCTAAGAGATCGGTTGCTCAGGCCGAGCACAGACGCTACCCCCACTACTCCCCAACTAAGGATGAAACACTATAAGTGGACAGGGAAAAACCTACCCTGGAATGATATCCCCCCTAACGCGTATAACCACCATTGAAAGGCTACACAACAACAATAAAAACCAGACAGCAAGCATGCAAGAACGAAGCACGAAGCACAAAAGAAAAGAATTTGAAGAATTACCTGAATTGATGGAAAGAGGATGAAATTGCAAGTCTGGGAAGATACAATGAGGATGTACGAAAGCACCGCAGCAACGCTCTGAAATCTTGTAACAAGGCAAAGGAAGGAGAGAGATGGAAAGTATGAAGAAATGCAGAAGCATAAAACCAATTGTTTAAAAAACTGCCTCCCAAGAAGCGCGAAACACCTGGGGGCAGAATGGTCTTTGCAAATGGGGTTTTTCCACCCCATTATGAGCATTTAATGCTTCGCACAAGGAACAATACGGCAAAACGGTTGCTTATGCAAACCAAGGGACACGCGCGTTAAGGGCACATTCTCCCCACGTGCGGCCGAGTTGACGAGAACAGACGAAACAGGAGACGACACGCCACTAATAGTCCCCACGACTACCACTGGTGCGTGGGGGCACTGTTACGGCCCAGTCCAAACAGCTCGCGGGTCAACTCGACCCGATGACAACCCGACCCGGACGACCGGATGCGAACGGATCACAGCGCGACCTGGACACGCGTCCCTGGCAGCTCCTCGCTACAGCTGTGAGGAAGCTTCGAGGAAGGTGGGCCTGTCCTCGTAGGGCCCACCTCTGACACGATATAAATAGGGAAGGACCTGCCCTTCCCTCGAGGTACGTCACCTTTTCACCTAATATCCCTCCACCTGCGCACGGACTGACTAGATCGTCGGAGTGTCTTTGCAGGTGGCACCCCCCTTTTTTCCTCTCACAACAAGTGCTCGACTTCACGGCAAACCGGAGCCCTACACAATCGCGATTGAGGAATCCTCGCCCCCATTAACCCTCACCCGACCAGTCCGGAACTCGACAACCGAACAAATGTGTAAAATAGAATGTTCCTTATTGAAATTGGTACATAAAAAAAGTAGAATGAACAACATTGGGACCAGATATTTTATCTATCAAGGTTCCTATCAGTTAAGCAATGGATTAGTCACCATGCAACATTTATTTTCATTAAAAAAAACATATTATTATTGTTTTAAATTTTATATTTAGGTTCCGCTATTTTACGCTAACATTTATTCCATTTTTTTAATCTCAAGCATCAAATGAAATAAGCTATTTTAATTTTGTGAAATTCAAAAAGAAGTAACGAAGTAAAACAAGTTTATTCGGAAAACGAAGGAAAAAAAATCAATTAAAGTTCAAATAAATTGGATTAAATGAAAAACAACAAGAGAAAGAGTATGTACTCTGTATTCAGAGAGAGAGAGAATGAGAGAAGGAGAGAGCGGAAACAAGTGTTTGAAGGCGAAACACAGTGAAGATGGCGGCCATGCCGTCGCAAAAGATAAGAGAGAGAGTGTGGGTGGAGGTGCATCCGGTGCCAAAGAGGGTTTGTCACGAGAGGGTTTTTCAAAGTCAACAAAGATCTCCTTTAGAGATAAAGTCATTGGTCCAGAGAAATCGAAAGTCTTTGCACTTACAGAATCTCTATCTGGGGATAGTATAGCGACCGTGGTGAGCAAGCAGGACGATCCCCAACCTCCATGTGTAAACTTCACTAAAGAAGCCAACCTTTGTTTGGCAGAGCCTTATCGAGAAGCTTTGGTGATAAAGGTTCTTGATAAAAATTATAATTACACAGCTCTTTCATATAAGCTTCGGATGGTTTGGCACATCAAAGGTGGCTTTGATATGCTTGATGTAGGATTTGGGTACTTCATGGTAAAATTTGATGCAGGTGAAGATCGTGAGAATGTCATGCTTAGTGGCCCGTGGTTGATTGAGGAGCACTATGTTGCTGTAAAACTGTGGGATATAGATTTTCGGCCATGTGAGGAATCCTTCGGATCTACACTTGTATGGGTTCGAATTTCGGTGCTCCCAATCTGGTGCTATCAGGAACAGGCCATGATGCGTATTGCTTCTGCAATAGGAGTTCCCATCAAAGTGGACTTAGCCACTAAGTTGGCTGAGAGAGGACGATATACCCGAGTATGTGTTCAAATAAATTTAGGACTGCCAGTGGTCAAGCATATCATTGTGGAAGGCGTAACTCATGTAGTGGAGTATAAAAGTTTAAATTTAATTTGTAACTCTTGTGTACGTTACGGTCACGATATGGCACAGTGATTGGGCAGAGACTCTAAGGAAGGAAAGAGTGTTAATTCCGATGCCACCAAACCACGGTACGGTACAAAGGCAGTGTCACATCCTGAGACCAAAATTCACAATTCAAATGAAGTAAAACCTGATGTGGTAAGTGGCGTTACTGGCGAGAATCCTGCACCGAGTTTGCAAGAGGATTTGGAGGCTAATAATTTGGAAGGAAATAATGTTGAGGAGGCTTGCATGCATGATGAACCAGGCTGGGAGCAAGTTGTGAAGAAAGGTAAAACCAAGCTGGGCCAGAAGTGTAGTGACCTTCAATTTAAAAAAAATATAAATATAAATAAGTTATAATTTATTTCATAAATTAAAATTTTCTATTTTTAAAAAATTATTTTATTATCAGAAATTGAACTAATTTTATAAATATTTGAATTCAATCAAATTCATATTCTTTTATATATATATATATATATATATATATATATATATATATATATATATATATTATGACGAAATATTTTACATAATTAAAACTATAATTCTAGTCATTTATATTTTAATTTGAGTAATTGATATTTTAATTTAGAATTGGAGCGTGGCGCTTTTCATTTTACAATTTTGTTTTACCCATTTTTCAAGACTCCTAGTCTATTATCTTCTTTCTACTACTACAAGTATGTATTTTAATTTTTTTAGAAGTCGTAATACCTCCCCACCTCTGCTTTACGACTTAAGCGTAAGGCTCTGTGTGGTAGGGTGTTACAAGAAGCAATCTAACAAGGTCCAAAGAGGCACTCAATCCAGAACCGATTCGGGTAGAGTAATCAGGCCCACCATCCACTTCTCTCACACGAATGGATCCAGCTCTTATCGCGCCAGGGTCGGGTCACGAGTCAAGGTCGGACACAGCGCTTTCCGTGTTGGTGAGACATCGATCTCCTCAACCCGACACACTCCAATGCCTTGTGGGTCCTCTCTCCGGAAACGACCAAGGCCGTGGTCCCTACAGAGCTCGCCAGTTGAGAAGAATGGAGGCACGGTGGTGGAAGCATCGTCATGTCTTCCTGCAACCGTGAAGGAGAATGTTACCGTGGCGGTTCCATTGGAGAAGGAAGGCGCGTTGCCGGCTGTTATTGCGTCGGTAGACGGGAATAAGGAGATATTCCATGGAGATCCGGCAAACCTGAAGGTCACGGGAGTCACTTCCGCTGGGCAAGCCTCGGTTTGAGGTTGGTGAAGCACTTTGATTTCCTTGTTTTATATTTTTATATTTTATATTATGGATAGTTTAAATATAATAGCTTAGAATATTAGGGTGCTTCTAATAAGTTAGCCCGGGTGAATTGTAAAAAGCTGGTTAGGAAATTTAAACCTGTAATTTTTATTGTGGTTGAAACTCACTGTCCTTTTCAACACTTGAAACTGTTCTGGGAAAGACTTGGTTATCACCTTATTGGTATAGTGGAGGCATCAGGACATAAGGGGGGTATCTGGTTCCTTTCTGCAATGCAGGGTGTTCACTGCAAATGGGTTGATGCTTTCGATCAGTGTGTTACAGTTGAGGTTCTGGTAAATAATGTGATTTGGAGGTGCAGTGGTATCTATGGTAGTCCTCAATTTAATACCAGAGTTCTGCTATGGGATTATCTTGTTACTCAGTCTTCATCTTTTTGCGGGCCATGGATTGTTCTTGGTGATTTTAATGAAGCACTATTCTCTCATGAATCTAAGAGTTGCCTCTTCTCGAGTCATCATGTAGATCGGCTTGCTGCATCTCTAAGGGGATAGTAATCTGTTTGACTTGAAGACTATTGGAAGACGGTTTTCTTGGTACAAAAGGGTTAAAAATGGTGTTGAGGTGGCGAAAAAACTTGACCGGGTTTGTATCAATAGTGGCTGGCTATCTCTCTTTCCAGAGGCTTACGTAGAAATTTTAAATAGGCTTCAGTCTGATCATTGTCCTATCCTAGTACGCTATGCAGGTCGTCCCCAACCGAAAAATAATAGACCTTTTCGGTTTATTACGGCTTAGGCAACTCATCCGGGGTACAGAGATATTGTGAACCAGTCATGGCAGGCTGGCTACAGAGAGATGCATGGCAAGCTTTCAGAAGTGCAGAAGAACTCTTTGGAGTTTAATTCTAAAGTGTTCGGCAACATTTTCGTTAGAAAATGCAAATTAGAGAGACAGATTAATTTTCTTCAGAAGCAACTTGAAGTAATGGAAGATTTGTCTATGTGGCAAAAAGAAAAATAGCTAATTGAGAAATTTAATAACATGCTTGTGCAGGAGGAACTTTTATGGTTTCAAAAATCCAGAGAGCAGTGGGTAAAATTTGGGGATAAAAATACCAAATTCTTTCATGTCCAGACTCTTGTGCGGAAAAAGCATAATAAGATTCATGGTCTCTTTCTTCAAGATGGGGTATGGGAAATGGACCCGGATGTCCTTAAAAGGGAAGCTGAATCCTTTTATAAACGCCTATTCTACCAGTCGGAGGATGTAGACTTAGGTTGTCTTGGTGATGTGCCGCTGCCTTCCCTGAATGATGAAGCCTGTTGTAGCCTCACAGCGCCAGTTACTCTGGAAGAAGTTAAGTCCGCCGTTTTCAGTATGCATTCTTTTAAGGCGCCGGGCCCTGATGGGTTTCAAGCTTTATTCTTTAAAGAATACTGGGAGATTGTTGGGTTTGATGTTTGGACTATGGTTCGTCATGCGTTCTCTGGTTTGGATATGGATCCAAGGATGATGAAAACTCTTGTGGTTCTTATTCTGAAGGTAGAAAACCCAGTTTCCATGAAGGATTTCCGACCAATTAGTCTCTGTAATGTGGTTTACAAAGTTATAACGAAGGTTCTGGTCAATAGACTTCATCCCCATGTCAAAGAGATTATTGGGCCCCTTCAAGGAGGGTTTATCCCGGGGAGAGGAACCCCAGACAACATCATTGTAGCACAAGAGGTTCTCCATTTCATAAATAAGACAAAGTCAAAGAAAGGCACCATGGCCTTTAAGATTGATATGGAGAAAGCGTACGATAAAGTGGATTGGAGATTTCTGAAACAAACCCTGGTGAGTTTTGGCTTTCCTCCTCCGACAGTCAATCTGATTATGCATCGTGTCACTGCTTCTTCACTGTCTATCCTCTGGAATGGGGATAGATTAAATAGCTTCACTCTGAGCAGGGGTCTTAGGCAAGGAGATCTTATATCACCGTATCTGTTTGTGTTGTGTATGGAGAGATTATCTAGTTCTATTAATCAGCAAGTTGATAAGGACTTGTGGAAGCCGGTTGCGGTTTCTAGAGGGGGTCCAAGAATTTCTCATTTGATATTTGTCGATGATTTGCTTCTTTTCTGTAAAGCTGAAAAATAGCATGTTCAAACTGTAATGGTAGCTTTGGAAAATTTCTGCAGAGCCTCTGGGATGAAGGTTAATGTGGAGAAATCTAAAGCGCTATACTCTAGGAATGTTTCAGCGACAAGAAAAGAGATTTTCACTGGAGTATCCTCCATCAGATTCGTCCAAAACTTGGACAAGTATTTAAGGGTAAACCTTAATCACTCTCGGGTGACACGAGCAACTTTCAACGATGTTCTGGACAAGATTCGGGGAAGGCTAGCCAGCTGGAAAGGGAGATTGCTTAATAAGGCCGGCAGACTCTGTTTGCTCAACTCGGTAGTGACTGTGATTCCTACTTATCGCATGCAAGTATTCTCTTCCCTAAAGGGGTAACTAATAAGATAGAGTCCATGATGCGAAACTTTCTATGGAAGGGTCAAGCTGATGGTAGAGGCCTGAATCTAGTTAACTGGAAAGTATTGGTCACCCCTAAGAAGTTTGGAGGTCTGGAAATTAGAGATCCTTTTTGTGCCAATATTGCTCTTCTTGGAAAACTAGTTTGGCAACTTTTTCACCATCCCGATAAGCTATGGGTTCAACTGGTGACGGAGAAATATCATTCTTTTAAGGATGATTGTTTTAGTCGGTCTCGAGGAAGGGGATCTTATGTTTGGAAGAGTATATGTTGAGCTTGGGATATCCTGAAGGAAGGTTTTATTTGGTGCATTGGGGATTTGGAACAAAACTTTTGGTTTTCTAAATGGAGAAGAGAGGGGCGACTGTGTCAGGAGATGGATTATGTTCACATTTCTGATTCGGATCTCAGGATCTTGGACCTTTGGTCATCTGGACAGTGGAACCTTAAGAATATATATTCTCCTCTGAATCAGTCTCTGCAGAGCAACATTAACTCTTACAATCCAGATGTTCAAGCTGGTTCAGAGGTCGGTTGGTGTTGGACTGGTGCGGCTTCAAAGATTTATGATGCTTATAGTGGCTATTTGTGGCTCAGTAAGAAGATGTTTAGTTGGAAGGATAGGGGTAATTGGCTTTGGCTTTGGTGTCAACATGTTCCGGAAAAGCACAAATTTTTGGCTTGGCTATGTCTTCGGGAGGCTTTTCCTACTGCCGCGTTTCGTTTTAGGAGGGGCATTTCGCACACGGATAGCTGTCCACGATGTTTCTCAGGTCAGGAATCGGTTTTACATTGTATTCGGGATTGTCCAAAAGCCCAACTTGTTTGGCAAGCTTTAGAGATCTCCGATCAACCAGTGGATTTGATGAGTTGGTTCTTACATAATAGCAAACAACGCCCCTTTAGATTCTTTTCTGGTCTCTGGTGGATTTGGCGTTCGAGGAATAACGAGATCTTTCATCCTCACGAGTATTGGACCACAGACAAGGTGATTGGTATGGCTTTGTCCTTGGAAAAGGAGCTCCGAAATATTTTTGAGTTGCAACGACTGTCTATCCCCTCACCCATTAGTGGCTCTTGGATTCCCCCCTTAATGGGTACCTTTAAGATTAATTGTGATGCTAGCTATCCTAACAGTGGTACTCGAGTTGGTTTTGCTTGTGTTAGCAGAGATTGGAAGGGAAGGTGGCAACGAGGCTGTCTGGGAACAATTGAGAGTCGTAGCATTTTGCAAGGAGAGTTATTTGCTATTTGGAGAGGCTTTCTTTTAGCATGGGACTCGGGACAAAGAGACATTATATGTGAGACAGACTATGTGTAGGCTTTTACTATTGTCAATAATTTGCAAGATTGCTCTGGGTTTATTGATCCTTTAGTGTTAAAAATTCGAGATATCATGTCTTGAAAATGGCGTGCTGATCTTCGGTTGATCTTGAGAGATGCAAATACAGTAGCAGACATCATGGCAAAGACTGCAATGAGAACCCTTTCTCCCCAAGTGGAGCTTCCGTTGCCTTGGAAGGAGTTTGAGAGTAGTATTCAACGGAACTGCCTTTCTTAAACAGTTTCTTGTTTTTTTTTTCTCTCTTAATTTTTGTTTATTTTCTTTTAAGTCACCAAAAAAAATAAAAAACAACAAATAAATTGAATACTCTATGTTTTGACCTCACTCTTGAATCAAACTTCAAACAAGAACTCAAGAAGTACTTCTTTGTTATTTGTTAGTCAATTTTAACATCAATTCATGAACTCATAAGTAATTACTAAAATAATAACTAAAAATGTCTTCTTGTGATCATGAGCTCAAAACCACGTCCAAAGGCCATAATTAAGAAGGAGTGAAAGTGAATAGAGCTAAATCGATATAAGATATTAATTAGTTGCTATAATTTATTGTTAATAACTATTTTTTTATTTGTTATATTATTATATCACTTAATAAATTGGTTCTTAATAGTTCACGTTTATTTTTTGTTATTAGTTTGTTATTGAAATTAATTATGGAGAACCATTTAATTTTTTTACTTAATAACAATATTTTTTAAAATTTGATTTTTTAGATTGAACCAATTTTTTTTATAAAGAGATAAACAAATTTTAGTTGAAAAAAATTTAATTAAAAAATATAATTTTTTAATTATTTTATATAATTTAATAAATAAATAAATATATTTATTATTTAAATATAATATTATATTAATAAAAAATAAAATTATTTACTATAAAATTTTAATTTATTTAATAAATATTTTAAATAATAAAATTTAATTCAATTTTATAATTTTATTAATTTATTTTAAATATTAAAATCCAATTCTTTTAACTGAATTTAATTCTTAATAAAATTCAATTCAATTTTATACCATTAAAAAATTTTAAACACGCATAAGAAACTTGAAATTCAAATTCTCATAAACTCAATTTTAGTCTACCTCATACTCATACTAGTACAGTAGTAGCTTACCAATCCAAACATTACATTAATCCCGTGTGAATTGTCAAGGATACCCTTAAACAAAAATAAATATTGTAAGAATACATTATGGGCAGCAAGGCAGCATCACAAATCAAAATCCCGGTGACATCATATCTAAAGTTCTAACCTTGTATTATATTATAATCATAACATTATTATAAACATTTATAAAATCACAAGGTGATAAATCAAACAACGTGAGGCTCTTCTAACTTCGATCTCTTCGCCCATATTCTTTTCTCTCCGCTTCTTCACTTTGTCACTACACTCATTTTCACACTCTTTACTCATAAATTCTTAACTTTGATCTCATTCTGAAGTTAGCCTTTCTCTTCTTCAACCCCAATTCGCTTCGGTACGCCACTTTATCTTTTTTTTGTCTCTCTTAATTATGAATTATTAATGATTAATAATTATTCACACCTCAAATATTCTACTTGCTTCTGTTTCATTAATCATCCTAATCATTTCTTTTTAACTAATCAACAGTTTCTATTCTATATTCTGAATTGTTTGTTAATTTCTAATTTGAATTTGTTGCAGATGGCATCTTCAGTGCTATCCATAGCTACACAGTGTGTTTCTCCCAATGCTTCTTCACTGTCGATTAACGAAACCCACAAGGTACTCCCTTTCTTCAGAAATTGCACCAATACACACATTTTAATAATTAAATTCTTTTATTTTATTAAAAATAAGAAAAGAAAATAACTGGTATTGAACTTTGGTGTTGAGTTGAACAGGGAAAGGCCAAGCTTGGAGGAAGTACGTTGAGATTTAGCAAGGTAAATACTTTACACTTTTCTTCAAATTCAAGGGTTACTATGTACTGTTACTATGTCCCAGGGAACAACCTTATTAGTTATTACTAGAATTTTTTGTTAAATTGTTTCTTCTTTTTTTTTTTTTGCATAAAAAAAAATTTCCTTGCTTTGGTTGGTTGGTTCACTATTGATTAGTTATTACTGTTTGATCAACTGGGTAAGACTTGGTAATATTTTTTTCAACAACTATACTTTTTTTTTTTCTTTTTGTAAAATTATACCCACTTTAATCAACAAAATACAGTGACGTTGTTTGATTCATGTAATTGGCTTTACCTAGTGAGGAATGAATTTTGTTTTTGTTGTTGTTGTAATAGTAATATCCTCACTTTTGCAACTTTTTGTTAATTGTTCAATTCAAACTAAAAGATGTTTATATTTTAGTGGTATGAGGATAGACATGTTATGACTAGATCTTCAGCGTTGTATGATCCAATTCCACTTGTTGACATACGGCTTTGTTGTTGATGTTCAAAACTCAATTCAAATTGAGAGTTATTATATTCCACCTTTTCTGTTGATATTTGAATTTTGACAAACTATAAGTTTGTGATTTAAGGGTGTAACCATGAGGGTGAATAGACATTCAAGTTTTTCAAGATCTTGAATTCTTTTTTTCTTTTTCTTCTCCCTCCCCCCCTTCTTTTTAAATCTGGTTTTAATCATGTTTATTTGCAGTCTTCTGGACGGATCTCTATGACTGTTGCAGTTAATGTTTCTCGATTTGAGGGCATTCCGATGGCTCCTCCTGATCCAATTCTTGGAGTATCAGAAGCATTTAGAGCAGACACAAATGATGTCAAGCTCAACCTTGGAGTTGGGGCCTACAGGACAGAGGAACTACAGCCATATGTGCTTAATGTTGTGAAGAAGGTCTATGTTCTTTCCTTGATGGTGTGAACCATGCAGTGATTTGATGGCTTATTTTCATCCTCTTTTTTTTATAACTCTCGTCATATGTTTGTTGCTAATTTTACTTCTTGTTCAAAAAACCAGGACTTTCAAAATTGAGTGAACATTGATGATTGATCTGATATTTTTTTTTTCTTCCTGAATGTGTAGGCAGAGAATCTTATGCTGGAGAGAGGTGACAACAAAGAGGTAATTTTCTTTGCATCATATGCTTTTTGTGTCTATCATGGAATTATTTCCCGGTAGATTATTGACTATGATTTAACCTGTATATGCAGTATCTCCCTATTGAGGGTTTGGCTGCATTTAATAAGGCAACAGCAGAGTTGTTACTCGGAGCAGACAACCCTGCAATCAAAGAACAAAGAGTACGTAGTGGATTCAGTGATTATTATTTATGATAGAGTAAAAATCAATGTTTTATTTCTTTGTTCTTTTGTTTTTCAAAATACACTCAGATTGCTACTGTCCAAGGTCTTTCTGGAACCGGTTCTCTCAGACTAGGAGCAGCTCTGATAGAACGATATTTTCCCGGGTCAAAAGTTTTGATATCAGCTCCCACCTGGGGTGTGCAATTCATTCCTTACCTCTGTCAACTTAATCATTACCTTTGAAAAAAAATGGGAATTCATTCACCATGGCTAACAATACTGTCTTGCAGGTAATCACAAGAATATTTTTAATGATGCTAGGGTCCCATGGTCTGAGTACCGTTATTATGATCCCCGGACAGTTGGTTTGGATTTTGAGGGCATGATAGAAGATATTAAGGTTATATCCTAATTCAGAATTAAGAACTGTGTTTTGTTGTACTTTCTAGTTAATCTTTTTCTCTCTTGTTCATTTATCTTAGTTTTTTATGCCTTTATGCTTTCTTCTTTTATTATCAAAATTGATGTATTGTTTCCAAATGTAACTTTCACTTGAAGTATATAATCAATATCATTCTTTTAATTAAGATATGTTGTTGCACTGTAAAATTGTGTTTGACAAATAATTGATTTAGTGATAGAAATTTGAATAAGAAATAGAAACACAAATTTTCTCATTTAATTTTTAAGCTCAATTCTATTCTGTATGGAAGTGCTTTCTTACCTAATTGTATACTTCTCCATTTTCATAGGCAGCCCCCGAAGGAACTTTTGTGCTACTTCATGGATGTGCTCATAACCCTACTGGTATTGACCCAACACCTGAACAGTGGGAAAAAATAGCAGATGTAATTCAACAGAAGAACCACATTCCATTTTTCGATGTTGCTTACCAGGTACAAATCTTTTGGTAAATAAGCAATTATTTTAGTTCATTTTTGTATGGTTTGTATCAAAACACTATTTGCATATGAAATTGTGAAAAATAATCGCTGTAGATAAAAATATGGATACTTTTTATAAATGGTAGATATTATATATAATCTGTTTCACAATGTTGCTATATTCTAAATGGTTTTAATTTTTAGGGATTTGCTAGTGGAAGCCTTGATGAAGATGCAGCATCTGTGAGATTGTTTGTGGCACGTGGCATGGAGGTTCTTGTTGCCCAATCTTACAGTAAAAATCTTGGTCTCTATGCTGAAAGGATTGGAGCAATGAATGTCATTTCATCATCTTCTGAATCTGCAACAAGGTATGATGAATTGAGTTTGCATTGTTTTCTTTAATCATGGTTTAAGTAAAAGATTGAATCAGTCTACTTTTGTTACTTCTCATGCATGTTTATTCCCATTCTGGCAAGGTGATTTAAGTACAAGTAGCATGAAATAGTTGGAATCTGATGCTATATTGATATGAAACCATCATGACAAAATGCTCAATCATTTTAAGAAAGATATCGTTGATTTTATTTATGCCTTGGTAATGTTGATTATATAATCCGCAATTCTGTTCATATGCCTTTTCAGGGTAAAGAGCCAATTGAAGAGGCTAGCACGACCAATGTACTCTAATCCCCCAGTTCACGGGGCCAGGATTGTCGCCAACGTTGTTGGAACTCCTGTCCTTTTTGATGAATGGAAAGCGGAGATGGAGATGATGGCTGGAAGGATAAAGAATGTCAGGCAGAAGCTATATGATAGTATTTCTTCAAAAGATAAGAGTGGGAAAGATTGGTCATTCATACTTAAGCAGATAGGCATGTTCTCATACACAGGCTTGAACAAGAACCAGGTATTTGAGTCACCTTATCTTCTCTCATTTCTTTGAATCTATATCTTAATATGAAGGGTAAATTATGTCTTTTCTTGTTTTTCTCCCAGTCAAAAAGTTATTATGATCTCTCACGATATAGATCACGTTACCCTAAATACCATTATATTTAGTAAAATATGACACTGTCCTCTCTAGTATTTTTAAAATCTGACACTAAGGGGAGGTTAATGTAGATATGATGAACCAAAGCATGCTCAGTGTAATATCACATAATGTAAAGGACTCAAGGGGAATGAGAGTAATTTGTCATGATATCAATATGTAATTTTATGTAGCTATATTGCTATTCTTATTCTATTTGCTGAATGTTTTTCTCCTCTTGGTTGATCAGAGTGACAATATGACCAATAAGTGGCATGTATACATGACAAAGGATGGAAGGATTTCACTGGCAGGATTGTCATTGGCCAAATGTGAATACTTGGCTGATGCTATCATTGATTCATACCATAATGTCAGCTGAAAACTCTAGTTAAATATGCTCCATAACCAAAACTTCTATTTTTGGTGAGTGTTATATAGCAAACCACTGTGGGTGACATACCTGAAAACAATAATACATTATGTGTGCATTGATTTGCCACACATGCATGTACCTGAAGGAAACTTAGGAAATTTTGTAACCTTATATAGCAGTATGAATCAAAGTGTTGATGCATAATGAGTTAGCTTCTCATAGACTTGAAGCAAGTTGAATCTAAAACTTGATGAATAATGAGTCTGTTTCTTAACATTTATGGTTTGTAAGATTGAATAGACTATATTAATAACAGTAGTTTTGTTCACTATATGTGCTTCAGATGTTATCAGTTCTTTTTATGTTTCGAATTTCTTTTTCTTTCTTTCTTTATAATCCTGCTTTCAGTATATGATCAAATAATTTATTTTGATAGAAAAATGTCAACCCGTGTTGTTATTCTTTTAGGAGTAAACCATCAACTTTGTGTCAAAAAATAAGTTTTCTGGCGATTTTCAAAAAGAAGAAAGAAATGACATGATTTTCTAAAAATTAAGACAAAATGTACTGTTCTTTTTATTTACACAAGTGATTGTGTATTTGATTTAAATTTTGTAAAAACACCCAAGGTATTTAAAAGGTGTATACAAAAGATCCAGATAAAATAAATAATTGATAGGAAACCATGATACTTAAATAGGCTAACAAAAGTGCTAGTTAGTTGGCTTGCTTAAAGATAATGTCCTAGATTTGATCCTTAAGAACTAAATATATGCAATGTTTGTGGCTAATTTCTTATTTACCAAAAGCTAAATTGAGAGATGTTAGGTGATATATATATATATATATATATATATATATATATATATATATATATATATATATATATATATATATATATATATATATATATATATATATATATATATATTGCGCATTTGAATTAATACTAGTTAACTTTTTTAACTAAAATTATTGACTCTTTAATATTCTGTAGAGTTAATATTTAAATAACGTTTGGGACCTTGGGTATAATGAAAATATCTCATAAATCAAGCTAAGATACATCTCTTTACCATTAAAATTTGGCACAATGCAACTTAAGTAAGTTCAACACTTCATTCGTTACTTTAGTTTACATGAGTGTTAGTTCTATTTCAGAGAGAACAAGGTGCAAAATCTTTATACTCGAGTCAAGAACCATGTTCTTGCATGGACCATAGAACTGCATTCTAACAGAATTGATGCATGCCTCACTCAGTCACTCATCCTCATAGAAGTTACCATATTAAAATATCTTTGAAGATCTTCCCTAATTTATCTTGGTCCCACTCCCAAGGAACCGGTTTCCAAAGAAACCATCGAATAAAATCAGCCAAATCACTTTTACTTCTAATGATTTAGTGAAATGATAATTTATTATACATAAATAAATTGATAGGCATGTATGTAAACTCTTGTTCTCAATATTGATACGCACTGCTTTTGATTATTTAAATATCTCAAGAAAATAAGATCATTGAAATTATTCGTTGTTCCAAAAGAAAGTGCCACTATATACAAAATGTGCAATTAGTTTATTCTTTACATTAGTCATGAACATTCTCATCCTCTTGTACAGCATTTAGGCTTAAGACAAGTTTGGTCGATTTTCATTTTCAATATTTCTAGTTATCAAAATTTTGCAGGAAA
Organism: Arachis hypogaea; assembly: GCF_003086295.3. Lineage (NCBI taxonomy): Eukaryota > Viridiplantae > Streptophyta > Magnoliopsida > Fabales > Fabaceae > Arachis > Arachis hypogaea. The sequence goes on along the minus strand of NC_092051.1, from coordinate 145,236,017 downwards.
AAAAAAAGTGAAAATTGGAGGGAATATGGGGAGGATCTCTATTTTTTTTTCACTTTTTTTCTTGCAACACTGAAAATAAAAACAGAAACCAAACAGACCCTAATTATCATGTCTCTGTTTAGAATTCCTACCTTGATTATTAGGCCTAAGCCTAACTGGTTTTAGCAGCATGACAAAAACATGCCCTGGATTATTATCACTATGTGATGTTGTCTTGTCTTCAAATTGAGTGACTAGAATTCTCAGCAACATCATCAATTGGTAAAACTTGTTGTGTCACTTGTGGAACTCTGAGTGTTCCTCCAAGCTCAACAGGTACAAGAGGAATAAGTGAGTGCAGAACATCCGCAATCAGCGGCCGGTAACTCGGCTCCGGTTGCACACACAACACAGCCACGGCAGCAACCTACACACACATAAAAATAATTTTGATGCTGAAAGAGTTATTATCATTTAATTTTATCTTTTGAGTTACACTAGATATCAAAGGTTCTGTTTGGCTATTGTCCTAGTAATCCAAGACAATAAAGACATGAAAACAAAGGACAAAAGATGTTTGATTACTAGGACATGCAATATTAAGGGACAAAAATTTGTGTCCATGCAAGGATGTGAATTGAGAGGGTGGGAAATTGTTTTTCCAACATGTCTTTGTTCTTCTTTTCCTTGTATATTTCTATTTTGCCCCTTTAAGATATTCTCATTCTAAATTCTAACCACTAGTAACCAAACACAATAATGATCCCAAAAGTTTGTGTTCTCCCTCACTGTTTCTGTGCCCCTGTCTCCTATTGTCATGGGATAGAAACCAAATATATATTACGTGTAAATTGAAAATTAATTACTCATATAAAATACATGTTGAAATGCAAAATACATATTAAAAATGAATTCAACAATATATGTATTTATATACAAATATATATGCATTTAGCCTTACTCCACAAGAGAAAAATACTATTTCAAAATGACATTGAGTAAATCTCAAATTTTTTTTTCTAACTAAAATCACCTTAAGATAAATTCGTCTTTAAAAATAACAAATTTATCCTTTTATATCTTTTGTTAGAGACAAAAGTGAGAGTTGATTAAAAAGGTTTTACACTGATAATACATTAAGACTTAATTCATATATACAAAGCAAGAACGTTTTACTAACTCTAGAATAAACATAGGATGATGAATGTAATTGCCAAAAAGGGTAATCCATAAAAACTGAAATTTATGTCTAAATTTTGACTAGGTTCTCAAACCTGGTACAAGTGCTTGAGATCCATTGCATCCTTAATCACAGGGTCCACAATAGTTGGAAGCATGGATCTGTCTGTGAGATGTGGCATGGCCTGCAATAATCAAGAATTTCCATTTGTCACTCAAATCCCAAATTCAATTTCAATCCTTGGAATTAAAAACAAAATTAGTACCCATGTGACAATAGATTGGCATTGTGATGGTGCCAGTTTCTCCACAGGCTTTCTTCCTAATAGAAGCTCCAAAAGCACAACTCCAAAAGCATACACATCACTTTTATCAGTCAATTTACCTGGAACCAAATAATTATATAATCTACTTTTAATCTCCTTATTAGTAGATAATCCAATATTTTTTTACAATATCTAATTAGATACTATAAAAATTAACTACCTTTGTCAACATAAAACTTAATTAAATATCGGAACAAAAATATTGTTCCAAAAAGTCAAACTAGTAGGAATTCTAGCTGTTTACTCAATGTCCTTAAAAAATTATTGAAAAATAATTCAATTTGTTTATAGAATTTAGTTAATATATATTGTAAAAACACATGTTAAAATTCTCAACTGAAACAATTTTACAAAAAATATACATAATTCAAATTTTTATATATTTATTAAAAAATTAAAAAATTTCCACTAATAACAGTCTTAACACTTCTTTTATACCATTTGAGTTATAGCTCGTTGGCATAACGGTCTTAACACTTACTCTAAACTAAACTCTTATTTATATCTGAAAGTTTAATATATAGTTTTAACTCAGAAAGGACAATAATTAAACTACATAACAACCCCACACCAAATTAATTAAATTTTCAACTGAGGAAAAACCTTGCAATGTTTCCCATCTTTGAGACAATAATCAAATCCTCCACCTCACTCAATGTATGCAGGGCTTACCACACTAGTTAGTAGTTATGATCATATATTATTTTTAAATCACTGACAAGAAGCAACTAGAGCAAACCATGCATGAGTTGCAAAGTGTAACAAACAACATAAGCAATTTAATAATGTATTATTTTATTAGAGTTGCTAGGTCACTTGGGGCAGCTGCTACATTCCCAATGCAAGAACACACCACAAGTTTGACAGATCATTTAGGTCCAAAAGAAATGTTATCTTGGATCTGCTTACTTGAAAACTTTGCAATTTTTGTTAAACATATTGGAATTTCCTTGTTAGTCATGATTTTCTCGGAATATAAATACAAAGATACTAGAAAACATGAATTTATTTAAAGAAAAAGACATTTGTCATAATGGTATTAGGTAAAATATTCTATGTTTATGAATAAGTACCCAATAAATGAAACAAACAAACAAGTTTTTTATATATTTTAAGTTAGAGACACTTGTGAACACAATCTGACTAATAAATGGATATTATTATTTAATGGATGGATGTATCTACTATATTTATTTTTAAAATAAATTTACTTCATTAAATAAAAAGAGCATACGTGGATTGATCTTATTAACTATTGATTCCTACAAAGTACCATACTTTTGAAAAAATAATGAGTAAATTATTATTTCTAATTATAAAAATTCAAAATTTATTAATAAATAAAAAATAACTTTATACTCATAAAGATGAATAAACTCTTATTTTCACTCATAAAAATTTAAAATGTTAATAAATCTATCTACGAATAAAATTATATTTAGATACTTTTGTCACACAAAAAATTCCCTTTCATTCATAAATAGATTTGTCAAGTCTTTTTAAATTTTTATTAGCAAAAACAAAAATTTACTCATAATTAATTGATACCAAATAAAGTAAAAAAGAAAGAACAATTAATATTGGAAAGAATAACAACTAAGTACATATTAGGAAAAAAGATTGGAATCAAACTTAAAAAATGAAGAGTGGCTTGATAATGAACTTAGAGTTAATCCAAAAAATTAAACTAATAATAATAATAATGCAAACAAGCAAGCTTTTTTTTATATAAAAGTTGAGTAGGCATACCATCTAAAAGATACTCTGGAGCTACATACCCCAATGTGCCTGAAAGCTTGATGTTGTTCTTATTTTGGGACCCATCAGTTATAGCAAGCCCAAAATCACAAATCTGATCATATTGATTAATATTCACAAAATAAGTATAAGTGTGTAATGGGAGCACAAAAGTAAAATTAAATTTTAGTAAATGCAATAACATAATATTGCTACATGTATAGTAGAAATTGGGAAAAAAATAAAAAATAAAAAATTAATATAGTAATTTCAACATGGTATTTGTCTTGTTTACCTTTGCATTGAAGTTTGCATCTAAAAGAATATTAGAAGATTTCAGATCTCTATGGATCACTGCAGGGTAACAGTGCTCATGCAGATATTTTAATCCTCTGCTTAAACATCAATTAATATTATGTTAAACACAAATGGAAATAAATAACAAGAAAAATGATATGTTATAATAATATCTTACAATCTTACAAAAATAAATGTACTTAACTTAATTTGTGCCTAAAACTTTAATGTGAAAATTTAAAACTCTTTTGGGCTCTATAATGAATAGATTAGAAATTTAAAAGTTTAACTTTTCATATTAAGGTATTAGACATATTTATTAGTATATAATAAGATTATTCAAATAACAAGTGGGAAGATAAAGAATTGATTAGGTAAGATTATTATTGCCTTGCTGTGTCAAGAGCAATCTTCATCCTCATATGCCAAGTCAATGCTGAGCCATGAGAAGGTCCTTCACATAGTCACAAAATTCAGGAAAATATAGAGATTAATTAGTATATGTTCTTAATAATTGGCCTCATTATTACTATTATTATTTCAATTTGTTTCTCTACTAGGTAACATTAAAATAAAATTAAGATAAGGTGTTTTACCATGTAATTGGGTTTCCAATGATCCATTGTGCATCAATTCATAGACAATAAACTTTGTAATGCCATCATTGCTACAACCCAATAAAGAAATTATGTTGGGATGCTGAATTTTACTTAACAATTCCACCTCATTCTGCAAAGTCATCAAGCTATTAAATATTTAAACAAATATTTAGTCATATATTATTATTATTACACCAGCAATAGAAGTGTTCAATTTAACCACTTATAATTATCATATAAAAGTTTTTATCAATATCTAATTGAATAATAGTGTTGTAAAACATTTTTCACACTAATAATAATATTAGTAATTAAACTCTAAATATTTCATAAAAAAATGGATAATCAGAAAATATCATTAGTATCAACCCTGCTAGGTCTAGCCAACAAACATTTTTAAATTGCACTCCATATTAATTAATTGTCATTAATTAGTAATTATTTAAATTTTTTTAAAAAATATAAAATTAATAATCATTAATTGAAGTTGTTTAAAGTTGGCTGGTTATGAGTTGTTTAACTATACTTTTTCTATTAGTATATTAGACATTTTTGACAACCACACAAAATCAACTGTTTTCATTAACTAATTATATATTTAAATTGGTTTTTAAGAAACAAAACAAAAAGAATTTATATTAGTTGTTAACAAAATACAGGTGCACAACAAAATTGTAAAAAAAAAAAAAACTAAATTAAGGAAGAGAAAGAAAGATTATGAGCAGCATTACCTCAAATTCTGTCTCAGCATATTGATTTTCACAGTGAAGTTTTTTAACAGCAACATCCAAATTATCATCCAAAGTAGCCTTATAAACACATCCAAAACCACCCTCCCCCAAAATATTACTCTCCTTGAAATTATTTGTGCCCTTTTCTATTTGCTTATAATCAATTATTGGAACACAACCCTTCTTACCCACCATCTTTATAGAACTAAATTTGCTCAAATATGCCCCTTTCTCAGCATCTTGCCCTTCAAAATAGAAAAAAGAAACAAATTTAATGTTGAAAAAATAAAACAAGAATAAATCTCTGAAATGGAATAGTGAAAAGAAAAATTAAATAAGAAGTACCTGAGTTTTGAACACTTGTCCTTTTGGATTTTGATGAATGGCTTGTATGATAATAAATCCAGAAGAATAAGAGGCATAAAATGAGTGCACTAAGTGCAGTGCTGGCAACAACAAAAGCTATCACCATTTTCCTGTGTGAATCCATGCCCTGCTTTTCATTCTCTTGTTCAAAACCTGTTCAATAAATATTAAATAACAGTGTGAGCAAAAATAAAATAAAAAAAAGAAATATCCTTATTATTATTATTATTATTATTATTATTATTATTATTATTATTATTATTATTATCAGTCTAATTTCAAGCAATTAATGACAAATTAAGAGAGTTTAAGCAGAAGAGTAGGATCCAAACATTCGAAGACATGTAAAAAGACTAATGAGTAAAGGAGTTACTACACATTATCTGCATTAAGTGCTTACCATATGTTTTTTTTTTTTTGAAATTTAAATTTTGAAACTCTTGGAAATAGAAATGTCATAAGAAGGAGCAGGTAGTGATAAAGACAACAAATGGAAGAAAGAAGAAGAAGAAAAAGACAAAGAAAATGAAACAAATAGAAAGAGAGAGAAGGATAGGTGTTGAATGAGTAGAAGTAAGTACCAGGGGATGAAGGTGAAGAAGCCATTGATGTAGAAATGGCTTGAATTTGAGGTGAAGGAGCAAAAGGGTAATCAATTGTTGAAGAAAGAAGGAAACTTGGTTTGTGGAGAATAAGGAACAACATGAGTAGCATTATTGTAAGAAGCTTCATTATTTTCTTTTGTTTTCTTTGTTATGTAAATGTCTGCCTATGGAGACATAGAGAAAAGAGTTAAAGAGATAAAAGGATTATGTCAAATGAAAGAATGCAAAAGGATTTTTGAGGATGAAAACTGAAAAGGAAAACACAGACGCACGCATAAAACAAACACACTTTTGTATGTGTGAGCCACTCAAATGAAAGTGAATGAATGTGTGTTTTTAGATCTTTCAGGCTTCAACTCTTTTTAGTTTTTACACTTCAAAAAAAAAAAAAAACACAATTTGTTTTTAAATGAGTAATAAGTCCTTGATTTTTTAATTCGAAATAATGAGTTTTTTACTAATTAAAAAATATAAAAAGTCTCCAACTTTTTAAAATATAATAAATTTTTTTATTTAAAATATATAAGAATAAATCAATTTTTTATAAAGATTTAGATGTCTCGTATTTTAAAAAATGAGAGATATTTTGTATTTTTAATTAATCGATGACTTATTTATTTTTACGATAAAAAATTAAAAACTTATTTTTTTGTTTTTTTATGATTTTTTTTTCTTATGTCTCTCTCTAAATGGTTTACTTGTGGTTGAAGTTGGTTCAAATGGTTAAATTTTTTAGACTTGGTTCAAAATTCTTTAAACACCAATTTACATTCTTGCAATTTGCAAAGTTTTTAAGATCTAATTTGGTAAAATTTTGGTTTATAAAAATAGTTTATTAAACTTTGTCTTTTAAAGATGGTTTTCAAAAAATTATAGCAACAATATTTGATAAATTAAAAAATAAGAGTATTAAATATAGATATTTGTTAATGTATAAAAGTATATTCATATTTTAATTAACTTTTAAAAATATTCTTAATTTTTTAAACTAAGAACATAATTTTTAATAAAAAAATATTATATTCTTTATAAATTAAACAAATCTTAATTATTTATTTGTTAGATTTTATATCAATAATTCAATTTTTTTAACAAATCTAATATGACTAATCACTTTTTTTTATAAAATTATAAAAAAAAACCCAAAAACCTATTAGTTTATTTATTACCTTCAACAACATATTATTCTTCAAAAAAACTATACTTTTTTTTTTACCAAACACATTAAGATTCCCCATCATCTCTAAAATTAGGCATTAGCGAAATCCAATAAGTATCCCCTGTGGGTACTGAATCTTCCATCTAAGACACTAGAATCTTATTTGGGTTAATTTTTTTTAGTTATAGAAATTCAGAATGTATTATGTTTAATTATACAAAAAATATTGTGTTTTTTATAGATATGGAGATAATTTTTTTATAATTAAAATTAATAAATCGGAAGCTTAGTTTTGTTTACAAAACAAAACTTAAGATTTGATTTGGATAATAGAAAGATCTGACTCTCAAATTTTTAAAGAATAAGTAATCGATGGATCATTTTTGTAAATGAAAAAAATTATAAATCATAAATTTGACTCTCAAACTTGTATTATCTACACCAAAAAAATATACTAAATATTCACATTATTAAAAAATGAGTCTTGTTAGGAGCCAATGAAATATTTGTATAATGTGTAATTGTGTATAATAGGCTATATAAATTTTAAAATAAATATCACACATAATATCTAAAATAATCATCTCGGTACTAGTGATAATAAACATCTTATGTCATAAAATTACTCATCCTAAAAACTTACACTCATAAAAAAAAATAACACTAATAATTATATCTCTAATATTTCTTAAATCTCAATTGTACACATTGTATAAATATTTTATTGACTCTTTATTCTTCCTCTTAGAAAAATACCACTTGAATCATAATGCTAAAAATAAAAAAGCGTCCTATTTGCTGGTATTTGCCCACCCCTTACTACCATTTTCTAATTACCAAAATGTCCATTCTAGTGTTCTATTCTATGTTCTCTGTCGGTTATCCAATTTACTTTTTTTTAATACTTTGCATATTTTTTTAAGAAAATCTGCACTGATTGCAGCTTAATATGTCAATGTCCACGACATATAATAGTAGTAAACTAGTAATTTATTAACCTTTGTCCCCATTTCTTTCTAAATATATCGGTGTTATTATTAATCATTAATTGGTAATTATTAATTGCAATTCCATTTCTAGTTCCAATTATAGCAAGAAAGTAAACAAGCAGATGTATAATGTATTGCAAGAAATCAAAGGGAAAGAAAAATGAATTCAAGTTCATTACTCCCTCTATCTGGCAACAATTGTCATGTTGACAAATTTGGTCCATTCGTTATATGTATCACACTTGTCACTTGTCAAGGTAGAAAGTTCTAATGACTTATTATCTTGAATTTAAACTTAAAATAATAAAAAAATTAAATATTAATTTAGTTATATTTATTTTTTAATAATTATTTACATAATATATAAAAAATAATTATTTTTACTAAAATAACATATATATAAAAAAAGCTTTTAAGTATATCAAAATATTAATATTTTTAATTATATATATTATATATATTTTATAATTAAAACCGATAATTAAAAGTCATTGAAACGATATACTTAAAAGTTTTTCAATAGTATAATACAATAATAATACATCAAAATTAAGTTTTTTTTTTGTTTTACATATTTTTTTTCTTAAACCATGAAATAATGAATTATTTATTAAGCACGCATAAACAAAATAAAAAATATAAAAAAAATCCATTTTTCTTTTTCTTGGGGTAGATTAGGTGTCTTTGTCTCTCGCTTTCTGTAGAGATTAGAGAAGAACGTTGGGGAGATGATAAGCTTCATAATTTCAACCTTGATTAGAGTCATTTCAAAAAATTAGCAGAAAGTAAACAAAGACATTTGAATCATTGTATCATAGATGTCCCTCAAAAAATACAATAGCTGTATATACTTAATATTAATAACCATGAGAAAAGATAAATATAATTCACTTATTTGTCCATATATATTTTCACACTCATCCAATACTGAAAAAGTGTTATTTCATACAATAATTTGATTCCAACAAATTTTTATATTCTCAAAACTTTTAAAATAAGATTGATTTATTTTATAATGTTATTTTTTACTTAACTGTTTATAATAAATTTTATTAGAAACTTGTTTATTCATATTAAAAATTTCATAGAAAGTGACAAATAATTAATCTGTTTGACAAGAATAATTGTCGAAAATCTTTAGAATAAAAAAATATTAAAATCAAAATGTCTAATCTAAAATTCATTGGGATGAGTTTGGATGTTTACTTTCCTAAAATAAAACTTATAAAATTAGTTACAAGATTATTAGTTTCATACAGATATTTTTATAGAATAACCACCTAATTACAAATATTAATATCAATAGACTTCATAATTCTTACATATTAACATACAATTCTTTTTTTTTTTGTGTGTGGGTCAGATTAACACACAATTCTTAATCGTGTCAAATAGATTATTCAAACTATAAAAGTAACAAACTAACAACCAATCTTTTTTTTTTTTTTTTGAAACAACCAACCTTTTAATTTTTGGGACTTAACAAAGGAAGAGTTAAAACGGCTAAGTAAAGTCGTAGAATAAAAACGCCCAATATGGTTTATCAATAACAAAGGCCCAATCACGTGAAGGCTTTTTAGTAATGAATTCAACAATGATAACAACATCATGTCCAACACAAAAAAATAATAATAATAAAATAAAAACATTTGACAACTTTTGACCAAACGGGAAAAAAAATATCTAGTTTGAATTGATTTTTTTTAAATTTATATTTGGACCAAATTTTGCTAGTTTATAAAAATATCTATTCAATTGATTCTTGATAAAAGAAAATTTTATGTGTAGACTTTTTTATTATTATTTTTTTTGAACATTATGAACTAAAAATAATCTAAGTCAACGAAATGTATAGATATGCATCAAAAGTATTTATAGAGAAAAATAAGAACATAAAGATTCCATGTAATCGAAATGATACTTGAAGGGAAAAAACACACAAATTTAAAATAAAATCTTTCAAACTAAAATTAAATGAGTAAATACATAGAATAAAATTTTATAATATATTTTAGGTTTAGTCAAATTCCGCTTATATTATACTTGCGGTGCATAGTCCGTCTCAAACCCGGATAAAAGATGAGGGTTGTATTAAATCTTTGACACTCAACATAAAAACTTAGTCGAATCTTCATGACATGAATCAAAGATGTTATTGCACTAAAGTTAGGTCGTTGCGTAGAAGCAACGCGCTGTATGGCTCAAGTATAGTGTCAAATAAGCAAGAACCGCTGCATTGGTGTCCGGATGTAGTGTTAAATGAGCAAGGGTTTCCGTGTTTTTGTAAACGGACGAGGGTAAATAAGCTAGTTCACAAAGTAAAAGGTAAATGTCGGAGCGACAGAAGATTGAGATTTGGGATATGGAACATAGGCACTCTAACAGGAAAATCCATGGAGGTGATGGACACCATGATAAGGAGGAAGATTAATATTATGTGCCTACAAGAAATAAAATGGGTTGGTGTGAAGGCTAGGGAGTTGAATACTTTTGGATTCAAACTTTGGTATACAGGAAAGGTGAAGAATAGGAATGAGGTATGTATTATTGTGGATAAGCAGTGGAAGAAGGACGTAGTGGATGTTAAGAGGGTGAGATATCAGATCATTTCTATCAAACTTGTGGTGGAGGGAGGTACTTTTCACGTGACACCGCAAGTGGGTTCAGACGAACAACACAAGATAAGGTTTTGAGAGGATCCAGAGAGTTTGGTCCAAGACATACCTTCCGGAGATAAAATTTTCTTAGGAAGAGATTTAAATGGCCATGTTGGAAGAGAAGTGACTGGGTATGGAAGTGTTCACGGAGGCTATGGTTTCGGGGTGATCAATGCCGATGGTAAAACTATTTTGGACTTTTCCTCAACCTTTGACCTTCTCATCGCAAATACATGTTTTAAAAAGAGAGACGAACATCTTATAACCTAAAAGAGTGGCATGACAAGTTCTCAAATCGACTTCTTCTTGTTGAAGAGAGTCCGATAAAATTTTTTGCATCAATTGTAAAATTATCTCGAGAGAGAGTTTAATAACACAACATAGGATGCTCGTCATGAATTTTTGCATTGAGCAAAAGCTAAGGAAAAGACATCATACGAAAAATTAAAGGACGAGGTGGTGGCAGATGAAAGGCGAGGAATAAAGAAGCTTCCTAAGACATGTAGGAGAAGAGGTAAAGTGGGATGGAATGGAAGCGCGGAGGAGATGTGGAGAGAGATGGTAGAAGTTATTAGAAGAACAACAAAAGAAAGTTTTAGTGAATCTAAAGGGATATGACTAAGAGACAAGGAGTGCTGGTGGTGGAATGCAGATGTACAAGAAAAGATAAAGGAAAAAAGGGAGTGCTTTAAAGAGTGGTTTTTGTGCCGTAATACAGATAATTGGAAAAATATACGGCGGCTAAGAAAGAGACAAAAGTGGTTGTAAGTGAAGCAAGAACAAGAGCATATGAGGGTCTCTACCAGTCTTTAGGCATGAAAGAAAGAGAAAAATATATGTATAGAATCACAAAGAGTCGTGAAAGAAGAACGAGAGATTTGGATCAGGTTAAGTGCATATAGGATAAAGACGGAGAGGTGCTGCCTCAAGAGGAGAAGATTAATAAAAGGTGGAAGAGTTACTTCTACAAGTTATTTAATAAAGGACATAAGACTCTTCAGAGCCTTAGTTGGTTATGCACAAGGGAAGAAGATCAAAACTTTGACTACTATCGCAGGATTCGAGACTTCGAGGTAAAAGAGGCTCTAAAGGAGATGAAAAATGGCAAGACAGTAAGGTCTGATAATATCCTGATTGAAGTTTGGAAGGGCCTTGGAGGAAAAGGCATCAATTGGTTAACCAAGCTTTTTAATGAGATTTTAATGTCAAAGAAGATGCATGATGAGTGGAGAAAGAGCACCTTGGTACCTATCTATAAGAATAAAAGGAATATACAAAGTTGCGAAAACTATAGAGGGATCAAACTCATGAGCCATACCATGAAGTTATGGGAAAGGGTGATAGAACAGAGGTTGAAAAAATAGACACAAGTAACAAAGAATCAATTCGGTTTTATGCCAGGCAGATCCACCACCGAAGCGACATACCTGTTAAAAAGGATGACAGAGAGGTATCGTAGTAATAAAATGGATCTACATATAGTGTTTATGGATTTGGAAAAAGCGTGCGATAGGGTGCCAAAGGAGGTCTTATGGAAGGTTTTGGAAAAGAATAGAGTAAGGATTGCATATATTTGGGCAATTAAAAACATGTATGATGGGGCCACAACTAGTGTGAAGACTCAAGGTGGTGTGATAGAGAAATTTTCTATTGGTTTAGAATTACACCAGGGATCATCCTTAAGTTCATACTTTTTTACATTAGTCTTGTAAGTACTCACAGAGCACATCCAAGAGCCTATGCCATAGTGTATGCCTTTTGCCGATGATATTATCCTTATGGGAGAGTCAAGGGAAAACCTAAATAAGAAGTTGGACTTATAGAGAAAAGCTCTAAAAGTGTATAGTCTGCGTATAAACCGTAGTAAGACGAAATATATGGAATGTAAATTTGGTATGCGAAGGAAAAATCTTAATATAGAGGTGAAGATGGGAGAAAATATCCCACGAAAAGTTAAAAGTTTTAAGTATATTGGGTGCATCATATAGGATAATGGAGAGATTGAACAGAATGTAAATCATAGGATTCAAGCAGGCTGGTCAAAATGGCAGAGTACATCTAAATTTATATATGACAAAAAAGTACCTTTAAAACTTAAAGGTAAATTCTATCGCGCTGCTATAAGACCGGCTATACTTTATGGTACAAAGTGTTGGGCGGCCAAATGGGAGCACGAACATAAACTAAGTGTGGCAGAGATGAAGATGTTGAGATGGATGAGTGGTCATATACGATTGGATAAAATAAGGAACGAAGATATAAGGGAGAGAGTTGGAGTAGCACCCATTGTGAAAAAGATGGTAGAATCACATCTTAGGTGATTTGGACATGTGAGAAGAAGACCGACAGATCCCCTAGTCAGAATGGTAGTTGAGATGGAAAATGAACAAAGGGTGACATGCAGAGGAAGACTTAAGAAGACCATCCATGAGGTAATCAAACGAGATCTATATGTAAATGGTCTCTCTATAAATATGATACATGACATAGTTCAATGGCACCGTTTGATTCATGTAGCCGACTTCATTTAGTGGGACAAGATTTTATTGTTATTGTTGTTGTAGTATTGTAGATTTAGTCAATACTTTAATTTTTATTGCAATAAATTTTATTAAAAAACAAAGTAGATTTAAAGAAAACAACTATATTAATTTGTTTAAAACTTTATTTGATCTCTCTTAATACCTCTTTCCTTTTCTTATTTTTTTCCCAATTATCCTAATTTTATTGGTATTTGGAATATTATTTAAATATGACCAAAAGGAGAATTAAAATGATTCGACCTTTTTATGTAATTGCTGGTTCACTATCATTTTGTCTATTTTTTTTTTTAAATAATGTAGTGAATTCTTTATAAGCCATATCTATCCGTCCCTTAAATCCATATATATCACTCTAACATTACACACTTTAAAAGGGAAAAGAAACAAAGAGAAATGGAAAAAGTAGCTACCTCCACCATGGCAGAAAAGTGATCAAATCCAAACAAAGCAAGTGCCAATAAGAAGACAAAGGTGGTGTTGTCAAAATGGAAGACATTCATATGCAGATCGAGGGTATTCATTGTCATTGGCACCAACAAGAAACAGAGAGTAACATTTTAATTACTACTTCGTTATGTATTAAATTTTGGATTATGCTAGGTAATCAATAATATTAGAATAATTATTAATATGAATAATTATCAATTAAATCAAAATATATTATACTTTTAAATTATCCATCTAAATCTTAATATTAGAATAATCATCCATCACCTAATAAAATAAATATTCGATATATTTATTGTTCGCATTATTTAATATCTTCATTGTTTAGCTGTACTTGTTCTTAAATTTTTATGATGGGATTATACCTAAGGATGATCACGATTCAAGCTTAGTTAGATTCCCAACTGAATGGTGGGATCTATTTTTTTATTACATTCTATTTATAAAATTTAAACACCATAGAAAATAATATTTTTTTATTAATGATAACGATGGTATTGTGCATGAAGCTATTAATAGATAGTTTTATATACTATGTTTATATATCTAAGATCCCAATATTTAAAGCAATAAACACTAAGAATGTGTTTAATTTGTATTTTTATTTTTTGTTTTTAATTTTTTAATAGTTTTATTGTTAAAATTTTATATAATAAAAAAAAGTAAAAACAAAAAATAAAATTTTATTATTTTTACAATTTTTTTATAAATTCAGAAAACAAAAAAATACTATATATACATACACCTGTAAGTCACTTTGACACTCAAGTAACAAGTGGTAGCTAATGCATTTACATAATTGAACACATAATTTGAGAATCTCCATGCTCTGTGCTTTGATTTCCTCAGTAGCCATTAATGGATTTTTGGGAAGGTTTTGAAGAAGCCAATCTTGTTTTCCCGAGTTGAAGAAAGATCAAGCCATCCATAATTTAATTGGAACAAAATTCACAAATTTAGCTCAATTATTATTATTATATTTTTTCAAAACACTTCAAAATCAATTATATTAGAAATAAAAGATTAACCATCGTATGAAGATACATGTTTGATGTTCATAACCCCATACTAGAAACTTCTCTAAACTCTTCTTTGAATTTCTAACACTCTACAGCCTCCACAAGCTCAAATACTTTGTTAACAATGGACACTAAATTTATAATTTTTTTTAGAAAAAATATGCATTGAAACAACTTCTTTAATGAAAAGAATTAATAGATATTATCATGTTGCTCTCTTCATTGTCCCAACCAGAACATTAATCTACCAACCTTTCCAACTGTGTTTATCTTTGAAAAGAGGATTTCTCCGATGCCTTCATCATTCATGTTATTCTCTCTTTCATGTTACATAGTAATCAAAAGTGGATATATATCCATGCAGGTAAACAAAATGAATGCAACAAAATTCACATCTTCCATAAAAAAAAAATAATAATAATAAGTATTATATGTCTAAAAATTGTCTCTCTTAAAATTATGCTAGTTCATAAAAAATATGATTGACATTATATCTAATAGGACGATCCTCGTAAATTCTGTATGAATTTATTAGAATTTTTCTCAAATTCTTTTTAATTCCATATATACCATCTTTTAGTTTGCGGGACATATTGAATCAACTATTAGAAATTTATAAAAAAGTTTAAAATTTAAAATTCTATTATTTTATTTTATATTTGTGTATATATATATAATTAGTCATTTTTTATTTTTAATTAAATAAAAAATACACAAATTTTTTTTAAGTACTCTCTCAATTTTATTACGTATTCTCGAACTTTTTCTTATTAAATTTAATATATATCTAAATGATGTATTTAATATTAAACCTTATATCTAATTCATTACTGTAGAAATTCACTCATGCTAACTCTTCTCTCCTCCTCTCTAGAACCATTTCTCTCGTCAAGAAAGAATGAAACCGTCGTTGCCACCGCTGCTGCAGTCGCTGCCAGCAGTGGAAGAACGATTTAAATGCTGTCATTGTGATGCTAGTTTTGATGACAAGATAAAGATGGTAAAACATAAAAAAATTAGGTAAATATAAAATCAAATGGAATCCTTGTGGCAACCTAATCTATTAAAGTCTTTTATAACTTCCGATTCATGAAGATTTACTTTGTTAGCGTAATTAGTTTAAAATTTAAAATTTCGTTAATTTATTTTGTATTTGTGTATATATATAGTTAGTTAATTTTTTTTATTTTTAATTAAATAAAAAATACACAAATTCTCTTTACGTATTTTTTCAATTTTATTATGTATTCTTTTAATTTTATTAAGTTTAATATAATTCTAATGATGTATTTAATATTAAACTTTGTATCTCTTAGACCTCTACTAACTTAATTGTTTGTTAGTGTTCCTTCCAGATGTACTTCATTGCTATAGAGAGTTAATTTAGAACAACGAGATCTACCGTAGTATTATATCTATTTGTGTATATTTATCCTATACTATTACATTATACCGAAACAGGCTTTTATAATTGTATGAATTCTTTTTATTTTATGTTTTTTGAAGATTAAAAATGACTTAAAATTAAACTAGAAAAATATAAGTAAAATATATGAACATAAAATCACCAAGACTGGATAATCCCATTTCACATAAGCTCAGTCTCATTAAAACTTTATCAAAAGAAATTTACTGGGAAAAACTCCGACAAAAAATAAATGGTTAATAATTTCTTTTGTAGTATACGCATTAAGTACGTGAAGCACTTAATAATTTTTCACTTGCAATCTGATAAAAAAAATGATGCAAGACTTTGGATCATCTTCAATTATTAGCTTTTGACAAGCGTTATCACTAACGACAATTGCAACAGAAATTAACTCTACTTGTAGAGCAAAGAACACGCAATGGACACATAATTAATACATATTAATAATATGTGCGTATATAACTTTAGGCAAAGGTTTTAATTTTTTGTACTAAATATAAAATAAATATATTAAAATTTAAATTTTTAATAAAAACTTTTTTAAATTATAATCTTAATATATATTTTTAAAAAATAAATCTAATAATAAATCTATTACTCATGAACAATTTTAATACACGACGCTAATTTCAGAGACTATTTTAAGGTTTAATTCGTCATTGATATTAACAAAAAAGACAGAGTAACATTTTAATTACCACTTAGTTATCCATTAAATTTTTATGATGAGATCATACCTAAGAATGATCATGATTCAACCTTAATTAGATTCCCAACTGAATGGTAGGATCTATCTTTTTATTTTTAAATTTTATGTATAAAATTTAAACACTGTAAAAATAATTTTTTTTATTAATGATAACGATGATATTGTCCATGAAGCTATTAATAGATAGTTTTATACACTATGTTTATGTATTAAATGTGTAGTCTAAGATCCCAATATTTAAAGCAATAAACACTAAGGGTGCATTTGATTTGTTTTTTTATTTTTTGTTTTTATTTTTAAAATTTTATATAAAAAAATAAGAAGCAAAAAAAACAAAATTTTATTATTTTTATATTTTTTTCATAAATTTAAAAAATAAAAAAATATTATATATATATATATATATATATATCAATGGTGGGAACACATACCTATAAGTCACTTTGACCCTCAAGTAACAAGTGGTAGCTAATGCATTTGTTAAACCAAAGAGATGGTGTGGAAAGGGATGACAATTGACATAATTGAACACATAATCTGAGAATCTCCATGCTCCTTACTTTGATTTTCTCAGTAGCCATTAATGGATTTTTGAGAAGGTTTTGAAGAAGCCAATCTTGTTTTCCTGAGTTGAAGAAAGATCAAGCTATCCATTATTTAATTGCAACGAAATTCACAAATTTAGCTTGTTTATACATATATTAATAACTGATATTTGAATAAGAAATTAATTATTATAATATTTTTTTTAAAACACTTCAAAATCAATCATATTACATGGAAATAAAAGATTAACCATCGTATTAAGATACATGTTTGATGTCATTACAGCATTTTTAATGTGTTTCAAGAGCTTTTTTATGGTCTGGTTTTTAAATTAGACTCAAAATAATGATCGGTCTAGAAATATTTCTCTTAAAATTATGTTAGTTCATAAAAATATAATCGACATTATAAATATTTCTCTTTAATTTTTTTTAAACACTATAAATAAATAATTTTATTGAATCAACCAGTTCATGCTAATCTTTTCAAGATGAAGATTTTTTATGTATATCATCTCTTAATTTGCGGAGCATATTGAATCAACAACCTTTAGAAGTTTATGAAAAAGTTTAAAATTTAAAACTTTATTAGTTTATTAGCATAGTTTAAAGTTCAAAATTCTGTTAGTTTGTTTTGCATATATATATATATATATATATATATATATATATAGTTAGTTAGTTAGTTAAGTTAGTTATTTTTTTATTTTCAATTGAATAAAAAATACAAGTTTTCCTTAATTTTCTCAATTTTATTACGGTTCTCAATTTTATTAAGTTTAACATAGATCTAAATGATGTAGCCAATAGAATATTTGTACAATGTGTACAATGGAGGTTTAGGAATATATATATATATATATATATATATATATATATATATATATATATATATAGTTAGTTAGTTAGTTAGTTAAGTTAGTTATTTTTTTATTTTCAATTGAATAAAAAATACAAGTTTTCCTTAATTTTCTCAATTTATTACGGTTCTCAATTTTATTAAGTTTAACATAGATCTAAATGATGTATTTAATATGAGGAAGTATAGGAGCCAATGGAATATTTGTACAATGTGTACAATGGAGGTTTAGGAGTGTCCGATTAAGTGTCAGAAATATAACCGTTAGTATTACTTTTTTCCATTAACTGAAACTTTTTGGATAAGTGGTATCATGACATAGTATCAGAGCTTTAAATCTGAGTCCTTTCCACATATACATCTCTGCTAAATTAAAGTTAACATCCTTTCCAAATATACTTCATTGCTGCAGCATTGTATCTATTTTGATTCTATATATTTATATTATACTATTACATTATACCACCAAAATAAGTTTTTATAATTGTTTGAATTACTTTTATTTCATGTCTTTTGAAGATTAAAAATAAAATGAATTAAAATTAAACTAGAGAAATACAAGTAAAATACATGAACATTAAATCACCAAGATTCAAAAATCCCATTTCGTATATGACCAAATCTCATTAAAATTTTGTCAAAAGAAATTTACTGGAGAAAACTCCATCAGAAATAAATGATTAATAATTTCTTTTGTAACATGCATTAACTACGTGAATCACTTAATTTCTCACTTGCACTCATGAAAAAATGACAAAAACTTCGGATCATCTCCAATTATTAGCCTTTGACAAGTATTATCATTAAGGCAATTACAACAGAACACATAACGGACGCATGATTAATATATTTATTTTTTTTAATTTGCGGAAGCATATTGAATCAACTATCTTTAGAAGTCTATGAAAAAATTTAAAATATAACACACATAATTTGTTAGCGTAGTTTAAAGTTCAACATTCTATTAGTTTGTTAGTCATTTTTTTTCTATTTTCAATCAAATAAAAAATATACAAATTCTCTCAATTTTATTATGTACTATCTCAATTTTATTAAGTTTAACATATATCTAAATAATGTATTTAATATTAAACTTTATATCTCTTAAACATCTACTAAATTAATCGTTAACGTTTTTTCAGATATACTTCATTGATATAGAAAGTTAATCTAGACTAACCATGTCTATTGCAGCATTGTATCTATTTTGACCCTATATATTTATGTTATACTATTACATTATAGCACCGAAACAAGCTTTTATAATTGTTTGAATTCCTTTTATTTTATGTCTTTTGAAGATTAAAAATAAAATGACTTAAAATTAAACTAGAGAAATACAAGCAAAGTACATGAACATAAAATTACAACACTCAGAAAATGCCATTTCACATAAGACCAATCTCATTCAAATTTTATCAAAAGAACTTTAAAGGAGAAAACTCCATCAGAAATAAATGGTTAATAATTTCTTTTGTAATATACGTATTAAGTACGTGAATTACTTAATTTCTCACTAGCACTCTGATAAAAACTCCAATTAGTCGCCTTTGACAAATATTATCACTAAAGCAGTTGCAACAGAACACATAATGGACACATAATTAATAATTAATACGTATATCATCCTCTAATTTGCAGGAGCATGTTAAATCAACTATCTTCGGATGTCTATAAAAAAATTTAAAATATATACATAATTTGTTAGCGTAGTTTAACGTTTAACATTCTATTAATTTGTTTTGCATTTATAAATATATAGTTAGTTGGTTATTTTTTTTATTTTCAATTGAATAAAAAATATATAAATTTTTTTTACGTACTCTCTCTATTTTATTATGTATTATCTCAATTTTATTAAATTTAACATATATATATCTAAATGATGTATTTAATATTAAATTTTATATCTCTTAAATCTCTAGATATACTTCGTTGCTATAGAGAGTTAATCTAGAGCAACAGAATTTATTGCAGCATTGTATGTATTTTGACCCTATATATTTATGTTATACTATTATATTATACCAATGAAACAAGCTTTTATAATTGTTTGAATTTCTTTTATTCTATGTCTTTTGAAGATTAAAAATAAAATAACTTAAAATTAAACTAGAGAAATACAAGCAAAATACATGAACATAAAATCACAAGACTCAGAAAATGCTATTTCACATAAGACCAATCTCATCAAAATTTTATCAGAAGAAAATTTATAGGAGAAAACTCCATCAGAAATAAATGGTTAATAATTTCTTTTGTAATATATGCATTAAGAACGTGAATCACTTAATTTCTGACTTGCACTCTGATGAGAAAATGACGCAAGACTTTAGATCATCTCCAATTATTAGCCTTTGGCAAGTATTATCACTAAGGCAGTTGCAATAGAATACATCATGGACACATAATTAATACGTATACCATCATCTAATTTGCAGGAGCATGTTAAATCAATTATCTTCAGAAGTCTATAAAAAAATTTAAAATATAAAAAACACATAATTTGTTAACGTAGTTTAAAGTTTAACATTCTATTAGTTTGTTTTGCGTTTATAAATATATAGTTAGTTGGTTATTTTTTTTATTTTCAATCAAATAAAAAATATACAAATTTTTTTTATATACTCTCTCTATTTTATTATATACTATCTCAATTTTATTAAATTTAACATATATCTAAATAATGTATTTAATATTAAACCTTATATCTCTTCAATCTCTACTCACTTAATCGTTAACGTCCTTTTTAGATATACTTCATTGCCGTAGAGTTAATCTAGAGCGACAAAAATCTACTGCAGCATTGTATGTTTTTGACCCTATATATTTATGTTATACTCTTATATTATATCAGCGAAACAAGCTTTTATAATTGTTTGAATTCTTTTTATTTATGTTTTTTGAAGATTAAAAATAAAATGAATAAAATTAAATGAGAGAAATACAAACAAAGTATATGAACATAAAATCACCAAGACTCGATAATTTCATTTCTACCCATCACATTAAAATTTTATGAGAGGAAACTCGCGGGAGAAAACTCCATCAAAAAGTAAATGGTTAATAATTTTTTTTATAATATACACATTAAGTACGTGAATCACTTAATAATTTCTCATTTGCACTCCGATGGAAAAATGACGCAAGACTTTGGATCATCTTAAATTATTAACCTTTGACAAGCATTATCACCAAGGCCATTATAACAGAACACATAATGGACACATGGATGTATTTTTTTGGCGATTGAAATAAATTAAACAAAGAAAAAACAAAACAAATAAAACAAGGAACTACTTAAATAGAGTGGCAGTTTAAGGCTTAGTTTGGTAAAGCTTTTACTTTTTAAAAGTAGCTTATAAAAGTTAACTTTTAAAAAATGGCTTTTTAAAAGTTGTAGCATTTATGTTTGGTAAATCAAATCAAAAACAACTTTTAATAAACATAAGTAACATCAATTGTGTTTAGTAAAATAGCTTTTAAAATTTAAAAATACTATAATAGACATAAATGCAAACATTAAATTTGAAAATTAGTTAACATATGAGGTTATATTAGACTTTTAAATTTTGAAAAGTACAAGCCAGCTTTGAAAAGCTCCCTCCTAGGTGCTTTCAAAAGCACCCCTAACTTTTAAAAGCCGCAAGCACAAGCACTTGAGCTTTTTAATTTACCAAACGCAAAATGACGTGCTTGTTCTTTTTAAAAGCACAAGCACCTCCTGAAAAAGCTTTACCAAACCCAGCCTAAGATTACTCTTAAACTCCTCTCAAGGTGAAAGAAGCTCCACATGCGAAAGTTGTAACTGCATCGCCATCTTTGTCATAGTATCTACCACCGTGTTTGCATCTCTCATAATCAAACGAAAGTCAACACGCCAATTCCAATGCATGATATCTCTTATTTTGAGCATCAATGGATCAATAAACACAAAATCATCTTGAGTAACAAGATTAAATTCTTCCACACATGAATGTATATAATATTAGGGAAATGTTTTAATTTTTTTAGTAAATATAAAATAAATATATTAAAAATTTAAATTTTTAATAAAAAAAATTTTAAATTATAATCTTAATATATATTTTAAAATATAAATCTAATAATATATATTTATTTATTAGTATATTTGTATACAATAATATTAAAATATAATAATTAAAATTATTTTATTTAATTTAATATTTATAATTATATATTTATTATATTATTTAATTTTTTTTTACTATTTCTCAAACATATTTTATTCTTGTAAATACTCACTAATGAAATTATGACATTAAATTAAAGGAAGGATGGAAATGACAAAACTTCACAAAACTAGGTACTCCTCTCTAAGAACACCCGGTCTCATGATTCATCATTAATACGATGGAATCAATAATATAATAATTTAAAGAGTAAATAGTTAAATTGGTTACTGAAAAATTATTTAATCTCTAAATTAATCTTTAAAATATTAAATTAATCAAAATCGTTCCAAAAAATTAAAAAAAGATCACGTTAACCTTTTGTCTCGCTTCGTTTATTTCGTCAATAAGAACCTTAAATTTTGCTTATATGACCATTGATGTGTCATATCAGCGTGACAAGTTAGTGTAAATAAATAGCTGATAATAAAATATGTTTAGAAATTTATGTCAAATTAATCTTAGAGAGAACAAACTCTAATCCCTTCTCCGGGTTAAATGCCATTATTGTTGCAGCAACAAATTAATTCTGTAAAGGCCAAAATTCTGTAGTCGCAGTCGGCTACGGTTGCAGTCACACGGAAGTAATGCTTCGACTGCGATTAAGGAGGAAAAACATACACCAAGGGTGCTTTTATGGGTTGAACACTACAAGAAAAAATAATATTTGTAACAAAAAATTGTTACAAAAAGTCGAAATTATGAAACAAAAGGATTTTTAAACAAAAAAAGATTATTGCGATACGTCCCGTTACAAAAAAATTTTATAACAAAAAATCGAACTGTTACCATTTAAAGTGATGTTTTGTAACAAATTTTTCTGATAGAAAAAGACAGAAGTCGTTACAAAAGTGGTAACAAATTTTGATCTTCAAAATATTTTTGGTGACAATATATTTTTTCCTATCATAAAATTTTGTTACAAAATGTAACTTAGATTTTGTAACATTTTTTTCTTTAGTTACAAAAGCAAAATAATTATTTTGTAACAATTTTTTTAATACAAATTGCATGCATAATTTACTAAATTATTTTTTTAATCAACTAATATATTAATTATTTTACTAAGCAAGTCTATATTTATATAATAGGTAAAAACATATATAATTTAAACATGTTTCATTTAACTAAAATTATTTTAAAACAAAATAACATTAGTGAGTACATTGACTAGTTCTACAAGTTATATTTCTTGCACAAGTTCAACCAAAAGTTAAAAATTCTAACATAGATTAGTGTCCTTATGAATCAAAATATTCTTGAGCCCTCAAGGTAACATGTGGTCACCATTTTAGCACTCCTGTAAATAAGAAAAACTGAAACAAAAAATTAGAAATGAAATATAATACTAATTACAATTTTTTTTATTAAGTTTTATCCAAAATATTTAGAAAAATTTGGGCAGAACCTCCCCTAAAATTTGAATATTTCCATCATCAACGATTTTAACAAAAACAACCAATTCACTACTTATTTCTCAACCAATACACAACCAAATTTATCAAACCAAATAATAGGACATTTGTCATTTCTCAACCATGACACAAGTAAAATGTGATAAATAGATTCATATACAAATTAAACTATACTAATAATATAGGAATTAAACCATAAGCAATTTTAGGAGTACCTTTAGTTGTCTAGTTTCTTTCATTGTCAAAGCGCGCTATAAAAGAGTTCATAACGGCGTGTTCGTTGCTTTTCAAGTTTTTTCTTCGAGCACATCTATTTTCTTTGTTAGCTTCTTACGATCTTGAATTGCCTCTTGAAGTTGTGCTTGAATCTTTAACTTAGATTTCGAAGCTTTTATGTTATAACTTGCACCACTTTTCTCACCACTCACAAGTAAAAAAGCTTCATTTGGAGTGATAGGATTTTCCAAATCATAGGATTCATTGATCATACAGCTCATATCATCCTGTACAATCCAATTTGTAATTTAAAAATGAAGATAAAATTTAACTTCCATACAACAGTAAAAGGAAAAGGTTAGTAATGTTACATCAATTTGTTTAGTTTTTTCATTGACCCATTCTCCGTTATTTTTTGGATGAGTAATTTGCCATCATTTTTGAATGTCACACCAGTTCTAGAATGGTGCTGCAAATTTTTTTAAGTTTAAAATATCCAAAAATAATTCATCGAGGCACTTCCTAAACTCAAGAGTACGCCTATCAAAATTAATTCAATATTTCTGATAATTGATCATTGGACTAATTTCTGCAGGAGAAAAGAACAGATAAAAAGAATGTAAAAAGTGAAAAAAAAAGCAGCATGACATAACATAGCATCACAACGACTATCACTTTCAAAGGGCTCTATGTAAACTAAATTTCGAGACGGTTCTCTATAACTGGTTCTCTATAACTCCGCAATACAAACTATCCTAATTTAATGTATTGTTAAAAACACAAAATCAATAACAAAATTGAATTAATATTTCTATGTTAATAATTATGATGTAGTTACCTAACACACTCAATTCACAAACACAAAAATTTAAGAAAACAAAAAGTATCAAAATCACAAAAAAGTGCAAAAAATAGAATCAAAATAATGAAACCCAGAAACAAAAAATAGAATAAAAATATTAACTCTCTAAATAATCAAAAAATCATATTATCAACCGTATTACACACCAATATTTTTAACCACAACAACATCAGCAGAATCAACTAACAATATAATTAACAATACTCAAATAAACTGCACTTACCTTCAGCAGAGAAGCAGTCGGACCAGACTAGACCACCAGCAAAGGAAGGACAGCCAAATCAGACCAGCAGAGGCAGCGGATGAGGCAGGATGAGCAGCGGAGCATAAACTATCCTAAGACACTACAATGTAAAAAACACAAAATTACTAACAAAATTTAATCAATATTTCTTTGCTAATAAGGATAATGTAGTTACCTAAGACACTCAATTCACAAATACAAAAATATATAAAAAAAATTAACAGAAACAAAATCACTAAAAAAGAAAGAAAAATATAGAATCAAAATAATAGAACACAGATACAAAAATCAGAATCAAATATCAAACTCTCCAAATAACCAAAAATAAGATTATCAAACATATTACACACTAATATTTTTAACCACAACATCAGCAGAATCAACTAACACTAAAGGGTTCAATATTTCAGTTAAAATTAGCAGTTTATCAACTAAAATGTAATTAACAATACTCAAATAAACCAAAGCTTACCTTCAGCAGAGAAGTTATCAGACCAGAGGCAGAGGCAGAACACGAAAAGAACTACCCAGAGAAGTAGAGCACGATGAACTACACAGAGAAGCAGAGCTGACGGTGACCACGAACAGCAACAGCGACCACCACCACGAAGAATACTGCGACGACGACCACACGGCGACGGCGCATACGACGGGACGAAGACCACGAGATTGCCGCACACGACACAACGGCAGAGGAGACGGTGATAGCAGACAAGACGACGACGAAGAGAACGTTTTTCGAGGGCTACGCCGGTGCTTCTTCTTCCCAGGGGATCTCTATTGCGCTTCGTGGAGTGGTAGACGACGCATAGTGTCTTCGTGGAGTGAGGCTCAGAGTGAAGAATGGGGACTTAGAATTTTTTACTGCACTCTATTACTTTTTACATTTCTTATCTTTTTTTTTTCTTTTATATTTAGTTACTATTATTTATATTTATAATTTAATAAAATTTCTTTAAGTTACATGAATTAATGTTTAGTTAATTTTAAAAATCTGATTATTAATAAAAATTATATATTAAGTTTTTAGAAGAATATAAAATAATATTTATAATTTTTAAAAATTAATGAATAAATAGTATGTAAAAAATTTTAATTTTTGAAACAAAATAAAATTATTTTGAAAAAAATATATACACTATTTTTTTACTCTTAAAGTTTTTAACGTTTTGAAAAAAAGAAAATTGTTATAAAATATACTTATATTTTATGACAAATAATTAACTTGTTACAAATAATATTAAATTTTGTGACAAATTAATTTTTTGTTACAAAACAATTGGAGTTTTTAAAACAAAAAAGAATTGTTACAAAATATTTCGAATTTTTGCAACTTCTTTTTTTAATCACAAAATATTACAATATTTTGTAATAAAACACCATCTCGTTACAAAAACTAACATAATTTGTAACAAAATAAAACAGGTTGTTACAAAATATTATCATGTTTTGTAACAACTTGTAACAACAAGTTGTTACAAAATATTTTTTTTTGTAACAATCACTAATTATTATTACAAAAAACTATTTTTTGGTAACAATTTTAAATTTGATACAAATTTTTTGTTACAAATATTCTATTTTGTTGTAGTGCTTCTCCAAGATACCGGGTGAATTATGAATATAGTATTCTTTAATCTCTTGGTTATGTGTGTAGGATTTTGAGATTTTTGTAACCTAATATTTTGCAGAAGGGCAGCCACTGCAATTACTTTAAGTGAGTTAAGAATAATGAGTATGAAGACTTAGATGGTGCAAAGAGAGACGGTGAAACTGATGCAGAAATGGAGAGTGATCTTGTTGATTTGAAGCATAATCTATCATGAAAAATAATAAATTTAGAAGCTGAAGTTAGAGCACTTAGGATGCAACTGTATTTTGGATTAATAATTGTGATTTTGGTGGTTATGATTATATGTATGTTCTTTAGTGCCAAGTAATGCAATAATTAGGGTTGCACACGGATCGAATTGGATATGATATCCACATTTTTTCAAGTTGGATCCGATCCGATCCGCATACTTGTTGATTGGATCGGATCGGATATCAGATATATCTGCATAATTAAAAAAATGTTTTAAGACCCTTTTTGGTTCTAGAAAATCTATTTTTTCACTTGTTTAAGTCTATTTACTCTTAAAATATTATTAATAAAAGTTCTCTTGAATAACAAAAGGAAAATAATAACACAAGATCTAAGTTTAATTATTCTAAGTTAAAGTACAACATAAAAATTAAAAACAAGATATCATAAAATTCATAAAACAACACACTAAAATTCATATCACATTAGGGTTTACTTTCTTAAACTATGCTATTTATATGAGACGTGTGGATATACGGATCTGCGGATCAGATCCGCAGATATCACTGCCAAATCTGCAATCCAATCATACCATAGTGCGGATCGGATCCGATCCGATCCAATGACTATGCGGATCGGATAATATCCGTAAAATTTGAATCGGATGCGGATAATTACCGCGGATATTATCCGATCAATGTGCAACCCTAGCAATAATGGTCAAATTGTGGATGTTGTGAACCTTGTTAGTTGTATGCTTTTATTGTATATGAACAAACTTCTGACTAAAACTTTTGATATGCCATGTTCATCTTAGTTTAGTAATACAAGACCTTCAACATGCACTATTTTTCTTGACCATAACATAATTTCAGCAAATCACAAAAACCACATAAAATGAAGTGAAATAGGATTAGCATAACATAACCAATGGTCTATTAGTTACCACTGTTTCAAATTCAAATAACAACAGTATTTTAAGATGATAATAACATAAAAATAGAGTAGATAGTCCAATTGGTATGCTAAAAAAGCCTAACATCAGTTTGTACTAAGGCTACCATTACCTAAAGGACTATATAAAAAATAGGGCTATCCAATACCACAACTACCACATTGTTTACAAATAGCAACTTTTGACCCTTATAAAATAGCAAATACTAAGACCTATACATCATGTCTTCAACTCTTCAAGTCATGCTTTGTCTTTCTTCTTGGGAGGTTTGAACTCCGGAGTTGGAACAAATGTCATGAAGCTAGCAAGCTTCTTGACTATTGCAAAGCTATTATTCTTGATGGTTTCAGTAGATACAGCAACTGGTGTCTGAGCAACAGGCTTTGGAGATGCATTTTTCCTTGCCCTGGCTTTGATGACATGGAGTTTTGGAGGCCTACCTCTAACTTTAGCCTGCAGCAAACAATATTCATCATTAAATCAAACAAAACAGATTCAAAATCAACTACAAAGGGTGATATCTAACAGATTCATATTCAACCGATTCAATTTGAAACTGAATACAAGATAACCTGACAATCATTGGTTGAGTTATGTGATTGTTGTATCAGTAGAAGTTGAGCATCTTGACTAACAGAAATTTCAGTTTATTCATCTGGAATAACTGGTGGAATTGGAGGGAGTGTCTGAATGGGCTGAGTGTCAACTACATCATCTGCTTCAGGAACAAAAGCACCTTTTGGTGGTGGCACAACTGCAAGCTGTAGTTGCATTAGCCTTGCCTTCTCTTGAGCATCGTCTTACTTTTTATTTTTGTAAGTTCTCTTATTGTGTCCCACCTCTCCACAATGCATGCACCTAAGTAGATTATACATCCTTTTCATCTTTGTCCTTGTGCCAGTGGGTCCTTCATCCTTGTCTTTTCTTCTTTTTGTTATTGGTCTCCTAGTTTAGGTTTTATTGGTGGTGGAACAGGTGCAGGAGAACTAGTTTTCTCCTATAGTTCTTGTCTCTTGATGGGATTCACATTGTACTGATACGTTCTTCTGTACGCCTCCATTGTCAACCATTCATGGCAATACTCCTCAAACCTGTTATCTTTTTTTCTTGAATGGCCGAGATTGTGTGCATGCAAGGGATTCCTATCAAAATATATGAACAAATATATTCAGTGAAGTATCAAATAAGGCATCTATTTACAAATTGAAATTAGTTAGGAGTTGAACTTGCCAATTGCCAAAATCTACAAGAGCAGGTACGGTTACCCAAGTCTACCACCATATTAGTTGTCAATTCTTGAACTTCATACAAAACCTCTTTGTCATCACCGGACCAGTGAAGAGCCCAGTTTCTGGATAACTTGATCAAAGACTCTAGCCTACTTTGTTGAATCGAATGAAGAATTCCTTGATAATTCATGAGCTTCTGTCTATTGTCAATCATGCTTTTCATAATTATTCTTCTCACCTCCTCTGCCAGACTTAGAATAGGCTTTCCTCTATCATGCTTGGTCTTTGCATTGAAAGATTTACAAGTGTTGTTACATATATTGTCTACCTTTGACCCTTCAATGAAATGGGCTTTCGTCCAGGCTTCCTTCGACCACTTAGCTAGATAATCCCAAGCTTGCTGATTAATCCTCTTGACTCTATTCATATTCCTTTCAAACTCGACTGGAGTTCTTGATCTTGCACACTCCCAGACCAAGTTTTTTAGCTCGATGTTGCCCCACTGTTTGGAGAAGTTTCTCCATAAATGCCAGACACAAAATTTGTGGTGAATTGATGGTAGCAGTTCCTTCACCGTAGGGATTAATTCCTGCACAAACAATGAAACCCGAAAAGATATTCAGTCAGTTAAGTCCTTAAAAGAAACATCATTAAATCAATTCAATCCTAACAAGATATATCATTAAATCAGAATGGTCCTAAATAATTAAATTGCGAGTAAAATTAATCCTCATCTTCTGCATGTCTGAGATGAAACACAAGTTATTTGCTTTGTAGTCTCCCAAATCTGTGAGGAGCAGTTCCAGAAATTATTTTCGATCGTCTTTATTCTCCACATTCACTATAGCATATGCAATCATAAAAATATGATTGTTTGCATCCTGCCCACGTGCAGTGAGAAGCTATCCTCCATGTAAGCTTTTCGAGAATCATCTAATCCAACCCTATTAACGGCCTACACACTGCCTTGAAACCCTTTTTACAAGCATCAAGACATACATAAAATCTCTCAAATTGAAGTGGATTATCAGTGATGGGAATGACACCCACTTGGACAGTAGAACCTAGATTGTCAGTAAGCAATTCATGTGCATAATCTCATATCAACCCATACTATGCAACCTCATCCCTTTCAACTATCCTCCTAGCTTTCTTAAGAGCTCTGGTTATACATGTGCTATTCAGCTTGACAATGCACTTCCTAACAAACCACTCATACACCTCCCTGTGCTTCATTTTCGGGTGCTCCCTTAGTTTTGAATACAACTTATTCACAGTCCATTCCTGAGTTGCAGCTCTATTTTTTCGCTTTCTTCCACAAGTGTGATTGTCCACTAATGTTTTTATCTACCATGAACTATCATTTGGATTGTGCGCACAATATACTACCCAAGGACAGTCCTCACTCTTACAAATAGCCGTCACTTTAACCTTGTCATTCTTAGTGAACTTTATATTCCTACCCCATTGAATAATATAATTCCTAGTGGCAGCCATAAAATTTTTTTGGACTTGAAAACCATACTTACCTCAAATTTTAGATCACCAAATTTGGCCTTGTCGTTATACTGTGGATGCATAGCTGAACCCTCGTCCTCAGAGTCTAATTATTGATCAGAATATTCTGACTGCCATTCATCTCCCTCTAATGATCCTTCATACAATAAATCATCCTCTAAATCTAAAATAACATCAATTCACCACACAATTATAATACAAGAAATTAATTCAGAAAGAACTATAATACAACAATTAAGTGACTATATGCAATGAACTCATATACAATTAAATAAAGAATACCTGCATCAGAGTTTTCATCAGATTCATGCTTGGTTTGGTAAAACTTTTCGAAAAGGTGCTTGTACCTTTTAAAAGCACAAGCTCCTCATTTTGTGTTTTGTAAATCAAAAAGACCATGTACTTGTGCTTGCAGCTTTTAAAAGATCAGGGTACTTTTCAAAGCAACTAAGGTAGAGCTTTTCAAAGTTGGCTTGTACTTTTCAAAATTTAAAAGTCTAATATAATCTCATATATTAACTAATTTTCAAATTTAACGCTTAAATTTATATCTTTTATAATATTTTTAAATTTTAAAAGCTATTTTACCAAACGCAATTATTGTTGTTTGTATTTATTAAAAGTCATTTTTAATTTGATTTACCAAACATAAATACTACACTTTTTAAAAAGCTATCTTTTAAAAGCTAGCTTTTATAAATTAATTTTAAAAAGTAAAAATTTTACCAAACTAAGTCTCAATATCCTCATAGCTAGAGTCATCACTGTCAATAGCTTTGTCCATTTTTCTGTCAGTAGCAGACCTATGCTTCTTTCTAAGATCCACTTTCTTAGCCCTTGAAGACTATTCTCTATCAACTCCACTATTACTGTTACTACTGTATAGAAAATCTCCCACAATTTTTGGAGGCTTGTATAAACTGTCTTCAACACTCTCATATGAATCATGACAGTCAGTATCATTATCAACTGTAGTTGGCTTAACTTGCCTTCCAGATCTTGTTTTGCTTGTATCTTTGACTTTCTGGTTGATGTTTTTAGTTGGTGTAGGATTGGCAGAAACTTTAACAGCCTAGGATTTGGTCCAAGGTTTGGGCTGATGGATGGGCTTACATATGGGCTTATGTGTGAGTTGAGGTTCGGGTTGATGCGTGGACTGAGATTTGGGTTGAGATGTGAGTTGAGGAGTGGGCCTAGGTTTGGATTGAGGTGTGGGCTTAGGTTTCAGTATGGACTGAGGTATGGGCTTAGGTTTTGGTTGAGGTGTGGGCTTAGGTTTGGGTTGAGGTGTAGGCTAAGGTGAGGGTAACTTGGTGGGCTGAGAGTTGTTTCTTTTTGGCTGAGGAGATTTTTTTGTGATCTTACAAACTAGTTGAGATATTGTTTCATTGTGGTCCTTATTCAGTTTTTATAGAAGTTCAGGGATGGCATGTTGCATAAATTTCGGGTTGGTTGGCAATTGTTATACATCATCATCATCCTCACTCATACAGTCAGCCACATGTAGCTTAGAAACTATATGCTCAAAATAGATGTTTATGAGGTGATAATTCTTCCTACAGTCTTTAACCAAGGCCAACAGATCAGCATCATTTTCTAGCCTCCTCAAGTCATCATCAAGACGTGTTCCAGAAATCTTCTGCAAGCAATTGTTCATTTCTGCATATCCTAACTCCTTATAATACCCTTTCACAAAAAACACATCTAGAGTGTCACTTTCAATCTCCATTAATACTTCAGTATTATCTGGTTCATTAAATAGATATCCTAATTCATCTGTTTTAAACTTTTCACCATGGTGAAATACAAATGTCATAGGAAGACCTTCCATCTGCAACCAAAACAACAACACACTAAATTATTGAAAAATAAAAATAAAAATAAAACACACATTGTTCTCAACTACAAAAATAAAAATAAAACACACACACATGTAGCTATATAGAGCATAAACATTATTCTCAAATGTCAGAAAACAGGGTCATTCATGTCACAACGTAAACCCTAAACCTGAACATATTTTTCAAACCCTAACATTACAAACAGTAACAATGGGTTTCCAATGATCATAGATACACGTTAATGAGGAGACAAAAGCACAATCACTTTCAGAAAATAATGAAAAAAAGGTAACCTACCTCTCACGCAAGGCGATGGTGTACACTCTTTGCTTGACCAACGTTGTTGCAAAACTGTCACCTTCAACTCCAACACAATGTCGTCGTCAGTCTGCGCTGATGGTTTCCGTTCAACGCTTCTTCTTTGTGGAGGTGAGAACCAAAGAAGAAGGATGGGATTAGAGAGATGTTTTGTTTCGAGAAGAAGGATGGTATGGACTGGAATGAAACAGGGTTGAAAAATAAAGCGTTGTAAATGGTGACTCAAACAAAACGATGCTCTTTAAGCTTTTACTGACATGTCACACTAACGGCCAGGTAAGCAAATAGTCACGTCGTTAGTCATATAATAGATGGAAGGACTAACGTGACCATTTTTAAATTTTTTGGGAATGATTTTGATTAATTTAATCTTTCAGGGTCAATTTAGAAATTGAATAATCTTTCAAGAACCAATTTGATTATTTACTCATAGTTTAATACTTCGATGATTATGTTCATATATGATAATAATTAAATATACATCCACAAAACAAGCATAATGCCAGTGGCGGAGTTTGAAATAAAATTTGGGGGGGGGGTCAGATAGAAAATAATTGTAAATATATTTTTGATATGGACCACATTTAAGATAAGCTCGTCTAACCCCATTTCTCTGATTTGGGTGATATTGCCAAATTTAAAACCTTCTTCCAAGGTCTCGTTTGAAAAAAATTATGGTCAAACTAATCAGATGCAACTCTTTGAACTTTTGAAGATTGTATCTACAGGTGTTGATATTGTAAAAGTTATATGTTCTCCTTCTTAAATATTAACTTTCCTCTTAAAAAATGCATCAATTCATTGAACTTTCATGATTATTTTATATAAAAAATTGAATAAATATCCTGTAAAATATGTAAAAAAGAAATTAGAAGGACAAATATTAAAATTCATAATATTTATTGAATTTTTTTTATCAATTTATACAAATATAATAGTATCAATACTTATTGAATATTCTAATATTTTTGATTATATAAAAAATTAATTAAATAAACAATTAAATATTAAATACCTAATTTTTTATATTTGAACTCAAAGGTAGAAGAAGTGTTGCTTATTGAATAAAGAGTTGCGAAATGCGAATACACTCAATTCAGTCTAAATCCAACATATTTTGAATGTTTAAAACTAAAACTATTGTGCAATAAAAGTAAGAGATAAAAATTAAACTTTGATATTTTAAGTTATAGCAAAATATTTGAATCTATTTAATTATTTTTTTATTTTTAAAAAAAATATTACTAATTTTTTTAATAAAAATTTAGAGCTATACCCCTTATTTGAACTAAGTTTCACCCTAATGCATAACTAATATCTAAAAATATAACTTTAAAATACGACATAAGAAAAATTAATAGAAAATGGTAATAAAAAGATTGGTATTATATACGTACATAATAGATATAGTAAATAAATACGGACAATAATACAGTAATAACAAAAGAATAAATAGTTAAATTTATTCTTGAAATAAAAAATATCGTTTTTTAAATTAATCTCTAATTTTTTTAATTAAATTTATCTTTTAAAATTTTTAAATAATTCTATTATATATTCAAGTATTTTTTACAACCAAACTTAATTAAATTGACCCAAACTTAATAAAAATTATTTTTATTACATATAGTATATACATACATATTTCACTAATGCAAATATATCTTTCTTCGTCTTTACGTTTTTTCTTCTTCTTTGTGTTTTTCTTTCTTCTTTTTCGCGTTCTTCTTTCTTCTTCGTGTGTTTTCTTTCTATCGTCATTCTTTTATTATTGCTGGTGTTGCAAAAAGAATTATGAAAAAATGAAATAACAAGAAGAAGATGAAGAAGAAGCAGCCAGAATATAAGAATGAGAAAGAGTTTTGAATTATGCAAAATTTATCAGAATAAAAATATACCGAAAATTTCTTAATAAATACACATAAATTTCTTAGTTTTTATACCGAATTTTTGTTACAAAAACACAAAAATATATTTTTTAATGTTGCATTTTTCTTTTTTTTTTCTTTCTTTTTCTTTTAGTTGAATGAATGTAGATTCATTATCTTTATTATTCTTGTTAAGAGAGTAAAATAAGAAGAAACTTGAGAGGGTAAAACAAGAAAGAAAATATGAATAAGAAAAAAAAGAAGATGATGATGATAAAAAAGAAAAAGAAGCAGTTGCAAGACATAGAGTAATTTATCATAGCCTAACGCAAGTAGTTATGGAATGATTAACACTTTAGTACTATGACATCTCATTAGTATGTTAATGTGCAGAAATAATCGGATAAATTATGTGTTTTTTAGTTGGGTTGTAGATAATATTCTCCCTCACCTTGAAGAAGGAAGGTTGGACCCCTCATTGTTGTGTTGAGTTTTGAATTATGCAAAATTTATCAGAATGAAAATATACCGAAATTTCTTAACAAATACACATAAAGTTATTAGTTTTTAACTGAAATTATTTAATGATTGCGATACGCAAACTCAGTTAGAAAACAAGCACACAAATAAGACTGAATCATGAATAACAATACATCCAAATTAATTTTAAATCAGACAATGTCATTAATATGACAAAAATTCAACAATAACGGTAAAGAAGATGACGATGACGATAATGATGATGACGATATAATAATAACGATGATGATGATGATGATAAAGAAGGAGGAGGAAAACGAATGAAATTAGAAAAAGAAATCAATGGAAAAAGAGAAGAGGAGGAGAAGGTAGTGATAGGGGTGAAGACGATGATAATGAAAGAGAAGAAAAAAAAAAGAGAAGACAAAATAACAATTGAGATGTTAGTAAGAAGAAGAAGAGATAGAGAAAGAGGAGAAGAAAAAGAAAGAAACGGGAAAGGAGGAGAAAATGGAAGAAGAAGACACATTATTTAAAAAGTAGTTATAGCAACTTGGTTAGATTTAGTTAAGTATTTTGTTTGAATGTATAGTTTTATTCGATTTTAAATTAGTTATATTACTTTGGATACTCAAGGCATCAAAGTTTATTAATATAGTATATTAGGTAAACATTACAGAACATACCTAATAGTCTTAATTAAATATTAACTAAGTTTATAAAATTAAATTAAATTAATTTTAAATTAAAAAAATTTAATACTTCAAGATTTTTTTAATTTAAAATTAATTTAATCTAAAGAATAAATTTATTATATTTAAATAGACATTTAAAATATCAAATGTGTTATAATCAATATAATGTCGCTTAATATATTATATTAATAAATTTTAATATTATTAACAATAAAAATAATAAAAAAATTAATATGATTAATTTAAATTTTAAAAAATAAATTTAATTTTAAAAAAATTTTAAATATCCATTTGAAAAA
The DNA here is from genome assembly GCF_003086295.3 of Arachis hypogaea. NCBI lineage: Eukaryota > Viridiplantae > Streptophyta > Magnoliopsida > Fabales > Fabaceae > Arachis > Arachis hypogaea. The sequence continues at coordinate 145,199,905 of NC_092051.1, read as the reverse complement.
TAAATACTTTTTAAATTGAATTCAGAATTTCATTGTTTATTCAACAACAAAATAAAATAAAACACAGCTGGAGCGGGTAATGTAATAAATGAGCGCCATGAGTAGAAGGTTACGTGCGTTGAACTATGTATGACTCTGACCACTGGTACGCTTTTGGATATATAATAAAAAATTTATGAAACAACTATAATATAAATCAATTCTTTTTATTTTTAATTTTAAATTTTAAAAAATTTAAGATTTTTTTTATAACAGACTTATTTTTTAATTAATTAATGATATTCTTAATTAATTTCTTAACAAAGCCAATTATATATACACACTATAAAGTCTAGAAGTATATGATTTTTTAAAGGATTTAAAATTTGAATCGTATTTTATATCTAAATCTAATTTCGTAGGCATAAGATTAAAATTTTATTTAAATAAAAGAATTTATTATTTATATTTTTCTTTAAAATATGAGGTACTTATGCTTTTGCGGATTATTAGGAATTTTTTTTGACAAGTCAACAAATGATGAGTATTTTCTTGTTGATGTGTATCTTTTAAAATTTAAATCAACTAGGAACTAAAACTTTTTTTTAAATCTGATTTTTACAAACCAAATCTCCGTTATCTGTAGTTAAACTTTCCTATGTAATTGGTTAAATGTAATAACTAAAGGTTTTATTTATAAATAAGTTATTTAGTTCAAAGTAATTTTTTTTGGATTAAGCATATTTATCTATGTTCTAAATTTTTTTTAGAGGCCAAACAGTTTTTTCCACGTCTTAAAAAGCGATTATTTTTTCAGATGTTAAGCTCTTTAACCCAGAATATAAGAATTAAAGCAGTTCAATTTTTTAAATGCCAAAAGGTAGAATTAAATATTTTTTAATTATGATCCTTATCTCTTTTTTTTAGGTTTGATCTATTTTCTTCTCTTGTTGGCACCATTTTCATGCCTCTCGATCTTTCTTTCTTGGACCTACTCTTAACAGTTCAAGTCAAGACATCCTTTATTTCTCGGTGAAAAATGTGCAGTTGACTTTACATGAAATTAATAATTGAGAATCGTTAGATAAAAATTTAGTCAAATTAATCAAATTATCTAACGACTCTTGATTATCAACTTCACGTGAAGTCAACTGTACTTAAATTTCAACTTATTTCTTAATCTTATGGCAAATATTTTTCGACTCCTATATTTATTTGTGAAAATATTATTTATATACTAATTTAATATTATAAAAGAATAAAAAATTTATAAGATAAAAAATTCATTAATTTAATATTATAAAATTTTAAATTAGATACATCTTTATATTTTCTTCCACCAGGTTTGAAACAGCCATAGGTTCAGTAGCCATTTTTTTGCATGGATAATAAATTGAGAAAGAAGAGTAGTAGTAGTAGTGTAGATTAGATGTGAGGAACTAAAATGTGGTATGTGGTGAAGAATTTATAAGGCAAGTTTCTTTTTTCATGAGCTCTTTGGAATGCTACCTTGCTCCATGTTGGTCGTAGTAGCTGGACCAGCATGGTAAACAAGGATTGTCAGATGAGATTCTTCAACTAGAACTATCAAAATGGGCCTTCTTGGACCATCATTTTTGTCACTACTTGCATGCAATATAATGCTCTTTGGAGATGTAAGAATTATCTGATCCAAGATCCAACTTCATCACAAATCCCTCCATAAATCTAGAGAGCATACGCTTACAGTTATGTAATCTCAATATCATCTCAATATTTGTAATCAGTAGTGTGAGGGATTCGCATCTTTTCTAATTTATAGTTATTAATTAATTATTATTAATATTTTAATAATATAAAATTATATATTTTTTTAATAATTAAATACTGATTAAATTTTAATAAAGATACTGTCGTAATTCCTTTTTAGCTTACTTTGTAAAAAAAAAAGTGTATATAAAAGTATTGGCTCATAACATCAAAGTATGGGCCTTTTTTACAATGAATTTAAAATTTAATTCATTCATAAAAAAGGCACTTATATACAAGAGTTAGTACACATATAAATCAATAAAATTTTGGTTCTGCTATGCCAATAGTATATCTGCCAATTTCTGCCAACTTTTATTTATAATTGTGTTTCATGGAAGTGTGTTCGTGGATGTGTCTAATAAAAATATCTTTTTTTATAACTGTATTTAATAGAAGTGTCTTTATAGATATATTTTCTGGATGTGTCTCTTTATATATGTATTTAAAATATATTAATTATTAGACACATCTACGAACACACTTTCATGGAATACAAATATAAATAAGAGTCGGCAAAAGTTGGCAGATAATATATTGGTACTCTATACTTTTCCATAAAATTTATTTATTAAAAATAATTTAATATTTATACTAACTAATTACTAACCAAAATTGCTAAAATATACTACTCCCAATAATTTCCGAAATAATATTGATATCGACCCAAAATGTGTGACAAAATGATATTTTTCCAATCAAATTAAATATTATAACAATGTAATCAAATTTAATTTATATTTATAATCAAAATTCACAGATAATATAATCATCAAAATACGATCGAATAAAGGTATAAAAATAAAATACAATAGTAGCTAATATTTTTGTGTTAATAAAAAATTATATAAAGTACCAAAAGTTGATGCATCAGAAATATGTAAACATGAAGCAAACTAATAACCACAGCAGAGAAAACAACAAAAAGACCTTCAAAAAGATAGAATCTATTTGACAAAATGACCAAACAAAGGAGATATACTCTTAGAATGGCTCTAAAGATCATATTTAATTTCAACACAAATTTTTTGTAAACATAATTAAAAGGAATAAAATTTTTTCATCCATAAAATCTAATAATTTATTTTAGTTAAGTGAGTTTTTTTTATGTTATTTTTATCAAAACGATGAAAAAAAAGGAAATAGGTCTAAAGAGCAAAGTCTGCATTGATTATTTTCTATCCATCTTTCAAATAATTATTCCAACTCAAATTAGATCAAATGTACAAGTCATTTATCACTTATAAAAACCAATGACTTTTTTTTTTAAATTATTCTTGTTGAACCAATAATATTTTTTAGGTGTTTTTTCATTTTCTTTTTGGAGTAATTTTTTTCAATATCTTAACCTTTTAGGTGCAAATGTTGTTATTTACTCTAAAAAGTTTAATTATCTTTTTGGTAAAAAATATTAGATTTTCATTACAAAAAATTTGAATTCTTCATATAAAATTTTGATTATTTTAGTACTTAACTATTTCATTAAAAAATATAAAATACAAGTAAATATATATAAATATGTAGTGACTTATTTTTAATATTCTTAGATTTTTTTTTTATAAATATAATATCACTTTGATTGAAAGTAGCATACTTTATAAGAAATACTAATTTGGCACCTAACATATTAAGCAATACAATATTTGGATTAAGGAAGTCGCATTGTCATACTAAACCGTATATATATAATGCTATAGTATTTTTCACTTTAACTATATTTAAAAATGTGAATATATATATATATATATTAACAATACACTAAAATTTTTTATTTATTTCTATGATCATAAGAGGTGAAATATGACCACGTCAAAAATAAAAAGATAAAATATGACCATTTCAAATTTATTTACAAGATATAATTTGTAATCAATTTAGAGTCATGGACAGAAAGATTAACATCTTTTTTAATTATATCCAATCACATTTTTTCGAAGCTTGTTTTTGGTTAAATTAAATACGTTCCTTCTATATTATATTGGACTAGTTATAGGCTTATAGCAACAAGCAACAAGCAACAAGCAATAAGTGGAGAGATTTAAATTGCATTCTCCCTAAAGATAAAAAAAAAAAAAGATAAGGTACTTAAATTATATATTAATTAAATTAAAGTGGAGAAATTTAAATTTGTCCACATTGACTCAATATAATCGAAATCCTAATAGAATCAAATCAAATTAATTACAGTAACGGCAAAAAATTATAATTAGCCATCAAATTAAATAATTATCAATCTTATCTTACAAGATCATAAAAAATAACCACTTTTTAAATTTATTATTTAAAAATTATCTAAGTACATAAATTTATTTGAATTACTTTATAAAAAGTTTTTCACTTTAAGTGATTAAAATTAAATTGATAAATAAATGAATGAAAAAATAAAAAAAACATAGAAAATAAAATAAAATGGGAAATAGTATGAATGTATTATAGATTATTAAATTATAAATGGAAGTGCCACGTGTGAGAAAGAAGAGTGTTATTACTTATTATTAGTTAGGAGTGAAAGAAAGAAAAGAGAGTGTGAGAAGAGGGTGAATGAATGAATAGAATTAGGGAAAGGACCCCACAGAGAAAGGGTTCTACTACTAATATAACAAAAACAAACAAAACAAAGACCAACAACAAAACACACGAATAACTGGGAATCTACAACCCCTCTCCACCTCCACCCCCACCCCCTTCCCTTCCCTTCCCACTACACACAATCCAACCCCTTCTCTCTAATCTCTATCTATCTTTCTCTTCCTATATATATAAACCACATCTTCATCACAGTTACCTACTTTTCTTTTTTTATTCTCTCTTTTTCTCTTCTCTTTCTTCAAAAAACCCACACTGCCACAAAACTCTCACTCAAGCGGTTTCTTGTGACGGGTATGCTCGGAGCTTTGTCACGATGGCGATAGATGACTGGATGAAATTGGCTATGGCAGATGACTCTGTCGTTGCCGACCTTCTCGTTAAGATAAAGCACTCTGAAGGCAAATCGCTTTTGACGTTGCCGACGCCGGTGCTTCCAAGCTGGGGAGCTAGAAAGAGGCGGAGCAAGCTTGAGGCCGCATCTCGCGCCGCCATACTCGCCGCCGCCGCCGCCGCCAATTCTTCTAGGAAGAAGGACGAGGTATTGGACGAGACAGAGGAGGATTCTACCAGATGCAGCCCTACGACTCCGCTTTCTTGGAACGGAAGCGGCGCTTCCCCTTCCTCCGCCGCCGACGGTTTTGACGACTCTAGAAGCCCTACTCACAATAACACCACCAGATCCAAGGTTCTCTCTCTTTCTCTTTCTCTCTCTCTCAATCTCCCTCCCTCTCTTCTATCTCTCTCTGTTTTGTTCTGTGTATCAGAACTCAGAATCGTGTTGTTCTGACCGAAATGTCCCTACGGAAGCGCGCGAAAATCGTCGGGGCTGATATCGGCGGCTACCGGCGGTTTACAGCGGTTTCATGTAGTGATTGGAACATTCTTTCCTTTGGAACGACGTTTTCCTTGCGTTTTGACTATTTTGCCCTTCGTCTATCGTCGAATCTACATCTTTATTTCTCTGTTTCGTTTTCCTTTCTCTCTTCATATGGGAGAACCCGAAGTGTTTTCGGTTCTCCCCAATCGTTGCATCGTTTTGTGTCAGTTGCTGACGGTTATATCCGTCATCTTGCAATTTTTTCTGTTAAAATAATTTTCCCCTTTTTTTAATCTTTAAAATGTTTACTTAAATATTTTTTTTTATCAATTTTTCTGATCGCCGATGGCGCGTTCGATTATTTATTCCCTTAGGTTTTCCTAATTATTTTAATTTTTAACTTCTTTTAATCCCGATTTTCTTTTTTGATTTGACGAAAATACCCCCGGATGCATGCGGCGTTTTTTCCGTGTGCAGGGGGAGAGGAGAGGAAGAAGAAACCGGATTCACGTTTTCTTCTCGCCTCTTTCTGTGGTCACCTCAGCTGCCACCGATGTTTCCGTTTGATTTGACCGAAACACCCTTGTAGACCTGTATAAGATTCCAGAGACCCTAGTTATAATTTATAAAAGGAAGTTAAGAAAGTAATTGAAAAAAAAGGCCGTGTTGTTGTACTGTTAATCGGCCATTCTCAGAAATTTCCCATATTTTTCCCGGTTATTAAATTGCGGAAAAAAAAAGTTGTGTGTTTTGGTGAAATTCCGAAGTGGAAGCATGGGCATTTTAGTAATTACAAATACTGGGGGCGGGTAAGTGGGACCCTGTGACTTAGATGGAGATGGGTCCAGATATGGAAAGAAGAAAGGGTGGCTTCGGCGATGGAGATAGGTTAGATAGGTTCTGCGTTTCGTTGAAGTTAGTGTCGCTTATGCTTTATATAAGGAGAGAACATGAGGAAAAAAAAAGGAAAATCCTCTGCGACATGGCTCAGTGGATCTATCCTTTTGTTTCAATTGTTAAATGATTTGATCTATAATCTAATATAATCTCAATTTCTACCATCTCTGTATAAGGAAAATCTTTTCTGTGTTTATTAAAAATTGAGAATTATATAGATATTGGGTTTTTTTATTTTTCGGGATTCCAATTCTGGAATGGTGGTGATGGTGTTGGTGTGAGGGAAAGGGGCAAGATGAGAGACGCACATCACATCGTCACAGTTTGTAGAGGGGTCCAAGCGTCTTTCAATAAGCGGTGCAACTTGGACCATTGATTTTTGTTTTTTTATTATAAAGTACAAAAACTCCATATATTAATTCAATTAAATATGTATTATAGTATCGCTTTATATTTAAAGCCGCTGAGTTGGGAAGAAGCCATTGGAGCGAGGTTGTTCACGAGATCTTAAATTGAAGATCAGTGAAACCTCTCAACAAACCCCATTGAATTCGGATTGGATTGGATTGGGTAAAAAGGATGATTTGGGAGGGGGTTTTGTTGCAAAGAATTTCAGAATGGAATAATAATGAGGCACGTGATGATAGATCAAGTCACGTGTGGACTGAAAAGAGGAGCGCGTCACGTGCCACCGCGTGACGGTGGACTTGCAGTTGCATCACCTGGTGGTGGTGCCATTAGGGTTTTTTAGGCGGTTCGTTAGATACAAGAGATGAAGGATGTGATGTAGGTTCATTTCATTTGCCTTATAAGCTGAGCTGTATCCTAGCTTCGATTATATCTGACTTCTTTGTCCTATTAGTCTTCTCTATCTCAGGAACATTTGTCTAATTGTCTTTCTAATTATTTTTTTTCTTTAATTAAATATTCAAATATTTGATCTTCTATTTTATAATTATTACTAATTATTAGCGGCAAGCGTCAAGTAACGTGCTTATCTTGCAAGCCAGTTTTCTTAATTCCGGGGAACCAGAAAGTTCGTTGTCTCTTCCTAACTTTGAAGAATTCAACGTTAACTTTCTTCCTCCTTTTGCTCTGCTTGCTTGTAGTTATCTTTGTATGATTTAGCCGACAAAGTTGGTTGGTGACCTCCCTTTATTTGGTTCCTTTGTGATTTTGGAGCTAATATCTTCTGATGATTGAAATTTTCAGGCTACTGCTACAAGTGAATATACAAGCAACTCTGCATCCAACAAGAAGTGTAGAAGGAGAAAGGTGAATCTAGTTTAACAATTGTCTTTGACTTTATTTCTAGACTTTATATGGGAATCATGGTCAATGGTTTCTGGGTTGACTTGTTCAGAGTTCCTTCACTTTCATCCATTGCCTCATGAAAATAAATTTATTATGTGTACTCAATTTGTTCTGTATACGGAGCCAATATCCGACGGTAGAAAAGTGTACGGCTATGGCTGTTCGGTGTACAAGACTAGATGAGTAGGCATAATACTATTTTTTTTTCAATGAATAATATATGTCCTTGTCATGTCACACGTGTGTTGTGTTAACTAATGACTTGATTTTGTTTCATCTTCTAGACGTTTTCTCAACTTCAAGAAGAGGAAAGCTCCCTGCTCCAGGAAAAAATATATTTAACAAAGGTATCAACGTGATTTATCTTTTTCCTCCATTAAGAAAAGTGATCTTTCTGTTTCGGGGCAACTGGCTTGTGTGCTAAGTGCTTCTTTTTCTATTCTAATATAACTCCCAATTTCGCAGGAGATTGCAAATGTCAGTGCATCTTGTAAGGCACAGAGAGCTAGAAACGAAAGCCTAAAGAGAATGAAGGTAAACTTCAAATGTCTTAATCTAAGATCCTATTCATGTTTAATGCAGTAATTTTCAGATATCCCAAAAGCTCCTTTCTTTTGGGGGGGATCTTCTTTGCTTACCCCAGTCTTTGGTTTGTTCCCAGCTTGACTTGGGTTCAGCACCTGATGGATTGCCGCATCCAAATTCTGACCAACCCAAATGGACGGCGATAACTTCCAGTGCCGCTCAAGGTGATACTGATACTCTTCCGCAACCACAAACAGCAGAATCAGCCAGGAGTGTTTTCTTGGTACCAGATCTAAATATGATGCCGTCCGAGGATGATTCTTACATGGACATCGAACGCGGGATGAGTTGAGAAATGCCACCACGACAACAGTTCATCCTCCATCATGCTGGACTCCCGAATGTTTGAACAAGCTGAGAAACTCCCTGTTTGAACAATTGTGGAACACTGTACAGGCCAATAGTTTTTGTGAGGCTCTAAATAATAGCAAAAATTAGAAAGGAAGTCTTGAATGGGACAAACAAACTTGATCCGTCTGCCAGCTCTACTGAAGGAAGAAGTGGCAGTCATGAATTAAGTTGTTTTTTTTTTATAATTCTTTTTTTCTTTGTTAGTTTTAGAATTAGAGGGCTATATAGGTGATGCTTAAGTAACAAGTTCCTTTATTACTAAATTTCATACGGGGTATTTGACCTCTTTGCATTTGAAATTTCAAAACATTTCAACCATATAAAATGTATCATTCTTTGTAGGTCAAATATTTCGGTTTTATTCGATGGTTACACTTAAATTATCCAAGTTCATGTGTCATCCGTGAGATATAAGGATGTTTTTTCGGTGTGAGATATTAGAGGATAATTGACCAACAATGAAACATGAAGTGCCGTGCAATTCACCAATCATCAAGAATACCATCTAATAAATGAGAAGAGCAAGAACACAAATTAGTTGGACAACACAACTATTTATTGTCTTGAAATGTTTAAGCAACCAACTTTTGTATCTTGTAGATAGCACTCTACCTCTTAGATAACTTCACATCAGAACACCAACTCTTATCACCTATAGAATGAATTTGGTATAAATAAATGTTCCATTTTTTAAGTGTGCTGGCTCTGGTCTCTTAGCTCTATTATTGTTAGTTGTGCTGGCTCTGGCCTCTAGGTTCTTTTGCAGAGGTGGAAGATTTGCTTTTCACATAATTGAAAGCCTGATCGTGTTGGCAAAACCTTATCTTGAGATTAAAGATTTTATGTGAAAACAAATCTTGCAAGTTTTTGCCAAGCTCAGTTGGTGGCATAAAACAATTTTTGAACCAAAAAAAAAAAAAATTATCCCACTAAGTGGAAGAGCTAGAGAAACCAACCAATGTCATTGTGTTCTATTATATATATATATATATATATATATATATATATATATATATATATTAATTGATATAATACAAATGTAAAATATAATAATTTTATATTCTTAATAAATTTAAATCGTGTTCTAAATATTAATTTACTTGTCCAATAATTTGATTTTATTGTCAATGCAAACAAGATAGATATAAGCAATTATGCATATTATGTTTAAATTGTAAACCAATTATGTATAAACATGATTTCTTTATATAATTAATAAACTTGTATTCCTTATCTCATTTACCTTGCAAAATCTATTTATACTTATTTCATTTGTTGTGACGAAGTAAATAATAAATGTAAATTAATAAAAGTAAAATGTAAAAATATAAATAATTTTAAACATATAAGTGTACAAAATACTATTTACATATCAAAATCAGTCACTAAATATTTGTGTATAAATATTTATAATTTAATTTATTTTTAATATATATTTTATATTTTAATGTGTATTTATTCTAATAACTGATTTTAATATACACCTAATATGATTATTAAGTGTAATATAAAATTTGTTTATTTATTTCAAAATAAAAATCCTGGAATTGAGCCAACAGAATACGACAAGCTATGATATTTTTCAGCATACAAAAAATGAGATCCTTTAAGTACCCCTCTTTTTTTTTTTTCCATCGATCATTCTTACACTCTTCATTCTCTTCTACAATTATTATGGTTGTTGTTCTAGGGCTTTATCTACAAGAAGGATTAATATTGAAACCAAATATTCTCATTGAGGGAATGTTTCACAAAAGAGGACAACTTTAGTGAAAAAAAGAAGCTTATGTGGTAGATTGCTTAAGCTTCTCTTCTACAAGCTCAATACAACGGTACAAAACAAGTTCAAGTGGATACAAGGTACATACAGTGTCAACTGCAAGCTGATCATAATCATTCTTGTTCTCTGTCATAATCCCACTCACCAAGGTGCGCAAAGAAAGCAGCCATTCATTGTAGGCCTTCACTAAATTGCTCCTAGACAATACTCCAGTGCGGTTTGTCTTTCCTGATACAAATAAGGACTAAAACCTTCACTTTTAAGTTTGATTGAATCTGCCAATGACAAAGATATGCAAAAAGCGAAATTTTGTCCCACTAGACAGGATCGACAACGTGATCAGACAATGAAGTGATATCATAAATTGTTTACACTTTTTTATAAAAAGTTAATCTTATTTCCTGTTATAGAAAAATCCATCATTCAAGCGGTTTGTTGACTATAGTTTGCTACTCATTAACTACTCCTCTCTGAGCATTAGCTGATAAATCATAGACGTTATAGAGAAATTCTTACCAACTACTAGTTTAACATCTCATTGTTAGGCACGCTATAAGCAGTCTTACTTACTTTGTTTAAGATATCTTCATCTATCTATGGATCCCACCAGGTTTTATGTATGCGAAAATAATACACTGTAAACTTGTGCTATAATCTATACATTTTGATGTTACATACCTGTAGATTCTGTCATCAATACAAATCTGTATAGGTTGAGAGCTGACAAAACCTGAAGGGCATGATACATAATGCCATAAGAATGCTATTAAGGTAGATGCACTTCATTCAAGCTGCCAGAATAAAACACATGAAAGTAATGAAACATGAAGAAATAATACCGCATCACTCGCGTCAGGGAGGGAAGGAGGTCCACCCCGTGGGGGCCTTAGAACCGACTCCACCAACTCAAGAACACTTGGAGTCCAAAATGGCATATCGGGATGCATTTCATTATTAGAGTCTGGGGCTTCTTTTACAGATGTACGGTTGCAAACTTCCATGTGCATTTCCCTCCTGACAATATCAATGAAAATGGCAATCTGCAAAAAGACGCAGAACCACCATTAGAGGATTTAATTTTTGACAGTTACTCCCGATGTTCCCTTTTAACTATAACCATAACTTTTCTGAGCATCATTTGATCAATGTATCCAATCTATCTGCATACATTGTGACAGATAACCAAAAACAAAGGGAGCATTTAAGCAAAGAACCTTAGTCAAACTCTGTTTAAAGAGATTACCATGGAGGATGAGTCTGTATTTGTAATCAAAGCTTTTAATATGTCAAACCTTTGAGTATCAGGAATATCAGCGAGTACCTAGTTTGAGCAACATTAGCATAGTACCATTAAACATCTCTTAAAGAAAAAGCAAAAATAAAGGGGTTAAAATATCATGCATTTCAATCCGAGCACATGCACAATTCATAATGCATATGGCACAAAGTATCAATAACTGGAAAGGCATTGTCTTGTATCGGAAACTCACTGCTTTCAGCAAAGCAAAGGATTTTTTTCTTACTTCTGGCTCTGGAGCATACATGATAACCATGTTAATAGCCTGTTCAAGTGTGAACATGTGAGTAGAACATATCAGTGTTTCTTTCCCCATTGAGAAAGTAAAACATAAAGCAATGATTAAAAAAGAGAAAAAGAAGGAAAAAAAAAAAGAACTGCATTAAACAACCTGCAAAGCTGTGAAAATGTTAGGCATATAAGATGACCATTCAGAATGTTCACCAAGATATTCTCCGGAAACGCATCCATCTGTGATGCAAAGCAAGAAGTTGATAGTATGTTTCTTTAGCTCCCATGGCAAATTTACAAAGGAAAGTACATGTTTTAATGTTCCTATTGCTTGCCATCGTTTGGTCTGGTTATTGTGAAGGTCATCCTTGATAGCAACCAAACTCTCTTTAGTGGCATGAGCAACCTCCTCTGAGACAAGCCCCCATACCACTGCAAGAATCAGAATTTGATGGGTTAGCAAAAGGAAATTGATAAAGAAACTAGGGTTCAATTACAGCAATAGTTTCTAAGACAAACCTGAAAGAGCAGCACCATGTTTGACATGAGACAAACAACTCATATGGGCATCTTTATCTTCTGGATAATTGATGACAAAAAAAAAAGTCAGGAAGTGGTGTTAAATTTATGTTAACATTGAACGAATTAAGAATTGAGAAAAGGTAACCCAAGAGTTATTACCTCCAAAAACAAAGCCAGCCACAGTCTCAACATCGAAAGCAGTTAAAAGACTCATATATGTTAAACCACAATATGAAGATATTTGTGACAGTTCCAACACCATCAAATGACAGGTGGAATCTTTATAGCTTATGCTGGCCGAAAGAAGTGCCTAAACAGGATGCACATAAGTAATAACATATCAAATCACATTATAGATGCTAAAACTATGTCAAAGCAACAAATCTACCAAAAAATGTGGCTGGGAAAACAGATGCAAATAATTGCAGTACAGAGACAAGTACCAGGCATTGGAGGACATATAGTCCAAGAAGAGCTCGGAGCTTCTCATTTGAAGCACCGTCCTGTCGCAAAAAATAAATAAATAAATAAAATAAAATAAAAATAAAGAAATAAAAAACTTCTGGCAAATATTGGAATCAGTAGCAAGAATTTTCCTATCAAATATGAGGGACAAATCTTTCAAATTAACAGACCAACTTATTGCAAACTTCATATATTGAATTTGCAATCCCAACAGCTCTGTGAAATACACTCTCAAGTTCTGCATCATCTGCGTCATCTGAATCCAAAGCCACAGCCTTCAACACATTAAGAATGATCGGAACAGCCACTTGTACTTGCTCAAAATAACGCCTCTTGATGGAGGTAAAGACTGAAAAGAAGAAATAAGCATAAGCACATGCTTGAAAGTAATATGGCTCCAAATCATTGCAAGTGTGTGTGACATAAATACTCATCCCAAAACTAACATTTAGCCTTTGAAGTTCATCAACAAATACACTTCATCAAGTCAATACAAAACTAATATTAAGTGGTAAGAAATGTTCTCCGCTGGTTTTTATGATAAAATAAACAAGGACATATATAATACAACTGGATATGAAAGTGTGGTTAAATATCAAACTAAAGCTAAAGGCCTAGACAAAGATTTTAGATTTGATATGAAAGTTAAGTCTAAGCTATGACTTGTTTACTCCTCACTGTATTGGAAGAGTATATTTAGATTTCAATGACCTCTCATCTCAAATACAAAAAAAAAGGATCTTATTATCGTCCAAAAGAATTATAATCTATTGTCATCCAAATCATGCCACCATACCCTATGAAACACTTTTACTCAGGCTTATTAGTTAGCAGTCCTGCTCAAACTCAAAATTCAAAACCGTATGTTCAACCCAAAAACCAAAAAAAAAAAAAAAGAAAAAACTCCAAGACAATTCCAAATGCTGAAGCCAAAAGCACATTATGTTTGCAAGAAATTCATAGTATCATTCTTCTATTAGATATGTAACTGAAATCTGATTGGCAGCATTTATGCATTTTTAAAAAAATCATTTTTAAGTTGATACCATCATTTGCTTAGAAAGCTCAATTGGTCATACTCAACTCCAGCTTTAAAGCCACGATTGAAAAGCAGAAAGGAACGAGTATATTCTTTACACCAAGCTCTGAACAACTTAGATTCAACATAAACACCAAAGAAGAACCAAGTGCATTAAATGAGTCCAATCATGCATTGCACATGCTAAATGAAACAAGAAAAAAAAAATCCTTCACAACACTACATTGGAAGTGAATCAGCAAGGTAACTACTGCCAACAAATTACCCTTTGAGAGCCCTGACAAAGGAGGAAGAATGTAACTGGCAGCCTTGGTCATATTACTTGAGTAACCTAGTGTCTGTTCCAATTAGATTAACAGAAACACAGGATCAAGATATTAACAAAAATAAAATAAATTAAACATCAAACTTGCACTGACTGTAGTTCTTTGCATGTCAACTATGATATGATCATGAGAAAAACAGACACTTTCCTTTTAATGTAAATACCATACCCATGGGATATAAAGTGATCTTCAAAAGCCAAGAAACCCCACAAAATATAACGGCAAATAAAAAGTTAAGAGCTAGCAGGATGCGAAATAGAGATGAATAAGAGTTGACAGGGGTAAGAGATGGGGTCTGATAAATAAATAAATCTGGAGACTTCTTTGCCCGCCTTTCTAGTACCCTCTGTATTATTGACCATCGGATTCTATATCGAGATTGGTCTGCCAATCATCTACTGTTAACTAGGAAGGAGGCACCATGACAAAAACTGGCACCAAGTCCACAAGTAAATACATATAAAGCATGATTTCACTCGAGTAACCTCCTTCTACTCTGGCTATGAGGCAAGAAGATATTTAAAAATATAAAACAGAAGCATTTCTTAAAGAAAGAAACAAGAGGATCATTTTTGTCTTCTGAAGAGATACATGTTTCAGGTTGCTTCTCCATTCAGAAATACATCATATTGGTCCATCAATGTTATCTTAAGGCCATTAGTTGGTTCTTGAAGTGACATAGAAGTCTCTGTAGCACGAATCTGATGGTATCCAATTAACATTAGAGGATCAAGTTGATGTTTCTGATAAATGCAAAAACAATCTGATGTTGCTTGTATCTTTGAAAGACTAACGTAGACATTTATTCTTAAGAAAACATAAAAACTCACATTACAAAGAATTGAAAGCATATCCCTTGGACCACATTTCTCTAGAAACTGATCAATGATGCTGATTGCCTTGTCTAAAAATCTGTTCGAAATGCCAGCAAACTTGGAGACGGCCTTTGGTAATTCAAAGGAAAGGGCATCAACAGCTTCCTGTCACAACACAAATGAAGAAATGATCCAGAAAGTCATTCAAATAAAAAGAATTACTACAAAATTAGCGCACATCTAAACTACAAGCTTAAAATAATACATGCTCCAAACATTAAAATGTTTAAGGCTTTAGGCAAAGTATACTATCCCTAATCTCCCTTTTCTAGACCCATAAGAGGTTCTTGTTCAGCTAACAACAAGATGGTATCAATAGACAAATTTCTCTATTCATGCTATTTTATTAACTTAGAATTTAGAAATCGTAGCTGCAAAACATGAATGAAAGGCCGAAGTTTAACCTCACCTGAGCAAGAGAAGGAGAACATATATATTGATGGATCTCAGTGAGAGCATCAAATGCATCATTCTGCGCAGGCTCATTGTTTGGGTCTGAAAGAGCGGCATCCGATAAAGAATCAAGGAATTTGACAAGCTCTGAGATTGTGCTGTCAGACTCATGGATATCGCCAGCCTCAACCAGCTACAAAGTGTAAAAATCAAAGCATATTAAACATGCTTTTCATTTATTGCTCTACCAACCATAACAACTATAACAATAACAAATTCTTCTTCCACTATGTGAGTTCAGCTAATGTATCTCATAATTCTATACTGTAGTAGTAAACTAGGTCTATACTAAAATCATTAAAATCTAATAAACTAATAACGCATTATAAAGCTTTTCTTTTTCTTGATTCATAAATTTAATTGCTTACTTCATCTATGCTCTATCTTGATTAAATAAAAACGAACAAAAACAAAGTGTTAAGCTTGATCAAAGTCGTTAATTTCATTCGAGCTTAGAATGATGCAAGCATTCAATTGAAACCAAATCAAATTAACTAAATAACAAAGAAAAGGGAAAAAGATGAAAGGAAAAAAGGTCTAGAGGTTTAGAAGGGATTGATCTTACTTCAGAGCATGATTGTAGAATCCTTTGAATGGTATTCTGAGTTTCAGAAGCTTGAAACGACACAGTTTCACTCCCTCCAGACATGGATGACATCAGAGTATTATGAACAGAAATCAGAACCACCGCAAGTCTCCCTCCACAGCTTCAACCTTTACTACCCGACCATGCATCACCACCATTTCCATCAAGGGTTACCAAATCCCCTTTTTTTTTATTTTTCTTTTTTCTGGAAAAAGATGCCAAGATGGTGAAGAGAAGACAAGTTAGCGTGCTGCAATTTCAGTTAGCAACACTGAAGAACCAGGTGAGGACAAATCCGTCTTTTCGGGCGTCTAAGGTGCAGGGAGTGAGAATGAGTTCCAGTAGCTACTGCTCACTACTGACCAGACTTCTTGGGTCTCAATATATTTCTAATGATAGAAATTTTCGTATTATTCAAATTTTAAATTTATTAATAGAATATGATTTCTATTTATTATTATTATTTTTATATATAATAAAATTATAAAGGTAAGATTAATTAAGATAACAATAAATTACTAAAAATATACTCAAAATTATTTTGATGTTGATAAAAATGTCTCTTAATTTTGTTATAGACAAAATTAGATTATATTATGTGTATATTAAAATCAATCACTAGTATAAAATATATATTAAAATATAAATACATATTGAAATAAATTAAATTACACATTTATTTATATAAAAATATTGATGACTATTTTTAGTATACAAATAATATTTTTGGACAAAAATACTCTCAAATATTTTAAAAATCTATAAAAAAAATATTCGTCGCGTGATCAGAGAGATCTATTCTGTTAAAGAAAAAGAATAACGCGGTTCACTTGCCACATAAAAAACTCTCTTTATCGCATCACTCTTTTTTATTAGCGTAGAATACCTTAGTTCACGAGTGTAAATTTTTATCAAAATTTTAAATAATTTGAGAATATTTTAGTTAATAATAAAATTAAGAGACATTTTTGTCGGTGCCAAGATAATTCAGATACATTTTTAGTGGTTTGTTTGTAAAATAATAAAAAATTTTGTCTATTAGCAAGACGTTTAGAAAATAAAAAATATTAGATAAATTATAAAAAATACACCTGAATTATTTTAAACACTGATAAGATGGTTTCACTATACATTCAGGTATTTTTATCAATCAAATCCAATTATATTAGCCCAAATCTAACAAAACTACTCACAGAATCTGCACGTGAATCACGCATTTTTCTTCTTTACGTTCTTTCTTTTTTTTTGCATGTTTCCTCCTCATTGTTGTTCTTTAATTAGTATTGCTTATTGTTGCGTTTTTTTATTTCTTCTCTTCTTTTTCCTTCTCCAAGTAGTTATTATATTGTTTTTTATTTATTTTGTTTAATTTTTTCATATTTTTATTTTTGTTAAGAGAATCAAATAAGAAGATAAAATAAGAAGAAAAAGATGGAGAAGAAAAAGAAGAAGATGGTGATGAAGAAAAGAAGGAGAGAGAGTTTTGAACCCTACAAAATTTATTAGAATAAATATCACTGAAACTTTTTAACTATGATACAGGAAGTTTTTTTAATTTTGACGTCGAAATTTTTTAACCATGATATAGATTCTTATTAAGAGGGTGAAACAAGAATTATGAGAATGTGAAAAAAGAAAAAGAAGATGATAATGATAATGATGATGATGTTAAAGGAGGAAGCGAAAGAATGTTAAATTGTGCATAATTTATCAGGAAAATACTATCGAAATATTTTAACTGTGACCGAAGAATTTTCTTAATTTTGACATTGAAATTTCTTAACTTTGACACAAAAATCTTTTAACCGTGCTATTTTCAACTAAATGATGTATTTTTTGTTTATTATTGAACTAATTAAATGGTATTGAACTATATATAAGAGGTTTAGTCATTTTTGTGTTATTTGCAACAAATTAATGTATTTTTTGTTCTAAAATACATTTGAATGTATTTCATTGGTTGGCTGAGTTTAGGTTTTGGATTTATGATTTTTTAAAATTTTTTTTATGTCATTTACCAAAATTTTTTATGTAAATGATGTATTTTTGTTATTATTAAATTGATTGTGTAATATTGAATTAATATATAATAAGTTTAGTTATTTGTGTATCATTTGTAATAATTTAGTGTCTTTTAAATATAAAATACATTTAAATGTATTTGTTAATTGAGTGAGTTAATTTTAGACTTGTGTAGTCCTTTAAAATTTTTTTGTGTCATTTATTAAAATTTTTGGCGTTATTCACAAAAAATGTCATTTATAAAAAAGTTATATATTATCTACAATTAAATGATATATTTTTATTATTGTTAAATTAATTGTATGATATTTAATAAAAAAGAAAAAGATAATGATAATAATAAAAAAATTAAATAGGTGGAAAAAATAATAGTCATAACGGTGACAACAACAAAAGAAAAAAAAAGAAAGAAAAAAAAAAAGAAGAAATGACAAAAACGCGTACCAAAAAGAAAAAAAATACGTGTACATCGATTTAGTTAGATTTAGTAAAAAAAAAATTATTTAATTATTAAATTTTTTTTAATAAAAATGTCTTTAAATTTTTTATTAATAAAAATATCTTTAAATAATTTTAAAATATGTCAAAAATATTGATTTATATTTAGAAATTTGGTCCATTAATAGAAATACGTATTCAAAGTCTCAAACTCACTTGCTAATGTCAATTTTATTTGTCACACAAAAATTTAATTTATTGCATCACTCTTTTTTTATTAACTTAGAAAGTTTAAGTTTGTGTGGTTTTAAAATAATTTAAAAATTATTTTTATTGTTAAATAATTTGAGAATATTATTGTCCCCTACAAAATAATTCAGGGTGCATTTTGGTAGTTTACCCAAATATATTATGGTAATTGTACTCAGAGACAAATTGGTTAGAAATTCTGAAATTGTGAATGTGAATGCGGAAAGAAATTGAGAAAGAATAAACAGGAAGCAGAGGAGAACTAAAGTAACCTAACCAAACAAAACCAACCGGAAGATCCCGTGCGGTGCGGTGGTAATGGAACCGGAAGTGAGCATCGAGGGCTCCGCCATGATCCAGGTGGCGGTTCTCCCAATCGGTCCGGTCCCCCCTAACTCCCTGCGCGACTATTATTCCATGCTCCTGCCACTCCACACGATCCCTCTCTCCGCAATCAGATCCTTCTACACCGAGCACCAGAAATCCCCCTTCGCTAACCAGCCATGGGACTCCGGTTTCATTCGCTTCAAATTCGTTCTCGGCGGCAACTCTCCGTCTCCGTGGGAGGACTTTCAGTCACACCGCAAGACCCTCGCCGTCGTCGGACTCTGCCATTGCCCTTCCTCCCCTGATCTCGACTCAGTCATTGATCAATTCAACGCTTCTTGTAGGTCCTACTCTTCTTCCCTTGTGCATCGTTGCTTCGCCTTCTGCCCCAACGATTCCCAGGTAAGTCTCTTTCCTTCTCTCATTTGATTCTCCAGTGTGCTTCTAATTCTAGCTGAACTTACTTGCCACCATGATCCAATGAGATTTTTTAGTCTTTCCAAAGATTTAGCATCAAATGAACTGCTTCTGATTCTGTTTTTCTAAGCGTTAAAACATAAAACTGCCTTACTGCCTTAATATGTTCAATTTTGAGGGATTAAGTCCTGATGAATTGTTTAGTTTTGGAAATGTTTTTGTTATTGGTATCAATTCATCGTTTTGATTTGTTAGTATTACATAGCGCAAGTGACACAGTTACATTTGTTGCTATAATCCACTAGGATT
Organism: Arachis hypogaea; assembly: GCF_003086295.3. Taxonomy (NCBI): domain Eukaryota; kingdom Viridiplantae; phylum Streptophyta; class Magnoliopsida; order Fabales; family Fabaceae; genus Arachis; species Arachis hypogaea. The sequence continues at coordinate 145,180,249 of NC_092051.1, read as the reverse complement.
GATTCCTTGCTGAATTTGTTCAGTTTTGGAAAGTTTTTAAGATTTGAGAAGTAAGTTCTTGATCTACGACTGTTATTGGATAATATTCTATGATGAAGAGGTTTTTGAGTGAAGAGAATGAAGAGGAGTGTATAAATTTATTTTTAAAAAACTAATAAAAATAAAATGGCACATTCTCCTACATAGCTATCTATGAGAGTGAATCTTCATCTTTTTACCATAGCATGCACTTTATTTATTTGTTTAATTATTTATTATCTTGTTTGCGATTTAGTGAGAAATGGATAAAAGGAGTAGTGTATTTGTTTATCTATTGATTATTGTTAGCAATGTAACGGAGAAATATGGATCTAGAAAGAATCTTATGTGTTGTTTCTGTTGTGTTATGTGGTTGTAGCTTGAGGAAGGAGGAAGGCAAGGGGGGAATTTGAGGTTGTTTCCACCTGCGGATCGTCCAACATTGGAGTTTCACCTCCACACTATGATGCAGGAAATAGCAGCATCACTGCTTATGGAATTTGAGAAATGGGTGCTACAGGCGGAGTCTTCTGGAACCATTCTCAAGACACCACTGGATTCTCAAGCCGGTCTCAGCTCAGAGGAGGTCCATGTTTAGGTGTCCTGATTTTGTATTTTTGGCCATTTTTAGTGGTGTTATTTATATTTGATAGTGGACACTTTTCCCTTTCTTTTCCCTCTCTACTTGTTTTGTAGTTCAGTTTGATTGATCTTTAGTAATTTGTGGAAACACAGGTTATCAAGGCCAAAAAGCGGAGACTTGGACGTGCACAGAAGACAATCGGTGACTACTGCTTGTTGGCTGGATCCCCAGTTGATGCTAATGCTCATTATTCTACGGCATTGGAACTTTGTAGGTTGACTGGGGATTACTTCTGGTATGCTGGAGCATTGGAGGGTAGCGTTTGTGCCTTGCTGGTATTTTTGTCTTCTTTCTTTGTTTTTTTTTCATGTTCCATTCTTGAGAAATTCCAAGTGGTGGGGAAGATTTGAGTTGAAATTTATTACTATTTCCAGTTCCCTTTATCTATCACTTTTAATGGGAAATTTTGTGAAAATTTTTTGTTTTCTGTTTTCACATCCTGTTTTTTCTTTTACCTTTACAAAATTCTAAAGACAGAAAACATTGAAAATGAATATGAAAACATAAACCAAATGCGCCCTTAATAATTTATTTTCCAACTTCACCCTTTACGTTTTATAGTTGATCCAAGAACATAAAATGCCATTAATAGAGCAAAGTTGATTTAACTAGATGTTGAAAATTATATAAAGCTTCTGGTAAAGAAGTATTGATTTTAGGTTGTGTAAGTCTTATGCATCTTGCTGAAGTATAAAGAACTTTTAACTTCATTCATATTGCTTCTACACCAGGTGATATGATTTTATTAGATTGTTGGGGTATTCTTCTGGTATGCTTTGTATTTTGAGCTTTGTGTATTGTATCTCTGATTGCATGTTAATGGTTTTTCAACACTTATCATTTGATGATTAATGTTGTAATTTGAAATCAGATTGACTGATTAAGAGGATGCACTATGGCAATATCTTATTGTTTATATGCCTACTTTAATAACCTGTTGCTATGAAATGAGATGTAGTGGCAATGCATGAGATAGGAATATAGATATGATGACCATGATTGTAATGAAATTTGTTCATCTGACTATTTCTAGTTTAAAATCACTATTTATTTCACTTAATTTTGTTGAATCAGATTGACCGTATGGGCCAGAAAGATTCAGTGGTTGAGGAGGAAGTTAGATATCGTTATAATAGTGTCATCTTGAATTACAAGAAGTCACAAGATAATACTCAACGGTAAAACTTCTGCTGTGAGTTTTAATTATCTGATCTCTTTAACACATTCTATGAGTTTTAATTAACGAGTTAATACTCAAAGTAGTCCCTGAACTTAAAATTGCCCCAAATTTGTCCCTCAACTTAACAGTGGTTGTCCCTGAGATACTTTCCAATGACGAAATGATGACGTGGTTGGATGGAGGCCACATTGGAAGTCACGCTGGACTGATAAAACGTCATCGTTTCATTTTTGGCGCCCAAATAGAACATGAACATCGTCCTTTTGGGTATTTTGAGGGGTAAAAAAGGACGATGTTCATGTTCTATTTGGGCGCCAAAAACGAAATGGCGATGTTTTACCAGTATAGCGTGGCCTTCGTCCAACCACGTCATTATTTCATCACCAAAAAGTATCTCAAGGACGACCATTGTTAAGTTGAGGGGCAACTTTGGGACAATTTTAAGTTCAGGGAAAGGATCGACTGCTCAGGGACCACTTTGAATAATAACTCTTTAATTAACTGATCTCTCTAACACATTCCATGAGTCAACTTTCCCCTAAACATGTTTTTTTAATTATTTTTTTCTCTGCTGCAGAGTTTCTCCCATAACTTTTGAACTTGAAGCTACTTTGAAATTAGCAAGGTTCCTTTGCAGGTAGGTGGTACTGTTGTTTTACTATGTGATGGATGTGCCATCTTGGTTTATTTTTATTTTTTTGTAGGAGGTGCTTTGTCGGTGCATTATGAATGTAAAATTAATTAACCTTGGTATTCTTCAATAAAAAATATGTATTGTTTCCAAGTCCTTGTGAATTTTTTATTTTTGACTTTCAGAAGTTAGATCAACCTTTCTGTTAGTACTTCGTAAATTTATATCTGATTAGTTAAAACAGTTAATATATCTTTGCTTTGTGTTGGAAATTGTTCGAGGAACTTGTAGTGTGGTACTGCTTTAATCAATGTATTTCCATTGTTTTATTCTTTCTAAAACAGCGATCTGTATTCTCTCAATCTGCAGGAGAGAGTTGGCCAAGGAGGTGGTTGAGTTGTTGACCACTGCTGCCGATGGTGCTAAATCTTTAATTGATGCAAGTGATAGACTTGTATTATATATTGAAATTGCTCGTTTGTATGGTAATCTTGGGTACCAGAGAAAAGCTGCTTTCTTTTCTAGGCAGGTTGCTCAGTTATATCTTCAGCAAGAAAATCGATTGGCTGCAATTAGTGCTATGCAAGTTTTGGCAATGACAACAAAAGCGTATCATGTTCAAAGTAGATCCTCAATATCAGATCATTCTCAGAAAAATGTGAGTTTACAACACTGAGCTATCTATGCACCACATCTCTTTTGAATACTGAACTGCCTAGTCACACAGGCCTTGCTTTTTTAAAAAGATATATGATCATGTTATGCCTTGGATGGATACATTTTGATTTGAAACTTGAATTTTCTTACTTTTACACATCATGTGTGCACTACCTGAACCTTCCCGGCATCTTGTTTTGAATTTTAAGTACATCATATAAATTATTGAAGGTGAAAAATCTAACATGAAAGCTTTGACTGAAATTAGAGACTCAAAATGACATTGATAGATTGAAGAGTTTTTTCTTAATAAAATAATTCATTTTTAATGTAATTCATACCATTAATTATTCACAGAAGGGAAACGGAGATGGTGGGAAAACTTATCACCAATCAGCAGTTTCATTATTCGAGTCTCAATGGAGTACCCTCCAGATGGTTGTGCTGAGAGAAATTTTGCTCTCTGCAGTTCGTGCTGGAGATCCTCTTACAGCATGGAGTGCTGCAGCCCGACTTCTCAGACACTACTATCCTCTAATAACTCCTGCTGGTCAAAATGGCCTTGCAAATGCCCTTTCAAATTCAGCAGATAGGCTGCCACCAGGGACACGATGTGCTGATCCTGCTTTACCTTTTATAAGGTGTTTACTCTGTTAAAGATTTAATTTCCAGTTCGACAATTTACATCATGACTATTCAATACAAATGGACAAAGGGTAACAGTTTGATTACTAATTGTTTTCAGGTTGCATTCTTTTCCGCTCCTCCCGATACAAATGGACATTGTAAAACGGAATCCATCTAGACCAGACTGGTGGGCAGGTTCTGCTCCTTCAGGTCCATTCATTTATACACCCTTCAGTAAAGGAGATCCAATCAATGTCAAGAAGCAAGAACTTATCTGGGTTGTTGGAGAACCTATCCAGGTCATGGTGGAATTGGCAAACCCATGTGGCTTTGATTTAAGGGTTGATAGCATATACCTATCTGTTCATTCAGGAAACTTGGATGCTTTTCCCATGAGTGTAAAACTCTTGCCAAATTCATCGAAAGTGATCACCTTATCAGGCATTCCAACATCAGTGGGGCCGGTTACAATTCCTGGGTGCATTGTTCATTGTTTTGGTGTTATTACTGAGCATCTTTTTAAAGAGGTTGACAATCTGCTTCTTGGGGCCACCCAAGGGCTTGTCCTTTCTGACCCTTTCCGATCTTGTGGATCTCCAAAGTTGAAGAATGTAACAGTTCCAAATATTTCTGTAGTTCCACCACTTCCGTTGCTGATATCACGTGTTGTTGGAGGTGATGGTGCCATCATTTTATATGAAGGTGAAATTCGTGATATATGGATAAGTCTGGCTAATGCAGGCACAGTTGCAATTGAGCAGGCGCATATTTCACTGTCAGGGAAAAATCAAGATTCTGTGATTTCATATTCTAGTGAGACTTTAAAATCTTGCCTCCCTCTAAAGCCTGGTGCTGAAGTGACAATTCGTGTGACCTTGCGAGCCTGGCAGGTTGGATCAGTGGATGTTGATGCTGGTGCTGGGAAGGCTGTCTCTGGAAGCAATGTGAGGCACATCAAAGATGGAAGCAGTCCATCACTTATGATCCACTATGCTGGTACCACTTTAAAAACACAGATTCTGATTGTTTCTTGCTTTCTTCATCAATTTATCTTTTACCTCCTTTTTGGTGGTGTTAATGGCCCTTTTAGAGTTATATATTTGTCAAATATGCATAGATATTCTCAATGTAGCCATGTAGGCTTTAGTTTTGCAATTTATACTGTCTGCTCCCATTTCTTTGTACCTTTATTTCGATCCAAAACATGAGACTAATCAGTCTGTAGTAGTTGCATCAGAACATGCTAAGATGAAACGTTATATTAGTGGACCTCAACATTTGAATCATTGTCATTTTCCCTTTTTCAATTTCCCCTTGTCTTCCTCTCCTCCAGAGATGCCAACTTATTGGTGCGTGGCTGGTCCATTACACGTCAGAGTGTGAAAGTCACAGACAGAATATGAGACACATCAGACATGCATCCAATATTAAGTATTGATATCCCATATTTTTTTATTGAAAGTACTAATCATATGTCCCATGTGAGGAGCTTACAAAGTGGTAAATATTTGCACCTTGATGCTTGTAAATTTTGAATATATAGACGTCTTGAACAATTTTTAATATACAAATGGGTGTTTGTATTCTGCTATTAGAAGAGTTAGTGTCTCTGTCCATGTTGTGTCAAGGGTCCATGTCAGTACATGTGCTACTTAGGTTACATCGGTGTTCTCTTGTATATTATTCTATCATGGGCAGTCCATATATGTGGATAAAATAAGGTTCACTATGGATCTTCCAGCATGTGGCAGATTGGCATTCTTTATAGGAGAATGATAATAATACTCTTTCCATTTTTGTTTCAGGACCACTTCAAACCACTGGAGATACTCCACCAAATACATCTACTGTGCCCCCTGGCAGACGCCTTGTTGTTCCCCTGCAGATTTGTGTTTTGCAGGGTTTGTCTTTTGTAAAAGCTCAGCTTCTTTCAATGGAATTTCCTGCCCATGTCGGTGAAAATCTTCCCAAGGTTGATGATCTAGATTCCACAGGACATTTTGACTCTACAACAAACATGGACAAATTGGTGAAGATAAATCCTTCCAGAGGAAGTTGGGGACTGAGATTTCTCGAACTCGAGTTATCTAATCCAACTGACATTGCGTTTGAAATCAATGTCTCCATCAAACTAGACAAATCTAGCAACGAGGGAAATCATTCTGCTGATCAGGATGCTGCTGAACACAGCTATCCTAAGACAAGAATCGATAGGGATTGCTCGGCAAGGGTTCTAGTGCCACTCAAGCATTTCAAATTACCTGTTCTTGATGATTCCTTTTTCATGAGGGACAATCAGGCAGATGGCAGAAGCACACCCTTCTCTCAAAAGAACACAAAAGCCGAGCTCAATGCTTGTATCAAGAGCCTTATCTCCAGGATCAAGGTTCGGTGGCATTCGGGACGCAATAGCTCTGGCGAGTTGAATACCAAGGACGCGATCCAGGCGGCATTGCAGACATCAATCATGGATGTCCTGCTGCCAGATCCACTGACTTTCATGTTCAGGCTCACTGGACATGATGTTGAATCAGAAAAACCTGATTCTGATAAAGAATCTAATATCGGCGAATCTTCTGCTTCCAGAGGTTCAGTCATTGCACATGAAATGACGCCAATGGAGGTTCTGGTTCGTAATAACACAAAGGATATGATCAAAATCAATTTAAATATTACATGCAGAGATGTAGCTGGGGAGAATTGTGTCGATGGAACCAAAGCAACTGTTTTATGGACGGGTAATGTCCATAATAATTGCTTTCCACTTTCTGCAATTGGCATGCATTTGTAAACTTTTCTAACACTTATGTTTTTGCTATAATCAATGTTTTTCAGGTGTTCTAAGTGACATCAGTGTGGAAATTCCCCCGCTTCAACAAATCAAACATTCTTTCTGCTTGCATTTTCTTGTCCCGGGAGAGTACACGCTATTAGCCGCAGCAGTGATTGATAATCCAAGCGACATTCTACGTGCTCGTGCAAAGGCCACCTCACCATCCGAGCCAATTTTCTGCCGGGGACCACCGTATCACGTTCGTGTTCACGGAACTGCTTGACATTTTTTGTCTATGAATACGATGTGAACTTCATGAGCTTATATTTGTAGATTTAGGGTGTTATCATTTGTATGAGTTTTTCATATGATCCCCCCTGGGTTCTTCTGATTTATATTTCTTGGAGCCGTGCTCTCCAAATTAAGAATCCAACTGAAGACATTGAGGTTTCAACTGTAAATCATGTCAAATTCGATTGTGCTGTGATGCGAGAGTTGCCAACGTGCTCAAATTTATTAATAAGTACACAATTCACACACTAAAGGTTATTAAATCTCATCGCAGTCTTAGCTGGAATTTGAACTTGGTGTAGCTCTTTTTTTTTTGTTTTTTTTTTTTGGTCAGGGTGTAGCTATTTAAAAGGCAGTCAAATCTATGATCTCATCCATGCTTCAGTTGCGGGTCATGCATTCTTGTATAGATAGGTTTACTGGTTGGGAGACAACGGCCAATCCAATAATCCCAAGTAGTTCAGAGTTTATTGTTTCAGAGTATTGGACTTCCATGAAACCTGCTGCATATGTTAAATATTGCCACTACACCAAGCCTTGGCCCACACATTTTCTTGGTATTGGATAATTTAGATACCCATGATTCGTGGGCCTATTTATTGTTGGTTTTCCAAAAACAAAAAACGGAAAATACTCAGGCTATGTTGGTCAATACCCAATAGTCAATACTCAATGTCTTTGGAAAATTATTTCAACTTTCAACTCTTTTTATATATATATTGATTATAATATAGTTTAAATTTAAAACCTCGTACATAAGATCTGAACTCCATGTCTTTATATTGTCATAACCTTGCAAACGCCCTTATTTAAAATTAACATTTAGACCCCAATGCCCTCCTCATAATGAATTCTTCCTCCAATCAATAATAAACTAAAACACCTCTAGAGAATCTACCACAATTTCGCATCAGAACGAGACTTTGATTGTAATAAAGGGAATAATTAACAAATGTTTTGAGTGTATTTGTTAAGGACATTTAAAATAATAACCTTTTTATATTTTTAATACATTAATATATTTAAAATATAAAAAAAAAACCTTAAAATTTTTAAGATATTTATTAACTAAATCCTTTAATTATTTCTTTTTTAAATTCTGTAATGCTGCAAGTATCTAAGGTTTTGATTTTGAATATGATAAATTAGGGTGTGAGTTGCTTTCGCTGTTGTTTTAGTAGAAGAATTAATTATTTACCTTTTCATTATAACTTGCGAATTGCAAAAGTTACCACAAATTTAAGATTTGACCATATTAATTAGGAGAGTCTCTAATTTATTTGGTGGCACAAAGTTGAGGCATCATTTAATTCATAACAAGCAACCAACCGAAATAGCAGCTTAATTGTCACACACTCGCACCCTTTTTCAACAAGAATAGTAGCATGTGAAATAGACTCTCTCTGTTTCTTGGAAAAAACAAAAAAAACAAAAAATATAAAAATGTGAAAACAAATCAACTTTTGTTATTTGGTGACTTTGAAACTACGTAGTGAATTGCCACGGAGTCTTCATCATTAATTGATTTTCATGTTTAGTTGACTTCATGGAAATACTACAATACATGACCATCAATGTTTTGACATTTTACCAACTTCCATTTTTTTTGGATAACCATGTTTAAAAGTTAAAACAATAGTAACATATATATCAAGCCACGTGTCTTGTTATATTAGGTAGCTTTTTAATTATTGTCCACCTTGAAGAACAACAGTGTGGACAGAATTTGTTTGGAGAAAAGAAGGAATTAATAGAAACAGATATTTGAAATTGTTTCTATCTTGTAATAATTTTCAAGATTATTTTTATGTTATATCTTGTGAATTATCTTTAAATTAGTTTTTGTATCATTAAAAAGAAGGATGTGAGAAACCTAGCTATACTATTGTGCTTGTTTGGTTAGTTTTATTTGCATCTTTAGAATATTATTGATCAACTTTTTTAATGTAAAAAATACAAAATTAATTAGTATTCATTCAAATATAAAGTAAACAAAGAAAAAAAATACTAGACACTTAACAGTTTTTAAAATAAAATTTTATAAAAAAATAGCTGATATTGACTCATCATCAGTACTCAGTTACATATTTTTAAATTTATTTTAATTATTTAGCATAGTTTTAGTATATGTAAATTTATCTGTTTTTCGATCAATAATTTTATAAATATTAATAAGTTAATTATATTAAAAATAAAATGTTTTAACCTTTTTAAAAAATAAAATTAACTATAATAACTTGCCCTCCTCATACTAGAATTTTGGTTCTCCTAACGAGACTCTTGGTTTAAAAGCAAAAAGGACGAAATTAAAGAGAAGGCTCATACATTTAATAATCTTTATTTTAGTTTTTGATTTCCTTTTGTTTTTGTTTTGGTTTTTTTTTTTTTTGTTGGAGTCTAGATCGAAGAAACTGTTAATGTTGCAAGTGTGAGAAGTGCATGAAATTAGTCTCACATCAAAAAAAATAAAGAAGAGTGAAGAGTTTATAAGATGAGAAACTCATTAATTTAATGCTTCAAGATTTTGAATTGAATGTGGTATTTTTTCATCTTATGTTCTCGCACTTTATTCTTTCCCGCCCTACAGAAACTCCCTTTTAATGATATATAGTACTTCTTGCACGGGGCATAAATATTTAGTTTTAGTTCATGTGATGGAAGTACTTTTTTTTTTTAATTGGTAAGAAATTTTTTTAATGGTGCATGGATGTTAATTAAGCTTTGATCATGACTAATCGAATTGACTATTGCTTTCTTAGGTTTTCTTGTCATTGCTTTCTTAGTTGTTAATCATTACTTTGAAGAAATATAATTATCATTATGATTTGACCCTCCATAGTAGATGATGGATCCTCTTAGGTAAAAATAAAAAAGTTTCAGGTGGCGGAAACATTTATATCAAGCAAACTTAAAAGCTTTAGACGTGGTCTCCCTTTCAATGTGTAGCATGTGATCATAACAATTTGTATCAACACTAAAACATTTGCTTATTATAATATATATTCCATAATTAATATTTAAAATAAAGTGACACGTTATTTTTTCTATAAAATAAAAATTATCTTGCCGTTGTATTTTTTTATATATATTTTTATATTTTGTCCACTTTCAATTTCTGATGTTATATATATGTGGTAGATATGCACAACTAACACCTTTGAGGTTTACGTGTCCATGGAAAAAGACTTAATCGTCTTCTTCAATTTTGATATCAATTAAAAAAAAAATGTGTGATTATTATTCTTTTCTCACGTTTCATTGCTTTGAAGCCATTATGATGTTCTTGGATACTCATGTGAATATGTGACGAAGGTTTTTCCAAAAAAAAAAAAGAAAAAATAAACTACCAATTTAAACTCTTGACATGTAAATAAATAAATAAATAAATTATTAAGTAATTACTTAACTAATTCAAGTTAGTTTGAATATTTTTTTTATTTAGTCATACATACACACACTTACATACATTAGTGAAGATTCTTCAAGTACAACCCACTTATTGCTGGGATTTAAACCTGATGTAGTTATCTAGGAGAAAAACTATCTAGAAATAAATTAAGAGCAGTTGAGTAAGATATTTATACTAATAATAATTATGTTAAATATATACTAAAATCAGTTATTAAAATAGAATATACATTAAAATATAAAATATATATCTAAGATGAGTTAAATTACATATATAATTATACACAAATATATAATGACTGATTTTAGTATGTAAAACACTAATTGTTTTACTAATGTGACAATATATACTATTGAATTTCTTTTTTTTTTAAACATTAACACTACATAGAATAATAATAATAATAATAATAATAATATCTAACATATGTAAGGTTAAAAATGTTGGTTGTGATGGGTGTCCATTGTTATAGGAGCTGAGGGGGGCAGAAAAATGGCATTGAGAATTAGGTCACTCTCTTGGTGTTACATTGGTTGGGAGAAAGGAAACAATATAAGGCCATATGGTTACCTAAATGGACAGGGAAAGTGACCCAAAAGAATATATTATAAGGGAATTAAAATATGTTACTTTAATTTGTCATAACACCACTTTGAAAATGATTGAATGTCCAAATATCAATTCATCAATAATATGACATGCATGGTTAAAATTTAGTATAGCACTATATCTCACCTATAGGGGAATTGAAATGTTTTCCTTATTATTATTAACCTTCAATTTTGTGTCACAATCTAATTCTCTAAGTTTTCTAGCTTCTTCTATACAAATGGGGAAGTTCCATTCCAAATTCACATTGACCCTTTATCTTGTTTTGTTTAAAACCATATTGCAACATTTTATTTTATTTTATTTGTTGGGTCATCGTGATGAAATTTCATTGTTATTTATGTACTTATGTATCATATATCAATATTGTATTCACTACAATATTCTTCCTTTTTTTTTTAATTTCCCCACACATTGACTAATTTATTTGATTATTTCTATGTACATATTATCAATTATTAACTATTGATGATAATGATTGTCATTATAGACTTTTGAAATTAGCATCTCCAAGAAAGGATGATTAACATGGTTGATGATAACAGAAATAATCTCATATTTTATAAAAAAATTTAGTTAACATGTACTCTAAAAGTATATGATAAACTTATTAATAAAAAGTCTTAATTATTTTTATTTAATAAATATAAAATAAATACATTAAAAATTTGAATTTTTTATATTTTTAATAAAAACTTTTTTATTTTATAACTTCAATATGTATTTTTAAGACATAAAATACATAAATTCTTTATAAAAATGTGAATTTAATTTTCAAAATTAATATTACAGTTCCTGACTCATTCTTTCTCTAAATTTAGGTTTATTTTTTCTTTTAAATTTGTGTTAGATATTGACCCAACTAAAGGAAAGAATAGAGTGATCTATGGGTATGACATTACAAATCATATGTTCTTGTTCTATCTAATGCTATTTTCTATGTTTATGGTTACTCATGTCTCAAAAAACTCTGATATTATTTGGGCTAGACCAGTTTACATCTTCGCAGCTTTGTTTCCCAAAGTGTAAACGGACAATGAACAAAAGACAATATAGATATTTATAGATATTTTCTCTAAAGATATTGAATTATTGAATTTATAAACATTAATAAAAAATAAAATATAGTTTTTATTATTTTTATTATTATATTTTTTCATTATTTTTTCCTTAAATTTTTTATTTAAAAAATAATTAATTAAATTTTTATAATTTATTTTTTATATTTAATTTATTATTAAATAAAAATATAAAAAAATTATTTTTATATTTTTATTATTCGTATTTTATTTTTAATCTGTTATTTTATTCTATTCTCATAACTAAATATTACTGTGTCATTCTCACCTAAACATAAATTACAATATATTTAGTAACCCCTGTGGAAAAACCAGCGCACTCCATAAGTTATCAAAAAAACATATGGACTAAATATCTGTTTTCTCTTAACGTATTTCGTCCTCTCAAAGAGTCTTAATTGGTTGTTGCATAAGGTAGTGTTTGGTGGAGAGACAAAGACAAAAAGATTGAGATTGAGAGATAAAGACTAAGAGACAGGGATTGAAATAAATCTTAGTATTCTGTTTGGTGCAAAATGGGAGATAGGAATTGAAACAAAAATGAAACTCTAATTTAATTTGCACAAAGGGTAAAATTGGAATTAATTAATTGAAATGAAAGTATTTTAGTTATAAAATGTTATTAAAATTTCAGTCTTCATATCTAAAAATTTTAGTCCCCTGTGTCCCTATTTTTTGGAGGTACTGAAATACTAAAATTTTAGAGACAGAGACAGAAATTTTAGTACCAATTTCTGAACTAACAAATACGATACTGAGTCTCAGTTTCTCAGTCTCTGTACCTCAAAACAAACGCTACCTAAGTGATATTACTGGATGGATAGTGACGGTGAAAAAAGATAGAGATAAGAATTGTATTTTGTAATTTTTTATTTTATATATAATATTATCACCTTATAAAATATATAGACAAATTTGTTTATATTTTTATCTACGATTTTATAATTTTGTTCCAATCGGTATATATAAAAATGAAACACTAAATTAGTTACTCGCATCAAATATATTGAAATAAAAAATAAAATAAAATATATTTTTTATTTTTAAAATTTATTAAAAAAATTTTAAATATATTTTTAAAGTTTATTTTGCTTACTTTTATCCAAAAAATCTTCTATTTATATCAAATATACTTTTAATGGTTAATTTTTTAAAAAAATTTAGGACAAATTCAACAATAATTTTACAAAAATAAATTTTAAAACAAGTAAATTAGATATAATTTTCGATCATACATTATTACTTAAATTATCTTAAATATTTTAAAAATTTAACTGTCAATAATATATTTGATACAAATCAAAATTTTAAAAATAAAATTAAAACAAAATAAAACTTAAAAGTATTTTTAAAATTTTTGACGTACTTAAAAAATAAAAAATATACTTTATTTAAAAAATATAAATGCAAAATAAATAAAATAATATATATTTATATATAAAAATATAATAATTAATTTAATAGTTTATTTTTAATTAGTGTACTTATAATAGTTTTATATATTTAACATATCGCCATATATATAGTTGTTCAACCGTCAAAAATAGCAATATCTGTTGATTCAAGAAATAGCAATATCTGAGAGACAATTCTAACAAGGGTTCCCTTCTAACAAATACATTAATTCTTCTCAATAGCTACTATTCACACAAATCATTCTTTTAGAAAGCATACCCTTTTGAAATTCATTGAATTTTTTCATTCAGAGACGACTTTTGAGTTTGCTTAATCAAGGAACCAAAGATTGGTGTGACAATTCATGAAGAAGCACATAGAACATGAGAGAACAGTGAAAATTTTGAATGACTAAACAAAGAACCACATGCATGAGCCATAATAAATAATTAAATATGTGATTCCTTAATATGCGCATGCTTGTATGATTTTCCAAAATATATGCATTAATATATGATAATATCACTTTTTATTTTATTTTATATTTCCTCATCTATCATATCATCTACATTGCCATTGGTGGGGCACTTCGTCCCTCTTTACTTATTCTGATTGGTTTTACTATTTAAGTTGGATAATACTATAGAAATAACAAAATTTATTATTTTGATCAATAATTAAATAATTAATCAATATTTAAAGTATTAGTTAAAAATATACTGTTAAATTGTTAAATTAAAGATATTAAATTAATAACTACAAATACTAACTAATATAAAATAAAATTATTGGTCCTTAAATTTTTTTCTTCAAAGTTATAATGTACAAACCATACCTAGCTATCTTCTTATCCCTTATATATAAATCATAATTTTATTCCATATTGTTTTTTTGAAGGTATAATTAAAAGCATTTATAATGGGGTTTTAAATTACCCTTGTAATAATTGTGATCACCAGATTGTGGTAATAATATAAGAATAATGTTACACATCTAAATATTTTTTTGTTAATTAATAAGTTTAATTAGGTTGATTTAACATAAAAAAAATTAATTATAAATAATATTATTCTAAATTTTATTATTTAATTTAATTAGACTTTATTTATAAAAAAAAACCTTATTTAAATGTGTAGCATTATTTATATAATATAATTATATTGATCACTATCATGATTATATCGATCAGTTCATAGTTAACTATAACAAGCATAGTAACAAACTAAAATTCAAATTATAGAGACAAAAATTAGACAATCTCCTTTATGATTTTTGAAATTTGTAACTTTATTATTTTAGTCTCTCAAATTTAAATTTATTATATTAATTTCCGAAATTTAACTACAGACACACCATATTAATTTTTGAATTTTTTTTAGCGCTAAATCAATAAATAGAGTGTCGAAATGGCTCTAACTTGTCATACTGAACACAACGATACATATAAATGACATTGTTTCGTTTTAACGCTTAAATAAGACAAAAACAAAGTCATTTTAGAGAATGAAAGAAGATAAAATAGTTTACGTATCATATAAATTTTTATTTTTATTTTTTGGCTTTGCCTTATTTAAAGGATAAAACGAAACAACGTTGTTTAATCCTGTGTCTAGCATGACAAATCAGAATATATTCAGCATTTCATTTGTCAACTTAGTATCGAAAAACAGGAGCGGAATTAGCATAAAATTTGGAGAAGGGCCAAAGTTTAATTTTCGGATATAAAAATATTAAAATAAAAATTTTAAAAAGAGTTAAACCAAAATGTACACGTAGTTTGTAAAAAAAATTAAAATTCAGTGAGGCATTGTCTACTTTGAAATATGAGAAGCTCTGCTACTGGTCTAATAACTAATATGGTATTCGGAACTAAATCTTGAAAACCACTACATATTATAATGAATTTTGGATTCGACTAACTAAAATGGTGAAAGCTATAAAACTGAAGGATGATTTTGAATATTTAGTCCAAATATTAACATTTAAATTTCAACGATCATGATGCACCAGTTGATGAGTTTGGTGCATGAACACATTAAGTAACCTAATAATGCAAACCTGGAGAATTATTGGTACAATAAATTTTGATAAATTTTACATGACTAAAAAATGTTCTTAATGTTTATGCTTTAAGTTAAACTCGGGGTTTTGAGCATATATTCACACTAGAGTTAGTTCTAGCTTAGCTTGAGTTTCACTTATTAGTAGTTTTGATCACTTTCTTAAGTATCTCATTAGGGTTTCATCTATGCTATATGTTTAATAATAGTTCATCAGCATCATTAATTATATATGTGGAAAAAGAAATAATAAATCCAATAGAAGGGTCAAGGGGAAGAAAAAAGTGGTTGCTAGATAGCTAGGAATATATATAATGAAGGGCAAGATGGGCAAGATCCTAGAGTTTAGTGGAAGAGTGGTCCATGAAAGCTAATGAATTGAAAGAGTGCTCATAATATTGATTATTGAGTATTTAAGTGCTTTTGTGGTCCTAGATTTGAGGAAAGCCTAATTTGGAGGGATATGGAGAAAGTGGGCCCAAATGAATATATAAGAAGAGAGAGGGAGAGAGCTCTTGGTTTCAATCTTTCATTCTCTCACACAAACCCAAAATTAATTTGCTATTAAATTATATATTTTTATTACATACATACATACATACATAATTTGTTTTAATGTTAACCCTACTTGTAAATCATTTAAGTAAATTTTGTTTTATAACAAAGAATACAACTTATATGATATATATTATATGTAATAAAATTTTCTTAAAGTTTGTTTTTTTACTAAAGATAGAGAGATTCGAACCTGTCATTTTTTAGATAAATATGAAGAGACTATGTCATTTGAATTATAATTCATTGACAAAATTTTCTTAAAATTATACTATATATATTATTAAGTTTATATGGTATATATGAAATAAAAATATTATCATTATTAGGGTGAAATGAAAGTACAATATGACCCAAATGAACTTTATTCATAATAATATGCATTAGAATTTAAGTTTTTTAAATGTCTCCATTTGTAAAGGGTTTTATTTATTACACTACTACTCTTGATTTTATTTCTTTCTTTTTTTGTGGATAATTAGAAAGAGAAATTATTCTCTTTTAAAGGTAGCTATAGTCACCTTCGTAGTAAACTAGTGTTCTTTCAAAAGTTTGTAAGGAATTAAACTAAGAGATTCTATCGAAGTTTAATTAGTGTATTTTTAGGTGAAAATTCAGCTGCATCAACTTCATGTAAAATTGATAGTTGAAAGCCGTTAAATAATTTGAATGATTTGACTAAATTTTTATCTAACGACTCTCCATTATCAACTTTACGTAAAGTTAACTATACCTGAGTTTCCACCGTATTTTTATCATTAGGTCACCATCCTTGTTAGTTACACCCCTCCTAATATGAAATTGAAAAATAAAATAAATAATCCTACAAATGGAACTTTACCCCTTGATCAACCTCTATTATATGAACTATATATACACGTCATTTTTAACATATCAAGGAGCATTATTTTGGTACCCATTTGTAAATTATTGCGCCAAATTATTCCCTCAATAATTGTTCCGTACGGATAATTTAGCTAGGCACAATCATTTTCAGAGACAATGCACAGGAAAAAAAAAACATAAACACGAAACCAAACAAACCACAATTATTCACATGAAAATATTTTATATAAAAATTTAAAATTATATGAAGATATTTTCTTACAGATAGTCATAAAAAATATGCGTCAAACGAAAAATATGGATTGAATGAAGAACCCAAATTAGAGAGGATAAGGCAATCACATTCGTATATATGTGGGGGCAGTACCATTATTATCACGCGCAAACTTGAATTTTAGACAAATTAAAAAAAATTATAGATAAATTAAATTCTTTTAAAACATATTTAATTAATTCATATACTAAAATAATTATAATTTATTTTTTATTTATAGTAATTATAATAAAAAATTATGTAGAAAACAAAAAATAAAGAGTGATAAATACTTTTAGAATACATATTAAATATACATTTTATAAGTATACAAACAAATATTTCCGCGTAATCCATTCACACACTTTGGAAAATTAGGGTTCTCTTATATTATATATTCAACAGTGCAATTTAAAGTTTGTGATTAGAACTGTTTGTCTTGGTCTCTATATATAGGGTTATGATTTGTGTCTATATATAGAGATATACTCCAATAAATCAACCTAGAAATGAAAGCAGAGGTAGGAAATGCCACGGTGTTGTTTATGATTGGATGATAACTTTGAAATTAGGTTTGGTGAATAAGTTCTGAATATATACTCTACTCTTCTATTTCCAACTTTAGTTATAAGAGACTTGAGGACCTGTGGCTACTTTTTAAAGTGTATTGTGGATATGGATTGCAATAATACCATATATGTGTGAAATCTATTATATGAACTATATATGCACGTCATTTTTAACATATCAAGGAGCAGTATTTTGGCACTCTCAGGGACACCATTTTGGTGTTGGCGTGTGAAATCTCCACGCTGGTCATACGCTGGATTTGCAACGCTGAAAAATAAGATTGTTTACGGTCTTAAACTGAACGTTCACTATAGAGTATTATATATAATTAGAAAACACTAAAAGTAAGTTTTCTAACGCCGTTAAATGCGCGTCATTTGGACCTCTATAGTTCAAGTTATTTTTGTTCGAGTAAATAAAGGTCAGTATAGTAGAATGGCTGAATGTGCCACTTCTCTTGCACGCCACTCCACACGTCAAGATTGCAGGAAATTGTGGTACGAAGGCATGTGAAGTGAGACACGCCAGAGTTGTAGAAGAGTGTCCTCCAGCGTGCCACTTCCCAGGCACGCCAATTCACACGTCAATTTTGAAGAAATTTGAGCACGAAAGCATGTAGCTATTAACCAGATACACGCCATTCCCACGCCACTTGCACACCACTTGAACGCCACTTGCACACCACTTTGCACGCCACTTTGCATGCCACTTTGTTCTATTTTATTACAAAATAAAATACAAAAACACTAAATTCTATATTCTTGTCTTTTATATCTTATTCTTAATATTTTGTTTTATCCTATTCTTGAAAACAAACGCATCCTCACTTCTCATCAATTCATCAATAATATGACATATATGGTTAAAATTTAGTATAACACTATATCTCAACTATAGAGGAATTGAAATGTTTTTCTTATTATTAACCTTCAATTTTATGCCACATTCTAATTCTAAGTTTTCTAGCTTCTTCTGTACAAATGGGGAAGTTTCATTCCAAATTCAAATTCACCTTTATCTTGTTTGTTTAAAACCATATTGCAACAAACATGTTTTGTGCACTAGCGAATAAAATTTTGCCCTTCTTTCTAAGACATCCTATATCTATATATCTATCTAAATTTTTTTCTCTTTTTTTTTCTCTTTTTAAATGTCATGATTCATATTTGATATTATAAATACACAGATGGTGATACATAATAACTAACAACTTTTTACCTTTGCTTTATTATAAAATAGGTGGTGGTCGATAACTTATTGACTCTCCTAACAAGAAGAAAAGACTCTTTGAAAAGCTTCTCCTTCTCCTTTTCTGTTTGGATAGAGAATGGTGTTTTTGAACATGGCTGCCCATCTGAAAGCTACTACCTACCCCAATAAGGCTTTTCGCCGGTCCACTTCTTAGTGCTCATCCTAAATAGAAGTCATCTCTTCATCCTGTAAAAAGGAAACGAGCCCATTGATTTACCTATCCCAACAAGGAAGAAGTTACTTGTTCAGCTGTAAACTCTACTGTTCTTGTTTAGCAAAGATGTCTAACAAGTGCCTTGTCATTCATTAATTTTTTCATTGCAAAAGCAAAACTAAGTGTCACAGCTAATGGTAATCCTTTCGGAATTGCGACAACTATTATGGTCACTGCAATAGCAAAGTAGTCCAACAGTTTCATTGCATCATTCATAGACCAACTACCAAAGTCACCAGAGACTGCTTTTTCGACAAGAAACCTTATTGTCAACACGATAAATGTCAAAACACGGCAAAAGCCAATCCGATTTTACCAATAATTATTGCAACTCCATGCAATTTCACTTGCAATGGAGTCTCCTCCTCACCTCCCTCGCTTAAATTTCCATCAACTTCCCCCATTCAGTCCTCATGCCAACTATTGTAATTATCATCTTTCCCTGACCATCCTGCACTTTGATTTTTGCAAGAAGAGAAGATTTTTGTTCATCTATATTTACTGGTACATTCTCACCTGACAAACTTGATTCATCAATTATTAGTAATGAGTATCCAGTTACAAAAACTCCATCTGTTAGAACTTGATCACCAATTGACAAATGGACAATATCTCCGACTATCAAATCTTAAATAGAAACCTTCTATCTTTTTCCATCACTGGTCACCTGGACAAAGAGCTTTTTCTTCTCTTTGTCCAAATCTCTAGACTGCAAGGATTGCTGGTAGTCACTAATAGCAGTAATAGTAACAACCAAAAACACACTAAATATGATACCAAGACCATCATAAACACCCTTTGACCATCCTTCGGTAGGAAGCCCTATACTTATAAAAACTAGAGCACATACCATGAGAATGATTAGTGATAAGTCATGCAATGCCTCCCAAATAAACATCAAGAAAGATTTTGAAGGTCTCTCTGTGTAACGGTTAAGTCCATAAATTTGTTGCCTGTTATGTATACTATCTTGACTAACGCCATTGTTCACGGAGACTGAGAGTTTCCTCGCAATCCTTTCAGCTCCGTTTATCACTTCTCACACTCTCCTCTTCCCTCATCTAGTGTGACTTCTCTCTTTGTTTATTACTAATGCTTTCATTTGGTTTTAATGCGAATACTTGCTAATGAACATGTTACTACTTTGTGCACCACCATGGATGATAATCTCTTACCATGCTTAACAGGAATAAAGTTTGGCCTTCTAACTAAGAAAGATATAGTTAAAAATATTCTTGATCTTATCTGCATTAGCTTTTAATTGTTTGCCTTATAAATAAGACATGCCTAATCTATACTTATTAATCGTGTATTGGATATTAATCAATTTCATCTTTACAAGAGAATGCCTCTATTTTGAAAATACAAGAGTGTCGACAGGTTAATTGTTCTGATTTGAAATTTCCAAACTCAACTCATGAGTGCATCACTTGTGGCTCTAAAGTTATTCGTTCAGTTGAGGATGTATATCCGTATATTTTATACTCTAAAGCCATTCATTTCTGTGAATGTGAGGATATATTTTAGGATAATTTATTTAAGGATTATCATTTGTAAATATACTAAAAAAGAGAATGAAGGATTAATATTTAATTTCAGGCCATTATGGGGTAATTAAATTTAACATTATCATATCATCCTTATTTTCTATCAGAGAAGGCACAAATTTTGAACAAAATCTGCTCTACTTATAAATCTATTTGAGAAGAATTACTGAGCAAGGTCAGTTATATTTTACTTCTACCAAATATTACTATCGTTAATTTTACTTTTGTACTATGATTTGGATGTAGTTTTAGTGCACTGAATTTTTTTGTTGGATGTATAGAGAGATCAGGAATCAACTGTATAATAAAAAGTCGTTCTTTGGCCTCTTCTTGAACCATTATTAATTAATTGAATATTTAATTTGTAATAAGCCATAAATACTTACATTCAATAATTCAATTTGAAAATTTTCCTTTTAACCATGTGTTTGGATGATAGTTATTGAGTTGAATAATAAAGAAACTAAGGAAAAAAAAAGTAGTTATAAAATAGATATGAAAGATAAATAACTCAAGGTGATCTATTTACCTTCTATTTTGCTACAAGTACCTATGTCTGTTAGACTTTTACTTTTAAAATTAGGGTGGAAAGGAAAAGAGTAAAATTTACATGGCATTGAGAAAACAAATTGTATCTGGCTGGAGTGTGGGTCATGTGTTGCTGAGGGATTTGGAAGCCTTTGCTCTTTTGATGTTTTCTTTGTTCTTGAAAATAGGATTATTATTTGGGTGGAGTGAAACACACCAGAGCTGTAGAAGGGTGTTCTCTTGGAAGTTGTCCCAGCATGCCATTTTCTAGGTACGCCAACTCACATGCCAACTTTGAAGAAATTTGAGCACGAAGGTGTGTGGCTAGATACACGCCACTCCCACGCCACTTGCACGACACTTGAACGCTACTTGCACGCTATTTTTTCTTTTCTTGCTTCTTTTGTGTTAGTTTGATATCTTATTTCTCTGCAAAATTATGAAGACAAAGCAATCAAAGTAGTGTTTCCAATAAGCATTTAAATTTCTCATTTCCAAGCAATATCAATCAAGATTCATTAGCTTTTTATAAGAAATAACTAAGAAAATAAAGCTAAAGATGTTATGCATCATAACACCAAACTTAAATTTTGTTTGTTCTCAAGCAAATAAAGAATCATGCAATACGATTTGACAATTCAAGATGTGAAGAATAGCAATTCTTAATGTTCTTGGTTGGCTAGTTCGCTGTGCAGGCATCAATCACAAAAGAATTCTAAATATTAATGTTTCTATCTTGATCACATTATGAAATCCTTTCTAATATTCCTTCCTTGAATCAAGCTTGTTATCTTTTTCTTTCTTAGCTTCTCTAATTATTAGGTGCTTTGGAACATGAATTTAGCTTTGACTCTAAAAATTTTATTTTTAAGTATTACCACTTGATACATAAACACCACAAGCATGTGACTAAAGGATTCTTTAAGCTTTGCATTTTTTTCCTTTCTCTTTAGTCATTGATGCTCAGAGCCTTGAGTTTTGAGAAAATGCTTTGCACTTGAGCCTATCCTTGGCTCTAAGTATTTTGTTTTCAAGATTTTTGCTTGATACATAAATACTACAAGTACTTAACTAATGATTTGTCATTGGTACTCAGAGCCTTCAGCTTTCTCCTTCTTTCTCTTTTTCTTTACTTGATCGTTAATTGATGACTTTATTGCTTTTTCAAGATTCTCAAAATTTCAAAGATTTCATAAAGTTTTTTTAGATGAAAATCTCAACAAAATAGATTCGAATATGTTGAGCTAAATAGTTACCTAGCCTTCCAATACTCATATATTAATGCTAGCTTCTTCTTTAATTAACCTTGTTTGTTTATGTTCATAATGCTTACTTGTTTTGACTAACAAATTTCAATGTAGGAGTTAACTCTCAATTTGGCCCCTGAAATTAAGTCCAATGATCAGAATGACTCCCACAATTTCGTTGGTCTCAATTAGAACCCCTAAATTTGTAATTGTGGCTCTGACTTGCCCCTGCAATCATCTCCGTTACCAGAATGCTGATCTGATATAATTTCATAACATGGTGGACACTACTTAAATGTCGGTGCATTGGTTTGCGCCCAAACCCTTTGAAAACCATGTCATTTCAGTTTTTTGTGGGTTAAAACTCTCTTTCTTTCCATTACGACGATCATAAGTTGCAAAACATCAAGAAAACCCTTACACTACGTGGTTTCCAAAGGGTTTGGGCGTAAAACCAAAGTGTCGTTGTTTAAGTAATGTCCACCATATCATGCAATTACGCTAGATCAGCATTCCGGCGATGAAGATGATCGCAGGGGCAAGCTGGAGTCACAATTACAAATTTGAGAGTTCTAATTGGGCTAACAAAATTATAAGGGTCATTCTGAGTATCAGGCCAAATTTGAGAGGACAAATTGAGATTTAACTCGAAGAACACATATGCATACAATAGAAATAGAAGACAATCATGCATACAATTGAAAGTATAGGAAACAAATAAGAGGAAAAAGAACTTAACTACCTTGTGGATCACTCGTCATCATTGTTATTGTTATTTTTCTCATATTCTTCCCCTGTCTTTCAATACCAAACTTGAAATAGTTGCTTGTCCTCAAGTAACAAATAAAAGTGGTGATGATGAAATTGTGATTAATCATGAATGTCTTCAAAAAGTGATATGAATAATGCATGTCTTTATTCAAATAAAGCAACAAAATTAAAGAAAAAAATAAAGGCAATAAAAGAAACAAAGACAATATAATTGTATTAACAAGTGGATTGTGCATGGTACATTTTATGGAAGGTACATGCCAACACCAAACTTGGTGTGACACTTTTATTTTAAGATTGCACAAGTACCTAGTGAAAAATGAAAATCAAATTGTTGCATGGTAAGCGCAGCAGATCGCATCAAGTAATATTATGGTGAGTAGGTTATCGTTCTCATGAGTATTAATGGATTAAGCAAATAATGATCAATTGATTATTCTAATTAGACGGTCACATTTGGATGATAAGCAATAGATAATTTAAATGACTTGATAAAGAAGTAAATGAAAGCAATAAAATGACAAGAAAATAACTGACGGGAATATAAATAACTAGAAATTAAATTGTAAGAATGTAAATGACAATAATTAATTAAGAACGGAGTGAACATTGGGATTAAGAAATGTTGCATTCTCAAGATCAATAGCTCTCATTTTCACTTCAATCATGCAATCATTGATTTCTTAGTAAATCATAAGTAATTGAATTCCAATTCCTTGATCAAATTACTCATGAAAAAAGATAAAACATATCCTCTTATTTATTACCACACAATTCTTTAAGATTTAAATTAGGATTGATTTAATTTTACATATCAAATACGAATCTAAAAGCAAAAGAATTGGGAGAAAGAGTTTTCAAGTTTTGATTTCATGAATCAACCTTTTCAAGTTATTATAAAATCCAAATTGGATCTAAACTATCTTCCAATAGATTTAGATTCTTTGGTAAAGAATGAAGACTCTTTCTAAAGAAGCAAATAAAAGATGATTTGAAGATGAAGAAAAGAAATCATATTAATCCATTGAAATACAATAAAACTCTTTTTTTCTCAATGACTAGAGAATTAGAAACTCATAACTCAACAATTACAATTTGGATATGAAAGAAAGTAAAAGATGAGAAGAGAAAAAGAGAGTTCAAAGACTCCCTCCTCAAAAGTGTACATCTAAAGGCATCTAAGGTCTTATTTATAAGTTATCTTAAATTATAAATTTAAATGAAATTCAAATTACAATCAAATGCACTTTCTAACTATCACTAATGACCTTCCTTACTTACTAATGGGTCCTTTGTGACCTTGATTGATTGTGAATTGCGACTTAATTTAGATGGAATTGTGTTGGACTTATGAAGTTTTGATTCTCTTTTTGGAGGCTTAAAAAATTAAAGAATAAACGAAGGAATTGGGGTACTGAAAGTGGTCCATTGTGAAATATCATTATAATGGTACTTTGGACTTTTGAAAGTTTGGAAATCTCCAGAGGAAGTTGTTCCGACGTGCCACTTTACTCCACACTCCAATCTACATGCTAGCACCAAAATGGAGTCCCTGAGAGTGCAAATTCGAAGGCGTGTGAAATCCCCACGCTAGCCACACGCTAGGTTTTGCGGTCCTAAACTGAATGTCCACTATAAAGTATTATATATCGTTAGAAAGCTCTAGAAGTCAGCTTTCTAACGTCACTAAAGGCGCTTCATTTGGATCTCTATAACTCAAGTTATTTTTGTTCGAGCAAGAAGAGGTCAGTCTGGAGAAATGGCAAGCGTGCCACTTCTCTTGCACGCCACTCCACACACCAAGATTGCAGAAAATTGAGACACGGCGGCGTGTGAAGTGTGACACGCCAGTGCACACAGTAAAGTTGTAGAAGGGTGTCTTCTAAAAAGTTAGCCAGCGTGCCACTTCCTAAACACGCTAACTCGCACGCCAACTTTAAAAAAATTGAGTACGAAGGCGTGTAGCTAGATACGCGCCACTTTGCACACCACTTTTTTTTTGCTTGCAAAATTATCGACAAGTGTATCAGATCGCATAAAGTAATACCGGATCGTAGCACTATTATTAAGCGCAAACTTGAATTTTAGACAAATTAAAAAATTATAAACAAATTAAATTCTTTTAAAACATATTTAATTAATGCATGTATGTACTAAAATAATTATAATTTGTTTTTTATTTATAGTAATTATAATAAAAATGATATAAAAAACAAAAAATAAAGAGTGATAAATACTTTTAGAAGACGTATTAAATATACATTTTATAAGTATAGATACAAATATTTCCGCATAATCCATTCACACACTTTGGAAAATTAGGGTTCTCTTATATATTCAACAGTGCAATTTAAAGTTTGTGATTAGAACTGTTTGTCTTGCTCTCTATATATAGGGTTATGATTTGTGTCTATATATAGAGGTATACTCCAATAAATCAATCTAGAAATGAAAGATGAGGTAGGAAATGTCACGGTGTTGTTTATGATTGGATGATAACTTTGAAATTAGGTTTGGTGAATAAGTTCTGAATATATACTCTACTCTTCTATTTCCAACTTTAGTTATAAGAGACTTGAGGACTTGTGGCTACTTTTTAAAGTGTATTCTGGATATGGATTGCAATAATACCATATATGTGTGTGTCTTAGCTGTTATTCAATCAGATATTAATATATGTTTATATGATTTCACCGATTTTTTGAATAATGTGATTTTTTTTTATCATTAAGATGAAGTTACAATAATACTATTGAATTCTTATATAGAACTTCTTTTATATGATACAAAATTGATTTTTTTTTTTCCTCAAATTAAACTACCGATATTTGAATTTATTATTAAGAATTCAAGTAATATGACCTAATTATTAATTCAGCTAAAATTGAACATTTGCGCTGCTGATGATATTATATTAGAACTGATATTGGGTGGGTCTAACTCAATCTTAAAAATTAATTCATAAAATAAAGAGTATTTTATATTGTTAAGTGATGTAAAATTTGTAATATATTTTTCTTATGTCTTGAAATAATCATTTTTAGCATAAACATTTACAAACGTAATATTGAATCAGATAAATTCTAATTCCATATATATTAGAATTGAAATTGAGTTAGGCTCACTTATTTTCAATTCTAATAGAAATTGAATAAATGGATTAAAATTTTTCTAGTAAAAATTTCTTACAAATTAATTAAATCTATGTAATTATATCATGTTAAGAAATAGAAACACAAAATATTTAAGTTGGAGTTTATAAGTTACAGAGAGCCGCTCTACTAATTAATATAAGATATTGTTGTGTAATATCTATTAATATGATGATAGTGATAATATTCAAAACAAATATAAGAGGATAACATAAATCCAAGTTTTATTTATACGGTAAAGTGTACAAATCTCAATTATTTGTAAGAAAATTAGCATACCTATGTAATTTTTATACTAGTGTTTTAATTTATATATATCTTATGATTATTCTTTCTTTTTTTAAGATTATTAGTTCACTTAAATAGTATAGGATTAACTTTGAGTCTTTGACTCTCTTTCTAAATTTCTAACTTATTTCTAAATTTATTTTCTAACTTAATTATTGACTCAAAGAAAATTTAGTTATACACTTTATAATCAAGAGAAGCAAATTTAGTTATACACTTGATAATCAAGAGAAGTAAATTAAATTACACTATATATTCTAGCGAACCGTAATCCCTAGCTACCCTAATAAAGTAAATATCATGCTTTTGGTTTCAAAGCGAATAGCTTTTTTTTTTTTTGCACTTTTTTCTCTCTTTCTCTTGTTTTTTCGTAGTTTTTCGTCTGACAGGTCAAAGACTAATACACCGTCTGACAGATCAAAGATTAATACACTGCGATACTAAGCTCTGTTTAAGAGAGAATTGAATTAGTATTTGGAATGTGTTCTTCTATGGCAATTGACCTTTTTTTAACTTTAATTTCTGGTCTTCATTCTTGTAGGCCCTATATATTTGATTTGGTGGAGCTTTATTATTTTATTAGGGTCTAAAGGGTACTAAATCATTACACCATGCACGATTTGCATTATACCACCTTTTTCTCCATTTGTGAGAGTTTGGTGGAAGGAAACCAGAAACGACAAAGAATAAAAATTGGTAGCTAGGATTGTATATATGATATATCTATTAAATAGCATTGTTCTCCTTGCAGGGCATATAAACGACAGCTTAATAAGAAATTTTTTTATAGATATAGTTGATTTCATAAATTAAAAGTATGTTAGATTATGAAATAGTTTTAGAATAGTATTGATAATGTCGATTAGATTCTGTTATGATAGATAGATTAAAATATAGGGTATGTATGACTTTGGGATTTGTATGTAATGTGCTATCCTTTACAAATTTGGTAGATATTATTTTAAAAATTTATGAGAAGCTCGTGCCTTGATAGAAACAGAAATCATATATTGAACCCTACAACTAGACTCTGTCCCAAAAGTAAAAGTATATGAACCAACTAATAATTAGTTAAAAATGGAATAATATAATTAATTATGATTAATTTTATTAATTTATAATTTAATTTGTTTGTTAAATTATTGTTGATCACGTTAGTGTTAGGAGAAAATCACGGAACAGATGCTTTGATCATTCATTAGTTGATTTCATATAATTAATTATGTTTTATTAATGCGTAACACATGAAACATAGAAATCATATCCAAAACTATCTAATTTACAAAAAAAAAATATCTATGTGTCTATTAATAGCAACATCCAGTTACCAATTGGCTGATTCTTAGCTTATATAAAATTAATTCCCTAGCATTGTTGGTCCCAAAAATATTTGATTGAATGAAAACTTTTTATTAAACAAGTGTATTTATACCATATGTTTTAAATTTGAGGTTGTAAATTTAATTAATTATATATATAGCAAATAATGTTTTAGTTATGAAATATTTTGATTATGATTTAGTGCCTCGTTGCATTACAAGTGTTGGGAGGCAACAGTAAAATATGTCTTTAATTTGTAAGATCGCATCATTTCATATCTGGAGGCGTAAGGCTCAATAATTACTCGTTTAAACTCAGCGAGTTCTACATTTATTGAGAGGTGGCGACTAAAGCCTCAATATTTTATGATCTCTTTCGAAGAGTTAATATTTAATTTGGTCTTTAAATTTGTATACGAATCTCAATTTAATTTTTAAAGTTTTAATTATCTCTATTTAGTTTTTAAATTTTATAAAAGTGCTTTATATTAATCTCTGACAATTTTTAGTTAAAAAATATTAATAGAGTATTAAAATAGACAATCAAATGCCACACTAAAACATGTAAAATGATATAGTTTTAGTTTTGACATTTAAATAAGTCAAAAATAATGTTGTATTACTTATTTTATTAAGTAAAATTTCAATAAACACTACTTGTAATATCTTTTGGTTATTTGAATATCAAAACTAAAACGACATAGAATTTAGCGTGATATTTACCTATCTATGACAGCATTCTATTAATATGTATACATTAAAAGTTATTTCAAGAATTAACATAAATCATATTCACAAAATTTAAGAATTAAATAAAGATAATTAAAATTTTAAAAATTAAATTAAAATTCGTATACAAATTTAAGGACCAAATTAAATATTATCTAGTAGGTCGAAAATTACACCATCAGGTTATAAGACATGGCGCACTAGCTTATTCTTTCGATTGATGGCGTAAGGTGGTCGGCGGGTGCTTACAAAATCTTTGAGTAGTTTAACATAGGATGTAAAACCACATGGATTTGATTTGAATGGTTATTTGGTGAGCTTTCTTCTCGAAGGTGCATTTTTTTTTGTCTTATATTAACACTTTATTTTTATTTTAAAAAATAATTATATTTTCGATTTTTAAGCAATAAAATGTATAATATTATATGATAAAATTATTAATATGATTTCATCTAATAATTTAAACTAGAATTTAATTTTAATACATCCCGTAATAATTTAACAAATTTAAAATTAGTTAAGTACGTACATACACAATTTCATGACATTACTTAGTTCTTATCATATTGTCGGCACTTACGTGTGTATTTAGTTTTAAGGTTTTATCAAACAAATGTACATGCTTTTATATTTGACTTTTTTTATTTTTTCTTTTCCGTGAAAGTTAAAATCTGCTCCAAACGTAAGTTATCTAAAAGTATCATTGGACTTACTTTTTTGCATTCAATTTATTTATTTCTTCTAGCGTGGATGAGGTAAATGTTTGTTTTTGTCTTCTTCTACCTCCACATCTCTCTATTTAGTAGAAAGAAGAGATTCTAAAATCTGACAATAAAATGTCAAGATTGAATTGGGTCCCCTCCGTCATTAACATTAATTAATCTTTTACTTTCCCCCGTCACGGTTACTTTATTAGGACTAATTATTTGGTTCATAATATGTCAAAAGAAAAAGAAAAGAAATAAATTAAAAGAGGGCAGAAAGTTTCGTGAAACATTGAAACGAGACAAGCCTGAAGGGAAAGAAGAAAGAACAAAGAAGCTCGTGTAAAACGTGTGGGACCCATTCAATGACATTTGAAAAGAAAAAGAGGAAGGACGGAATGCGTGGTTGTGTACCCATCCATTTGGATCTCTAATTTTTTTCTTAAGAGAATAAATGAATTTTTTATTTAAATAAATATTTTATTTATTAAAATAAATAATTATAAAAATTATTACAAAAATACGTCATATAATCTTATCTCGTTTATACTGACTAAATAATTATAAATGCATCTTGTTTATACCATATATTTTTTTAAATTCTATATATCTCATTTACACTTCAACAAAATAAGGCTAATAGACGTATTTTTATAATAATTTTTATAATTATTTATTTTAATAAATAAAATATTTATTTAATTTATTTAAATAAAAATTCTAAAATAAAATTATAATTTTTATTATATATTTTATAAATAAAATTATAAAATATAAAAATATTAAAAAATAAAAAATTATATTTATTCTCTCAATTAAAAATAAAAATTGAAAGAATTCATTCTCAATCCACACATACCCCATATATAGCTGCCTCATGACCTCGTGTTCCGCGAAACCTTACCAATATTATTATTATTATTATTGCTCACTAAATATTTTAGGTGGCTAATAATAAGCTAATTATCTATGACTGATGCTCAGTCTTTGTTATTTTTCTGGTTTAATAATAACCCAAAAATCATGAAAAAGGACAAAATAAAAGAGAAGAACGTCAGAAATGAGTTTATACAGTTTATAAGTCATTACTTCATCCTAATAATAATAATAACCTTCCCTTGTCCATTCCTTTCGCTCGATATTCACTAGGTTTCAAATACTGTAACATTATACAACTTTAATATATTATAGATAATTCTTAAGTTTCGGTATAATTTATTTTTAATATTTTATTCTCATTTGAGGTATTTTTGTTAAAAAAAGTAGTTCAATACAATGCAAGTAGATAGAACATTCTCATACGTGTTAACAAAATCAATAAATACTCACTTCTTTGAATTCACTCATTGGCAAAGATATGTTGTCCAGCTTTGTATTCGCTTGATGAATTGAGCATAAACAATCCCAAATGTTGGTGTGCTTACATGTTTAACATCATAAAATAACTTTTATAATATTATTTTTTAAACCATGCTAGGCGTATTATATTCAGTTATTAAATTATTACTAACATTAAAAATATATTAAAATATAAAATATATATTAAAAATAAATTAAACAACATATATATATATAACTAATTTGGTAGTTGATTTTTGGTGTGTGTATATAGTACTTTTGTTATTTTTTTTTAATTTGGATAGGGTTAGAACTAAGCCGAGTTAAGTCGAATTAGACCAAACTCAAGCTCGGCCCACGAAAATTAAGTTTGGCTCACGGCTCGACTCATTAACAATCGAGCCTATTCGTAAGCTCAAACTCGACTCAATAAAAGCTCACAAGCTGGCTCAAATAATAGGAATATAATCTATAATTTTATAACAATAAATTATAATTTATATATATTAAAAAATATTTAAAAAAATAAATTGAATATATTGTCTATCTATTAATAATAAATTTTTTATTTATGTTCTAAATCAAAAATATATATAAAAAATGACTATAAAATTTTAAACAATTAAGAACAGTAATATATATGTAAAATTATATTACTATTATATATATATATATATATATATATATATAGGCCACGTCTGTGGTGGCTCTATTTAAGGTGCCTATTGATGACTATATGTTGACTCTTCAATTGAGAGTTGACATGTGGCATTATATATTAAAGTGATTAAATGAGATATAAAAATAATTAAGTATGATATTACGACAATCTTGATATATTAACTAATGGCCGTTTGAAAATTTATTATATCTTATTAATTTTACAACCAAAATGTATTATATGTTACTTTTTTATTGTAATTAAAATTAAATCAATTTTTTTAATTAAAAAATTCTCACCTCTTTTTTATTAATTTTATAATTAAAATGTGTCACGTGACACATTCTCATTATAATTAAAATCAATTTTTTCTTTTTAAAATTAAAGAATTTTTTCTTTCTCTCTACTAATTTTATAACTAAAATGTGTCATATATTATTCCCTCATTGTAATTGAAATCAAATTTTTTCCTCCAAAATTAAAAAAAATTTTCCTTCCTTTTTCTTCTTTTTTCTATCTCTCTCATTCCTTCAACTACTCTATCTATATCATTATCAATGACTAATTACGAATTTGACAATCAAAATGTGCAACATGACATTTTTTAATTGCATTTAATTAAAATTAAAATATTAAAATTGAAATTAAAATATACCTATATTATGTATCATATATTACTATCTCATATATTACTATCTAATTTAATAACCAAATGTGTCACATGATACCCTCTTACTAAAATTGAGAAAAAATATTTTTCTCCAAAATTAATAAACCCCCTTTCTAAATTCTCTCATCTACCTCTCTCCATTTTTCTATTTCTCCCTACCATTTTCACTCTATATATAATTTATATTTAATATTAATAATTTCACAAATCAAAATATGTCATCCGATATTTTTTATTAAAATTAAAATAAATTTTCTTCCTAAAATTAACAAATTCTCACTCTTATTCTTCATTTTTATCTTTTTTTTCTATTTTTTCTCATTCTCTATTTGTTCTACTTTTTTATTTTATAAAAAATAAAATTAACAAAATAATATAATTTCAATAAAAAATATTATTATTATTATTATTATTATATACATATTTTTTAGGTTTTTATTTAATTTTAAATTTTTATTACTTATTTTTTAATTTATATTTTGATTTTGCTTATTTCAAATATTTATTACAGAAAATATTAATGTTATAATTAAAAATTAGAATCAAGATTTAATTGTTTAAAAATATTAATTTTAAGTTAATACATATTCCCTCATTGTAGAAATGCACATTTTTAGATCGTATAGAATTAACACATTAATTACAAAAAAAAATTAACACATTTATCCAATTCAATTAACACATTTACTTCAGTGTAATAAGATCATAAATACAGTCAATAAAACAACACTTCTCAAGTGTTAAACTCTCATAAAAGTTACGCACTAGCCATCATAGCTACCACATTGGAGTAACCACCACAGACAGCACCATATATATATATATATATATATATATATATATATATATATATATATATATATATATATATATATATTAAATTATTAATACACATATTTTATATGCATTTAATCTATACTTTTAATATTATATATATAATCGAGTCAGATCACGAGTTAATAAGATGAGTTTATCCAAGCTCAAGTTCAGCTCATTTAATTTGTGAGCTTAAATCCAAATTCAAACTCGGCTTACCAGCTCACGGGTTCAGCTTATCGAGCTATTGATGAGTCGAGTTCGAACTGACTCATGAGCTGGCTTGACTCACTTCTAACCCTAAATTTGGGTGTTGTCTTTCAAAAAGGAAAAAAAATGAAAAGTATTAAAAATAAAATTAAAACTACTCTTAAATACTGAAAAGGAAACAAAGGTTATTTAATTTGTAAAGTATTGAAGATGAAAAAGATTTGCCACATATACATAGTACTAATTAATTTCGCCAACTAATTCAGATATATATTATATGCCTAAGATATTTCTTTTTTTTCTTAGATTATGTAATTTTATGGAAAGAGAAATAGTTTAAAGTATCCAATGTCAAATTTTTTTGATATTTTCAATTTCAATATATACATAAAAAATCTAAACTTGTAGTATTACTTTTATTAAAACATCAATTGAGGAATGCATTTAAGTAATAACTTATCATTAATTTTTACTGTAAAAAACGAACATCATGAGTTCATTACTTTATCCACATTGAATAATTGAATGTTTGAATATCCATGGCTATATACTTGGCACTAATTGTTTGGCTCGGGGATCCTTCTGTTTTCTCCTTTGGTTTTCTTGTACGGAAGATATGAATCTCAATCATTTGTTGTGCCACTCCATTCCTCTCTTGTAGGAGAATTATTGGTTGTCCACATCTCCGAATGGTAGTTCTAAATATATTGATTACATCAGATTTTTAGATTTATATTTTTGGATAAGATGCTATCTTTAATTAAGTAGTTCTTTCACGGATTTAATTGAATACATTAAGAATAATATAGATTATAATAACATTTGAATGGTTGCATTGTATTTACATTTTTCTATTATATGAATTTTGAAATTACTATAACAAATATGTATTTTACTATCATATTTATCGTCGAATCGAATTCGACAAAAAAAAAGTCTCAATAGAGAACTATTACCATTAGATTTTTAGATCTGTCTAAAACAAACTTTTTCGATGAAAAAAGCCACCTTGAACAAAAAAATCCCAATTATTACGATCAGATTTTTAAATTCTAAATTCGGTGGTAATTGATAACCAAAAAAATTATTTTAATGTGATTTTATATAAATATGATTAGAAAAATAAAATATTTTTATTTTTAAAGTTGATATTTTTTGTTAAGTATATATTTTTTTAGGTGAATGCTACCGTACCCTCTCTAAAGTAACATGTAAGTTACCCTCTCTGGTGTGTCACATTTTAATTGGGTGTTTATTTTAACCTGAGTTACCTTCTCCACTCTTTCGTCGTCGTTGCTCCTCCCAAGCATCACCGTCTCATTGGTGTTCCGTTTTCTCTTCCCAAATCATTCTTCTAGAAAAGCTACCTTTGTCGTCGTCATTACGCCTCCCAAACATCACGGCGGCTATCTTATTTTATCTTCCCAAATCATTCTTTCTACTCCAACTCTCTCTAATTGCGTTTACTCCTCCCCATTGTACTCCTTCATCGTTGTCGTTACGCCTCCCAAGAATCACCGTCTCATTGGGTGTCTTGTTTTCTCTTCCCAAATCATTCTTCCAGAAAAGTATTCCAACTCTCTCTAATTGCGTTTACTCATCCTCATTCCTTTGTCGTCGTCGTTGTGTCTCCTAAGTATCAT
The DNA here is from genome assembly GCF_003086295.3 of Arachis hypogaea. Classification (NCBI taxonomy): domain Eukaryota; kingdom Viridiplantae; phylum Streptophyta; class Magnoliopsida; order Fabales; family Fabaceae; genus Arachis; species Arachis hypogaea. Next base: position 145,145,565 of record NC_092051.1, on the reverse strand, counting down.
CGTCTTAGGCGTTACCGTCTTCCAAGATATTATTAACTCTCATGAGATTAAAGTAACTCAGGTTAAAATAAACACCCAATTAAAATATAACATATCAGAGCCTTACATGTTACTTTAGAGAGGGTAGGGTAGCATTTACCATTTTTTTATGATTTTTCGTCAACAATCAATAATACTTTTAAAATGTAAAAAAATTAGAAATAAAATTTTAATTTTAATTTTTGTGTATATTTCTTAAATAGTTATCTAAATATTTTTATAAAATTTTAGATCAAATATATAAGCATTTTGTCAAATACAAAAATTATTTGTTATTAATAAAAGAATAATATTTTTAAATAATTTAAATTTTTTTGTCAATGCCAAAATTTAAAAATATTTTTATCACCACCAAAATAATTTAAATGTATTTTTGGTAGTTTATCCTTTAAAAAATAAATAAATAATAACAAAAACAAAGAAATTTATCTTACACATACTATATACATGTGGATCATTTTTTAGATAGTAAAAAAGGTTTGGTGTAATATTTAAACATTAAAAACTACGATATTCTACAAAATTTCAGAGACGATAAAATTTGTACGGGACGAATTGCTAGAGCAGGAATTCTTTGTTTTTTTAAATTCATCAGCAGCAATATTCGAGAACGTATTGCTTTTTAAATATTTGTAAAAGCATTAGGCAGAGGGCGTATTTTATTATTTTAATATTAAACTGACAATACACTAAAGGCGTATTGTACTTTCTTAATTAGAAAAAATATTACTAGAGTATTATAAAAAGAGGAATGGACCTGTTAGGTTGATTAGGAGTATAAGAGTGTTTTATTTTTTTAAGAGTATAAGAGTATAAAAATAGAGAGATATTAATTTGAAAATATATTATAATGGTAAAAAAAAATTTCAAATATCTGAGGGTATAAATTTTGTATGTGAAAATTCATGTGATATTGTTATTTTTTTTGCAATAATATATGAGAAATTTAAGAGTATATTTTGTCAATGTGTTAATAATCAAGTATTAAAGCGAGTCATAAATATTTTTTATACACATTATATGTTAGTATTTGATGGTTTTGTTTAGTTTGAAATAATGTATATGATCGACAATGTAAGTATGCAAGGGATGTTTTCGATCTACCAGCAAACACAGGCACAAGTTTCTGTTATCGAGTTGTATATTGAATTTTAAGAATTAATTGGAGTTGATTTATCAGAGTGTAACATCGACTGAATAGTTTATAACACTGAAAGTGAAGAGGAATTTGTGAACATTTATCATTCATGAAGTGGTCAAACGAGATTTACATGTAAATAGTCCTACTGTAAATATGATACATGATAGAGCTCAATGACATTATTTGATTCATGTAGTCGACCCGACCTAATGGGACAAAATTTTATTGTTGTTGTTATATCATATTGTTAGTCCAATTAAAAAAGTGAATAAAGATGATATAATAATTAAGCCTGACGTTATAAATATAACAAATGCATTATTGATCTAACATCTTTTTAAGAGAGTCTTCTTTCATATATGCACGCTTTGGATATAAATTCAAAATATATTTTAACTAATGCTAATTTATAGTTAATAATAAAATCATACATCTAAACATATAATATGAGTATATTCTCTAATTATATATTATAATTATTCTATTTCAGATTCAAAAATAAGAAAAACACACAACTAATCTATTAATTATATTGTTATCATTAAATAATTTATTTGTTTAATATACTGAGAAAAAGAGAAAGGTAGTTGAATGGGGAGACTGGTACTACTAGTTGAAGGAAAAATCAGAGAGCTTGATAACTTATGAGAGAGATCAGAAGAAGAGTTAGATTGACAGTAAAAATTAAAGAAGAGTCTGAATGTGTAAGAAAAATAAGGAACGTATTTATCGAAAAACAGAGTTGATTCTCCAATAATAAAATAAAAACTTCACTATATGTAAGCGTGATTTAGGAACAGCGCACAAACGTATTGAGATCATTAATTATTTTGCAACAGGCAAGAGAGATTTGACAAGTTTGGCAACGGCATCGCTCATATGATCATGTCCTTAATTTAATCTAATTTTATGGTGGACTTTGGTTTGAACTTTGAATATAATAATAAAAAGTAACAATTTACATGTAAATTAAACGTAGAACCTAACGTGTAAGAGAAGTTAGGGTTGAACTGCGAATAATAGAAACACTTTTATTGTATTTGTGAAAATTGTATGCATGAATGACAGAAGAATCACGCGTGGATTACAAAAAGCGATTGACGCCTTCGGTGGAGTGAGACAATCGCACACTACTCTCAAGTCTCAAGTCTCAATGTATTTTCCGCATGAATAATTAGGGTTTATAAATTATTTGCTTGTAAATTTATTATAGATGCGTTAATTAATATTTGAGGAAGGGATTTGTTCCTCAAACACCTAGGCCTGGATAATCTTTCTATGTGAAATTTAAATTTGAATCATAAATTGTATCCTAAATAAATGTGGTTTTGCATTTCTAATTGAAGTATTTTTAAAAAAATAAGGGTAATAATTTAATATATAAGATTCCAACATTATTTAAATCAAATTTGATTTTATATATTTTTTCATATATATGTCCACATTCAACCAAGCCAATAGATATTTAGATAACTAAAAAGACACGGATGTTTGAAGTATATTATATTATTAAGAGACCTGTTATATATACAAGTCTTTTTTATTTATAAGCTATACAAGTTGGTCCAAATAAAAAAAAAACACACACACTATTCCTTTAAAATCGAGCATCCAACGCACGCATTTATTATGTCACATTCTTCCTCTTCTTCCTCAATTAAAATGCAAACAGTCAAGATTCAAGCGACATTCCAAACAAAAGACACGTTCTAACTTCTCGCGAAGAATAGAAGAAATAAAGAAGAAAAGATACAAATCTCCATAAAAAATCACCAGAAAAAACGAAGAAACATTATTCAAGGTGTTGTTTTGCTGTTCTTCTAGATTTTTTTTCTAGATTATCGCTGTTATGTGCCTCATCCTTAACCAGAAAACATTAAAAGATTTCAAGAAGAAATATACTGTCTTCCCCATGTTTTGTGTGTATTTCTTAAATCCTTTGATGTATTTCTGTAATTCTTTGGGTGTATTTCTGTAATTGTTTGGGTGTATTTTTGTAATCCTTTCTGTAATCGTTTGGGTGTATTTTTGTAATCGTTTGAGGGTATTTCTGTAATTGTTTGGGTGTATTTCTGAAGTTTCATTATCTTCAAAACAATTTCAAAACTTGATTTCATAAACCATGAAAATCGAAAAAAAACAGAGGAAGAAGGAGATCCAACAAATTTGGCAAGAAATTCGAAAAAAGAAACGAAATTTTTTGAAAAATGGAAGTTATATATTTGCGCATTAATTGATTTGAATTGATTTAAAAGTCTGTTAAAGAGGCACGTAACATATGCAGTGCGTTTAGTGGGTTTCGTTTTCTTCATACTTATAAAACTTGTAAGCGCAAAACACTTGTATATAGAGATTAATCATATTATTAAAGATAAAAATATTATTTATACAATAAAATCAGTTATCATGTATTTATATATAAATATATATTACTTAATTTATTTTTAATGTATATTTTATATTCTAATATATATTCTATACTAATGACTGATTTTAGTACAACTAAATAGCATAATTGTATTAAAAAATAATAAAAAATTAATTTTTAATTAGTTAATTTTAGTCAATTTTAATGTTTAAATTTATAATTAAATATTTATAATTTAAGATCTAAAATTTTAAATAAAAAAATTAATTAATATTAACTAAAAAAATTAATTACCTAACATTACCTGTTATTATTTTATTTCATGACAACAAAAGCTCAAAACGTACACACTCAATAAGGGAAGAGAAAAACACCACCATGAAAGTTTAATGAACTAACCTATGCAATGAGATACACTTTCTCAGACGTATGTTGAACGATCTTTCCGAATTACATATTAAAACTTTTATTTAATTCATGAGTTACCTGAAGTACTAACAAACAAGTGTAACAATAAGAGAAGTACTAGCTAAAAGGAAGGGAAAAGAACAAGACAGAGGAAAAAGGAAGCAATTATTATCGTAGGTGTTCAAGGCAGCCATTGTAGTACGTACCATTTTTATGCACCCACTAAGTGAAAAAGTGTCACTTATTTTTTAGAAGAATGACATATATACTATTTTTATGTATTTTTTGTACGCTTTCTTTAAAGTAATTGATAGAAAATAAAAAAATTATTTTTTATACAATAAAAGAAATACAAAATAATATACATAACCTCGTCCCCCCCCCCCCCCCTTTTTTTCTACTATACTCATGAATAAGATTTGCGGCTTCATCATGACACCATGTCTTTTTATTTATTCAACCATGCATGTAGAATATTTTGTTATTAGTTTTGTTTTTTAGTTTTCTGTTTCGGTATATTTTAGTCTGAGAGACTAAAGATTAATTTATTGCAGATTGAAATTTTATTAAAAATTTGTCAATAATTAATAAATTATTACATATTTAAAATAGAATTTAATCTTTTAACATTTATTTAAATAGACTAATAAATTAACTATTAGATTAACTACCTTAATTTTGTTAGTAAGGATAGTTGCTTATTGGGCACACAGACTTAGGGGAAAAACAATTGATTACCCTTGATTCGGTTGAGAAGTTTTACTTTTTTTAGATTGTCAAAAATAGGTCGCGCAGGTTATTAACTACTTGCAGAGAATAGTTTTCACATTTTTGATTGAGAGAACCCAAAAAAAAAATCGAAAATTTTAGGTATTAATAAATATTTTTAAGATTAAAATATAAAAGTATCCCAAAAATTTAAAATACAATAAAAGCATACAAAAAATTTATAAATGACAAATAATTTTTATATGTGACAAATGAATTATATATTTAATCCAAATTTTAAAGAAACAATTAGATAAATATTTAAAAAGTGTATATAAGTATAAGAATAAAATTTGATTTTTAAACTTTTTTATTGTTTAAAAAATATTTTAATTATTTAAAAAATATAAAAAAATTATTTAACATAAAATCACTAAATTTTAACAATAAAAATATACTTGGCTTAAATATTTTGATGACATATTTTAGATTTACTTTTCAAAACATTCGATAGTTTATTTGGCTAATTATTTTTTTATGAAAGTAAAACAAGTGATATGCTCCAATACTATAATTTTTGGTATTTTTTAATTTAAAAAAATAAAAATCAAATCAAATTTTCGTTTTGAAATAAAAATTGAAAAATCTAATTTTTGTATCTTTTAAAAATTAAAAGATTAGACATTAAAAAAAAAATCAAAAGATGTCATTTTTTATATTCCAAATCAAACAATATCATATTTGAAATTAACATTTTAATAACTCATAATTTAAGAAAAAAAACATTTATCAACCTAATATCAAAAAAATGAAAAGTGCTAGTTTATTTACCTGTTTAATAACCTTAAATAGATATTTTTAACGTTTTTAAAATTGATTTTTGTTTGTGGAAAAATGATGGTGGTCCCCTAGGTTCCAGTTGGACCCAGTTCGTGAGCTATATTCCAACAGTTCAACGCGTGCTTGCGGTGGTCCCGTGCCTCTCCTTCGTTTCCGAACCAATGTGGTCCAAACTCCAAAGCACCGTATCTCGCCACGTGTCAAGGATCTGTTTAGCCGCGAGTAAGCGGAGAAGGTAGCGACGCAACCACACTCGAGAGTCCATGGTCCCCTTCTAATAGTTGTATTGACTATTCATCGGTAATTAAAGTCGTCATAAAAGTGAAATCAAAGAGAAAATGTATTTATATTGAAAAAATTTATTTGCCCATCTAATTAAATGTGACATTCATTTATTATATTTTTCTATTTCTAAAATTTTTTATCACTTCTTTATTTTTTTTAGCCATATGATCATCTCTTTTCCCTTGTCGCTTTAATTTAGTCAAATTTATTAATTTATTTACACTATATTTGAATACAAAACGAAGAATAAAAAAATAAAAAAATTAAAAACAATTGTATATTATTTAGATGAAAAATAAATAAATAAAAAAATAAGTAAAATTTTTTTTATTTGGATAGAAAAAAAATAAGAAAAAAATTATAACAGAAAAAATTACATTAATACTCTTATTTATATTATATATAAATTATAATATATTAATAAAACACGGAGAATTTTCGATTTGACACTTTAGTCTTCAACTAAAATTAATTATTCGATTAGTCCTTAACAATTAATTCCATCAGTCACTTTGGTCTTCGACTCTGTCAACTCTAATGGAAGACAAAATAGTTCCTGAGAACTCTAACAGGGGACAAAATGATCCCTGACAACTTTAATAGGGGACAAGATGATCCCTAACCCCTTTATTCGAAAACAACATTGTTCTTCCCCAATTTTCATCGTATTTCGTATAACCCTAACATTCGTACTCTCATTCTTCACATTCACAGTCTTCTTTTCCATATTTTCCTTCCTCCTTTTCAGCTCCAAGATCAAGTTATGGTGTAACTGCTATACGTGTTGCACCTACCTCAACATGTCATGGATTACATTCTGTGACTGGTACACCCACATCCTCTGCACTTTACCCACCAGAAGCGTCCACTTCCACGTCCTCGATAACAGCATCACCTCCAACCCCGACAACGTCCACCATATTCTCAAGACAAGTTCTACAACTACTCCAACGGCACGCCTTTCTCCACTCTCTAGCAAGCAATATAGATCGTTGAACATTAGAACATCATGAGAAAATTATCCTTCGACATCATATGCAAATTCTTATTTGAAATAAACTCTAAGTGCTTCATTCATTCTTTTTCGGAGTCCAAGTTGGTAGACAGTTTCGACCTCGCATCCAAGCTACCAGTACAACGAGCAATGTTGTCGTTGCCGCTCATATGAAAACTGAAGCGACTACCAAACATTGGTTCGGAGAATAAGTTGAAGGAAACGATTGGAGTGGTAGACAATGTGATCGTGGAGATGATAGGACAGAGGAGGAGGGAGATGGCAATGACAACGACGGGTCTTAACAAATCAGACTTGCTGTCTAGATTCATAGGATCCATCGAAAACGACAAGTACTTGAGAGACATAGTCATTAGTTTTCTGGGTATGAATTAATTGAGAACAAGTTGAAAATTTTTTTTCTTGTGAACATTGAAGTTACAGAGTGTGCATTGTGTAGCTTGAAGTTACAATGTTAGACTATTATTAGTATTATGTGAGATATGATGGAAATTGGGAGAGAACAGCGTCGTTTCCGAACAGAGGAGGCCATAGACTATTTTATCCCCTATTAGAGTTGTCAGGGGCTATTTTGTTCTCCGTTAAAGTTGACGGTAGCAAAGGACCTAAGTAACTGAATGAGTTAATTGTTAGGGACCAATTGAATAATTAATTTTAGTTGGAGACTAAAGTGTTTAATCCAAAATTCTTTGAAGACCAAAATGAGTAAATACTCAAATTGTTAATCTTACCCTTATTTACAATTTCTCCTTAGTTTTCTTTGTACCTATGGAGTAAAAAGTTGGACATAGGTCCCACGTCTTTTTTTTTTCTTTTCACCTAATTTCTCTTATAGTCTTCTCATCCAATTAAAGAAAAATTAAGTTTTTTATTCATTTTCTTTCTCTACATTTTCTTTTCTTTTAACTTCTTTTGATTTAAATACAGTGTTAGCAACTTTCATCTATCAATTTCACATAAAATTAATTACATCTTAATTCTACTTATTGTTTAAATATAATAATTAAACTTTTTGTAAAGAAATTTTTACAATTTTTTAAGTTACCACAATTTTTAAATTTGTAGTGACTATAAAGTTGGGATGTATAAGATCATATACGATACATAACATTGAGTGCCATTTATATTTGCTAGATAGAGTAAAGTATCATTTTTGTCTCCAACGTTTAGGATAAGTCCTAAAGTTGTCCCTAATGTTTAAATCGTCCTATTTATGTTCCTAACATTTAAAAATGAATTCAATGTTATTTTTCCGTTATCTACATTGACGGAACACTAACAAAATTGCCTATGTGAACGTTATTGTCCACTGTGGCAAACCATGTCCAATGACCATTAGTAAATTTTGAATAAAAATAAATAAATAAAAAGAAATTTTAATTAAAATAGCTTTGAAAATCCTAATTTTCAAAATGTCCTCTTATAATTATATCTTTGAGTAAAGTATTGTTTTTGTCCTTAACGTTTGGGGTAAGTCCTAAAGTTGTCCCTAACATTTAAATCGCCCTATTTATATCCCAAACGTTTAAAAATTGATTCAATGTTATTCTCCCGTTATCTACACTGACGGAACACTAACAACACTGCCTAGGTAGACGTTATTGTCCACTGTGGCAAACCATGCATTGATGACCGTCAGTAATTTTGAATAAAAATAAATAAATAAAAAAATTAATTAAAATAGCTTTGAAAACTCTAATTTGCAAAATGTCCTCTTATAATTTTATCACTGTCATCAAAATCAAGACTTCCAATACTGTGGTCTGATGCATAACCAACAATGGAATCAAACTCCATGAACTTTCATTCTCCTTGATTCATAGTCGTCATCATCAGAGGTCTCACTCACCTTTTCGTCTTCTTCTTCTTCAGCAGCATCAGTACATTTCACTTCCTCACATGGTCCATCACTTATGGACTCAACCTCTTCTATTTTAGTTGGTCCAACAGTTGTATGCTTAGGCCCAGCCAAGTCCAACATCATGACCTTTATACACAACAATTGGACCAAGTCCAACTTCATCACCTATTTTTGCAGGACCAATAATTTGACCCAGTTGTACACCTTCTGCATCTTCTTCCACTTTACTTGTCTTGTGAGCAACATAAAGTTCAACCATATTATCTTTCACCCCCAATTCTTATCATATCTATTGCATTCTTGTCATTTTTCAGCATCGTTAATCCTTCTTCTGTCCCAACATTCATAGATTTATACCACATGGCATCGACATTCTTCTTTAAATAGTCCTATCTACTCACTATTTCATATACCTCAATCAAACTCTATTCATCCTCATCACAATAGTCTACAATGGACGTCTCCCCACCCAAATATCTAAGATCCCCTGCTTCAAGCCGAAACTTACCTTGATGATAAATTTTTACACTAAAATGGCTCATCTCTTCCGCTACTTTTCCTATTACAAGTTTTAAATATCATAAACAAAGGTAATCAATGTTTAAGGTAGAAAGTGTAAATAAAATATTCTACTACCATCAAGAACTCCAAATCCTAACAATGACAACATTGCAATTACGAAAATCTTATGCATTAACAGATTTACTTGTATGAACTATTCACTTGAAACGAAAATCAAACAAAGATTGTACATACCTTTTCACTCTGTGCCATTTCAAAAGTTGTGAAGACCAAAACGAAGCAATCCTCTCATTCGCAGAGAAAATCGAAATCCAAACTACCTTTAATCCATTGTCTTTCACTGTGATCAAGCTCAAAAAAGAGACTAGAAAAAAGTGGTAAGGTTCAGAGAATGTGGAAGATGAAGTGTTATATTTTTCTTTCTCTCATCTGAATGAGAGTGTTTCGTATGCTAAAAGAAACAATAATAGACATGAAGGAACATATGTGTCAATACACACATTTGTGGTTAGCAACGTTTATTGTCCACGTAAGTAGTTTTGTTAGTGTTTCGTTATTAGTGTAGATAACGGGAAGATAATATTGAATTAAGTTTTAAACGTTGGAGGATATAAATAGAACGATTTAAAAATTATAAACAATTTTAGGACTTATCCTAAATATTGGGGACAAAAATAATATTTTATTCTTATTAGATATTACTCACAGTATATTATTTATTTATTTTTTTACAATAAAGAGAAATATAATGAGAATTTAAGAGTGTGACTATTATTTATATTAGTACATAACCAAATAATGTTGATGTTGATAATACATATATTGAAAAATTAAGACTTATTAGAGAAGGTTAAATATAATGCTTTTTAGTGGGAATGAGAAAAACCAAATAAATACTTAATTTGCACTAACGAGTCTTGTCTGAATTATATTAAGTTTTAAACCCGGAAGCTGCAAATATATAAAATACAAATTTAAAGTACTTTTTATTTCTAAAGTTTTAGGTCAAAATTAAAATTGTCTCCAACTTTTTTTTTATTAAAATCATCATCAACATTACAAAATGTTATAAAATTATTTTTTTGTCTATATATAATATTTTTTGGATAATTTTATCCTTAAATAAAAAAAATTCTTCCCCTCACCACTAACTCTCAACCCTCTTTATCATTATCACTGAGCCTATTTCTCTTTCTCTTTTTCTTCCAGATTCCTACTCTCCCTCGTCACTAACTCATAACCCCATTCATCATCATCACTGAACCTCTTTCTCTTTCTCTTTGTCCCAAACTCCTACTCTCCCTCACCACTAACCCCACTCATCTTCTCATCACCATCACTATTATCACAAAAACAAAGATTGAATCACACACAAATTAAAGAATTACAAAATAAAGAGACTTCATCCAGTAGAAGCTTCTTTAAGAGCTTGAATCGTAGGCAGTTATTATTGCTGTCAGAGAAGGAGCCTCAACAAATGATGGCGGTGCTGCGAACGATGCAGTGGAGGAAGATGTCGCCGATCCGATCTTCATTTTGTCCAAAGATGTGGTAATCGTCGAAGAGAGTTCCACGGCAAAATTGAATGACGAATTGGAAGCGCTTCTTGAGAAAAAGGTTACGGAATTGAGAAATGAGGGAATGACGGGGAGTTTGTACTAAGTACTAACTTGCTTACGAGATATTTAAACATTCTAAACTCTCTTGTTTAACAAAAAAATTTAAAATATTATATTACTAACACATTGTTACAAAATAACTCAAGTGATTTTTTAAATTTATTTTCATAATTTGTTACAAGTATTTGTACTCACCAAAATGGATGCCTTTAAAAAGTGTTTTATGTCCAAAAACTTTAGTAGAAAGAGTAATAAGTGTCTTATTAATACCTTTCTAAAGAACTCTTTCAATGAATATATAAATATACTTGCAGTGGATCAAAAAATTACTTAGACATATAACAAAATCAGAACCTGAATATCAAATAGTCTTTAACTTTATTTTCTAACTTTATATATGTGAACATGTAATGCTTTGTTATAACAATACTTGTTTGGAACTATTTAGTAATTCATTCTTAACTTATTTAAATTTTTGCCAAAGATACTAATAAAGTACACAATAACTGTAAGTATACAAATTCGTTATCGATCAGACTACTGTTAAAGCATAATAAAACTTATGTATTTTTGAACTTTATAACTTTCTTGAGGCACCTAGAAACTATACTTGTCTTCTTTAGGATTGAATATATAACCTTATTTACAATTTTGCATGACACTAAAATACAAAAATAATAAAAATATATTTACTCCCACTGAATTGATATACAACCATCAATTATTTTTATTTCAAAAAATCATATGAGATAGTAATTTGATGAATTATAAAATACTACTATAGAAAATTTTGTTAAGTCTTTTGGAATCTCATATTTTATGATCATAAGACTTCTGCAATTTAAACAATCTCACTTCTCAAAGTTCAGTTTTACCATTTGAGACTTTATCCATAAAGAATAGCTTATTCAATCTTTAATACAAAATTTAGATACATACATCGATAAACTTAACTTTAAAACAAAACCATATGTTTACCTAAGTTACACATCATATGAATAAAATTCATATGACAGTGGATTCTATCACAAATACCTAGCATAACATTAATATTTAGTCTTTGGATATAAATATTAATTTGTAAGCGACATTTTTAATACAGTAATCAAACATTGAAAATAAATCATGTCAAACAATATGTCTATCTTTTGACAAATTTACTGTTCATATGGAATCAAATAAGCATCGCATATTTATTACCACAATTGCACAAATAATTTGGCCAAGTACATAATTTTTTTAGCTGATCTATACCTACATAAATTACGTACACATAAATTTATTTATTTCGGCTTACTAAATATTTTCAAAAAATATTTCTTTCAAACAATAAGCCTATATTTGGATCAACTCGTTGTTCAAATAAAAACATGAGAATTATATTTATTTCTTACCACATATATTTTTTATCAATTAACCAAACACTAACCTTTTTTTGGGCTGATTAGTTGTTGTATAATTAAGTAGAAAATAAACATAAGGTTCAATGTTTATTATTTGTCCAAACAAATAATTTTTTTTCGGATCGATTATCGTTCACATAAATAATAAACATTGATTTATTCTTAACTAGCTACCCAAATATATAAATATCAATGATATGTATATGTAACTTTGTCAAATATAGACATTCTTTTTGGCCAATTAATATTTGCATAAATTATATATCACCATATTTTTAATATTCTAAAATAAATCAATTTTCACAAAAGAAGATACTTTGACAGCATAATATTCAATCAATTTATTCTAGAACTAAAATTTTATAAAATAGATGGTATTATATTGTTATTAATTTTCTTATGTAACAAAATTAAATACTTATATAGCATAAAATTAATAAAACAATTGGTTACAATATATAACAATCACATAATATTGTGCAACATCCTTAGTTATACATATATTTGCATACAAAAATTGTTAATTTCTTTGTTTAATCCAAAATTGAATACATGACAAAAAGATTCAAATACTAAAGAAGATACAAAAATTTTTAATGACTGAACTATGGATGGTTCATGGTTCTGATACCACTTGTTGAAAATTATAAGTTTTTCTTAATCCCAATACTACGTTCATGTTAAATCTTTAAGAAAAAGATATTTGAGAATTGTGAGTATAACTAAAAGAGTTTGGTTTTTTGATCTTCTTCAACCAAAGATTTTTGTATTTTTGATAGAGTTGAATCACAACGTTTTTTATAGAAAAAAAATATGAAGGTGGCTTTAGTGTGTTGAAGATCAAAACTCTAAAGTCATTATTTATATTTGAGTGTAGTACCTATTAAACCTTAAAATCTAAATAAAATCGTATATATATTTTTATTCTCATTTAATTCTAAATCAAAAGTAATGATTTATTCCATTAACATTTATAACAATAAATGAGATTAACTATACAATATACACTGATATAAATCAACTTTAAATTTATTATTAAGAATTCGACACGTATACTTCTAACATTTTTATTTAGACTAAAATTAAATTATATATGACATATTTAGAAAATCGATAATATTCAGGAGATAAAAAAATAAAAAATTTATCTTATTTAACATTCAGTAATTATTATAATAATTAATAAATATTAAATAAGATAAATTTGGACTATTTTTTATTAATTTTTTTTGTTAATAAATATTTTCGATAGAATTTTTGTTGCAATCATATAACAGCTAGAAGGTAACTACCCATTTAGAATGCTTTGCAAATGGTGAAGATATCCGCATGCATGATGCATGTGTCACATTTGCTTCTGGATATTTCTTAGAGACTAGAGAGAGCACTAAGCTGTTGATTAATGGTTTCAAGTTTCAACTTTCAACGACAGCATGGTTGTGTGAAACAACACATTCTTGACGCATCGGTCCATATTATTTGGACACAATCCAAGTGGACCTATGTTTGTGGATCCACAAATATTCCTAACCCCTTGCTCATGCAAATTCTACAGAATAAATTATAACTGACAAAATGAGCTCTCATTTATGTTAGCGCAATATAACTATATATATATATGTATATACATATTTTTAGCGGTATATAAAAATGAAATAACAATTAAAGAAAAATTTAAAGGGTATATATAATTTGAGACCTTAGCTTGCATTTTCATTAATGAAGGCAACTACTTGCTCCAATGTTATATTCCCATTAATTAAATGCATGCTTAATAAATATCATTTTGCCCAATGTATAATATGTCCTAACATATATATTTCTTCGTATTCATGATGATCTCTAGTTAGAGAGGTCCAAGGCTAGGGGCACTATTGTCTTTTACATACATATGGGAATGTGTACCAGCTAGAGAAAGCATATGAGTGTGTGACATTTGTAAAGTCGGTTAAGGTTGCCTTCTCTAATCTCTAGTGTGATCATTGTGGCCGGTGAAGGGAGACCATGTTTATTTAGTGATCTCAATTATTTGTGTTGCCATAGTGGCAGTGGCTCTGTACGGGCTACTTCATCATAGCATATATGTCCATGCACCCCCCAGATTATTCCGATTCATTGCTTGGACTCTTGTGCTACCTACATTATGGCAATAAATAAAAAATACACAAAACTATTCAAATAATATCAAAAAATTTAAGAATTGGAAATGGTTGTCAAAGTGACATAGATTCCTATTGAATATGAAAAATGTAAGAATTAATAAATTAATCAACATTATTGAGATATATGTGATACTAATTCGTAGGAGGGAAGATACTTTCTGTTGGATATTTCATCCTTAAAAATATATTTATCAGCTACTTTTTTTTTGAGGTATTAAAAAAGGACACTAAAAAATAATTAATAATTAGTCACTATAATTAATGATTAGTATAAAATACATATTAAAAATAAATTAAATTATACATATATTTATACATAAATATATTAATAATTGATTTTAGTGATTATTTTATTGTATAAATAATATTTTGAAGAAATAATAAATCCTATTTTTAAAGAAATATTAAAATTATGAAAAAGGCATTGCCTCTTCTAGAGTAGAAATAGATCATTGTATGACTTGTTCATATCAAAAGATTGAATATCAAAGATTCTGTAAATTTAATAGTTTAAATTCAATTGAGGTAATATGTCTTTTCTGTTACTCTAAAATTTAAACTGTAAATCTTATATTTTTCTCATGTAAAAAGTCATGATGGAAAATTGTTATATATATATATATATATATATATAACCCTTTGTCAGATTATTGTGTTCTTATTTTATTTTCTATAATGGATTAAGATATGAATTTCTCAAAAAAATCAATTCTTTTAAAAATATATATCTATATATCACACCATGGATAATATTTAATGAGTGGAAAGATGTAAAGTTATTGAGGCTAGAGAAAAAACTATGAATTGCTCAATACTTATAAATTAAGAAACAGAGTAGTCTTTGAATGGTATAAATCAATTGGTTTCTTGAAAAATTGTGCCGGAAATTAAGTCAGGCATGGATTGGCCAATAAATTACTGCATGTACAAAGTAGAGTTTAAACTCTCAACATTTATTTAAGTGGACAAGTGAACTGATCACTCGACTAACCCAAGTTGGTTAAACTGAATTGATCTTGAAAGGGGTATAAACCGAATTGATCTCCTTAGTTATAGTTTTTTCTCTTGGGCTTAATGCCCCATATTAATTATACCAAACAAAAAAATACTTTCTTTTTATAGATAATATGCTGATATAGAATTTTGATCTATGTTGAGTTTGGTTAAGAGTTAAGACATCAATATGGAAGAAAGAGAAAATAGAGAAATAGAATACGATGTAACAAAAATTTTTCGAATTACTATTCACTGCTAATGATAATTTCAAATAGAGGGATATGGTATCGCAAAATAGGAACCGATTAAATTAAAAAGACCAAACTCTACTTGTAATGAGATAGAAATATTGTCTTATTATGTGTATTTTACTGAAATAATTATAATTATTTTGTCCTAATTTTAGTGTCTATTATAAGACTTGGTATTTTTCTCCTTTTTGTTTTGAGCTTGAAACTCAAATTGGAATAATTTGATGCTTTTATGCATTGATTTGTACTTTTGTTGGGTTGTTTTTATGTACCTATTTGGGTTAATGTTTTGTACCTTTGTGGGTTAATTTATTTGTGCCCCCATTTTTTAAATATAGTGTAATTAGGTATTCTTTAAAAATTGTCTATTATTCAATTTTAAAAAAAATTAAAAATAAATATTTTTTTTATAAAATAAATATTTAAATTAATTAAATAATATTATTTAAATTAAAAGGTTGATTAAAGGCTAAAAATTTAAAGAACAAATAATATTTCTCTTTTTTTTTAAATGTTTTGTATTTATTGTGCAGCAGTAATTGTGATATTGTAATTCTTCTGTAATTAGAAGACTGACTAATCATCAAATTTAATTGGTGGTGGTATAGATCCTTTTTTTTATCACTTATATGTTCTAATCTTTTTTGTACGACATCTCCTAATTCGATAAGTTAAGGATTAATTTGTCGTGAATTTGAGTTTCATTTAAGAGGTTGTCATTAGCCAATAGATTGTTACATACACAAGATAATATTCGAATCATCGACACTTATTTAAACAAACGAATAAACTGACTACTCAACCAACTTAAATTGATTTACGTGTTCTACTTTAATTCATTAATTTCATAAAATTCTCAAATATGTTTTTGAGTTTTGTCACGCTAATAAGAAGATAAAATAAATTTTCAGATGTTTAAATATTATTTTCCTATAAATTTTTACATTTTCTCCTTGTAGTATTAGTTTTATTTTCTTTAGTTAATCTTAAATTTAAGACTTGTGATGTTGCTTGTAATTTAAATTATCTGTATTGAACAAGGTTTTGAAAATTGGTTCGAATTAGCTAATCGAATCAATAGAAAAAATAGTTTAAATAGATGTCAAAATTAGAAATTTCAAAAACTATCATTTGACCGTCGAACTGACTAACAACCCAGTTGATTTTCTGAATTTTTCCAAAGATTGAGGAACTCTAACCATTATGCAATCCTAACTCTCCTAAACGACAATGCAAATGCGCAGCACTACCATCAGGCCATCACTCTCGACCTCGAGCTTCTCCTTCCTCTCATCGTCACCGAGCTCCTCTCTCACTTTCGTCCAGCCACCAGCAAGCTACCGCCGCCATCGCAACTTAGAGCTTCGAAGCCACCATCGCAACATCATTCCCCTCCATTGTGCAGCCACCGTTTGAGCTTCGAAATTACAGTTGTTGGCCTCGTCTCCTGCTTCCGTCACACAGCCATTGTCCCGCCATCGTCAGCTCTGTTCCACCGCGTCAGCCCTTCGGTTGTGCCCTGTCCAGCTCCCTCTTCCTGTTCTATTAGGCTGCGTTTGTTTATGAGAATAGGACAAGACAAGACACTGAGAACGAGACATAAAGGACAGAGACACAAAATTTTGCGTTCTTGTATCCTATTTGGTGATAAACTATAATAAATTATAAAAATCTAATTTATTTATTTTTTTATTCAAAAAATTTGAGACGAAAAATATAATAATAAAAAATTAACAAGAATAATAAAAGAAAAAATGAAAAATAAGTTGTGCACTTTATTAGTGTCTTCGTACCCTTCTTATCAGGATGGATATAAAATACACTAATTCAGTGTTCCTAGACACATTATTTCTATTCATGTTTTTTCTGTCAAATACGATTTTATGTTTCTGTATCTCTCAGTATTCTGTCTCTGTAAACAAATGCAATCTTAATATTCAGAACATGCTCCAATTTAATTATTCAGTTACTGTTTTAATGATTAGTATGTTATTTCAATTCTTATTTTGTTAGTTTTTTGTATTTTAAAGTTTTAATTGTTGTTATATTTTGATTTTCCCTATTCTTGATTTGTTAAATTATTCCAGTTCTTATTTTGTATTGGTTTTCTGTATTTCAAAGTTTTAATTATTGTTGTATTTTAATTTTCCTTATTCTTGACTTATTAAATTATTCATCTTGTTATCTTGATTTGATAAATTGTTCATGCTGTTGATCTTAATACGATAAGTTGTTCAGCTGAAATATTGTGCTTGTTTAGTAATAAGTGTGTATTTGAGCATAATAGGGTGCTGCTAATTTTGAAAAACAAAAATTAACTAGTTGCCTTACATCTTTATCTTTTTGGAGTAATAAAAAATCTTTCCTCCCAAAATAAGCTTATAATTTGTCATATTATTGAGTAATTAAAAATAAACTATTTGAAAATTTAACATTTAATGGCCCCCTAATTTGATACTGACACATCTATGGTAATGCCAATGTGTATTATTGAAGAACTATATATGATTTAAGGAAAACATGGAATCGGCATATAAAATTGTTTCGGGCATCTTCCAAGACTTTTTGAAGTAGATGACTATTGGTAGAGTTTGTTTGGTGAGTTTCTAAAAAAATTTTTTTTTTTAGTTATTTTTTTAAATTTTTATAAAAAATAAAAATAACTTTTTATTTAAATATTTTATATAAAAAAATATTTTTATTTATCAATTATGTTTGAGTATAATAATATAAAAGTATTTTTTATTTATTTATTATATAAAAAATATTTTTTTAAGAGAAAAAAATCTTTTAAAAAAAAGATATAAATTATAGCTTCTAAAAAAATATGTGTTTTTTTTTAATATTTTTATTTTTACTACTAAAAATTTACCAAAACACACTAAAAAATAAAAAAAGATATTTTTTTATTAAAATAATAATGCTCACACAAACACATATTCAACATTCCGGCAAGGCCATAGACAAGAACACTACTTCTACCACCGTGGTTGTTGAGAAATCATGGTGGAAATTTGCTTCGGATGAAAAATGCTGGAAAATTTTGCAAAGGTACCAAAAATAGTAATCGTGGACATATCATATATGCATAGGAAACATTTCTAAAGGCAACAATCGACTCCACAATAGATTCATCTGGCTGAAGGGAAAGCGCAACTGCCTTCACAATCAAATTACTCTTCTCATTCTTAACATTCAGTTATTTGTTAACTTTTTTTTTTATCATAAATTATTCACTTGTTGATCTTAATTTATTATTTTTGTCATGGATTATGTAAATTAAATTTTGTATGTGATTGAATGGCTTGTAATTAAATGGTTTGATCATTGATGATTTCGTATTTTATGTTTAGTTATTTTGTTATTTGATTTTTAAATTTGTATTTTGATAAAATTATAACATTATAATTGATGTACTATTTTTAATTTAAAATTTATATTAAATTATAATTATATTATTTATATTTTATTTATTATTTTATTATAAAATAATTATTTTAGTTGAATTATGATTAAATTAATTAAACTAATAAAATTGTAATCTAATAATTAAAATAATTTAATAATCGGTTCGATTTTTAAAACAAAAATTTATAAAATATTTACGGGAATAAAATTTATTCTACGAATAAATAAAAAATAGGATGAAATTATAAGTATTTATGACTCATTAAATTTCTGCTAATATAAAATTACTAAACTATCGAATATATATATATATATATATATATATATATATATATATATATAAATCTGTTTGTTTAATAATTATATTCATATTTTTAATTAGAATTCCTCTTCTTTCTATATTTTCACTCGTCAGTTTTCATTCTCTCTCTCTTATATACATATAGAGATATTTTTTCTGTTTTTTAAGTCCATCACTTGGTCTTGCTCTCAGGAATTATATTATGTTATTATATTAAAAAATATTTTATTCTTTTTTTAAATTATTATTTTTTATAATAAATATATTATAAATTATATTAAATTATGTTAAATTATTTTAGATTGTGTTAGATTGATTTATTTTATAATTATTATATTTTTTCGTTATTTTTTATTTTTTAAAAAATATCCATGAATAAATTCTGCCTTTTTTTATAGAGATAATTAAATGAATATCCATAATAAAGATGAAAAACAAGACAGAATACGATATTCATTGTCATGTCTAATTTTTTTTCTATATAT
Organism: Arachis hypogaea; assembly: GCF_003086295.3. NCBI lineage: Eukaryota > Viridiplantae > Streptophyta > Magnoliopsida > Fabales > Fabaceae > Arachis > Arachis hypogaea. The sequence goes on along the minus strand of NC_092051.1, from coordinate 145,125,753 downwards.
ATAATAATAAGACTATGGTTTACGTACGGTAACAAAATAATTTATAAAATTTAAAAATTAATTATTTATGTTATCAGTAATACAAAATGAAATATGTTTATTATTTTTATTGTTGAGGATAAGTACACAAAAATAAAGTAGAAAAGTTTTGTATTAATTACACGGCAGTGAAGGTTGGAAGGCAAAAGAAAGGAAAGGAAAATCACAGTAGCAGGGTGAGTAGCAGAAGAAAATTAACGAGTCCGAGAAAAGCACTGTGACAAAGACAAAAGGGCAGTACCTCATCCATTTGTCTCTCCGGTGTCCTTATTCCAACCATTAAATATAAACGTTTATAGTAACCCTCACCAATTACATACACACACCATCATCATCATTTTCCTCTCTCTTTCTCTCTTTTCTCTCTCTCTCTCTATGGCTTACCACAACCACAACCCTCTCTCTGTCTCTGACTCACACGACGACCTTCCTCTTCACCATTTCACCCACCAATCCAACACCTTCCCTTCCTCTCCTCCCCACCCTAACTCCAAACCTAACTCCGATCCTCTCCAAACCACCGCTCCCAGCTGGCTCAACAACGCACTCCTCCGAACCAACTTCACCGACACCACCAACACCACCGCCACTTCCAACGCTAATAACACCAACGCCAACTCCAATTTCCTCAATCTCCACACGGCCTCCGACTCCGCCGCATCCCAGCCATCTCCGTGGCTCGACGCTACCGGTGTCAACTTCGAACCGGTCGATTTGAAGACCGGAATTGCCAACGCCAAGGGGGACGTGGCAGCCGCCGTGGTCGGAGATGGTGGCGGAGGTGACGGCGGAGGAGGAGGGATGGTGAATTGGCAGGTTGGAAGATGGAAGGCGGAGATACTGGCGCACCCTCTGTACGAACAGCTGCTGTCGGCACACGTGGCGTGCCTGAGGATCGCCACGCCGGTGGACCAGCTGCCTAGGATCGACGCACAGCTGGCACAGTCACAGAATGTAGTCTCCAAGTACTCTGCCTTCGGCCATGGCGTTGGAGATGACAAAGAACTCGACCAGTTCATGGTAACTCTCCCTCTCACTGTTTCGAAGAGTACGGTAACTATGGACTCTGAACTTTCCAGAACATTTTCTTTTCCTTCTAAAATTTTGGAAAGCAAATTACGTGGTGAAGCTTTTTTTTTTTTCCCCTCCCTCTAAAGCTGTGTCCAGGCAAACACGCCCTTAACCGAAGTGCTCTCTTCTCTTCTCTTTCTAACTCACGTAATAACCGTATTTGTTTGTTTAGACTTTATGATACCGAATCTTATTTTTCTTAAATGCTTGTACAGTAAAACAGACTTCCAGTTTTTGCAGTTATTTGATTGGTTTATTAATTCGTACGGAATTCTTCCTTTTTTTCGGATTTAATTGAGTTTATCGCGTTCAAATTAGTGACTTCATGGTTTTAATAATTATGATTGTTACTATTACTGTTTTGGCTTTGATTATGGGATTGGACGATGAAAGATATTTCAGATTGCAGCTGAAATGAATTACTTGCTACGATTTTAGGGCTTTTGGGGATTAAATTAGGGATTTGATCCAGAGGTTTTGTTTAGCCGAACAGAGGAAATGAAGAGAAATGAAGTTTGCTGGTTTCTAGGATGTAAAACTGACGGGTTATGGAAGCAAGTGGATCAAATTTGACTTTTAGAGATGATTTTTTAGTTTTGTTCGACGCCGAATTCAGCAATTGAATGAATACATGCAGTTTTGATGATTTTACAAGCTGCTTTGATCGGCACAAAATTCATCTTTGAAGTGTGTTGCACTGCTGCAATATGTTTGATTCTTGATTTATTCTATGACGACAATGATAGTTTGCTTCTTTCTTGGTTTATTCTTACCGGGTGGGTGTTTTTTCGTGCTTCTTGTTGCAGTCGCACTACGTTTTGCTTCTTTGCTCCTTCAAAGAACAATTGCAGCAGCATGTCCGCGTCCACGCAATGGAAGCAGTAATGGCTTGTTGGGAGATCGAGCAATCCTTACAAAGTTTAACAGGTGCCAAAATCTGTCTCAGAATACAAGTTAAATGTCTCTGGAAAAAGCTAAATTTTACTTACAAGAATGAAACCAAGTTATATTTGTAAGACAGTTATTTCTCTCTAAGACAGTTATGGGTTTGGATTTCTTAAATCCACATGCATTACAGGTATGTAACAGATAAATGATATTTTCAAGTGTTTGAACTTCGTCAAAAGTGTTAAACAATTCATAGTTCATTGGCCAGTTGTCCAAATTCTTAGCATGTTCTTCGATCTTTTGATTTAATTAGCCAAAAGACTTCATTTCCAGAAAACAAGAAAATAAACAGCAAAAGTAAATGTTTTTTATGAGTACTAAACTGATAATTGTTCTCACTTGCTGTATGAGAACAGGAGTTTCACCCGGAGAAGGTACAGGGGCTACAATGTCCGACGACGAAGATGATCAAGTTGATAGTGAGGCCAATCTGTTTGACGGTAGTTTGGATGGAACAGATAGCATGGGGTTTGGCCCTCTTATTCCGACAGAGAACGAGAGGTCTCTCATGGAGCGTGTAAGACAAGAATTAAAGCATGAATTGAAAAATGTAAGGGAATGATTTTTGCTTTTTAATGTACCTTAATTTTAAATATCTTCTCATATGGTTAAAATCCTTCTATTCTTTTTAGTATAATTTTTTGGATTTTGTTATGTAGGGTTATAAGGAGAAAATTGTTGACATAAGAGAAGAAATTTTGCGCAAGAGACGGGCAGGAAAACTTCCCGGCGACACGACCTCTGTCCTTAAAGCTTGGTGGCAATCCCATTCCAAATGGCCTTACCCAACAGTAAGTTTTGATAAATGAGAACTTTATAATTCTATTACATCTTTTTCTAGGGGAAACTCTTAAATATATTGATATGTTTTTTTTTACCCCACCTTCACATTGGATATTCTATAAAGATCGCTGAACATTTATGTGATTTCTTCAGGAGGAAGATAAGGCAAGGCTGGTGCAGGAAACTGGTCTGCAATTAAAGCAGATTAATAATTGGTTTATCAATCAGAGGAAGAGGAATTGGCACAGCAATCCTTCTTCTTCTACTGTCTTGAAGAGCAAGCGCAAAAGGTATTTTCTTAATTAAAGTACTTCCTTTTTATTTTATGGTAAATTACACTAACCTCTCCTGAAATTAAGCGAAATTACATATAGCATCCTTATGTTTGTAAAAATACACGCCAAATCCTCTTTTATTTAATGTGTAATATCACCTAATTACCTCACCTTATGGAAGAGTAGGGTAATTTTCTCATTTATTTTTAATTAAAATTTTGCATGAGATTTGGAACCAACCTTAGTTTTTAAAAAGAAACAATGCAGGTGATAACAATGCTGATCGGTATATGTAAATGGAGCAAAGTCAGAAAACATTTTCTGGCTAATAATGTTGCATTGAAAGGGATTCAAGAGAAGAAGACATTGAGGAAGAACCACATTTGTTTCTATTGAAGAATGGTAATTAATACAAAAGGTGCTAATATTGTGAATCATTTTAAGCTATATCTGCTTGAAGGCCTGATGAAGATGGGTTCTTTTAGGGCTTGTGAACCTATATAATTAGGAATTTTATATACCGAAACCATATGGGGTATATTGAATAGGATTTTGAATTTTGTTTACATTTGAATGCTTGTGAAATATATATACTGAGGGGTTGTGGGTGTACAGTAATAAGCTGTGCATTTTTTTTTCTCTTATAAACATACTAATTTTTATATTTTTTCTTCTTAAAATTGTTATTTGGGATGTAGATGACAATTTGTTGTAGAAATGGTATATCATAAGTTTATGCTTTTTAGTTATTATGGTTTAGTTGTCAATGCTCTTATATATTTTATTTGAATGTAAAATATTATATATAAGTTAAATTCTAAATAATTAATTTATTGTATTATTTTTATTTTTACGATATTATAAAATTTGAAAAATAATTGTTTAATTTCACAATATATTTAATATATGCTTCAGAAATTTATTTTTATTCAAAATTTAACTATATGTTGAACTAGTTAAATGTATAACTATTTTATATTAAAAAATGTAAAAACAAATCTATTATGCAATAATATAGAGACAATAGTTTATTCTCTGATTTTAGAGAAATAAAAAGCAATTGTCAATAAATTATTTGTATTTATTTTTGTTTAATATTTTATATAAAAATATTATTTGTACACTAAAATCAGTCATTAATATATTTGTATATAAATATATTGTGTGTATGATATAATTTATTTTTAATGTGTATTTATATTTTAATATATATTTTATATTGTTTATTGATGGTTTATTTTGATGTATACATAACATAGTTGTATATATAGATATATATTATGTTAATATTTTATTCAAGTATTTAATTAATGTAATAAATTAAAGAATTTAATTAATATGTGTTTTAAAAATATAAATTAAAACATTTTTATTTAAAAAAAACGTAAAATTGAGTTTTTAAATGTATTTATTAATTTGAATATTTAAAATTTTTTATTTAGTGATGATCTTAATAAGTTAATATGTTACTCTTAGGTAGGGACGGAGCTTAGTTAAGACAAGGGGTATGGCCTCTCTAAATTTTTGTTAAAAAAATTGGTAGTACTTTTTTAGAAAATAAAAAATAGTTCAGTTGGCTCAAATATTTTATTATGGTTTAAAATATTAAAGTTTAATTTCTTCTCTTATTTTTATTACACAATAATTTTTAGTTTTAAACATTCAAACCTTGTTGAATTTGAAGTGAATTGAGTGTATTTGTATTTTGCAGTTCTCTATTTAATAAGCAACACTCCCTCTACCTTTGAGTTCAAATATAAAAAATGAGGTATTTTATATTTATGTAATTTAATATTATTTTATATTTTACTATTTATTTATTTTAATTTTTTATATGATAAAAAATATTACAATATTCAATAAGTATTGATATTATTGTATTTATATAAATTGATAAAAAAAATTCAATAAATATTATAAATTTTAATATTTATCCTTCTAACTTCTTTTTTACATATTTTACAGAATATATATTTAAATTTTTATATAAAATAATCATGAAAAATCAAAGAATTGATGTATTTTTTTAAAAGAAAATCTAATATTCAAGAAGGAGAACATATAACTTTTACAATATCAACGTCTGCAGATAATTTTTTTACTTTAATGAATCACAAAGAAAATAAGATATAACCTTCAAAAGTTCAAATAGTTGCATCTGATGAGTTTGACCATAATTCTTTGGAACAAGATCTTAGAAAATGGTTTTAAATTTGACAATATCTTTCAAATCAAAGATATGAGATTAGACGAGCTTATCTTAAATGGGTCTATATCAAAAATATCTTAACAATTATCTTTTATCTGATCCCAAAATTTTATTTCAAACTCCACCACTGCTCTTAGGGATACACAACTGTTAAATCTTTAATTAAATCAATATTAGTATGTTGCTTTTATGATTTGACTTGCCGATGGATTCATAGTGTGGAAAATTTTAGGTGGAGTAGACACCATATATGGGAAAAGTTAAGTGATATTTTAATTTCTATTTAACAATTAACAGAATCTTCGGTTTCTGTCCCTTTGCGATCTCTGTCAGGTATAGATATTTCAAGAGTGCGGGTAATAAACACCAATATAATATGCATTGCACATATTTTAATAAAAAATATATGCAAAAAAAAAAATCAATGATTACATATTTAGATATATTATTTTATATATTTTAATGTTGATTTTATTTTATAGTATATATTTTAGGAAGGTTTTCAAGTGGTCCAGACCACTTTTTTGGATCTTTGGTGATCCATGTACGGTTAGGTAATCAGTAAAAAATTTGTCTTGTAGTAGGTTGTATAATGTCTTTAATGTCCCTGCAATAAAATGAAAACCACAAGGGCAGTCATAGCTATTAAGCTTGAGAGTAAAAGTTAAGCCAAAGTTCAGGTGAGCCAGCCAAGTTAACATGTGTAGCCATTGGGCTTTATATTATTGTTTTTGGTCAGTAGGCATTGGGCCTAATTAGAGGAAAATGCAAATAATGTGTGGAGGTTTGAAATTTTAGTTGGGTTTGGTATTTGGTGGGTTCATTGTTGAAAAAATGCAAGTAATGTACATATCTTTTATCAAATAACTTACTTCTATATAATTTATTTTAAATTTAGCTATAAATTTACTCATTTTTAAATTAATTATATTTTTTTAATAATAATTATAAACTCATTTATTTATTTTTTAATTATATAATATCTATTAGTATTATTTTTTACATAAATATTTGTCGTATATAATAATAATAATATAATTAGATATAAAGTAATTAATAAATTATTAAAATTTAAAAATAATAGTTATTTTAATATAAAAACAAAATAAAAATATTTATGATTTAATAAAAATAACAAAATACTTATTATTTCTGATCCATATTATTTTAAAGTAGCTTGATATTCTTAAAATATTAGTACAAATATGTATTTTAAATTATAATTTTAAATTTTTGACTATTTTTATTTTTTATTTACATAGTACCGAATCAACCAGTTCAACCAGTGACCCACCGATTAAACCAATGACCCAATAACCCAATAACCTGACCGGTTCGATCACCGGTTCGATCACCAGTTCGGTTCTGACAACTATGATCTTATTTCTCAACATTTGTTTCGTACTTTAATTTTTTAATAATTTTTAACCTTCTAAGATCTTACAAAAAAAATAATATGCTAATTGCAACGATCCATTAAATAATATGTCTATCAGCTATCACTCTTAATTGATCATCACAGTATGTAAAACAAAATTTGTTTAATTATCTATTAAATTTTGAAATTTATATTTAATCATCAGCTCATATTTTATTTGGAGGATTCCCAGTTCCGCACAAAGTCGTTCTGGATAAATACATATCTAGAGTAATTAAAAAACGTGTTTGGTTGACTAAAACAAAATTAAAGATACCAACCATAATAACAATTAAAGATTTAAAAATATATCATAATAATATTTTAAAATAAAATTTTTCCGTTCTCCCTTTTAAAAAATTTAAAATGTAAATTTAAATGTCGACTGAAATAAAAGTTAGTGGGTCTTTTCAATTACAAATTATTCATTATAAAGTTAAAATTTATCATTATAACAATTTGGACTTAAACCGACCACAATTATCCAACTCCATCGATTAAATCAATCAAATTTTGATTCTTTTTATAACAAAACTTTAATTCCCTATCATAAAATGTTAACCAGAACTCGTCGTACTAATCCCTCACATCCTAAATCAGACTAACGCTTACTTTGGTAACATTTTTATTTTTTAAAAATTACTTATAAAAAATAATTTCTTAAAATATGACTTTTAGAAGTTGAAACATTTATGTTTTTGTAAATTAAATTAAAAATAACTTTTAATAAATACGAGCAACAACAATTACGTTTAATAAAATAATTTACAAAATTTAAAAATATTATAACAAACATAAATGCATGACTTAAATTTAAAATTAATTTATGTATGAAATCATTTTAGGCTTTAGAATTTTGATAAGTTCCTCCTTAGATACTTTTAAGATCATCCCCGATTTTTATAAACCATAAGCATAAGTACATAAGTTTTTTTATTTACGAAACACAAAATCAAATACTTATACTTTTAATAGAAAAATTTTACCAAAATAAGGCTAAATATACCTTAGCATAATTGAAGTAGTTTTAAATTTTTACAGAAATCCTCCTGTTCAAAAAATTATAAATTTTTTTATGTTTGGAATTTAAATTAAAACTTTTGAACTCTGAAGATAACTGGATCATCACTTATTCCTATTCAACCAATATTAGGCAGGAACCAATATTAGGCTAAAATGTTTTTCTTTTCTTTTCGACCATCTGGTGGATTTGGAGAAGCAGGAATCATGACTTATTTAATATAGATGATTCATGGAGTGCTAGTAAAGTGGTGAGTTTGATTCGTAGTTCAGTAAGGAAGTTTCACACTATTTTTGCTATGCATCAATCTCTGTCTCCTTCTTCACTTTGTTTGCATTGGGTTCCACCTCCAGTTTATTCTGTTAAATTGAATTGTGATGCTAGTTGGTTTTCTTCTTCTGGCTATGCTGGTTTTGGTTGTATCATTCGCAATCCTGATGGATGTTGGTTGAAAGGTTGCACTGGGAAAGTCGAAGTGTGCAATGTTCTTTTTGCTGAATTGTATGCAATTTGGAGAGGTTTACTTCTTGCTTGGGAGAATGGATTTCATGAGGTTATTTGTGAAACAGACTGTTTAGAAGCTCTTTTAGGTGACGTGTTTCTTGAAATGAGATAAAATAAGATAATAAAAATAAAATATAAAAGACAAAATTATAAAATTTTATATTTTTATATTTTGTTTGATAATAAATTAAAATAAATTAAAATTTAATTTATTTTTATTTTTTATTTAATAAATTTGAGACAAAAAAATATAATAGTAAAAAATACAATTATAAAAATTTATAAGAATAATGAAATAATAAAAAATTAATTGTATTTTTTGTTATTATCTTTATATTTTTTTTGTCAGGATGAACACAAAATATACTAATTCAGTATCTCTAAATACAATATTTCTATCCATATCTCTTCTGTCAAACACAATTTTATATCTATTTTATCGATTTTTAGCAAATCAAAGGTGACTTGATATCTATTATCTGGAAGCAAAACCTACTCATCTTTGTGAGTACCGGTTTTTTTAAAATGCATAAAAAACTTTTCGATTAAATAGAAACTTAAGGAAGTATGAAAAAATAAATAAAAGACTTTGAAAATGAATTGACTGAATTTAATGAATTGCATTGAATTTAAATAAAATAGTAAAATGTCCTCGATTAGATCAAAGGACTTTTGAAATGAAAAATAAAAATACTGGAATGTAAGGTTTGAACAGAGAAAATAAATATTGCTTGAATGATAAACTTGCAAGAAAAGTAAAATTTGCAGAAAGTGTAAATGAAAAAGTTAAAACAGTGGAAAGAATCCTACAGAAAAGTAACTCGAACACAAACTCAGTAAGTCGCTGGAATATGAGTGTGCTTGAGTATTTTCTGAAGCAAAATTTCAACATTTATTCCTTCTCTTCTTCTCCTATTTATAAGAATCTTCTACCAATTGGGTTAAAATGTAACCTCCATGTTCATTAATTAATCAGTAAATGTTCTTGCTTCTTTTGCTTGACAAAAGTAACCACCAAGGAATAGCTTTCGAAACTTGGACCCTTTGATTTAATATTTCGAATAGCTTGCTGAACAAACGTGATAGTTCTGACTCTTGTCCTGTATTCCTAGTCATAAACTTTTTCGATGCAAATCTTTCTTTGAAGACACGTGCTTACTGACTCTTGAATACACATTTTTTTCGAAATAAATTATTTTTGATTTAACTATTTTAGTATCTCTATCCCAGTATCATGTCTCTTTAAACAAACACAATATTAGATTTTTACCAAATCTTGCAAAAGATCAAAGTGGATATTAAATCAGTTACTAAATTTATTGCATAAATTAATTTTCATCTTAAATTCTGTAACAAATAGACAAATTAACTTTCATTATTATTTAGAAAAATTGTTACAAAATTATCAAAATTTATTATTTTTTATCATTATTTAGCTATTGCTCAATTATTTTAGTTTAATCTTTTTAATCTAATAATCTAAAAACATATTTTACTTTTAGATATTAATGACTAAATGATGACAAAAAATATTAAATTCTGATGGCCTTTTAGTATTTTTTATTAAATAATAAAAATTTGAATATATATATATATATAGAATAAATAATTTAATATAAAAAATAATTTCTTTTAACAAAATAAAAGTTTAAACAGTGATTTGATAATTAAAATAATTAGAAAACTAAAATAATGTTTCATAAAAATTTTCTTAAATATCGATCCAGTCATAAATTAATTAACACTAATTTACTATGATTAAGATTAGTAATTTTGTTCAATCTAAGGTAGGGTATGCCTAAATAAGCACAACACTTATATGTTTATTAGATGTGCCATATTTATATAGACCATTAAATTTTATTAGATGAAAATCAAAGGCTAATATAAAAGAAGAGTATTGATGGACTCTAATAAATACAGAATATCTTAGTACATAAAGAAATACTTTAAATGGCAATACTTTAATACACAATACTTTAAATGGCAACTAAATCTTTTATTCTTAAATAATTAAATATAAAATATATAAATAGAAAATACATGAATATTTTTTATTCATTAAGATTAATTATTATATAATTTTTTTATAATATTAAAAAATTATATTAAAATAATATTTTAAACTGTAACATAAAAATATGAAATAATTAAAATTTGAGTAAAGTATTGTTTTTGTCCCCAACGTTTGGGGTAAGTCCCAAAGTTGTCCCTAACATTTCAATCGTCCTATTTAAGTCCCTAACGTTTCAAAATTGACTTAATGTTGTCCTGCCGTTAGGGATCCATTAACAGAATTGACGGCGGAACAAAATTGAGACGATTTTGAAACGTTGGGGACTTAAATAGGACGAAAACGTTAGGGACAAAAACGATATACAAAAATAAATTTTAATTTAATTTTATCTTTCAATAATATTAATTTTTTACTGTATATAGTGTTTAATTATTTTATAATTACATCTAAATAAATTATATTTAATCACATTACTTTCATTTTAAATCATTTTTTTATAATTTTAAAGAATTTTGATACATTAAAGACAAAAGGTATAATTTATATTTTATTATATATATATATATTATTTTTGTCTTTTCTGCAAGTTTATATACTAGTCATTCTACAAACATTTCATGATAACTAAAAATCTTTAAGAGTAAAATTATAAAAAAAATTAATTTATTTAAAATGAAAGTAATATGATTAAGTATAATTTACTTAGATGTGATTAAAAAATAATTGAATACTATGTATAGTAAAAAATTGATATTATTAAAGGATAAAATTAAAATTTATTTCTATGTATCATTTTTGTCCCCAACGTTTTCGTCATATTTAAGTCCCTATTGTTTCAAAAATGTCTCAATTTTGTCCCGCTGTCAATTCTGTTAACGGATCCCTAACGGCAGGACAACATTGAGTCAGTTTTAAAACGTTAGGAACTTAAATAGGACGATTGAAACGTTAGGGACAAAAACGATACTTTACTCTTAAAAATTTATTTTATATTACTTGACAAATAATTAGATTGTTATATTCAAAATTTATTAACTAATTACTTTTGTTAAAAATATTATTATATAATTGTTCATAACCTAACCCAATGTCCAGGCCCAGACCCAAACACCTTAAGAAGGCCCCATCAGTAAGGTTGGCCTTCCCCCGCAACTGACATCCGCATAGGAGGTCGGTTCCAACGCTAGGAAGTCGGTAAAGAGTGTTAACTGGCAGATAGCACTCATTCAAATAAGTAACTGCCTCTAAAATCTTTCAACCCACTCCCCAAGTCAAATCTCAACCTCCCTAAGATAAAGGGACAGTTATCCTCCTTAAAAGGTGGAACCATCCCAACGGTAGCTATGGGTTTACCATTATAAGTATACTGACAATCCTCAGGTAATTAGAAGTCCCATACTCTTAAACTTGTTTAGACTCTTGCTAACTTAGGCATTGGAGTGTCTTTCCAGGTACCACCCCCATTCCCTTGCACATACATAAGTCGGACGAGGACTCTTGACCGGGAGTCGGATCAAAAGCCTCCTCATTCACCCGATTGGGCCAACCTTGTGAGTCTAGCCCATCAATCTCCGGTTACCCAACGTAACAATAATATATTTTTTTATCAAAATATTTTAAAAAATAATTTATTTAAAATATTATATATAAGTATATAACACATAGAGATATTAACTTTTTTATTTTTTTTTAATTAAAAAAAGCATAATAAGTATTAAAATTATATACAAGTCGGACTATTGCAGAAATATAATCACATAAATGCGACGTGAATCACCCTAATCACATCTCTATGTAAATTAAACGAGTCAGACTAGATTTAGCTTTCTATATAAATCAAAACAGTTTGGTTCGATTTATACATATTTGCATGTTATCCTAATAAATCTAATCAGGTTGTTTCGATTTATGCATGCGTGCATGCTATCCTAGTAAATCTAAACATAGTGATTAGATTTACACATGCATAAATCAAAACAGGGTGATTAGATTTATATAAAGAGCTAAATATAGTCTAGGTCATTCGATTTACTTAGAGAAGTGATCGGGGAGATTCATATAACATTTTTTAATAACCATATTTTTTTATTCATTTGATAATTTAAATAATTATCAATAACTTTATACTATTCACATACGGTTTCTACCTTCTTCGATTCTCCATATTTATAGTTGCACTAAATTTTCGTATTTTTTTTTGTTTTAGTTAAGTTTAAAATTTTAAACATTATTTTAGATTAGTAACATACACGAACAAAAAATTATTAATTTCTAAAAAAATCGATGTAATTTAAAATTGTTCATTTGAAATTAACACATTATTTTTATAAAAACCAACACATTTAAATTAGTATTCAAGCAAAAAAAATTAGTATTAAAAAAGAATAAAAAATTAAAAATTTTAATAAATTTTATTTGAACATATATAATTAAAAATTTAAACGTGTTGGTTTATATAAATATAATGAGTTGGTGGTTTTAAATGGACAATTTTAATTCACTAATTTTACGTAAATTCATATATTTTTCTAAAAATTAGTAATTTTTTACGTGTACACTAATAATTTAAAATTGATGTTTATCTTTATTGTAATTTGAAACCATTTATTTTGAATTGTTCTGTACAAATAAACATGAAAAAGTTATTAATGGGATCAAATATTATTTTCTCCAATAGAACTTTATTTAGTTTATTTAATGGGATAAAATATTATTTTGGTTCTCAATGTTTTGGCCAAATCCTAATTTGGTCCTTAACGTTTCAAACGTCATACTTCAATAAAAAAAAATTTAAATCTCCTATTTCAATCCCAAAAAATATTTAAGCAGGTTTAATGTTGTCCTACCATTAAATTTGACACAAGCAATTCGCATATTGAATAGCCAATAACATTCGATTTCAGTATATAAGTAATATCGATCCACCAACGGTCACTAATATAAAAATTTTTTCTTTTGATTTTGAAGCGTTCATAATTGATTATTAAGATTTAAAATTTTGTACCAAAAAAATGAGAAAAATGTTATAAAAAGATTTTGACTATATATATTTTTTTAATATATAGAAGAAGATATGACTTAATTAGTAATATTATTAACGTCTATATCAGTCATTTTATTAACTATTAGTGTTAAATTTAATAGTAAGACTATATTAAATCTGTTTAAAATTTTTTGGAATGAAAATAATATTTAAAATGTTAAAGACTAAATTAAAATTTGTTCTAAATATAAAAAATCAAAAATACTACTTTATAAAAAAAAGAGTGTGGCACGTTTTTTTACTATACTATATTAATACTAAATAGATGTATAAGACTTAGTTCCATTTGTTATCTGTGGGTCAGATTTCTCAGCCTAAATAATAAACAAAAAAAAAAATAAAAAAGACTGTAAATTTAACAATTATGGTTTCAGAGTTTGTAATCTCATAAAATAATGCTAGCCAAAAATCATACAAAAATGATGCACTTAAAAATTATTCATTATCCTTAAATTAATATAAGAAAAATTATGTACCAAAAAGGTCTATTAACCGTTCAATAAAAAAATCAGCCAAACCAAAATAAAAGGTCATGATAAAAAAAAATTAAAAACATAAGATAAGCCATCCAAAATAAAGGACTAAGCCACCAAGCCACTCCACCAACAAGAGAAGCTTGTGTCAAGAGGCACCAGGATGTAATTTTCATAAATCATACCTCGTGGAACGCAAAATTTGGTACACACCTCACAATGCTTTCCATTATAAACACATGTTACATAGAAAATCACAACCCTTTGTTTAATTAATTATTAAATCTAATGGACACTTTACATGGACCATGAGAGTTCCAAAAAAGTGCTCTGGACCATTTGAAAACTTTCCTATATTTTATACAAATACTACATTATATTTGAGGTGTATATATCGTGGTTGGTTGTTATCACTACCACAAAAACGGTGTTTAGCCACCAAATTTTAACTACGAATACTAAATCGTGATAAAAATAAATGGACGTGTCTTCTATTTATCATAAAACATTACGACAGTGGCTAAAATTTAATCTTTTGCTACAAACAATATTTTTCTAGCTGTATTTCTTACTTACATTAACGTACCATGGCTATTCTGTCTTGAATAAATTAATTTTTTAAATAAATTTATTAATGTATACTATCATTTTTTTAATATTCTAACATTAACACATATTTATGAAATTAAATCTAAAAATATAAAAAAATGAATTTAGATAAAATAAAAAATTATAAAAATAAAGATAATATTCTAATATTTGAATTAATTATAAAGATAAAATTTATTTAACTAAAATAATATAATTTGAATAGATAATAAAAAGTTTAATAATTTGTAAGTATAAAAAATTTTTTGGTTTTTATTAAAAATAAATTATTTATTATTTTTTGAATTAAAAAAAATAGAATAAGTTAAAAAAAATTAGTCTTTATTTATATGGTTTAGTACATACTATATATTTTTGTGAGTACTGTACTCTTATTATATGTATAATTATTTTTTTAAAAATTATTTTGTGAAATTATGAATTAAATTTTTTATTTTTACTATTATTTAATTAGTATATTCCATTAATTAATTATTTTACAATTATTTTCAGCTATAAAAAAATTAATACTAATTAATTTATGAGTCACTTGTATAAAAGTTTGAAATTTTATTAAGTAACAAAGAAATTAATTTATAAAATTTCTTATAACAATTTTATCTGATAATTAATTTGTCTAATGTAATAAAATTTTAGTAACTAATTTAGTAATTAAAATTTATTAAACATTAGAATTTTTAGGTAAAAGTATTTACAAAATTTACTTAATGTATAACTCTTGATATATTGTTTCATGTATAATAGGTAAATAATTAAATAATAGTATATTGTTTAAATCATCAACTATCAACTGCATGAAATGAGAGATTGTGAGAATCATATATTTATTAAAGTAGTTTTTTGGTTATTTATTGTTATTGTAATAAAAATTAAAGATAAAAATATTACAAAATCAAAATTTAAATTTAAATTTTTTATTATATTTGACCATTAAAAAAAATAAATAACTATTGTATTAAAAATAAAATAATTTAAGGTATATTTAGTAGATAATAAACAGTAGGATGAAAGAAATATTCTTAGAATTAAAGAAAGTTAAAAGACAATTTAAATAACATTGGTCAAGCTGAATTTTTAAAATTTAAAATTTTAATGTGCGCTTAACTTCTGAAGTAGTTTTTGGCGGAAAGTTAAAATAATCACGGACAAATTTTAATATAACTTCCCATCATTCACGTTCTCTTTTAACTCCTACTTTTCTGCAGCACCTTAAAAGCACTCTCTTTAACCACACTATATGAACCCTATCATATGATAGGGTATCCTCCAAACTCAAAATACCGATTTTTTCTTTGTTATTTGTTAGTTTTTTTTAGTAGATTTTTTCGTGAAACAAAAACATAATAATTCAGAAGAGATCCTTTTAGCAGAATTACGATAACACAGAATATCAACAACAATGAAGAATTTGCAGAAGGTTTGGGTGAAATAAGTCTCAACCAGTACCTACCAGAAAAGATTATAATGACCCTTTAGTTGTGAATGTCAAAGGTATATGAAATTTCAATTTTTTTTACGTGATTTTTTGAATTCTAATATTTAGTTAATTTTTTTTATTCAATTTTATATTCATTGCAGACACTTTTGTGGGAGAAATTACAACTGGCAAAAGGACGACAATTCAAGTTTGGCATTTGAAAATGGATGAAAAAGACATTATGGAACTTGATGGGCATGGACAAAGTCGAGATAATGACGTAAATTTATTGATACGATTTCTGGGTGTAATGGTTCGTAGAGCAACGCTATAAATTGGAAAGGTCTTTGGTGTTGAAAATGTATGATGTGTGATAAATTTAGAGAAACTGGATGAAACTTTAGAGAAAAAGCTATGGATATAGCAGCTTTGTACAAATTTTTGTTATCAAAATACAGTGATAAAGTGTCTAGTTTATTCAGTGATATGTTAGATATTTAATTGATATATTTAATAAGTAATAGTTAAAATTTTAAATATATTTAATCTACAAGGGATTAGAATTTATTTTATTTATGTTAATTTTATTTATTTTTTATTATATATAAGTTTAGACTATTATTATTATTATTATTATTATTATTATTATTATTATTATTATTATTATTATTATTATTATTATTATTATTATTATTATACTGAATTATTATTAGTATTTTTTATGGAAAAATGTTAGATATTATATATTTAAAAAGTTTGATTTTTGTTATTAATGTAATATATATAAATATAATTTTAATTTAATAAAATTGTTCAATTAGAGCAAATTAGCACAAATTAGCCCTGAATTGTATGTGAAAAACATAGTGAGTTAGCCACAAAAATAGTGTGATTAAATAATCCAACATTAGCCACACAAAAAATGTGGCTGAAAAACCCGGCCTGCACAAATTAACTACGGATGAAGTGTAGTAGAATTATATTTTTTTATTTAATTATTCTTATTTAGCCACGGCATTATGCGTGGACAATGATATACAAATCGTGGCTCTTTGAAGGTCTCCACGATGTTTAAAATTGTGGCTAATAACGCTAAAGTCGTGGCAAATTGAAAATGCAACCCCCCGATTAGCCACAAATATTCTTTCGTGGCCAATGTATAGTTGCTACGGTTATCTTAGAGTTTAGCCACAATTTTTTTCGTGGCTAAACCCCTTATTTCTTGTAGTGTATTTTAAATACATGAAATCATATACCAACTTGTTTGAAAGACAACCATTGGCCCTTGGATTTAGGTTTTGGAACAATTTTTAAATTTAAAATTGAATATTTCATGGATCATTATTCATTATTACCTATCAACAAGATGATCCCATCGGCAAATGATTATTGATATTTTGATAATGGTGGCTCACTTTATTTGATATCCATAAGAAAATGTGTTATAATAAATTTTTCCTCCAAGATAAAAATATACACATGTTTCAGCTATCGTCATCGTCTTCGTTATTATTATTATTATTATTATTAAATTGACCTCCTTATGATGCAAACCTGTTTCACTTTAATTTTTTTTTAAATGTTATAATATATGTTACTAAAGTAGCACATGAGATTTGTATCATACCAAATACTGAAACTGATAATCACGTTTTGGCCGCATGCATGCAAGGCACTTATAAATGAATTATGAATTATCTATCATTATTTGACAGATCCATATGAAATAATAAAAAAAAAATCAGAAATAGGGTGAGGAATTTCCACGTAAAACTAGGCGTACAATTGAAATTTAATGAAATCTGAATTAACCTCAGAAACATGTTGCTTTGTAGTTGTTGGTGTTGTTTTTTACCTTTTCCTTTTTACTCTCTTCTTCTTCTCATTTGGTTAAATATTCATCAAATTTTACTTGTTAGCATAACATTTCTCAGTTACAAAGAGTAGAGTTGAGGTGATTTATTTCTTATTATTGTTAATTGCTTGGTCACGTGCTTCCACATCTTAGCTGAAAATCATTCGTGATAGTTCAGTCAATGAAAACATATTCACTTAAAATGAGCCATTTTTCTTTCCTAAATGAATTGTGAAACTGAAATGTTGAGCCTATATAATATATATAGACATATTATACTATGGGTATAGGTATACACACCAAAAGAAATACCATATATAGATATAGTAGAGTTTAATTTTAATATTTTGACAGTATAAAATATTTTATTTTGAGTTTTATACATTTGTTATGCAATTATTTTTATTTTTTTAGATAATCATTTATGGAGTCAATGTAAAAGATAATTATTTTTATTAATATGACATTATATAATTAGACGCACGTGTAATATAGGTACAGGTATAGGTATACCTTTATTATACTGACAGTGCATCAAAAATAAATTAATATAAGTATAGGCATACCTTTATTTCTTTTTTAATTGTTTTTGGTCTTGACTCCTTCTTTTTTATTGGGCTTCCTTATTTTTAATGCAGCCCTGTTATATATTTTTGGTCAAAATCGAAAACGGTTTTTGTTTTATCTATCTTAACTTTTTTGGGCTTATTAGGCCTGATCTAAAATGGAAAAAAGAGAGAAACTAGATATAAGGATATATACAAGACAATACAAAAATAACGGATATCTTACAAGAAAACTTCTTTGAACAAAAACAAAAAAGGAAAAAAGAAAACAACCTTCTAGCCCCCCACCCAAAATATATATAACTTAAAAAAATAAATTGAAGGGTTAATTAAAACTTTAGCTAAGTGGAGAAATTCATCAAATACTCTATGGCTAGAAAAATTGGGAGTAGAAGAAATTAAACCCCCCCCCCCCCCCAAAAAAAAAGAGAATTCTAAGAAAACCAAAGGAGAGCTAGACTATATTGGAAATGGGGGACTTGAATTGCTTCTTTGTTGAACAACAGAAAATAATTATTCAAATAAAAATCTAAAATAAAATCTAGAGAGAGTCGAAAACAAATCAAACACAAATCATATAGAGTAGAAAACAGTGCAACATGAATTTTAGGGTATGTCTAAAACGAGCTCAATAATTATGTGCTTATTGAATGAGCCATACTTATATAGATCATTAGATTTTATTAGATGAAAATCAAAGGTTAATATAAAAGAAGAGTATTGATGAACTTTAATAAATATAGAATATCCTAGTACATAAATAAATACTTTAAATGACAATATTTTAATACACAATACTTTAAACGGCAACAAAATCTTTTATATTTAAATAATTAAATATAAAATATATAAATATAAAATATATGAGTATTTTTTATTTATTAAAATTAATTATTATGCTAATTTTTTTATAATATTAAAAAATTATATTAAAATAATATTTTAAACTATAACATAAAAATATAAAATCATTAAAATTTTATTTTATATTACTTGATAAATAATTCGATTATTATATTCAAAATTTATTAACTAACTACTTTTATTAAAGATATTATTATATAGTATAATTTTTCATAAAATTTTTTAAAAAATATAATTTATTTAAAATATTATATATAATACATGAAAATATTAATCTTTTTATTTTTTTAATTAAAAATAAACAGAATAAACAAAATAATTTTAAATACATACCTAAATAAAATATTAATATTTTCATGTATTATCTATAACGTTTTAAATAAAATTTTACTTTTACAAATATTTTGATAAAAAATTATATTATATAATAATATATTTAATAAAATAATTAGTTAATAAATTTTAAATATAATAATTTAATTATTTATCAAGTAATATAAAATAAATTTTAATTATTTATATTTTTATGTTGTAGTTAAAAATATTATTTTAATATTATAAAAAAAGTTTGTATAATAATTAATTTTAATGAATAAAAAAACTTATATTTCTTGTATTTATTTATTTTATATTTTTTAGAACAAAAAATCTCTACCTTTATATAGTAAAATATGTGATAATCTTTTTATTAAGAAATATATATATATATATATATATATATATATATATATATATATATATATATATATATATATATATATATATATTATAGGGGTGTTAAAAGGCTCGAATTCGTCGGGTCGACTCGCTGAACCCGCTAAAAAGGTGGGTCGGGCTAAGATTTGAAACCTGTCGAATTAAAAAAATTCGTCAAATTATGTATATATGTTCCAATTATGTGACTTTATTTATTTTATTTTACAATTTCGTATATATGTTCAAATTATGTGACTTATTTTTTAAAATAAAGATGGTTCTATTGACAAATATTATTTTGAACAATTTTATTGAAGTTAAAAATTTAAAAAAAATATTAAAAAAATATATTATAATTTGACTATTTTTTATTTGTATTTAATTTTTTAATTATTATTTTTTAGTTAATTTTAATTAATTTTATTTTTGAAAAAAAAAACAAAGTCAAATGGGCTAGCATTTTATACCCACTTTAGTTGGCGGGCGCAGGCCGGCCCGTTTCATTTATGGTGCGGGGCCTAGGTGGGATGAGGCGGGTTGGGGCGGGCCGGCCCGCATTACCATCCCTACCTATGTTACATTGTAATATCTACTCTTTGTATAGTAACTATTTTCTGTGATTTTATTTTTTATTTTATTAGGTGTATTTTGCGGTGGTTATAAAACTTTGATAATTTAAAAAGCGTAGTTAAAATTAAAATTATATTTTTTAATTATTTGACAATAGTTTTAATTTGATCATATTTATTATTTTTATACTTTCATATTAACAAGTATTATCAAATAATAAAAAAGTACAATTTTTAGGTGGTATAGCCACCCCCATTATTTATTATGTCCTACTGTTTGAAAGGCAAACACTTCATCTCATTTTATGTAGAAAGACACTTCATATCATTTTAACCACATACATGTTGATTTGCTTCTTTCTATGTACCAGAATATCAAAAAAACAATTAAGGAGATATAAGTATATGATATAGGTTTGGGTACAATTAGCAATGAAGCAATCAAGTACCATGCGTTGTTCAATTAATTAATATAGTCCAATGTAGATGAAATATTTTTATAGCTGGAAGAAAAAGAACAAGAAAGTCTTCCAAGTTTGAATGTTGTTGAAGAAATTAATAATGAGGTATGTGAGGTACTACCGAGGTATTTAAAACAGCAGTTATGACGCTGTCAGTAATAGTTGGAAGGTAGTTGTCTTTAGCTTTTACTGCATTTTCTTCCATTTATATAGCCTTTGAGCACATAAATGTATATGTAGTACTACTCCAACCCTCACTCATATTCATATTTTTCTTCCTTTTGCTGCTTCTTTTTCTTTTGTTTTATTTGGTTTTTCATCCCTCAACTTTTGCATTCAATGTGATTGTAGTACAATGGCAACTCTCAAGTTTCTTCCACTGTGGGCTATTGTTAGTGTTACATTCATGGTTGAGGTGGTAGCAGCAATGTTTATCTCAGCTGAAAACAATCTATGTTCACTTCAGTCGTGTTCCTCCACCGCGGTCGAGGTCTTCTAATGCTGTTTTTCAGTTCCTAGTAGAAACTTTGGATGGTTACAATGCTTGCAAGAGATATAACTGTTCATTTCAATGTGAGGTATGCATTTATCTTCTTGAACTTCCTTACCTTTTTTCTTTTGGGTTGAATTGTAAAGTATATTTTACTAAGATAAATAGGATAAGTAAGTCTCTGAAGAATTTTGTAATAGACTTAAAAGTCGTTAAGAAAAAAAATACCAAACAAATTCTTGAGAAAGATTCTTGACATGAATTCATTGTTGGCGCGGTGTTTTGCTTGAACAGCTTGATGGCAAAGCGTACCCTTGCCATGGTCATGGCATTGTGTTGAAGAACCTGACACAAAATCAGGAGCATTATTTTCTTCTCAATGTCACTACAAACAAAGGAGAAAGAAACTCATCAGTTTACTCATGGTTCATAGGTAAGCTAAACATACATTGCTATCATCATTTGAAATTCTAAGTAAAAATGGCACTTTCCTAATCCTATTTTGAGCTTAACTAAAATCCATAATTGCGGGCTAGCTGATGGATTACCTCCAACTGCAGCCATTACTAGTGAAGAGACATACACAAGTGGAAAAAGGGTAGCAATTGATATTACATTCAGTGAACTATGCACTGGATTAGGTGGATTCAAATGTCAGAACTCAACAAACTCTGACGTAAGTTGGTTTCTAGTGATAAACAAAGCATTGTCCTAAAAATAACATTATCTAATTTTTCTAAAGGGACATGTAATTTGAACAGGAGGCAGTAATAATTTGTTGTTTTAAATGGAAAAAAAAAGTTAACTACAAATTTGGTACTTAAAAGATTCAGCCGCGGACAAAAAAAATCTTTGAAAGATATTACGACAAAACAGCTCTTCAATTATTTAAAAATGCGACAAAATAACAAATAATTATTATATTTTTTGTAAGTGACAAAAAAATTGTATTTAGCAAATGTGTTATCCATTTGATATGAATTTTTGTTGCAATATTTGAATAAATATTTAGAAGGTGCACAAAAAATTGGAACAAAATTTGACCTCTAGATTCTTTTTTCAAAAAAATGTGGTAATTCACAATAATAAAAACTTCTTCAAAAAATTCACATAAAATTACCAAATTTTAAAGATGAAAAGATCTTATTTTTTTAATAATAATTGCAAAAATTTGTATCAAAATCTGATATCTAAAATCTTTTTTAGAATATATATTTAATATTTAATATCTAGTTCTTTTTGTAGCATTTTTAAATCTTTTGGAGGCTTATTTATGGTTAACATATTTCATTCTTTTTGTAAGCGACATAAACTTTCGGGTACTATTTTAGTAGTTTACTCAAAAAAAAAAAATTGAAAAAGTTTACGACATTTCTATATTTATTGTGTAAGGTTCTGATAGCTGGTCCTGCCCAGGTTGTTGCATCTTCATTCCAAATTATCAAACCAGGTTTTAAGTATAGTCTTGACCTGATTCTCTCCTCGAAAAATTTGTACGGGCATGCCGTGATCTCGATGGTGGAGAATATTTGTGCTGACCAGGCTGGAAACAAGTTCATGAGAACTAATGGTTCTACTTTGATTATTCACTTTGGTAAGGTTCTATTTGCAATTCAAAACTTCAAATGCTAACCTTTTCTTTCCTAACAAGCAATGTTATGGTCTCACATTATACATTTAAACCTATGTCTTAGATAGAAGACCAGTAATGGTGGATTTTTGGACTTCTGCATGATAATTTTCTTGGACTTCAGCATTCCTATAAGAAATTCAACAGAGCAAATTCTAAGAGCGCTACACGTTAACTCCAGTATCTTAACCCCTTTCCATGATAGAAGTAACGAGGCACGCCGATTTTCTTTCATGGTAAGCAAAGATATTGTTTATCTGATATACTTCAGGTTTCTTACCATATACATTGGTACAAGTCATTTGCTGAAAAAGTTAGAAAACCAACAGAATTCTCGCAATTATATTCCAATATATTGCTGATGAAAGAAGTAATGCAAAACTTTTTTTGGTAGCTTAATAACATCTCCAGAACTGAGATCATCACAATTGAATTACAAGCTACATCAATACTTGGAAGAACAGGCATCCCCGTCTCTCCTGTTGCTCCGATTACATTCCTTTTCGGTATGCTACAATATGTTCTTACAACACTAAAAGCAGATATCTCTTAGAAGCTTTTGGTGTAAGCAAATTCTTATTATTACTGTCTGTTTTGGTAGATTCCATGAGACCTAGTGTGGCACTAAGGACCAGCTCCCTCAGTAGACCAAGGGATTCTGACATCAACATCATTGCCGAGTTCACAAAGCCAGTATTTGGCTTTGACGCCTCTATGATAGAAGTCTTGGTAGGAAGATTGACAAGGCAGGTTCAGAGAGAGTAACAATAAGCATATCAAGCATAACAAGAAGCCTATGAAGTAATCATAAATCTTGTCATTAAGGGGTTTAAGTAATGCTCAAATCTTCATTTTCTTTCTTGTAGGTTACAGGATCTATCCAGAGCTTTGTACTCATTGACAGTCCATGCAGAATCAGAGAATGAAGTGTCAGTTACCATTCCTGCAGGGAAGGTAACTGATATTTCAGGAAATGAAAATTTGGCATCCAACCAACTTGTATTCAAGCATTGTATGGATACCTCTTTTCCTTCCTTACATGTTTTTAACTAATAATGAAATAATTCGTAGACAAACTTCCACTTGTTATTAAAACTCAAATTTCCATGTTTATCTTTCTAACCAACGAAACTTTGGTTGAACGTGTTCTATTTTATATGGATAACAATAACAAGGTTAGGAGTATTTTGCATCTATGGTTCTAATTCTCATCATATGCTCAGATTCTGCCCCTGCAATATGCATTGCATTGTACTCATTTGTGAGTGCTGGAACAATAGCAACATCACTG
The DNA here is from genome assembly GCF_003086295.3 of Arachis hypogaea. Classification (NCBI taxonomy): domain Eukaryota; kingdom Viridiplantae; phylum Streptophyta; class Magnoliopsida; order Fabales; family Fabaceae; genus Arachis; species Arachis hypogaea. The sequence continues at coordinate 145,101,505 of NC_092051.1, read as the reverse complement.
ATAGCTGCAATGGTTTTGCTTTCCTCTGCGAATCTAGAAGCAATAAACATACTTGCTTTGGGAGGTGCAAACTGTCCTACTTCCAATCCATCAATGAATTTAAATGTAAGAAATTGATAACAATATCAAATTATAATTTAAATACAAACATTTTCAGATGCTTTCCTAATAAAAGGTAAGACTAGCTTCTGCAATGACTAATTTCATCCACCTGAAATCTAACAAATTGGATATTTAAGATGAATGCAAGTGCAAAGTTTGAAAAGCTTTCAAAACTACAATTTTATGCAGGTGGTTCAACAAGGGGAGGAATTATAACAGGGGTGTTGTTGCTGGCAATCCCTGCAGCATTCATCTTATCAGTATCCCTATTTATTATTATTGTAATCAACTCAGGAAAATTTGCCCAGTACAAAGAATTCAACAAAGTACCTAATCAAGAAGTGTGGTACAAGAAGTTATGGTTCCTTTTTGTCGGGAAGCCAACCACGGGAAAGTGGTTTTACAGGGATGGATTACCATCTTCTTTCCTCTCAGGCTTTGGAATTCTCTTTGATAATTGCAAGGGTTCTCCAGCGTTAGTCCTAGGCGATCAGCATGAACTAAATACCATGACCAAGTGGACCGAAAGCGGCCAAAGCGGGAATGAAAGAATTAAGGGGGTCAACTCAGAAGATAGCAATGAGGAAAACAAAAATTCCATTTTCAGAAGGGTACTAGGATGCATGCAACAATACTATATCATCCTTGACTTATTAAGAAGAGTTGGTATGGGAATGATATCTGTAGCTTATCCACCAGAAAAAACAAGTAAAAGCCTTTTTGCTCTGGTAATTACATTAGTACAGTTTATTTACTTATTTACCATAAAGCCATACATCAGCAGGAGTGTCCATGTTGTGGAAAGTGTTTCTCTCTTGTGTGAAGCAGGTGTGTTTGGTATATTTGTCATTCAAAGTGGTTCAAAATCAACTGAAGCCAGAACTTCGGAACTAATTATGATAGTTCTTCTGTTACTAACCTTCATTGCACAGCTTATCAATCAATGATATGCTATGGTAAATACCTTATTAAGACTCTCAGCCTCAGACTAACTCTTTAAGGCATGGATTAAAGCTTGCAGCCAAGGGACTAATTCTGCCTTTCCTCCCGAAGAAGCATTGGCCGAGTGTTGTATCAACATTCTCCCAAACAGAAACAGAGCAGCTTTCAGTTAATCCTGCAAGCTCAGGGACAGAACTTGGAAGAAGAAAAAGAGCAGGCTATATGGATCCAGTCAGTGCCATGACTGCTACTGTAGTTCCTGTGCAAAGTCCTCATACACCTAGCCCCAATGTGATTGAAAGACGAGATCCCAGAAACTCAAAAGCAGCCACAAATGCTCACATAGAAGTGGAAGGTATATGGCTAACAGGGCACAAAACTGGAATCAATGATGAGCTGAAGATGTTAAGGGAGCTTGCAAAAGCTGGCTTCTCTAGGGACGACAGGGTGGATGAAGCAAGTACCAGTTACACTTTAGATGCGCAACCTCCATCGGATGAACACTATTTGGGTATTCCAAAGCCAAGATACTAATGCTTAAGGGTGTTGGAAGTGTATTTGCAGCTTACTGTACTTACTCAAAAATCATTGTATAGCTTCTAATGGTGTTAAACTCTTAGTGACAACTTACTGCTAATGCTTCTCAAATGACCGTGCCATGTGCATTTTCTAGAATTAATATATAAAATGTTGGAACAGATTGTAACATTCTCAAATCATTTCAAAATGCGTTTACAATTGCATTGCTTTTAAGCTATTCAACAAAAAGAGTTCATACACTATCTGTTTGTCTTTGAAAGAATTGTTAATGCTCTGTGCAATTTTCATACACAATTGAATATAGGTCTACACAAACATACAATTCCAATTGAAAACTACATAAGATTCAAGTATTCACGGACCATTGAATATACCAAAACCTAACCCTAAAATTCAATATTCAGAAGAAAAGCATACACCTTCGGGGAGTAATTGCTGATGTTACTCATGACAGCATCCGGGAACACCACGTCTAACGGCGCAGGCGCAAAGATCGTGAAATTGGCCGGGAACACCACGTCTAACGGCGACGGCGCAGACGCAAAGATCGTGAAATTGGCCGGGAACACCACGTCTAACGGCGTCGTGAAATTGGTGCCGTTACGGTAATCAAGAAAGTTGGCCACAATGAAGACGGGGGCAAAGGGGCGGAAGTTATTTTGGATTGCCGCAATGTATGGCAAGAATGTGGGGCGCAGGAAATCGGTTCCCGTGAATTTGTGCTCATTTAGTGAGGTGTTGTTGGGGTTCGGGTAGTAACATCTCGGCGGTACGGGTGTGGTGGGGGGTAAGGGTGTGGGGGGGAAGGGGTAGGGGAAGGGTTCGGACCCGCCGTCGAAGATTGTTCCGGGATATCTCATTACTTCCTTCCAAGGGGTCTTGGGGATGGGAAAGTTGATATTTACTGGAGGGACAGAGGAGTTACTACTTTGGGTCTGGAGGAGGATGATGACGCATCTGATTAGGTAAATGTCGGTGGTGGCGGTGGTTGCGGCGGCGGGGAGGAGGAGGAAGGTGAAGATGGTGGTAAAGCAAAGAAAGCTGCATTGTTTGTCTTCCATGTGTGCGGTGGAAGGAGAATCGTGTGATCTTGGATTTCTTGCTAAGAGATGAGTGCCTTTGGAGGGGTTGTATGAAGGAGAAACAGACGATCGACGTGGAATTGAAATTCGGGCGGGAAACAGAGGCAGAGCACGTAGAAGGAGCACGAAGCACGAGCGGCAATCACAGACCAGAGGCAGAGCACACACAGAAGGAGGGAGAAGAAGACGGTTCTGAAAAAAGTTTGGTTTTTGGCAAGGTAACCTAGCTGTGATACTAGTAGGGAGAAGGCACTCAAAAACTGAAATTCCCTGAAATTAAAAGGCGGTTTTAATAAAATTTTGATTTTTGGCGCAAAGTAAATAACAAGTGGTATTGAAATAACTATGTATATTTTTCAGACGGAATAAATTTAGTTTGAGATTTTCGTTCCAAAAAGCCCTACTTCTAGTAGTGTAGTATGAAAAAATTTAGAGAATTAATTAAAATGTAGTCAACTTAAAACTAACTAATTAAAAAATAATTTTTATTTTTAATTTTAAAATTCGAAATTAAGATAATAAAAAATTAATTTTTATAATAAATTTATTTTTCAATTAGTTAATTTTAAATTGGCTACATTCTAATTAGTTTTCTAGTAAAATCATTTCAGTATATATACTTAACATAGTTGAAGTTAATATTTTATATTTTTACTATTTATCTCCGTCGCGTATCTGATATGTTCTACCACAGTCTATTCCACTTTAATTTTACCCTCGTCTTTCTCATTCTTTCTCATCATTCTCTCACTCAATTTTTCTTTCCACCAAAAATCCTTTTTGTTCAGTTGTTCGGGTGTTTGGTGGATTGGTGATGTGAATGACAGAGCAAGGGAGTGAGAAGATCTGGACCTGAGTGTGAGCTGTTGAAGCGATATGTTCGACCTATTTGTTGGCGTGTCGGCGGGTGGGACCACCTGCAAGGATACTCCGATACTAAAATTAATGTCCGTATAAAGAGGCGGCCAATTAGGGTTAGTAGGATAACGTACCTTTGTTGAGAAATAGGTCCCTCCCCATTTATACTCCGTACTCGAATAGGCCCCTTGTAATCAGGCCCACCTGCCTAAAAATTTCTGCTAGCTGTCTAAATTTTTTATGGAATGAGAGGTGTCGCGCGGATCGCCTCCTGATTCAGATCGGTGACTTGTGACCGAACCCAAATTATTAATGAATTAGACTGAAACACTTCTCATATGTAAAATTTTGTTGCCACTGTATATAGGCACAACATAAACATATTTCGTTGCTATTACGAATGACATATATTAAAATTGATCTCATTGATAGCATAATGAGATAAGTAATAACTATTTGTTATTTTTTTAAATGAAATACATGTAAACAGAAATTTATATTTATCTTGTTTATAACTGACATAAGTGAAATATTTTTTTATTTATATCTCTAATAATGTAAATAAGATAATCAAAAATAATTCTCATGCACTATTTAATTGAGATAAAAAAATGACATGTAAAAAAATAGAAATCTATTTTACATGTATAGATGAGTAAATATGATATTTATGAAAATAATCTAATTTTTTATCTAAAATTTTTAAATCGACTCAGATTCAATTAAGTGAAAATGATGAATTCTCTTTTAATCAAGTGTCGAAAGTTTATAAAATTTTAGACTAACTAATTTACGAATTTTGTTGGATAAATAATAGAGGATATAAATAACGTGAATAATAGACTGTACTTTAGACCTATTAAAATAAAAAATATTTCATCTTATTTATTCATCACAACCCTAGTTTTTCACATTTTATCTTTTTCTCTTTCTACTGCAACTGTTTCACTTTCCTTTTCTTGTCACGTTGTCACTAACGCACCTCACCGTCATCGCTACTATTTGAAGAAGCAACGCGTCGTACTGCTGTTGTACCTTCTTCTTCCATGCTCGCATTATTCCTGTGCTCCCTGCGACCGATAGGTATATTTATGACTCAATTTACTAAAAACCTGCTTAAACCTTTGTTAACTTAAGCATCAAAATTCCTCGCAGATATCACTTCCACCTCCTCACGAGGAACTTGAACGGCAACATATGTTGTCTCTTTCTATCAGTTTAAACTTTTGGAATGAATAATTTCATGACAATTCATATTTGTAATAAAATTTTATAAATAGTATAATCAAATTAGTTTTTATATTTATAGTAAATATATGAATAAAAATATAAAAAAATCTAAACCTCAACTTCCGGTCTAAAACAACTCCAGTTTTAACTTTTAACTTTCGAAACAATACTCACTAACAAAATCCATCTCTCAAAAGAGGTTAGACATTTAACTGTTAAACAAGACTCTAGCTAATAGGAGAATAAATTACGCTGGCACCAGCAGATTAAAGGTGATAAAGCACAATATTCGAAGTAGCTTGTGATGACATGTCACCATGTCATGTTTTTCTATGCTTTTTCATACAAGAAATTTATGATTAGTGCTTAAATATTGCATTCTTTGGTGCTTAAATGGTACATTTCTTTGATCTTTTGATTTGATAAACTTTGTAGGAAATAAGAAGAAAAAGAAGCAAAAAGAGCACAAAATAAGCTAAAAAGAAGAAAAGAGGAATTTTGGGCACACTTTGAAGTTAGAGCACACTTTAGAGGCTTAGGCCACGCTTCTAAAAGCGTGACCCATGACCAAACCAAGGAAGAAAAGCGTGGCCCAAAGGAAGGAAAGCGTGGCTCAAAACAAGGAGGAAGAGAGGACAAACTTTTGGATGAAAAGTTAGCTTCAACGTTAGCCCCCTAACTTGGAGGCTAACGTTGGAAATTGAAAATCCCTCCCAGGGCTAGCCAACGTTTGCGCCAACGTTAGCCCCCTAACTTGGAGGCTAACGTTGGCATGAGAACCATACCCCAGGGTGGCCAACGTTTGCGCCAACGTTAGCCCCCTAACTTGGAGGCTAACGTTGGCGCCACACACCACAACAGCTTGAAGGGGTATACTTCCAACAAGAATAACTTGAGCTACGGAGCTCCAATTGAGGTGATTCAAGAATCATTGGAAAGTAGGAATCAAGAGCTTTCCAAGCATATATGGCACTGCATGATGGACACTAAAATTGAGGGAGAAAACTGCCCCGCAATGTGCATAAACGAACATAATGGCAACCTGCAGTGAGGCCAATGACCTCTGCACCTTCAAAGGAGTATAACTCGAGCTGTAGAGCTCCAAATAATGTGCTCCCAACGGCATTGGAAAGTAGACATCCAGGGCTTTCCAACAATGTATAATAGTATGGGGTGGACAATACATTTGAGCCTCCAGAACTGGCGTTTTCGCCAACGTTTGAGGGCTAACGTTACCTCAAACGCTGCACACCAAAGCCAGCGACCATGCCCTCTTCAAATGATCATAACTTGAGTTGTAGATGTCCAATTGAAGTGATTCCAAGTGGGTTAGAAAGCTGACATTCAGAGCTTTCCAACCATATATGATAGTCTATATTGGGCATAAAATTGGCAACATGACAAGAGGACAAAGTTGGCCCCATAAATGTGCATAAGGGAGGCCAACGTTAGGGTCAAAGTTAGACCCCTAACGTTGGCACCAACGTTCATACCAGCAAGATTTGTAGGCTGCTATGAAAAGTTGGAGCCAAAGTTAGACCCCTAACTTTAGCTCCAACTTTTGGTCCAACTTTTGCAAACTCAACCCGGTTCAATTCGGTGCCTCCTCAAACTCCAAGAGCAATCAACCAAGGCCTTTATCAACCCAATTCCATCAAGAGCAAGGGCCCAAATGATCATCACTCAAAGGCACAAGAAATAGATAAAATAGGAATTTCATTTAATTGTAATTTGTTTTTAATTTCATTTTCATTTCCATTTTGTAAAGCCTATATAAGGCATCATTTTCATATTTGTAAGGAGGCTGGCTCCACTAGGGAGCATTAGGAGTAGTAGTAGAGATCTCTCTCTTAGTTTTCCTTCCTGTTTTAAATCTTGGATTGAGGGAGAAGGAATTCTGTTTCCCTCTCGGTCTAAGATTTCTCTTGTTCTTCTTCTGCAATTTTAATTTCTCCTCTACTACAAGTTCCTTTGCTGCAAGTTTACATTGAGCTTGATTTCGATCTTTGGTTCTCATTGCTTTCTGTTCTCACTGAATTCAATTTACTTTCAAGCAATTTAATTCTTCTGCAAGTGCTCTGCATTTTACATTTCTGTTCATGATCTGATTTACTTTCCTGCAAGTTTAATTTTCTCTAAGCTTTGATCTATTGCTTTATTTAATTTTCAGCACCCACTCCCCTTTACATTCACTGCAATTTACATTTCTTGTCATTTAAGCTTCTGTCCATTTAAGTTTCTGTCCAATTTAGCTTCTGCACCTTTAATTCTTGCAATTTACTTTTTGTCGGTCACTCTTCACACAATTCACCAATGTTAGCTTGACTAAACTAATCACCCATTAAAGTTGCTTGATCCATCAATCCCTGTGGGATCGACCTCACTCCCGTGAGTTTTATTACTTGATGCGACCCGGTGCACTTGCCGGTTAGATTTGTGTGTTTTGGGAGAAATTCATTTTTCCACCAAAATAACTCATCAGCTTGAACGGAATCGAATTGGTGTAAATTCTTGAGAATAGATTGCACCGGAATTCTGTTTTCGTGTCTGCATTATTACATAGATATATAGTGTATGTATATATCAGGCTTGGAATCACATAATTTCCACATGATAAATGGAGATATTCTTTTATAATTTAAAATAAATTTACTACATTATATTACATTATATTATAACTCGTTTCTCACGCTTAAGCTATCAAAGATGAATTCATGATTAAAGGTTCATGCTGTGTGCGTAGCTGCATCACCGGTAAGAAGTTGGTATATCAACTGTTGGCTCTATATATATAGGATAGCAGCCTCTCTCTTTGATTTTTCATAGCTAGAGCCTAAAAGATTTTTAATTTCTTAGGCACATGTTTAACATATATTACTATCTTCAGACACAGTTAAAAAAATAACATTTAACTAAGATAAAAAAAACAATAAATAAAGTGTGACAATAAACCATTATTATTTATTAATTAAATAACGATAGCTACTTCCATAATTTAAAACTTAATTGGCAACATGTTAAATAGAAGAAGTAATAATTTAATATATATATATATATTTTTAGTTTACGTTTTTATTTTTATTTTAAATATTTTCATTTTTAGAATATTATAATAAAAAAATATTTTTTTATAAAATTTAAGAAATAAAAGTATTAAAATAAAAACACAAACTAAATTAAAACACGAAAGGGCACTGCTGCAACATATTGTTGCCAATTAAACAAATGAAAAAGTGAAGAAACAAACAATTTAATTTAATTTAATGGATGGTCAATTATTTCGAGCGTACAGTATACTAATAAAAAAATTGCAAAAGTAGCTTTCTTAGACTCATACTCACAGATGAGACCAGGTTGGTGATCTCATGTCTTTTCATTGAGAAATTTCTGCATCCTAATTCCCAGTTACGTACATATCAACAATTAAGATTGGGCTTTCTTTTACTGTAATAGGCTAAAACTTATTATAATTTTAACTATATTTCTGTATGTGTCTTATTTTTTACGTTACTGTTATAATATACATTATAAATTTAATTTTAATACATTTTCAATCTAAAACAGTTTTATACGTATAATTAATTACATAATATTATTTTAAAAATATAAATAATAATTTTTTATTTAATTAAGTATATATAATAAAGAAAACAGATTTAATTAGATGATTCAAAAGTCAAAATTGACTCGTACAATAATATTAACCATAGCCTTCAATTTTTTTAACACATACAGAAGCAGAGTTACGCTCTCACAAATTTTAGGCTGATTCATTATGGTCTTGTAAGTGTGAAGAAGACGGAGATAGAGGAAGAGAAATTGTTGTCGTAGTAAGCTTGTATATGTGGAGATATAAAATGCTATTTTATGTCAAAAACGCCTATTAATGTTTTTTTTTTAAATAACTTTTTGAATTTTTTATTTATTATTAGAAATGAATAAATTGAAAAACACCCGTTGGCATTTTGAACTCCCATATTTCCCAAATTATAACACCATTATCTCACATATGAAGTTTTTTGTTCCCATATTTAATTAAATGAGTCAATAATAAAAAAATGAAAAATTTTTACTACTTGTTACGTTGGGTAACCGGAAATTAGTGAGCTGGACTCGTTGGGTTGGCCCAATCGTCTGAAGAAGGAAGTCTCCGACTTGGTTTGTGTCAGGGGCCTCCGTCCGACTGGCGTGTATGAAAGAATGGGGGTGGTACCTGCAAAGACACACTGATGCTTAAGTCAGCAAGGGCCTAAGCAGGTTTAGAGAGTATTGGAACTTAGAGATGCCTGAGGGGTGTCAGTATATTTATAGTGGTGAACCAATAACCACCGTTGGAGTAGTTCTACATTTTAAGGAGGATAACCGTCCCTTTATTTTAGGGAAATTGAGATATGACCCTTGGAAGTGGGTTGAGAGATTTTAGGGGCAGTTACTTATTTGAATAAGCACTATCTGCCAACTAACCTATGCGCCCTACTTCCTTAGAGTGGAACCTGTGTCGAATCCGACCTCTTCTAGGGAGGTCAATTACATGCGAAGGCCAATCTTACGGATTGGGCCTTTCTGGCTTATTTGGACCTCGGTCTTAGTGTTGGGCCAGGGTATGAACAGTGTCCCTACTCGAGTCCGACCTCTTTTGCTTATGAGTTGGGCTCGAGTATTCGAACTCGGGCTTGTAGCCGACATAGTGAGGAACCGGCGTGATTTTTCGGAACCGACGTGATTCAAATTTCTCAACAGTCGTGTCTAATCAAACGTCGCGTCTGTTAGAGGTTTCCGTAATTATGCGTGGGGAGCGGTTGCATTGGTAACGGCGCATATCTTTAATGATAGCCTCGTTTTACTGTTTTGCCCCTAGTGTATTCATAAATACTTTTCACTCTCTTTCTTTGTTTTCTTTTCTGAAAAGACTTTTTTGCCTACACTATCCGTTTCGAAAGAAAAACTTCTTCCTTGCTGTCGCACCTGTCCTTCTTCGGAAGCAAAGGTCAGTTCTTTCTCTTCTCCTCTTTTATTAATGAATGTCTTTGTTTGCGCGCATTGTTTAGAGGAGTTTTCATAGCGAGTTTGACTGTAGACCTAGTGACTCTGTTTTGTTGAGGGGCTTGCTTTGATCCTTTTTAGGAACCATGTGTTTGATCTTTCTTTTATTTTCTCTTTGTAGGTCTCGTTGTCTTTTTACCTACTTCTTATTTCTGCCAAGATGTCTTCTCTCGAGTCTCTTTCACGATGGGTGGATGTTACTGTCCTAGGGGAAGAACCCTCTGTAGACACCGACTACCTTACTGACCTCCGTACCCATCATAGGATTTGTGTTCTCGATGAGGATGAGCCAAAATATGAGTTGATTGTCCCGGATCCTGAAGATCGAATTTGTTTTGGGAGGGCTACCGATGCTGACCCCATTTCTTTTTTATGTATGAGAGCCTTTTTACCCGTCTGGGGGTATTTTTGCCTTTTTCTGATTTTGAGGTAGAGGTTCTGAACCACTGTCTAGTTACTCATACTCAACTTCATCCCAACTCTTGGGGTTTTATGAAAATTTACCAGCTTGTCAGTTGGGAACTGGACTTTCCAACCTCTTTGAAGATCTTTTTCTATCTCTTTCATATGACTAAGCCCCTCAGTGGGCAAAATAATAAACAACAGTGGATTTTTTTCTGGGCGATTCAAAGTCAGAAAGTTTTCAACCTTTTTGATGAATCCTTTCATGACTTTTAAAACTTCTTTAAAGTTCAAGCCATAGAGGGTCACCACCCCTTTTTTCTGGACCAAAGTTCTTCTCCTCATTTTCCCTTTTATTGGTTAGAGACCTCTCTTGTGGAGAAGTATGGCCTGCATGACCTGGACGAGGCTGAGGAGGCTGTTGTGGGATTCTTCCGAGAAGTTTGGGGAAGGGCCCCTTATATGGACACCAAAAAATTTCTTCAAGAGTCTCCGAATTTTGTGCGGACCCAATTAGGTAGCTTTATTGTTGATAATTGATTTTTGACTTGTAATCTTCTGATTTGTTATTTCCGGCTTCTACCGATTTGTAGATTGATTCTTTGTTTTCTTCTTTTTCAGAAATGGTGAAGAAAGGTTCTAGCTCTTCCTACCAGAGTGGTCCAGGACGTCAAGAAGAGGACTCGGGCCCGAGTCGATGCTGCCAGGGCTGCTGGCACTCTTCCCCCTCCCCCTCCTCCTCGTGATTTGGGGGACCTCTTCTCGCCCCATTTTGGTATCTTCTTCTACTGCTTCTTCTCTTCCTCCTCCCATGCCCCCGGCCCGATCTTCCCTTGAGACCGAGAAGAAGAGGTGTAAGACTTCAGGTTCTTCTTCTGGGGGTTCTCATTTCGATGGTCCCAAATTCGTTCGGAATCACATCTTTTCCCATACTCATATTGATATGGATGATATCTCCGTTTGGAACCATCTCAATGTTATGGTTCAAGGGAGTGTTTGGGCTGCCGGGGTATGCACAAAACTTCTTGATATTTTGAAAAATATTCCCCTCAGCTATTTGGGTTCTACCCGAAAAGTTGAGGAGCTGGAGGGGAGGATTTTCCTTTATAAGGAGGAAGAGGAAAGGCTGAAGGGGGAGGTCATCGAGTTAAAGTCGAGGAGAGGGTTCGGCTTCAGGAGAGGGAGAAGAAGATGATAGGCCAGTGTGCCATGGCAGAGAGCCTTAAGGAGAAGGTAGAGCAGAATTACGTCAGGTTCTTTGGGGAGAACCTTGACTTGAAGAAGAAGCTGGCGGGATGTCGAGAGGCTTTCCAGGACTTGGAGGATTCAGTGGCTGAAGGTTCGCAGGAGGCTTGGAGGGTTTTTAAGGAACAAGTCAAAGTTATTACCCCCGACTTAGACCTTTCTCCTCTTGACCCTGACAAGATTGTAGTAGATGGGGCCATTATCTCTCCTCCCCGACCTAAGACTGACTCCGACTTGAAGACTCGGAGGCAGAGGATTGTTGAGTCTCCCCATTGTAAGGGGCAACTCCATCTCCCGAGTTCTTTTAAGATTCCCGCTCAAGATCCTGATTAGTCTGCTCCATCCTCTCCTGTTGCCATTCCGACTTCTTTCCCTACTGATCAACCTTCTGGTGGTGGTGATTTTCCTTCTAATTGATTGTTGGCTATTTGGGGGCCCGCCTGTGGGCCCCTTGTTTTTTAAACAATTTTATATTTTGTTTGTTGATGGTGGTTGGTTACTGACATTTTCTGGCTTCTTTTATGGTCGTAAACAAAATTTGTGCTTTAGGGTTGACCCTCTTTTTGGATAAGGGTTTGAGGTTTAATTGGTGTGTGCATGTTTTTTTTGCAATTTTTCCTTTGCTAGGTTTTTTTCAAAAAATCCTTTTGATCTTTTTTGCTTATGGAAAAAACCTCTTATCTAGGCAGGTTGTGTTTTGCCTAAGTTGTTTTTGGGTTTTTAAAGGCTTCACATAGCTTCTGCCTTTTGATGGCTTTCTTTTATCTCTTTTTGACATTCCTTACTTATTCAAATTTTCCTTATTTGAACTATTCGTAACTTAGGTTATTTTTGCAATGCATTTCCATTCTTCTCGGTTTGCCGACTTGTAGGTCGATTAATTCCCGATTAATACCTTGAAGTCGTCTAAGAATTTTATGCTTCCGTTTAAATATGTCACCGAACACAGAATTATTCCAATCCTTAATCCTGCTCTTGAAGTTCAATATGCCCTCAGCCCAGGAGTCCTGAACATTGTAAGACGCATCAACAGCATTCCCAAAATCAGGGTGAGTAATCCATGCCACAAGAAGCGGAAGGGTCGTCTCCCTCTATTTTGTGAGCTAACGGGAGAGAGTTGCAGGCAGATAGGAGAATGGTCTGATTTCAGCATGGGCATATGTTTTATAAAAGTCTCTGGGAAGGCAATTTGCCAGTCCAAGTTGCTTAAGCCCCTGTCTAACCTCTTTGCAAGATTGCCTTTCTTCCAAGTGTATGTCCAGCCTGTAAACCCCAATTCAACCAGGCCACAAGTCGAAACACAATCCTGAAACTCTTTACAGTCACTTTGATTACTGCTCAACTCCCCTCCACTTTTCTCATGGTTATGTAACATAGAATTAAAACCGCCCAACAAACACCAGGAGAGATTAACATTAGCAGCATAAGATTTAAAGGAGTGCCATAACAATCTTCTTGTCACCCACTGGGGGCTACCATAGACAGCAGTAATAAGCCAGGGAGTTGAGTTATTACCAGAGACTCTTAGGTGCACGAATTGTGTATCATGCTCTAGCACATCCACGCTCCAAACAGAGGAATCCCAAAGACACCAAATTTCTCCAGCATGACCCACTGCATCCACTACGAATGATTTGTCAAAGCCCATCTTATCCCTAATTTGGTTACCTCGGGTACCACACACATGGGTTTCTAAGAGAAAGAACCAATTAGCTCTATACTCATGACGCAGATCACCGATAAGTGAAGGGAAGGCTTTATTGCCTACCCCCTGCAGTTCCAGCTAATGATGTTCATCATCAGAATTTGAGCGGGAGGAAAAGCCATACAGCCAGGCTCACTTGCGGATACAGGCCCCCGACAGTGGACCCACCTGGTCCCGAGAGGATGATGCGTCCAAAATTTCACCACCACCGGCATCAACCATGGTGACATCAAGCTGTTTCACTTGGTTACCCCTGTGCTCTGCATTCCCCATGAGTGCATCTGGAAGTTACTATTGCTTATCGGGGTTAAAGAGCAATTTTTCTCTTACCACATGCCCCTCCCAATTTGTTCGAGTTTCCGTCACAACATCGAGGGCTTCCCGTCGGTCTCACTCCATCCTTTTCATGTATTCATTGACAACCATTTCCATACCTTCAAACTCTAATTTTTTTCCTTTCTTTTCACTGCTTTCATAGAGAATTCTGACCCTTTAGGATTAGTTGTAGAGGGCTCTGAAACTTTGAATTTGTTCTTACCATTGTTTTCTTTCCTACCCGGTTCGACCATGGTCTTTGAGGGGGAGGAGCAGATTTTCTTTGGTTCTGTGGGTTTTTCCAGTGCCCGGTTTGATGACCCTTTTTTGTAATTGGGTTTTACCGCTTACAACTTGGGCTTGGTTTAATTATGACCCATCTTTTTCTAATGTCTCCTAGCCCACTTTCAATTCATTCGCACTCTCCTGTACATTTCCCGGATTTTCTTCATGCAATATAGCAAATCGGGATCCCGAATTGGAATTATTTCCTTTTGGAGAGTTTCCTTCTTTAGTGCTATAGATAGTGATCGCGTCTTGATTGGCATGAGATTGCCTTTGTCCTATTTGGGGTTTCTTTCTATTATTGTATCTTTTTACCAACATCCAAGGCCCAAAGTCAGGGTTGGATTTTCCATTGCTATAATTGCGGTGATTTTGTGGGTCTGTGGACCTTCCATTTTCATCTCCAACACTGTCGGCTGGCACCTCACCTTGCGGATTATCTCCGGCGCGGTTTTCTTCCATATGGGCACCACTGTTAGCACTGTTTTCCATACATTTCTCTTATCTATGACCATATTTGCCGCAAGAGAAACAAATTTGGTACAAACCTTCATATTCAAGGTTTAGCTCACAGCCAAGCACAGATATTCGGGGCACTAGTTGTTTTGCCAGGTTGATCTCAACACATATACGGGCAAACTTTTTCCTCAAGTGGATTGAGGTAGTGCGGTCAACCTTGAGCATATGTCCCATGGTTGAGCCAACCCTCCAGAGAAATCGGTGGTTATAAAGCTCGATCGGAAGGTTTGGAATGCGAATCCAGGCGGCGATCTTTCTAACCTCTGTGGATCCGGTTAGGAAAAAAGGCCTCCATCTTTGCACGATGAGATAATGGCCGGCAGTCATCCAGGGACCTTCCATAAGCGCATGCGCGTAATCATCCTCATCTGAAAAATGAACCAAAAAATAGTCATGATTCATATAAATAACATAAATCTTACCTTTCTTCTCCCAATTTCTGTGGAGTCGTTGCTCCATGAACGCGAACGTGGCATGTTTACCCAGCACTTTGGCCAGGAGGGCATTCTTCCATGGTTTAGACCACTCTTCAAATTCCTCCTTAGATACAGAGATTGTGGGACAAGGGTTGAATGGTTTATCAGCATTCTCTCGATCATCATCATCTCTATACCACTTATCCTCAGGGTTAGGGTCATCATCTTCCATGTCGAGCGAGGTGATATGGTCTTCTTCAATTCCAGGGCTAGTCAACAGTGTGTCCTTGTATGATCCCTTCATGGCTATGGACGTATTTTTCTCATGTGGGATAATTTTCATAATCTCTGATGGTTGATTAAGATCCACCTCTCCTCGAGTTTTGACTTTTTTGGTGCTTTTCTGTACTAGGTCGTCCTCTTAAGTAAAAATTCTAGCAGAGCTTTTTTCAGACATACTCATCTCTAATACACGTGATATTTAAGCTATTATTTTTTGTAATGGCTCATAGAGTAGACTAGTGCTCCAAAGATAAATTGAGCTTTAAAACACTACAAAATGCTTTAGTTTGATAAAAACAAAATTTGCATCATATATTAAAATATTTTATCATTTTATATGGGTGATTTTTTTTTAAGTTAGGAGTAAGACTCAAATCCGCAACTTCTAAGTGAATATGAAAATATTATACTATTTGAGCTATAGCTCGTTGGTTTACATAAATAATATTGAACAAATGAAAAAGTAAGAAATAAATGAAATGTATAATTAAAGAGTTTAATATTAGACGTAATTAAGAGAGTCTTCTAAATTGTTGTCAATATTAAAGAGTAATTTGACTGTATATATAAAATTCATTTATATTATATTATATTAATATTAAATTTATTAAAAATTACAAAGATTATTGCGACTAATTTCAAAATAAGAAAGAAAAAAAAATGATAAATGCATTACTTGCAATGATATGTAAAGTATAATAGGATTAAAAAAAAAAATAATTCATATAAATAATATAAATGACTCTTTAAGCTAAGTAATAAATGTATATATGAGCCTTTGTTTTTTTTTTTCAAGTTATTTTATGTTAGAAAAAAAAAACACTAATATTTTATGTTGTTGATATTAATCTGTATATATTTTTCAATCTCGTGTTTTAGTTTATACTTCTTATTCTATCAAAGAAATTTATTTTACATGTAGTCAAACTAAAAATTTAAAATTTTACTTCATTATTACTTTTAAAGTAACTTTTACATAATAACTAGCAAGAGGCCCGCGCATACGCGCGAGTGGGTGATTGAATTTGTAAAATTAATAACAAAAATATAAAAAGAATACATAGAAATTAGATAATAATATGTTTTTCGTATATATTTATTGAGTTTAGAAATATGATCACAATGATGTAATTAATAATTTTAAATCGTGTATTGATTAAACATGCTTAATTCAACAATTATATAAATTGAGTCATCAAAATTTATAATTGAGAGGTCAGGTAGTATAAGTACTACATTGTATTTATTTTTTAAATGTGCAAGCTTTCTATTTTTCAAATTAAGGATCTTTTATATACATTTTTTTGTTCTATCATGCTTTCATCTTCTATTAAAGACCTTAATCTCATATTCTGAATTAAAGTTAGTAACTTATATTCATACCATAGATAAAAGGAATCAATTGATGCATTAACAATCTCTTGTCTAGATCCATTTGTTATCACATAAAGAATTTGAACATATGATAATGTAACATAATACTTATTTTAATAATTTGATTTTGTATTTGTGAAATTTTTGAAGATATCATTTTGAACGGACTTAGGCTTAGTTTGGTAAAACTCTTTGAAGAGATGCTTCTGTTTTTCAAAAGTATAAGAACCTCGTTTTGCGTTTGATAAATCAAAAGTTCATGTGTTTATACTTGTGACTTTTAAAAGTAAGAGATACTTTTCAAAGATAACTTTTTAAAATTTGTAGCATCTATAAATTTTTTTTAATATAGTAATTATTGAATATATAAGCATTAATTTTATATAAATTTTGAGAAAATACAATAATATAACTATCATCAATATAAAATTTTAGATCTTCAAATATATCAACTAAACTTTTTAAATAATTAACATTTTCTTCAACTTAGCTTTAAGGGTAATATTATACTTTATAAAGTAAGCAAACTATTAAAATAGATATTATTTGCAAAAAGTGATCATGATTTATACTAAGAGCCTAAGATCACAAATAAATACTCCAAAGTTTAAATTGTAAAAACATTGATAAATAAAATCCTAAAATTAAAATAATAGAATGTATAGTATAATGGTCTAAAAATATGATGAAATATCTTTATATTTGTTTGTGCTTTTATATTATTTTTTATTTTCATAGAAAATACTGTAGGGATGTTCATACATCGGATTCGATCCGCATATCTGCGGTATTTATCCGAATCTGATCTAAAAATTACGGATATGGATCCGATCCGCAAGGCTATCGGATCAGATCCGCATACTAATAGAATCGGATTGCAGATTTCATGTAGGTATCTGCATATCCGCTTATCTGCAAAAATAAATAAATAAATAAATAAGTAAATATTATTTTTATGTTTTATTTTAACTAATAGTTATTATATATGTCACATTATTTTATTTTTATTATTTAAAAATAATATGTTTAATATTATTTTAAAAGTAAACATGTTTAAAAGAGTAAAAAAAGAGAGTTTATTGATTTTTTAAAATAAAATAAGATTTTAAAAAGTATTTTTATGTTTTGCGGATATATCCGATATCTGATTTGATCTGTAAATGTGCAAATCGGTCATATTCAAGCTAAAAAAATGCGGATATTGGATCCGATTCAATCCGATAATTTTAGTGCAGATCGAATCGAGATTTTGGCCATATCCGATCCAATTCGATCCGCGTTCACCCCTAGAAAATAATAATAAAGACCCTCTTAATTTTTAATTTTACCACTCCAATCTACTACTACACCTAACTTTCAGCGCTAAACTAAATTGCCTTTAAAACTGAAAATATGATATATATATATATATATATATATATATATATATATATATATATATATATATATATATATATATAATATTCAATAATTACAAAATTAAAAAAAGAAAATTTAATTTCAATTTTTGAATATGATTCGTATCATAAATAAATACTAAATAAAAAAAATTTTAATCACTAATATATCTACTATGCATAAAGAATAATATATTTGAAAATATAAAAGTAATTAAATTCCTTTTTTCGTATACTTTTATTTCTAATTAAAACAGACAATAAAAGTTCATAAATCCAAATTGAAGGTTAGCAATAGAAAAATAATAAAATTTAAATTTGTATTTAAAACATTACATCATACTCAATAAATAAATCATCTCCTACAATTCAATACTCTATACAACTTAAATAAATTATTTCTTGGATGATCCTTTTATGTTAAAAACAAAATTTCTTGGTACTTAGCAGCATACAATCATTTTTATATTATAATCCCTCTTTTAGTACTTAATTCCCATCCACATCATATGTTAAAAGATTAGTATATCATAGATTATCTTAACATACTTCTTAAATGAAATCTATTTGATTTACTTTTACAAAAATAAAAAATAAAATCTTCGTAAAAATAAAATATAAAAAATAAAATTATTTCAAGATATAAAATTTGGATTTGATTGTGAAATAAAAGAACTACTCATCCGATACTATGCCCATTACTACCGCACAATATGAAAAAAATAAAAAAAATTATTGTTTATCTAAAAATTATTAAAAACTAAGTACACTTATTGATTATAAAAAGTTGTAACTATTATAAGGATTTAAAGTGAAAGATATATGTGTAAAAATTGAAATTATTTTAAGTAGTTTTAGAAAGATATAAGTTAAAATTTAAAATATATTTGACTATATAATGTAATTTTTATTTTGCTGTTCTCTAATAGGATACCATTCTATTAAATCAATTATTTTGCATATTAATTTTCAATAAGAAATATAATGATTTTCTTAAATGAAAAACCTACCAACACAATATATGTCTTTGTTCGAAAAATGATTTTCTAATCCAAAATAATACATAACTACTAAAGAAATGGCATGCTAAATATTATCTACTTGAAATTGGTGATGATAATAATGGGTTATAGAAAAAGTTCACTTCCACTCTTTTTTTTTCTCAAAATTTCATCTAGTAATAAGTGATATTGTATTAATTTTTTCAATCCACTAACCTTGTGTTTGTATTAGGCTTGAAGACAGAACAAATAAAATAATAAAAATAAAGTATTATTTTTATTTGTAACATTTAGAACAAATTTTTTTTTTGTTCTAATATTAAATAGTAATTTATCACTTGAATTATAATCATGCAATAGTTATTTTCAAATAAAAAAGGCTAAATCTTTTTTTTGCTTTTATAATTGAAGAAATGAAATTAAAAATTATTAAAATAATTATTAGAATTAAGAATTCTATAATACTTATGGAAGCTATTTTTGTTTGGGTAAGAACCATTCGGTTACAAATTCTTCTAACATTTGCCTTCAAATTGTGAATTAATTAGGATAAAAAGTCACTTTTTTTTATTAATATAAGGATGTTAAACCTTTTTACAAATAATAAATTAAATTCTACTATTTTAGACTCGATTTTACCTCACTTATCTTATGTTGTAGCACAGAATAAGATATAAAATTTTTTTTATGCATCAAACAAACATTATATAACAACATAGCTTATCATGTTCATACACTTTATATACTAAAGAAAAATAAAAATAAAACACTAAACAAAAAGAAAGAAAAGAAAAATACTAAGCTATTGCGAGAAGAACTAATAATTCTTTTGGATGCAATTAATTTAATTACTCTCACAAAGAAAAAGTGTTACAACAAAAATATTAAAAAATGTTTAAAAGAAAGTGTCAAAACAAAAAAATGAGTGAAATATTTCTCATGAATATTGAATATCTTATCTCTTTAAAATAGCCAAGTACTTCTTACTCCTTAGAGTATCTTATCTCTTTAAGGAATAAAAATTTAAGAAATGCACACATATATATCCTAAATGATAAAAAGAATTAGAGTCATTACAACACAATAAAATGGTTTCAAATCAAATATATATATAAATGATGGATGGAAATGGCTAAACTTGGCCACAAAAAATCATGTGTTGTAAGTAAATGTTACTCAAACAAACACACTTACATCTCCTTCAGAAGAGAAAAAAAAAAGGGGATAAAACACATGCAAAAATATATATATATATATACACACACAATATCTATGCAATAGATGTCACTACACTTATATCTAATCACTCAATATAGTAACTTATTTTACACCGATGAAACCAAAGCAATCCCATTCTTTTCTGTTATTCTATCCACCAAACATGAAAAATCTGCAAAACATTGGATAAAATATAAGGGATAGTCACATTTACTTTAAATTATAGATATCAAACATTTATTACAGTTAAAAAAAAAGAAAAAATTATTACTCAATAAAACAAAAAAAAAATTTAACTGGTCATCATTAAGTGTAATCAACCAATCTTAACACAAAAATGTTGAGGCATAGAAGCGAGTTAAGATCACATGTAAATACAGGCAGCAATCTCGTTATCACCAGTTGAAAAAAAAAAGATGCAGGAAGGCATGAAATTTTGATTTTGAAAGAAATAATTCCACAAAAGAAGATACCAGTATAATTAGTAGTCAAAATAATAAAAGTTCTATGAAAGAATTATCTACTTTGATCACTTGAATTATGTCATATACAATTCTGTAAATTTATACACATTTTTTCTAAGATCAAGAAATCTTTAAATAAAGTGAATTAATTATAAAGATAAACATATCAAATTTCACAATACTTAAGTCAGATAGATGCACAAAACATAAAGGAATTTTTAAGCCATTTTAAATTTTCTTTACACAATATAGATTAATTAAAAAACAAATTTCGCAAATGTTCAATCACCTCCGCTAGTAATTCAAGATCTAAAAATATTTTGTTTCTGCTCCATCAAGCTTCATCTGGAGCAAAAACATGGTACAACATTTTTTAGCAACACAACAGAAAAAAACATTCAACAAAAAATAATTGAAGGAAATCCTAACGATGGCAAGTTTAATTTAATTGTTCTTGAGGTAACACAAAAGTTTCTCATCAAAAATATATTATCATTGAACTTTCAAAAGCTTTAGATTCTACAAAAACTTCTACAAATGTAACAAACCATTAAAAATTTTGGAATCTTCACAAGTGACAACGCTTACCATGTAAATTGCTCTAGACAAAGACTTGCTAAGCATACAGTATGGTAGAAAATTAAACGAAAATTGTGGGCAAAAAGACTTTGAGGGGCATCTTCGGTGTGGTAGAGGCGCTTGAGGATGTCATTTTAAACTCTAATTTCAAATGAAAAAATTGCGCTCAAAATTTGGTGTTCAAATCCTGATTTGAAAGGAAAAGATCGCGCCCAAATTGCTGCAGAAGAGAGTGCTGCTTCATTACCTGAGGGACAATGAGTTCTCAATCCATTGTTTACCCTAATCATCCAATCAAAAGCTAACATTCTCGTTTTCTTCCCCTAAATGGTGGTTTTTGGAATTGCTGCCAGATTAACTCTCTTCAACCCATTGGACAAAGATCTTCTCTGATAACCTTCCACCAGGTAAGAAGATTTTGGCTTTTCGCTGAGGAGCGAAACACAAAAGAAAGAAAAAGTTTGGGAGACACCTGTCACTCTCTCAGAAACCATCTAACAGTGCTAAATAGTGTGTGGTTTTAGTGTTTGGCTACTTAACCATTATATATTAATAGATATATAAAAAAATTGTCATGCCGTGATAATAACTCACCAGGTGATTGATGAAATGAGATTCAGAGGTGTTCCCTGCAAATTACAGAACTATTTACGATAGCACTTTTAGCTGCAACTCGTTTGTATATGTCTGAAACCCTAAACAACAAAACAAACAACAACAAAAAATGAATACTTAAAGTAATCAACAAAAGAAAAGAACACTAATGTTCAAACCTGAAGCCCATAGTGTTGGCCCCACTTTAAAATAAATAACTAACAGTATGCATTTGGAGGAAGAAGAAAAAAAAGGAATCTTTTCCTGCTTTCAGGCGTGTGACATGATTTTATTGCCGTTCCACTATTCTGAAGCCACTTCTTCAATCTCTGTTTGTTGATGCGATGGCACATTATTGAAGATCCTTGTTCTTCCCCATCATGTTTCCTCCATCTCTAGTTCACCCCTGCTTCTCTGGACTTCCAAAATCTCCTTTCCAATCTAGTCTGACTTTCATGATAAACTTCAAATCTTTAGCTACAATCTCAACCCAACTGGTTGTCGAAAAGTGGGAACCACTCTCACTGCATACTACTACCACCTATCACTGTTATGTTATCATAATGAAATACCAAATTAGTTATATATCTGTTGAATTTTCAAATTATAGCAATGCTATTATAAACATAATTAAAAATTGTTAATCCAAACAAAATAAGTAGAATTGAAACAACGCTATCCACTATATCATATTAGATCAGGTTCAGTCTAGAAAAATTCTAATAATAATATGATGCCAAGTTGAACACTTGAACCTGCTAATTAATAATAATTTTTTTTACTCAGACAATATGAATAATGCAGCAAGAATTAGTGATATATAAGACCAAGATAACCAAAGATGATTCATTTAAAAGATGAAAGCAAAGCTATATATTATTGTAAGTGGTTTGTGATGTCCTTACCTTTACTTTCCTACTTTTGTCAATAACCAAATAGCTATTGTTGTAATAGCATAGCTTGTTTATGCTTCTTTTTTTCTTTTTTCATAATGAGTATTTATTGTTGCAAGGAACTGTATGATCATATAACAATAATTATAACGATAAAGGAATTGCACGATCATATAACAAATTTCGAGAAGACCCAAGATCATGTTAATCTTAGAAGTTGTGAAATTCAGTTAGAGGCAAAAGTTTGATTGTAGTAAATCCATTTAGAAAATTACCTACAGATAATATGATACCTGAAAAATTGTATTAAAAAGTTCAGTAACTCCTCACTTAGAAATCCAAAACTAATTTGAAGATCCTTATACACTTTCTCAAGTTATTCCATCTCATCATTATTCCATCCACTTTGGTCTTCCTCAACTGTTCCCTCATCTCGATTTTTTCCCTCTTTTCCTTGTTTCTCCTTATCCTCCTCACCATAATCGTTGACATCAAAATCACTTTTTTCATGCTCCATCTGCATCACAAAAAAAACCCCTCAATCACAAATAAAAAATAATGAACCAATATACTTGCACAACACTCTAGGGAGTAAATGAGTAAGCAAACAGCTAATATAGCCCTTAATCTATGTGAAGTCTTAGCACTAAAAGTAACAATAATTATAACGATAAAAGAATTGCACGATCATATAACAAATTTCGCGAAGACCCAAGATCATGTTAATCTTAGAAGTTGTGAAATTCAGTTAGAGGCAAAAGTTTGATTGTAGTAAATCCATTTAGAAAATTACCTACAGATAATATGATACCTGAAAAATTGTATTAAAAAGTTCAGTAACTCTTCACTTAGAAATCCAAAACTAATTTGAAGATCCTTATACACTTTCTCAAGTTATTCCATCTCATCATTATTCCATCCACTTTGGTCTTCCTCAACTGTTCCCTCATCTCGATTTTTTCCCTCTTCTCCTTGTTTCTCCTTATCCTCCTCACCATAATCGTTGACATCAAAATCACTTTTTTCATGCTCCATCTGCATCACAAAAAAAACCCCTCAATCACAAATAAAAAATAATGAACCAATATACTTGCACAACACTCTAGGGAGTAAATGAGTAAGCAAACAGCTAATATAGCCCTTAATCTATGTGAAGTCTTAGCACTAAAAGTAACAATAATTATAACGATAAAAGAATTGCACGATCATATAACAAATTTCGCGAAGACCCAAGATCATGTTAATCTTAGAAGTTGTGAAATTCAGTTAGAGGCAAAAGTTTGATTGTAGTAAATCCATTTAGAAAATTACCTACAGATAATATGATACCTGAAAAATTGTATTAAAAAGTTCAGTAACTCTTCACTTAGAAATCCAAAACTAATTTGAAGATCCTTATACACTTTCTCAAGTTATTCCATCTCATCATTATTCCATCCACTTTGGTCTTCCTCAACTGTTCCCTCATCTCGATTTTTTCCCTCTTCTCCTTGTTTCTCCTTATCCTCCTCACCATAATCGTTGACATCAAAATCACTTTTTTCATGCTCCATCTGCATCACAAAAACAACCCCTCAATCACAAATAAAAAATAATGAACCAATATACTTGCACAACACTCTAGGGAGTAAATGAGTAAGCAAACAGCTAATATAGCCCTTAATCTATGTGAATCCTTAGCACTAAAAGTAACAATAAAAAGCAAGTAATGAAAGAAGCTCTATCTCTATTCAACTTGGCAACTACAAATAGTTCAAGTTGCACAGTCAATGTTCCACTTGCTGCTCATAAAAGATAGTATTTTCTACGCTCTAAATTATTTCAAAATTCTAATTTATGAGCATATGTCATTGACTCATTCCTCCTTTCTTTCTCAATCTAACCTCCTTCTTTCTCCCTTACTGCTCTATTTGCTTTCGCTCGCATTCGATTCAGAGGCGGCTATAACCAAACAGTTTGCATTATGATAAGTTACTGATAGATCTGTTTTTTGAAAATTTATATATTAATTAAAATTTATTTACAAATATCTATTTTATCATGACTCGTTACATTTAGCAGAGGAAATTTATTTCATATACATTTTCAAATACACAACTCTGTAGATAATAGAATTCTAAGCAACATCATCATTAGCTGCTGGTAATAATTTAAAAAGAAGCACTCTTCAACTTACTTGAACAAATCCCGAATCCCAGTCCATAATGGTGACTTTCGTGTAAATCTGTTTCTTAAATCTGGCATAATGGTGACCTTCACATAAAACTCCAAACTGGTTCTTGAATCTACAATATCTGACCCAAACACATAACTGTACTCATTAAAAATTAAAAAGATGAAATATAGATTATAATAAAAATTTATACCAAAAAATTAAAAAGAATGAAGAAGAGTTTTAATTGACTTCCTACCATGGAGGAGTGGAACTTGAAGCTGTCATTCACCGACTGGATTATAAGGATTCCTCACCGTACAACAGAGTAGCATATGCCTCGTTGGAAGCTCCCCTCTCTCGAACAACTTTCTTCTTCAGTGGCAGATCTAGCATCCACAGTGGCCTTCATTACCGCCATTGCCTCATTCCTCCTTCTTTCTCCCTCACTGCTCTATTTGCTTTCGCTCTCTTGCATTCGATTCAGAGGCAGCTATAACCAAACAGTTTGCATTATGATAAGTTCCTGTTAGATCTGTTTTTTGAAAATTTATATATTAACTAAAATTTATTTACAAATATCTATTTTATCATGACTCGTTACATTTAGCAAAGAAAATTTATTTAAAATGAGTTTTCAAATACACAACTTTGTAAATAATAGAGTTCTAAGCAACATCATCATCAGCTGCTGGTAATAATTAAAAAAGAAGCACTCCTCAACTTACTTTTCAGTGGAGAAAATTAAAAATGATGAAGAAGAACTTTAATTGACTTCCTACCATGGAGCAGTGGAACTTGAAGCTGTCGTTCACCGAAAAATGGATTATAAAGGATTCTTCTCGAGTTATAACGAAATCAAACAACAAAATAAAGAGAGAACTAACCATCCTCTATTTGCAGCATCCATCGGCGAAGGAACGGCTACGACGGCGTTCTGAGGTAGAGGCAGTTCTATGGATCCAACAGCGGCAGTAGCCTTCATCACCGCCGTCACCTCATTCCTCTTATTTTCTCTATCGATCTAGCATCCTTCTCGGTGACCGTTGTTGTCATCGCCACCCTCTTCTCCTTCTTCCTTCGTGCTTTATTTCTTCCCCGACCTTTTCTTTTTCTCTTCTCTGCGGCATGGAAAGAGAGAGACTGGTGCCAACTACTCCCCCTATCAAAACTGGCAACTCTCTCTCTCTTTCATATTCTCTTCTTGAAAGTCCTGAAACAAAATCCTTTTTAAATTTGAATTTGAATCAAATCCCGCCCAATTATTTTTTTGGATTGAAAACGGTGAAGTGCCCAGCATTAAAAACATACATTTGTCAATCATACACAGCTTCCAGTGTCAAGCACAGAATGCTCCACGTGTCGAGCATGAAATACTCCACTTGTCGATCACAGACCTCCTTACTACTCTCCTATTATATATTAATAGATGTCTGATTTATTGAAAAAAGTAAATTATTAAAACCGATTAATAACTATTTTAGATTTAATCCAATCTATTCTATTATATAAAAATCGGATGTCTGCACTTAATGATGAAGCTGATGTGGCATGCTTCGGAGAGTATTTTCCGATTTAATTGTTTTAACTCATTTAATACACTTTATTGCACTGACTTAATTATATCAACTAATTGATTTGATTAGATATTTAAATATTAATATAATTAATATAATTTATTATAATTTATATTACTTAATTAATTATATTACATTAATTATAATTCGTTATATTGGTGAATTAGTCTTTTCTTTTATAAAGTCTAAAATAAAATAAATAAATTGTTATTTATTCTAATTAAATTTATTTATATACTATATACGAATTATCGTTAAGTTATAAAACATAGAACTTGTAGATTGTGATAAAAACGCAAATCAGAAAAAAAACGCATACAATTATAGAAGAATCAAATCTATCCTCTTTATTTATTTTTAACCATCATTTTAGATTTTAATTTTTTTAAAAAACCAGTGATAGTAGAATTTTATTGATGCTAGATAAAATTATAGAAGAATCAAATCATAATTTGCATTTATTGATGCTAGGTAAAATTATAAATTGTTGCTCTTTCAATCAAATCATACCACATACAAAAATAAATTAAATTAAATAAATCGAATTTGCATCTCTATATAAATCGAATTGAATAAATTTGATTTAGGCAAATACGTAGTAAATTAAATTCATAAGGTTCGAATTATATGCAACTTATGAATAATTATAATGTTATGGGTATCTATTCTATCTATTCTATTATATAAAAATCGGATGTCTACACTTAATGATGAAGCTGACGTGGCATGCTTCGGAGAGTGTTTCCTGATTTAATTGTTTTAACTCATTTAATACAATTTATTGCACTGACTTAATTATATCAACTAATTGATTTGATTAGATATTTAAATATTAATATAATTAATATAATTTATTATAATTTATATTACTTAATTAATTATATTACATTAATTATAATTCGTTATATTGGTGAATTAGTCTTTTCTTTTATAAAGTCTAAAATAAAATAAATAAATTATTATTTATTCTAATTAAATTTATTTATATACTATATATGAATTATCGTTAAGTTATAAAACATAGAACTTGTAGATTGTGATAAAAACACAAATCAGAAAAAAAAAACGCATACAATTATAGAAGAATTAAATCTATCCTCTTTATTTATTTTTAACCATCGTTTTAGATTTTAATTTTTTTAAAAAACCAGTGATAGTGGAATTTTATTAATGCTAGATAAAATTATAGAAGAATCAAATCATAATTTGAATTTATTGATGCTAGGTAAAATTATAAATTGTTGCTGTTTCAATCAAATCATACCACATACAAAAATAAATTAAATTAAATAAATCGAATTTGCATCTCTATATAAATCGAATTGAATAAATTCGATTTAGGCAAATACGTAGTAAATTAAATTCATAAGGTTCGAATTATATGCAACTTATGAATAATTATAATGTTATGGGTATCTATTCTATTATATAAAAATCGGATGTCTGCACTTATTGATGAAGCTGACGTGGCATGCTTCGGAGAGTGTTTCCCGATTTAATTGTTTTAACTCATTTAATACAATTTATTGCACTGACTTAATTATATCAACTAATTGATTTGATTAGATATTTAAATATTAATATAATTAATATAATTTATTATAATTTATATTACTTAATTAATTATATTACATTAATTATAATTCATTATATTGGTGAATTAGTCTTTTCTTTTATAAAGTCTAAAATAAAATAAATAAATTGTTATTTATTCTAATTAAATTTATTTATATACTATATATGAATTATTGTTAAGTTATAAAACATAGAACTTGTAGATTGTGATAAAAACACAAATCAGAAAAAAAATGCATACAATTATAGAAGAATTAAATCTATCCTCTTTATTTATTTTTAACCATCGTTTTAGATTTTAATTTTTTAAAAAAACCAGTGATAGTGGAATTTTATTGATGCTAGATAAAATTATAGAAGAATCAAATCATAATTTGCATTTATTGATGCTAGGTAAAATTATAAATTGTTACTCTTTCAATCAAATCATACCACATACAAAAATAAATTAAATTAAATAAATCGAATTTGCATCTCTATATAAATTGAATTGAATGTTATGGGTATTTTATATAAAAACTAATACAAAAATAATTTAAATTCCGTACAATATTTTTTTTGTATTTATGAGCTATTAAAAATGAACGAAAAAAAACTGTATGAAATTTAAATTTTTTTTTGTATGGGTTGTTGTATAAAATACTAATATCATTATAATTATTTATTTTGAAACAGAGTACAACTAAGATTTTATTAACAATTTTAAATAAAATATTTTTATAAAATTTTGAAATGCCTTAACAGATGTTATGAGTAAATCGTCTGACAAAAAAACTCATTACAAAACCGGTCGTATATGTGATTAATCGGTGAACCATTAGAATTGGTTGGTTTTTTTAAAGGGTTTTCGGTTTGTTAATAACTCCTCTAAACGGTGCCGTTTTGACTTTAAAAAAAAAAACTGAATCCCCAACGGCTTAAGCCCGTAACCCATTCCCACTCCCACACTTCTCTCCTCTCCACTCTGAAATTGACGTGAAAATGAAAGGCCAAATCTATAACAATTGAGATTCTTGATGAAAATAAAAGGCCAAATCTACAAGGAGCTATTCAAAATTACATGGTATATGGTCCATGTGGTCCGTACAATAAGAATTCACCTAGCATGAAGAATGGATCATGTTCAAAGTTCTATCCTAAAGAGTTTAGACAGTGAACACTCATTGATGAGGCCGGATTTTCCAAATATAGGCGTACTGATAACGGTCGAACGGTGAAGAAAAGGAATGTGTACTAGACAATAAGTTCATTATTCTGTATAATCCAGAATTGTTGCTCAAGTTCGGGTGCCACATAAATGTGGAATACACATGCCAAACAACTTCTATTAAGTATCTGTTTAAGTATGTCTACAAGGGTAATGACCACGTAACAACTACTCTATACAATGCTGGTGATCCGTCAGAAGCCACACAAGTTGTTGAGAAAAATTAGGAATTACTACGATTGTAGGTACATTTCGGCATGTGAGGCAGTCTGGCGTCTATTTAGATACGAAATCCAAGAGAAAGAACCATTTGTGATTAGACTTCTATTCCATTTGGTGGATGAGCAACATGTGGTTTATGGTGAAACTTCTAATGTGAATGATATCGTCGAAAGAGTAATATCTCATAAGTCCATATTTTTGGGATGGATGGCGGCGAACATGTCATATCCCTATGCTCGAAGTCTGACTTATGCTGAGTTTCCAACCAAGTTTGTTTGGAAGGATGATTCGTCAAAGTGGTTTCCTCGAAAGAAAGGCTTCGTAATTGGAAGACTCATGTACCTACAGGTAATGACGAGTTTATATTCAATTTTGATCTTACTTATTTAATAATTTAAATTTAAAATCTTAACAGCCTATACCCCACGTCCATTTTATTCGATTTATACAAACTAGAAAATAAATGTTCAAATAATTTTCAACAGTTATAATCTGTAGATTATACAATTTTTTATTTTTCTATATTTTTTAGGAAAATTATTCTTATGCGAATGTGTAGCTACATAATAATTAAAATAGCGTAACTTAATCCATTTAACAACTTAAAAGTGGGATTTTAACCAAATTTTTTGCAGCAAATATTGAAGAATATTACCAACGACTTCTCTTGAATACTCAAAGAGGATGTATGAGTTTTCGAGATATAAGAACAGTAGGAGAAACAATTTATGCTATGTATAGAGATGCATGCTTCGCCCTTGGACTCTTGCAAGATGACAAAGAATTCATTGATGCAATTAAGGAAGCAAGCTCATGGGCCTCAGGATCATATGTTAGGAGGTTATTTGTCATTCTATTAATATCCAACAATATCTCAAGACCAGAATATGTCTGGGATAGATGTTGGTATGAACTCTCAGATGATATTTTGTATCGACAGAGAACTATAATGAACATGAGGGGTAAGTTTTTATTAATTACAATGATAAAAGTTCTTCCTTATTGATCATTTTTAGTTTGATTAAATTTTTACAGTATCGTATAATATGCAGAATTAACAATTTCAGATGATGAGATTAAACAGTTGTGCTTAATGGATATAGACAAGATCTTACATTCCTATGGTAAAACCTTGAAAGACTATCCTCCAATGCCTTTAGCAACTGAAGTTGATAGTTTTTTGTTAACTGAAAGGGTTATTAGGGAAGAGCTAAACTTTAACAGGGATGATTTAAAGAAAAATGCCTCAGACATGTTAGCCATCACAATAATTGAGCGGAGATATGCATTCGATAAAATTGTTACAGCTGTGTATTGTGATGAAGGGGAGTTTTTTCTTTGTGTATGGTCATGGGGGTACTGGAAAAATATTTCTCTGGAATATTATGTCTGCTGAGATTCGCTCAAGGGGTGATATAGTGTTAAACGTTGCTTCGAGTGGTATTGCATCTTTACTTCTTCCCAATAGAAGAACGGCACACTTGGTGGCGCGAAATTGTGAACAATACTTTTCACAACTCTCATAATCCCCGGTCATGAACCCCAAAAACTTGGTGTTCAATACCATGGCATTACACAACTTCGCACAACTAACCAGCAAGTGCACTGGGTCGTCCAAGTAATAAACCTTACGCGAGTAAGGGTCGATCCCACGGAGATTGTTAGTATGAAGCAAGCTATGGTCATCTTGTAAATCTTAGTCAGGCAAACTCAAATGGATATGGTGATGAACGCATAAAAACATAAAGATAAAGATAGAGGTACTTATGTAATTCATTGGTAGGAACTTCAGATAAGCGCATGAAGATGCCTTCCCTTCCGTCTCTCTGTTTTCCTACTGTCTTCATCCAATCCTTCTTATTCCTTTCCATGGCAAGCTTATGTAGGGTTTTACCGTTGTCAATGGCTACCTCCCATCCTCTCAGTGAAAACGTTTGCCTATGCTCTGTCACAGCATGGGGTAATCAGCTGTCGGTTCTCGGTCAGGCCGAAATAGAATCCATCGATTCTTTTGCGTCTGTCACTAACGCCCCGCCTGCTAGGAGTTTGAAGCACGTCACAGTCATTCAATCATTGAATCCTACTCAGAATACCACAGACAAGGTTAGACCTTCCGGATTCTCTTGAATGCCGCCATCAGTTCTTGCCTATACCACGAAGATTCCGGTTAAAGAATCCAAGAGATATTCACTAGAGCTTTGGTTGCTTGTAGAACAGAAGTGGTTGTCAGTCACCTTGTTCATAGGTGAGAATGATGATGAGTGTCACGGATCATCACATTCATCAAGTTGAAGAACAAGTGATATCTTAGAACAAGAACAAGCGGAATTGAATGGAAGAACAATAGTAATTGCATTAATACTCGAGGTACAGCAGAGCTCCACACCTTAATCTATGGTGTGTAGAAACTCCACCGTTGAAAATACATAAGAACAAGGTCTAGGCATGGCCGAATGGCCAGCCTCCCAAAGTGATCAAAAGAATCCAAAGATTCTCCGATTCTCAGATACAATAGTAAAAGGTCCTACTTATAGAAAACTAGTAGCCTAAGGTTTACAGAAATGAGTAAATGACATAAAAATCCACTTCCGGGCCCACTTGGTGTGTGCTTGGGCTGAGCAATGAAGCATTTTTCGTGCAGAGACTCTTCTTGGAGTTAAACGCCAGCTTTTATGCCAGTTTGGGCGTTTAACTCCCATTTGGGTGCCAGTTCCAGCGTTTAACGCTGGGATTTCTGAGGGTGACTTTGAACGCCGGTTTGGGCCATCAAATCTTGGGCAAAGTATGGACTATCATATATTTCTGGAAAGCCCAGGATGTCTACTTTCCAACGCCGTTGAGAGCGCGCCAATTGGGTTTCTGTAGCTCCAGAAAATCCACTTCGAGTGCAGGGAGGTCAGAATCCAACAGCATCTGCAGTCCTTTTCAGTCTCTGAATCAGATTTTTGCTCAGGTCCCTCAATTTCAGCCAGAAAATACCTGAAATCACAGAAAAACACAAAAATTCATAGTAAAGTCCAGAAAAGTGAATATTAGCTAAAAACTAATAAAAATATACTAAAAACTAACTAGATCATACTAAAAACATACTAAAAACAATGCCAAAAAGCGTATAAATTATCCGCTCATCACAACACCAAACTTAAATTGTTGCTTGTCCTCAAGCAACTGAAAATCAATTAAGATAAAAAGAAGAGAATATGCAATGAATTCCAAAAACATCTATGAAGATCAGTATTAATTAGATGAGCGGGGCTTTTAGCTTTTTGCCTCTGAATAGTTTTGGCATCTCACTCTATCCTTTGAAATTCAGAATGGTTGGCTTCTTTAGGAACTCAGAATCCAGATAGTGTTATTGATTCTCCTAGTAAAGTATGATGATTCTTGAATATAGCTACTTATTGAGTCTTGGCTGTGGCCCAAAGCACTCTGTCTTCCAGTATTACCACCGGATACATACATGCCACAAACACATAATTGGGTGAACCTTTTCAGATTGTGACTCAGCTTTGCTAAAGTCCCCAATTAGAGGTGTCCAGGGTTCTTAAGCACACTCTTATTTGCCTTAGATCACAACTCTTATTTCTCTCTTTTTTTTTCGTTTTTCTCTTTTTTCTTTTTCTCTCTTTTTTTTTTCTTTTTTTTTTTGAAATGCTTTTTCTTGCTTCAAGAATCATTTTGATGATTTTTCAGATCCTCAATAACATGCCTCCTTTTTCATCATTCTTTCAAGAGCCAACATTCATGAACCACAAATTCAAGATACATATGCACTGTTTAAGCATACATTCAGAAAACAAAAACATTGCCACCACATCAAAATAATTAAACTGTTATAAAATTCAAAATTCATGCAATTCTTCTTTTTTTTTTCAATTAGGCACGTTTTTATTTAAGAGAGGTGATGGATTCATAGGACATTCATAACTTTAGGGCATAGACACTAAGACACTAATGATCACAAGATACAAACATAGATAAACATAAGCATAAAATTCGAAAAACAGAAGAATAAAGAACAAGGAAATCAAAGAACGGGTCCACCTTAGTGATGGCGGCTCTTTCTTCCTCTTGAAGATCCTATGGAGTGCTTGAGCTCCTCAATGTCTCCTCCTTGTCTTTGTTGTTCCTCCCTCATGATTCTTTGATCTTCTCTAATCTCATGGAGGATGATGGAGTGTTCTTGATGCTCCACCCTTAGTTGTCCCATGTTGGAACTCAACTCTCCTAGGGAGGTGTTTAGTTGCTCCCAATAGTTTTGTGGAGGAAAGTGCATCCCTTGAGGAATCTCAGGGATCTCATGATGAGTGGGATCTCTTGTGTGCTCCATCCTTTTCTTAGTGATGGGCTTGTCCTCATTAATGGGGGTGTCTCCCTCTATGTCAACTCCAACTGAATAACAGAGGTGACAAATGAGATGAGGAAAGGCTAACCTTGCCAAGGTAGAGGACTTGTCCGCCACCTTATAGAGTTCTTGGGCTATAACCTCATGAACCTCTATTTCTTCTCCAATCATGATGCTATGGATCATGATAGCTCAGTCTATGGTAACTTCAGACCGGTTGCTAGTGGGAATGATTGAGCGTTGGATAAACTCTAACCATCCTCTAGCCACGGGCTTGAGGTCATGCCTTCTCAATTGAACCGGCTTTCCTCTTGAATCTCTCTTCCATTGGGCGCCCTCTTCACATATGACTGTGAGGACTTGGTCCAACCTTTGATCAAAGTTGACCCTTCTAGTGTAAGGATGTTCATCTCCTTGCATCATAGGCAAGTTGAACGCCAACCTCACACTCTCCGGACTAAAATCCAAGTATTTCCCCCGAACCATAGTAAGATAATTCTTTGGATTCGGGTTCACACTTTGGTCATGGTTCTCGGTGATCCATGCATTGGCATAGAACTCTTGAACCATCAAGATTCCGACTTGTTGAATGGGGTTGGTAAGGACTTCCCAACCTCTTCTTCGGATCTCATGTCGGATCTCCGGATATTCACCCTTTTTGAGTGAAAAAGGGACCTCGGGGATCACCTTCTTCAAGGCCACAACTTCATAGAAGTGGTCTTGATGCACCCTTGAGATGAATCTCTCCATCTCCCATGACTCGGAGGTGGAAGCCTTTGCCTTCCCTTTCCTCTTTCTAGAGGTTTCTCCGGCCTTGGATGCCATAAATGGTTATGGAAAAACAAAAAGCAATGCTTTTACCACACCAAACTTAAAATGTTTGCTCGTCCTCGAGCAAAAGAAGAAAGAAGAGAGTAGAAGAAGAAGAAATGAGGAGAAAGGGAATGGCTTTTGTGTTCGGCCAAGAGGGAGAGAAATGGTGTTTAGGAGGTGTGAAAATGAAGGAGTGAAGGAGGGTTTATATAGGAGAGGGGGAGAGGGATGTTCGGCCATGTGAGGGTGGGTTTGGGTGGGAAAGTGGTTTGAATTTGAATGGTGAGGTAGGTGGGGTTTTATGAAGGATGGATGTGAGTGGTGAAGAGAAAGATGGGATTTGATAGGTGAGGGGTGTTTGGGGAAGAGGTGTTGAGGTGATTGGTGAAGAAGAGAGAGAGTGGTAGGGTAGGTGGGGATCCTGTGGGGTCCACAGATCCTGAGGTGTCAAGGAAAAGTCATCCCTGCACCAAATGGCATGCAAAATCACGTTTTGTGCCATTTCTGGCGTTAAACGCCGGGCTGGTGCCCATTTCTGGCGTTTAACGCCAGCTTCTTGCCCCTTTCTGGCGTTTAACGCCAGTCTGGTGCCCCTTTCTGGCGTTAAACGCCCAGAATGGTGCCAGACTGGGCGTTAAACGCCCAACAGCTAACCTTACTGGCGTTTAAACGCCAGTAGGTGCGTCCTCCAGGGTGTGCTATTTTTCTTCCTGTTTTTCATTCTGTTTTTGCTTTTTTCATTGATTTTGTGACTTCTCATGATCATCAACCTACAAAAAAGATAAAATAACAAAGGAAAATAATTAATTATAAAACATTGGGTTGCCTCCCAACAAGCGCTTCTTTAATGTCAGTAGCTTGACAGAGGACTCTCATGGAGCCTCACAGATGCTCAGAGCCATGTTGGAACCTCCCAACACCAAACTTAGAGTTTGAATGTGGGGGTTCAACACCAAACTTAGAGTTTGGTTGTGGCCTCCCAACACCAAACTTAGAGTTTGACTGTGGGGGCTCTGTTTGGCTCTGTTTTGAGAGAAGCTCTTCATGCTTCTTCTCCATGGTGATAGAGGGATATCCTTGGGCCTTAAATACCAAGGATTATTCATTCACTTGAATGATCAACTCTCCTCTATCAACATCAATCACAGCCTTTACTGTGGCTAGGAAGGGTCTACCAAGGATGATGGATTCATCCATGCACTTCCCAGTCTCTAGGACTATGAAATCAGTAGGGATGTAATGGTCTTCAACTTTGACCAGAACATCCTCTACAAGTCCATAGGCTTGTTTTCTTGAGTTGTCTGCCATCTCTAGTGAGATTTTTGCAGCTTGCACCTCAAAGATCCCTAGCTTCTCCATTACAGAGAGGGGCATGAGGTTTACACTTGACCCTAAGTCACACAAGGCCTTCTTGAAGGTCATGGTGCCTATGGTACAAGGTATTGAAAACTTCCCAGGATCCTGCCTCTTTTGAGGCAGTCTCTGCCTAGACAAGTCATCCAGTTCTTTGGTGAGCAAAGGGGGTTCATCCTCCCAAGTCTCATTTCCAAACAACTTGTCATTTAGCTTCATGATTGCTCCAAGGTATTTAGCAACTTGCTCTTCAGTGACATACTCATCCTCTTCAGAGGAAGAATACTCATTAGAGCTCATGAATGGCAGAAGTAAGTTCAATGGAATCTCTATGGTCTCATTTTGAGCCTGAGATTCCCATGGTTCCTCATTGGGGAACTCATTGGAGGCCAGTGGACGCCCAGTGAGGCCTTCCTCAGTGGCGTTCACTGCCTCTTCTTCCTCCCAGAATTCGGCCATGTTGATGGCCTTGCACTCTCCTTTTGGATTTTCTTCAGTATTTCTTGGAAGAGTACTAGGAGGGAGTTCAGTAATTTTCTTGCTCAGCTGACCCACTTGTCCTTCCAAATTTCTGATGGAGGACCTTGTTTCAGTCATGAAACTTTGAGTGGTTTTGATTAGATCAGAGACCATTGTTGCTAAGTCAGAGGTATTCTGCTTAGAACTCTCTGTCTGTTGCTGAGAAGATGATGGAAAAGGCTTGCTATTGCTAAACCTGTTCCTTCCACCATTATTATTGTTGAAACCTTGTTGAGGTCTCTGTTGATCCTTCCATGAAAGATTTGGATGATTCCTCCATGAAGGATTGTAGGTGTTTCCATAGGGTTCTCCCATGTAATTCACCTCTTCTATTGAATGATTCTCAGGATCATAAGCTTCTTCCTCAGATGAAGCTTCCTTAGTACTGCTTGGTGCATTTTGCATTCCAGACAGACTTTGAGAAATCATATTGACTTGTTGAGTCAATATTTTGTTCTGAGCCAAAATGGCATTCAGAGTGTCAATCTCAATAACTCCTTTCTTCTGACTAGTCCCATTGTTCACAGGATTTCTTTCAGAAGTGTACATGAATTGGTTATTTGCAACCATTTCAATCAGTTCTTGAGCCTCAGTAGGCGTCTTCTTCAGATGAAGAGAGCCTCCAGCAGAGCTATCCAAAGACATCTTGGACAGTTCAGAGAGACCATCATAGAAAATACCTATGATGCTCCATTCAGAAAGCATGTCAAAGGGACACTTTCTGATTAATTGTTTGTATCTTTCCCAAGCTTTATAGAGGGATTCTCCTTCCTTCTGTCTGAAGGTTTGGACTTCCACTCTAAGCTTACTCAATTTTTGAGGTGGAAAGAACTTTGCCAAGAAGGCATTGACTAGCTTTTCCCAAGAGTCCAGGCTTTCTTTAGGTTGAGAGTCCAACCATGTTCTAGCTCTGTCTCTTACAGCAAAAGGGAATAGCATGAGTCTGTAGACCTCAGGGTCAACCCCATTAGTCTTGATAGTGTCACAGATTTGCAAGAACTCAGCTAAAAACTGATGAGGATCTTCCAATGGAAGTCCATGGAACTTGCACTGTTGCATTAGAGAAACTAATTGAGGCTTAAGCTCAAAGTTGTTTGCTCTAATGGCAGGGATAGAGATGCTTCTCCCATAGAAGTCGGGAGTAGGTGCAGTAAAGTCACCCAGCACCTTCCTTGCATTGTTGGCATTGTTGTTGTTTTCGGCTGCCATGAGTTCTTCTTCTTTGAAGAATTCGGTCAGGTCCTCTAAAGAGAGTTGTGCTTTGGCTTCTCTTAGCTTTCTCTTCAAGGTCCTTTCAGGTTCAGGATCAGCTTCAACAAGAATGCTTTTGTCTTTGCTCCTGCTCATAAGAAAGAGAAGGGAACAAGAAAATGTGGAATCCTCTATGTCACAGTATAGAGATTCCTTTAGGTGTCAGAGGAAAAGAAGAGTAGAAGACAGAAGTAGAAAATTCGAACTTAACAAAGGAGATGAAGTTCGAATTTTGCATTAAGGGATAGTGTTAGTCCATAAATAGAAGGATGTGAGAAGAAGGGAAGTGATTTTCGAAAATTAAGTGAAAGATTTTGAAAATATTTTTGAAAAACATTACTTAATTTTCGAAAATGAAAGTGGAAAAGAAATCAAGTGATTTTTGAAAAAGATTTTGAAATTAGAAATCAAAAAGATTTGATTGAAAACTGTTTTGAAAAAGATGTGGTTAAGAAGATATGATTGGTTTTTTTTTTTTTTAAAATGTGATTGAGAAGATATGATTTGAAAAACATTTTAAAAAGAATTTGATTTTGAAAATTAAAAACTTGACTAACAAGAAAAGATATGATTCAAACATTAAACCTTTCTCAACAGAAAAGGCAACATACTTGAAATGTTGAATCAAATCATTAATTGGTAGCAAGTATTTTTGAAAATAGAAAGAAATTGATTTTGAAAAAGATTTGATTGAAAAAAAAATTGATTTGAAAAAGATTTGATTTTGAAAAGATTTTGAAAACTTAAAAAAAAATTGATTTGAAAACAAAATCTTCCCCCTTTAGCCATCCTGGCGTTAAACGCCCAGAATGGTGCACAT
Source organism: Arachis hypogaea (assembly GCF_003086295.3). Taxonomy (NCBI): domain Eukaryota; kingdom Viridiplantae; phylum Streptophyta; class Magnoliopsida; order Fabales; family Fabaceae; genus Arachis; species Arachis hypogaea. The sequence goes on along the minus strand of NC_092051.1, from coordinate 145,063,185 downwards.
TCTGGCGTTTAACGCCCAAAATGCTACCCTTTTGGGCGTTAAACGCCCAACCAGGTATCCTGGCTGGCGTTTAAACGCCAGTCTGTCCTTCTTCACTGGGCGTTTTGAACGCCCAGCTTTTTCTGTGCAATTCCTCTGCTGTATGTTCTGAATCTTCAATTCTCTGTATTATTGACTTGAAAAGACACAAATTAAAAATATTTTTGGATTTTTAATAATAAGGACAGATCAAAATGCAACAAGAATCAAAAAACAATGCATGCAAGACACCAAACTTAGCAGTTTGTATACTACTGACACTAACAAAATGAAAATGCATATGAGACACACAAAACACTCAAGTCAATTGAATTCAAAGATCAGAGCACAAAAATCATCAAGAATTACTTGAAGATCCTTGAGACACATGAATGAATGCATGCAATTGACACCAAACTTAACATGAGACACTAGACTCAAATAAGAAATATTTTTGGATTTTATGATTTTGTAATCTTTTTTTTTGTGTTTTTTTTTTCGAAAATTAAGTGGAAAAAGGTATCAAAATTCTTAATGAGAATTCCAGGAATCAGTGCAATGCTAGTCTAAGACTCCGGTCCAGGAATTAGACATGGCTTCACAGCCAGCCAAGCTTTCAAAGAAAGCTTCGGTCCAAAACACTAGACATGGCCAATGGCCAGCTAAGCCTTAGCAGATCACTGCTCCAAAAGCAAGATTGATAGAAATCAACAAGCTCTTGTGATGATAAGTTGAAACCTCGGTCCAATGAAATTAGACATGGCTTCTCAGCCAGCCAGATTTCAACAAATCATCATGAAACTCTAGAATTCATCTTCAAGAATTTCGAAAAAAAATACCTAATCTAAGCAACAAGATGAACCGTCAGTTGTCCAAACTAAAACAATCCTTGGCACTGATGTTACCAAAAGCTTGCTCAAAACTTGAACAATCCCCGGCAACGGCGCCAAAAACTTGGTGGCGCGAAATTGTGAACAATACTTTTCACAACTCTCATAATCCCCGGTCATGAACCCCAAAAACTTGGTGTTCAATACCATGGCATTACACAACTTCGCACAACTAACCAGCAAGTGCACTGGGTCGTCCAAGTAATAAACCTTACGCGAGTAAGGGTCGATCCCACGGAGATTGTTAGTATGAAGCAAGCTATGGTCATCTTGTAAATCTTAGTCAGGCAAACTCAAATGGATATGGTGATGAACGCATAAAAACATAAAGATAAAGATAGAGGTACTTATGTAATTCATTGGTAGGAACTTCAGATAAGCGCATGAAGATGCCTTCCCTTCCGTCTCTCTGTTTTCCTACTGTCTTCATCCAATCCTTCTTATTCCTTTCCATGGCAAGCTTATGTAGGGTTTCACCGTTGTCAATGGCTACCTCCCATCCTCTCAGTGAAAACGTTTGCCTATGCTCTGTCACAGCATGGGGTAATCAGCTGTCGGTTCTCGGTCAGGCCGGAATAGAATCCATCGATTCTTTTGCGTCTGTCACTAACGCCCCGCCTGCTAGGAGTTTGAAGCACGTCACAGTCATTCAATCATTGAATCCTACTCAGAATACCACAGACAAGGTTAGACCTTCCGGATTCTCTTGAATGCCGCCATCAGTTCTTGCCTATACCACGAAGATTCCGGTTAAAGAATCCAAGAGATATTCACTAGAGCTTTGGTTGCTTGTAGAACAGAAGTGGTTGTCAGTCACCTTGTTCATAGGTGAGAATGATGATGAGTGTCACGGATCATCACATTCATCAAGTTGAAGAACAAGTGATATCTTAGAACAAGAACAAGCGGAATTGAATGGAAGAACAATAGTAATTGCATTAATACTCGAGGTACAGCAGAGCTCCACACCTTAATCTATGGTGTGTAGAAACTCCACCGTTGAAAATACATAAGAACAAGGTCTAGGCATGGCCGAATGGCCAGCCTCCCAAAGTGATCAAAAGAAATCCAAAGATTCTCCGATTCTCAGATACAATAGTAAAAGGTCCTACTTATAGAAAACTAGTAGCCTAAGGTTTACAGAAATGAGTAAATGACATAAAAATCCACTTCCGGGCCCACTTGGTGTGTGCTTGGGCTGAGCAATGAAGCATTTTTCGTGCAGAGACTCTTCTTGGAGTTAAACGCCAGCTTTTATGCCAGTTTGGGCGTTTAACTCCCATTTGGGTGCCAGTTCCAGCGTTTAACGCTGGGATTTCTGAGGGTGACTTTGAACGCCGGTTTGGGCCATCAAATCTTGAGCAAAGTATGGACTATCATATATTGCTGGAAAGCCCAGGATGTCTACTTTCCAACGCCGTTGAGAGCGCGTCAATTGGGCTTCTGTAGCTCCAGAAAATCCACTTTGAGTGCAGGGAGGTCAGAATCCAACAGCATCTGCAGTCCTTTTCAGTCTCTGAATCAGATTTTTGCTCAGGTCCCTCAATTTCAGCCAGAAAATATCTGAAATCACAGAAAAACACACAAACTCATAGTAAAGTCCAGAAAAGTGAATATTAGCTAAAAACTAATAAAAATATACTAAAAACTAACTAGATCATACTAAAAACATACTAAAAACAATGCCAAAAAGCGTATAAATTATCCGCTCATCAACACTCAAGGTTCAAAATACCGCTGAACATAACTGAGGATTCTGTATGTAACATCAAACTTGGTTTCCCTCAAGCAATGTTGCTGTTAAAAGTCAAACTTATAATTTGGGATGAGACTCCAATGGTTAGTAGGTACTGCTATGAAGTGCCTGATAAATGCTTGGGTGATATCATGAGGTGTTCTCCAACATATAGCAAAGATTTGCCCTTTGGAGGAAAAATGATTGTACTAGGTGGAGACTTTAGACAAATTCTTCCTGTCATTCCACGAGAATCGAGACAAGATATCGTTCATTCAACCGTGAATTCGTCTTACCTTTGGAAGTTTTGTCAGGTGCTCAAACTAACAAAAAACATGAGACTCTCTGTAGAGACGACTGCTTCAGATCAAGATGAGACAGAGCAATTTGGTGAGTGATTATTGAAAGTTGGTGATGGTCTAATAGGTGACAATATGGATGGTGAATCTGAGATATGTCTTCCAGGAGATATTGTTATTCCTTCTTTGGACCAGGCATTTGATGAGTTGGTTCATTTTTCTTATCCAAATATTTTGAAAAATATGTCCTCAAAGGATTTTTTTGAAAGCAAGAACTATACTGGCTCCCACAATAGACATCGTTGAAGAGGTCAACAACCATCTGATGGCTATCATTCCTGAAGGGGAAAAATTATATCTTAGTTCGGATTCTATTTGTATGGATGAAGGAAATATGGAGAGTCAACTAGATCTCTATGGTCCTGAATTACTGAATAGCATAAATTGCTCTGGTTTGCCTCCACATAAGTTAATACTCAAGATTGGTGTTCCGATGATGTTACTGAGGAATATTGACCAATTCAGTGGTCTTTGTAATGGTACAAGGCTACAAGTTAGGAAGTTTGGAAATCATGTCATAGAATGTGAAGTCTTAACGGGTAATAATGTTGGTCATATTGCTTTGATTCCAAAAATGAATATGGTACCAACAAATGAAACCGTCCCAGTTAGATTCCAACGAAGACAGTTTCCTATAATAGTATCGTTTGCTATGACAATTAACAAGTCTCAGGGACAAACTTTATCTCATGTTGGATTGTGCTTGCCCAAACCAATTTTTACACATGACCAACTATATGTGGCACTTTCAAGAGTTAAGAGTAAGAGAAATTTAAAAGTTTTACTTATGAATCATGTAGGAATATCTGCAAATTCAATCATCAATGTTGTTTATAGAGAAGTCTTTGAAAAAATAGTATTCTAATGTAAATATTTTAATTTTATTTTAAATTCTGTATCAGTGTATAATTATTTGACCTTAAAAAATATAAAATAATTATTACTCACTTTTTTTAAGTTAAACTTTGATTTTAATAATAATTTTATAAATTTCTTAAAATAATAATTATTTTATACTTTTGTTTTAAATATCGAAGCATATAAATTTTTTTTTACTTTTATAAATTTTTCCGTGCTGAGCATGGGGTCATACACTAGTTAACATTAAATTAAAAAAAATAATATATAACATGTTCCTTTTTTATTAATCAAATTATTATAATTTAAATTAATTTTAAAAAGATAATTTTAAAGTATAATTTCAATCTTATCACGTGCATGGCACGGGTAATTATACTTGTTATTTTGCTATTTATCAGTCAATTTTTAACTATTTTTGGTCACTAAAATCCAAACCACTATAGACGTCACCTCTATATATATATCTATATCTATATATATATATATATATATATATATATATATATATATATATATATATATATATATATATAAAGGAAATCTCGATAAAAAAAATAGTAAATATGAATATTAAATAATAAAATTTAAATTTTACATGAAAGTATAAAATATATAAATATTGAAGAGTATATATTTTTGTAGAGTATCTAACACTCTAAAAGAATAATTTTTTATCTTCTAATAAATGTTAGTCTAATTAATATTATACAGATCAATTTGAAACAAAATATAAATAATCTTAATAGTATAAATATTGATAAGGTAAATATAGTAATCAATGATTCATTAATCCAATATGAAAATGAATCCGGTATAAATATAGCTATGATATATATTGGGCAATTTACGTAAATAAATTTTTACACCTTTAAATTATGCAAATGCATTATTTTTAAAATGAAGACGCAAATACATTATTTTATGTATCTATAGAAATCGCTATTGGCAGTAGCAGTTGATGACAAGTCATCTTAGCCTAGTTTTACTAGTCTTTTTCTTTTGTTTTCATTTAGTTTTATGCACTTTCTTAAGCCATAAGTAAGCCAATTGGGTTGAAATTCATGTTTTCTTAGATTCAATCAACCATGGATAAATTGATACATTTTCATGAGTTTTTATGCAATAATTGCTTATATATCAAGAAGAAGAAGAACTCTCATGATTATAGCATAGCTTTGATGCAATTGTTGATTGATGATAGGTGACCAAAAGGGCTTGAAGGAAGGTTGAAGCAAGAGGCAACAAGAAGGCCATGAAAGGAAGCAAAGGAAAGCAATGTTGGAGCCAAAGTTGGTGCTCCAATGTTGCTTGAAACGTTGCTCCCCACAGCCTGAAGGGGTATACGTCCAACGAGAATAACTTGAGCTACAGATCTCCAAATGAGGCGATTCCAAAAGTATTGTAAAATAGGAATCGAGAGCTTTCCAAGCATATATGGCACTACATGGTGGATATAAAAATTGAGGGAGAAAACTGCCCCGAAAAGTGCATAAATAAACATGACACCAACCTGTAGTAAGGCCAGCTAACCTCTGCACCTTCGACGGAGTATAACTCGAGCTGTGGAGCTCCAAATGATGCGCTTCCAACGGCATTAGAAATTAGACATTCAGGGCTTTCCAACAATGTATAATAGTATGGGGTGGACAGCACGTTCAAGCTTCCGAAACTGGCAATGTTCCCAACGTTTGCGCTAACGTTTGCCTCACGTTGGCGCCATAAAAGCTAAGAAGATCACCCCTGGGCACAGCAACGTTTGAGCCAACGTTTGACCTCAAACGTGAGGTCAAACATTGGCTACATTTTGGCAAAAAGGAGCATGGAAGAACACCCCTGATTGATGAGCTAATTGAGCCACGTTTGCGCCAACGTTTGACCTCAAACGTTGGGCCAAACGTTGGCCAAAAAGAAGCCATGTGGAGATCCACGTTTGAGCTCACGTTTGACCTCAAACGTTGAGCCAAACGTGGATGACATCATTTTGGGCCTCTGCATAATTGTTCACATGGCAACGTTTGAGTCAACGTTTGACCTCAAACGTTGGCTCAAACGTGAAAGTTACATGGCCCGGTTCACAAGTGGATTTCTTCCCAACACCAAGAGCAATCAACGGAGGCCACTATCAACCCAATTCCATCAAGGCCAAGGCCCAATTCAAGGCTTGAAGATCATTAGAAGAAAGTGTATAAATAGATTAGAATTTAAGTTTTGAAAAGGAGAGCTTTTTGAATTGGGATTTTTGCTGAGGAGTTTTTGAGAGATTACTTGACATTTGAGAGAGTTTCTGGGAGGAGAATTGAATTCTCTTCCTCTGGGTTGTCTTGTTTACTTTCCTGCAAAGTTTTATTTGAGTCTTGGGTATTGAGAGTTGAGGAAATTCTGTCTCAATCTCACCTTGAGATCCATCTTTCTGTTTTGATTTACTGCACTCTTGAAATATTGAAATTTGAATTTAGTTCTTCTTCTGTTTGATTTTAAATTCTCTTGCAATTGAATTGTGGTTTTGATCTAGGAAGGCATTGAGATCTAGACTTGGTTATCTAGTCTCTTAGGTCCTGAGATCTAGAATTTTCATTTTAAATATCTCTTCTACTTTTCTGTTTATTGCAATTTACTTCTCCTTGTCTAAATTCTGCAAATCCACTTCCCGATTCCCTTTATAATTCAAGCCATTTACATTTCTTGCACTTTAAGTTTCTGTAATTTACATTATTTGCACTTTAAGATTCAGCTCTTTTTCTTTTTATTCCCTTTAATTTCCTGCAAATCACCCACTCCCCTTTACATTCTATGCAATTTATATTCTGTCAACACAAATTCACACAATCAACACTTGTTTGCTTGACTAATTCAACCACTAAACTAAAATTGCTCAATCCTTCAATCCCTGTGGGATCGACCTCACTCATGTGAGTTATTATTACCTGATGCGACCCGATACACTTGCCGGTGAGTTTTGTGTCGGATTGTTTTCTGCACATCAAGTTTTTGGCGCCGTTGCCGGGGATTGAATTAGATTGACAATGATTAAGTGAGGTGGTGATCTAGATCAAGCACTTTTTCTTTATTTTTCTCTAATTTTGACTAACCCACTAACTGTTTGAATTTTTGCCTAAACTAACACTCAGTTTGCTCTCTCAGTAGAGTACATTGCTTTTCTGGTTCTGTGTCCGTTTCTTGTTGTTCTGTACAACAAAAGCAATTTTCTTCTGATTTTCTCTCAAAGCCTATTAACTATTTGACACATTGTGTCAACTAATCCTCTTACTACATTCTGGCATGAGAATATCCAATTTTCATTTGGATTGTTTGTGATTGTGCAGATCATGGAGGAAAGGAATCCTACAGCAAGAGGAGAAAAACTGAGGCATTATGATTTTCAGCCTCCATAATCAAAGAGCAAGATGTCAAGCTAGTGACAATAAAAGAGCGCTTGTTGGGAGGCAACCCAACCGGAGGTAACTTTCTTTTCATATCTGTTTCAATAAAAAGGTTAATTAGTTTTATCTATATTGCAAGAAGCTAAGTTTGGTGTTACACACCAAAACAATCTAAGGGAGGATGAAGGATTCTAAGTTTGGTGTTCCACCAAAATTCCATCATACAACATATTCTCACCTTCTGCATTATACTAGCTTCAAGCATTTAGATAAACTAATCAACTATTCTGTTGTTATCAGTTTTATTGCTTTTGAAAAAAAAAAGAAAAAAAAAAGAGTTTCACACATGGTTAATCTGATGCATGGGAACCATTGGCAAGGTACTAAGTTTGGTGTTCTCACACCAAAGTAAGTTCAAAAGCCCACAAATAATTCATGCATGCTAACCATTTTTCAAGTGCTTGGGAAACAAGCAACTTTCAAAGTTTGTTGTAGGCAGTCACTTGAATCTAAGGAAGGATTAAGCACCATCAACCAAAGAGACAAAGAGGGATGCAAAGATCAACAATGGTGCTGAGAAGGAGTGAAGCAAGTAAACTCCAAAAGGTTGTATTGTTAAGTGATTGTCTTATATTCAAAACTGCTATGATTGAAAGTGATATTGTACCCCTGTTCAGTATAATTTCCTTGTAGTTCAATAACTAAGATGTTTGGTATATCATAGCACCATACACTTGAAAATTTGCTTGCACTCAAGGATTGGAAAAATATAAATAGAAAACATTTCTTTGAAGAGAAGGATTGAGGAACCAAAAATTCATCTTGAGGTAAGAAAAAGATTAAGGGAAGTGGTGGTTCTGGTTGTATGAATGTGTATTGAGGTTGCATGTTGGTGAAAACTTGCATGGGAGCTCATAGGCAGGAAATATAGTTCAAAGAAGTATTGTGGAGATTCTCAAACATCTTTTGATCCAAGAAGCAGCAAAAGAAAACAAAAGAAAAAAAATAAAAAGAACATGGTCCAAGGCTCTGAGCATCAATTACTAGGCAAAAAAAAAAAAAGAAACAAGAACTCAAAGAGTTACTAGCCTAGTAAATGCTTGTGGTCGAAATGTGTCAAAGAGAGAGGCTTGAGCAAGTAAATCCTCAGGGGTGCTTTAACACCTAATACCTTAAAACCAACTGGTTTAGGAGTATTGATTGAAAGCTTATTTAAAGAGCCGCTTTGAGACAAGACACTTAAAGTCAAGGCCAAAACACAGAAATCATAAGCTGCTTCAAGGTGATTATCTATAAAGAGATCTCCACAGTATCATTTGGGTGAAATTCCTAAGACCTAAGACTTCCAAGATGTGGGGACTAGTAAACACTGAAGCCCTTGCATAAACATATGATTCAGAGTTCACTCCACTGTCAATTAATCACTTCACTCACAGAGCATACATGTCATTCTTCAATCCATTCTAATCTGACAGAATTTTTGAGCTTAATTTCTTTTCTTGCTTGGGGACAAGCAAGTTTTAAGTTTGGTATTGTGATGACAAGTCATCTTAGCCTAGTTTTACTAGTCTTTTTCCTTTGTTTTCATTTAGTTTTATGCACTTTCTTAAGCCATAAGTAAGCCAATTGGGTTGAAATTCATGTTTTCTTAGATTCAATCAACCATGGATAAATTGATGCATTTTCATGAGTTTTTGTGCAATAATTGCTTATATATCAAGAAGAAGAAGAACTCTCATGATTATAGCATAGCTTTGATGCAATTGTTGATTGATGATAGGTGACCAAAAGGGCTTGAAGGAAGGTTGAAGCAAGAGGCAACAAGAAGGCCATGAAAGGAAGCAAAGGAAAGCAATGTTGGAGCCAAATTTGGTGCTCCAATTGTTACTTGAAACGTTGCTCCCCACAGCCTGAAGGGGTATACGTCCAACGAGAATAACTTGAGCTACAGAGCTCCAAATGGGCGATTACAAAAGTATTGTAAAATAGGAATCGAGAGCTTTCCAAGCATATATGGCACTACATGGTGGATATAAAAATTGAGGGAGAAAACTGCCCCGAAAAGTGCATAAATAAACATGACACCAACCTGTAGTAAGGCCAGCTAACCTCTGCACCTTCGACGGAGTATAATTCGAGCTGTGGAGCTCCAAATGATGCGCTTCCAATGGCATTGGAAAGTAGACATTCAGGGCTTTCCAACAATGTATAATAGTATGGGGTGGACAGCACGTTCAAGCTTCCGAAACTGGCAATGTTCCCAACATTTGCGCTAACGTTTGCCTCAAACGTGAGGTCAAACGTTGGCGCCATAAAAGCTAAGAAGATCACCCCTGGGCACAGCAACGTTTGAGCCAACGTTTGACCTCAAACGTGAGGTCAAACGTTGGCTACATTTTGGCAAAAAGGAGCATGGAAGAACACCCCTGATTGATGAGCTAATTGAGCCACGTTTGCGCCAACGTTTGACTTCAAACGTTGGGCCAAACGTTGGCCAAAAAGAAGGCATGGGGAGATCCACGTTTGAGCCCACGTTTGACCTCAAACGTTGAGCCAAACGTGGATGACAGAATTTTGGGCCTCTGCATAATTGTTCACACGGCAACGTTTGAGTCAACGTTTGACCTCAAACGTTGGCTCAAACGTGAAAGTTACATGGCCCGGTTCACAAGTGGATTTCTTCCCAACACCAAGAGCAATCAACGGAGGCCACTATCAACCCAATTCCATCAAGGCCAAGGCCCAATTCAAGGCTTGAAGATCATTAGAAGAAAGTGTATAAATAGATTAGAATTTAAGTTTTGAAAAGGAGAGCTTTTTGAATTGGGATTTTTGCTGAGGAGTTTTTGAGAGATTACTTGACATTTGAGAGAGTTTCTGGGAGGAGAATTGAATTCTCTTCCTCTGGGTTGTCTTGTTTACTTTCCTGCAAAGTTTTATTTGAGTCTTGGGTGTTGAGAGTTGAGGAAATTCTGTCTCAATCTCACCTTGAGATCCATCTTTCTGTTTTGATTTACTGCACTCTTGAAATATTGAAATTTGAATTTAGTTCTTCTTCTGTTTGATTTTAAATTCTCTTGCAATTGAATTGTGGTTTTGATCTAGGAAGGCATTGAGATCTAAACTTGGTTATCTAGTCTCTTGGGTCCTGAGATCTAGAATTTTCATTTTAAATATCTCTTCTACTTTTCTGTTTATTGCAATTTACTTCTCCTTGTCTAAATTCTGCAAATCCACTTCCCGATTCCCTTTATAATTCAAGCCATTTACATTTCTTGCACTTTAAGTTTCCGTAATTTACATTACTTGCACTTTAAGATTCAGCTCTTTTTCTTTTTATTCCCTTTAATTTCCTGCAAATCACCCACTCCCCTTTACATTCTATGCAATTTATATTCTGTCAACACAAATTCACACAATCAACACTTGTTTGCTTGACTAATTCAACCACTAAACTAAAATTGCTCAATCCTTCAATCCCTGTGGGATCGACCTCACTCATGTGAGTTATTATTACTTGATGCGACCCGGTACACTTGCCGGTGAGTTTTGTGTTGGATTGTTTTCCGCACATCAGCAGTTTACACAAATACAGAATTCATTGTTGTCAGTCACGGATTACGTTGAAATGTGGCAGCATGGAAATCACTGTAGCCTATCGCGATTTCTGCTTGATTGGAGTTGGTCATAAACCGCTACTGCCAGTAGCGGTTTATGTGCATAGGGGTTCGTACGTAAACCACTAGAGGCTATAACAGTTTACGTTCAGTATGTGTGAGCGGGGCTGTCTATATAAACCGTGGAGGGGCCAAATATGGAGGAAGAGTGTTATTCCTCACAAATGGATGGTGAGAAAAGTTTTGTGGCTCTGGTCCATTCCTCTGGAAAAATTCAAAAGTGCAAAAGGCATGGTGTGAAATTCACGGATAGATAACCACTTAGTATTTTTATCCGATCTTCAAGTACGTTGGCAGAGATTAAGCTCAGCATATTATGGAAGCTCGGTGCGTGTGGATTACAAGATTCCCATTGTCGTTGTGTCAGCTGGTGTCAGATATGAGACCTTTGTGATAAGGTCAGATGAAGACCTGCAGGTCTTGTTTCACTCTAGACGTACTTTTCCGGAGGTGAGGATACCTGAGCTGCTTGCGAAGTTGGAAGATGGTGTCGATAGCTCTGAGGCATCGGTACTGAATCCTCAGTCGACGACGGTCGGTGGTGCCTCGACATCGAAGCCTGTAGTAACAGCAACGGTTGTGATTCCTGAGCCCCAACGTGCTAGGGCTGTTCATGCTAGTGTGCCTCCTGTTGTGCCTGATTTTGAATTTGAGGCCGAACCGTATCGAGTTGAGAATGCGACGCGTGACGATGATTCGGATGAGGAGCCGGTCGATATTGGTGGGGACAGTGATGATGATATTCCAAGCGATCTACCTACATCCCATGGAGGTTCCGGTTCTGGAACACAAGAGTACCCTCCGCACCTGTCGTCCTTGAACTTGAAAGCCATCGGCCAACACCAGAACGTAGAGGCAACCTTCGTGGGGCAGGGTATGCATGATGTGAATCCTGACGGAATTTCAGATTGGCCAATCGTTCCAGAGTAAGGAGGAAATGTGCTGAGTATAAAAGATTACAGCATTCGGCGTGGAGTAGAGTACAGAGTTATGCAGTCAGATAATCTGAAATACCAAGGGATATGTAAGGAGTTTGGTAACGGGTGCACGTGGTTGATTCATATAGTCATGCGAAAAAGAAAGAGCACATGGGAAGTCGGGAGGTACAACGGACCACACACGTGTATGACCACATCGATATCGAGCGACCACAAACAGCTTGATTATCATGTCATATGTGCGAGGATCTTTCCATTGGTTAGAACTAATGCGTCGGTGTCGATTAAGGTGCTGCAAGAGGCAACGGAGGCAACATATGGTTTCAGGCCTAGTTATAGGAAGGTGTGGTTGGCAAAGTAGAAGGCAATAGCACAGATCTATGGCAATTGGGAAGAGTCATATGGTGATCTGCCCCGCTGGATTATTGGGGTCACATCCACCATGGACGGTTCCGTTGCTCTGCTGAAGACCTCTCCGATTAGAGTGGGTGATCAGGTTGACGAAGATAGAGTCTACTTTCATCGCATGTTCTGGACATTCCCTCCATGTATTGAGGTATTCCGACACTGTAAGCCGCTTGTCAGTATCGACGGAACACACCTGTATGGCAAGTATGGAGGGACGTTGTTGTTGGCGATTGCTCAAGATGGAAACTCGAATATATTGCCTGTTGCATTTGCACTCGTGGAGGGGGAAAATGCAGAGTCTTGGTCATATTTTCTATCCAACCTTAGAAGACATGTTACTCCAGAGCAAGGTATCCTCGTGATTTCTGATCGACACAATGGCATCAAGGCTGCACTGGAGGCACCAGAAAGTGGTTGGCGACCTCCCCATGCTTATCGGGCATTCTGTATTTGGCATGTTGCTACAAATTTCGCCCTTACTTTCAAGGGGCAGGATGCAAGGAGGTGGCTGGTAAATGCCGCTTATGCAAAGACGGAAGCAGAATTTGACTATTGGTTTGATATAATGAGGATAGAAAACTCGGCTATGTGTGATTGGGTAAATAGGATGGAGTATGAGAGGTGGACACAGCACAAGGATGGGGGGGAGACGATATGGTCACATGACGACCAACATTTTTGAGTGCGTGAACTCTGTTTTGAAGGGCACAAGAAATCTACCGGTGACATCCTTGGTAAAGTCAACCTATCTTCGACTGGCTGAGTTGTTTGGTTATCTGGGGGCAGACAGCAGAGGCACAGTTAGGGTTCGGCCACCGGTATTCCCAGGCACTTATTAAGGCCATTGAACGAAACTTGAGGGATTCGAGGTGCTTCACTGTGACCGTGTTTGATAGGCATCAACTTGACTATACAGTGGTAGAGACTACCCCCACAGGCAAATTCTTGTTGGGTAGCTACCGGGTTTCCCTAAGGGATCGCACCTGCGATTGTGGATACTTCTAGGCGCTGCACTACCCCTGTTGCCATGCCATCGCATGCTGTGTGCAGTCACAACTAGATTGGGCTACTTACGTCGATGAAGTCTATAGCATGTCTGAGGTATTTAAGGTGTATCAGATGTCCTTTGCACCTTGTATTCTAGAGGGGCTTTGGCCCCCGTATGACGGTCCGACTGTCATTCCCAACCCAAACACTAGACGGGCAAGAGAAAGACGACCACGGTCTACCCACATCCGCAACATTGCAACAACATAGACGAAGCTAACACCAGTCGACCGAAGAGGTTTGGCCTGTGCAGGCAGCCAGGTCACACCCGAAGGGGTCGCCCTCAGCGAGGTTCTACCAGCGGCATATAGGTTTATCATGGTTTAGTGACTTTGTATTAGGTTATGTGTCAGTTTACTAATTATCAGTTTATTGTTTGTCCTTATGACTTTGCTACTTTGTGTTAAGAGTGTCCTTTAATTGTTATCAGTTTATTAGTTACCTTTAATTGAAGTAGTTGATTATCACTTTGCTACTTTGTATTAACATACTCGGAACTAAATCAATTTGATGAAATGAAGGAAAAATCGACTTCCTTTATACAAATGATCATATAGTCATGAAATAGATATATCATTAGCCATATAGTAGTAAACGAAGATCCCAAATAACAGTCATCCATAATAATTAAACATAAAGTCACTAACAAGTAGCTAAATCACATACCCAAAATAAAAATACAATACAATAGACTAATCATCACGATCATCCTGGGCGGCAGCATCAAAAGGACCAAGCAGATGAGATCCCGTCCCACGGCGAGCGGGATGCCCGACTCTTGTCGGTCGGGCCGCCTCCTGTGCAGCATCATCAACCGGAGGGTCTAACCCAAACGCAAACTGGAGGGTCCCTCCCATGGTGAACCAAGTATCCAACAGGCTACCTGCAGGATCATTAAGATCCACCACATACTGCCCCTGGTAGTCAGGTGCCTGGGACTGCATCTCTGTCATATGTGGGTAGTAAGCTGCGGTATCGAACTGCACATCCGGCATCTGCGGATGGTAAGGCGGGGCATCGAACTGCACATGGGACAGGCCAGCATCATCCCCAATCATCGCAGTGAACTCTGCATAAAACTGTGAGCTACCCATCTGATCACCTAAATCCACAATCATCGTCGCCGTACCGAGATCAGCACACATCTGCGAACTGGGCTCAAGCATTGAAGAGTAGTAAATAGAATAAACAACAACCACAATAGAATAAAAATATTATAACATAACACTAAATAGAATAAATAACAGCCACAATTATAAAAATATTATAATAGCGAATATAATACTTCATATCATAAAAATATAATAACCAAAATAAAATAAATAACAAGCACAACTATAAAACTTTGTCAAGTTAAAACAAAAAAATGTTCCAGAAAATAATTGTAAAAAATAAAAAAGGGACAAATCATAAAAAAAATGGACTCATATGAGCCTAAACAATAAGAATTCCATAAAATAAACCAACAACACATAGAATATTATTCATTGAAGGAAACTAAATTCAGTTTATTAATCATATTTGGAAATTAACGAAAAAAAATGCTACCCAAACCGACTAAACTAACATCCTAACATGCAAAGTCTAAGTTCAAACTATAGGGATTAATCTATAAATTCTTGTTCCTCTACTTACATACCATTTTTCTAATTAACAAATGCTAACGCTAAAAAAAAAGTAACTTACCTCGTCACCAACGGCACCGGCAATATGCGCAACACCGTTCAGTCGGTACAAGCTCCTTTCGTCTGCCATGATATCCTGCCGGAGGTCGGCACTCAGATACCTCGGACCTGCTCTCAAGTTGCTCTAACCTCTCTCTAGAATTTTCTCTCTCTAACCAATCTCAAAATCACTCCAAATGAGTAATCAGCGGCTGCCTTCCACGGTTTATATAGGCAGCCACTCTCCACGTAAACCGCTATAGCCTCTAGCAGTTTACACATGAACTCCTATGCACATAACCGCTACTGGCACTAGCGGTTTATGACCAACTCCAATCAAGCAGAAACCGTGGCAGGCTACAGTAGTTTTCATGCTGCCACATTTCAACGTAATTCGCAACTGACAGCAGCGGATTCTGTGTTTATGTAAACCGCTACTGCCAGTAGCAATATCTATAGATACATGAAACAATGCATTTGCGTCTTCATTTTGAAAACAATGCATTTGCGTAATTTTAAAGGTGTAGCAATTTATTTACATAAATTGCGCATATGTATTAGATGTGACTTGATCATATATATATATATATATATATATATATATATATATATATATATAATTAGATACGATTCAATCTTATTTTTTAATTTTAAAAAATATATTATTTTTATATAATTATTTGATTATATCAATTATGGAAATAATAGGGATAAAACAATGAATTTACAATGATATTAATTATTAAATGATAGATTTGGTCCAATTTTATCTAACTTTATTATTATATAATTGTTCTAATTTAGATTAAACTAAATGTCATCATTTCTAATTTTATTGATGATTTAATTTATTCAAATATTTAACCAAAATAATTTTCTTTAATTTTATTTTTAATTATTAATATTAACCTTAATTAAAATTATTTAATTTGTTCTATAATTTAAGTTAATCAAATTGTCACTATTTATTTGTTAGAGTAAAAATTTGCACTAATATTTCACTATCTTATTAATTATTTTAAATTGATTATTTGATTTGATATGTTATATTTATGGTTAATTTTGGAAAAATGATATAATGGTATTAGTTGATGAAACAAGATCTTATATTAGGTTATTCTTAAGTTGGTTCTCTGTTTTTGTGTATTATATTAGGTCTATTTATGGGGTATGTTTAAAATGAGCTCAACAATCATGTGCTTATTAAATGAGTTACACTTATATACACCATTAGATTTTATTAGATGAAAATCAAAGGTTAATATAAAAGAGCATTGATGGACTCTAATAAATACAGAATATCCTAGTACATAAATAAATGCTTCAAATGGCAATACTCTACATAATACTTTAAATGACAACAAAATCTTTTATTCTTAAATAATTAAAAATATAAAATATATGAGTATTTTTTATTTATTAAAATTAATTATTATGCAAAATTTTTTATAATATTAAAAAATTATATTAAAATAATATTTTAAACTATAACATAAAAATATAAAATAATTAAAATTTTATTTTATATTAATTGACATATAATTAGATTATTATATTCAAAATTTATTAACTAACTACTTTTACTAAAGATATTATTATATAATATAATTTTTTATAAAAATATTTTAAAATTATAATTTATTTAAAATATTATATATAATACATAAAAATTTAAATTTTTTTTAATTTTTTTAGAAAAACAAAATAAATAATATAATTTTAAATACATACCTAAATAAAAAAGTTAATATTTTCATGTATTATATATAACCTTTTAAATAAATTTTACTTTTACAAATATTTTGATAAAAAAATTATATTATATAATAATATATTTAATAAAGTAATTAGTTAATAAATTTTAAATATAATAATCTAATTATTTGTCAAGTAATATAAAATAAATTTTAATTATTTTATATTTTTACGTTGTAGTTTAAAATATCATTTTAATATTATAAAAAATTTTTGCATAATAATTAATATTAATGAATAAAAAAATTTATATTTTTTATATTTATTTATTTTATATTTTTTAAAACAAAAAATTTTTACCTTTATATAATAAAATATGTGGTAATCTTCTTAAAATATATATATATTAGGGGTGGCAAAATGGGTCAAAGCCGTTGAGTCGATCCGCCAAACCCATTAAAAAAAGTGGGTCGGGCTAGGATTTGAAACCTGTCAAATTAAAAAAATTTGTCAAACTCGCAAAATTTTTAGGCAAACTTTTTTTTATAATATTAAAAAACTATATTAAAATGATATTTTAAATTATTTTACTGTAACAGATTTAATGTTTTCTGATTTTAATGTTACTATACGATTATAATTATTTAATATATAAAAAAATTAATAGATAGTATATATATTATGGGTGGCAAAGCGAGCCGGTCCGCCCAAACCTCCCCTCCCCGTCCCGCCTAGGCCCGCACCATAAACGGGATAGTCCGGTCCGCTCCGCCAACTAAAATGGGTTTAAAATGCTAGCCCGCTCCACTTTATGGCGGATTGACAGGCCGGCGGGCTAGCCGGTTTGACTTTTTTTTTGAAAAATAAAATTAATTACAATTAACTAAAAAATAATAATTAAAAAATTAAATACAAATAAAAAATAGTCAAATTATAATATAAATTTTTTTACTATCTTTTTTTTAATTTTTAACTTTAATAAAATTGTTCAAAATAATATTTGTCAATAGAACCATCTTTATTTTAAAAACTAAGTCACATAATTTAAACATATATACGAAATTATAAAATAAAATAAATAAAGTCACATAATTGAAATATATCTACATAATTTGGCGAATTTTTTTAATTTGACATGTTTCAAATCCTAATCCGACCCACCTTTTTTAGCGGGTTTGGCGGGTCGTCCCGACGAATTCAACCCATTTTGCCACTTCATATATATATATATATATATATATATATATATATATATATATATATATATATATATTAAAAAGATTACCACATATTTTACTATATAAAGGTAGAAATATTTTGTTCTAAAAAATATAAAATAAATAAATAAAAATATAAATTTTTTTATTCATTAATATTAATTATTATGCAAATTTTTTTTATAATATTAAAATAATATTTTAAACTACAACGTAAAAATATAAAATAATTAAAGTTTATTTTATATTACCTGACAAATAATTAGATTGTTATATTTAAAATTTATTAACTAATTACTTTGTTAAATATATTATTATATAATATAATTTTTTATCAAAATATTTGTAAAAGTAAAATTGATTTAAAAGGTTATATATAATACATGAAAATATTAACTTTTTTATTTAAGTATGTATTTAAAATTATATTATTTATTCTGTTTTTCTAAAAAAATTAAAAAACAATGAAAAAATTAATATTTTAATATATTATATATAATATATTAAATAAATTATATTTTTAAAATATTTTTATGAAAAATTATATTATATAATAATATCTTTAATAAAAATAATTAGTTAATAAATTTTGAATATAATAATCTAATTATTTGAAAATTAATATAAAATAAAATTTTAATTATTTTATATTTTTATGTTACAGTTTAGAACATTATTTTAATATATTTTTTAATATTATAAAAAAATTTGCATAATAGTTAATTTTAATAAATAAAAAATACTCATATATTTTATATTTAATTATTTAAGAATAAAAGATTTTGTTGCCGTTTAAAGTATTGTGTATTAAAATATTGTCATTTAAAGCATTTATTTATGTACTAGGATATTCTATATTTATTCTCTTCTTTTATATTAACCTTTAATTTTCATCTGATAAAATCTAATGATGTATAGAAGTGTGACTCATTCAATAAGCACATAATGATTGAACTCATTTTAGACATACTCTTATTTTTATACTATACTGTCACTAGCAAGCCTTGAGATTTTTCTTTACCTGTTAAATTTAGTATTTTGTCCTCTTAAATTTAGTTGCCATTTTTTCCAGGTTTTGCTATTATGCTTCACTTCAGATCGATTCTTAACTGTTTATAGTTTCATACACTGTCCCAACAAATAAAGTCAGGTCCAATAAAAATAAAAGATTTAATCAGTGGTCGAAACTTGAAACAAAATTTTGGAGCCAGATAAAGGATAATTGTCAAGATGCTTTTGATATGGACCCCATTTGATATTGCCAAATTTAAAGCCATTTTCTAGGGTCTCGTTCCAAAAAATTAAGGTCAAACTCATCAGATGTAACTTTTTGAACTTTTAAAGGTTGTATCTCACTTTCTTCGTAATTCATTAAAGTAGAAGAAATATCTACAAGTGTTGATATTGTAAAAGTTATATGTTCTCCTTCTTAAATATTAGCCTTCCTCTTAAAAAATGCATCAATTCTTTGATTTTTCATTATTATTTTATATGAAAATTTGAATATATATCTTGTAAAATATGTAAAGAAGAAGTTAGAAGGACAAATATTAAAAGTTATAATATTTATTGAATTTTTTTATTAATTTATACAAATACAATAATATTAATACTTATTGAATATTCTATTATTTTTTATCATATAAAAAATTAAATTAAATAAATAGTAAAATATAAAATATAAAATAATATTAAATTAAATAAATAAAAATATCTAATTTTTTATATTTGAACTTAAAAATAGAGGGAGTGTTGTTTATTGAACTTATTGGGTACTTTAAGTCATAATAAAATATTTAAGTCAATTAAACTATTTTTTATCTTTTAAAAAAGTACTACTAATTTTTTTATAAAAAGTTTGGGGACCATGACCCCCCTTATCTCAACTAAGCTCCGCCACTGGGTCCAATCCAAAGAGGCGGCTTCTATCGTGTACCCGACCTCTTTGAAGAGGTCGAACACTACCAAAAAGAGCTCAGTATTCTACTTGTCTAAGCAAGTAACTGCGTCTGTAAATCTCGTCAACTATTTCTATCTTCCTTAAAATTAAAGATAAATCTTAACAAACTTCCAAAATGAAGGTATCAGCTATTTATTAATAAAGATGGAATTACTCCAACAAATGTGGTTAATGACTTTACTATAAATACACTGATATCCCTCAGGTATATTCACGTTCTAATCTACTAAACCCTGCCTAAAATACTTGTTAACTTAAACATTGGAATTTCTTGCAGGTACCACCCCCACCTCTTCACGAGAAACTCGGATAGTGACACCTCGACGCAAGAACAAATTGAACGCTGTTCCAAAAGGGATCTAGACCTCACATTCAACCCCTAATCAACGTTTGAGGTAACACTCGAAACATTGGAAAAGAAATAAAATCAATAATTTGATGCAAACAATAAGTAATTAAATTATGTAATAAATTATTTAAATAATAATAATACTATTTATATTTTAAATAGTCTTAATATTTGTATATATAAAAATTGAATTATTATTAATTAATTATATATTTAAATTATATTTTAATCAACAAAATAAAAAAATACGTGTTATTTATTAAAAAAGTATTAATATCAAAATAATATTTTACTATAAATATAAAAGTGTACATGTAACGAAATTGTTTAAATAATATCTGATGTAACCTAAGCTTTTTTATGAATAAGAAGACTAATATTACTATGTTTTATCTTAATCTTTTGATGGTTATTGCTCCATTAACGTGACTAGCTACTTTTGGTATAGGAGATCAGATAGAACAAAAGGGGAGTTCTTTTGTTCTTAAACTATCCATGTCTGTGCGCTGTAGTTTCAAGACTTACATGAATGAAATTCACGTTTACAAAAGTTGACGTGTCTTTTCTTTGTTCCGAAAAAATTCATGAGTTGCGTTCACAAATACATTTTATTCTTGATCTATATATAATACTATATTATCAGTGTTCTAATTTTTAATTTAGATACAATAACATCTAACAAATTACGCTATAAGGTTAACATGATAATATTTCATAAAATAAACGATTTATCAACAAATATTCTATATATCATGAGTCAAACGTGATTCAGATTCAGACTTTCTTTGGTACAGATGGCTTAGCAAATATTTTTAATAGCTGTTTTTTAATGTATACAATATACATAGTATAATTGTATAATTTTTTAGATAATAAAATAATTATTTGTTACCTAAATTTTTTCATTTCAAAATTGTCTATTTCAATTTTTTTATCATTGTCCTTAGTTTATTCAATAAAATGTGCATTAGACTTTTTGACGTGAATAAAAAAGCATGTATTATTTTCAAAATAAAATTAAACAGTCCTGCTTTACATTTATTTAGAAATTTATTCTAGCATGTTTTATTTTTCTTGATTTAAAGTACAAAAGCAATTATTACTTTTTGTTGTAGCAGTTGCTAACCTTCAGTCTACTGAAAAAAGTACTAATCCTTCTAAACCAACTATTAAGAATGATGAAAAAAACTCTCAACAAGCTAAGTCAACAAGCTACGCGCCACGTGCCACGTGCAAGTTAAAAAAAAATCCAAAGTCCAAACCCTATGAGCAGCTTAGGCACACAAACAAGGCATCATAGAAACCCAAATACTAGAAGAATGATCATTCTAATATTACTATATTATAATAATTATAGTGGTTATAGTATTTTAAAAAATTATTATTAAAATATAAAAAAAATATAATTTTAATTTTAATAATATTTACATAATTATTATAATTACCATAATATAATCATATTACCAACCGCTTTAACAGTGGCAAAAAATTCTTACTATGGAAAAAATCTTCACTATCCCTTAATTAGTTAATTTCCAAGTCAAATCATATTATTATTTTATATTTGTTATTAGTTCAAACACACTTTATAATGAAAAAGCTATAACTTAAATGATATAATTTCTATATATTTATTTAAAAATCGTGACTTCAAATTTTTCTATTTAAAAAAAAAATAAAACACATTGTTGAAGTATTGCTGAGGTTCGAACTAGAATAAAAAAGTCCTTACAACCACCAAACTAAAATGTTCTTTGATAATATATGTGCATCTTTATAAATATATTATAACTTATTAGGCTATCCTAATTAATAATTTCATCTTATTAATTTTTTTTAGTCATATAAAATTTAAAATTTTTTTATTTTTTTTAATTCTAATGATTAGCTTTTATATTTAATTTAATTAAATTTTTTATTTTATATTTACTCACTTATGTTAATTATCTTTTTAATTTTATATTATTATTAAAAAAATATTAAATATTAAATATCTCTAAATTAAAAAATAAACAAAAATATTTTTATTAATCATATCATATTTTATTATTAATAATTATATAATATTTATTAATATTAACTTTTTTTCAATATGTATTTTATTAATATAATTAATTAATAAATTATTGAAATCTTAAAATAAATTAATTTAATATAAAAAATTTATTATAACAAAATTAAATTCTATATAATTATTTAATTATGACCGAATTAATTGGTTCGATCTGTACCCCAACGATTAAACCAATAACTTTGTACCTCATTAATTTGACTGGATTAATTATTGGTTTAGTTTCTGATAACTATTATTACAACTAATCGTCATTGTCATTTTGAGATAAATTCCTAATTCAAGGATCAATGATCTCATGAGTATCATGGAAATCGTGATCTAACATTCAAGAATCTAAACAGTGTAAGTTTGACTACATTTGACCAACCAACCCATGTTCTTACATATGCATACATAATTCTCCAACGAAAAGGCCTCCAACAACGTGCACAATTTTCCATTATGTATACGTATTCTTTCTTGGGGGATCCGGAGGGAATTCATGATGAATTAGGGTTCTTCAAAGTGTTATGTTGTGCATGCATTTATTTGAACCCCCATGATGATGATTTGGAACATCTGATCAATTCAACTTAATTTGCAACACCCCTGCAACAACCATAACACCACCATTTTTGTAATTTAAAACCTTACTTAGAAATATATAAACCTCATTCACTTGATTATATTCCTTTTATTATTATCATCATTATTATTATTATTATTATTATTATTATTATTATTATTATTATTATTATTATTATTATTACTAGAGTAGTTTATTAAATATATATAAGTGTAATTACCCGTGCCATGCACGTGATAAGATTGAAATTATAATTTTAAAAATTAATTTGAATTATAATAATTTGATTAATAAAAAAGTAACATGTTATGCATTATTTTTTTTATCTAGTGTTAATTAGATTAATTTTAAAATGGTTATTAATCGATTTTAATAATCTACTTTTTTCAATAAATCACACATATATATTGAATGTGATCATAAATAATATAGTAATAGTTAAATCCACCAACAAATATATTGACTATTATCACACTATAAAACAAATTAAATATAAAGGCTATTAGCACCTATAAATCTATAATTTGATATTTACTCTAATTAAATTAAATATTTGAAGTTATGACTAATGTAATTTAATGAATCAAATAAAATATTAAATGATGAAATATTTATCCTAATCAATCAAATTACATAATTTATTAGTTATAATTAATACAATTGAATAAAATAAATACATTAAATTAAAAAATAATTTAGTTAATCTATGTCTTAAGGACACATTTTTAAAATATTTATTTTTCAACATCTGTTATAAAATATTTTTTATAATATTTTTAATCTATGGTCTAAAGGCACAGTTATAATAACCTATTAAAAAGTGCTTAATTAGTTAATACAAATAATTAGTATAATTGATTTAGTTTAATAAATCAAAAGAACTAAATGTAAAAGAAAGAGATAAAGGAAAAGTGAAATTATAAAAACGTATAGCGAGCCATTAAAAAGCTAATTTTTTATTTATTATAATTAATTTCACAACATTTATTATACGTTATTCATCTTAATAATTAATAAAATCAATTAATTGATATCAATTATCGATAATTAATTATAATTGATATAACTCATTTCGCTATACTTTCTAAATAAATAATAAAAAATACACATCTCAATTTTTTGTTAAAGTAGAATAAAATAAAATACATAAATTGAGTAGATATAAATCTAAAAATTACAAAATTTTATTAACAACTCAAATAAATTAGTACCGTAAAACTAAATTTAATGTCTATTTTAAGAATAATTACTGACCTTTTATTCTTTTAATTATTAATAATTTAAATAAAGTAATACCCTATAACTTATTTTGTTATCTATTTTAAGTAATTACTAACATTATATTTTTCTAATTTATTTATGCTTGTATTATTTATCATTTATGCTTTCAATCAATTATATTAATAAACAAATAAACTAAATTAACTCTGGTTATACCTGGACTATTCAACAATTCAACATAATCTTTTTAATTTGGGATTAACTACTAACGATAGAAAATAAAATTTTTTTGAATAATTCAATATTATGAACATTAATTATTATTGTAAAATAACCTAAAATTATAATGCAATTTATTTTTAAAGAAATAATCAAGTATTATTGTTAGTTATGAAATAACCTAAAATTATAATACATTTATTTTTAAAGAAACAATCATCCATTAATATCTATAAATAGAAACTATCATCAAAATACTTTGATTAAAAATATGAGAGGTTAATTACTATTCATTATTAATAATATATCGATTATATCAAAAAGTAAAAATATAATTATCCGCATTTACACCATTAGAAGAATTATCATCATGAGTAAAATTTTGTCAAAAAAAAGAAGAATAAAATTAATACATAGTGAATTTAAAAAATAAATATCGTTAAATAATTATGCTTTTTTTTAATAAATAGTAAAAAATTAAATATCATAAACTATATTCTTTAAAAAGTAACCCTTTTAAGTTGTTATGTTTGGTATGATTTATTTATATATCATTTAAATTGACATTATTTTTAATTATAATAATCATTTATCCTTAATAATTATGGTTAGAATTTAATAATTTTTCATACCTTACAATAATTATCTATAAAGAAAAATATATCCTAACAAAATTATTAAATAAATTTATTCTTTTTGCCTTATTTTCACATTAAAAAAATTTTTGTTCTATCTTTTTTAATTTTTATTATGTTGTTAGAATTGTTAAATAATATTTAAAAAATTATTTAAAAATAGAAATAGTGATGGCACCTCGAATAATTAATTCAATAGAATTAAATTTAAACGAATAAGATGATTCAATCAATTATATAAATAATAGCATATTTATAAATATTAATAATAAAAATAGTCTCACTAATTTAAATGATCAATACAATAATTATATGAAAAAATAACTAATTACATAATTACATAATTTTCAAGATCCTATATAGTTGAATCTAATGGACAAATAAGAATATATCTATATGATAATGTATATCCTAATATTTTAGCATACTATAAATTATATTATTAATTTATATATCATATTATAATTTTAAATCAACTCTTTAAACACATTATAACATAAATTATCTAAAAAGATATACCAAATTAACGAATATCACATGAGTCACAACATATAGTCTAAATTGTTATGATATTTCAAATAAAAAGAGCATCAATACAGAAAAATCAATAAATATAATTAAAATAAAGAGCAACAAAGAGACACACAAAAAAATAATAATAAAGAGAATCAATAAAAACATTAACATATAAACCACATACACGAACAATGTATATATTAATTGTGAATCACAAAAAAAAAGACTATATATATATATAATAATAAGTAATTAAGATAAACAAAAAATTCAAAAAATATAAAAAAAATAAAATGTATAAATAAAGATAAAAAAACAAAAAATAAATAAATTACAAAAATTATACCCTAAAATTAATAACCGGTGCCATTATCATATAATTATTATTATTATTATTATTATTATTATTATTATTATTAAAATGATTAAAAATATTTTCGATTGATAATTGATTAGTAGTTTAATAATGCATTAAATATTGATTTTATATAACTATAATAAAAATATTTTCCTAAATTAGTATAATTATGCATTATTACTTAAATGTTAATTATAGTATAATTATAATTATAATAAAGATATTTTTATAAAATAAACTTAGAAGAGAAAATAGTGCATTCATTTTGGCGGGAAAATGGATTCATGAGGAATCGACATCTCACTTCCATTAGTTGGGGGAAAACCCAGTTTTAGTACATTAAGTAGATATATATAGAGAAAGTATAGGTAGTCAATGGAATATTTGTACAATGTGTTCAATGGAGGTTTATGGAGTATTAGAAATATAACCATTAGTGTTACATTTTTCCATCAGCTGAAACTTTTGGGATGAGTGGTATCATGACATGGTATTAGAACTTTAGATCCGAAAGGTCAAAAATTCGATCATTGGTGAATCACAAAATCAGCTTAAACCCTCTCTAAAATAACATATAATTTACCCTTTATGATGTGTCAATTTTTTATTAGTTGATATTTTAATTTAATTACTAATTATATTAGTAATTTAAATTACTTAAATTTAACTAAAATTAATATTTTAACTATAATAAAGACTATTTATGATTAAATTATTATTTAAAATAGATCATGATATAATTTTTAAAATATTAATAAAGAAACTCTTCCTAAAATTTTTTTCGCCGAAGAAAAAAACTGTTGGAATAATATTGATGAAAGAAATTATTGAAAAACTATTACAAATTTATTAACTTAAACATTAGTTTTAATTGACAATTAATTAGGCTCTATAGCTAGAACAAATTAAAGCATAGGGAACCTATCTCAGCATGAAGGTATTTAGGTATAGTTTTAGAGACTTTTCAAGGTTTCGATTTGATAAAAAAAATAGTGGCTACATAAAAAAGAAAGATCATTCTTAAGAAAAGAAATAATTCATCCTTCATATGTATAAAAAATTGTTATTATAATAACATTTGGTACAATATCATATTTAAAAGTATATCTCCTTTCAATTTGATAACTTTATAACAGTAAGTGTAAGCTCTAATTTTTGCAACAATAAGGATTATTACTGCAAAATAATGTTAAAATGGAGTGAAACTCATGAGAGAGATAAATTTTTATTTATTAGTATAATAAATTAAAATATCAACCAATAAAAAATTAGTATATTAGAGAGGATAAATTACATGTTATTCAACCCTCGCTAAAATAATATATATATATATATATATATATATATATATATATATATATATATATATATATATATATATATATATATATATATATATATATATATATATATATATATATATATGTATGTGGAATATAATTGAAATTCGAGATAGAAGATAATCTTTTATTGAAGCACTGATGTTTATTGTTTAGTTATGAGGAAAACATGCCTTTGAGGGGTTGAAACAAGACTATTTAATTATAAATGAGAAATGAAATGAAACCTTAAAATTAATATTAACAAACTTGGATAAAAAATTAAGCATTACCCAGACAAAATAGAAAACTGGGGATATATATATAAAAAACTAAAACAAAACTATTAATTAATGGACATTTTGTTGTGACATATATCATATATCTCAATAACATCAACATTGATAAGAAAAAGAGAGAGTTATGCAATTATCTTATGTTGGTTAATAAAAATTTCATTTGTGTTATTCAATAATAACAATATAATTGTGGTTTAACTATACCCAACAATTTCTTTTGGCGCCGCCGTGGACACAGCCAATTCATCAGGATACTTCAATGGTACGGACGGAGTTCTCGGCGAAACCGGCAACCGGGCACTAAAGTTCCTAAGCGGGAACTCTCCGGAATCCTCATTCTCAAAATTGAGAGCATAGCTGGAAGCATCGTAGCTAAAATCCGCAGATTGCGTTTGGCGATGGCCGTGGTGGTGGTAGTTGTTGTTGTTATTATTATTATGCCTACGTAAACGACTCCTTTGGCTATGTCCACGGACACGTGGCAGCAGCTCGGCCGTAACGTGGTCGCCGGCTGCCGTCCACGATTTTTTGAACCAGGATGCCGAGCTCGATGGGGTGGTGGGTGATGCCGAAGACTTTGGCGTCCTAGACGTGATAATATTCAACTTATCATAATTACATAAATCACCATGGTCTAATGATTCATGTGCCGTGCCCATGAAGCAACAGATTGAAGATTTGAATTTCTCTCTTAGGGTAGATTGATGATGCATCCCACCCTGCATTATTATCACTAATAATGATGATGATGATGATACTTTTATTGGCGAGATGAAGACAAAACAAGAATTCTGTGAGATTTTTGGGTGTGAGAAAGATAGAGAATTATTATTGTTGGTGGGGAGGTGTGAATTGTGTGAATTAATATTAATATATAGTAATATTATTTTAGGAGGTGAATGTGAGTTATTGAGTTGGAAAAGAACTAAATATAATGCGTGTAATAAGCGTGGTTGCGAATTTTGCGTGAAAAAACGTGTTGCTATGTGTAAATTTAAGCATTGACGCTTAAAATATCCAATCTACCACACGATTTAAATTGAATCTTTTGTTGTTGGGAAATAAGTCAATAACTAAAACGTAGTTTAGTTTAGTCCAATTAGTTTCTTAGCCCATGGCTATCTATTTTGTTTCTTTTCGTGGGTTAATCTATGGAGATGGTTCGGGTGGCTATTTTAGTGTCATTAATTCTAAACAAGATATATACGTTTTTTTTTTTTTAAATTTGTTCGTCTTCTTTCTCTCTCCCTCTTTTTCGTTTTTTTTTTATTTAATTTTTTATTTTTTTTCTTTTTTTATCATTATTATCGATATTATTTTTTTAAATTCTTTTATTTGTTTATATATTTTTAAAAATTTTATGAAAGAGAAGAATAAAAAAAATAAAACATAAAAAATGATGATAATGAAGATAATGATAGTTGTAGTAATAATGTCGATGAAAAAGAATGATACCAAAAATTTTTATATAACACAAAAATAAAAGAAAAATGATATCAAAATTTATTATATAAAATATAAAAATTTTATCATGATAAATATAGAATTTGAATTGATCTCCATGCCACATTGCAAGATAGTTTATTGTTTAGGACTTAAGAGTATATAATTCAACTTTAAAATAAATTTATTTAAATAAAATTCTCAAGCTATATGTTTGAAGTAAAACATAAGAAAATATATAAAAAATGTTGTATCAATAAAAATAATAAAAAAGAAGTATAATATGTTGAGAGAAAGAAAAAGAAGATAAAATATAAAGAAAAAGAAGTAGAAGAAAAAGACATGTTAAAAAAATTTGGTGTCAAAGTTGAGAAATTTTAGTGTTATTTTTTTTAATAATTTTTAATTAGTTAATAAATTTTTTATGGTACTGTTAAAAAATATCGATGTCAAAATTTAGAAATTTTATATGTCAAATTTAAAAAATATCGGTGCTATTTTTTTGATAAATTATACACCATTCAAAACTCCATTCTTTCTCCTCTTTACCATAGTCATCATCTTCTTTTTTTCTTTCTTATTTCACATTTTAATAATTTTTTTTGTTTTTATCATTTTAAAAAGAATAAAAATAAAAGAGTAAACTATCATTTGTACCTACGAAAGTTGAAAACGTTGACATGTCTACTCATAAAAAAGGAAATTACCATTTATACCCATAAAATATGGTTTTTACAAGCAAAATTATCCAAACACTAAAAAATTACCTAAAATCCCTACCTAAACTACCCTTATCTCTACCACTACCATTGTCATCTCTCTCTCTCTCTCTCTCTCTCTTTCTCTCTCTCTCTCAATGTTCTCATCTTTTTTCCATCACTGCCACCGCCACCACTAACCTATCCTCTCTCTCCTTCCATTTTCTGAGCTCGTCGCCACCGCCATAATCCGTCAACTTTGTCAACTTCTTCCTCTCTCTCTCTCTCTCTCTCTCTCTCTCTCTCTCTCTCTCTCTCTCTCTCTCTCTCTCTCTCTCTCTCTCTCTCTCGCTTTTCTTCTGTGTTTTGCTTTTCTCTCTCTCTTCTGCTTCTTCGAATTCTCAACCCAAAAAAAGGGTTTCACCATCATCAACAACAACAGAACCATCTTCAGATTCTTTGCCCCCACACTCTCTCTTACCTGCAAAATTCTTTATCTTCACCACCACACCACCTCCTTCACCCAATCACATTTTTAACCCTAACCCTCTTCACCCAGCCACCACCCCTCTTACCCTTTCTAATCTCAAATCCCACCACCACTCCCTTCACCCAGCCACCACTCCCTTTTCCTCCAAAACTCACACACGGAGACATTACACACACCCCCACCCGAGGAAGAAGAAGAGAAGAGGAGGGGGGCGAGACCGCACTGACAACGTGGAGACTCGCTGCCGCTATCGCATCATCGTCGCTGTTGTTGAGGGAGCCCAAAGAAGAGATGCGAGCCAGAACCAAGGAAGGGGGAGCTGTCGCCGCCGTCGCGCCCTGTTGCTACTGGCTCCGTCACATCTATCACTGCCATTGATTGAGTCTGTCGCTATTGTTGTCGCTGGTCTGGAAGGAAGAGAGAGCGCAAGAGATCGGAGAAGGAAGAGAGGGCAAGAGATCAGAGAAGGAGGAGAGGGTGACGGCATGCAAGAACAGTTTTTTCTCTATCTTTTTCTATTGTTGTTGTTGTTGTTGTTGTTGCTGCTGCTGCTTCTTTATGTGAAGAAGATGATGATGGAGGTATGGTGGTGGTGGTGGTGATGGTAGTGATAAAGGAAATAAGATGGTGGTGGGATTTGAAATTAGAAAGGTGATTGGGTGAAGGAGGTGGTGTGGTGGTGAAGATAAGGGTAATTTAGGGATTTTAG
The DNA here is from genome assembly GCF_003086295.3 of Arachis hypogaea. Taxonomy (NCBI): domain Eukaryota; kingdom Viridiplantae; phylum Streptophyta; class Magnoliopsida; order Fabales; family Fabaceae; genus Arachis; species Arachis hypogaea. Next base: position 145,032,441 of record NC_092051.1, on the reverse strand, counting down.
GAAATTTTTTAGTATTTTGATAATTTTGCTTGTAAAAATTATATTTCATGGGTACAAATGGTAATTTTCTTTTTTTTATGGGTAGATATGTCAGCGTTTTCAACTTTCGTGGATATAAATAGTAGTTTACTCAAAATAAAATAAATATTGTAATAACACCAAAAGAAGAAAGAAGGGGAGAAAACAGAGAAAAAATAAAAAAGTATAGCAACAATAATAATAAAAGAAGAGAAAAAAACATACTAAAGAAATAAAAGAAAGATATGTGATTTACATCAGTAATTTTTGTTTAATTTAAATCCACTTAATTAAATTTAATTGACAAAAATATTTAAATATATATCAGATTGCAAAATTCTTTTAACATAAGAATTTGTTATAGCAATTAAAAATTGGTACTTAATTGTTAAAAAAATTAAATAATTAGTATTTTATTTAAAATATAAAAGTTAATAAATTTAAAATATTTAAAATTTATTATAAAAAATAAATTAGACCATAAATAGAAAACACCATAACATAACATCGGCCTTTAACAAATTCAATTTTCTCAGTCTTTCCCTAATACAAGTAAGATGTTATTGTTTTGTTTAAATATAGAAAAAATATATTTTAATTATACTCTTAATATTTGTATTTAGTTTTAGTTTTACACTTAAATTTTATTTTATTACACCTAGACGTTTCAAAAATTACCCTTTATTTTATTTTTTAAAATTTTTTCTTTTTATTTTTACTCTATTTTTTTAATACAGTTATACTATTTTTCTTTCTCTCTCCATTTAGAGGAAAAAAAATACAATTAATTTTAGAATAAACTATTGTTTGTACCCACGAAAAATTTTAAACGCTAAGAAATCTATCTATAAAAAAAAACTATCATTTTTATCTATAAAAGATGATTTCGTACGATAAAATTAACCAAACACAGAAAAATAACCTAAAAACTTTAAATCATCCTTTTCCTAATCCAAATCTCAACACCTCTTTTTTAAATCTCAATCTTTTTTTTCATAGATTTTACCATCTCCTTCACCAATACCACCATCTCCACCAACTGTGAGTCCCACCTTCCTCTTTCTACTTCAAGCTATGGTAGATAGCTCAAAAGATGGGAGACAAAGGAAGAAACATTCCATTGAAAATTTAATACCTTCTCGTTGAGACCAAGGACGATTTTTCCTTCGAATTTGACGACAGTAACGAGAATAACCAGATTGTCTTATACCGTATTTCTCCATCTCATTGAAGGAAGCTTCACAGCATGCCTTCAAAACAATGACCGCGACGAACTCAAACTTTGCATCGAGAGCAGCGATTTCCGACACAAATGTGTCGTCGTTTAGCCATGCGCTCTTCATCAGGCTGGCACCGACCCCTTCGCCACCATTCACGACGCATTCAAGGTCGTGAAGAATTGTGGATTTCTTCGGGTGATGCACGTGAAATGCTTGCTTTCTACCAGGAGGTGACGTAGAAAAGCATGGAAGACGGGATCTAGTTCTTGGCAGCAGACAGTGTACTGCCAAAATTTCCTTTGTCGTCGAAGGTGGAACTTATGCTTGGTGGCAGTGGTGGCGTTGGTGAAGGAGGTGGTGAAATCTATAAAAAAAAAATAAATAAATAAAGGGAGGGTTGAGATTCGGAAAAAGGAATGTTAAGATTAGAGTTAGGAAAAGAATAATTTGAGATTTTTAAGTAATTTTTTAATGTTAAAATAATTTTGTTGTATGGAATCATATTTTATAAATATAAATGATAATTTTTTTATGGATAAATTTATCAGCGTTTAAAACTTTATAGATAGAAATTAAATAATAATTCACTCTTAAATTTATCATATAATTATACAAAATAGAAAGTAGTTTATCTCCTAATATTTACAAAAACAAAGCAATTACCATATTTTAATATCATATTAGGTGTACATAAAAAATTAAGGGTAATTCACATAAATAAATCAACATTAATCTAATATTACATATATCACCCAAAATAAAAAATATAATGTAAATCACCCCAATCACATTTTTATGCAAATCAAAACACATAGATTAGATTTAATTCTCTATATAAATCGAAACAGCCTGGTTCGATTTATACATATTTGCATGTTGTAATAATAAATCTAATCAAGCTGTTTTGATTTATACATGCATGCATGCTGTCCTAGTAAATCTAATCAGTCTGTTTAGATTTACTAAGATAGTATGCATGCATGCATAAATCAAAACAGTCTGATTAGATTTATGTTTTGATTTTCAATTTGTAATTTGAGAAAAATAATTAACATATTATATCAACAAAATTATCATAATTTATGAAATTAAGTATAAAAATTATTTTCTTAAAATATTGATACAGTCTATCTCTACTTTTATTTGAAATCATCTATTTTAAATAATTCAGTACAAATAAATATGAAAAGTCATTAATTTAAAATTTAAAATATAGATGAGATATACTTTAATAAAAGTTGATCTAACTAGTAATAAAATATATCAATTTTTATTTTTTAAATTGGTCTAAATTAAATTATTAATATTATTTTATTATGTTCAAAAATTATATTTTTATATTTATAACTTCATATATCTCATTTATAATATAAACGAGATAACTATATATGAATTTATCTTGTTATGTGTATTTTTTTTAAATTCTATTATCTTGTTTCCAGACGAGATAATACCAAATAAAATCGTATCTTATCTCGTCTATCGTATAAACAAGATATAAGCAATCTTAATTTGTTTACACGATAAATAGAATATGTAAAAAAATAAAAATTGATAAATATGCTACAAATTATCTATATTCATAAATAAAATATTTATTTAAAAAATCCTAATGTATGTGTATATATATAGTGTATCAATATTTAAAAAAAATTATTTTTATACTTAATTTCATAAATTATGATAATTTTATTGATATAATATGTTAATTATTTTTCTCAAATTACAAATTGAAAATCAAAATGTAAATCTAATCAGACTGTTTCGATTTATGAATGCAAGCATACTATCATAGTAAATCTAAACAGACTGATTAGATTTACTAGGGCAGCATGCATGTATGTATAAATCGAAACAGCCTGATTAGATTTACTATGACAACATGCAAATATGTATAAATTAAACCAGACTGTTTCGATTTATATAGAGAGCTAAATTTAGTCTATCTATTTTGATTTGCATAGAGATGTGATTGAGGTGATTTATGTTACGTTTTTAATTTTGGATGATATACGTAATATTGAATGAACATTGGTTTATTTATGTGAATTACCAAAAATTAATTAATAAAAAAGTTATTTGTATAATATATATATATATATATATATATATATATATATATATATATATATATATATATAATACCTGATTTGATTATTAATTTTTTGAAATACATAGTATTTTTATTTAAATACTTATAGATATTTTATCTACTGTTATATTTATTTTTTTATTTTTGTGTTAGGTTTATGCTAAAATTGAGTTTAATAATATAATTAACATCTAATATAAGAATAAAATAAAACATGGAGACAAGTTGAAATAAAATAAATTGACGAATTGAGGTAGTTTCATCTTTCAAGTTTCTACAACTGGAGACAATACGATCTGAGCCGCCACATTGTCCAAACTCCAACCACTCTCTCTAATCTGTCTCATCGAATCTATACAATACTTAAAAAAAAAAAGGATAAACTATCATTGTTGTTTTTAAAATTTATTAAAAAATTCTAAAAATATTTTTAAATTTTATTATTTTAATTTTATTTCAAAAATTTTTGTTTGTATTAAATATATTTATAACGACTAATTTTTTTAAAAATTTAACACTAATTTAATAATAATTTTATAAAAATAATTTTTAATATAAACAAATCAAACATAATTGACATATATTATTATTAAATTAGTCATAAACTCAAATATATTCGATACAAATAAAAAATTTTAAAAATAAAATAAAATTTAAAAATATTTTTAATTTTTAATAAAATTTTAAAATAAAAATATACTTTACTTTTCAAAAAATATAAAAAAATCTTATGTAAATCATCCATACCAAATGGCCAATCCTAATTATTTTTTAAATAATTTGTTGGAGAACAAATGAATAAAATAATTTTATAAACTTGATTTCTATGTAAATTTTAAAAATAATTTGTTTCTTTTTGGCTAAAATTCAATTGAATATTAATATGTAAAATAAAATAAAAGATTAAGGACGGTTTTGGTGATTAAAATTTGTTTCTTTGGAGCTTATAAATTATAATAGTTGTTCGGTGTTTCACCCTGTTGTATACTATTTTTCTTCACTCAGTGACCCCATCATTATTCTTGTTCTGCACATGGAGTGAAATAAAAAACCTCATTAGACTCAGAACAGAAAGAAGAAGAACGAAGAAGAAAAAAAAATGGGGTGTGGGAACATGTTCTTCACAATTCTAGTGACATTCTCAGTGGCACTGATCACATACAACATCCTAATCTCAGCAAATGCGCCATTGAAGCAAGACTTTCCAGGACCTTCTACAAGACTCCCTTCAATCTCCGTTGACCCGCTGATTAAGATGCCACTTCACAGATCAACACATTCCAATTCCAACAAGCGGCTCTTCCACACTGCAGTAACTGCTTCCGATTCTGTGTATAACACGTGGCAGTGCAGAGTGATGTATTACTGGTTCAAGAAGATGAGGGATCAGGGAGGACCTGAATCCGCCATGGGAGGCTTCACCAGGATTCTTCATTCTGGAAAGCCTGATCAGTTCATGGATGAGATCCCTACCTTCGTGGCTCAGCCTTTGCCAGCTGGCGTGGATCAGGTTCAGGTTTTTCCCTTTTTTTTGGGGTTTTGAATTGTGTTTCTCTTATGGTTACTTTTTTTTATTATTATTATCAAAAGGAAATTGGTGATTGGATGCTTTGACTTTCTGGGAAAAACTGATGCTTTACATTTAGAATTCCTGACATTATTGTGAGTGAGGATTTGAATTTTGAAGATTTTAAGTTGGTTATTAGGAGGAAAGAGTGTACTGTGTACACAAATGTTAATGCTATGATTTGGTTTTCATTCCTTCCTCCTATGAAGTGTGTGTGTTTGTTCTGTTACAAGTTACAATTAGGTTCTGTCCATTATGTTGTGTTATTATAGAATTAGATAACTAGGAAATGTGTGCTTCAAATTGTGAATAATTTATATAAATGTTATGCCTTGCGCTTGTTCTTGAAGTATGGTATTTTAAGTGCTGTGCCTTGCACTTTTTCTTTGGGTAAAATGCTTTGGATTTCATTCGTCCTGGTTACTATCTGATTTCAAAAAGAAAGTAAAGAAAATTGTAAATGCATATACTATTTTTCTTTTAAGGTATTTAAAAGTTATTGTAAAAAAATTAAGAATAAGTGATTGTAAATGTTCCTAAAGCATTTTTCAAATGTTCTCCGAGAGCAAATACATCCTCCAAGAAGCAAGAGCATGCAAGTATTTCTCATAGTAAATGGAGGTTTGTTCTTGGAAATGTATCCAATTTAGTTCCTGAATATGATTATGAACTTCTAGTACTTGCTTAACAATGTGCGATAATTCGAGGACTAAATTATAAGCAATGTTAATTTTCAGTGATCAAAGTTGTTTTATGTAATCTTACTTGACTCTTTTCTATGGCAGGGTTACATTGTCCTTAACAGGCCAGGGGCATTTGTGCAATGGCTACAGCAAGCAGATATCAAAGAAGAGTATGGGGTTATTTCAACTTCAAATTTCTAAGTGCTATACTTTGATCATTATTTTGTTAAAGGAATTTTGGGTTTTGACTTTTGTTAGTGTCATTTGTATTGCATATTTTCAGTTACATATTGATGTCAGAGCCAGATCATATAATTGTCAAGCCTATACCAAACTTAGCTAGAGATGGTCTTGGAGCTGCATTCCCTTTCTTTTATATTGAGCCAAAGAAGTATGAGAAGGTGCTAAGGAAGTACTTCCCTGAGGAGAAAGGACCAATAACCAATATAGACCCGATTGGCAATTCACCTGTTATTGTTGCCAAGGTATCTTTCAATTTGTTTCCGTCCAAAACTAAGTGTCTTCTAGGTTATGTTTGATAAGTGTACAGAGATAGACTACAGAGATAAGACAGAAATGTCTTGATAAGAGAGAAAAGTTGTGTTGAATACAATTTTTATTTTCTTTTTAAGTTTTGGTAAAAAGACACATATTCTTGGATGAAAGTAGTAGTATTTATGGATAGTCTCTTGATTTTGGGCCACCCTTTAACTATATATGTAATGTATGTTAGGAATCCCTGAAGAAGATTGCTCCCACTTGGATGAATGTTTCCCTGGCAATGAAGAAGGATCCTGAAACAGATAAAGCTTTTGGATGGGTGCTTGAAATGTAATAGTTGTCCTTCTCTAGATTCATTAGGCTTTCCAAATCTTTCTCCAACTAGGCTTGTAATGTTTTTTACATCACTGATACAGGTATGCTTATGCCGTTTCATCTGCACTTCATGGTGTTGGTAACATTCTACACAAAGAATTCATGATTCAGGTTCAACTTTTTTTTTTTAATGGATTTTCCCCTGTCATGAATTAATAAGGTTCCTCTGGTAATAATACCTAATATAATTATGATTTATGTGTGTATATATATATATATATATATATGAAAAGTGCTTTTTGTTAAAAGAGCTGATTTTTTTGTCAAAAATAGATTGAAATAAATGCATGCAAAAATGCCCATCGAAAAACACAAGTTCCATGCCATAACTCATAAGAAGATAGTACATTAAGTGGTTTTCCTGCTTTATACTTATTCATCGTTTATGTTTGGCAGCCTCCATGGGACAAAAAAATTGGGAATACATACATAATTCACTACACTTATGGATGTGACTATAATATGAAGGTACTGTGCTGAAAATTGAGCTCGAACACACCTTTCTTATCTTTATTGAAGTTAGAAAGGTAGATCTTTTGAGTTTCACTCAGAATAACATGTATATATTCAGGGTGAGCTGACGTATGGAAAGATTGGAGAGTGGAGATTTGACAAAAGATCTTATGATCATGTTGCTCCCCCCAAAAACTTGACATTGCCACCACCTGGTGTTCCCGAAAGTGTGGTACGTTTCCTCTCCCTTTGTAATTTTGATCATAAATTATTTAGAATAGAAAATACGTTATTTTGGGGGAATTTACGCACACTATAAGATGGTCCAACGTATTAAAATTAGAAGAAACTGGAATTAAAATCACGTAATCAATGAACTAGTTATCTTTAGACAATTATTTAATTGCACTTATGGTTTCAGTTAATAAGCTTAGGGTTTAGTGTTTTAACTTTTAAGAGCATTAGAGCTGAGGGCCTCCATTTTTTATGTTATATGCTTTGGTGTTTAATTGGACTTTAAACCTCCTAAACTACACCCCAAGAAATTTTCTTCATGAATAAATATGTTTAAGAACAAACCATTTGGAGGACCATGAGCAATTCAGTTATCATTACTGTACAGGTGACCCTTGTCAAAATGGTAAACGAAGCCACAGCAAATATTCCGAACTGGTGGTCATAGAAGCCTCTCTGAAGGTGGTTCACAACTTGCCTATGCCAAATATGGGCAACGTACACATCACTCATAACTGTTTTGTGTAGTTTATACATAGCTGCTGTGTAATTTACATGTTTCGAAATACTAATTTAAGCCCTCTGTACCTTGAGATGTCATTAATCCTTGTGGACTTCTGGGGGAAAAGGATATGTTAGTAGAAAAGAAAAATCTGTAACAAGGACCACGGATATCTGATTCTCTAATGCCATGGGAACCTTGCATGGGTGCAAAGCTTGGGCACATACATGTGACTGCTAATGACATGCAATGGTTGTCATCATAAAATGGTTTCTTTAATTTCTTAACATTGTGATTGAAACTACTCTATCCTTTCAACCTTGAAAAAGAGAATATTTCTCCCCCAACCTTTCTCCCAGTACTAACAATCCACAAACAAGTGACAATTTCAAGAGTCTTAATTACATACATTCTCACGAATCATACATGTTATCAACAATCGCTATAATCAGTTAAGATAGCGCCTGCAATTTTTGGAATTGCAATAACATGGAATCTTCTTTCCTTCATCTTCGTTGTTAAAGTGGTAATCGTATGTTATTTCTTCACCAGGATATATGTCCCTCTCCGCAAAAAAGACAACCTTCAAAAACCAAAAGCCACATGGTTAAAACTCTACACTGTGTAACAAAATTAAACTCTTATAATATAAAAACCTTTTAAACATTGTAAATTAAAAATGACCAGCTGCAAATATTATTAATTTCTTATACATTAAATGTATGTATTATATACATTCAAGTATTTATCTACTGTCAACCCAGCCAACGAAGGTCCAATATTATATCTTAAAAACATTTCTAAATAATACATTTTAACAAACATATGCCGTATGCGGTATGCCTAAAGATACAACATAGTAACCTTGTCATAATCATGTCCATCAACAATTAGTTTGTGCCGCCTCTATGTATGGTGGTGTGAATATACTATCTTGGAGTGTTTTATTTTAACGCTAAATTTAACTGGAGTGAGTGGAAGATTACCTTCTTCTCATGCCTTATAGTAACCACTTTCGCCACGCAATTCGGCTGACCATGTAAAGAAAAACATTAGTTACAATGCACAATTGTTGCAAGTAAAAAAAAAAGACGGATAAGATTTGTTATAACAATCACATTGATAATGGTCACAGTTCTTAGTTATCTCAAGCAAAAAGATAAATGAAATAAGTGTTCATAGAGAAGGGTAAGAAGGCCCGGATCTCCAGCTTGTTCATTCACATGAATTTTTGGGTATAACACCCAAGACATCAAACTTGAGTCTGACCCAAAACTACTTTATAACTAATATCTAATTAACAAAACAGAACCTAAAAAAAAGAAGTCAAGTCAGTTTTTCAAAAGTAATACCAAGCATGAGTGATTAACATAACGGGCTATGCCCCCTTTCTTTGTGGCATCAATAATATGTTCTTTGTCAATCCTGAAGAAGTAGCAAGCACCCTTGTACTGAAGTTTTCTTTCAGATTGATATTCAATCTCTCTTTTATCAGCTACCCGTGACCCCACAATTTCGCCAACATACTCAACAACCTATCCAAGCATCAGAAACATCATATATGCAACCACAGTAAAGAGCAAATATGAATACTAAAGGCTAGCATCAAACCATTTCACCACGGGAAATGAATCGAGAAGTGTAAAGACCAAGGGCATGAATTCCAGATTTGTAAACAACAAGGTGTTTCCAGCCCTTTGCTAGCTTGTACCGAGCATATTCCTTCTGCATATACGAGTTAGATATTCAGGACAATAGGCTGAATTTTACCCAAAAAATAAGTATGGCAACTAGGTATGTAAATATATCTTCCCACTTAAAATTGCTTGTTTCTGAAAAGCTGAAGTCCATGTCTAGGTCAAGTAAAAAGTCCATAATTAGCACAAGGTTGAGAAAACTATATAAAACTGATCTTCTAGCCATAAACAAGGTGTCTTATACAAGCCACATAGATCAAAGGAAGGATAATCCAAAACATCAATCAACAAACAACTGACTGGTAAATACAATTTTAGTTCAGTTATTTCAAAACCTATTAGTAAACATAATACAACAACAACAACAACAAAGCCTTGTCCCACTAAGTGAGGTTGGCTACATGAATCAAACGATGCCATTGTGCTCTGTAGATATAACCACACAAAAATTGCGGCCTATAGATATAACTTGAACATACCCGACAATCATGCTCAATATCTGATGCGGGCTTAGGGAGTCTTTGTGGACACAATTTCTGCCCATTAATGTGAATCCAAGCATTTAACTGTTCTTCAGGAACAAGGCATCCACTTCCTCCCTTTCCCTTTAAGGCACTGTAACAATATCTATGGAAACCATCCCGTTTACAGCCCTTGTAACCCTAAAATGCTCCAAAGACATCAAATCACAGGAAACATATCAAACAACACTCAGATAACCATTCAGATAAACTAATTGTTAATCCAAAAATGTCAGGAAAGGAAGAAAATACCTCTGTCCTGGCACAGGTAAATTCCCTTTCTTCTAAGCTATCTATATCATCAACAGGATCATACTTGGACTGATATCTAGGGTCAACAGCATGAAGCATACATCTTCCATAAAATCCAACGTTCTCATCATCATCGCCTTCAGTCTCACATTGCAACAGGTTCTGCAAAAAAAAAAAAAAATGAAAACAATGCTAGAGGACATCTGATTGATCCACAACAGAAGTTGAAATTTAGCAAGATCAACAGAATGGAAACCAGAACCACCAGCCAGCCTAAGTTAAAAGCAAAGGAAAGGAAGAGGACATAATTTGGCTTTGGTAAGTGTTTTTGCTAACAAGTTTCCTATTTTCTAATTATATGATAATTTAGTGAATAACTTTCCTTAACTTCTCTCTTACTCATTTTGATTTTTTGCAGTTTCTCGTAAATTCTCCATTTATTTAAGTAAAGGTATGTTGGAAATAAAAAATGTGACCAACGTGGTAGTTACAATTATATATGAGTAAAGATATAAAATACAAATATAATAACCTTTTCATATTGGTATTGACGATTTCCTAATGGACTATTTTACGCAAATGTCTATTTTTTATTAGAATAAATTATTGCAACAAATACTAAAAGAAGAAATCTTTTAACCACAAAAAAATTAGTAATACGATGAAAATATATTTTATTGAAATTAGTAACTTTTTATGTCAATATTTGTAAGCAATCAGACCTTTTAGAATTTCACGGAGACAAGAAGCATAACAAAGCAAAATTCAATTGTTCAATTGGGATTTGAAGCAGCGTCACTTAGCAAGCGTCTATGCTACTAGTTTTATAGTCTTTGGTTTTTAGGGTTTTTTTTGGGGGGTGGGGAGCTCTGCCAGTGTCAGAAAGGACAGATCTTTCAGGCGGATGGTACTCGTTTTGTACTAGGCCAATATGACTAAAGATCACAAATGCTTCAATTATTAGGATAGTAATAATTGCCACATAAGATAGAACTTTCTTAAAAGATAAAATCGATACATAGAAGCATTTTTCAATTGAAGGTACCATATTAAAGCCAGAAAATTGTATGATGCAAACACCAACATATCTTACAAAAAATACCTTTTGATGAGCACACCAAGGATGAAACTTGACCAAACAATTGACAATCCTGCACTCTATACAAGAACCACCCCAGCGGTTGCAGATGGAACAAACCTGGAAAAGGTGACAATAGTCAACATTTGGGGAGTGTCACCTTGAATTTACATGTATCTTTTAACCAGAATTTATAACTGATAAAACAATTTCCTTTATACAGACCATAACATCACACTGAAAGGATTCGATGTCCAGTGTTAACCCCTTAAAGGATTAGGATTTTCTAGCAGATACTAAGTCCATTCATTAGACCAAACACTCAACCAAGGCTTACTATATGCTTCTGAGTCCTGAATATAAAAATCAAAGAAACTTGGTCCAAATATGATTAGAACAAACAAATGCGACACGATTTGACTTCATGAAAGTATAGAAGAGAGATGCTTAACTTTATTCAACACCGGCTGAACTCAATCAAATGCAACAAAGAAAAATAATATAGAACTCCAATGTAATTAACCATTTTAAGAAAAAAGGACGCAAGTCCGTATTTTATTTCATCAAGTAATCATTGTAGGACCCAGATATAAATATAGAACTTAAAACAGTAGCAATAATCCAATAGAAGCTATGCATAGTACCATATACAGACACTGCTATCATAGGAATACCAATGTCAGTATATCTAATATGCTAGACAGATTTGAGAATGTATTCAACATATAGAATGCCCAATAGACAATAGCATCTAGATGACAGTATATGTAAAGAACAATAATGTCAAGTTCTTCTGGTTGTTTTTGGCTCCTGTATAGTGCAACTCTTATCTCTATATTGTATTATTCTTCTCTCTATGTTAACAAAATTATTTTGTCAAAAAATATATATTCTAGTGGTTGATTGATTGACATAAAAATTGATATAAAATGCAACCAAGAATTTCTGTTAGGAACTCACCACATCTTCTCTGGGAAGTGTAACACCAGATACATCAAAAGCACTCATTGTATTAACATTCGGGCATCTTGTTCCAGGAGTCCAAAGCCCACAAACCATATGAATCCACTGCTTTACAGATGTATCATGAACTCCTGCTGTAATGCTGTTATGAACCTTTAAAATATTGTAAGGGACATTTTGCATTTGATTTGTTGACATCTCAACTTTCAACTGGTCTGATCTTGAGATCTCAACATTCCCAGACTTCAAACCACATGTTTGGTCAAATTTTAGTTCAGATTTTGTGGAATCAAATACATCTGTTTCCTTCTCAAAAAGTTCAGGTGTAGTACTATGCTTAGACATGCCACCTTTTTCAATACTCCACGCTTTTAAGAGGCTTTTCACCATTGTGCGATTCTGTGTTGCTCGAGTCATGGCTCCACCTCCATAACCACACAGGACACAAGCCTTGATGTTTGACCCGCAACATGCCAAAAGAAGAAAAGTAGTTTAAATTAAGTTCAAGTTGGGTAAGTCATATTGGAAAGTTTGTATCTGAAACTACAAAATTGATAATAGCTAAGTAGAAGCAGTAGTTAATTCCCAAAGGCAATAAATGATCAATAGATGATTGAAACTATGGCATTTGGAGTGAGCCTATCAATGAGTCAAAATGACATTATGCGAAATTTCAAAGCAAAGATCATGAGCAACAGTACCAAAGATCAACACAGAAAAAAAAAAGGAAAAATGAAAAAGCTTATTCAACCAAAATATGAATAAATATACAATGTCTTTTGAGTTTGTTCGGCATGGTCTACAACACCAACGGCCTTTTTTAGGTAATGTGGAGATTCCATAGCAAGCCTGATGAACCTGAAATAAAACAAAACGGAGACAGCATTAGACTTGTCTCATACAATATATATGAACAATTAAATTGATAAACCTTATTTGAAACATTTACATACTCTAATTAGACAGCGACTACACTCCAACAAACAGTTAATGTCATCATTGCTCGAGTTTTGGCACACAGAGCAGAATGCGTCTGAATTTTGGATGGAGATTCCCATGCATTCTTGAACAAAGCTGCAAATGCATATGTACCATAAGAAAAATATGCACCCTCTAGAGAAACCGTGAGCACTTAAATGGACCTAGTAGGTTAGTACTAAATAAGTAACAGAACTTCAAATCTGCTCACTTTCTGCTTTTGGTGTTACACCAACCATGCTCCTTATCTTCACCATACTCCACCACAATATCCTTCACTTTGGTTTCTGCCATTCATTTCAAAACCATAGTAAGACGGAACTACTTAGAAAAATAATCCATCACACATAGATAGTAACTATAACAGAACAGACAAAGGCATCAAAAGCGTTAAACCATCAAAAGCATTCTTTAATAAAAAGAAAATCAGATTCACCTTTAGCAGTCAGTTCATTAATACTGCGTACTTTCCTAGTTTCCTTGTTCTTCAGCTTCAATGGAGCTATGTTTACAATACTATTACCATGTATAGCTTTGGATTCTCTCTTTGCTTTGAAAATAACAAGTGACGTGTTGCCCCTCTCCAAACCGGGTTGACCACAGCAGTGTTCATTACTTCCAAAGCTCAATCTCTTCAATTTCTTTTTCGAAGTTAATCTAGGTACCTTACATCTTTTGGCACTTTTAAGAACCTTACTGAGAGAAACAAATTTTGGAATTTTTGGCAATTCTCCAGCCAATTCTTCACTGCATATTTCACCATATTCTCCACATACTATTGGCCTTGTGATTCTATTGGCATTTGTCCCCCTGGTAAACATTGACTCAACCTTGCCAATTTCAGTTTCCTCCAAATCTGGATCTTGCATTTGAAAATGCCCAACACAATCAGAAGGGAAATATGCTCTTTGTTTCTTTCTTCTAGGAACGTCATGTAAGCTACGAAACTCGTCATCTGAACTTGATTCCGACACATGACTATCTTCTTTGTCACTATGACGTGCACTCAGAAAATGGTTACCAGGAAATTTGGGTGACAAAGCAGTGTGTTTATGCTTGGCATTAGACTGGAGAAAAGCGGCATTAGCAGATGATTTTCGCTGAGTTGATGGAAAGTACATTTGCCTTTCATCGTTCTTGTTATGCAATAAGAAAGGTGAAGGCAATGAGGCATCTAAATTCTTCAGCCTATTTCTCCTTTTCTTTTTTCCTTTTAAGTCCTTGACATTTTGAGATTGATTGGCTTTATAATGACCAGAAAGTATATGACTTTGGTCCTGGCTTTTTTGCCTTGTCATAGAATCTAACAGCTTAAGCTCATCAAGGAGACTACGACATGGTTTATCTTGATCATTTATGACTCTCAAATGACCTTTGTTCAAGTAACTCTCACATGTGGAGCCTAAAAACTCAGAACTTCTTTCACTTTCAACTGCATCAGGTGACCAACCTTTATTGATTACTGAGCCCTCATCAAGTACAAGATTGTTGGAATCAGTAGCATCCCCACCATCAATAATGCAAGAATCAATCTTATTGAATTCCATGGAAGCTTGAGTGACCATAGGTGCACAAGACCCAGTCGAGACATTAGACTTTTCTTGCACTTTCAACATGTCTTCCATATTAAAATTCCTTTTGAAGCGTTTAGCAGAAGCATTTACACTTTGAACATCATCTTGTCCTTCCGCTGCTATTGGATCTAAAGATTTTGCATCACAATCTGCTTTCCATAGCTTACTTGGTACACCTCTCCATTGATGAGTACTTTCATCCTTTGAAATTATCTTCAAAGGAGTTTCACCACTAGATTTTGCAAATTGTTTAAAATTATAAGTTGATCCATTTCCCAAAAAAAAATTGGTACTAGAACGGTTTTGCCCTGCAGCAAAAGTGTATCTTCCCAAATTCGTATCCACTGGTTTCTCAGTGAAATTGTTGGATGCACTTGATCTCTGAAACAGTGTATTGTCATTGTTTATTCCAAGGCTGAAATATAAAATCGAGGAAGAGAAAAAGTAATTAGTTATGGAACTAAGAATTTTGATCATAAAATATAGAATAAATAATAACTTCTGCATCAGAAAATCAAGTGACAAGCATCATTGCAGAAACTGTAGCATCCAATTTCTTAGGTAAGAGAAAACTTGAAGCCTCATTACTCATTATTTCTTGAAATATAATTAAATGTTCAAACACATTCACTCATCCAACCTCTACCAGATGATTTCACCTGTAAAACTCTACATGTTTGGAAACATAATTTTTCATTCACTTTCTGTGCCACACTTAAAATAAACTTTTTCTAGAGACGTTGGAAACCAACATATACATGCTTTGGGATTGAGACAACTAATAAATATGCTTGAAAAAAGGAATTACAAGTAAAACAAGACTGTAGTAGTTTCATCTAAAGTGTCAAGTAATAGGTAAAAAAGCAACACTACAATTAAGACAACAAACCATAAAAAGGTATCCAAAGTAAAGAATACAAAGTACACATGTCCTCTGGAAATAGAGATATCAGACAGTATCAATATCAAAGTATTTTCCCACAATGTGAAGTTGGCAACATGAATCAAACATCATTGCATCCTATTATAAATAATTTGACACTCTACTAAAGGCCATATAGCGTGTTGCTTAGGGAGAGAATCCAGCGCAGCCAATATAAACACAATCAATATACACACCCATAAACTTTCAACAAAGTTTACATCAGTTCTCAACTATCAAATACAACCCATTTTCTTTTATCTTGACTAACACAGGTTAAGTTTTTGGATACAGAACAAATGAGTGGATAAAAAATAACACCAGCCATCATGAACAGGTCCTCCCAAGACAGATGATACCACAATAACTAAAACTCCCATGGTTTTTTAACTTTGTCCCACTCTATTTTTGACAAAAAAAAATACATGTACATTAACTTTGAACTCAAAAACTAGGTCTCTGTTCAGTTCTATGAGGCCACAAACATGCAACTACCATTTTAATAATTACACCTTGATTATGTCAATGGCTGATGTTCCTTCCTAACAGTCATGTACTCCTTTTCTTTTGTCCCTCCCAAAATTCTCACATGTTTGATTCACTAGGTTTAAAAATATTTGCAACTAGGTAACAGTTTTAGGGGGTATAATAGCCACCAATAACCCTGATCCTGAAGGCCTAAACTTAAAAAAAACTTAATAAAGGAAAACCAATACCTACAGATGCCTTAGAAATAAGCTAACTGAATATGCTGCATGATTCTAATGGCAACAAGTCACAAAAGTTATCCCAAAGCAAAATGCAAGTAATATTATCCTTATAACGTAAGCTGATAATGGTCGCAATCACCTCAACGATTGCCCTTCATTTTGAAGATTGTAGGCCTGTTTACATTGTGATTTCTTTTCTTTAGAATGTAAAGGTAATGCTGTCAAGCCAGAGAAACAGTATCTATTCAAACCTGTATGAAAGATAACCACTATTGAGCATGCACATAGTACAAAGAATAAAGTTCCAGAATCCTTGCAAAATCAAAACAGTTAAAAGGGGAGATCAGATAGCCATTGTGCATGCCTGTGAGTGAAGCCAGCTTCTCTAAATCATCAGTGGTATCAGGACTCCCACAAGGACCTCTTTTTTGTGGCAATTTAAATGTAGCGCCAAAAGAGAACTGTTCAGACGTCAAAGCCTCATATACGTCGGGATGAGCTTCTGAAGTGTTGCTGGATCTCTTGTGCTTTTGATTCATTTTATGAAAATGCAATGCATGTCGTTGCTTAGATAACTCCAGTATCTGCGTCACTGCAAGCAACCTCATATTTTCATCAAGCAAAGGTCTGTCCAAGTTAATGCTCTGTTGCTGTGGTGTAGTAGTCTGATTTGATGTAGAATTTGGTACAAGCAAGGGAAAGCCCTTCAGAATTCCTTCTAATGGAATTGTCGTCCCTGAGGTGAAATGATTCTTTTGTCCAACAGAAGACACATTTTTAGAATCACAGAGAAAATTTACACCAGCAGATGTATCGAACGGCAACCTTGATTCATTATATGACTCGTATATCTTTCCTTTAACAGTTGAAATACAACTACCATTGCCACCAACAGCTCCTCTGATGGAACTTGGATATTTCACTAGATTACTAATTCCAAATCCAGAGTTTAATTTAGCACAAGGATCTTTAGCAAAGTTAACACCTTCATCATTGCCCAAACCTTTAATAGATCCCACTGCTGAACAATCCAATTGCCTTCCCGTGTGACCATTATTTTTCCAGGGAACATTAATAGGAGCAAACTGCATGCCATTAAATTCATAATGTTTCTTGGATATGTCAGGTCCACTATCATTCTTCAAAATTTCACTAGCTTTTGTCTTTCCCTCTGGCTGAAGATTTAACTGTGGAAGTGGTGAAAACAACAAACTGTTGGCTGCACTGTCAGGTTTTGATCTAGCTGCACCACCAAAAGCATTGCTAACACCAGGCATATAGTTCTTGATTTTAGGCTGAGGTTGATCAACCATTTTGAAGGAACCATAACCATGGCAAAAATTATTCTGCAATTTCCCCTCACTGCTATGCACTGCATCCAATTAACCAAATCCATTCTTATGAGTTTTTATTCAAAATGACAAGCAACATAAGTAAAAACTGAATAACATCAATAAACAATTGAATAAATAGCACTATAGCATTATCAATAATCAGCTAAGGTAAACATTAATTTAACGTACTATTAATCATTGGCTTTGCAAGATGCAAATTTGGAGGGCTGACAAGGGCATTAAATAATGGATGTCCTATAAATGATGGAACTGGATTTCCTGTCTGAGGGGGTTGTCCAAGCCTCAGCTCAATATTAGACGATGCTGCATCTTTGCCTATAAGCACATCTTTTTCATTATTGTTTTTTATGCATTCATGATCTATTGGAAGGCTTGTTGGAATTTGTGAAGGAGAGTGGGCAACTGAAAAATTGCCATTTCGTTTAAGGGAATCAAAGAAAGGTGGTACAGGTTGACAACCATCATCCCCTTGAATTCCAACAATGTTTGTTGTTGTACATGTTCCAACAAAACCTTTGAGCGGAATTTTGCCACTTTCCTGGATTGTATTTGGTTCTTCTCTGGGAAATACACCACTAAGTAAACTGGGTTCTGTGCTGGTGGCCTTTGGAAATGGAACATAATCACAAGGCTTTGCAGACCTTAATCTGACTGCGGACGAACTCAATATTTGAGATAAATCACTCTTTGACATACTGGATGAAGATGAATTGGATCTCATCAGACTTCCTGTTGTTGATAATACTTCTGGCCAGTCCCATTCACTCTCATTGCCCAGAGACCTAATCTAAAGCACCATAAAAGTATCACCATCCAAAGTTCTTGTTGCTTCGAAGTTCAAATACATGCAAATAAGAAATACAACTCTCAAGGCCAATAGTAAAGGTAGGATGCCAAAGAAGATTATACAATATATCATAAGAGCAAATACACAAGTCAATAACATTTTTCTCTCCCTATAAGCTGGCTAGACCTCATAAATAAATGTCACTGTCAAAGGTAACATGTATGGCAATGGCCTGTTGAATGAACTAATAATATTAACTTCATAGTTAATAGGCTTGTAAGATGAGAATATTTGGAATGTCCGAAGTTAGGTTGGTTGTTTGTGGTTGCTACCCTCCAAGACAATGTACATGGCAGATATTGTCAGTAAGAGTAACCAAAGTCAAAAACTGCAGTGCAGGGACAAATAATTTTAAGCTGAATTGTCAGAATATCCCCCAAAAACAGAAAAAAAAAAATCAGATTCTTCATCTTTAGAAGCTGATAAAGAGTATCTCTGGAGAAAAGTCAGCTTTTAGCTATTTCATTTATATAAAAAATAGAACTCATAAAAATAACTTTTTTTTTCTTCAGAATTTAAAGCAAACACGCTCTTAGAACATTATATTTGCAGCTTCACATTATTCATTGATAATCTTGCTCTTTTACAACTTGTATTATGATGCTTTCGTCAAATTGTAACTAAATGCATGCAAGGAATCGTCAGCTGACGAGCTGCCACAGCAAAGCACAGAGAGCAGCAACCTGAGCCACGTCGATCTGTTTCAACACTGATTTCTATCAAAACCATGTAGTTTATCCCCAATTCCAGTCAGTTTTCAGTAGTCAGGTTTTCAAGCCACAAACAAACCAAGCAGGCGATCAGCTCAACTGTCTTCTAGCCAAACAGAACAATATAGAATGGTTCTCAAAAGCATGGCCAAGACCACAGTTTACCATACCATCAGAGGAAGGCAAAAGTAAGATAGATGTTAATGCTCACCAAGTTTATTCTACATGATATTAAGTTCCGGATGTAAGGTAAGAAAGATATATGCTTCAAGCTAGTGAATAAAATTTTATGGAACAAAACATACAGCATTCACTTTTGTCAAAAAAAATAAAGCAAAATGACAGAGAGAAGAGAGAGACGCAAAGTGAAAGGAAATAGCAGTAAAAAAGATGCATCAAATCAGAAGGCTACTGAAGCGACTGTTGTAAATAAGGGATATACAATTAGTTCTTTTGCATCATAGTAAAACGAAATTCAAGAAAGGAAGGAAGGGGGAACGACGAAAAAAGCGGGAAATAAATACGTAAAACTATTATTTACTCATTTTCAGTCAATAATATGTGCAAAATATTCAAAACTGAAAAATCAAAACCAGCAAAGAAAGGACTGTTTTACTGAGAACCGAAAACTTATCCAACATTAATAAGCAAAAGATAGAACAGGCCATATAAAAACTCTGCATAATGCCTCATCAACCATTAAATTGTATAACATCACCTTACCCCAAACTTTAATAGGTATAAATTCTTCCATTGTGCAATGGTCTCACCATTTTCCATATGAACAGCATCCCCTGGGTTGATGCCATATAACCCTGCATGCTGCAAAATTGGATCAAATGAACAAATTAAGTATAAAATTTGTGTGATAGGAAACTAAGTTAACTCTTCAAGGAGGCCGATTGGCGAGGCTAATTTTCAACAAAATAGTGTAGCATATGCTGTGAAAGTATTTACCTACCTCACAAAACTTAAGAACTGACATGTGGCAAGAGTGGCATAAGCAAACAATACCAAGAAGCCCTGTATTGCTGAGAAGAAGATATCCACCTTTTAAGATAATATAAATACAAATGTGAGTTGTCAATATATGTATAATGGATATCCCTTAACCAATATGGAAAATATGTAACTCTAGCGCTCACTTTTTTCCATGCAGAACACACGAGGGCATCCACTCGTTAAAAGAGAATTAAGGTTGGAAGAGCAATGTTCTGGAACCATATTTGGCGTAGTTTGATTATCTGTAGCACAAACATTTAGACTGGATGCAGAGTTTGTACCACACCATTGGCTCCTAGAAGAAAAAGGTTCCCTTGCCTTTTTGCCACCAGGGACTGTGGACTGTGCAGCAGCATTATTACTCTGAATATCATGAAATACAGAATGAACACTATCCCTCAGACCAACCATTCCCCTGGAAGAACTATCAAGAACAGTATCTTGCCTGCTTTGCAGGTTATGACTATTTAAATTTTCAATAAAGATTCCACCACTAGATGTTGGGAAGGTTCCACTATCACTACAATCAACAACAAAGTTCCCACTTGCAGCAGTACAACTACCAGACGGGGTACAAAGTTTCTGATCAGACAAGTCTTTGAAATCATACTGCAACAGGGATGGAGGGCCATAAAGGAGAGCCACAAATGAGTTTCCAGCATCACCATGGTTAGCTGAATAACTGCAGCTGGGGTAAACAGAGTCTTGCATCTCTCCCACAAATTATCTTAAACAATGAGTAACTCCTCAGTAGGTACGTTGGCCTGCATTCAACTCCATCTATATTAACAAGCAGGGGGGAACGAATACTAATATAAAACATCGACTTTTGCATTCACTCTAAAACCCTTGTTTGGAGACACAGCAACACAAGGTTCTAGAATATGAAATGATATATCAAAAAAGCAGAAATCATAAGTGCGAAGTCACAGTTAATTGATAATCCCCAACATTTACCCCTATAATTTTATAATGATCAATTTGAACCCAAGACTTTTGTGAATTTAGACATTGACCCATGTATTAAGTTTCCATTCATTTTTAATGGAAATTTAATACATTTCACCCCAAACTAAGATTGTGAACCCTCTAGTCCTTGAAACCCCCCCCCCCTCCCAAAAAAAAAAAAAAATCACCACCACCAAAAAACAAGTGCAACCCAGACAACAAACAATTTTTCATGTTAACTATTTTGTTAAGGTAAAACTTAACAAAATAATCAAAGCGCAAATTTAAAAAGGATTAAGCGTTTGATTGTCATGCTTCAGTAAAATCTGAAGCTAAAGTACAGATGACCTATAATTCAGTGGTAAAATGGATATTTCTCTAAAATAATTGTCATCATGCTAATAAGAGTCTTTGAAGCTACTATTTCCTTATTACTAGCTGAATACTACTATACTAAACCACAGTCTCCACACAAGAAGCATATTAATATCATTATGCCACGGATGCGTATTCAAAGCACTCAAAACTCCGATAGATAACATGCACGAATGCATTTCCGCTGTATATCACACTCCTTAAGTCTTTTTAATAGCATTAATAATAAGAATAACAGTAATAAGTAATAATCATAAATGATTGATTCAAAGAAAACAAAACGTCGGAAAAAAGTTCCAATTACTTGCATTAAACTTCCTTTGCATTGAACCATGCAGCCATGCATTGCATGAACAACAACGCAGACTGAAAAAACCACCGACAAAATGCATTCCACATAAAGAAGATCCATGAAACAAACATTCGCACCGGAACACACAGATAGCAAAAGGCAAACCAAAAAGGGAAAAAAAGATGGAAGCAAAACTAAAAATCTGAAAAGAAAGAAAGCATGATCGAGTAATAGATCGTTGTTACCGTCAAAGATGTGGATGGCTGAAACGGAGCTCAAAACCCTAACATTAATCCAAGAGAGGAAGGAAAAAGAAAAGATAACAAGAAAGGGGGGATGTCACCGAAAGCGAAAAATGGCAGCGATGAGAGTTGGAAACGAAACCAGTGGGTGAAACAGTGAAGAGAGAGAAATGGAAGAAACGGAGGAGTGTGAAGAGTGCAAAAACTTTTTAAAAGGAGGGAAGAGAGAGTTGCAGAGCAGAGAGAGGAGTGAGGAGCAGCACAGCACCTGAGAGTACAGTTGCATGCTTACTCACTTTATCCACCACCTTCGTGATATTGTACCGCTAATATAATAAGTTTTCAATTCCGCTATATTTATTATTGAAAAAGTATAAGTAATTAATAATATTTTTGAACAATATATGAATAATGTAAATTAATAGAATTAAAAACAATAAATTTAATAAATAACATTAAAAAATTAAAAAAGTAAATTAATGAATAGCATAATTATTTTTTATTTTGTTAATTAAAAAATTATTTATGTATAAATTTAATAATAATAATTTTGTATGAATATTAGAAATATTTAGAATATGAATAATATTATTAAATATTTTTTATTTTTAAGATTTTATAATTTTTGCAATCCAATTATTGAACTATTTTAGTATAAAGTATTTTTGAATCGTAAAATTTTTTTATATCCAGTTTGTATTAGTTTTATTTTTAATATTTAATTTGCATTAATTTAAAAATATGATTAAAATATCTAAATATTATATATATGTTATACTCAAAAAGATTTTTAAAATTAATTTGATGTAAGTTTTTGTGAATATGATTATTTTTGTTTTATTCATAAATTCTTTTAAGATTACATTTGTAGTATCAATGATATTCTTTGTCAGTATTTAAATTTTTAAATATCGTTTTGATAGTTTAATCAACTTTAAAATTAAAAAGCATAAAAATTAATAATAATAATAATAATAATAATAATAATAAAATATAGTTTTGTAAATCAAAAGACTTTTACATTTACCTATTTTTACATTTTATCTGTTTTATAAAAATATTTAAATAAATACTTTAAAGATACACAAAATTTGAACTCTAAATTTATTTTGTCATTTTCTAAAATCATTTTTTTATCTCTAGAAAAGTAAAATCGTAAAAAAAAATTCACAATCACTAAATTAAAAATAAAAAGTTTCATTTCTTAATTAAACCCATCAAGCAGATAGTTAAAATCTAATCTTCTAAAACTTTTTGATGATAATTATCCAACATTTTTTATGATCTTTAAATTTTTAAAAATGATTATTTTTTATTTTTAAATTACTTTAATTAATAATACTACTAACTTTTGAATATAAGTAGGAAACATATATGAAATTTTTATTTGTATTATTTGAGCTCTCCTTAGATCTGACATAACGGTGAGGGGTGGAAAGGACTCTGGAGTAATCCAAAGCCAAAAACTGACAGCAAACTGACACATAAAGTTGACGTCAGAGAGCTTTGAACCGTTGGATGTGGGATGAGATTGTCGTGAACCGTGGATTGTGAGTACAGCTGGTTGGCTCATTTTGGAAAAGCGAATGATACACAGGGTGTGTTTGGGAAATCCGTTGGAAGGGAAGAAGCACGTTTAAATTTTTTGAAAGTTTCAACTTTTGGTTTGGCAAATTTTTTTCTCATGAACGCAGAAGTGATTCTGCTGCCAAAACCAGCGTTTACAAGAAGCAACTATTTTTAGCTTCTGCGTTTTCTTAACGGGCTTTTAGCCATAGATACTAACCTTTTATTTACTTTTTACCAACTTTATCCTTTGTATATGTTATTGTATTATTTATAAAATTCTTGTTATTTCTATTTATATGAGCTCTAATTTTCTATTATTTATTATTTTTATTTTTTAACTATTTATTTGACATTATACACTTTTATAATCGTGATTTTTATGTATTATGTTTGTTATTATCTTTTTATAATATGATTATTAATTCTATTAGGTAAAGTAAATTAAATAAAAAATTAACTGTAAATAATAATAATAGTAAAAAATTATAACATACTAAAAAAAGAGTACTAAAAATACTAAAAACATATTATATAAAAAGATCATTAAGAACTTTTAGATTTGTTTCCATCACTTAATTTTTTTTATTATTTTCAGTACTATCTTTTATAATTGTAATTCTCCTATACTATATTTTAGTGTAATTTTTTATAATATAGATTATGATTCCATTAAAAAAGATAAATTAAATAAAAAATTAATCATATATAATAATAAAATCATAAACGTTGGATTTCAAATTAATATTAAGAATAAGATTATTGGGAGTACTAGAATAAGAGTACGATGTAAAAAATACTAAAGTAACATTTAATACTTAAAAAATGTAACATATTTGATTAAATATTCTTTTATATATATATATATATATATATATATATATATATCTAAAATATATAATTTTATTTTTATTTAAAAAATATTTTGTCTATTTTTATATGTTATTTTTATTTTAGTAAGTAAATATTAATTTTATTATAAAATTAACTAATAAAATCTATTTAAATATCTAAATTAAAACAATAGGATAATATAAAAAAAATCGAAGTTGATGTCTATTTTAGTAATTTTTTATCTAAAAGTGATTTTGAATGGTATAAGCCAAACAACATTTATTTTACTATAATCCATTTTGATACAAAAATTACCAAACATAAATCACTTTAACACAAACTTACTTTTGACCAAAATCAAGTTTGCAAAATTAATTTTATGCAAATTACCGTTTACAAACTGTAATCCAAACACACACAGTATTGTGTAGTCAATTAGTGTGACATGTTCATGTCAGAAATACACAGGGTAATCAGTGTGAGGCGCAGAACAATTTTTTCCTTTTTAAGTTGCGAGAGTTTTATATATCTAATTGTTTTCTTTTTTCGGGTTGCGAAAGGATTTTTTATTTATTTTTTACTCTTGCAAGTTGTAAAAAAAAGATTTTGTTTTCATTTTACGAAAAGCATATTATCTTCCGTAATAATAACATCTGTGTGACAGTGCACCTTTTTCTTTTTTAGGTTGCAATAATTATTAGATTTTTATAGGTACGAAAAGCTAAAGCAATCCACACATAATGTATGAAAAATAAACAAAATCTATGTCCGAAATTTCATATATGGGCTTTGCTACTGTGTAGATGAAAAATGCTTTATATATGTATAGAGATTACGTGTCTTCTATGAAAATGAGACAGTTGTATAACATAGAAGTATGTGTCGGAGTAGCAGCTTTATGAGAATTTCAAAAAGTTGTGGCTTCAGAAATGGTGAGTCCCATATATGTTTTTAATCAAGCTAAAATGAAATACGTAAAAACTGCTAATGACTAAAATTAAAAAATGTTTTCTTTATGCAAAATTATTTATTAAATTTAAATGTTTTATTTGTTGGAAAAGTGTAAAATTTGGCCGTAAAAACAAAGATAAAAATTGAACTTAAAATAAGCTTAATAGCAGGTCCCTAAGTCAAAACCATCAGCAATCCTAGCCGTAGCACCCCATTCACTCACCCTTTAATCTATTTTGATGTAATTAAATATTTATTTTTATGTTTTTATATTTTTGAATTTATTCAATTATTTTGTATTTTATTTTTGTAGTAATATTATTGTATATATTTTTATTACATTCTTAATATTTATTGAAAAAAAATATTTTAGTAATGAATATTATAAAGAATCGAATTCGTAATGTTATAAGACTAAAATTTTTAAATGATTATTTAGTGACATATATAAACAAATAGATATTTAATTATATTAACAACAAAAAAAATTATTTATTTTTCTTAAAATATAAAATATAAAATTTAGAACAATAAAATTCTAAGTTATATATTATTATTTAAATTATTATACAAATATTTTAGTTTATTAATTAAATAACTAGAAGACTAACTATATTTTATAATAAAAAATATAATTATAAAATTATTATCATAATATATGTACATGTGTACACAAAGATTGTAAATAGAGATGCAAATGTGACCACTGTATACTTCGAAGAAAAAACCACAGTCGATCCTATGTCTATGATAAGGTACAACTTGACTGAAGATGGAATGTTCGTGAATTTTTTTTTGAGTTAGAGAAAGAAAATTCAAGTTACGTCCTAACAATTAACTTCACGTAAAAAAAAATAAATACAAAAAATTTTTGTAATATTTTTTGATATCAACAATTATAAATAGACGATGATTTACTTATTTTAACATTTACTTATATTTAATTATTTTAAAAATTTTAATAAATTTTTATATATCAAATAATAATAATATATTCTACACCTCTAACTTAACCCTAGACCTTATCCTAAAACATAAGGTTAAGTGTTATAGAGTTTTGAGATTTATGTTTTAGAATAAGGTTTAAGATTTAAATTAAGGTTGTAGAATATATATATATATATATATTATTTGATGTATAAAAATTTATTAAAATATTTAAAATAATCAAATATAAGTAAATGTTAAAATAAATAAATCGTCGCTACTTGATTGTTGGTACCAAAAAATATTACCAGAATCTTTTGTATTTGTTCTTTTTGTACGTAAATTTGGTCGTTAGAAAATCTCTAAAATACTAATAATCGAATTTTCTCTCTCCATCGGCTCAAAACAAGTTGACTAAAATTCCATCTTCAGTCAAGTAGTTGTACCTTGTCATAAACATATAATCGGCCATAACTTTTCCTTCGAAGTACATAATGGTCGCATTTGCATCTTCATTTACAATCTTTGTGCATACATGTATATATATTATGATAATAATAAAATTATTATATTTTATTATAAAATATAGTTAGTCTTCTAATTATTTAACTAATAAATTAAAATATTTATATAATAATTTAAATAATAATATATAACTTAAAACTTTATTGTTTTAAGTTTTATATTTTAAAAAAATTAAATAATTTTTTGTTGTCAATACAATTAAATATCTATTTTTTATATATGTCATTAAATAATTATTTAAAAATTTTAGTCTTGTAGAATTACAAATTTGAATCTTTATAATATTTATAATTAAATTTTTTTCAGTTGATATCATTATTACCAATAAAACTAGCGTTAACTTCAAAAGAAAAAACACCAATACATATTCATGTATTTAGATCTACTTTTCATTTCAACAATTATTTATTGTTAGTTAATATTACTATATTTTAAAATTCAAATTATCGATGAATCTTATTATTCAATAACTATTAAGTATGTAATAAAAAATATACACAATAATATGACTACAAAATAAAATGCAAAATAATTAAATGAATTCAAAAATATAAAAACATAAAAATAAATATTTAATTACACCATTAAACTTATTTTAAGTTTAATTTTTATCTTTGTTTTTACGGGCCAGATTTTACACTCTTCCAACAAATAAATATTTAAATTTAATAAATAATTTTGCATAAAAAATATTTTTTAATTTTAGCCATTAGCAGTTATTATAGCTTGATTAAAAACATATATAGGCCTACCATTCCTGAAATTACAGCTTTTTGAAATTCTCATAAGGCTGCTACTCCTGTGTTGTACAACTGTCTCATTTTTATAGAAGACACGTAGTCTCTAGTCTCTATACATGTAGAAAGCATCTCTCATCTATATAGTAGCAAAGCCCTCATATAAATCATCAAGATAAGTATAACAGGGGAGAATCTTACTATTGCATATACAATTTTTTTTTAGTGTACACCCAATTCATTTTCGATCCCGGTATATTTTTTCAAAGGACAATGTATCTCTGTAAGATTAAAAATGAACAAACTTAACATTGACCACGTTAGATTGAATAGGAATCGAATTGCCATGTTCACTTAAAATAAAACAACGTCGTTTCATGTTGAATCATCTCTTAAAATCTAATTTGAGACAATTGAACTCTAATCATTTCCAACATGGATAGCTAGATCCTTATTTTCAATATACTAATATCTTACAGAAATAAATATTTATCACAAAAAATAATAATAAAAATTAACTAGTTAACATGGCTAGCATTTTTTAAAATAATTAGAGACCCTTTTGTCTAAAAAATAAATAGACAAAAAACGATCTAATATTTGATTATAACGTTTTAATTTGGACGAATAGAGACCATTGGATCCTTAACTATTCCAACATGGCTAGCGTGACACTTAAGAGCCAACTCAACAATCTATTGTGCCACATCACTAACTTTTGTCACAAATGATATGACAGAGGAGAATATCATATCATATCATCTCATAACGACAAAAGTTATAGACTGATTTGTCCCTCTTTTTCTTTAGACACAAATCGCAAGTAAACTAAGTTGGAATGTTTATAAATCTTTTTTATCAGAAGGTCTAAATTTGATATAACATGTAAAAAAAAAATTGGTAATATAATCAATTGAGTAATTAATCATCGTTGAATTTATCCATCATTTATGAGTTCCATTACTTTCTTACTTTATGAACCTCTTCGGATGCATCATTAGTGTAAAATGTAGCTATCATTTCTAAATAAATAAATAATTCTGCGCCATATCTATCCAAAAATTGATGTACTTCCAATAACTTCACATGCTTTCTGCTCACAGTCCAGTTTACCCCACCTTGCATCAACTCGTTCACATGGAAAAACTGGTTTACCCAGGCTGTAGAATTATAAAAATAAAAAAATAAAAATCTAAAAGATGTTAATTCTATGAAAACTAAATGATGGCATCTACAAAATGATTTTTAGAAGTGAAAGACTTTTACTTTCTATCATTATCACTTTTAGAAATGTCTTTCTGGCTACGGCCTATTCTTGAATCCCAATCTAACAGTTTAAGCTTG
Organism: Arachis hypogaea; assembly: GCF_003086295.3. Taxonomy (NCBI): domain Eukaryota; kingdom Viridiplantae; phylum Streptophyta; class Magnoliopsida; order Fabales; family Fabaceae; genus Arachis; species Arachis hypogaea. The sequence goes on along the minus strand of NC_092051.1, from coordinate 145,003,446 downwards.
CAGGATGGTTGATATTTATTTATCACAATGTTCGTGCTTCATTTACTCTAAATTCTAATTAACTCTAGCAGAATCAGATACAACCTTAGTTTGCTAAGTCTAAAACAGCAGCTACTTCTACGTAAACTGTGTCTTAACTCTTAAGTTGTTATGTGAAAGCTAAGTGTAAAACACTTGCTCATAAAAGCGCTAATCCAGCGCTAAAGACCAACTCTGATAAACTTAAGCAGATAGGTAGGGATTCAAGAATAGCTTCAAATCTAGCTTAGAAGTTTTATTTTTTAACAACAGAAACCTATTAATACACAAAAAGTGGTTCTCCGATCTAAGAAAAGAAGAACATGTCTGAAGTGAAATGTGATTTAGGATATTTGTTAACTAAAATTTTGATTCGAGTCTAAATCGAACATTAAAAAGCATAGCAGATAGAACTCACCTTCTATTAACAACATTATGCACATGACATAACCACTGTGAAAACTCCGCGTGTGACCCGGCCTGTACCGGATTTGCTCTGCTCATGTAAATGAATGCTAAAGTAGTGAGAAAAATGTTCTTCTGAAACATATGCATATCAAATGGTTCATTTACCAAAGTGCGTTTTGGAATTTGGCCCATGAGAACAACTATTTGGAGAATTAGAGATGATAAAGGAAATATACACTAATCAAACAGTCTGATCATGAGCCAGATCAAATAACTTCGAGTATACTCCCAATTTCATCCCTGACCAAAACAACTTAAGACAAAGTTGCCCTTCGAGATTTAAAAATGACAAATCCATCCCTCAATATTTGTAAAAGATGACAGGTTAGTCTTTTTGTAGAAAATCTATACTATAGAAGGGACAACTAGTAAGAAACTAGTTCGATAAGAAAATGGCGAGGGACAAATATGTCACTTTCAAATCTTTAAAGCTACTTTATCCGTCATATTTTTTATCAGGGATGAAATTGGATGTTTACTCCAATTTTTATGGAAGATGGTATGGTAAGCTACTTTACATGAATAGAATCAGTATGCAACTTAGGATTCAGGAGATATTTCACATGAATCTAGATATGCACCTATCCTCATGCACTTGGATTTGCAAAGTATCCTACTACATTTTTTAAATGTTCCAAAGAAAACTTGTAGGAAAGCAAGGATAAAGTAAAATCAACTTTGCAGGTCAATCTAATACACTTGCTAGATTTTTTTTTTAGTTTACTCGAGGCAATAAACTATTTTGAAAGGTGAAGAGAAGACAAGAAGTCTATCTTCAATGTTGACAAACAAAAATTGCACTCTAACGGTAAACCAAAATATTGAACTTTCATTAGATTTATTGACATCCATCATGAATTAATAATTTCAATCCAATTTGGTACTTTGCTCGTATTCATAATAACATATAATTTGTCAAAGTAAAAGTCAAAGAAAGAGAAGGAAAGGAAATAAAAACTAAGCCTCGCACACAATTGTAATCACTGAGGAGCAAGTGCTTGATAATGAGAAAGATAATATACCTGATAACTTCTTTAAAATGATCTGCACATTCCTTGCAAGGGTATAATCGAGTTAAGATCTGTACCTGTGATCCAATCACATATGGTTACAACTTCGTCATACTCTGAAATCAACACAAAGCCCTACTAGCATATGAATGGAAATGTTGACACAGTATATTAGATCCTCCATTTTTAATTAACTGTCAACTTCTAAAATTTTATTTTTGTACAAAAATTGTCCGCTTAGCAAATCAATATAACATCAATTTTTTTTCCAGTCATAACCCTAATTAATGAATGAGAGAGAACAAATTAGTGAAGTAATTAAAGAGAATAATTATTGATATCAAGGATAATTTTGTAAACACCGTAAAATTTTTGAAATTCCTATCATTTTCTTAATCCAAGTGAAAATTTAAAAGCACAAAGTTAATTAAGAACGGAGGGAGTATATGCTTTAGGACATAAAACAGAGTTTATATGAATTCGGACTATTTTCATATAGATCGCTTTTTATTTGACTATATAATCAAAAGTCTTAGTTTAAGGACAGAAAAACAAATAGAAACTTGAACATTTATACCACACGATGTTTGTCAGCATCATTTAGCCTTATCAACATTATAATCAGATCATGATGTTATTTTTTCTACAAGACTTCGTCCTATCATTTACAGCGAAGGCTAAAATACAACTATAGAATGCTCTGACTTCTAATTTAGATGAATTCTACCAGTTATTTCAAGGAATAAAGGAGGGAAATAAAATTACCAGGTCTTTTACATCCTTCTTTTGCTGTCTTGTAGGATTATCTGGATACTGAAAAGAGAATTAGATCATTCAGAACAATATATTTCAGATTATCTTTCATTTTGCTTTAATGGTTTGATAAGATGACAAGCCTTTATCTACCATATAAATCAGATAAAGATTAACCACCTTATTCTTTGTGAAACAATCTTCATGTACAAAATGCATACTATGGAAAAACTAATATTTTGCAATGCATTTGGTTTGTAGAAATATTAGGAGTATGACATGGTTAAACGCAAACAAAAACAACAACAAAGACATAGCCTTATCTCACTAGCCTTATCCTGAATCATATATGTATTAAACCCATTTATACTTGAATCTCTTTTGATAATTTCTTTCAGTTTTTTTAACACAATTAAAAAGAAAATGCAGAATAAAAATAAAAATCTAGATAAAAGTAACAGCAGGCAAAGAATCAAGAAACAGAAAGGCAGCAACACAAAAACTACCAATCTGTTGTCCTAGTTGTGGCAATTCAAAAAGCAAAATATTTAAAGATAGGCATTTCAATATGGATAGGAGAAGACCAGGAGAAGCAAACAAGAGAAAAAGCCCACAAAACTGTTTCTTTATGGTGGATAATATTGCCTACACCATAACCATCTATTAATTACTCCCTAGGCTCTGCGATATCTATCACTATGGAAATTCAACACACTTGTAGTCACATTGTCGAATGGAGATAGTACGAAACGTGCCAAATCTTCCAACACAAGAAACAATTTGACACTTAAGTGATAGGCAAGTAGAATTTGGTGCACACCAAAACCAAAAACCTAAAAACTCTGATAGCTGAAACAAATTGGGGATCAATGTTATCAGTACAATTACAGTGACAAAACCTGGGCAGCAAGAGTGTGAAGAAAAGTCCAAGTGGCCCTTCCAAGATCTTCTTTAGACACTGGGGAAGCAGGCTTTGCCTTACAGAAAGAAAAAAAAAAACAGATTAACAAGTAAATCACAGCTCTAAAATATACATATGAATAAAACGCATTTTTTCCCTCTTTCTTTGGGTCAGGAAAAAGGAAAATTACTTAAATTCCAGTAGAACAAAAAATTACATATTCTAATTTTCCAACCTAGAAGCCGAAAGAAACAACATTGAAAATTTAACATTGCTAGGCGTTGAAGACCGATACCTCGAGAGCCGAATCACGTAGTTGTACAGGATTACTAGTTTTTGCCAGTGGATTTTTGGAGGAGGAAGAGATGGAGAAAAGGGGAGGTCTAACAAAGGGTGAGGGTCCTGATGATTGAGGATGAGGATGAAGGCCTATGAGATTAGAGAGATGGCGTTGAACGAAATTGGAGACATGCTCAAAGTTATGAAAGAGAGCCTGCAGTGGATTCTCAGACATGTTACCTGAGACTAAAGTTGAATACAGAATCAAGAAAAGCAGTCAGAAAAGCAAACAACTTTACCAAACATTTAAAATTAACGATAATCACTAATCAGAATAAATGGTACTACCTGAAATAATTAACGGTATCGTTTTACAGAAGACAACCTACACATAGATACGATTTATAGAAGCTACAGCAACATAGACATATTCTAGCCTTGAGAAATGAGGCAGAGCAGTAAGAAGCTACAACCACATATGGGAGCGGCAAGACTGACGGATTGAGTGGAGGATGGTGAGTGGTGACTGACTTTGTCTGAGGCGGCTGGCGACGGTTGAAAGGCGAGGGTTGCGAGAGAGGAAGTGAGGGTTTCTACTTGCTAGATAGACAATGCGGAGAGGCGAGTGTGAGGGAGAGAGGAAGACTGTTAAAGGGATGCCTTTGTATTTGAATATCAGATACAAAGCCACTGGAAACTAGGTGTGGAAGTGCGCCGAGCTACCGTCAGAGTTCGTGGCTCGGCTCATTTTATTAAAAAGGTTAGATATAAATTTTTTGTAAAATTTATTAATTAAAAAATTAAATTATAGATAAAAAAGGCTATTAAATTTATTGGACCAATTTATTAAAGTATTTTTTATAAAAATAAATTACTCTTGGTTTATATTTTTAACTATTTATTTATATTAAACACAAAACAAAACTAAAAAAAATTCATTTAAGCAAGTGCTGAGAATCCTGTTTTGTATATATAATAAATCTAGGCCACCGATAAATTTTTAAATGGAGCTCAGATCCGCAACGAATTAGTCCTTAGTTTGTCGGATTAAAAAATTCTGTGAATAACCTAAAAAAATTAAGGTTAGTTAATAAAAAATGAAAATAAAAAAATATTTAAAACTCTAAATATAAGTTCACCAAAGAATTTTAAGGACTTTTTAAAAATAAATTAAAATAAAAAAGTAATAAAAAAATAAATTAAAAATTCAATTATTATATTAAATAAATGTCAAATTAAGAATTAAATTGACAAAATTAAAACCAAGGTTCTGAAAATCGAATCGATTATTGAACCGCTCTAATTACTGATTTACTGGTTTACTAGTCCAACCAATTCAACCGTGGTCTAACCGAAAAAATCGTTTTATAATAAATAATAAATAAATTATTAATAAACATCCTAAAACATAATTGTAACGTAATATAAACTTTAAAATATCTTCCAAATTTAAAACAAACCAAATTCTAATATAACCTTTGATCTTATCAATTAATAACAATTTATCACTCATTCATCATTATATCCCCGTTACAAGAAATAAAAAAAATTCATTGAATTAATCAAACCAATAATAAATATTCAATCATCTACTTATCTAATTAATTGAGTTAATTTAATTCATCTATTCTTTTATTGAATTAAAAACAAATTCAATTATGATAATTTTCATCAATACTAAGAATCAAATACTAAACTTACAGCAACAAATTCAACTTACTAATAATTTTTAACACCAAATTCAACTATCCTAATTTTCATCAACAAAAAATTTAGCTCTAAAGATAATTTACAATAATAAAAAATTTAGCTAAGTGATTATTTCAGTGAGACAACAACAAATTCAAGGTCCACTAATGATAATTAGCAACAAATTCAACTCTATTGATAATTTCCATCAACCAACAAATTAGCTCAATGATATTTTCAACAATAAATTCAACTTACAGCAAGGTTGATTATCATTGAACTCATCAAAATAGTCATCATTGAATTAACCAATTACATCAAAATAGTCATCATTGAATTAACCAATTTATTCTTTCCCTGATAAAAGAGACCGATTACATTGAACAAATCAGCATCATTTAACAAAAGATAGTAATATTTTCAGTACACAGTATACCAATCACAATTTTAACAAAAATTAACAAACGTTTTCAAAGATTAACAAGGATTGTCACTCAAGTAAATCCTCTTTTAGAAAACTTGAAAGTTGAAACCAAAAAATGATAGTCTAGCATACTGCTACTCAATGTAGTTAGACTGTTACAGAAGACACACAGTTTAGCAAATCATTATATCAGAAGGCACATCTTTAGACATGTACAACTCTCAGCAACAAAGTTCCAAGAAGTGAACAAAAAGAAACCCAAAATGCCCTATCCTTCTCTAATTTACTCTCTTTTTTTCTGGAATACCAAAAATGCTCCCGGCGTAATCCTCACCGCCTCTCTCTCACCCTCTCCTCTTCACAGATTAATTAACAATTATTCAACCCATAACAAGTTCATAGATTATTCAACAATTATTGTTTAAAAAAATAAAACCTAGAAGCTAGAAGCATAAAACAGAGGGGGAATTGGTGAACAGAACTGACCTGTGGAACTGAGCTGACGCCGGCGACGGTGGAACAGAGGTGCGCGACGGAGGCAGGAGGCGAGCCCGGCGATGGTGCTTCCAGAGCTAAAACGACGACGATGGTGGAGAGCTGCACGACCGCGACTGTAATCTTCGAAGCTCCAACTTGCGACGGCGACGGGAGCGGTCCAGTGGCTGGACGGAGGTGACGGAGACAGCTCGCCGGCGTTGACAGGAAGGACGAGCTCGAGGGTGTAGGGAGGGAGACAGCTGCACCGTTGCTGAGTTAGGGTTCCAGGTTTGGGTGGTTGCCTGGTTGGGTAATGGCGTAATGCACTAATGCTTGGGGATGTCTAGCACCACCATCTTTTCTTTTCTAAATAATAAGAGTAATTTTTTTAATTTAAATAATTTACGCTTTACTCATTAGAAAATAACAATCTGTATTTTATTTTTTTAATGCATAACCCTTTTATAAGAATCTTCGACAAAAAATAATAGAAAATAACAATCTGTATTTTATTTATTTACATGCTTGATAATTATTTAATTGGAACAGTTTATTACTTATACAATTATCAAAATAACGTTAGAAAGGGATAATAACTATTTAATTGAAATATCGTGTTGATGATTACACATCTGTTTTTGTCATCTTTTACCAAAAATTCAGACTCATACCCTACCGTCATACGTCTAATAAAAATAAAGGAGAAAGAAGGAATGGTCATTTTATACTTCGTAAAAGAAAAAGAAAAAGAAAAAGGAAAATTTTCCATTGCTGGCTTTCGCTACTCTCAGGTCTCAGCTGGTTTGGTCATTTCTTGTGTCATTTTTCTCTCCGTCACTCAGCACACCATAACTTTCCATGTCGTCCTTCTTCACTCTGAGAAAATCCTCACCGTTAATCTACCGTTTCCCAATCCAACGGTCCTTCAAGATCCGCAACTCTTCAACAACCTCACCATCTTCCTCCTCCTCCTCCCCTTCGGCACCGTCTCTCCTGAATCGTAGTAGCAGTAGCACCAACCCGCACTACACTCCTCCGCGGGGCTCCGGTCTCGGTCCTAATTGGGCTTGGGCCCTTGCCGCGGGCTCAGGCCTTGGGGTTCTCCTGCATTACCTCGCTAAGCCCAATTCCCAATTCGACTCTCCGTTCTTATCGAAATTACTGCCTTTTGTTGACTCGTGGTCAACTCCTCCTGGCAACGAAGTTGAGTCTGACCGTCGTTCCACACCGTCGTTGTTTAGAAAACTGTCCCTTCCAGAAAGTTCTAGTTTCTTCCTTTTTGGAGGTAATTTTTTTAATAAATTTCTGTCCATAATTTTGTTTTATTTTTCTTTATTGATGTGGTAGGGTGGGTTGATTTCTGTTTTTGCTAATGTTAGGGGATCAGATTATATTGATTGTTAGATGAGAAATGTTCTCTGAATATCTATCATTTCTTACACTGTGCTAACACTTACTTGATCACTATTCGATTTTGATTTGATTTAGATGCGTACAGAAGAAAGGTGTTTTTCAACTATGAGAAGCGGATACGGTTGCGAAGCCCACCCGAAAAGGTACATTACTATTTTTTGTTTTTTGGAAAGGCATATGAACTTGTTCATATTCAGTAACTAATCTGTAAAATAATAGTATCTCTATTCGCATTTATGATAAATTCAATGAATGGTTTTAATCCTTTGACTAAATCTACAATATTAAGCTTCCTTTTTAGTATCAGGATAGTAGCAATGAACACCGATAAAATTCAATCAAACTTTGATTGTTTTCTTCCTTTATTTATTTACCTATCTGGTTGAGTTTTGAGTGAAAGATTAAGTATACTGATTACTGAACAGTGAACACTGAACACTGACATTACATATATTGCACATTCATGCATTGCATAAGTTGTTAATGTTTGGGAGCCATAGTTTGGGAACCATAGGAAGCCATAACTTTTTTTTTTTGGGGGCTTTTTTTAATGCATTCGTTTTCTTATTTTTTATTCCTTAATTATTGCTGAAATAAATGGATAATATTAGATGTAATAAACATGTAATTATAGATGTTAAGTTAAATAAAATAATTGTGTTATTGTCTCCCTAGCATTACTTTTGTTAACATGTCTTACTGGTACTTAAAATGTTAAATATCTCCCTGTTGTTAACCGTAGAGTAAATTTGGTTAAGGGTCTAAGTCCCTCCATTGGAGAGTGATCACTGCATTGACAATCTCTTCTCTCGTTTTAAAGGTTTTTGAATACTTTGCATCTTATCGTACCCCAGAAGGAGAACTACTTATGAAACCAGCAGATCTAATGCGAGCAGTGGTTCCTGTTTTCCCTCCATCTGAATCCCATCTTGTAAGAGATGGGTACCTGAAAGGAGAAAGAAGTCCCGGTCATTTACGGTGTGCTCCTTCGGAATTTTTTATGCTTTTTGATGTAAATGGTGATGGGCTTATATCTTTCAAAGAGTGAGTCATCTGTATTCCTTATAACTATTATGTCATCTTTGAAGATTATTTTGATAGAGTAGGATGTATTAACTATTAGCTTCTCTTCTCTTTACTTTTCTTTTCTTTTTCTATTTGTTTATGACATTGTTTGCTCTTTACGGTGACTATGCGCCTAGTGGGAGAAGACATGTTATACTAACCTTCTATTCTTCTACTTCTAGAAGACTTGTCTGCTTTTATTTGTGTATAGTGACTATTTATTGACTTCTGGAGCAGGTATATCTTTTTTGTAACACTACTCAGCATTCCAGAGTCAAGCTTTTCTATAGCATTTAAAATGTTTGATGTGGACAATAATGGGTGAGTGCTCATGCTACTTCTGTGATGTGTTCTTATCTCTTGGTAGGTCCAATGTATTATGCTAGTGGAAGCTTGAGTCGCTACATTGTAAATGTGGATTTCTATCTTTCCCTAAAATCAATATGATTCATTATTTATTCTACCATATATTCTACTTTTACTTAATTTTAACCAATACAATAACTAGTCATCTTTGACCATGAAGACATCGCGAATAGTTTATTGCTAATAAAATTTGATGATACATTTTGAATTGGATTTGCCAACCTATAGGTGCTTGCTCTAAGTATTTTTCTCTCTAGGTCATACTAATTATTCCCCGTCTACAGGGAGATAAACAAGGAAGAATTCAAAAAAGTGATGGCATTGATGCGATCTCATCATCGACAAGGTGTTCAGCACAGAGATGGATTGCGAATTGGCCTAAAGGTGATTGATTCTGTGGAAAATGGAGGGATGTTGGAGTATTTCTTTGGTAAAGATGGAAATGAATGTCTCCAGCATGACAAATTCGTACAGTTTTTGAGAGATTTACATGAGGAAGTAAGTTTCCAGTTGCTTCATTTTCTGCATAAGCCATTTTGAGTTTTGATCGAGTCTGTGGGAAGATTCCTCATTCTCCAAATGAACTGTATGCTCTTCTTTGTATTGGTGAGTTCTTTCTTAATTCCCCTTTTGTATATGCAGATTGTGAGGCTGGAGTTTTCTCATTATGACTACAAATCTCAAAAAACCATATCAGCCAAGGATTTTGGACTCTCCATGGTTGCTTCTGCCGACATAAGTCATCTAGACAAGTTGCTTGACCGGGTTGATCAGTTGGACAATGATCAACGTCTCAAGAATGTACGCATCACATTTGAAGAGTTTAAAAACTTTGCAGAGCTACGCAAAAAATTGTTGCCATTTTCATTGGCGCTTTTCAGTTGTGGAAAAGTAAATGGTCTATTAACCAGAGATGATTTTCAGCGAGCTGCATCACAAGTACGGCATTTTTCTTTGATATTTTTCTTTGCTCAAGTAAATATTGATGGTTAAGGGGAACAACTAAGAATTTATTTTGACATATATTGTAAACCTTGGACTATGAAATCTAAATTTTGTTCCTCTGTTTTGATTTCAGGTATGTGGCATATCTCTCTCTGACAACGTAGTTGACATTGTTTTCCATTTGTTTGATGCAAATTGGGACAGAAACCTAAGCGCAGATGAGTTTGTGAGAGTGTTACACAAGCGAGAAAGGGACATTGTACAGCCTGTGGAGGCAGGAATCTTTGGTTTCTTGTCATGTTGCTGGAACTGTACGGATAATCTATCACGCTTTCGGTTGTTTTAGATAATCTGAGTTTGCGGTACCCTTATACAAGACAGATTGGGTACTAAACTAAACTTTAACTCCCTCTGTTTCTCTTTATTTGTCACCATGAAAATATATGGTACACATTTTGATCAATGTTTTTGTTATGGTGTACCACATTTTCACAATAACAAATAAAAGAAGCAGAGAGAATATTTTGATACCTGGAAAATATCAAAACTAATATGTTGTAGAATCAATGTGTGGAATTGGCACTGAAATGGTCAGTGGCACTAAAAAAGAGTTCTGATTTTGGTGGAAAAATGAGGGAGGGAAGGGAAGGACACAAGTTTAAAGTTTGGTTCATTTTTTTCCTTTTTTACCAAACCCTCCTCTTCTCTGCTTTTCCATATGAAATCATAACTCACACATCTTTATAGAGAGGTTTTTGGTTGTGGAAACCCCTGATATGTGGAACACCAACCCTGTAAATACTAAATAGTAACTGACCTGGCCTCAGCTTTGTAGTTGGTAACCATGCCAATTCTCTGTTTCTTGTTCCATAATATTTGTATTTGGAGAATTTTAATGTTAACAAATTTCACTATATTGGGAAAGAATACCTGCGAAAAATATGAGAATTTGTACTATTTAGAAACGAAAGTAGGATTCATGGGATTCTATTTTACTGGAACTCGTATGCACAAGAATATATGAGAATTGTGCATCATTTTCATTAGGTGTGTTGAGAGTGGTGTATTAGACAATATTTAGTCAATAATTGGTATAAAGTTGTATAATAATAATAATTCTAATTAAGGACAGTATGAAATATTTTATTTTTAGAAGAATCATTAAAAAAGTTTTTGTCAAAATGATCAGAAATGGTTTAATTATTAATTAGTTTAAATATAATACTGTAAAAGGTTTTATATGATTACCCTCACATCCTGTGTAGATTGTTTGTACTTTGTACCCTGACACAAATATAGAAAGAAGCACCACGTGTTTGAGTGTTTCAAATGAAGAGCAATGGAAGGATAGAGAAGTAAAAGGAACCTTTTCTCCCCGAATATGCTTCCCACCAGATGTTGGGGCCAGATTACACAGTAAATCCTAAATCCCCCTATTTTTTAGCCTCCATATTTGAACCTTGTCTTTGTCGACCCCACACACAACACTCCAACCTTTTTTTGCTCTTTTTTTTTACTTCCTCTTTTAACTTCTCTGTTTTCTTTTTCAATCACTCTCAATTAGAACAAATAATCCACTTTAATTTTAGGTCACCCCATAAAAAATTATTCTTCTTCTCCTTCATCCTCCTCCTTTCAACGTTGACCTGAGGGAAACACAACACAATCCCTTGGCCATAGGGGGAAAGAAGAAAACAAGAAAGACAGAAAGAGCCACAAAAATCAATATCACCGCCAATCATCATCTTGTTGGAATCCAATCCAATTCAATTCAATATCACACGTAATTGTATATTCCTATCCCTAATCCTTTCTTAATTTTTACCCTTTTTTCTGAATCAATTGTCATACGATTAAGCATCAGGAAATAAGAATTTCTATCCAAGTTCTCGTATTGCTTTAAAGTTATATATATATATATATATATATATATATATATATATATATATAGTTTGTTTCACTTATGTTGCTTTGTTGTGTTCTTTGATTGCAATAACAATTCACAACTTTTATTGGAAATTTGGATTGATTTGTAGGGACCAATATTGGAAATTTTTTACTGGTTTTTGAGTGACCAATTATGGGGAAGCCAACAGGGAAAAAGAAAGATCATGAAAGTCCCAAGGCAAAAGATGCTAAGGTTCCTGCTACTACTAAGACTATGGACCGTAGCGCCTCAAAGGCCCTTGATGATGACACTGCCATGTTCATCAACATGGCACAAGAGCTCAAGGAAGAAGGCAACAGGCTATATCAGAAGAAGGATCATGAAGCTGCCATGTTGAAGTTTGAGAAGGCTTTGAAGCTCCTACCGAAGAATCACATTGATGCTGCACACCTTCACACAAGTATGGCCGTCTGTTACATGCAAATGGGACTAGGGGAGTACCCTCATGCCATCAACGAATGCAATATGGCGTTAGAAGTCTCGCCTAGATATAGCAGGGCTCTGTTGAAGAGGGCAAAGTGCTATGCGGCCTTGAATCGGTTGGATTTGGCGATGAGGGATGTTAGGATTGTTTTGAATTGGGAGCCTAATAACCTTACAGCATTGGAGATCCAGGATAGTCTGAGAATTACAATGGAAGAAAAGGGTATCACTATAGATGAGACTGAGATTGCTTTGGCTACAATTGCAGAGCCTCCAGGTGCCCGGTTGCGAAAAGTGGTGAGGGAGAAGCTAAAGAAGAAGAAAGGTCATCACCAGAAAAGTGACGAGAAGATGGACGAGGATAAGGAGGTTGTGCACAAGGAGGTGGTGCAAAAGGATCATGTGCAGGAGAATGTGAAGAGTCATGTTAAGGATAAGGATAAGGAAGTGGTCAAGAACACAATCGAGAAAGACAATTTGGAAGCAAGACCTGTTAAGCGGCGAGAAAAGCCGGTTACAAGGACAGTAAAGTTCATATTTGGAGAGGATATAAGATGGGCGCAGCTGCCGGTGAATTGTAGTTTGAGGATGATAAGGGATACAATAAAGGATCGGTTTCCACAATTGAAGGGTGTTCTTGTGAAGTATAAGGATCGAGAAGGTGATTTTGTTACAATAACCAATGTTGCTGATTTAAGGCTAGCTGAAAGTTCCGGTAATGTGCTGGGATCAATTCGACTTTATATTACAGAAGTGGATCCTTCACAGGAACCATCTTATGATGATAAAACCATGGTGAGTGGGGTGCCAACTTATGTTAGCAAATCAGGTGAGGATATAGAGAATGTAGCTAGGCAAAGAGCCGAACCGGTAGCAAACCGGGTGATTACTGTGGAGGACTGGCTTGTCCAGTTTGCAAGGCTGTTCAAGAACCATGTTGGGTTTGACTCTGATGCATATCTAGATATTCACGAGGTTGGAATGAAGCTATATTCCGAAGCAATGGAGGATACTGCATCGGATGATGATGCTCAAGAACTGTTTGAAATTGCAGCAGATAAATTTCAAGAAATGGCAGCTTTGGCATTGTTTAATTGGGGGAATGTTCACATGTCTAGGGCAAGGAAGCGTGTATCCTCTGCAGAGGATGGATCAAGAGAGTCTTTGGAGAGTATCAAGTCTGCATATGACTGGGCTCAAAATGAGTACACAAAAGCAGAAACGAGATACGAAGAGGCCGTGAGAATCAAACCCGACTTCTATGAAGGACTTCTTGCACTCGGGTATCAGCAGTTTGAGCAAGCAAAGCTTCATTGGTGTTATTCGGTGGCAACCAATAAGGACCTGGACATTGGTGCTTCTGAAGAGGTTTTGCAGTACTATAACAAGGCAGAGGATAGCATGGAGAAAGGCATGTTGATGTGGGAAGAGATTGAGGAGCAGCGTTTGAATGGATTATCCAAATTCGACAAATATAAAGAACAGTTAGAGAAAATGGATTTGCATAATCTTTTCCGGGATGTTTCTCCGGAGGAAGCCGAAGAGCAGGCTTCAAAGATGAGGTTACAGGTATATCTTTTATGGGGAACGTTGTTGTATGAGCGCTCTGTTGTGGAATATAAGCTAGGCCTACCCACATGGGAGGAATGCTTGGAGGTTGCTGTTGAAAAGTTTGAACTAGCTGGAGCTTCTTCGACCGACATTGGTGTCATGATAAAGAATCACAGTTCTAATACAACAGCACTTGGAGGTATGTTTGCATCTCACATCCATTTTGAGTCTCAATTATTTCAGGGCACTAAGAACACATTTTTAAATTTTAATAATCACAGGATTCAAAATTGACGAGATAGTGCAAGCATGGAATGAGATGTATGATGGGTGGCAATTTGATGTTCCATCATTTCGACTTGAACCGTTGTTTCGTCGGCGTGTTCCAAAACTACATGACATCTTGGAGCAATTTTGAGTGTTCTTACTTAGAGTTTGTTGTTCTTTAGAAGCATATATAATGCTTCTGTTTTGTCTATTACATATTTTTGAAGGCTTCCTCCTCCTCTAAGACGGGTAAGTAACACTGTGCTTATACTCCAGTTTCTTTGCATGATGCTTCTGCTTTCATTAGTAATTAAATGCTAGATTTGTATTTTACTTTTGCTAGGAAAATTAAGTGTTTTTTGTCTCGACTCTTCCGACATGAATGATCCTTTATTCCTTTCTGTTGTTTGTCTTGCAAAGTTGAAATGATAATTTTCCCATTCCTAACTTGAGAGATGTTTTTACAAGTATTCTTGTGGTGGAAATGATAGTAAAAAAGCTTTGGAGACGCATGTATGGAAACATGGGGTGCATGTGATTGACCTTAGAATAACTATTACTGACTGGATAATTGTGATTAGTTGACAAATGCTTAGGTTCATGTTTCCTTGTATTATAATTTGATGCTGCTGTCTTTAGTACTACCTGAGATTTCTTTGAAGAAGCAATATGAGTTATTGATAAGACTCCAGTTAGGTTAGGTCAGCTAAGACATGCTTAGTATTATTTATGGGAGAAGGATCATCATATTTCAAATTTGAATTGTTTTTATGTGGAGATTGTGTGAGAAATGGGCTTTGGTAAGATGTTAGGAAGTATTCCGCAACTAACTGAAAAGCTTCTTATGGGGAAGAATAGTATTATTCCTCCAACTGAAAACATTTGAGGGATTTCATGGCCTTGTAATTGTTGTCTACATATTGAAAATTATAAGAGAATATCAATCACAAACAGAAAGAGTAAAGCAGAAACCAGGGATTGCAAAATAGGATTGGCTTCTGAAATGACATAATTCATGATGATTTGTTTTTTGGTCATTGTCGGATTACATGATATAACCGACCTGCCTAGTAGAATAAGGCTTTGTTACTCCTGTTGGATTGCATGATAGTGCATATAATTCAATATTTTATTTTCTTATAATCCTTTCAGTTAAGTTGTATCTATATAATGTCAATGATGACATTGTATCTCTTTGATTGCAGGGATTTTTTTTCTTTTTTTTTTATATTTTCTCCCCCTCCATACTGCTTTGATTAGCTCATTGATGGTTGCTGAGATTGAATTATTTTTTCATTTCCATGTCAATTTTGAATGAAGTTGGGATGTCATTCTAGAAAGCATTGTTATATGTATATTTTTTAAATCTTTTATTAGGGGATTATGGTGTAAGGTTGTCATTCTTTTCGGTTGTAATACCAGTATATGATTTCATTTATTGGCAAGGGAGTGAGGTGACTTGAATTTTTCAGTTGGAAAAAGGAAAAAACCAATAAAATGATTGTTCAGTGTGTTTTGGTCAGCTGAGGTTTGCTGATTATTTTGGTTGTCAAATTGCCATTTTGTAACATTATATGATTGTCATATAGCAAAAAGTATGTATTTTCATCCTATATTCCTTTGTTACTAACTTATTATATACTCTCCTTTTTCCACTTTTTAATTTACATATTGAGGAAACGTTGGTGTTATACGTTGTTATTGGCTCATTGTGTGTTATCTTGAGGTGTGAAATTTGAAAAACGGCTAGAAACAAATGGGACCATTTGATTTAGGGAGGCCACATATTGGAGGGTCGGTATTGAGCTTCTTAATTTTTTTATTTTTTAAAATCTCAAAACTAACCCTCCAATTTCCCAACCTTAAAAATAAAGAAAAAAGAAAAACCTCAAATGGGAGGCTCCGACTTGCAACCCTTTAAATTTGAATTTTTGTGTGTTTGGATTGTGGTTTGTCAAACTGGAATTTGAATAAAAATGATTTTATAGAATTGATTTTGGATAGAAGTAAGTTTGTGTTTGGCAATTCTATACTAAAATTGATTTTGATAAAATAAATATTATTTGGATAATATTAGTTAAAATTACTTTTAGATAAATAATTACTTAAAAGGACATGATATTAAATTATAATGTTATCTTTTTATACGTATTTAATTTTTTTTTATACTTTTTTTTATATGTTTTTTATATAGTATATTTTTAGTACTCTTAGTACTCTTTTTTAGTACACTATAATTTTTAACTATTATTATTATTTATGATTAATTTTTTGTTTAATTTATTTTACCTAATATGATCAATAAATTCTATTATAAAAAGATAATAAATATAATACACAAAAATTACAACTATAAAAATATATAATGTCAAATAAAAAACTAATACAAAATATAAATAATAAATAATAAATAAAGGCTCATATAGAGAGAAATAATAAGAATTTTATAAATAATGCAATAACATGTATGAAGAATAAAGTAGGTAAAAGAAAAATAAATGTTAAATGTAATGACTAAAAGCCTATTAGTGCAACGGAGATTCTTATAAACGTGGTTTTATGAACAAAATTACTTCTATATTTGTAGAGAAGAAAATTAGCCAAACAAAAAATTGAACATTTCAATACTTTTTTTTTCAAACATGGTTGACAAACACAATAGTCGGAACTTATTTTGGATTGAATTTTTTTTCTCTTTCAAAATTATACTTATTTGAGACTTGATACAGTAATCAACAATGCTATAGCATATAAAATTATAAAAAATGTTAAGTGAACAAGTATTTTTGTAATTACGTTTTAAATTTTAAAAGTTATTTTTTAAAATAATAGAAATTTTTTAAAATTAACATGGTCATTCTGAACATGAATATCTTTTTTAAAGAGAAATAGAATTATAGAAATAAAAAATGCAGAAAAGGCAAGGGGGAAAGACACGGTAGTAACTGGTAAGTGGGCGAGGGCGACAGAGGGAAATAAAGAAAATTAAAAAAAAAAAGGGTATATGCAGAACATAAGGCAAAAGTGAGAAAAAAAAACGGAAAGGGAAATTTGGTTGGAAAGAAATTTGTTCATCACTGACTACCAATTAGCAATTACTTGGCTAGTATTGACTATTATTTTTGTACATGGAACAAGACCATTTTTAATGAAATTGTGTTACTAACATGAACACCAAAAATCATTAATAAAATAGAAGAAAACTGTGTTACAGAGTAAAATAAAAAAAAAACAATAACTGACCAAAGACTAAATTTTGTTGTAAAAGTAGCATTTTCCTTTTATAACACGTAAAATAATTGGACACCTTACAGTATGTGTTCCATCGCTCCACAACAGTGACGATGAAACTACACTGTAGTCACTAAATTTCCCTCCAACAACATGAACAACAAAAGATTGTTTCTCCTTGACAGATTTAAACTCGAGTATGTTAGGCACAACAGTGATGTTGATGCCAGAAGGTTGTTGGATGTAAGCCTTATAGGTAGAGTTAGCGAATCCAACATTTGTAACTGTTCTTGTGAAATTAATCCTAAATGGTTTATTTGGTTCAATCTCAGCCGCAATTGCAGGATAATTAAAATCTTTTGTCATTGGTAGATGATGATGAGACGATGATGAAGGGCAAACACTTTTGTCTCCTGAGATTTTTCGAACTTCCATTGTATCATACCCAATTCTGCAAAGCAAATTCACATAGTCCTTTTTGGAAGCATCAAAAACTAGACCAGGATTTATGGCTCTAACTGGGTCCAAAAACCCTGATCCATAGGAGAATTCTGCGAGTTGACTTCCATTCATTGGTTTTGCAGTGGTCATAAGAGAAGACTTTATAACTGCCGGAGACCAATCAGGATGAAAAGTCTTAACATATGCAGCTGCACCAGCAACATGGGGGCATGCCATTGAGGTTCCAGAGCGTATGTTGTATTTCACAGATCTTTTATCTCTTTTATCAGGAGAAGGTGGTGCAAGAGGTGAGTAAGCAGCCAAAATGTCTACACCAGGAGCACTAATATCTGGCTTCATGATTTCTCTGATTTGCATATTAGGTCCTACAGAAGAGAATTCAGCAACAATTGGAGCACTATTGTTTATGAAGCCTGCACTACTCAGTATTTCAGCACTATTTGATGCAAACCCATTTATTGACTTCCCCAAAGGCATTAATCCATTGCCAAGCAAAACGCGGTCCATAGTGGTAGCTGCAACAGTGAATAACCAAGGTGATACACTAAATGTTGCAGTGTTAGGACCATCGTTACCTGCAGAGTTTATAGTGAGGATCCCTTTTTTCATTGCATGAAACGATCCAATTGCTATGGTGTCTTTATCAAAGGTCACTTGCTCAGTTTGCCCAATTGAAATTGTGATAAGATCCACACCATCGGCAATGGCATCATCAAAAGCAGCCAATATGGCATCAGGTCTGCACCCTTGTTCTTCATTATTACACACACTATAAGCAGCAATTCTTGCTGATGGGACACCTCCTCTTGCAACTCCTTCGGCGATTCCATTGAAGCTTGCTCCCACAACTTTATTCCCTGCTGCAATTGATGCTGTGTGAGTTCCATGCCCAACAAAGTCTCTTGCTGAAGTTTGATCTTTTAGATAGTATCTTGCACCGATTATTTTATTGTTGCATCTGAAGTTTTCACCACCTTTGCATGCGCCTTTCCACTTTTTGGGAATTGGACCGAAACCATGATCATTGAAGCTCTCTGACTCCGGCCAGATTCCGGTGTCTATAACTCCGATTATAACATCACTCTCAGCGGTTTTGTTTCTCTGTATCGATTCTTTGAACCCCATGAAGTCCCAAGACCTTGTAGTTTGTGGTTTGAGTGATTTGCTTGGAAAAACAGAAACCACTCCTTCCATCTTTTTCAGCTTCTCTCTTTCTTGGTTAGTGATCATTGCAGCAAAACCATTAAAGCTCTTATAATAACTTCTAACCATGTGATTTGTTGCATCGTTATCATTAGTAATTTGTTGCAGCATACTAAGATGGTGAGATGTTGGAGAATAATTATGCTTTGGGAGTGATCCCATGTATACAATGTGAAGATTCCTATCAGCATCATCAGCACTACTTACTAAGGATTTCATGATAAAATAGGCGTATAAGAAAAGAAGAAAATTATACTTGCCCATATTGCTTGATTAATATAATCGATGTCTTAAGAGAGAATGTAAGTTGATTGATAAGATCAAAATAATTAAAATGAGATTTTGAACCTTTTTCTCCTTCTGTCGTAAATAAATTTTGATAAAATTGTGAAAGAATAGAAAAAGAAAAGAAAAGAGAAGAGGAAGAAATTTTTATTTATTGTTGATTGATTGAATTGTGAAGGTAAAACTAAATATATATAGAACATTGTTTACTAAAGATAAAAGTAAAGATAAGATAAGAAGATAATATAAAGATAAGATAAAATAATAAATATTAAAATTAGAACTAAATTCATGTATTTTATTGGGCTTAATTATGAGTCACGAGACTTTTTTATTGTTGTCATGGGCTAAAGCCTAAGATAAAAGAGTAATTTAATAAATTTTCTTATATATAATTTCTTTTAATTATTATGCAACATTAAAATTGAAGAAAAATATTAGCCATTCATCAAACACTCTTAATCCTCGTAAAAAAAATACGGTTTTTATTAATTATTTATATATTTTAATGGTGTTTACTTTGGTACGAGGATAAATTTTTATGTATCGATAAAAATATGGACAAATTAAAACACGATACATGGATTATATTTTTCACGTTAGTAATTAATTTTTCTTTTTTTAAATACATATCAATCAATACTTTTACTAAATCACCCTTATAATTTAGTAAAAATAAAAAACAATTTTTATTTAATATTACAGAAAGACCTAAATATTGTAAGACCCAGAAATTATTTTATTAAAAATAATTATTAAGAACTAATTTCGATTTATTCATTCATTAAGTACTTTAAACTCAAAAATTATTTTATTAAAAATAATTATAGCAAATTTCAATTAATTGAGTTTAAAATAATTTAAGATTTTATCTGGTTTTATAATTATCAAATTATTTTTTATATTTAAATTATAAAAGTTTAGCAAATGTAAAATAATAAAAAATTTATATGATTTGGTTTAAATAATTGAGATTTTAAAATTTAATACTTCAATTTTTATAAACAAAAAAATTTATTATATTATCTCTAATTTTAAATTAAAATACTTTATTAAAAATTAATTAATAAATTAATAATCAAATAATATTTTTAAAATAATTTTAAAGAATTAAATTAGAACACTAATTAATACTTTATATCCTAATTTAATTAAAATGACTAAATTTTAATTTATCCAAAAATACTTAATTTCATATTTTTCTCAAAACTAAATCCTAATTTTCAAATGGAAAACCCTAACCCTTTTTAGCCTAACCGCCATTCCCTTGAAAAAAAAAACAACACAACACACGGACACGGGAAAGAAAGGGAGAACGGAGCGGGGGAATCAAGGAAGAAGGAAGGGAATAAAAGGGAAGCAGAGAGCAGGAAAAAGAAAGGGAGACTGAATCTGTTGCTGGCTTGCTGCTGTTGGATAGCAGAACCGTCGTTGGTATTATTAACTAATAAATTATTATATATACGAAATTAAAATAGATACAAATATTCATTAATGTATAATGTTATAAATTCATTAAGATATAAGATTAGGTTAGATTTTTTAACTTTCAAAAACACACGCTAGTTTGGGAAAGTATTTTTATAGTTAATTTCAAAAGCACCAACAGCCTTTCAAGGCTAAAATTACAATCTCATATCCTTTTTACTATCAAACACAAGGTGAAGTACTCAAAAGATTTACCAAACTGGATTTTATTGACTGTCAGTCTTAATCTCTTTATTTTTGCTTTTTCTTTTTGTTCACAAAATTCTTTTTGTTTATTTTTAATTGTGCATATAAAAATAATATTTATAATTTATAAGAGTAATATAGTAGAATAAATTGCTACATATAGTTTTAAAACATGGTTGGAAAAGGCGGCCTTTGTTAAAATAAGATAGCTTCACATACCTGTAACCTGAACACAAATAATAGATTTCTTTGTTTGATACATTCCTGCAATAAATGTTTAACCACTTACATAAACATCCAACTAAAAGCTAAAAGTTGTTCTAAAACTAAAACTAATGTAAGTATTGCATAGCACAATTTCATTCAACTCACTCATGGAAGGGGTTCACTCAATGGACCATAATTGAAGCCAAAAACACTGAAACCTAACCTCCAATATTCCAGGGAAGCAAAAAGAGAGAAGATCCATGCATTTAAGAGGCCACTTTTTTATGGAGGATAAAAAAATAAGACCTGAAAAAATTTGAATATGAGTGTTAAAAGGTACTCAGAATCTTAGATAGTTGAAGAAAAAAATTGGAGTTCAAAGACAGCAACCAAACTAAAAGTGTTGAAAAGATTTCAACATTGAGGGGCAAATTAGTGAGAAATTGAGAGCACTTGCATGAAACAACCATGATATTTAGCACTACCCATTAAATGCATCTATATGCATACAAGTTTCAAAATCTCGAAGAAAAATATAAAAAATAAAATAAAATAGCCAGTGACCTGGAATCCAAGAGTGAATCATACATGACAGTGAATTGAACTGGTTCCAGGGAAAAATACTCTGTGGCTGGAAATTACTAAGTTTTATGTTGCTACTCTTTTGTTATTTTGTTCATTAAGAAGAAAATCCAGAGAAAAAAAAAGGGGAAAGATAGCAGTTAACAAGTGGTAAAATAGATATACTCTTATATCCCCAAAACCATGATCAATATCTATGTCAAAAATTAGAGTGCTGAATAATAAAATTGATGAAGCCCTGTAGACAAAAATTTTACAAAAACAATCTAGGTGATACAAAATGATGAACAATAATATATTTTTTATTTTTTTAATTAAAAAAAAAGGCATATTCCTTACACTTGAAATCACTAAAAGTCTATAAAAGAAAAAACCACAATGACATAAATTCCTAAACATATGTTACAATTAGATCGAGATAAAACGCCAATGAACATAAGCTATTGTGATTTCCATTTCTTACTAAACACTACATAACATGCAAGAAGTGTTACCTTAAACAATTTGACAAAGGAATTGCAGCAGCACTGAATGGCATGAAAGGGAAAACATTTAATAAAAGCCCCACCACCTCACGGTTAAACCAGATGTACTCGCTATCCCAGCACTTCCATTTGTTCTGAATTCAAGTGACTTCTAATTGGATTACCCATTGATATTGGAAAAGCCCGAAAATGCCCAAAAACAATAAAGAGGAGGAGGAGGAGCAAACTCTATTATTTCAGCAAAATCAAACAAAACACAAAACCAAACATTATTACTGAACTAGAAAATCAGAAACCCTAAATCAGAAAAATAGAGAACAACTGCCTGACATAAAAGCACAACACAAGAAAAAGAAGAAGAAAACATAAACATGATAAAAGAATTCAAATATCTCACCTATATTATCATCAGATTCTTAATTGTGACAAGAACTACTATTATTAATAATAGACACAGTTTATCATGTAATGAACCTTACAATAACAGGGACTAATTACCTGGTGTTATTATATTTGAGGGACACACCTCTCTTTTCAATAGGCATAATTCTTGTAAGAGAAGAAGGAGGAAGAGAAGAAGAAGAGAAAGTGGTGAAGGTTGAAGAAGAATCAGCTTGTTACTCTGAGAGAGAGTAAATGAGTAAGCAAACAGTTAAACAATCCTTAATCCATGTGAAACCTTAGCGTTTTTTGGTGTTACTTAGTGCTGCTAGGCCAATGCTATGATGTTGAAAGATATTTTTTTCAGCAGAAGCTGAAATGTGTTGTTCATATGTAGAGAGAGATACGTGTTTGTGTTGCTAGTACACACATAAACAAGAATTGAATGGTAGTAGGAAGTGATCAGAATGAAGTGATAGTTTGTAGAAAATGGTTGACCAATTTTTATGATAATTATAGTGCTAAGATAGTAATAATTATGTATTTAGGTTAAATGTGTTTTTTTGGATATAAACTTTTTGGTGTAGTGGTCAATTTTGATTACTAAAATACCAATCTTTATATAAAAAAAAATACCGTACAAAAGATAAATAATATTTATATACTTTTTATATTAATAATAAATAATAATAAATTTATTATGCTATTGTATAAATTATTTTTCATACTTTTTATATTTAATTCTTCATGTTTAATATTAAATTATTTTATGCTGGTAATAAAAAATAATAAAATTATTGTGATAAAGTAGAAATAATAAATAAAATATGATATTTTTTATTTTTATTATTATATTTTCTATGTTAATAATAAATTAAGTATTATATTTTTTAGATTTGGTATTATATTTTTTTGTCTTTTTTTTACCAAAGATAGGAGGCTCGAACTCGCAACCTCTTAAAATACTTCAAATTTGTTTTAATCACTAACAAATTGAATCTTTTAATTTTTTTATTATTTTTAGTACTCATTTTCATATTTTAATTTTGTGTTTTTTATTGTATTTTTTATTTATATTTTTTATTTATATGATAAATATTTTTATATTATTTGTGTAGTATTCTGATTTCTCATGTTATGTTTTTATAATTTTTTTTATTATTTACTATACTATTTTTTATATGTATATTTTTAATAAAATCTTTTTTTATTTTTGTTTGGTTTTGTTCATATGATTTTTTATTTATTTTATTGTATTTTTTTATTCATATGATAAATGTTGTTGACTTTTTTTTATGATATTTTTATTATTTTTGTTCATATAAATTTTTCTTTTTTTCTATTCTTTATTGCATTGTATTTATGTTGTGTATGAAAATTTTTTATTTTTTATTTGATTTTATTCATACGAATTTTATTTATTTTTTATTGTATTTTTTATTCATATGATATATGTTGTTGATTTTATGGAATTTTTATTATTTCTTAGATGTACTTTATTTTTGTTTCATATTAATTTTTTTATTTTTTATTCTGACTTTGTAAAGTTTGTAATCGTAATTATTATAAACTAAGTTTATTATTTAAATTTTGTATAATATAAATTATGATCCTATAAAAAATTAATTATAAGTAACAATAAAGCCATAAATAATAAAAATTTATAATCCAAAATAATACTAAATTAAAGAGTACTAACAGTACTAAAAAAATGATAGAATATTTTTTTATTTGATATTATAAAATTTAGATTACTCTCTTTCATATTTTTATTTTTTATTGTACTTATTTTATTTATATGATAAATATTTTTTATATTATTTTTGTTAGTGTTCTAATTTTGCATATATATAAAAAATATTAAAATTGATGTCTCTTTTAGTAATTTTTTATCTAAAATTAATTTTAAGTAGTATAATTCAAACAACATTTATTTTACTACAATCAATTTTGATATAAAAATTAGCAAACATAAATCCAAACTTACTTTTAATCAAAATCAATTTTACAAAATTAATTTTATGCAAACTGCGATTTGCAAACTGTAATCCAAACACATACATAATTGTCTTTCACTTCATTATCTCTTACTTTAGTCTGATAACTTCTTACTTGCACCTAGTTTTTGTTTGTACATGTTCCAATAATATAAACACATATCTTTCTCTTCATATTACTAACACATTTCAGTACCTACTAAAAAAATGTCTTTTAAGTACCATAGCATAACCCAAAAAAAAAAAGTCACCAACTTGAAGTAGCTTTCTCCATCCTCTTATTTTTTTATATATCTCAACACAAAAATAGTGCATGTTTACTCAAGATTAATTCTAAGTGCCTGGTTGATTAGCAGTTTCATTCATCAAAACTCAAAAATACTTTTGAGTTTTGAATTTTTAAATGACTTAAAATAAGTGTTATGTTTTTTAATCTAATTTTTTCTAAAGATATATTTTTTATTGCATAAAAAACTTTATATCTGGAGTACATTATGTTCTCCTAAAATACATTATATCAAGACAAAGAATTTTTTTTCTATAATGTTTACTCAAGGCTAAAAGCAAAATTTTATTGCCTTAGTATTCATGATGCATACAACTTACGTTTATTATTAAATAAACTAGACAAAATTAAAATTGTCTTTATCTTAACTTACTTTTATTATTAAAATACTTCTTAATAACATGACAATGGCTTTTCAACTGTTAGTTTGAAATTTAAAATATAGTAAAATTTGAACACTTTATATATATAAGTTTTGACTTTTGAAATAATATTAATCTTATTTTAAATAAATTGACAAAATAATATAATTTTATTTAAAATAAATCTTAATGTTAATTTGATATCTTTTAAAAATTTCATACTGTAAATTTTTATTTTTAAATTATAAAATAATATTTGGGATTGTTAAATATATTTTATTATTATAAAAAATAAATTATAAAGTAATATTTTAGTAATTTTGTACTCTAAAGTAATTTTGGCTAATATTATTTAAATAATATTCATTTTTTTAAAATTACATTTGACAAAAAAATATCCAAACACAAATCACATTGACATTAATCTAATTTTAATTAAAATTAATTCTACAAAATAAATGTTAGTATGAACGTATTTTTGTAAAATTTTTTTATTAAAATTAGAATGTTAATATAGCTTGTATTTTGATATTTTTTGAATGTGTGATATTATTTATGTTTTATCGAATCCAAAAAGCAATTTTAGTTTTTAATGAAGAGAACAAAATAATAATATTTTTTGATAGATAATCTTGTGTTATTAGTTAAAATCTTTTTTATATTTTATACCTTTATTTTTATTTTTTTAGATATTAACCAAACTTTGTTATAAGCATAACACTTACTTATTGAATTGTAGGGTGTTTTTCAAAATTAGGCTTCCTGGATTGAAAAATACGGCCCGTGTACAAGAAGTTTCAGGCCAAAGACACATGCAGAATGCAGTAGCACTGGGGAGTGTTACGTACTGCTTAACTGTTAAGGGATGCTTCCATGTTGTTGCCATCAGAATCTCGAATCCCTAATTACAGGTAAAAACTCAAGTGCATTCGATTTCACACTGAAAATTATTAGATAATTTGACTGAATTTGACGTGAAATTCACTCCATCTGATTTTAAAGAACATCGAATCACTTCCCCAGCGCCACCCTCTTCGACGGCTGCATCAAAATTGAGCTTATAGCCAATAATGCCCCTTTGGTTGCCTTCGTTACCGAGGGATGTATCGGTATCTGCTATCCTGTCCAGCGTGGCGGCGGCGGCGGCGGCCACTGCCGCATCCTTCTTAATCTACAAGTCTCACCTCCGCCTCCACAAAGAGAATCTCATAACACTCCATCAAGAGCAACCCAAACGCAATCCTCGTGGCAAGATCCTGTTCGTTTCGCGAA
Source organism: Arachis hypogaea (assembly GCF_003086295.3). Classification (NCBI taxonomy): domain Eukaryota; kingdom Viridiplantae; phylum Streptophyta; class Magnoliopsida; order Fabales; family Fabaceae; genus Arachis; species Arachis hypogaea. The sequence continues at coordinate 144,977,022 of NC_092051.1, read as the reverse complement.
TCCGATATTCAACTGCAGAAGCCCTAGCGAAGCGCCTCTGCGATTTGTTAGAGTCGAAAGGCCTCGTTTTGGAGGTCGTAGATGCTCGGACTTACGATCCCGAAGACCTACCCAAGGAGAACCTCATCCTCTTCCTTCATTCAACTTCGCATATTTGGAACCAACCTCCCTTTCCGTACTCCCTTAAACGCAAAGGAGCAAAGGTCTTCGCCAGTTGGCTCGTGCATAACGCGGAGAGCTCTGGGATCGGAGCGGTTGTTGTGAAGGCTTGCAGTTTCACTGCATTTGTCGTGGGCAAAAGGGATGGGAAGAATTTGATGGCTAAGGCCGTCAATCATATTAGGGATTTGGATCATGTTCAATACGATTCTGATTTTGAAAAGTGGTGGGGAAGTGTTGTTGCGGCGGTTTTGGGAGATACAGTTGCTAATGGCAGGGAAACTGAACCTGAGGTCAGTTTATAACTATGCCGTTTTAATTTCTTATATAATTTTATTCTAAACACTATGATTGTTGTTCTAAACTTCTAATTCTAGGTTGATGTTGGTTGTTCTGATCCAAAAAGCATATATATGTTGGTGGAAAATGTGGATGTAGTAGATAGAAAAAGAACCTTCAGGCGCAGAATGTTAATTATCTCTGAGGCCAATGGAAGTGTTGATCTTGAAGATGGAGGTCCTGTAACTGCCCAATGGCCTCTTGCAGATGATCTAATAATCAATTCCAAATTACCAACTTTTCAAGGATTTTGTTCCCTTGGTGGCAACTTGTTCACTGCTGGTGGTATCATGTGTAATAATGGACCAAAATTTGAATTTGAGCTGGAATCGGAACATTTTTTCCCTGAAAAAATGTGGTGCCTCAAGTACGATGGTTCTACTTGGATTTGGAGTTTATGCGGAAGCATGTTCTACTACCGGATGAATCCCATAGTGGTCCCATACCATGGCAAAGTGTGCATCTTTGGGGGTGACACTGAAGGTGGATATTGGGTTGAAATTTACTATCCAAAATTAGATTTATGGGAAAAAAGGGAAGTGTCCAAAGATACGTATTTGTTTCAGAATGCTAAATCTTACTTTTTGTGGGAGGACAGAACGAAGCCTCATAAGAAGACCTTCGTTGTGTTTTATTGTTCTTTTGGTAAGAAACAGCGGTTCATCTCATATGATTTCGAGGCCAACCTTTGGGAAGTCCTTTGCTGGTGGGAGTTTCCGCCAATTCGTGATTCTTATCCAAGGAAACTCATTCGTTTGGCATGCAGTGATTATTTACTCATTGTTGACTCTGCAGCTATGTGGTACATTTATGACTTTTCTAGGAAAAAACTCGTGGCAGATGTGCACGTGAATGGTTTGGAAGATCTGACTGGACGGGTGTCATATGTTTTTTGTTGCCACTACAGCAGCGAGGAAAGTCTGATTTATCTCTTCATGGAACTAAATGAAAAGGTTGTTGAGGAACGTGGTGGTGATCTTGACTCTGTTCCTTATGCTAGAGTCAAGCTCCAAATTGATGGTAAATTTTCTGCCAAGGTTGAATCCAAGGGTAATCTTAAAGTTGGTTCCTATAGCAAACTCTATATGTAAGCATGAACCTTTCTCTGCTTTCTCTGTTTGGAATTATTATACTGTTTCAAACTTGCTCACTCTATCCATTGAGTTTCTTTGTACAGGTTTGCTGTTGGTGATCAAGACACTGAATTAAAGAGAAGATTGTAGCTTAGCTTAGTTTTGTGCATCATACTGGTGTGGTGGCCATTATATTAATAAGAATATATTTTGTTGAAGATATAAGATCATATAGGAATTTTCTTCAATGTTGAATTAAATATGTACAAATTACAAAAGTTGGCTCTGCTAAGATTTTAGTGGGACAGAGCAATGTGTCCAATTATGCAGGGGAGAAAAAAAGTTGATGATCGTTTTTGTTGATGCATTTAGACAAATTTAAAAAACTCATTCTCACAAAGGAAAGGAGGGATGAATGAAGGACATTGAGTCATCTTGTAAGATGTCTAAGAATAGAAGTTGCCTAAGGCCATACCTGTTGTAATTTCAACTCTGACGGTGAGTTGTAAGATTAAGATGTTTCGCATGGCTAAACGTATAACTATTCATATGAACATGTTTTTATGTAAAATTATCTAACATATCTTAGTTATCGTCTTTATATAATAATAATAATAATAATATCTGTATGTGATAGATATTATGGTTAAATAATTCGAATAAATTAAGAGGATAATGGTCCAATGCATTCTATCTTTTCATAAAGAATAAAGATTGTTCTTTTTATAATAGAAAAAATTACAAAAAGAAAAGTATGTCGGGATTATATTATAGTCATATTAAGCATATTACTAACCTAATATTTTCATATGACATATGAATATCAGCAAACATATTTAATTTTTTTGCAAATTAAAAATTATTTACTAAATTAATTATTATATATAAATATATATAAATTAATTTATTTTTAATATGTATTTATTTTATATTTTAACATTTACTCTAATATAAGAAAGTATTTGCATTTTAAGTCTACTAATGCCATATTTTAACTGTTATTATAATTATCTTTATTATGTTTATTAAAAAATTGAGCTTATAACTAATAAGGATTTGAATCCTCTAAATTTTGAATTTTTATTGTAGAGAGTAAAATGTGATCTTCTATCTTTGAATGATTTCTCTCTTATATTTATTTTTGACCCCACTTATAAAATAAATGGTGAAAGATCATACTTTAGAAGATCCAAATCCAGCCAATAATGCCCCTTTGGTTGCCTTCGTTACCGAGGGATGTATCGGTATCCGCTATCCTGTCCAGCGTGGCGGCGGCGGCGGCGGCGGCCACTGCCGCATCCTTCTTAATCTACAAGTCTCACCTCCGCCCGCACAAAGAGAATCTCATAACACTCCATCAAGAGCAACCCAAACGCAATCCTCGTGGCAAGATCCTGTTCGTTTCGCGAATCGGATTTTCAACTGCAGAAGCCGTAGCGAAGCGCCTTTGCGATTTGTTAGAGTCGAAAGGCCTCGTTTTGGAGGTCGTAGATGCTCGGACTTACGATCCCGAAGACCTACCCAAGGAGAACCTCATCCTCCTCCTTCATTCAACTTCGCATAACCAACCTCCCCTACCGTTCGCCGACAACAGCAAAGGGGCAAAGGACTTCGCCAGTTGGCTCGTGGATAACGCGGAAAGCTTTGGGATCGGAGCGGTTGTTGTGAAGGCTTGCAGTTTCACTGCATTTGTGGTGGGCAAAAGGGATGGTAAGAATTTGATGGCTAAGGCCGTCAATCATATTAGGGATTTGGATCATGTTCAATACGATTCTGATTTTGAAGAGTGGTGGGGAAGTGTTGTTGCGGCGGTTTCGGGAGAAGTTGCTAATGGCATGTGCAGTGAATCTGAAGCTGAGGTAGATTTCTGCATGCTCTTATCCTTTATATAATTTTTGGTTTCATATTCCATCTCTCGCCAGGATTCGATTTATTATCAATACTTAAATACTGAAATGCTTTCTATTTGATAGATAATTGTTTTAAACTGGTGATCTAATTTTGTCCTAAATATTATGATTGTTTTCTTAGTTACAGGATGATGCTGGTTGTTGTGATCCAAAATGCATATATATGTTGGTGGAAAATGTGGATGATGGAGATAGAAGTACACCCTACAGGCGCCGGATGCTAACTATCAGTGAGGCCAACTTCATGAAGAGTGGAACTGTTGATCTTGAAGACGGAGGTCCTGTAACTGTCCAATGGCCTCTTCCAAATGGTGAAGCAACCTATTCTAGATTACCATTTAAAGAATTTTGTTCTGTTGGTCTCAGCTTGTTCTTTATTGGTTACCTGGTTGAGAATATTGCAACAGAACGGGTTTTTGATTACGCTGAAAAAATGTGGTGCCTCAAGTATGATGGTCATACTTGGATTTGGAGTTTATGCAGAACCATCTTCTTCCCCGACCAATTGCGCCCCATAATAATTCCATACGATGGCAAATTGTGCTTCATTGGTGATGATTTATGGGTTGATATCTACAACCTAAAATCAGAATTTTGGGAAAAGAGGGAAGTGCCCGCTAGCGTGCGCATGGATCCTCACTCTTACTTTTTGTGGGAAACCCTCATTGTGTTGTATTCTTCTGATGATGTGAATCAATGGCTCATGTCATATGATTTGAATGCCAACATTTGGAGCCCCTTTGAGTGCAATTTTCCGCCGGTTCGTGATTACCGAGCTTATAGGAAATTCGTTCGTTTGGGTTGCAGTGATTTTCTTCTTATTATTGATTTTGTATCTATTTGGTGGATCTATGACTTGTCTAAGAAGAAACCCGCGGCAGTTGTGCATGTGAATGATTTGGATGAGATAGGGATGCTGTCTGACGTTCTTTGTTGTCACCATACAAGCAAAGAAAGTCTAATCTATCTCTTCATTAATACAGATTATATGGATATTAAAATGGATATTGAGGGTCCAAATGATTATATTAACTTTGTTCCTTATGTCAGAGTCAAGCTCCAAACAGATGGTAATTTTTCTGCTAAGGTTGAATCCAAGGGTAATCTTAAAGTTGGTCCCCATATGAAGTACTATGTGTAAGCATGCACCTTTCTCTTCTCACTGTTCTTTCTATTATTATAATGTCTCAAACTTAATAATTCATGACCCTATCCATTGTGGACAGGTTTGCTGCTGAAGACCAAGACATTAAAGGGGAAACTACTGTAGCATAGATGTTGCTGTTAGGAATATGTTTTCTTGAACAGAGTAGATTAGGTTGTATTATTCTTATCACATAGTTTTAAGACCGAGTTACTTTTTTTTGTCTCTCTTATGATGAGGATTGAGGTTATTCAACAACTTTTCCAATTTCCAAATAAAAAAATGGAAGGTAGTATAGTAGGTGGTTTAGAAACTAAAGATGACTGGCAATACTAAGAGTAATTAGAAACTAAAAATGTTTTTGTTGATGCATTTAGACAAATTTGAAAAACTCATTCTCACAAAGGAAAGGAGGGATGAATGAAGGAATGAAGACGACTAGTTTAGCTCATGAGTTTGTCATTGAAGGATAAATGTAATATTAGAAAAATTTGTATCTCTTTTTTTGTATATGAAAGTAAACGTAGTGATATATTTTAACATTGTAATTTTTTGTATTTTTTAAAAATGTGAAAGATACACAAATCAGAGAGTCCGATTTTTATACTTTAAATTTTTTAATTTCTGTCCGATTTCTGTACTCTCACAAATTCATTGGTTCGATTTCACAAATTCTTCAGTTCGATTCCTATATCCTCACAAATCGGACGGTTCTATTTTTGTTTATCTAATTAAACGGTTCCACATTTGAGAATAACATTCCATCAACCCACATTTTGAAAAAACATTGTTATCACTTCGATATCAAAAACAAAATCTGAAAATTTGTAAACAAATTAATGGGTATATAGAAAAAGAGCTGCATATCGTGTATTGGATCCAGGAATAAATTTTGTTTATAATGAAGAGGAAAAAAATAATGTTTTCTTCTTTCTTTTTTTGGTATAGATATTAGATAGTTTTAATAGTGTATCCACTTCTTTACTTTACGTCTTTACTATTCCATTTTCTCTTTTTTTCTTTTAAATTGTTTAGTAATATCTGAAGTTTTAATAAATTGAGAGGAAATATTTTTTTGAAAAATTAATAAATTTTATTTCTAAATTTTTTTGTCTATCTCTTTTGTAAGATCCCAAATTTCAAAAAGTTATTAATAAATTATGTGATCAGTTATATTTATTTAAAATTATATTTTTAGAGATTTGTATATATAAGTTGAGTAAATTCTTATTTATTTAGAATTTTTATAATTAAAAAATAATGAGTATTTTATATGCTTTAATTTTAATATATAAATTTTTAACCTTATTTTATAAATAAAGGAGAATTAATTTACTTATTTCTAATTTTTATTAAATTAGTATTTAACTAAAAATTATTTAAAAATTATTAATTAAAAGGTATTTTTTAAAGATAAATACTTTATATTTAATTTAATGTTTACTATTATCTTACTTTCTATTTATTTCATAAAATTCCACTATTATTCCTAGTTTTAATAAAAATGACCTAAACTACCCTAATCCTACCCTTCTCCCCCCACCATCTTTCCCTTCCCCAAACCCTAATAACACCTACCAGCTTCACACAAAAAGAAACAAAGAAAGAAAGAAAGAAAGGGAAGAGGGGGAAACAGAATCGGGGAAGGGGGAAAAGAGAGGGAGCGTCGAGGGAGTGAGGGAGAAGAAAGAGAGCTGCCGCCCCCCCCCCCACCGATCCGCCGAATCCGCCACGCCTCGCCGTTAGCTGCGCCTCACCGCTGCCTAGCTTGCCATCGCGCCAGCCACCGACGCCGGAGGAGAGAAAGATCGACAGAGAGAGAGGCGCGAAGAGGGAGAAGGATTCGCGCCGCTGCGGCCATCCATGTCGTCGTCGCCGAGGGAAGCCAGCGCCACCACCGCGTCACCGTCACCGAGCCGCATCGTCGCCGCCACCGCTGACAAGCCCAGCCGCCGCCGTCTCATGCTCCATCGCTGCTACTAGAGGTCCGCCACCCATCCGATCTGAGAGAGAGGAAACACGAACAGAAGAGGAGACTGGGAGCCACCGCCACTGTGGCTGCACCCCCGGAGCTTCACGCTGCCTTTGTCATTTGAAACCTCGCTGCCGTCGCCGAGAAACTCTGCCGGTAACGGTTTTATGGTTTTGATCTCTGTTTTTTTGATTCCGGGAAGGTTCTTGACACTGCGCGTTGTTACAGCCGCCGTCACCGGGGTTTCTGCTCGCCGCTGTCGCTTGAAGTTATGGTCGGAGCTACCCCCGGGTCGATTTGGAGTTGGGGCTCCTTCGTTTTGTGATTTCAGTACGTAGTTATGTTTTGAAAAACCCTCGCGTTAGTATTCAGTTATGTATTATTAAGGTTTTCGCGACGTTAATGTTTTTAGGATTAAGTATCGGGGCCGCATGTTGTGAGTAAGGGCTGTTCCTGTTCTTGCGGAAGCGAGTGAAGCTGTGGTTGAAGCTGGCGGTGATTTTAAGATCGAGAGAAAAGGTTATGTTGGCGCATATGGGTTATAGTGTCGGCATTTGAGGTAGGGGCGCTTTTCTAAAATTTGTTTTACTTTCCAGAGTTGTTATGAGTCGATGTTAATGCTTAAGGTATATTTTTGTAATTTTGTGAGTCTTATAAATTAAATTGAGTTGTGTTGAAAGAGAGATTGTTTGTTTGATTGGTTGGTCGATCGATCAAGAAGATTAAATATTCTGATTAGTTGACTGGTGATGTTCATTACTTGACTGAAATTGCTGTTGTTCATTACTTCATCTCACCCAGCACCACAACTCACCCAGCGGACACAAAGCACCGTTTCAACTTGACTGAAATTGCTGTTGTTCATTACTTCATCTCCAATTGCTTCAACTGCTTCTGGTTTGTTTTATTCTATTGAATTACTGAAACTGTCTCTGTTGTGTTTTGTTTTGCTGTTCTGTTGAAACAGGATATTGTTAAATGATTTAGTATGTTACGAGAAACAGGATATTGTTGAATTAGTATTGTTGAATTAAGTTATTGTTGGTATTGTTGCTTGTTTAATGATTTGGTAAATTGCTTGATTTTGTAAACAGGATCTTGATTTTGTAAATTGCTTGATTTTGTAATCAGGATCTTGATTTTGTAAATTGGTGCTAAATTTATTTTGTTCAATGTATTTGTTTATGCAGTTTGCTGCTCTCAGGCTCGAAGCCTTTTACACTTCCCAGTTCCCACCAGCCATCAGCACCGAAGCCTTCTTCGTTCCCAGTGAGCACCGACACAGTAACATAATTATAAGTCAGCTTCGGGAGAAATCCATTTCTATAAGTTAGCCAATACATATTGTCCAAAAATCTAATCTTCTTGATGAAGCTCCAAAACAAAACTGGATTCAGCGTCCAGCGTCCATCATTGTGGTAAGCCGGTTGCCGTGTTATTAAATTGAAATAATTTTAGTTTAACACAAAAATTATCATAAAAAGAAAAAAAAGTAATCATGAAAGGCAAAAAATTATACCGGGTTTTTATATCTTTGAAGGAGAAAATCAAGTTGATGATAACATAGTTTTTCAATTTCAACATGACTTGTCTACAATAGACGGTTAATTACTTGTGAAATTATTGATCTCAGATTCTAGACATCATGCATTTGTTTTTCATTAATATTAGTTGTATGTTGGCTTTCCATATTTGTCAAAATACCACGAAACTGCCTAGAGCTAGATAATTCAATTTTTTTAGAATCGATCTTCAAGCTACCATGGTATCCTTTTCATGAACATTTTCTTCAAAGTCGCCAAAATAGGTTTGAAGATCAATATAAATTTCTTCCTTATGTACAACCACCAATTTGTTGCTGGTCGTTTCTGTAATTTCTCTTCCAACCAAATACTTAAGCTCTGTTTATAATAGTCCGTGATTGCCCTTCTTTCGAAGAGATGCAAAAGGCTAACTTTTCCCTTTCTACAAAAGGCGGTGGTTCATGAATTTAGTGAAAAGGCTAACTTTGATACTGGTAAAAGATAGTATCAAAGACATTTTCTGTAATACCAATTATGAAAATTGTCTCAGAATGTCTTTTCTGCATCTCTCCGAGGGAAAGGCAATCACGGGCTATTATAAATCGTGCTTAAGTATTTGGCTGAAAGAGAAATTCCAGAAGCGATCAGCAACAGGTTGGTTGTTAGTACATAAGGGAGGAATTTATACTGATTTTCAAACTTGTTTTGTCAACTTTGAAGATGATGTTCATGGAGAGGATATCATGGTAACTTGAAGATCGATTCTATTAAAGTTGAATTATCCAGTTTTACGTAGTTTCGTGGTATTTTGACAAATATGGAAAGACAGAATGCTACTAATATTAATGAAAAACAAATGCATGATGTACAGAATCTGAGATCAATAATTTTACACGTCATTAACCATCCATCTATTTGCAGACAAGCCTGACAATGTTGAAGTTGAGAAGCTATGCTATCATCAATTTGATTTTCTCTTTTAAAGATATAAAACCGGTATAATTTAGTTTTGTTTTGGAGCCTCACCAAAAGGATCAGATTTTTGGGGCAATGTGTGTATTGACTGGCTTGTAGAAATGGATTTTTCCCCAAGCTCGTCTCTGCATTTGGATACAATCATGCAATGGATTTTTCTCTGCATTTGGACAATGGGTATTTAAAGAAAATATACATCCAGCGATGTCTACGGTCTACAATCATGCAAAAGACAAATATCCTAACCAGTATAAATCCAACGGAAGCATCATAAAGTTCTATAAAAACTGCATGCAACACACTTGGATTTCCTGAAAACCCAAAATGGAAAGGTAATTAAAATTTTATATTATTTGATTTTTTTTATTATATATATTTGCAGCCAAACTCACTTCTGAAGATTCATGAACTATTTGTACAGCATTACGAAATCATGTCACTATCTATAGAGCTCACGAATACAATTTGTATCAATGAATCATAGCAAGTGCTAATTAATTTATAATCTTTTACTTATTTTTTTAAACTTATTTTATTCTTTTTTTCCAGCAATAATCCTTTATTTAACTTATATATGTGGAAGGACTAGACATTTAAAACATTAAAAAAAGGTTAGTTTATATTTATCTCTGTCTATATATGTTTGATCTAGAGTTTCATTGATCTGATGTTACCTTTTGATCTTCTCATAGCAAACTTCTCTGAATCGGCAGGAACCTGAGCAAGAGGTTGTTTCTTATTTTTTTGATGCGAAGTTACTTTATTGGAATCTTGTTCCATTATTCAATATCAGTTGTATCACCTGCTTTATTTGGTGATGTATTCAAGAGAATTGAATTCAGTTTATAAGGAATTGCAGCATTGCCCTTGACAAATCAACAAATTACAAAGTAGGTAGAAGTTAGAATGTCTTATCATTCATCAACTATGACGACAAATTTAGCATACCCAAACAGCGTAAATCTATTCCATATTAAATTCCTCGAGGCACGTTAAATTGGTATCTTGAGGGCCTTGGCCTTTTATAACAAGAAAGGAATCCTAAAGGAATCCTATAAAGTATCTGGTTCACATCAAGGTAACTAGAGGGTTCATCAAACATATATATCCCTGCATTCTGGATGGCAACAACTGCAATGGCAAACCTTTAGAGCTCTCCACCAGAAAGATCACCAACATTACAATCTATAACTTGGTTAAGCTCTAGATCAGCACAAAGCTCTGCCTTCTTATCTTTCATCTTTCTGATCAAGCACCTGCCCCACATTTCCTTGCACTGCTTTTGGAATGTGGTCAACATACTGAGGCTTGATGATAGCCTATATATAATTCACGATCAATCAAAATAAGCACAATTACTAAGATGTATACACATCTTTTTCTTACGAAAAGTATGATACCTTTTCAATAAATTCAAGCAACAGCTTAAAGTTGAATAGTGAGCGCTCAAAAATTTGTCAGCACATCAAAACCCACATTACCAAGTACAAAATTAAAAACGGTTTTATTGAACACTAAGACAGAATCCTACGGCAATCTACAGCAAAGCATTTAATTTTAGGTGCATGATGAGAATTTAAATCTACAATGCCTTCAAACTTGCATTCACATATTCAAAATCTTTTCAATCTGTATTACCTACTTTGAAGATATGGGTAGTGGTAATGTTAATATAGTATATTTGTGAAAATAAGGCATTTTAATGTACCAATGTTTGCAGTCGCCTACAAACTAATTGTGACTTGATACTTATTTACAGAAACAAACTGGCTTAACATATCTTCAGGTACATTAACTTAACAACAATGATATGCTGTAAATCACCTGTAAGGGAAACAAAATAATAAGTAACAAACTTCCCTGAACCTATTTGCAAAATCATTGCATTGCTTCTCTTTTGAAACAGTTTTACAAACTAGCTTAATAGACACTAGGCTTCTACCATGACATAATTAAACAGTGATCCAGTATGAAGATTTGAATGAGAAAAAAATAGACGCCGAAGAGCCTTAGCTCAGTGGCACTTCACCCCCTCCCCACCACTACATATTCAGACATCACTTTTAGATCATCCTCAACAATACGAAATAGATAATCCTAACAGCAAAGGAACAAAACAAAACAAAATCCTCTAACAGAACATCAAAAATCCAAAGAATAAACAAAATAGTTTCGTTACACATGCAAGTCTTTTTGACATCTAAATTCAACTAAGTTGGCTTAAATCCAACAAAAACCAACTTCAAATTAATATGAAAAATGCTTCTTCACCCTTGATCAAAACTGAAACAATCAAACTTCAAACGACGCTCAAAATCTTTAAAAAATCACTCAAAATCTTCGTGAAAATTCAAGGAAATCTCAAAGCTATGTTTGAAATCTTCATCAAGAAACACAGAAATCGAAGATGAAAGATTATTGAAGGTACTATTCACTAATCGTCCAGTTTTTTCACTTTTCTCTTTCACATTTTCGATCGCAAAATACTAGATAGTCATATTTCTATTTATTTAGTAGATTCATTTGGTATTCTTGTGTTAAAGTACATATTACTGTTCTCATTATACTGTTCATTTGGTGATAACTTTGTTATGTCGGTGTAAAAATGTTATGTAGTATTTTTCGTATAAGTTAACCTATATTTGCATGTGTTTGAAAGACCATTTAACATGTCATATTAGCAAATTTTGATACTGTGAGCAACAGAAGTGACGAAAGGATTAATGTGACTAACTTAAAGTTTTTGAAGAATGAATTTAATTAAAAATATTTTAGAGACCTTTTTAAAAAATAAATAGAGAAAAGGACAATTTAGTCCCTGACCTTTTAACCCGAGGACATTTTTTGTCCCTGAGCATTGGAAAATATATTTAAATCCCTGACGTTCCTTAAAATAAGACCGATTAGTCCCTCCGTCCATGAGCCACCCTCAGAGCGGACGGAAAACGCTGAGATGGCTCCCCCTATGCTGACCTGGCTCATCGACGTTCCCACGTGGCAAGTAAGTGGGATGGAGGTTTTGAAAACGGGACACATTAGTCCCTCTAACACAAAAGGACGTCGTTCTGCCCTGGACACATTAGTCCCTCAAACACAGGAGGGGCTTGAGGAATTGGAGTTACACACAGCTCTGCCCTGAAGTTACACACACCCCAATGGTGACGCCACCACCCTCACCACCACCCCCAACCACCATAACATCCACCCTGTTCTGACCCTTCACCTCAAAGACCCCATTTTGGAACAAAATTCAGACACCCTTTTCACACCAACACCAACAATGGCTTCCACAAACTCCACCGACTCCACCGACCCTCTTCCTTCCCCTGATGACATCGCCGCCAAAGCCCTCACAAAACGATTCGACGCACTCATCACGGTTCGAACCAAAGCCATAAAGGGAAAGGGTGCTTGGTACTGTGTCCCAATTTCAGCACAGGATTGAGGCCCGGTTCGGTTCCTTCTTCGCTTCCAATCTCAGTGGTCAACACCAGTTCGAACCATAGCAACAATAGCAGGAATATGGCTTCACCTGCATCACCTGTTCCTTATCAAAATCATGCCTTGGCAATGGTGGAGTCTTCAAAGTTTGGTCCTTTTGGTGGTGAAATTGGGTACACTCAGTTGCATGGTAACTCTGTGAACCAGCACCATCATCATAATCAGCATCAGCATCATCAGCAGCAGCAGCATTTAGTGCTGTCTAGTGGGAAGGAAGATTTGTGTGCTTTGGCTATGTTTGAGGACAGTGTGAAGAAGCTCAAGAGCCCTAAGACCTCACCTGGTCCTGCTTTGAGTAAGGAGCAGGTCAACTCTGCCCTTGAGTTGCTCTCTGATTGGTTGTACGAGACTTGTGGTTATGTGTCTCTGGCCACAATTGAGCACAGAAATTTTCAGCCTTTTCTATGCTAGGTTGGTTTGCCTGCAACAAATACTTTGAGGCGTGAAATCTCAGGTCCAAGGCTTGATGCTAAGTTCAGTGAGGCCAAGGCTGAGTCTGAGGCCAAGATAAGGGATGCCATGTTCTTTCAGGTGGCTAGTGATGGTTGGAAGAATATGAATTGGTATAGTTTGTGTTGTGGTGGTGAGAATTTGGTGAAGTTTGTGGTGAATCTTCCCAATGGTACTAGTGTGTTCCAGAAGGCTTTGTTCACTGGTGGAGTTGTGTCTTCCAGTTATGCTGAGGAGGTTCTGTGGGAGACTGTGACTGGTGCTAGTGGAAGTGTTGTTCAAAGGTGTGTTGGGATTGTTGCAGACAAGTTCAAGGCCAAGGCTTTAAGGAACTTGGAGGCTCAGAACCATTGGATGGTAAATACTTCTTGTCAGCTTCAGGGGTTCATTAGTTTAATCAAGGATTTTAACAACGAGGGCTTTTGGAATGAGTTAGAAGCCATTTATTCCATTGTGAAGGTCATAAGAGGAATGATTCAGGACATTGAAGCTGAGCGACCACTGATTGGTAGATGCTTGCCTCTTTGGGAGGAGTTGAGAACCAAGGTGAAAGAATGGTGTTCCAAGTACAACATTGCGGAAGGTCCTGTAGAGAAACTAATGTGTCCAGGGACTAATGTATCCAGGGCAGAACGACGTCGTTTTGTGTTAGAGGGACTAATGTGTCCCGTTTTCAAAACATCCATCCCACTTACTTGCCACGTGGGAATACCGATGAGCCAGGTCAGCATAGGGGGAGCCAGCTCAGCGTTTTCCGTCCGTTCTGAGGGTGGCTCATGGACGGAGGGACTGATCGGTCTTATTTTAAGGAACGTCAGAGATTTAAATGTATTTTCCAATGCTCAGGGACGAAAATGTCCTCAGGTTAAAAGGTCAGGGACTAAATTGTCATTTTCTCAAATAAATAATCTTTTAGTGACGAATTTGACCATTTACTTTTGTATTTGTACTATACTCAACCCATATAATTCATATAATAATGTTTGGTGAGAGGAACATTTTATGTGTACTAGTTTTATTAATTTACATTGGTCAATACTTTTAATTAGTAGCTCACACATTTAGCTCAGCAGTTTAGAACCATATTTTAAATTAATATTTTTAAATATTATTGATTAACTACGGAATAAAAATAATAAATTGTATTAGTTTTTATAATATTATTCATATTATATTTCATATTGAATTTTTAAGATTGGGCTATCAAAAGTTGCCTCCAATTTTCATACACACACATAGTAGAGTAACAAAATCGGAACTTCATATTACTAAATAATTATAATAAAACAGAGAACAAATGGATACTAAAGATGTAAAGTGAAAATTATCTATGCCAAAGAAACTTTATTATTTTATTCTCTTCGTTAGAAACAAAAATTGCTCTCTGTATCCAATAAAAGATATCTCTATCCCTATATAAATTTTTCTAATAATACAATTATCCTCAATGAAAAACTCATAAACCAAACTAATCATCTTTGTTCCTTCATTCACGAATCACAAATATAATCCTCCTCTTGTTTCTCTTGTGAAATGAGTTTTTCAAATATTTGAGAATGAATCAACAAAAAGGATCATCAACCTTTCTATGATCTCTCCCCTGCATATGCTTTGTCCCACTAGAAATGTTCTAGAACCAGATTCTGTACATAGCTAATTTTCACATTGAAAAAAAATTCCTAGCTATATGATCTTAAAAAGCAAGAAATTTCTATTTACCCTTATTTATTCCTTGCTTCACCAATCAGCATTGCAACTCATCTTTGTTTTCTTATTTTATTGAAAAAATATAAACTTTTTTAAATTTATCTAATATGTAATTCGACATTTAAAAACAATTAAATACTACTTAAAAAAAAGTGATTACTCACATGAAATTATTTTTATGTAAAGACGATAAATAAAAACTATTAGATGATATAAAATATATTTTATCGTGTCATCTTGATCGACCTATTGCAATGTTGATTTAGTTATGAAACAACTCATGGATCCAATAAAAAGAAACAATTTTGTTGATGATGATCAAGAACCCAAAGAAAAAGGAGTGATCAAAAGATCATAAGGTGCCCAAAGAGCATCCAAAGGACAAGGTCTATTAGCATCAAGCCTCATCCATGGCTTCCCTTTCCCACTCCAATGCAACAAACTCACAGGTCCAGGATGAAGATCCCTACACAAACCTCTAAAGTTATCTCCACCAAGCCCATGCTGGTTCCACTGATGATCCACACTTCCGATCTTTCCCGCGAAAACCAGCAAAAATGGCGGCAGCGATCCAAGCTCATAGATCCTCATCCTCTTCTGAAGCTCCATCCATTCCTCTATCTTCCTTGTGTAATCTCCTTCCCTCCATTTCTCAAGATCAATCACCATCACCCCAGTGTTGAAGTAACAAGCATTTCGATTCACAAACGTTAGTGAAAGCGAAGGCTTGGACCAAAACGTGGGAGTGAAGTAAGCTGTGAAGTTTGAAGTTTGCATTGCAGTATTCCGGTGCTGCAAGAACTTGATCCTTGTTTAATGGGGTGGAGGCTAGTTTCGTAATTTCATCGACTAGAACGAGGTCAGAGTCGAGGTAGATGATCTTTTTCACGCATGTTGGGAGAATGGTTGGGAGGTAGGATCTTGCGTAGTTTAGAGGGCAATCGAGGACGGAGCGAATTGATGTTGAAATCAGACCAGACACTAATTCGTCGCTGAAGTCATAGAGTTTGAATTTGAGGTATGGGGATGATTTTGAGAGTGTGGTGTGTAAGAGTGATGATGAGTTGGATTTTGTTGATGAAACAAAATGGAAGAAGATGTTTTGTGGACATGAAGAGTGTTGAAGGACACTTAGGATTACTGCCATGGAACCTCGTATGTATGTCTTGTCTAGTGTCATTGCAACATGAACTAGTTCATCAGAGCATATGTAATTATTGTCTTCAATGGAGGGGCAATTTGGGAAATTGTAGAATTGAGGTGCCTCTTTGAATTGGTGTTGGAAGAGTTAAACCCAAAATGACCTTAAAATTTGACCTCCGACTCAATTTAGCCTTTAAATTTTTAATTGACTCAAATTGTACTCTGAAATTTTGACTTATGCCTCAATTTGGTCCTTTCGACGTTTTTTGTCATCAGAAAACTGATTTGACAATTTTAAATGACATGTGGCACTGTAACGGTTAGATGACATGACCAAAATTTTCAAAGCATCAATTTAACCCCTAACAATTTGAACATAAAACCTAGCGCAGCCCCAATTCCCCCAAATCGTAGTAGTTAATGTGTGTACTAAGTACACATGATAAGTTTATTATTATTAAAATTTTTTAAATATTTTCATTTAATAAATATAAAATAAATACATTAAAAATTTAAAATTTTTCATATTTTTAATAAAAAATTTATTAATTTATAAACTTAACATGTCTCCATAAGACACAAAATAGATAAACTTTTATTTTTATTAGTAACAAATAATTTTTGTATTTAACATACTAGGAGTTTTCTTAAATGGGTAAAGTATATTTTAATTTTTGGTGGTCCAAATTTCTTTTTGAATCATAACCATTGAAAATTTGAACTAATGGTTAAGATTCAACCATTTTATTAATTATATAATAATTATATTTATATTTAAATATTTTAAATAATCATTTTATTTTAAAATTACAATTTTACCCCTTTTTTTTTCCTCTTTTTCTCTCTCTCTCACTCCCATTTCTATACATCACTACACCTTATTCAATTTCATTTGTTCTTTCCCTGGCTCTTATTGCAAATAACATAATTCTCACATAATACACAACAAAAGGTTAAGAATGTTAGTTCTTATATTTTATTTTTTCTATTACTGCTATTTTTTCTATTTTCTTTTTTTCATTTGACTCATTTTTTTTCACATATTTAACTTTTTAATCTCAAACCACCAAATCTCTATTAACACTTATTAACACCTAGGATAATAAGTTTTGGGAGTCCTAATAAATATGGATGTAAAATTTTTGGTCGATGCCTATTTGACAAATTTAAAAATTGAAATCTCAAAAAAAAAAGATCCAAAATTTGCAATCTCAATTTACAATGCTTAGTTACATATATAGGTGATAAAGTGCCATGAAGGAAGGGTCATATGAAGAACAATTCCTGTCGAAAAGATTCATAGCGCCTCAACCTTCATGAATGTCAATGGCCACACTTGAAAAGGTTGGTGGAAGAACTCGAGGTTCTTTTTTTAAAAAAGATGATAAAGAAAAAGGATATTAATGACATTTTGCAAAATTATTTCATATTTTTTTTATAAAGACCATTAAGATCTAATAATCGGTTATAATATATTTTAGTGGTGCAGTGGTTAGTGTGATGATAATAATAGTGATTGTTGGAGGGTGGATGTTGGAAGAAGATGTAAAAAGAGGAAGAAGATGTGAGAAGAAGAAAATGAGGATATTTATGTAATTTATTATTTTATTTTATAATTTTTTTATCAAACCATTAAGTTTATGTTCAAATTGTGAGGGATTAAATTGATGCTTTGAAAAATTTGGCCATGTCATCTAACTATTACAGTGTCACGTGTCATTTAAAATTGCCAAGTCAGCTTTTCGGTGACGAAAAACGTTTGAAGGGCCAAATTGAGGCACTGTCAAAATTTCAGGGTACAATTTGAGTCAATTGAAAATTTAAGGTCTAAATTACGTCGGAAGTCAAATTTCAGGGGCCATTTTGAGTATTAACGCCGTGTTGGAAATTGGTGTTTGTTGAGGATGCACATGGTAGCAATAATAAAAACAATTCAACTAGGTATCCTTTAGAAGTTGTACAATATTCAACTTTTTATTATAATACTTTAAAAAATAAGTAAAATAAACACATTTAAAAATTATAAATAGATTTAGTATCTTTTTAAAATTAAATACACATTTAAAATACAAACTAAATAAAATTAAAATTTAAAATTTAAATTTCAATTTTAAATTTCTGTTTTAAATTTAATATATTTAATTATTAATATATTACAATTTAAATATACATACAAAAATTAAATTAGTTAAAATTCAAAATTTATTTTTCTATGTCGTGAAATACCCATACATTCGTGTTGGTACTGCTGCTACTTGGTCTATAAATGGAAGCAGGCTTTCAATTCATTCATTCTTCTTCTCATTAACCCCTTCTCTTTTTTGCGTTTACTATGTTTTTTACTTTTCTTTCTCTCATAGGTATTCTATTTTATTTTTCTTTCTTCATTTTCTTTTTTTTGTCATTTTAGGCTTTATTATGTTGTTGTTCTGTTTTTTCCTCATCACTTTTAAAATGTATTTTTATAATTTTAAATGTGTTTATGTTATTTATTATATTCTTATGTACATATATAAGTTTATGCTTAATTTTAGATGTGTTTACATTGTTCATTATGTTCTTATGTATATATATAAGTTTTTTTACATAAATTTTAAATATATTGATAAAATATTTAGAGTGCATTCTTACAATTTTAGATGTGTATTTGAGTTTATTTTTTTGTGTTCAATATATAATTTAAAACTACAATAATAATAATTTAGATGTATTAATACATAATTTTAAATGTGTTTATGTTGTTTATTTAATTTTAGATGTATTTTTGATATAAATTTTAAATATTTTGAATAAAAAAAATTAAGGTGTATTTAATTGATTTTGAAAACTTCACTGAATTTAGAAACTTTATTGATTTAATAATAATAATAATAATAATAATAATAATTAAAAAAAAAAAAAGAAGAAAAGGGTGCTACCTGACTTCACCGATGAGAACGTTCTGGTTTAGCTCAAAGATGAGAGGTGCTTCTCATTGTTAAGACTTAAGAATGTAACATTAAAGAAAAAAAAGAAGAAACAGTGTCTCTTATATGAAGTAACGTAAAAGATGGAAAGAAACAATAACTAACTATGAAGTGGGTAGAAAGTTAGAGAAATTTAAGTTTTTAAAATTTAAATTAAGTTTAATTATAAATATGTATCTAAAAAATAGGATATGTCTTTAATAAAAAATAAGTAAATAATATTAAAATCTGACTAAAGGCTGAATTTTATTGTATAAGTAGCATTTTTCGAAAGACAAACTCGTCCATTGACCGGTTAAAACTGAAGGACTAAGTGTGTGTTTGGATTTCAGTTTACAAACGTGTGAGGTTGCATAAAATTAATTTTAGAAAATTGATTTTAATGAAAAGTAAGTTTGGGTGTTTGGCAATATTTGTATGAAAATTGATTATAGCAAAATAATTGTTATTTGGATTATACTACTCAAAATCATTTTTAGATGAAAAATTACTAAAAAAGACATCAATTTAAATTATTTTTTTATATACATACAAAAACAGAACCTAACAAAAATAATATAAAAATATTTATTATATAAATAAATAAATACAATAAAAAAATGAAAGAGAGTACTATAAATTTTATAATGTTAAACAAAAAAAATATTCTATAATTTTTCTAATATTTCTCGTACTCTTTAATTCGGTATTATTTTGGACTATAAATTTTCATTATTTATGGTTTTATTGTTACTTATAATTAATTTTTATTTATTTTGTCTTTTTTTTATAGGATCATGGTTTATATTATACAAAAATTTAATAATAAATCTAATATATAATAATTACCATTACAAATTTTATAAAGTCAAAATAAAAAATAAAAAATAATAATATAAAACAAAGATAGAGTACATCAAAAAATAAAAAAATCATACAGATAAAAAATAATAAAAATTTTATAAAACCAACAACATATATCATATGAAAAAAAAACAATAAAAACTAAATAAATTCATATGAATAAAATAAATAAAAAAAATTTCATACACAACATAAATACAATGTAGTAAATAGGGGTGGCAATGGGTAGGATAGGGTAGGGTAGGGTTTGGAGCCAACCCTAACCCCGCGGGTTGAGAATATCTCAACCCTAACCCTACCCGTTCTTAACCCGCGGGTACTCGACCCTACCCGCGGGTTAAAAAAAATATAACGTTATTATATAACTTGATAATAATTTAAAATAGAACTGACTTTTATGTAAAAATATATATTAAATTATCAATTAATAATCTTCTTTTAGTGGCTAAGGATTTTTTGCATTTAGTGAAAGATCTTTAGTTTAACATCCACTTGAAACATATTTTTATATAAGTATATAGCATATACATATATAGGGTGCGGGTTGGTCGAGTAGGGTTAAAGCTCAACCCATACCCTACCTGCTGTTGACAACCCTACCCGATCGAATGGGGTTGGATTGGGTATCCGCGGGTAAGGTACGTATTGCCACCTCTAGTAGTAAAAGATAAAAGAAAAAAGAATTTATATGAACAAAAAATAATAAAAAATCATAAAAATTAATAAAAATACATAAAAAATTATAACACTACAAGAAATAAAAAAAAGCAACAATATTTGTCATATGAATAAAAGAAATACAATAAAATAAATAAAAAATTATATAAACAAAGTCAAACAAAAAAAATTCATAAAAAATATACATATAAAAAATAATATAAAAAATGACAAAAAAAAACCTCATATAAAACATAACATCCAAAATCATAACACTAAAAATTTAAATATGAAAATAAGTACTAAAAATAATAAAAAAATTAAAATATTTAATTTACTAGTGATTGAAACAAATCTGAACGATTTTGATGGAAAAAAATGGAAGGAAGAACTATAAAAAGTAGAAAGAACTACAGAGAACTATTGTGAAACTTATAATTATTGGTATCCTTTTTATAGAAGAAAATGAAGGGTAAAGTTGGTAAAAAAAAATTTTTCTCACCTAATTTTCTAAAGGTAATTAGCAACCATGAATGTGAAACGCAGAAATTACAAATTTTAGCTTCTTCTCAAAGTGGATTCAAAGGCAGAATCGTTTCTACGTTTATAAAGAAAAAAATTGCCAAACATAAACGTGAAACTTTTAAGAAGGTCAAACGACTTCTTTCTTCACCAATACTTTTGCCAAACACACCCTAAATTGATACCCAAATTTAAAAATTGAAAAAATAATTTTATTACAAATTTGATTATAGCGCAAAACCAAAAGAACAATTTGATTGGTATCTCACGATGAGCACTAGAATCATTGGAATTGAATTTGGAAACTGGAATGGATGTAATATGTTGACATGCAAAACACCGGGGTCAATGCAAAAGGTTGACATTTTGACTTTTTAGTGTTAACTGTTAAGTATATCGGCATTTATGATGCATTTGCTTTGTATTCTCTTTTTTTTTATGTTTTTTTATGGTGCATTTGCTTTGTATATCCACCTAAGTAAATTAGTCTCTGAATATGCTATTTTTCAGTTTTTAAATTGATCAATTAATCCTTCAGATTTAATTAATCTAGTTGACCGGTCAATGACTTCAACGGAAAATTAAAATGAAACATTAACCGTCACTTAGTATGACATTAGACAAGCTATCATAGTTAAAAAAAGTGTTTAAATAGTTTGGTTCTCCAAATTTGATCAAGGTTTTATTGTCTTGGTAAGATTGGATTAGTTTTAAAAAAATATTTATTTTGTTATTTTTCTACTAGTAAAAAATAATAAAATAATTGTGAATTTACTTGTAAACTTTTTTTTTTCAAAAAATTATCATAAATTTTATTGCAAATTTATCACTCATGAACAATATGTAAAATGTTTGTTGCAAATTGCAAGATTTATAGCAAATACGGTAGCTATTTCTTGCATCAAAAAGAGAAAAATATTACTTGCGAATTATTGTTACAGATCTTATTTCTTGTGCAATTGGCTGTATCAATTACTTACGGATTTTATTATAAATTAATTGTCTACGAAATTTATTGCAAAAAAATTAGCTACTATCTTTTTTGCAAATTTTGTTAGTTGTGAAGTTTACTGTAATAATTACTTGTGAATTTTGCTACAAATTTCATACATGCCAAAAATTTGCAGCTGAAATTGCATCAAAATTAGACAAAAGTGTTTGATTTTTTCACCAAATTTCCTGCAAATTTTACAAGTTTTTCGCAGTAAAAGTCACTAGTAAATTAGCTGCAAATTCAAAAACCCACAGCATGCAATAGTTATCCATGAGGTCATATGCTGCAGATTTAAATTAGGAGTAAAAGTTGCAGGAAACAAAATTACTTGCGAATTTAAGTCAAAATTCGAAAAAAAATCGCAGCTAATATGTTATTTTTAGTAGTATTTAAAAAAAAATTAATAGACAAAAATAATTTTTTACATTTGGATATATATTTTTTAAAAAAATTAAAATATTAAAAATGTCTTTTGTTTTTTTAGTAAGATTTTGTTAGTTTTTAGAAGAAGTAAATAAGTTTAAAATTAATTAAAAATATTTTATTTAAAAAAATACTTTTTCATTCAAAAAAATTAATCCAAACCAACACTGTCTCTCTAGAAATTAGTTTTAAAAATGTTTTCTCCTATCAAATTTTAATGTTAGAGTATAATTAGGATAAATTAAGATTAGTTAGCATCAATTATATTTATTTAGTATATCTGTATATTATAGGATATTATGTTTTTATTATTTTTATTGTTCTAACACATATATACAGATATGCTAAATAAATATAATTAATACTTATTGATCTTGATTCATCCTAATTACATTCTAACTCTATGTTAAAAAGATAAGAGAAAGTAGTAAAAAAAAGTTTGTGTGCATTCAAGTTGTATAGAATGATGCAATATAAAAAGATATTTATAAATGATAAGAGAGAATCGAAATAATAAAAATGTAATAGCCTATAAGTCGCTATATATAATAAATATTCAAATATATTAAATAATTCTAATGAAAGTTAATTGATCATAATATATTCTAACATTCCCCTCAAACTCAAATGATAACTTAAGTTTAAAATTTATTTAAAATAATAAAATAAAGAAAAAAATTGTATCAACTGATAGAATGGGGTGAAGACTGAATTGCCGGAAAGAAAACTGCCGCAAGAAAGCGCACACAGAACTACTACAAGGGAAGTGCAGATGAAATTGTCACAAGTGAAACACAGACCAAAATTGCTACAGAAAAGAGCAGACAAAACTGGCACAAGAAAAGTGCAGACAAAACTGTAAAAAAGATTATGAATTGTCGGAAGATGATGAAAAAATCTGATTTTTCCATAAGAATATGTATGTAGCGGATGATAATGGTGTTTAATTCATTAAACTTAGAAAGATACAAACAAAATTGATAGACTAATCAGTAGGATGAAAAAAAAAACATAACAAAAAACAAGAAAAAAATGACATAAAGAAAAAATGTGAAAAATACATGATTTTATTAAAAGAAAAATAACATATCCTTTTCAAGGAAGCCGGATACTATGATTCGAATACCATGTTAAAAAGGTAAGAGAGAATAATAAAAAAAATGTGTATCAATGTGTATTCAAGTTAAGTAGAATGATATATACAATATAAAAGGGTATTTATAAATGCTAAGAGAATTAAAATAATAAAAATATAATATCTTATCATAAATATTTAAATATATTAAATAATTCTAATAAAAATTAATTAATCTTAATATATTTTAATATTTAATATCATGTAAAAATAACTCACGATTAGAAAAAACAAATTTTAGTATATTTTGTTGGAATATAAATTGATTATATGATTATTGCACATTAAATAATTTGGGTAACAATATTGTCACTTAGCTTTTATAATATTTCTCTATACATAATTTTTTAAAGTATATGTTTGTATAAATTTATAAAAAAAATAAATGATATTATCAAAATAGAAGTGTGAATATATATTTCCTGTAATTTTGTTAATTATTCTCTTTTTAGAATTATAAATTCACATATTTATATTTTTATTTTAGTACATAACAAATTTATAACAAATATTTTATCAAAAATGGTTATTTTTTACATGTACTCCTTAATGTAGGGATAGAGTAAGATAAAATATTAGATAAAAATTAAAAGTATTTACACAATAAAATAATATTAAAATAAAATTTTTAAAAAAATTAAATTAAAATTTATATATAATTTATATATAAAAAATTAAAATTAGAGGACATTACCCCTTTTCTTATCATGTGGCTCCGCCACTACCTTGATGTACATAAACTCCTTGATCTTTTAGAATTTACAGTTTACAAATAAATATTTGTTCTAAACTCACGTGTTGTCCCTCTAACCTAAATATTAATATGCAAAATATAAATTAAGAGATTATATTATATGATATATTAGAAAATCGAAGAGTGTAAATTTTAAGGGATTCGTTGTAACAGATGTTTGATAATTTTATAACTATAAACAAAAGAGTTGGTTGCTAAAATTGTGAATTAACATGCAATAATCATCCTTAAAAATTAACTGCCAAACCGAAAAATATATGTACCTCAAAGTTTTTGAAATCTGGAAAGTCCATGCGATTCATGTGATAGAACTGCCCAGGTGTGCCAACTAGTATGTTAGCGCCTTTTCCTCTAACTTTTTCATGTCTGATTTCACTTCAACCCCACCAACAAGCAGTATGGACTTAACATTCGCTAAAGTTGAAATGAAAGGTTGTGCAACATGATATATTTGATTTGATAGTTTCTTTGTGGGAGATCTGATTATTCATAGTACCTAGTATAAGCAAAAAATAAAATAAAATAAAAAACAAAAAGAAAAAGAAAAAGCATAAACTATTACATATATTACATAATAGAATTAGTTTGGATAAACAATTTAATTAAATTCTTTTGAAAAAGAGTTTAAAACATAAATTATAAATAAATTATTTTGTATTTAAAAAGATATTAACTTATTATAGAAGCACTTATTTTAAAGTTGTGAAATAAATAAACGTGATAAAATAATATTTGAAAAGTAGAAAAGGGCTAAATTTTTTTGTATATTAAAACAATTTTTGTGTAATACCCAATCATTGGATTTTATGGTGTTTTTTAAAATTATGGGAGCAAAACAATATGCCTCACTTGTATTGACAATAAGCCCCTTTGTATTGTATATTTTAATTAAAATACAAGTGGAAGTGTAACACCCTACCACACGGAGTTTTACACTTAGGATGTAAAATAGAGGTGACGAGACGCTACGACCTCTAAAATAAAATACATACACATAATAGCAAAAAGAATATAATAAACTAGGAGCTTTGAAAAATCGGTAAAACAAAATCGCAAAATAAAAAGCGCAACGCTCCGGAAACGAGATTTCTTGGGTGCCAAGAAACCTGAAAATCATAGGTATAAATAGACAAAAGAGAGAATAAAGAGTCAAAGGATATAGAATAACTAGCTCCTAACTCAGCCTGCGAAGCCAAGGCTGGCCGGAGAATATATACATACTTATATACATATCCCAAAATGCCCAAAATACAAAGATAAAACTTTAACTCTTAAACCTCTAAGAGGAACAAAATAAACAAGTTAGTCGGAGAGAAGGCTAGGTACATATATACATAAACCAAACAGCAAAAGAAACCCAGAAACCACTCCGCTTCAGAAGTCCAGATGCCTACCAAGGAGCCTTTCGAACTGCATCTGAAAAACAACAACACATTATGGGGTGAGAACCGGAGATTCTCAGCATGGTAAAAGTGTCACACACATAATATATAAGGTCCTGGAAATGTCAGAGAGAATCCTAGAACGCCGACACTTAGATTATACAGCTTAAGTACTAAATAGAAACCACAAAGGGGTAGGTGTTCTAAGAAAAATCTAAACTCAGCTTAACTTAATCTTAACCTTATCCTGACCACCTTTCCTCCGTTCTTCCGTCTCCAGTGAGTTTGCACAGACAGTCAAACAGACAATTTCAAGCACAGGTAGGAGACAAGTAGTGCAAGTAACAAATATAGCAATTAACAAGATATATATATTTAGGCACTCCCAAATAATGCATAGCAAACAAACAAACATAATGCACATGATGTATGCCTGTCCTATGGCTGATGAGGCTCATCTGTCAGTTATCCAGCTAACTCGACAAGTGCGAAACCCTTAGACTGTCCCTCGTCGCGCATCCCCATGAGTCGATGCATAACTTTTTCTCATTTCATTCATACATTCATATATAACTTACTCAATGGGAGATATCCATTCTCGGAAATTTATACGTGCCCAGTCACCCTTACGACGTAGGATCAACAGAGTATTGAGTCTCAACTTGGAACATGTGGTGGCAAGCCACGGCTCTGTACCTAGGAAAACTTGTATCTCAGATAACATTAAATTCATAAGCCACATAATATTCATAACCATTCATATTCATTACATAATCATTCATCATAATCATGGCATCATATAGTCGTCATACATACACATCTTCCTCATACAACTCATAACTTTTAACATTTACTTCAACCTCAAGTTACCTCTATTTCCTAGCTTCAACTAACTACTAGGCTTATTATTATATTTTATAACTAAAAGAATGAAAATAGAGGTTTAGAAGTTTGAAATTCTATTTAAAAACAGAAAATTCAGTTTTGCAGAAAACAGAGGCCACGCGCACGCGTCGGCCACGTGTACGCATGGGCGTGCAAGTTTGGCCCATGACGCGTACGCATTGGCTTGTTCGCATGCATGGGAGGCAGTAGCCACCACATGCGAATGAGAGTTCCGTGTATGCAAAAGTCTCATGTCACGCGTACGCGTGGGCCACGTGTACGTGTGGGCGTACGTTTTACCAAAAATTTTACCAAGTCTGAAATCTACACATTCACCATTTTAAACCCCAAACTTTCGACGTGCATAACCTTTTCATCTTAAAACATTTTTCGTCCGTTATTTAAACAGCATAAACTTCACAGACCCAATTTTCATACAAAATAAGTTTAAAATCATTTGGAGGTCCGGAGGCCAAGTTATGACTCGCCAAAGTTCGACCAAAAACTAATTTTTATGAAAACTTCAAAACCTCATTTTCATTAAAACCAAACTAAAATCCCACTTTCTATACATATATCTAGCATAAAAGCATACCAATTAAACTACCAAAACTTCCAAATCCTACCTCAATCAATTATAATCCTATATACACATTCTCATCCCTAATTTCATCACTTAAATTAACAAGTTTCATCAACAATCCATCACAAAATAAAAATTCACCCTCATACCTTAGCAAATATAATCAATTCTCCATATAGCATTTTATCACCAACATCAACAACAAGCAATAACCATCAATCCATTCTCATTCTCATTCAACATCCTTCATAAGTTTTACTAAGCATTAAGTACAATCATGCATTCAACCTATCCTGTCATCTAACCTAAGTTTTCACAGAACATTATATATTCAATACACGAAACCTAAATCATACCTTGGCCGATTTGCACGTATCTTTCCCAAGGCACCACCACAGGCACCAAACACAGTCCCAAAGATCCAAAGTCACCTAAGCATTGTCACTTAACCTCCACTAAGTCTCCAATGTATACAATCAAGCTCCAATTTACATATACACAAACCTAATTCACATATACGACACATACATACTCAAAATTCAATACCTAACATACACAATTAAAGAATTATTTAAGGTTTTAGAATTCTTAGCTTACCCAAGTACCATATAAGCAAGAGTGAATGTTTTTCTCAAGCTAATTCGAAGCTAAACACCGAAATTTAACAATTTTTAATACCTTTGTTCATAGATTTCAAAACTGAAAGTGAAGAAATTGAGGAAGAAAACGTAGCTTTTTTACCTCACAATGTTCTGGACTTTGTAGAGCTCAACAACGCGAACGCGTGGTCACAAACGGTGTGGCAATCGAAATTCCGGATCAAAAGTTATATGAATTTGAATGAAATCAAGGGTTTTTGTGAATTTGATTTCCTTCTTCTCCCTTGTGCTGAGCTTCAGCGTTCTTTGCATGCAGAGGAGGGATATGTGAGCTGAAGCTCACTTAAATGAGTGGATTGGTTGGGTCCACGGGTCCGGTTCGGGTTCGATTCGATTGGTTTGGTCCGTTTGACTCAATTTTGGACTAATTTTTCTTAAATTAGTGTCAAAATTTTCGTTTTAATGAGCTCTATTCTATTTTAGTATAAGATTTACATTTCTACTTTTTTTATTAAAACTTAATTTATTGACTAATTATTTACTAATTTAGCGGAATTTACATTAGGCGTATTGTCAATACAAAGAAGTCGTATTGTCCTACTCCCACAGTTTTAAAAAATATCATAAAATCTAATAATTGAATATTACATCAAAATTATATCAATATGTAAAAAAATAAGCGATAGAACAACTTTTTAAAAATTAAAAACATATCTAAAAAATTATACTAAACACCATTAATATAACTTTTTATAAATAAATAAAAAAAAGTAGCTTTTGAAGTTTTTAAATTGAGTGCCTTATTCTAACTACAATCAAACTCAACAAAATGTATGGCATTTAATACACACTTCTATCGAGTAACCCCTATTCCAATTTCAAGTCTTTCATTCCCCAAAGTAATAGCAACTAAAGGGGGAGTGGATCATCTCCAGTAAAGAAAAAACTGGATGGTGTCAATTATGATTTTTCACTTTTTATTACTTTTTCTTTCATATTTAATTTTGGCCCCACTTATAAAGTTAACGATGAGAGATCACATTGCATTTTCTCTAAGTGTTGAAAAATTTGGAGAGAATCTATTTCCCAACTAAAGGTTAACAATTTGCAAATTGCAATCGTGAAAAAAAAAACAGGTGGTTAATAAATTATTAATAAACTCAAAAAAATTAATAATAATCAACAATAAATTAAAAATTAATTTAAAAAATTAATAAGTTAAGGTTAAGTCAAATATAATAATAATCAATACAAATTAACTTAGATAACAATTAACTCAAAAAATTAGTAATTAACTAAAATATCATTAATTTATAATAAATTTTATATTACATTCAATCTAACCTAATGTTATTTAATTTTTAATTATACTATATTAATGTATCAAACTCTAATCACACACTTTATTAATAAAATATTAATAAAATCCTAAACAAATAAAAAATTTAAAAAACTAAAAACTATAAAAAAATTAACTATCATAACTTAATAATGGCTGCAAAATGATAAAAGCGTGGTAATGATAGAGGACGACCGTAAAATCTAAGTGGTGGGGCTAGAGTTTAATAAATATTAGACGTAATATAACAAACAACTAAAAAAAAATAAACAACAACCTTACTTTTAGTATGGTGAACTTCAGCGGTGATGACGGCAACGTGAGGACAACCTCCGACAACAAGGAACACCATCAGCGGTGGCGGAGACTTTCCATGGAGACTCTAGCAGTAATGACAGTGACGTGCTGATCGCGATAATGATGGAGCTAAGCGGCAACGATGAGTGGTGGCACAATAACCTTTTGAGAGAGAGTGTTTGGGGCTTGTACCAAACTATCAATACCACCCGAAATGGCCGAGATATATACACACAAAAAAGCTTGACCTATTTCCTTCTCGGTCACAAAAATACTAAAATGCACGTTCACTAAATCACTTCAAACAATTGTGTGCCCCATATATATTAACATTCAATCTCAGCTATTAATTTACTAACAGATAAAGAGGTTTATTGACATCACTCCCGTGACTCTTTAACTCATCACCTCCTTATTATCCTAAAAACCATTTATTTCACTCGCTCTCTTTATTATTAAGATTTTATTTTTATTTGAGCGTTAGAGTATCTTTTGCAAGTATTTCGACCCGAAGTGTTCAACCTAAGTTGACCTATAGCTCGTTTAACAAAAGCAACTAGAAATCGCTATTTCTCAGCATGACCATCACAAACAGAACACTTACAAACACATAAACTCGTCCATTTCTGACATAAAAGATGCAATTTTTGCTATCTTAATTAAGGAAGTGCTAGTTCATTATTCTATTTATTGAGTTACTGTCGAAAAGAAATCGAAAAATTACTATGATAGTGAAAAGTGAAAACTCAATTTCAAAAAATGACAATATTAAAATTAGAATATCAACTTATCAAGTAACAAATCTATTAATCCATACACATGGTGAATGAAATCACTGCACGAATTTAGTTGAGTAAGGTTTGGTTTGGTAAAGCTTTTACTTTTTGAAAGTAGTTTATGTAAAAGACAGTAACACTCACATTTGGTAAAATCAAATTAAAAATGGCTTTTTATAAGCACAAGTACTACAATTGTATTTGGTAAAACAGCTTTTAAAACTTAAAAAAATTATAATAAACTTGTTTATAACGAAGAATAATTTATTTTTTCAAATTCTTTAAAATTTTATATAATATTTTAAAATAAAATAATTTAAAAAAATTCATAATAAACATAAATATAATAAATAAACTTTTATTTTTTAACTTTAAAATTTTATATAAGTATCATAAAAATTTATTTTATCCTAAACATCATCATTAAAAGTACTAAATTACCTAACTCAAATTTTAGAGACTATTAGTTTAAATATTTACTTAATTGTATACAATTTTACATATTAGCCAATAATAAAATTTGTATGTAATCCAGTGTTAGTACTGCATCTATTATTCACCTATATATATGGACTCACCTTTACAGATCACAAAAAATGGGACACATATCTCAAATAAACTACTCTTATAATTATATATCTATATTTACATATGTATATACATGTTATTATAATTTTGACTAATATTCATGGAAGAAAAATTTATGATTGATTTTTCATAAACCAATTCATCCTCTTCACATTTCAAAGAACAGATAAAAAATAAACAAACATAATAGATTTACTAAAAAAATAGAAAAATAACGCACAAAAAAATAATATAAATAAATAGAAGTTCATACTTAATATGTGATGGAGATATATTTGTGTTGAAATTTGTGAAAATTAGGTTGAAAAATAAAAAATATATAAAAACTATGTTAGAATTTGTGAAAGTTAGGATGAGAAGTTAAAAATATATGAAGATTTGAATGGCAATATAATAGCGGTAAATATGTGCGAGAAAATAAATAAAATTTAATAAGTACAAGCCAGTTTTAAAAAGCTCCCGCTTAGGTGCTTTCAAAAGCACCCCTAACTTTTAAAAGTCGCAAACATAAACACCTGGACTTTTTAATTTACCAAACGCAAAATAAAGTGCTTGTACTTTTTAAAAGCACAGACACCTCTTAAAAAAGTTTTATCAAATCCAGCCTAAGCCGCACGCATCATTACCTCCCCCTTCCTCCTAAAGTCCTAATTTCTATTTTCCCGCGCAGATGTTCCATCCAATGTCACTGCTCTTCCTCTTTCAAACCATCGCACCAAAGCCTCAATTCTCTGTTTGCAAGAAAATCAAAGAAACAGTGAAAACAAGCCTTCAAATTTCCAATTTCTTTCTCAATCCCCAGACTCAGTAACCATCTTGAAAGTCGTAGACATAGAAGAGAAACAACTTTCCACCGCACGCAACCTTCTTTACCTCATCACCCTTTTCACCCTCCTCCTCCTCCTCCCCGCCGTCGCAACCACTGCCACCGACGCTAATTTCCTCCAATGCCTCATCCTCCTCCAAAGCGACCCAGCCCAAAATAAAAAATATTTAATTACGGGATTTTTTTAAATTAGTATTTATTTATTAAATTAAAATTAACATATATAAAATAACATATTTTAATATTTTTTAAGTATTCTCGATAATAAAATTATTATGTATAAATTGTTGATCTTTTTTAGACAAAATAAATAAAAAATTGATTATATATAATAATAATAATAATAATAATAATAATAATAATAATAATAATAATAATAAAATTATTGAGAGTATT
Organism: Arachis hypogaea; assembly: GCF_003086295.3. Classification (NCBI taxonomy): domain Eukaryota; kingdom Viridiplantae; phylum Streptophyta; class Magnoliopsida; order Fabales; family Fabaceae; genus Arachis; species Arachis hypogaea. Next base: position 144,945,161 of record NC_092051.1, on the reverse strand, counting down.
TAAAAAGAGTACTAAAAGAGTACGTGGAGTAACTAAGTCATTAAAAAATGAAAAAGTATACATTACCAACACTTAAGTCTGCCAACTATTACCAACAATCATTAATAATTAAAAAAATAACACTATTGAATAAATAATTAAAAAATAAAAAAAAAACTGAATTTAAATAATTCTGTTCAAAATTTACCCTAATTCTATTTTGCTTTCACCCATCCCTAAACTTCACCCTCTCTGCGTTGTGCCTCCTTCTTTTTCTTCTTCTTCTTCTTTTCTTCTTCCCTCCTCAGCGCCGACGTTGTCTCGTTGAGAACGCCACTTCACTCAGCGTCGGCGTCGCCTCTTTCTCCCTCACCTCGGCGTCCTCCATCGCGCCGCACCACCCGCCCTCACGTCGCTCTCCTCAACCGTGCCTCAGTGGGTGCGTCCTTCCTCATGTAGTCCTCCACCCGTCGCAGCCCAACTGCCGCAGCATCGTCGCGCCGCCCTCTCATCGAAGGCACGCTCGCCACCCCAGCTGCCCGATGGCCTCCTCCCCGCTTGCCACCGCGCTTGCGACCCTGCTCGCCACAACACACGCCCACCAACATGGTAACTACTTCCTCTTTGCAGTGCTGTTTCAACTTTCAATTTTTATGTTTCTCATGTCAGTAATTTTCCAATTCTATTTTTTTCAGTTCAGAGTAAATAGTTATTTCATTTACTAGGCTTCAGGTGTTCTTTTTACGTTATTGGATTTTTTTAAGTTGGCTTTGTGATCTTTGTATGTTTTGAAATTTCAATTTTCTTCTTATTAGCTTTGCTATAAATTAAAACAAATTATTTGTTTGCAGTTCCATATTTTAATATGATTTGTGTAAGCTAATTTGTAAGACAGTATGCCCATATTAACTTCTTAGATCACTTAAATTTTGCAACTTTTCCAAAGATCGTAAGGATCAAGATCATGGGAATCAATGGAGGGTCTATTCTACTGTTATGCAAATATTGTTCCTCTGACTCCAATAAGGTTCTTGGAGAGAGTAGCAAGTTTTTGCAGGGAGAGAACATCACTTATTTATGGTTCTTTTGGAGTATAAATGGGGTGAGACACATCAAAAGTGTTTGAAACTTGTACTAAGAAAAATATTAGGAAGCATCCTTAAATTCTTTAAGGTGAATGGATTCAATCATTGATGCTATTATATATTCAATGTTGTTTTGAAACAGGTTGCAACATTATCACCTAATGTTCTAGCAAAAGTATGAGATGCATTTTGCAATCCTAATGGCTGGATCCAGTATCTTCACCTTGAATTCGCGCCTCAATGCATCCATGGTTTCAGTCCCGCTGGAGCATTCACAAGCTAAGATTCTCTTTGTAGACTACCAACTGCTCGAAGTCGCGCACAGCGCATTGGACCTGCTATGCAAAAGAACATCATCAAAATTGCCAATTCTAGTCCTAATTGCTGACTCTGATTCTGATTCAACAATTGACACTTCTTCAATTAGTTATGAGTATAAGATGCTACTAGCAAATGGTGACAAAAGGTTTGAAATAGTTAGGTCAAAGAGTGAAATGGATCCTATAAGTGTTAATTACACCTCTGAAACCACACAAGGCCTAAAGGAGTAGTTTATAGCCATAGAGGCGCGTATTTGAACTCGCTCGTGACAGTTCTACTATTTCGAATGGATCTCTTCCCGATGTATCTATGGACAGGTCCTATGTTTCATTGCAATGGATGGTGCCTTCCTTGGGACATGGCAGTGCAATTCGAAACCAATATTTGTCTTAGAAAGGTAAGGCCTAAGGACATTTTTGATAATGTGACAAATTACAAGGTTACACACTTGGGGGGAGCTCCTAAAGACGTGATCCAAGTGTAGCAGATAGAAAGTTATTTTTTGTTTAGCTAGTTGTATATTAATGATATAACAATTTTTTAAACTAGTTCTTGATTATACTTGGTGCTCATATTAAAGATTCTTCTCATATGCATGTTCTTTAATTTCACGATGATCATTTGGATGGAATGATTTTTCATGCAGGATTATGGATACCTCCAGATCAGAGACAGATTACTCTAGCGTTTCCAATACATTTGGCAGAAGCATTTACTCCCAAAGAGGATGCACAATCATTTAACAACAGTTAGTCACTCTGAACTCACCTTTTGATTTTACCATTCTAGCACTGAGTAACATTTATCATTTACAGGTATGTATATGAAGAATACTCCATTGTCATCAAACAACATGGGTGGTCCGAATCATATAACCTTTAAGTTTATTGACAGATTACTTCAGCACTTCAAATTTATAACCTTCAAGTTTATTGTTTTGTTTGGTTTCATGAACGGTTAACTTTGGATTGTACTCAATTATCTTCAGATCATATGACAAATAATTATTTATTTTATTTTTATTTCTGTAGTCTTGATTAAAATAAAGTTAGTCTTCTTTACTAAAGGTTTGGAATTGTATTCAAAGTTTAGGTTAGGGTGTGCCGGAGCAAATCTAAACCTTACCTGATTTAAAGTAGTTATGAAATTAATGACATATCCAAGTAAGTTTTAAACAGAAGACACGTTTATTAAAAACACATCTATTAAAGGCACATCTAACAGCAGACACATCTATTAAAGACACATCCCTATTTATGAAAATCATTTAGTCAGAAGACACATCTATTAAAAACACTTCCAACAGAAGACACATTAATTAAAGACATCCAAATAAGTTTTAAACAAAAGACACATCTAACAGAAGATACATTAATTAAAGACACATCCAAATAAATTTTAAACAAAAGACACATCTAACAGAAGACACATCCATGAAAGACATATCCAAGTATTAATTGGTTAAAACAAAACAAGTATTTAACAAAAGTAAAATGATATCTTCTGAAGAAGCACTCCTTAACATATCATGAAAATTAGATAAATCTACTCTCTTCATTTCTAACAACTTCTGCTTGTATGATAATTAATCAAACAAAGCATCTTAAGAACCTATAAAAGAATAATTTAACAAAAAATAATGGCTCCACCAAGCTAGTACCATTTTTGCCTAAATGAATTCAAAGGACACAAGAGAATGTTATGACATTCTACTTCTTATTCCGAAGAACATACAAGTTGGCTTTCGACAAATTTTTGGAGCATCTCATCATTTGTAAGATCAGGTGAGGAAAGGGTCTTATCAAGTCTTTCTCTATACTGCACAATATTTTGTTTCTTCTCCATCTATGCATTTCCCAAAAAATTGGAACAATCCTTCTCTTAGAAATTCATGTCAAACACCATGTGATCAACCACTTACAAGCTCCTACTTTGCTCCTAAATCAACAACAGAAGAAATTCACCATAGTTATAAACAAAGACTAGTCATTCATGATTAATTCAAAATCTCATTATAGTGAATTGGTGTTTAGTAATGATAGATTTTTAGTAAATTCAATTCTATGGTGTTTCCATTATAGCATATAATCAATTAAAAGTCAATAAACTCATCATAGCATATAGCTAAAAAACCAAAAATATCAAGAGAAAAAACTAAAAAAACTCTCCAAAAATATCTCTTAATGCTACAATTTTATATGAACAAAATCAAACTCAATTTCAAATATATCTTAATACATGTACACTATCTTATGCAAGAAAAAATTAACAAACATTCAGAACAATAACATAGAAAAATAAGTTCAAATAAAAAACTCAAACACACACACACATATATGTCAGTACTTTGTAGTAAAAGACACATACTAATACAACCTATTATTTTGCTTTTTCTATGCTTTACTTTTTCTCTGATTATTCCTCAACAAATCTTACATACAATATAAAATTGTGAAAAAAAAAATATGCAAATCTTAAGAGTAAATTTTGATTTAGCATATGCTTTCAGAAAATCAAACTACTTCTTTTTGCTTAATGACAACAATCAAAGGTCCAAGGGTTACAACCAATTAACAATTCAGCAGTACAAAACCAAAACTAATAGACAATTTAGCACACACCATCACTCTAAAGACACATATGTAGTAATATTCAATTGCTGCAATTACAAAAAAAAATGTTTTCTCCCTTTTCCTTCTCCTTTTAAATTAGCATTGCAAAACATCGTTCCAAGTATACAATTGATATTTTCAATACCAAATATACCTTCATCACATTCAAAATAAGTTTTATCCAAGACATATAAACATAAGGGAATTAGTTTTCCATTCTTCCTTGTCTAACAGTAACCAAAATTTCAATGAACCATGTTATATGAATGTAATACCCAATGACATGCTCACATATGAAACCTGTAAAATTATAGGTTTCTAAAAATCGTAAAGTAGCACTTATCTCTTATTGCAACACTGGCGCCGAAGGAAAGACAGGTTGCATGAAAGGGCTCCACCGCGAAGCAGGAAACGACGGTGTGCTACGGGGCTAGGAAGCGAGGCAGGGATCGGCGCTTGCTGGGGACTCACAAGTCAAACAGCAATGGGGCGCAGGTAAACTTCAGCTGTGGCGTGTGTTGAGGCGCAGTCGGGGGGTGGTGTAGGCTTGACAGGAGGATGCGTCTTTAACGGGGCGCGATGGCAACATGCAACAGAGGCGGCGGCGCTTGGGCGACTGAGCGGAGCAAATCGAGATGGTTGCTGTCTGACGGTCCGGCAACGTTGACTACTATTGATGGCGGCGACCGTCGAAGACTGCACGAAGAAGAGGTTGCGCGGCGCTGAAGGTGGAGAGTTCTGGATGTGGCTGCACAGTAGAAAGAGGTGGTCAATTTAGGTTTACAATGGTAAATGAGGGACAATAAAATTGACCTAAGTTGATTTGGGATGTGGCTTTCTAAATTTTATTGGGTTTTAGGGTCCAGCCCAACTCAAATTGGCAGATCTTGGCAGATACCAAGTTGGTAACGTAGCACTACTGTTAAAAAATATATAATTTGTTCTTCAAAGCGACTCAACCCAAAATAACTCGTGTCTCCTACCACTAAAATGCTACTTTTCCAACCTCAACAACACTTCGCTCATCGCACACAAATTTCCCGAAACAAACTACCAAGTGTCTGAAACCCCCTCTTCCGCCCCCACACCCTTACCCTTCAAAGAAACAGTGAAAACAAGCCTTCAAATTTCCAATTTCTTTCTCAATCTCCAGACTCAGTAACCATCTTGAAAGTCGTAGACATAAAAGAGAAACAACTTTCCACGGCACGCAACCTTCTTTACCTCATCATCCTTTTCACCTTCCTCCTCCTCCCCGCCGCCGCAACCACTGCCACCGACATTAACTTCCTCCAATGCCCCATCCTCCTCCAAAACGACCCAGCCCAAAATAAAAAATATTTAATTACGGGATTTTTTTAAATTAGTATTTATTTATTAAATTAAAATTAACATATATAAAATAACATATTTTAATATTTTTTAAGTACTCTCGATAATAAAATTATTATGTATAAATTGTTGATTTTTTTTAGACAAAATAAATAAAAAATTGATTATATATAATAATAATAATAATAATAATAATAATAATAATAATAAAATTATTGAGAGTATTTAAAAAAAAGTACTAAAAGAGTACGTTGAGTACTAAGTCATTAAAAAATATATAATTTGTTCTTCAAAGCGACTCAACCCAAAATAACTCGTGTCTGAAACAAACTACCAAGTGTCTGAAACCCCCTCTTCCGCCCCACACCCTTACCCTTCAACGCCATCGACAATAGCTTCAACTTTTCCTCACAACAAGTATCCCTCCTTGGACCCTTCCGCATTAGCCCCGATCCGTTTGACGCCGTCGCTTACGTCTTGAAATATTATTGCTGCTCCTTTATGGCCAAGTTTCTTGATGCTCAGCTGTCTGAAGAGTACCGTAACGGCACCAATTTCACGATCTTTGAGCCATTAGACGTGGTGTTTCCCATCGTGCCAGGCTGATTACGTGGCGCGACCTGATTAGTCTCCAGAACAACACTCTACTGCCGACGTTATTCTCCAACGGTTTTTCAATCAGAGTCACGTCTTTAAGGACGATGCGGTTTGTCAATGGCGTTCGGGAAATAGTTCTAAGCGATTTCGTCGTCGTTCTTGATAACAGCATAATGTAACAATGTCGCTGGTGCTAACCGCTATCTGAAGCTGTAGCTGAATGACGCATTTTGGTTAGTAGCGGAAAGCCAAAAATAACGTTTCTTTTCTTTTAAACAATTCTTGATTCTAATTTTTAGAGTTAGGATCTGTACACGCAATTGATCGACAATACCTGAATCTGTTATAGTTTTTCATTGATTCGTATATACAATTGTGTATGCAAATTTACAATGTGCAGTGTTTTGTGAATAGCTTTAAAAGCAATATTGATCTGTTTTCCATTATGAATATTTTGAGACATTGCAATCTGTTATGTTTAGCATTTGAAACTTGAATATCTGAAATATGCACATGAATCAGTCACTGATAAACATTAGCAGTATAGAAATGACCTTTGAATAAACACAACAATTTGGATCATTTCTTAGGGATCCGTATAGCCTGCTCTGTTTGTTCTTCCAACTTCTTAGCAGTGTAAAAGGGATTTTGTTTTTATTAGATGGATAAAGAACAGATGTTATTCCCAAACAAATTCTTCTTAACAAGTCAATAAGGATCTAAGATCTTCTATAGTGAAGATAGTTGAAGAGTTAGAAAGAGAGAAACCAAGTCACTTTTGGATCATTTTTAAGGAACTCACACATAATAGAAATTATTGACTTAATCCATCAATTTATTGCTTTAAAACTGTTCTCACTTTGTTAACAAATCTGGATAATGTATGTAGTCTACATCTCTGTAAGCTGTAACACCACTTTCTAGTTGTAGGTTTCCCAACAAAATAAAAGCATGACAAGTTCTTGTACCATTCTTCCTCATTAACTACTTGCTTGAATTCTTTATGCTGGGCAAAATTTCAAGATCCAGAGTAGATAGAAAACATAATAAATAGGGATATATCGATAAGATGTGAATGATGCAGGGATTGCTACTTTGCCAGCCACACCCCAGTTATAGTTCTTCCTGTCTTACTACCCGCATAAAAATGTATCTTTGAAAGCTTTTCAAACTTTGAGCATGCATTCATCTTAAATATTTAACTATAAATAAAATTATAATGGATGAATTTTGCATAGTATGAATGATGTCCTAGGTTGAAACCAAATAAAAATCAAATATTAAAAGATTAAATGTCATATATTCAGAAGACCTTTTTTTCTTTTAGTAAAAGGCAAAGAAAGGAATATGCAAACAGAAGAGAAAATATGTAAATCCAAGCGTATGCATGTGCTTCAGATATATAGGTTTTGTACTTTTGTTACATTTAACCAAAATCTTTGGAGAACGGAAAGAAACAAGCATCAAGAACCTAGTTCAAGAAAGCAAAGGAAATTAGTCGTCTGGTATCTTTTCAAATTCTAATCAAAATAATTAAAAAAGAAAAATCTTGGTATCTTTTCAAATTCTAAATATTTTTTTAAGAAAAAATGGTTTTCAGCTTTTTTTTTTAAATAAATGTTAAAAAACTTCCCATCAATATGTGCAAAAATATGATACTAATTATACTCCACATTACCCCTTTTCGTATTCATATTTTATGAAGTTTTTTTACTAATAATCGATACACCTCTGACAAAATATTTTTTAAATATTAACACCAACATACCCTAATCATTACATTTTTTCTTTGGAAGAGAAGAATTGATATGATACTAATGCAACAATGTTGGATGTATTGTAAGTATAAACTCTACAATTGATTGGTTTCAGGATCACTCATTTACATAAATGATACTTATATTTTCAATCTTCTAAACTCATCAACTCTCAATAAAATAAAAGAACAGATAAAGATTTTTAATTTTGAGAAACTATACTCATTTTTTTTTTATGAAACACACATATAATCATATGTACATATGGCTTTTATATAAGCAAAGGGTGATGCTAATAATTCGAGACTTTTCAGTTTTTTAACTGGTGATGAATACACGTACTTGACCAACTTTGTTTTGACTATTTAAATAAGTAACTTGAACATCTTATTTTTTTTTTTAACTTTAAGTTGGCATTCTTTGATTTCTAATACTACTATAAACAACTTGAAAATTTTTTAAGTTTTTAACAAATCTAACGAATTGATGATAATTGTATTCAACTAAAATTTTACTTCATCAATTCTTTAACTATTTTTCGTAAAGATTTTAGTCTATTTAAGGTGATGCAAGTCGACTTACTTTTTTTTTTTTTAATTAACATGTGTGCTCCTTTCCAAGGTTCATCCATTTCGTGGATGCAAGTTTTGAAATGGATAAAGTCCATTTCGTGTGTCTGGTGGTTGAGATGGGACTGTAGGAAAATAAATGTCTAAAATAATATTTTAACTATTTTAGATACAAATAAAATTTATAGATAAATAAATTAAAAAATATTAAAATAAATTTATCACAAATCATACTAAACATAAATAGAAAAAAATACGAAAGATAGATATTGAAAATAAGAAAGAATAATAAAAATACGAAAGATAGATATTGAAAATAAGAAAGAATAATGTTGAATATGTGTGTGTGTGTTTTATATATAAGAAGCATGATAATTTGGTGGCTGTCAATGGTGCCTTTTTTTTGAGAAAAGGAGTTCAAATTCCACCTCAAGCATTTAAAAAAAAAGTAAAAAAATTAACGTGTGCTCTTAGCTAGAATTTTTTTAAAAAGTGTTCTACTAGGATTTTGAGGTTAATCCTTATTAAAATTTTTGTGAATAAATCTCATACGAATTAATAATGACAGCATTTATTACATCTCAGAAGTTAAGAGGTAGATTGGAGGTGCTAAAGAAAGATCAAATTATTGAATTTGGTGAGGAGAATATAAGGGAAGGTTTGGAGGGAGATTAATGGCTGATCGTATGTTCAGTGCTAGTACTTTAGAGGTTGCTTTACTCTCGATCTGGAGACAGCCTGAGGGCTTTAAAATTTTGGATCATAGTGGCAACGTGTTCTAATTTTTTTTGGAAAGGAGATTGAGATAATTAAGATTGAGAATGGATCTCTTTGACTATTTAAAAATTATATTCTCAACCTAAAGAGATAGAAAGGAGAAGATTCAATTGTGGGTTTACCGGAACATTGTAAAACGAAAGAATTAGGTAGGAAGAATGGGGAAGTGATGGGAGAAGCACTCGATGTTGACTTATTCAATTTAAGAGAAAAAAGATGAGCAAATAGTAATAGTGCAGATTGGGCTGGATGCCACAAAATTATTGAGAAGATTGATGAAGATTGCAGGAGAAAATAAGAAGGTGATTGAGCTGCAAGTCAAATATGAAAGAATAGGAAACTTTTGTTACTACTGTGGATTCTTGGGACATGAGACTCGAGGATGCAGTAAATTCTTTGAGGATTCGGCAGCAAGGAAGGTTGAAGAAGATAAATTGGGGCCTTGGAACAAAGCTAAACAATTTGGAAGGAAGGTCAGCTCCCAAAAAGAGAACCAGAATCCAAATGATGATCAGCAGCCAGAGAAGAAATACCAAAGAGATAGAAAGCCAACTCTGTTAAGCCTGATCAAAAGCTTTGCAAGTCTCTTGGCTAATGAGGTTAACACGCGAAAAGGAGTTAAGAACAATGAAGTGGAAAGTGGGACACAGAAGGAGGAGAGGAGAATTTTGGTCCTTGTTGATCAACCAGTTCAGAAAAAGAAATATAACACTGAGAAGGCAGCACAGATGGAGAATAGAGAAGAAAATTCAGAACAGAATTTTAACTCAAACAGAATTTTTTTTAATGCTTCGGCCAGTGCACTTGAGACTAAAGGAAAACAAAAGTTGCATTTGAAGCAGATGGCAAGGAGAGGTAAACTGAGCAATAAGGTGACAGGAGTTAAAAGGAGAACAGGGGAAGAGGAGGATATAGCAGTAAGTAAGAAGTATTGTTCGATAGAAACAAGTCAAACTGAGAAGGGAGAGGGTGCCGCCCAACAATCGGCACCCAAGGATCCATGGAGATGACAATGTGAAACTATCGGAGTTTGAAAAAGTCCTTGACAGTATTGTTTCTCTGTGAAACAAAAAACAACACCTCGCATGTGGAGAGGGTAATTAAGGATATTGGTTTTTTGAATTTGTTTTGTGTGGACTCGTGGACAGGCGGAAGGGTTAATAGTTACTTGTAAGGAGGAAACGAAGGTACAAATAAGAGCTTTTGAGTTTTTTTTTTTGTACTTTGCATGGGAGGATGGTCAAAATGCAAAAACATGGGAAGTTTTTTCTATGCACTTTCACACAATGAAACTATTAGAGAAATTCAGTTCGGACAGTTACTTCAGGTCATGGATAATTCGGGAGAGCATCGATTGGTGGTAGGAGATTTCAATACTATAAATATAAAGCCCACCATGAGAAGGAGGGAGGGAGAATGAAATCAGCATCATCCATTTAAAAATTCAACGATTTTATTAATGAAACTGAATTGGTGGATTTGGGATATGAAGGCAAGAAATTCACATGGAGTAATAGGCAATTCAAAGGTAATTTTATTAAGGAAATACTAGACAGAATACTTGTTTCGACAGAATACAGAGCAGAATATCCAAAAGACTTTATGTCTTATTTGGATGATAGAAGATTTGATCATTTTCCCTTTCTCATTAATTTAGAAAAGGAAGGAAGAAAGTCTGGAAGAAGATTCAAGTTCCAAGAGCGTTGGTGCGATAACGAAAAGGTATCGAGAATTGTAAACATGTTTGGGACTTGGAAGTAGTGGGCTCACCCCTATTTAAATTGGCTACAAAACTAAAACATTGCAGGCATAAATTGGTGGGATGGCAAAAATTAGCAGCTTCAAACTCAAAACAGCAGATCCGAAGTGTGCAGAAAAAATTGGAAGAACAAGGAAAAGGAATAACTGCGAATGGGGCAGTAATCAAAATTTTCGAGGCTGAGTTAGAGGAGAACTTGGAGCAGGAAGAATGTTTTTGGAAGAAAAAGTCTCGAGTACGATAGCTAAATTGGAGTGACAAAAACACAAAGTTCTTTCACTCTATATTTCAGTCAAGATGCCGGAGGAATAAAATCCATGAACTCATTAATGGAAGTGGTAACATGGCCTTTAATAAACAAGCTATTGTGGCTGTAGATCAAGAATATTTTGTTAATTTATTTACTTCTGATAATCCAAGGGAGCCTACGGAAGTTTTAAAAGGAATTCCTACAAAAGTGGATGTTGGCACAAACTGAATGCTCACTAGAACAGTAACAGATAGCGAGATTAAAACAGCAGTGTTTTCTATTAATCTATTTTCAGCTCCGGACGATGATGGGTTTATAGGAAAGTTTTTTTTTTTAGTTTTATTGGGAGCTAATTAAGAAGGATGTAATTAATGCAATCAAGAGTTTTTTCTTAAGAGGTAAATTGTTGAAAGCTTTCAATCATACAAATATTTCCTTATCCCGAAAATTAGAAATGCTAACACTATGAAGCACATTAGACCAATCAACCTTAGTAGTAGGCTTGTCGCTCCTCCATCATATGCCTTCCTCGAAGACAAAGAGTTTCTTATAAAATCATTTCTAAAATATTGGTGCATAGACTACAACATGTGATGAACAAGGTGATAAATGATACTCAGAACACTTTTATTAGAGGAAGATTGATTAGCAATAATATTTTAATTGCTCATGAGTTTATGCATTTTCTTAAGAATAAGAGTTTTGGAGACTATGAATTGGCTCTGAAACTTGATATGAGCAAGGTTTACGATAGGGTTGAGTGAAATTTTGTGTGGGAGATTATGAACAAGATGGGATTTTACAAAAAATGGATGGACTAGATCAAAGAGTGTGTGACGACGATTTCTTACTCCGTCACTGTGGAAGGTCAACCTCATAGTTTTGTCAAACCATGTAAAGGATTACGTCCGGGTGATCCTCTCTTTCCCTATTTATTTTTTTTCTGTGCAGAGGGTTTTTCTTGTCTGCTCTACAAAGAGAATGGAGGCTAGAGTTTTCTGGTTTGAAACTTTATCCCAAATGTCCTAAGGTCAATCATTTATTCTTTGCAGATGATTCTATTTTGTTTAGCAAGACGACAATAGAAGATTGTGAAAGTATACTAAAGTTTTTAAAAGTCTATGAAAAAGTGAGTGATCCAGTGATAAATTTAGATAAATCTTCTATTTTCTTTAGTAAGAACACTCCTCCATCAATCCGTGATCATCTGGCTGTCCTGTTGTCTGTACCATATGTTGGCTGCCAGAACAAATATTTAGGACTTCCTTCAGTGGTCAATAGATTGAAAAAGGAGACGTTTAATTTTATCAAAGATAAGGTTTTGCAAAAGTTACAGCATTGGAAGCGAGTTTTGCTCTTAGCTAGTGGCAGAGAGATTTTACTAAAAGCAACGTCAACTACAGTGCTTATCTATATATTGAGCTGCTTTAAGCTCCCCGAGACACTATTAGAAGACATACAAAAGACAATGATGCAGTATTTCTGGGGCCAAAGGAACGCATAGAGAAAGATGCAGTGGATTAATTGGCGAATTGCTTGTAGACCAAAGAACCAATGTGGTTTGAATTTTAAGGATTTCAAGGCTTTTAATTTGGCTGTGTTAAGGAAATAGGGATGGAGGTTGATTTTTCGGCCTTACTCTCTAATTTACAGGGTCTATCAAAGTAAATATTTTAAATTTTCAAACTTCCTACGTGCAAAAATAGGTAATAATCCATCTTGGGGTTAGAAAAGTGTTATGGAATGCAGAAAAATTTTGGAGAAAGGCATTTTCTGAAAGATTGGAAGAAGACATTCAGTTAAAATCATAGAGGACAATTCATACAATCACCCAGTTTGGGTTTCTGAACTACTCCTACCAGATCAAAATTGGAATCAAGAGCTAATCACCTCAACATCCACACACACAGTAGCGCAGGCAATCATAAACACAAATAGCAAAGAAGCAGAAGATATAGTTACCTGGAATAAGGAGAAGAGTGAATGCTACTCAGTTGTCTCTGGATATACCTTGGCTTTCAGTTTTACTATGCACCAATTGAGTTCTTGCCAGAAAAGTGCAGAAGGAGAAAAATTTGAAGTTCAATTTGGAAGTTAAAATGCCGGACCAAAATTAAAATTTTTCTTTGAAAAGTAATGCATGAAGGCTTACCGGCCAAGGAAAAGTTACACTCTAGAATCCAAATAGTGAACCAAGTATGCAATCGTTGCGATGCTACAGTGTTATCAACTGTCAACTACCTCACCTAATGCCTAGAATCAGAGAATGCTTGAAAAATAGCAAACCTTTCCTGGACAACCTAAGAAACAGAAACATGGATATGGTGTTTATGGCTCCAGGAATAATTCAGAGGGAGAAAGCAAGTGAGAGAGAAAACTCATTTGGTAGCAATACTAACCTGACAAATTTGGAAGATGAAAAACTTCAGAATCTTCAAAGCCAAAGTCATTTCTCCTCAAGAAGTAGTAGCTATTGCAGGATTTGGAACTCTAGTAGCAGTGACTAACTATTTCTCCAGTACTAGCTTTCTTACTCAATAACTTTTTTCCTTTCTTCACTTTACTCTTCATATTCTTTAGTAACATTTCTTCTTTTTTCTTAGAAGTTAATTTTTAGATTTTTCATTTGGTTTGAAAAATACTCATTTTTACCTTTGTTGTAAGTCCAAGATGGACATTTTATTTTATTGCATCAATAAAATCTGTGTTTGATTAAAAAAAACTATCATTATTATCACTAATCATCATTATTGAATTGCTTTCCAAAATTCATATTGCTTAGTTGGAATTTATTTATTTTTGTTCATTTATCAAAATAAGAATCTAATACAAAGACAAATTCACACTATGTGTGTGAGAATCCATCAATTTTCTTTCTTTTGTCTATAAATATTCAATTCTAATATATGAACACTATAGTTTTATAATTCATATTAATATATATAGGACTAAGTTTGAAACACAATAATACAAATACAACAAAAACACACTCCATTTCCTGCATAGGTACCTTAGAAATGGTTCATGGATGGCACACACAAAATGGGCTCAGTTTTCCACCATCAAATTGAGTAACTTCTACCATCCATGCAGCGTCGTGTCTTACTTGAATAAATGCATACATGGGTCATCTCCTTGTGCTTTATGCTTGATTTTGTCCCATCAATATGTCATTTTGATTATAACATTCACAAAATAGAGTTTGATTCATTTCGTGGGTGATACCTCTGAAGTGGTACATATATACGCATTTCAAACATTTATCTAATAAAACATATTTTGATAATAAAATATTTTTATATTTATTTATGAAAAAAATAAACTATCATTTTGATCGTTCAAAAAAGGTCAATACTGACATACAAATTCATAATGTACATAGAGTACAAAAGATTATTATATTTGATGATAAAATTACGTTACTTGATGTATAAGCTCAGAGTTAAATGAACTAATATTAGCTAGTTGTGTAATTATTTAGATAGTTAATAGAAGAAATATTTATTACAAGGTGGTTAGAGTAGTATGTGATCTGGTGAGTATAGTGTGCAGAATTAACATGTAAGCATGACAGAATTAGTTAAATGGTGTTCGAACTAACAACTTTTATCTATGATTATATATAAGGCATACAGTACTTAGATGTCTTTTTGAGTTTTTCTATTTCAATTAAGTCACAACTTCTTCATTCTCTTCTTGCTCTCTCTAAACTGTTCACACTAGTAGCTATTCTAATTGCACATTCAACAAATTATATTTTACTATATGTACTAGAGTGAGCACTTTCAAAAACATCCATTTTTAGAATAATACTATATATTTAAATTTTTTTAATCAAGTCTAATCAAATTGGTCTAACATAACAAAAATTAATTATAACTAACATTATTTCAAGTCTTTTTGTTTAACTTAGTTAAATTTAATTCATAAAAAGATCTGAATGTATAGCATTATTATTTTTTAAAATATCTTTCTCTTCTCTAAAAAAATTATATCTTATCTCTCAACATTATCAATGTGCAATAAAAAAACAAAATTCAACTTTAAAATTTTTTCTTTTCTTATTCTTTAAATTGCTAAAATAAATTTCACTAAAAAATGACGTCAACTAAAATATTTTTTGGGTATACTTCTCAATATTCGCAGAAAATATTTTTCTTTTATGAAAGCTACATTAGTGTATTGGCTCAATATTAGGAAGGGAGGTGTTTTGCCGCGTTGTGACAGGACATCAGAGGCGTGGTGGGCACTGAAAACATGCATAGGGGTAGTGACGGGTAGCATAGTCTTGGTCTCGGAATCCTCGCCGCGCAGCAGGGTCTTCGCTAGTTTTCGAAGAGCCTGGAGCAACATGGGGGGCGTGTTGTAGGTGGTCTGCATGCAAGGGACAACCCCCCACTCTGGTAACCAGTGACGCTCAAGGAAGCTCTATAAATTGAGCTTCCGGGGACCATTTTCATGCATTAGTGTTGTTGTTGAATACTTCACAATTTTACAGTGAGTGGAGAAGTTGAGAGGCTAAAGCAGAGTGTTAGAGTTAGGGTTATTTGAAGAAAAAAATTATATAAAAAAAATTATTAATTTGTAGTGATTAAAAATGGTACGTAATTATACGGCACCCGAAGAATATATTATCAATTATTTGGATCATTCGGTTTATGTAAGTTCATAAATTTTATTATTTTATGTATTTACATTAAAAAAATTTTTATTTTTGTTGTTGTTGATATTATATGAAAATATATATTATTATTTTAGTATTATTATTTTTTAATAATATTTTCGAATAATATTTTTAGTTATCTAATATAATTATATATTTTATTTTATATAAATATAAATATTATTTACAATTCTTTTCCAAATAAAAATGTTATTTATATTTATTATTTTTGAATATAAATATTATTATTGATATTTATATATTTTCAAAATAAATATTATTTGTACTTATTTATTTTCGAAAACTAAATAAGTATAAATATGTTTATTTCTAATAATTTTTATTTATTTAAGCTAATATTTAGTGAATAAATATATTTTTGTTGAACCAGCTAAACAGGAATTTGATGGTTCGTAAACTGGATCCGTCGCTGATGTGATATCCGATGGTCGGAAACTACTTATGCTCAACGGGATTCTACCAAGTTTCTAGGATTGGGTTGATAAGAGAATTTTATGACTACCCCTTATTAGCGGCTTTGGTGGAAGGTGGAGGCCAGAAACTCATTCGTTTGTATTACCGGTGGGTGAGGTTACTGTGACATTGGAAGATATCGCTCATATATTTGGCCTACCCATTGATGGAGAGCCTGTGAGCGGATGGACAAATAGTAGTAGCGACTTCTTACAGAGCCAGAGCATCGCAATATTCGGTCGCGAATCGGCTGTTAGTAGTTCTTCGAAATCTTATATAAAGTTGGGTTGGGTTCGGACTATTAGAGACGCAGAGCCATTGGACACCGAGGAGTCTATTAAGAGATACGTCAGATGCCAGAATTTTTGTTTGTTAGGTTCGACCCTATTCACGGATAAGTCGACCTCATTTTGCGTTTGAATTTTATCTCAAATTTACGGTTAGATTTACTAGCGAAAACATCCAAAAGTAAGGCATTCATCATTGGCTAAACGCCGTGTTTCACTAATTTATGTATGTTGCGGTCGAAAATTTTTCATACTAAATTTGACGCTAATAAAATTTATTTTCGTGCCTCTATTTACAGTTGGATTTAGTTAAAAAATTTTAAATTTGAGATAATTTATTTTAAAGACACATTTTCACTCATAATTATCGAAAAATTCACTACTAAATCTGTTGGTAACATCTGTCTCTATAGCGTGACAATGTAACAAGTATATATACAAACATAAAGAAGCTAAGGAAAAAAAAAAAAAGAAAAAATTGCCAAAGAAAAAAAATGGAGAAAGAA
Organism: Arachis hypogaea; assembly: GCF_003086295.3. Taxonomy (NCBI): domain Eukaryota; kingdom Viridiplantae; phylum Streptophyta; class Magnoliopsida; order Fabales; family Fabaceae; genus Arachis; species Arachis hypogaea. The sequence goes on along the minus strand of NC_092051.1, from coordinate 144,928,193 downwards.
AATTCGACCCGAAAAAAGGAACTTAATCAATCCTAAAAAGAAACAATATTATATATATTAACTACAAAATATTATGATTATTCATCTCAAGTAGGGATGTCATTGGGGTAGGGCTAGGGCTAGGGCGGGGGCGGGGGATGTCTCCCTGCTTCCCATCCCCATCCCCAGATTTGCTCCCCGTCCTCGTTTCTGTTTCCCGTCGTGAGGGAATATTGCTCTTCATCCTCATTCTCCGTAGAGCCCCACGGGGATCCCATTCCCCATTTATCTGATAACTCTAACTAATTATTAATTTGAGTAAACTACCATTGGTACCAACAAAAGTTGAAAATGCTGACATATCTACCCATAAAAAAAGGAAATTACCATTTGTACCCATAAAAAATGGTTTTTACAAGCAAAATTATCCAAACTCTAAAAAATTAATTAAAATTCCTAAACTACCCTTCTCTCTACCAGTGTCATCTCCTCTCTCTCTCTCTCTCTCTCTCTCTCTCTCTCTCTCTCTCTCTCTCTCTCTCTCTCTCTCTCTCTCTCTCTCAATGTTCTCATCTTTTTCCCACCACTGCCACCACCACCACTAACCCATCTTCTCTCTCTCCTTCCATTTTCTGAGCTCGTCGCCAGCTTCTCCTCGCCACCATCACCATCGACCTCGAACCAGAGCGCCAGCTTCTCCTCGCCACCATCACCATCGATCTCGAACCAGAGCCTACTGCGTCAGAGACCCTCCTCTTCAAGCTACCTTATCTCTGCCATAGCCAACCCTCTTCACCTCTTTTCACGTCGTAGAACCACCACCGTCACTGCCTGATCCCTGCCATTGTTATATCTACCTCTTTGCTATGTTCTTCATTACAGGTTCATGAACCAACCCATTTTTGCAGGCTCCGATGGTGCAACCAGCTCTCCCCACAGGTAGAGCATCAGGCCTTCACCCACAGGTGGATCGTCACGCTCGGTTCGGCAACAAGTGGGTGGGCCACCATAGTCCGACTCCTCTCCAGCAAAACCTCTATTTCTCTGCCACAAACCACCTCTGCCACAAACCACCTCATTGCCACTCCTTCGTCACCATAACCTTCACCTTTGGAAGAATCAAAATCAACCCAAAGAGGGATTTGAAATGGATGACGATGGGTGAGAGTCAAAATTAGATCTTGGTTTCAGCTGAATCTAAAGCTGTTTGAGGGAACAAAATATTGAAAAGGGTATCATGGAGAAAGCTAATAGAAATAGGGTGAAAAAGAACACAGATCTAAGGTGTGAAGAGAGTGAGGAGAGAAGATTAAATATGAACAATGAAACACAGAAGTCTCATGTATTTGGATTCACTTTTTCAGGGAGAAAAGAAAAATGGTGAAAGAGACACGCCAAGGAGACCGCGGTGGTGGCGGCTAGCGCGGTGGCCCGTCAGGGGCACTGGTTTGGTGATGAGGAGAAGGTAGCCCCGGTAGGTGAGGGTGGTCGGCGGTGAAAAGAGGAGAAGGGGCACTGTCGCTCTAGGGTTGCTAGCGGCTGGGTGAAGAGGGTTAGGGTTAGAAAGGTGATTGGGTAAAGGAGGTGGTGTGGTGGTGAAGATAAGGGTAATTTAGGGATTTTAGGTAATTTTTTAGAGTTTTGATCATTTTGCTTATAAAAACCATTTTTATGGGTACAAATGGTAATTTCTTTTTTTTTATGGATAGATATGTCAGCGTTTTCAACTTTCGTGGGTACAAATGGTAGTTTACTCTTATTAATTTCTATATGAATAGAGCTACAAGTATCCATCCTATACAAAAATAGCAAGATTTTATACAAAAAATCTAAACGACAAGATGATGACTTCTTTCAAAATGCACAGTGGAAGAATCCAACGGCAAGTCAGAGGACAGAGCAGTGAACGAGGTGGGAGACACGGCAACAGAGAGAAAAATGGATATGACGACATAGTTACAGAAAGGGACGCCGCAAATAGAGAGCACGATGAAGTGAGGGTGATGGCACCGTGAGGTGTGACGATGCGGTGAGAAGGGAGAGTGGCAAGGGAATGGCTGCAGAGAGGTTGGATAGAGTATGGACAGCGTTAGAGATCTCTAAATTGAAGAAGGGTTATGCAAATGAGGATTAAGGGTTTTGGGTTTCTATATATGTGAAATGACTAAAACACATATATGAAAAATAAACTATTAAAGACAATTCAGTAAATTTATGAATTTCGGGGATTAGCGAGAATCCCCGCTTGGGTCCCCACGCCTGCCTCAGAAAAATTTTGTTTCCTGTCCCCATCCCCACGGAAAAAATTCTTCACAGTCGGATCTCCATTCGAGATAATCCCCGTAAAAATCTCCACGTCTCAAGGAGTTTTGCCATCCCTAATCTCAAGTAGCGAGTAACAAAATACAATATAAAAATAGAAACAATATGCATTAGTTTTATTCAATAAAGAAAATTCACATCATATATTAAAATATTTGACCATTTTAAATTGATAAATATTGAATCTGATAAATAAAAAAAATAAAAATTAAATAATATATATATATAAATTAATTTTAATGTACTTTTGAATGACTATTTTAATTTGATGTAAGTATAAAACTTTGTCAAAATTAAATTCATTAAAAGATTACAAAGGCTATTTTGACTAAGTACTTTCAAAATAAGAAAAAGATTGATGAATGCACAACTTGCGATTTAGCATTTTAGATGTGGGCCTCTGCTTTTTACCTTTTCAAAATATTTTATGTTAGTAAAAAATATGTTCTTTTTTGACACACTCTACACATTATTTTATCAATGAGACGTATTTCACATAATCACATGTAAGTCAAACTAAAAATTCATAATTTTATTTCATTACTACTTACAAAGTAACTTTTACATAAGAGAAAATTTAAGAACTAACACTTAATCAGTACAAAAGGTAAATAATCACTACATTATAAATTTTATATCATTAAAAATACTAATAATAACTAATTGATGACTACAAATTACAAATTGTACCATTCTAAACTCCTTTTTACATTGCGTTTGTTTACAGAGACAAGACACTGAGATAAGGACACAGAGATACACAATCGTATTTGACAGAAGAAACATAGATAGAGACAATGTGTTCAGAGATACTGAATTAGTGTATTTTGTGTCCATCCTAATAGAAAGGACACGGAGACACTAACAAGAAATACAACTTATTTTTTATTTTTTCTTTCATTATTTTTGTTAATTTTTCATAATTATATTTTTTATTATTATATTTTTCATCTCAAATTTTTGGAATAAAAAAATGAGAATAAATTAGATTTTCATAATTTGTTCTAGTTTATCACAAACAAAATACACGAATACAAAATTTTGTGTCTTTGTCTATTAATGTCTTGTCCTATTCTATTCTTAATGTCTTGTCATATCCTGTTCTCAAAAACAAAACGCAGCCTAAGAAGTACAAACCCAATTAACTAACCTACAATTACTTATAAATACCCGTCAAATAGTTACAAATGGCACAAATAATATCCGCAACTTGCTTCACATATTCAGCATATTTCGGTAGCGAAGAATGATCAGGAAAAACAGGATCACTTGGTGAATCACCAAAAACACAACCATCAACCGTCGCCATAACACCAGAAGCAGCAACATTAACACCTTGGTAATCCTTCGCCTTCAGCATTTTCTCAGCGTATTCCACTTCGCCTAATGCGCCTTCGTCGTAATCGAAATGTTTCAAACACAATTCGTAATGATCTTTTGCATCTGAATTAGTTGAATTTCTTAATGAGACGAATTATGTTTGTAACGTTGGAACGAACAACACCAATTGTGTAATTTACAAGGGTAATTAGATCTGCACGGTTTGTACCACCGGGTTTTGAGTTTAGAATTTTTGAACAAAATGAAGGGTGTATGGTTGTGTTGCAAATTTTGTTCACTTCAACAATTTGGTTGGTTGCATTTGAGGATTGAGCAAACAAAAGGAAGAGTAGCACCACTAGAAAAGAGAGTAGCGAAGGTTTGATATCCATGGCCATGTTGAAAAAGAAAAAAATTACAGAGGATAATAATAGTAATACAAACTATTTGATTATTTTAGTTTGATGATGTATCAATATGAACCTATTTATAAAAAAAAAAAATTTGAAGAGATACCACTGTGTCATCACACTATGGCTTACTACTAATAAGGAGAATGATTCCCGAAAAATTAATTAGAATTTTTGGAATGAAATCATTTAGTCAAAGATTTCTATTATGTATCAAGGTACGAATGATTTTCCGTTTTATTCTGAAACTTGAGCAGTAATAAGTGGCCACTTGTATTTTACACGGACCACATTCTTTTAACCTTGACGGTGTCTTGTGTCACGTTGTATTGGCCATTAGGTTGCTAGAATTAACTTCTTTAAAATATGATTATTATTATTCTTAATTTTAGGATAAGTTACGTATATAAATTGTTTAAAAAATAAATTTATTAGATTGTAACTTTTTAATATATTAGATGAAATTATAATTTTTTATATTTATAGAAATTATTATAGGATATAGTGGTTTCAATTGAAATTAATTCGTTATAAAATTCTTAGTCTAAAAATATTTTTTATTAAGGTGAGCTAATTTGAAGTGGAAGTGGATTCTTAAAAGAAGCATGCGCAGGCATGGGTCAAGAGTTGAAATCGAGCAGACTTCGTCGAACAAGTATTCGAGTGAAAATTGAATGATCACTTAAAATTGTGAATCGAACGGTTACATAAGTCGAGAAGTTGAGGGCTTTCATCACGTGAGAAATTGATGGGTAACATTTTATTGGTAAAGGAGCGGGAACAGTTATCAAGGACTGCGCATACGAACAACACTGTGTAATTAGTGATCGGTTACAGAGATAGATTATAAATACTAGAAAGTGTTAGAGAATAAAGGTTGAAACTTTGATTCAAAAATTACTCACGCACACTCACATTCCCATAAACTTTCTGAGTCTGCTTCGAGTTAATTATCTGTAGGGTTTCTTCCATGTCTTTATCTTTTCAATTTATCTTTTCAACACCTTTAAGTTTCATGTCAAAGCCCTTTGACCCAGTCGAAGGCACTTTATTGCTTTCTTTAAATTTCAACGCAATTTTTTCGATTTCAACCAATTTTCTTTTTGAATTCATGGCTTTTAACTTCTTTTATTCTTTTACAAATTTTAGTTTATTTTTTATTTCAATATTCGTCTAATCGAAGACGCTTTGATGCACGTATAGAAAACTGGTATCTAGAGGAGTTGGTTTCGCTCTCAGACTATTAGAATCGAACCACCATCGATTTTGCTAAAAATCGACAAAATAAATTGGCACGCCCGGTGGGACAGTTTTAAAATCGAAGTGTGTCAAATAAATTTTTATTGTCATTTGGTGTATGCAATTGTGAAGTGGAAGGATTATTCACATGGCTGATGAAAAGGAATAAAAAAAAAGGTTGAAACTAAAAAGAGGATTTAAGAGAATAAAGGAGTGATGACCGCTTAGATTTGAGAATGAGAGAAGACTAAATTTGATTTTGTTAACTAATAGTCAAAATGATAAAAAGATAAAGTGGATTTGAAGCTTTAAATAATTAGGATAAATTTATTTATAATAGGTCATTTTAAATTTAAAATAAAAGTATATTATGTATGTATATATTTAAAAAAAAAAAGAGTGGGGGCAAATGCCCCCTAATCCACCACCTGGGTCCATCGCTGGTTATCTTCGTTGTTTTAATATCTATTTTTTGTGAAAAAACAAATTGTATTTTTTGAGTTATTTATTCAAATGCTACAATTTTAAAATAAGTACTTTTATAACTAAAAATTCAAACACAAAATAACCTATTTATAAACTGCTATTAATAAAAGTCCTTATACTTTAAATTCTTTTTTCAAAAGAACTTATTTAAATTATTTTCCCAAATTGAGCCATAAGACATGAAAACAGAAACTGCTCTAAATTTATTGAAGTTGCTGCAACGAATCAAGGGGTAAAGGAGGCTTGGAGCTCAGAGTTGAGAGCCACTTAAATAGGATGGAGACTTAAAGACAAAAAAAAAAAAAAACTCAAACCAAAAGAACACCAAAAGGGAATCAAATCAGCACAAGCCCTCTATGAAAACAACATTTGTAAACCTCCTAAAAAAATTTTCAAACCTTGCAGTTAATGAGACAAATAAAGCCCTACTAAACCACTAAAACCAATTAACCCTGGTCCATATTGAACCTCGTCCTGACCACCACACATTTCAATATACTAAGTGTTCTGTGCGTATGTAGCCGAGGTATGGTAACTTCTTCTGTTGCTGATCGAATTCGGGTGGGAGAGTTACAAGTCGGCTGAATTGGAACACCGCGGCAGGAGCACCTGTAAAACGTACTCTGACGCTCAAGTAAGAATATAAGTTATGAGAAGTGATTATAATAAATCAGAGTGAGCTATGTGATCTGTTTTACTCCGAGATTACCTATCTGCTTATATAGGGGTTTTAGATTGTTTGGTTATAGCCTATCTCGGGATCCTCCATTTTTGCCAAAGTTATCCTTAATGTTTACGTTTGACTTGTCAATGACGTTGCCGAGTTTTACATAGCTCGTCCGGATCTTGTGGGTCAGTTATTGTTTGATTCTGTTTTGTGATGAGATATTCGTTTGTGAAGATTGCCGTACGTTTGTGAAGATTGCCGAGATATACGTTATGTATCACTAAGCAACATCAAAACTTAAACCAAAATATAGAACCAGACCTCTCACACAACCACCAACACATCCCACCAATACCCATAGCCCACAATATTACACTAATTATGCCTTACCTGAACCAATTCCAGCAGTGAAAGAAGACCATGGAGGAATGCAAATTGTCTCAAATGTTGAACTCGCAATAGGCGGTAGCAATAATATGAAAGGAGGAAGCAGAAAAAGGCTAAAACTAAAACATCCAGCAAGAAACGAAGAAGCAAGAGAGAGACTATTTGTTGGAATCGGTGGTAAAAGAAGTTCAGAGCAAAGGAAGATAATAAATAAAAATAAATAATATATATGTTATTTTAATGTTTTATTTCTATTAATAATTATTATTCATGATCCGTCACCTTATAACTCAGTCTTTATTATGCATTATGAGTTATAACTCGGTGTTAACTATCATTCATTCTTTTGTTTGTAACTGACACCTTCATTACCGACTTAATGACCATCATTTCTATCTTAATGACCAAACGGTTATAACATCAATTTTATGCCTATAAAAAGAACCTTCTATATCTAATCTCAATAATACATTCTATATTCATAGAATTATTATAAACACAATATAACACATGATAACTTTCATTTCATGTCTTATATTCTATATTCATAGAATTATTATATACCTCTTAAACACTTACTGACTTGAGCGTCGGAGTGTCTTTTGCAGGTACTCACCCCCTTGTTCTCTCCTTGCCGACGTATAACTCATCCCGACGAGAAGCTTGAAGACATTCATCGACGGACGAGCTATACACCGGCCAAACTCAGCAAGAACAATTGGCGCCGTCTGTGGGGACGAGTAAAATAATTCCCACTCCCCTTAGGTTCATAAAATTTGATTTACATTCAAATTTTTGAACCAATCTTAACAATCTTTTTTAAGATTTTATTTAATACCTCTTATCAAAATATAATCTATCGTAACTTTTTATAAAGTATTTACTTTATACATTCAAATTGCTTCATTTTTACATATCATAATATTTCACATCTCATAATCGATTAATGAACTAATCCGAGAATAAACTCGGCTTTCAATCAACCCGAAACGAACTCGGTTTTCAATCAATCCGAGCACAAATTCACTTATCAAATTTGCTTATTTTTTTTCAAAGTTCTCTATTTACACAAGTAAAATTATATATTTTATTCAACATACTTTTACATTTATATTTTGAGTAACTAATACTTACTGATTTATTAGTTATATTCAAAACTCAATATATGTTCTATACAATAATGACATATAACAACCATGTCAATTGCATTTTTATTTCTTATGTATTATATTCTTACTGCTTAATGATTTCATTTATACAATTAAATGACAGTAATGATGAGTTTAAATATTAAAATTGGATTCCATCAAAAATTAATTATATATCAATTGTATATAACTGTTACACTATTCATTTTATACTATTAAATTTTATGTTACTATTTGTTTAATGTAGAAAATTAAACAGACAATTTACTATTATTACACGAGGAATATCCCTTGTCATACTGTAACTGCTAGAAACATTATACTAAATGTATAATTCATCAATAACTGTTATCTTACTGTTTTATTATCAAATTAAAGCATGTCCTACAAAACAAAATTCAGATATTCACATTTGGCATGTATGACATTCATATATGTCGTCTTCTTCTCTATAATTATCAACTTTAAGGTATATTTTTTTTACTTTGAACTATTTTACTTTTACAATATATATTATTCAATATATGTTGCGACTTTATACCTATTCATTTTCTCAATTTATCTTATTCATGTCAAACCTTCACTATAAATTGTAAATATTCAATAAATAATTGCTTTGAGAGAGAAATTTATCAATAAGTTGTTGTGGGTCGGAAAAATTCCCAAGACAATTAACCATTATATCCTCGGATCATACAATCGATTCTGTCAATGGATATCTATCTCTGAACTTTTCAATTCATATACAATCAAATGCTAAAATTGTTCTTAAGCGGAAAAGTATCCCCCACACAACTATCTTGATTGAATGACTCTTATCACTCAATTATTTTTTGAATAAGTGCCGACATAATAACCCGACTAAGCTTGGGGGCTCACCATATCATTATTCACTCATCTTTTAATCGAGTTATAACTCATTTTATTTTCTAAGCTTAGCCTGGATCATATGATCGGCGGACAAAGCTTGGGGGCTGTGATCCGTCACCTTATAACTCAGTCTTTATTATGCATTATGAGTTATAACTCGGTGTTAACTATCATTCATTCTTTTGTTTGTAACTGACACCTTCATTACCGACTTAATGACCATCATTTCTATCTTAATGACCAAACGGTTATAACATCAATTTTATGCCTATAAAAAGAACCTTCTATATCTAATCTCAATAATACATTCTATATTCATAGAATTATTATAAACACAACATAACACATGATAACTTTCATTTCATGTCTTACATTCTATATTCATAGAATTATTATATACCTCTTAAACACTTACTGACTTGAGCGTCGAAGTGTCTTTTGCAGGTACTCACCCCCTTGTTCTCTCCTTGCCGACGTATAACTCATCCTGACGAGAAGCTTGAAGACATTCATCGACGGACGAGCTATACACCGGCCAAACTCAGCAAGAACAATTCATATATGTCATATTATTTTATTTTTTGTTATTTAAAAAGATTGGTTTAATGATATTTTTGGAATAAATATGTTTAAAAGGATAAAAAAAAGATGTTTATCAGAATAAAAAAGAAGTTTATTAACTTTTTCTCATGTAGAAATAAGTTTTTCTAATATATTTTCTATTTTACAGATAGTATTCGATATCCGGTAAATGTGCAGATCGATTTCAAACATAAAGAATATAGATATTAGATTCGATCATAAAAAATGCAAATATTTAATGCAAATCAAATCGACCATACCAAATTTGATAAGCAAATTTTTTTAATAGAAAATAACATAATAATTAAATTGATACAAGGTTTTAAAAGATAAAGATATTGACCATGGTTCTGAAAACCGGATCGGACCGGCCGATTCAACCGGAATAACCGGGAGCCAGTTACCTAGCTAGTCCGGATAACGTCGAAAACCGACTGGCAAAGAACCAGTAAAAAAAATCGGTCGAACCGACAGTTAACCAACGAACCAGAAGAATCGTCTGGTTTTTTGGCGGTTTAGTGGTTTGCAATTTCAGATGCCAAATGACGTCGTTTTGGTTTTTTTTTAAAAAAAAAAAAGAGAAAGGCGTACGCGAAAGTTGTAACCTAACCCACTATGCCACTAACCCTAATCTGAGTAATCTCCCCTTTCTTCCCCTTTCCAAGTGCATTCAGCGCCAGCGGCCATTCACCCACCAAGGCCACTATTGCCACCAAGCTCCAGCTTCCAGAAACCATCGAGCCACCCACAGCCATCCACAGCAGCTGCAACCACCACCGCGTTCTGCTTCTCGCTGAGCCCGCCTCCTCGTCGCCGAACGTCGCCGAGCCCGCCTCCTCATTCGCCACCCACAACCATCCACAACAGTCGCGACCACCATCGGCCGAGCTCGCCTCCTCGTCGCCGAGCTCGCCGAGCCCGCCTCCTCATTCGCCGGTAAGACTCTGTTCTTGTCTTCTTGATTTTGAACTTGCTTTCTTTTGAATTCTGATTATGATTTATGAGTTCTATGCTTCTTGATTTTGATTTTCTGAGGTTCTGATCTTGATTTCTGAGCTCGCCTGTTCTATGCTGCCTTCTTGATTTTGGATTTTGATTTTCTGAAGTTTTGATCTTGATTTATGAGCTCGCCTGTTCTATGCTGCCTTCTTGATTTATGTTTTTGATTTTCTGAGGTTATTTTGATTGCTGTTTCATTATTTTCATGATTGATGTTTTTTATTTTGAATATGTTTTGCTGCTTCTGTTTGCTGCTTCATGAATCATGATGAATATTTTTTGCTGCTTTTGAATATGTTTGCTTTTTCATTATTTTCATGATTGATGTTTTTGATTTTGAATATGTTTTGCTGCTTCTGTTTGCTGCTTCATGAATCATGATGAATATTTTTTGCTGCTTCTGAATATGATTGCTGTTTCATTATTTTCATGATTGATGTTTTTTATTTTGAATATGTTTTGCTGCTTCTGTTTGCTGCTTCATGATGAACATTTTTTGCTGCTTCTGAATATGCTTGTTGTTTCATTATTTTCATGGTTTTCTGAAGTTGTTTTCTGGTCTTTGATTTTCTGATTGTTATAGATGGAACAATCACAAAGTAACCCACAACCACAAGATAATGCTGTTCAAGATTCTCAAACTGGTTCATCCAGAGGTAAATCTGATCCAGCTTGGCAGTATTTTACAATGAAGTATGACAAAAATAACAAGGCTCAATATACATGTATTTTCTGCTTGAATACTTACAGCCACAAGATAATGCTGTTCAAGATTCTCAATATGCCTGTATTTTCTGCTTGGTTTTCTATTTTATTTTATTAGATGGAGGAGATGTGGAACTTGATGTGGATTTGCCTAATGTTGCTGATTCTTCAAATACAGCTTCTTTTGGTGGTACTTCTGATGATGGTGGCTTTGGATTACCTGTTTATGATGGAGATGTTGGAACACTTAATGATAATTATGATTTTTGATGAGTTGCACCTTTGATTAGTTGAAAACTTGCTAGTAATTGTTTCTTTTGAATGTAAAACATTATGGGTTTGTCATTATGTACGTTTTTTTTTGTTTAGTTATAAACTTTGATGTTTGAAGTTGTTTGTGAACCTCTAATATTAAGTAATGGATAATTTATTATGTGAAATATTAAATTTTATTAAGTTAGAAATTATTGAATTTATATACTTAAGATTATTTTAAGTTTTTTAATAATTTTATTTAATATTTAATTAAACCGACGATTGAACTCCGGTCGAACTAATGAACTATTGAACCAGTAACCTCACCGGTTTATTGACCGGTCCGGTTCTCGCAACCTTGATATTGACTTACAATATACTATTTTCAAAGATTTTTAAAAACAGTGAGGGATATTTTGTATTTTGGATATAAATAAGATAGATAATAAAATTTAGTGTGATTGAATGATTAGCTCATTAATCTTCCTTTCTATATGTAATATTCTATTGGCCAGTGATAAATCCTTAAGGACATGTAAAGAGTTTTAATTGTATATATAACAATCTGTTAATTTTTAAAATAAGTAAATATTGAAAAAAATTATTTTCAAAACAAAGAAATTATATGGAAATCAACCATTTTTTCTTATTGAAAAATTATATAAAAAGAATACTTAGAAAGGTGGTTTAGCTTCATGATTTATTATATTTTTCATCATAAAACAAAGAATAATGATATCATTCAAAGAAATGTGCCAACTATCTCAACAAAATATGTGGCATTTAACATTCTTTTTCTGTTTCTCATCCTCCTCCTTTGTCAACATCAATACCATCATCACCTATTGAGGCTGAACCCATAAGCATCCTTCCTGCTCTTTTTTTAACCGGTTGTGAAAGTCTTTTCTCCTAATCCTTTATCCTCCCCCCAGTTTCATATAATCCTTTGTAAGCATGATAATATCAACCTTGCATGCATAGTCATAAACTTGAGGTTCAATTGACTGAACAGCTTTTCACTCTATCAAGGCAGCACTACCATTTCTCCATCTCTCAACAGTGTAATACCAAAAGCCTTTTCACTCTATCAAAGCAGCACTACCTTTCTTCCCAAATAGAGAAGACTTCCCTAATCCATCACGAGCAAATTCCTAAAAAATACATTGAACAATACTTTTTTAACCTTTTATATGAGCATACTTGATTTGGTTGTTGCAATAATATGTATTGAACACATGAAAAAATAGTCCCTTCTACCTTAGAAACACCTTTGAGATGTTAGACCAGATGATCTAATCATTAATTTTCTTTGAAGCGCTGTACAATTAACACTTTACTTAACAAACATCTATCTATGAAACTAAATTGTTGACAAAATTCATCATACAGAAAATTGTCTAGCTTTTCTTTTGGCTAAAACAGAATTCTTTTAAGTTTCATCCACAAGTTCTTTGTTGATTCTGGTGTAGTAATATAAGTTATGTTGGTCCAAAGAAATCCTTCAATACATCTTCCAGACCTAGCATTCTTGTATATGGTGAATGCTTCTTCCATTATTTTGGCCTGGGAGAGCAACTCTGCTCTCTTTCTTCCAGATGGATGAGTGAAGAGATAGTCCCAAAGTGCCCACTCACCCTTGACTTTTCCCAGCTTCTCATACACTGTGGGCGCCACCCGTGGATCATATCCGGCGGAAGCAATTAAGAGCATGCCAATGTAATCCGCTTCCATTTCCATCCTGAAAACAGGATTTAGTTATAAAAATTTTAAAAAGGAAAAGTTTCCACTTCAACAAAATATCTACCAAGAGAAATAAGTACAAGCAGCATGTAGATGATGATTATTTAAGCATAATCCGAAATTTAAAACAACATTGACATGCTGATAGATGGCACACAATAATGTCTCAAGGGAACTACAATTGAGGATGAATGAGGAAAGACATGTCAAAATTTGATTACTGTATCACAACAAACACCAGAGTTTCAAATGAATTATTAAATCCAATCTCACTCACAAATTTTATTCAGAAAAGATATCAACTATCATTCCCTCAATTGAAATTATGGTAAAGCATATGGTAAATGAAATGGAGTTCTTATTTGCTTGGAACTATCAAAATCTTCCATGAACTAATATGTTATGTGGAATAAAGCACTAAAGCAATCCACAACAGCATTCTACACTATTTTGAGAGCCATGACAAACATGATGTTAAGTAAAATGCAACAAGTATAATCAAAGAACCACAGAGGAAATTGACTTATTAGAAAGACATGAACCAAGTTATACAGTCGATAGAGTGGTAGCCTCAAGAAAAGAGAAGACATTATGGTGACGATTTCCGGGGTGACAAATCGATAAAGAATAAACTGCAGGATAGCAAACCACAATCTCTTCGTCATATATTCAGCGGTGTGTCGGGCCAAAGCATGACCAACCTAATTAAGAAGAAAAAACAGACAAAAAGCATAGATATCTTTCAGACGAATTAATAAACCAAGAACATTAGTTAAACAAAGCACAATTATACCTCATGTCCAATTATAGTGGCAATCTCAGCATCACTTTTAAAATGCTCTAACAATCAGGTGTACACAACAATCTTACCACCAGGTAGCCAAAAGGCATTGACATCCGACTCATTGACAACAAGCACCTCCCAATTCAATCCATCGAGATGCGAGATAGCTGGCCCTTTCTTTCTACTTTGCTGAACCCAACTGTCATCAAGGATTTCATCTTCCTTGTGCCAACCACTCTCTGCCTTACAATAAGCATTAGCATTAGTCAATAATTTCAAAGTCTCCTCAGTATCCCCTTCAAACCCTGTGACATGCTGATGCATAACCAACATCACTCCAAACTTGTTCCTTGCTCAACCCTCTCTGCAAGGTATCAATGATTTCCATTGATATCATCCTTATCCTCACACTCTGAGGGTGTATGGGAGGCAAGATCTTTCCCTTGAAACTCGCCTTCTTGTTCTCGAATTCAGCCTCACCAAGTTGCCTCTCCATGTCATTAGATAACAAAATGCAGCGGGTTCTCTTGGTATATGGAACTGTTTCTAAATTCCAAAAATGCATAGTAATCAATATCCCTGACCCGACCAACACTATAAAGAATACAAGTCTAGGATTCCGCATATTTCGGTAGCGAACAATGATCAGTTGGCGAATCACTAGAAACACGACGAACGTTAACCATGCCGTAACACCAGAAGCAGCATAATGCGCCATTGTCGTAACCGAAATGCGTCAAGTAATGATCTTTGGCATCTGAATCAGTAGAAGACTAATGGTGTTGGTAATATTGGAACCAACAACACCGATTGACGATTGTGTAATGCAGCACCGGGTTTTGAGTTTAGAAATTTTGAAGAAAATGAAGGGTTTATAGGGTTTAGGGTTGTGTTGCACATTTTGTTCACTTCCACAATTTTGTTGGTTGCATTTGAGGATTGACAAATAAATGGAAGAGTAGCGCCACTAGAGAAGAGAGTAACGAAGGTGTGATATCCATAGCCATGTTTGATAATAATAGTAATACAATCTATTTAATTATTTGATTATTTATAAATAAAAAAATTTGAAGAGACAACATTCTGGATTACTGCTAATAAGGAGAATGATTACCGAAATATTAATGAGAATTTTGGAGTGAAATTACTTTAGTCAAAGATTTATGTATTTATGTACCAATGATTTTTGGTTTTATTTTGAAACTCTAGGAGTAATAAATGGTCACTTATGCTTTATTGCTTTATGCGGACAACATTCTTTTGACCTTGACGGTGTAAATGCAATGTAAATATGTAACGAGTCTACATGGAAATTGAAAAGTCACAATCACATATTAGTAGTAAAAGTTTTGACTAGTGGTCTTATATCCCATGACATAAATATGAAGTCAAGATTTGTTTAATTTATTTTTATGTAAAATTAATAATTAAAAATTATTAGATAAATATATATTAAATTATTTAATAATTTTTAATTAATAAATTTATATGAACATAATTAAAATAATAACTGAATTTATATTGTAAATAAATATTATTAGAAAAATAATATTTTTTTTTGAGAAAATAATAAATTTGATCTTTTCTCTTTTGTTATAAAAAAAATTTAATACGTAAATTCTTAAAATGATTATAATAAATATATATTAAAAATTAATTATTAAATCAATTATTTATGTTTAATAAAATATAAAATATATATCGATCTGTTAATTTGTCGTCTAAGATTTAATATTATATATATCATATGGTAGATAACATTTTTCATAAGAAATTAGTCAATTTATGGGAAGAAGAAAATAATTTAACTAGGTATCCTTTAGAAATTGTATAATTTTCAGTTTTTTATTATAATAATTAAAAAAACAAGTAAAACAAACACATCTAAAAATTATAAATAAATTTAGTATCTTTTTAAAATTAAATACACATTTAAAATACAAACTAAATAAAATTAAAATTTAAAATTTTAATTTTAATTTTAAATTTCTGTTTCGAATTTAATATATTTAATTATTAATGTATTACGATTTAAATATACATACAAAAATTAAATTAGTTAAAATTCAAAATTTATTTTTCTATGTTGTGAAATACCCATAAACTCGTATTGGTGCTGCTGTTGCTTGATCTATAAATGGAAGCAGGCTTTCAATTCATTCATTCCTCTTCTCATTAATCCCTTTTCTTTTTTGCGTTTACTATGTTTTTACTTTTCTTTCTCTCATAGATATTCTATTTTATTTTTCTCTTTCTTCATTTTCTTTCTTTGTCATTTTAGGCTTTATTATGTTGTTGTTCTATTTTTTTCGCATTACTTTTAAAATGCATTCTTATAATTTTAGATATATTTATGTTATTTATTATATTCTTATATACATATATAAATTTATACTTAATTTTAGATGTATTTATGTTGTTCATTATGTTTTTATATATATATAAATTTTTTTACATAAATTTTAGATGTGTTGATAAAATATTTAGATGCATTCTTATAATTTTTTATGTGTATTTGAGTTTAATTTTTTATGTTTAATATGTAATTTAGAACTACAATAACAATAATTTAGATGTGTTAATACATAATTTTAAATGTATTTATGTTATTTATTTAATTTTAGATGTGTTTTTGACATAAAATTTAAATGTTTTAAATAAAAAAAATAATTAAAGTGAGTTTAATTAATTTTAAAAACTTTACTGAATTTAAAAACTTTATTGATTTAATAATAATAATAATAATAATAATAATAATAATAATAATAATAATAATAATTAAAAAAAAAAAGAAAAAAAAGGTGTTAAAGAGTAGGTGGAGTTCACATACTTAATAATATAATAATTAATATATTTTGGTCATAGAAATTTATCATTTGATGGCATTGTTTTTGTAACATTTTCTTTTCAGGTATGGGATGGGGACCCTTACCTTCTTTCTAAGGTTCTGAACTATTTAATTATCCTTCATGTGTATGTCATTTAAATATGTCTATCTATGTATTGTATGGAATATTATGGATGGGCTATATATACATTGGATTAAAATTATGGATGGGAGAGTAAATATTAAATGAAAAAAATTTGGTAACAAAAAATTTTCAACGATAATTAACTAAAATTTTTTATAATTTATTTTATTTATATTATTTAACAATAATTTTATTTTTTATTTCATTCTCTTATCAATCTATGTCTTATATTCTTATCAATCCCATTTATTAATGATATTAATTATAATATCATATTTCTTAGTATTAAGTATTCTTATAATCAATACTTAATATTTTTTTTATGATTTGATTTTTATATTTAAATTTACAATAAAAACTAATAATAATTATAAAAAATGGTAATGATAATTTGTATTAAATGAGTTAATTGTAATTTATTTTTTATTTTTGTTAAGTCATTTATTATCATTTAATGGAGATACAAAACCTGCAAGTTATCCTAATATGGTTTTGTTTCCATTAATTCAATTATTTTCGTTCAAAATTCACAACTCTAATACCATTGCAAGCACAATTAAAAATTTAGAACAGGACAATAAATTTTACAAGAAGTCGTCTTTATCATTAAAAATAGTATGACAATTGAATTCGACCTTAATACGGTACCTATGGTAGAAGGCGCTGATGAAGAATTTGAACAACAGACGGACTCACCCGACGAGGTTGTTGTCAGTCAACCAATTTTTGAGAATATGAAAAATCACACTAGTTTTGATGAGGTACGGTAATAAACTGATTTTTTGTGTGTGTGTTTCTATGTGTATTTATAATTATATTGTACTACTATATTCATACACATAATAACATGCATATGTTCATATACATAACATCCATAATTACATACAAATAATATCTAAAAATTAAATTCATGTTTATTAGATATTACATTCATACACATATCATTTTTTAGTTATTGCATAAGTAACTATAAAGTTAACACAAATATTTTTAAATTTGATCATAATTGAATTTTAAAAAAAATGTCAAATTCTTAGTTTAATTTATTCAATTGATAAATTTACTCATAACATCCATAAATTCATACACATAACATCCATAATTTGTACTCATAATATTCATAATTTCATACCTATCATGTCTATAATTAATAAATTTTTATAATTAATATTATCAAATTTTAAACTATACGTCTTATTGTATTTTCTAAATTATTCCATATGTGTACTAGTAGGTCATGATTTTAATTATTTTAATATTTTATTTAATATTCATATGTATGCTTATTTATTGATTTTAATATGACGAGTTAATAATTATTTTTAAAAAATTATTTTTAAATTTTTGTTTATATTTATATTTTATTTTTTATTTTTTAATAATCTATATGTAAAATATAAGTTGTATAGTAAAAATTGTTAAAAATTTTTAATTTAACTTCCATAATTTTTACAGAAAATTATTGCATTTAATGGATAATAATGTGATTGAGAGAGGTTAGGAATTTGATTTAAGAGAAACTGAAATTGATTTTAAAAAGAATATTAATAGTTCCAAACATGCAGCAAAATAGTAGGTGATAAGAAGAATAAGTAATAAGAAAATATATATCACTTGCTTATCAAAAAAATAGAAATTTTTACATGACATTTTTATATTATAATTATTCTTTGATTACCTAGTATCACTCGTACTAAATACTTAAATAGGGTCATCTCAACCATTTTACAAAATACGGGTATGTAGTATGTACCTTTGTAATAGTGTACCATGAAATAGGGAATGTATGTGAATTTCATTTATGACACAAAGATCCCACCCCTTGGTTGTATGTATCTTCATTTTGATTTCATTCTTATTTCTTTGAGACTTTCTTATAATGGAAATAATATCAAAGAAGTTTTGAGCTGATCTAATTTTGAACTAGGTTTAAAACATATATAGTTATATTTTAAAATAATAAAATATATTTTTACCATCTAAAAAGTAATAACTTAAATTAAATTAATTTTTCTATAATAAATTATTTAATTATGCTAAGTGTCCACAAAACATCAGCTATCAATTAACTACTGTATATAAAAATTATATATTTAGTATTTTATAATAAAATTTTATTATACTATTGTGAAAAATTTTAATTAATTATTTATTTATTATAAATTTAATTATTTTATTATCATAAATTTAATTATAGTGATAGTTAATTATTTAATTAAAAAATATATAAATAGACAGTGACGGATCCAAAATATTCTATTAGTGTGGGCAAAATATATATAATATAATAATAATTTTTATAATTATACTATGATGTTATAAAATATAATTATTCTTTAAATTATTTAACCAATAAATTAAAATAATAAAATAATAAGACTCTCTATTTCGAATTTTAAAAACCTCCTTTTATTAGAAGAGGTTGATGAATTATTTTGGAATTCAATCTCCAATGATGAGGTTCTTTTGAAATATTTTTCCATTACTAATAGAATAAAATTATAAATTTTTGTTAATTAATTAATAAAAAATTTCATAATTTTACACAAATTAAAAATTACATTATAAAATTATAAATACAAAATTGATAAACATATATCATTCAAATTAATTTTCAACAACAACAACAACTAATAATATTTCGAATTCCTAATTCCTAATAAGTCAATACACAAAAATAATTAACAAACAAATTAATGAAACTAAATTTGCAATTACATCATCAGAACAATAATGAAGCAAATAAGTGAATAAACAATGAAGCAAGCAGATATGAGTAGTGGTGGCTTGGCCACAATCGAAGAAGCATGACAGAACCAACCTTTGCAAGGATCGCCGTTGGAACTCAACGCTGCCTCCACATGATCGTTCGGTGCTCCTCGCGTTGCGACAATGCCGTCGTGAAGCACACTTGTAGAACCACTCGCGACGCCGTCCTCGCCGCTTTGGATCCAGCCGCCTCCATCATGCACGGTGTCCTCTCCTTCCTTCTTTGCGATGGCGCCGACCTCGGCGCCACTGCCTCAATGTAGAACTGCAATTTCGCCAGCGCCATTTGCTGTCCCAAGGCCAACGGTCGCCTTTGTAAACGAGAACGGTGGCTTTGGCAATGGGAGATTCAACCCCTCCGCTGCTGCTCCGCCGTCTTAGACGGCAACTTCCTCCTTGACCAGAGCCGTTTTCTCCAAATGCGCCAAATGTAGATCCAGGTGTTCTTCGAATTTTGCATATGCAATTTCTGGTAAGTTGCTGATTCTATTTGAGAGCGTAACAATTTTTCTAGAATTATGAGGAGTTCTTATATGTTCTTCATAAATTTCACAATCTGGACTTGTTGAATTATGAACTGAGCCTGTGAAATTGAATTTGTGCTCTGTTGTTGGTGAATATTTTGCTGAATTGCTTGTTGAATCTGAATTTGCATAGACTCTTGCCTCTCATTTTTCTTGAAATTTTGCTGATATTGTTGCGATTGATTACTCTGTTGATTCTTTGTTTGTGTGTTTTGGATGCATTGCTGATGATTATGGAATTGTTGTTGTTGCATTCCTTAATTCTATATCTTCATAAACCAAATCTGAATTCTGGAATTGCAGAACTGGAAGTGCTGAATTTGCTGCTTCTGGATTTGGTGAAGTATTGTTGATTGGTTGAAAATCTGAATCTGATTTGGCTTGAATCTAGAATATTGGTTGAAAATGCAAAAGGGGATTAAAGTGTGTTTGGATGGGTGGGGTGAAACGGCGTTGTTTTAGTGCGTGAAAACTAATATGTCTTCTTTTCAAAAGTTACAGGCTACGTGTCATCCCGTAACGGCCAAGTCAACACCACGTTTGCCATGTCAGAGTTTTCCGTCGAGTCCAACGGAATGATTTCAACGGAAGGATAAATTTGTCCACGTTTTAGAGGGGTCAGGGACATGAATGTATTTTTCATTCTTCGGAGACGAAAATATCCGCAGAAAAAAAAAGTCAAGGACCTATTTATCCTTTATTTAAAATTATTTATTTTTGTAATTATTGAATTTATTTAATTTATTTAAATAAAATATTCAGTTATGCTACACATAGAAGTCTTTTTGGCTTACAAGTCTTACAAGTTTGGCCAAACCCAACAGAAGCTACGGTCACCCACAAAAGCGTGTTAACACGTGCATCACGTTTCCAAAGCGCTCATTCACCATTATGAACGACTCTTCTTCTTCCTTAATAAAAATCACAACTATCATTTTTTCTTCGCGTTTTTCTCCTCTTCCTCTTCTTCCTTCTTCTTCTCCTTCTTCTTTGTGTTTCTCCTCCTTTTTCTTCACGTGTTTCATCTTCATCGTCGTGTTTCTCTTCCTTCTTCTTTTGATTTTGCAACATTATGTATTTTTTTCTTCTTTGTTTAATTTTTTCTCCCAAAAAGAATTATGAGAATATGAAATAAGAAGATGAAGAAGAAGAAACAGCAGAAGATGAAGAGGAGAAAGAGGAAGAGTTCTGAATTATGCAGAACTTATCAGAAAATCTTCGTTTTACACCCAAATTTGCTGCAAATACAGAAATGAGTTATGCTACGTGTACACTAAAATCAACCACCAAAGTCAGCCACTAGTATAAAATACATACTGGAATATTAAACCAAACATGTATTTATACACAAATATATTGGTGGATGATTTTAGTGGCTGATTTTAGTGTACAAATAGCATTTTTGTACAGAAAAAATATTTCCTCTAAAGCTGCATTTTTTTTCTTCTTCTTCTTCTTTGTTTGATTTTTTTGTTTTTATTCTTATTAAGAGAGTAAAACAAGAAGAAACTTGAGATTTGAGAATGTAAAAGAAAAAAGAAAAGATGAATAAGAAAAAAAAGAAGAAGAATATGGTGATGAAGATTAAAAAAAAAGAACCAGCAGAAGATGAGGAGGAGGAAGAAGAAGAGTTCTAAATTATGCAGAACTTATCAGAATAAAAATACACCCAAATTTTCTTAAAATACACCTGAATATCTTCGTGTTACACCCAAATATCTTCGTTTTACACCCAAATTTGCTGCAAATATAGAAATGAGTTATGCTACGTGTACACTAAAATCAGCCACCAAATTCAGCCACCAGCATAAAATACATACTAGAATACAAATATACATTGAAAATAAATTAAATCACACATGTATTTATACACAAATACATTGGTGGCTGATTTTAGTGGTTAATTTTAGTATACAAATAGCATTTATGTACAGAAAAATATTTCCTCTAATGCTGCATTTTTTTTCTTCTTCTTTTCCTTATTTCTTTATTTCTTTTAGTTAAATGAATATAAGTTCATCATTTTTCAAGTAATTTTGGAGCATTATGTGTTTCTTCTTCTTTTTCTTTGTTTGATTTTTTTGTTTCTATTCTTGTTAAGAGAGTAAAACAAGAAGAAACTTGAGAAGGTAAAACAAAAAGAAAAAGATGAATAAAAAAAAAGAAGAAGATGGTGATTATGATGAAAAAAAGAAGCAGCAGAAGATGAGGGGGAGGAAGAGAAAGAGTTCTAAATTAAGCAGAACTTATCAGAATAAAAATATACCCAAAATTTCTTAAAATACACCCAAATTTGCTGCAAATACAGAAATGAGTTATGCTACGTATACACTAAAATTAGCCACCAAAGTTAGCCACCAGTATAAAATACATACTGGAATACAAATATACATTGAAAATAAATTAAAGCATACATGTATTTGTACACAAATACATTGGTGGCTAATTTTAGTGTACAAATAGCATTTTTGTACAGAAAAATATTTTCTCTAATGCTACATTTTTTTCTTCTGAATTGAACCACACCTTAGCCACTTGATTGGATTCAAAACAATAAAAGGAGGAAAAGACTTGTAAAGACTTGTATGAGAAAAACGCTTGTATGTGGAGAACAAACTGCTCATCAATACCACAGAGGGACTGCAAAATACACCCAAAATACACCATATTAAAACAAGCATAAACTATAGAATGCAAATAGAACTATAAAACCATCATAAAAAAGAACAAACATCAGATTCATGAATCATCATTAAACAGAAACTAAAACAATTCAACTAAAAGAATAAGATTCACTCTCAGTGAGATGAAAAGTCATAAACTATAAATACACCCAAACTTTCTTAAAATACACCCAAATATTTTTGATTTACACCCGAATGTCTGATATAAAATGCGAAAAATTCATCAGAACTAGTATATTAGATTCAATTCAAACAAGGAACAATAAACAACAAATTTCACAGGCAAAGTCCATGCATTATTCAGCTACACAATCATAAACTATTAACTGGATTCAAATTCAGATTCAATTATTAATTGGAATTAAACTTCATTGGATTCAAATTCAAAATCTACTTCGCTCTGGTTCAGCTGACAATCTGAAGTTGAATCATCCATTATCTTCAAAACGATTTCAGAGCTTGATTTTAGAAAGGGTTAAGTACTTTTTCGTCCCTAAGGTCTAAGGTAAAAATCAAAATCGTCCCCGATTTTTTTTGTTATTAAAATCATCCCCAACGTTATAAAATGTTATAAAGTCGTCCTTCTCTATTTCAATTATATATTTTTGACCAAAATATCCTTAACTATTAATAAAAATAATATTAAAAAAAAATCCACCCTACCCCAGCCCACTCCCAGCATCTCTTCTTCGCTCTCTTCCCTCCTACCCCCAATCTCCTTCCTCCTACACTCTGAGCCTCTTTGAACTCCCCCCCCCCCACCCCAAACCCATTCCACCATCATCATCAGTTCCCAACAAAAATTAAACCCCATCCCACCATCATTAGTTCCTAATAACCCTCCTTCATTAACTTGCTCTTATCTCTCTCACCTACGTAGTTGTGCCGTCACCTCCCGACCGGAGCCGAAGAGTTTCCGTCCGTAGCAAACTGCCGCCTCTCAACTCGCCCACAACGACGACCACATCCACCATGAAGGAAGCCCAATCATTATCCCGCACAACCCCCTCCCCTTGCCGTCCGTGGGTCATGAAGACGGTGACTTTAATTTCGTTAGGTTGAAGATGGTGAAATTTTGGACCATGGGGAATTTATCATCTCAAAACTCTTTATTTTTTGGTGTCACACACCCTTATCTGGGTTCAATTTCTTTCCTTTTTTTTCGGTTTATCCCCAAAATGGGTTCATCTGATTGGTTGTTCAATAGGGAAAGAACTCTTCATGATCAATTTTTCTATTTTTTTTTATTTCTTAACTTCATTGTCATTTCTTTGATTTATTATACTCAATTAGTATCTTAATTCAATATCACAATTTGGTATTGTTTATGTTCGTTGAGTACTCTTTGATAGTGGGACTATGGGAATGTGGTGATATCATTTGCTTTTTCAGTGAAAAAGCCAAAAAAAAAAGAAAGAAAGTGAATTGACATCATTAACCTTGAATCTATGTTATTGAATCAATGCCATTGCTTTATTTATTGCAGTTGCAGATTTGATAATGTGGAGACAAAAGAATATTGCTGTGGGAATATTATTAGTCAGAGAGTAGGAGGAAGGGGATTGGGGGTGGGAGAGAAGAGAGCGAAGAAGAGATGCTGGGGAGTGGGGTGGGGTGGGGTGGGATTTTTCTTTTTTTTTAATATATTATTTTTATTAATAGTTTAGAATAATTTGCTCAAAAAAATATAATTGAAGTAGAAAAAGACAATTTTATAATATTTTGTAAGGTTGGGGATTATTTTAATAACAAAAAACAGTTGGGGATGGTTTTGATTTTTACCTCAGACCTTAGGGACGAAAAAAATACTTAACCCTTTCAGAAATAATGGAAAACGAGAAGGCAGCTACTCTCATGAAGATGCCAAAAACATCTTCTCATGATGATCCTTGTTTAAAAAGTGTAACTTATTTATTTTGTAACACTTTAAATAAAGGTAACACTTTTACTTCAAATAAAATCAAGCCTTACAATCTATTATTCAATGGTCAAAATGATATATCTTCACATGATGACAATTATTAAATTTTCATTGGAGTAGCCACCAAACGAGAAAATCAAAGAAAGAGAATAGAGAGAGAAACTTACGTAAACGGAAAAAGAGAAGACAAAGAGAAATGCACAAAAGAGATCGAAGAGAGAATGCAAGAAAACGCAAAAGAAATTTGAAAAAGAAAATGAAATCTTTTCGAAAAAGAAAGTTATATATTCGCGCGTTGATTGATTAAAAAATCCATAAAGGAGGCGCGTGAAACATACGTGCCATAAAAAGCACATTTTAGGGATAAGGAATATTAAAGACTTGTACAATGAAAAGGCTTGTATGTGAAAATTAATTAAAAACCTCAAAATATACACACTAGTTTGGAAAAGAGTTATTCTTCGCATACAAGCGATTAAAGCTTGTAAACCTTACAAGTTCAATTAAAACTAACTCAAAACGCACTTCGAACTATTTTTCTTCCTCTTCGTCTTCTCCTTCTTCTTTTCTTTCGTTTTTTGCCTTCTCTTTCTCGTTCTTCTTCTTCTTCTTCTTGCTGCACGTTCTTCTTCCTCTTACTCTTCTTCTTTTTCTTCTTTTCTTTCGTTTTTGCATGTTCTTCTTCCTCGTCTTCCTCTTCTTCTTCTTCATTTACGTTCTTTTCTCTCTGTTTTCTCGTTTTTTTTTTTCGATTTTTCATAGTGAAATCGTTTTTGAAGAAGATGAGGATATAGAGAATGTAGCTAGGCAAAGAGCCGAACCGGTAGCAAACCGGGTGATTACTGTGGAGGACTGGCTTGTCCAGTTTGCAAGGCTGTTCAAGAACCATGTTGGGTTTGACTCTGATGCATATCTAGATATTCACGAGGTTGGAATGAAGCTATATTCCGAAGCAATGGAGGATACTGCATCGGATGATGATGCTCAAGAACTGTTTGAAATTGCAGCAGATAAATTTCAAGAAATGGCAGCTTTGGCATTCTTTAATTGGGGGAATGTTCACATGTCTAGGGCAAGGAAGCGTGTATCCTCTGCAGAGGATGGATCAAGAGAGTCTTTGGAGAGTATCAAGTCTGCATATGACTGGGCTCAAAATGAGTACACAAAAGCAGAAACGAGATACGAAGAGGCCGTGAGAATCAAACCCGACTTCTATGAAGGACTTCTTGCTCTCGGGTATCAGCAGTTTGAGCAAGCAAAGCTTCATTGGTGTTATTCGGTGGCAACCAATAAGGACCTGGACATTGGTGCTTCTGAAGAGGTTTTGCAGTACTATAACAAGGCAGAGGATAGCATGGAGAAAGGCATGTTGATGTGGGAAGAGATTGAGGAGCAGCGTTTGAATGGATTATCCAAATTCGACAAATATAAAGAACAGTTAGAGAAAATGGATTTGCATAATCTTTTCCGGGATGTTTCTCCGGAGGAAGCCGAAGAGCAGGCTTCAAAGATGAGGTTACAGGTATATCTTTTATGGGGAACGTTGTTGTATGAGCGCTCTGTTGTGGAATATAAGCTAGGCCTACCCACATGGGAGGAATGCTTGGAGGTTGCTGTTGAAAAGTTTGAACTAGCTGGAGCTTCTTCGACCGACATAGGTGTCATGATAAAGAATCATAGTTCTAATACAACAGCACTTGGAGGTATGTAATTCAAAAATATGATTCATCATGTTTACATCTCACATCCATTTTGAGTCTCAATTATTTCAGGGCACTAAGAACACATTTTTAAATTTTAATAATCACAGGGTTCAAAATTGACGAGATAGTGCAAGCATGGAATGAGATGTATGATGGGTGGTAATTTGATGTTCCATCATTTCGACTTGAACCGTTGTTTCGTCGGCGTCTTCCAAAACTACATGACATCTTGGAGCAATTTTGAGTGTTCTTACTTAGAGTTTGTTGTTCTTTAGAAGCATATATAATGCTTCTGTTTTGTCTATTACATATTTTGAAGGCTTCCTCCTCCTTTAAGACAGGTAAGTAAGACTGTGCTTATACTCCAGTTTCTTTGCATGATGCTTCTGCTTTCATTAGTAATTAAATGCTAGATTTGCATTTTACTTTTGCTAGGAAAATTAAGTGTTTTTTGTCTCGACTCTTCCGACATGAATGATCCTTTATTCCTTTCTGTTGTTTGTCTTGCAAAGTTGAAATGATAATTTTCCCATTCATAACTTGAGAGATGTTTTTACAAGTATTCTTGTGGTGGAAATGATAGTAAAAAAGCTTTGGAGACGCATGTATGGAAACATGGGGTGCATGTGATTGACCTTAGAATAACTATTACTGACTGGATAATTGTGATTAGTTGACAAATGCTTAGGTTCATGTTTCCTTGTATTATAATTTGATGCTGCTGTCTTTAGTACTACCTGAGATTTCTTTGAAGAAGCAATATGAGTTATTGATAAGACTCCAGTTAGGTTAGGTCAGCTAAGACATGCTTAGTATTATTTATGGGAGAAGGATCATCATATTTCAAATTTGAATTGTTTTTATGTGGAGATTGTGTGAGAAATGGGCTTTGGTAAGATGTTAGGAAGTATTCCGCAACTAACTGAAAAGCCTCTTATGGGGAAGGATAGTATTATTCCTCCAACTGAAAACATTTGAGGGATTTCATGGCCTTGTAATTGTTGTCTACATATTGAAAATTATAAGAGAATATCAATCACAAACAGAAAGAGTAAAGCAGAAACCAGGGATTGCAAAATAGGATTGGCTTCTGAAATGACATAATTCATGATGATTTGTTTTTTGGTCATTGTCGGATTACATGATATAACCGACCTGCCTAGTAGAATAAGGCTTTGTTACTCCTGTTGGATTGCATGATAGTGCATATAATTCAATATTTTATTTTCTTATAATCCTTTCAGTTAAGTTGTATCTATATAATGTCAATGATGACATTGTATCTCTTTGATTGCAGGGATTTTTTTCTTTTTTTTTTTATATTTTCTCCCCCTCCATACTGCTTTGATTAGCTCATTGATGGTTGCTGAGATTGGATTATTTTTTCATTTCCATGTCAATTTTGAATGAAGTTGGGATGTCATTCTAGAAAGCATTGTTATATGTATATTTTTTAAATCTTTTATTAGGGGATTATGGTGTAAGGTTGTCATTCTTTTCGGTTGTAATACCAGTATATGATTTCATTTATTGGCAAGGGAGTGAGGTGACTTGAATTTTTCAGTTGGAAAAAGGAAAAAACCAATAAAATGATTGTTCAGTGTGTTTTGGTCAGCTGAGGTTTGCTGATTATTTTGGTTGTCAAATTGCCATTTTGTAACATTATATGATTGTCATATAGCAAAAAGTATGTATTTTCATCCTATATTCCTTTGTTACTAACTTATTATATACTCTCCTTTTTCCACTTTTTAATTTACATATTGAGGAAACGTTGGTGTTATACGTTGTTATTGGCTCATTGTGTGTTATCTTGAGGTGTGAAATTTGAAAAACGGCTAGAAACAAATGGGACCATTTGATTTAGGGAGGCCACATATTGGAGGGTCGGTATTGAGCTTCTTAATTTTTTTATTTTTTAAAATCTCAAAACTAACCCTCCAATTTCCCAACCTTAAAAATAAAGAAAAAAGAAAAACCTCCAATTTCCGACTTGCAACCCTTTACATTTGAATTTGTTTGTGTTTGGATTGTGGTTTGTCAAACTGGAATTTGAATAAAAGTGATTTTATAGAATTGATTTTAGATAGAAGTAAGTTTGTGTTTGGCAATTCTATATTAAAATTGATTTTGATAAAATAAATATTGTTTAGATAATATTAGTTAAAATTATTTTTAGATAAATAATTACTTAAAAGGACATTATATTAAATTATAATGTTATCTTTTTATACATATTTAATTTTTCTTTTATACTTTCTTTTTTATATGTTTTTTATATAGTATATTTTTAATACTCTTAGTACTCTTTTTTAGTACACTATAATTTTTAACTATTATTATTATTTATGATTAATTTTTTTGTTTAATTTATTTTACCTAATAGGATCAATAAATTCTATTATAAAAAGATAATAATAATATAATACACAAAAATTACAACTATAAAAATATATAATGTCAAATAAAAAATTAATACAAAATATAAATAATAAATAATAAATAAAGGCTCATATAGAGAGAAATAATAAGAATTTTATAAATAATGCAATAACATGTATGAAGAATACAGTAGGTAAAAGAAAAATAAATGTTAAATATAGTGACTAAAAGCCTGTTAGTGCAACGGAGAAACTAGAAATTATTACTTCTTATAAATGTGGTTTTATGAACAAAATCACTTCTGTGTTTGTAGAGAAAAAATTAGCCAAACAAAAAATTGAACCTTTCAAGAAGCTGTAACGTATTTTTTTTTTCAAACATAGTTCACAAACACAATAGTCGGACACTTATTTTGGATTGAATTTTTTTTCTCTTTCAAAATTATACTTATTTGAGACTTGATACAGTAATCAACAATGCTATAGCATATAAAATTATAAGAAATGTTAAGTGAACAAGTATTTTTGTAATTACGTTTTAAATTTTAAAAGTTATTTTTTAAAATAATAGAAATTTTTTAAAATTAACATAGTCATTCTGAACATGAATATCTTTTTTAAAGAAAAATAGGATTATAGAAATAAAAAACGCAGAAAAGGCAAGAGGGAAAGACACGGTAGTAACTGGTAAGTGGGCGAGGGCGACAGAGGGAAATAAAGAAAATTAAAAAAAAAAAAGGTATATGCAGAACATAAGGCAAAAGTGAGAAAAAAAAAACGGAAAGGGAAATTTGGTTGGAAAGAAATTTGTTCATCACTGACTACCAATTAGCAATTACTTGGCTAGTATTGACTATTATTTTTGTACATGGAACAAGACCCTTTTTAATGAAATTGTGTTACTAACATGAACACCAAAAATCATTAATAAAATAGAAGAAAACTGTGTTACAGAGTAAAATAAAAAAACAATAACAAGACTGACCAAAGACTAAATTTTGTTGTAAAAGTAGCATTTTCCTTTTATAACACGTAAAATAATTGGACTCCTTACACTATGTGTTCCATCGCTCCACAACAGTGACGATGAAACTACACTGTTGTCACTAAATTTCCCTCCAACAACATGAACAACAAAAGATTGTTTCTCCTTGAGAGATTTAAACTCGAGTATGTTAGGCACAACAGTGATGTTGATGCCAGAATGTTGTTGGATGTAAGCCTTATAGGTAGAGTTAGCAAATCCAACATTTGTAACTGTTCTTGTGAAATTAATCCTAAATGGTTTATTTGGTTCAATCTCAGCCGCAATTGCAGGATAATTAAAATCTTTTGCCATTGGTAGATGATGATGAGACGATGATGAAGGGCAAACACTTTTGTCTCCTGAGATTTTTCGAACTTCCATTGTATCATACCCAATTCTGCAAAGCAAATTCACATAGTCCTTTTTGGAAGCATCAAAAACTAGACCAGGATTTATGGCTCTAACTGGGTCCAAAAACCCTGATCCATAGGAGAATTCTGCGAGTTGACTTCCATTCATTGGTTTTGCAGTGGTCATAAGAGAAGACTTTATAACTGCCGGAGACCAATCAGGATGAAAAGTCTTAACATATGCAGC
Organism: Arachis hypogaea; assembly: GCF_003086295.3. Taxonomy (NCBI): domain Eukaryota; kingdom Viridiplantae; phylum Streptophyta; class Magnoliopsida; order Fabales; family Fabaceae; genus Arachis; species Arachis hypogaea. Next base: position 144,897,722 of record NC_092051.1, on the reverse strand, counting down.
TGCACCAGCAACATGGGGGCATGCCATTGAGGTTCCAGAGAGTATGTTGTATTTCACAGATCTTTTATCTCTTTTATCAGGAGAAGGTGGTGCAAGAGGTGAGTAAGCAGCCAAAATGTCTACACCAGGAGCACTAATATCTGGCTTCATGATTTCTCTGATTTGCATATTAGGTCCTACAGAAGAGAATTCAGCAACAATTGGAGCACTATTGTTTATGAAGCCTGCACTACTCAGTATTTCAGCACTATTTGATGCAAACCCATTTATTGACTTCCCCAAAGGCATTAATCCATTGCCAAGCAAAACGCGATCCATAGTGGTAGCTGCAACAGTGAATAACCAAGGTGATACACTAAATGTTGCAGTGTTAGGACCATCGTTACCTGCAGAGTTTATAGTGAGGATCCCTTTTTTCATTGCATGAAACGATCCAATTGCTATGGCGTCTTTATCAAAGGTCTCTTGCTCATGTTGCCCAATTGAAATTGTGATAAGATCCACACCATCGGCAATGGCATCATCAAAAGCAGCCAATATGGCATCAGGTCTGCACCCTTGTTCTTCATTACACACACTATAAGCAGCAATTCTTGCTGATGGGACACCTCCTCTTGCAACTCCTTCGGCGATTCCATTGAAGCTTGCTCCCACAACTTTATTCCCTGCTGCAATTGATGCTGTGTGAGTTCCATGCCCAACAATGTCTCTTGCTGAAGGTTGATCTTCTAGATAGTATCTTGCACCAATTATTTTATTGTTGCATCTGAAGTTTTTACCACCTTTGCATGCGCCTTTCCACTTTTTGGGAATTGGACCGAAACCATGATCGTTGAAGCTCTCTGACTCTGGCCAGATTCCGGTGTCTATAACTCCGATTATAACATCACTCTCAGCGGTTTTGTTTCTCTGTATCGATTCTTTGAACCCCATGAAGTCCCAAGACCTTGTAGTTTGTGGTTTGAGTGATTTGCTTGGAAAAACAGAAACCACTCCTTCCATCTTTTTCAGCTTCTCTCTTTCTTGGTTAGTGATCATTGCAGCAAAACCATTAAAGCTCTTATAATAACTTCTAACCATGTGATTTGTTGCATCGTTATCATTAGTAATTTGTTGCAGCATACTAAGATGGTGAGATGTTGGAGAATAATTATGCTTTGGGAGTGATCCCATGTATACAATGTGAAGATTCCTATCAGCATCATCAGCACTACTTACTAAGGATTTCATGATAAAATAGGCGTATAAGAAAAGAAGAAAATTATACTTGCCCATATTGCTTGATTAATATAATCGATGTCTTAAGAGAGAATGTAAGTTGATTGATAAGATCAAAATAATTAAAATGAGATTTTGAACCTTTTTCTCCTTCTGTCGTAAATAAATTTTGATAAAATTGTGGAAGAATAGAAAAAGAAAAAAAAAAGAAAAGCTTCTGTCGTAAATAAATTTTGATAAAATTGTGAAAGAATAGAAAAAGAAAAGAGAAGAGAAGAGGAAGAAATTTTTATTTATTGTTGATTGATTGAATTGTGAAGGTAAAACTAAATATATATAGAACATTGTTTATCAAAGATAAAAATAAAGATAAAATAAGAAGATACTATAAAGATAAGATAAAATAATAAATACTAAAATTAGAACTAAATTCATGTATTTTATTGGGCTGAATTTATGAGCCACAGTACTTTTTTATTGTTGTCATGGGCTAAGGCCTAAAATAAAAGAGTAATTTAATAAATTTTCTTATATATAATTGCTTTTAATTATTATGCAACATTAAAATTGAAGAAAAATATTAGCCATTCATCAAACACTCTTAATTCTCGTAAAAAAAATACGGTTGTTATTAATTATTTATATATTTTAATGGTGTTTACTTTGGTATGATGATAAATTTTTATGTATCGATACAATAAAAATATGGACAAATTAAAACACGATACATGGATTATATTTTTCACGTCAGTAATTAATTTTTATTTTTTTAAATACATATCAATCAATACTTTTACTAAATCACCCTTATAATTTAGTAAAAATAAAAAACAATTTTTATTTAATATTACAAAAAGACCTAAATAAATATTGTAAGACCCAGAAATTATTTTATTAAAAATAATTATTAAGAACTAATTTCGATTTATTCATTCATTAAGTACTTTAACCTCAAAAATTATTTTATTAAAAATAATTATAGCAAATTTCGATTAATTGAGTTTAAAATAATTTAAGATTTTATCTGGTTTTATAATTATCAAATTATTTTTTATATTTAAATTATAAAAGTTTAGCAAATGTAAAATAATAAAAAATTTATATGATTTTGTTTAAATAATTGAGATTTTAAAATTTAATACTTTAATTTTTATAAACAAAAAAATTTATTATATTATCTCTAATTTTAAATTAAAATACTTTATTAAAAATTAATTAATAAATTAATAATCAAATAATATTTTTAAAATAATTTTAAAAAATTAAATTAGAACACTAATTAATACTTTATATCCTAATTTAATTAAAATGACTAAATTTTAATTTATCCAAAAATACTTAATCTCATATTTTTCCCAAAAATAAATCATAATTTTCAAATGGACAACCCTAACCTTTTTTAGCCTAACCGCCATTCCCTTAAAAAAAAAACAACACAACACACGAACACGGGAAAGAAAGGGAGAACGGAGCGGGGGGATCAAGGAAGAAGGAAGGGAAAAAAAGGGAAGCAGAGAGCAGGGAAAAGAAAGGGAGACTGAATCTGAATCTGTTGCTGCTATTGGATAGCAGAACCGTCGTTGGTATTATTAACTAATAAATTATTATATATACGAAATTAAAATAGATACAAATATTCATTAATGTATAATGTTATAAATTCATTAAGATATAAGATTAGGTTAGATTTTTTAACTTTCAAAAACACACGCTAGTTTGGGAAAGTATTTTTATAGTTAATTTCAAAAGCACCAACAGCCTTTCAAGGCTAAAATTACAATCTCATATCCTTTTTACTATCAAACACAAGGTGAAGTACTCAAAAGATTTACCAAACTGGATTTTATTGACTGTCAGTCTTAATCTCTTTATTTTTGCTTTTTCTTTTTGTTCACAAAATTCTTTTTGTTTATTTTTAATTGTGCATATAAAAATAATATTTATAATTTATAAGAGTAATATAGTAGAATAAATTGCTACATATAGTTTTAAAACATGGTTGGAAAAGGCGGCCTTTGTTAAAATAAGATAGCTTCACATACCTGTAACCTGAACACAAATAATAGATTCCTTTGTTTGATGCATTCCTGCAATAAATGTTTAACCACTTACATAAACATCCAACTAAAAGCTAAAAGTTGTTCTAAAACTAAAACTAATGTAAGTATTGCATAGCACAATTTCATTCAACTCACTCATGGAAGGGGTTCACTCAATGGACCATAATTGAAGCCAAAAACACTAAAACCTAACCTCCAATATTCCAGGGAAGCAAAAAGAGAGAAGATCCATGCATTTAAGAGGCCACTTTTTTATGGAGGATAGAAAAATAAGACCTGGAAAAATTTGAATATGAGTGTTAAAAGGTATTCAGAATCTTAGATAGTTGAAGAAAAAAATTGGAGTTCAAAGACAGCAAACAAACCAAAGTGTTGAAAAGATTTCAACATTGAGGGGCAAATTAGTGAGAAATTGAGAGCACTTGCATGAAACAACCATGATATCTAGCACTACCCATTAAATGCATCTATATGCATACAAGTTTCAAAATTTCGAAGAAAAATATAAAAAATAAAATAAAATAGCCAGTGACCTGGAATCCAAGAGTGAATCATACATGACAGTGAATTGAACTGGTTCCAGGGAAAAATACTCTCTGGCTGGAAACTACTAAGTTTTATGTTGCTACTCTTTTGTTATTTTGTTCATTAAGAAGAAAATCCAGAGAAAAAAAAAAGGGAAAGATAGCAGTTAACAAGTGGTAAAATAGATATACTCTTGTATCCCCAAAACCATGATCAATATCATGTCAAAAATTAGAGTGTTGAATAATAAAATTGATGAAGCCCTGTAGACAAAACTTTTACAAAAACAATCTAGGTGATACAAAATGATGAACAATAATATATTTTTTTATTTTCTTAATTTAAAAAAAAAGGCATATTCCTTACACTTGAAATCACAAAGTCTATAAAAGAAAAAACCATAATGACATAAATTCCTAAACATATGTTACAATTAGATCGAGATAAAACGCCAATGAACATAAGTTATTGTGATTTCCATTTCTTACTAAACACTACATAACATGCAAGAAGTGTTACCTTAAACAATTTGACAAAGGAATTGCAGCAGCACTGAATGGCATGAAAGGGAAAACATTTAATAAAAGCCCCACCACCTCACGGTTAAACCAGATGTACTCGTTATCCCAGCACTTCCATTTGTTCTGAATTCAAGTGACTTCTAATTGGATTACCCATTGATATTGGAAAAGCCAGAAAATGCCCAAAAACAATAAAGAGGAGGAGGAGGAGCAAACTCTATTATTTCAGCAAAATCAAACAAAACACAAAACCAAACAATATTACTGAACTAGAAAATCAGAAACCCTAAATCAGAAAAATAGAGAACAACTGCCTGACATAAAAGCACAACACAAGAAAAAGAAGAAGAAAACATAAACATGATAAAAGAATTCAAATATCTCACCTATATTATCATCAGATTCTTAATTGTGACAAGAACTACTATTATTAATAATAGACACAGTTTATCATGTAATGAACCTTACAATAACAAGGACTAATTACCTGGTGTTATTATATTTGAGGGACACACATCTCTTTTCAATAGGCATAATTCTTGTAAGAGAAGAAGGAGGAAGAGAGGAAGAAGAGAAAGTGGTGAAGGTTGAAGAAGAATCAGCTTGTTACTCTGAGAGAGAGTAAATGAGTAAGCCAACAGCTAAATAGTCCTTAATCCATGTGAAACCTTGGCGTTTTTTGGTGTTACTTTTAGTGCTGCTAGGCCAATGCTATGGTGTTGAAAGATATTTTTTTCAGCAGAAGCTGAAATGTGTTGTTCAAATGTAGAGAGAGAGATACGTGTTTGTGTTGCTAGTACACACGTAAACAAGAACTGGATGGTAGTAGGAAGTAGTTAGAGTGAAGTGATAGTTTGTAGAAAATGGTTGACCAATTTTTATGATAATTATAGTACTAAGATAGTGATAATTATGTATTTAGATTGAATGTGTTTTTTTGGATATAAATTTTTTGGTGTAGTGGTCAATTTTGATTACTAAAATACCAATTTTTATATAAAAAAAATACTGTACAAAAGATAAATAATATTTATATACTTTTTATATTAATAATAAATAATAATAAATTTATTATGCTACTGTATAAATTATTTTTTATACTTTTTATATTTAATTTTTCATGTTTAATATAAAATTATTTTATGCTGGTAATAAAAAATAATAAAATTATTGTGATAAAGTAGAAATAATAAATAAAATATGATATTTTTTATTTTTATTATTATATTTTCTATGTTAATAATAAATTAAGTATTATATTTTTCAGATTTGGTATTATATTTTTTTTGTCTTTTTTTTTTTACTAAAAATAGGAGACTCAAATCCGCAATCTCTTAGATAAGTATGAGGAGATTATGCCATTTGAACTATTATTCATTGACTTATATTTTTTTGTCTTAATAATAGATAATTAGAAAGAATTTATTTTAGTTGTATTAAATTTTTTATTTTATTTAGAGAATAAAATGTATTTATTTTTATTATTAAAAACGATAAAGAAGTTTATGTATTATGGAATCTGATGTTAATGTTAGTGGTATTAAATTTTTTTCTTTTATTTAATAGTTTAGATAAATTTATTGGTAATCAAAGTTATTTAATTAAATGTTATTGGGTTTAAATTTTTGCTTAATATGTTATATGTGGCAGCAAGAATGAGAGTTTGCCATAATTATTAAAAGTTCATTTCTCTTCTTTCATATCATAACTCTCTTTTTATTTGTTTAAGTTATATTATTATTATTATTATTATTATTATTATTATTATTATTATTATTATTATTATCTAAAAAATTGGATAAATTAATCACATTATCAGTTTGGTATAAATTACCAAAAAAAAGGCCAAATACAATAAAAAAAATGAGTCTGATTATTATCAAAATTAACATTAATTGTTTCTAATTTATCAATTTTAACTGCGTAGGATGTGTTTGGTAAACGCGTTGGGGAGGAGAGAAGCACGTTTGAACTTCTTGAAAGTTCTACTTTTATGTTTGACCATTTTTATCTTTCTAACGTATTCTGCCTATCAATGTAGAGAAGCTAAAATCTGTAGTTTCTACATTTCACGTTCATGGTTGCTTATTATCCTTGAAAAATTAAGTGAAAATTTTATTTTTTTTACCAACACTACCCTTCATTTTCTTCTATAAAAAGGATACCAATAACTATTATCTTCACGATAATTCTTTGTAGTTTTTCCTACTTCTTCATAGTTCTTCGTCCTATTTTTTTATTAAAATAATTCAGATTTGTTTTAATCACTAACAAATTGACTCTTTTAATTTTTTTTATTATTTTTAGTACTCATTTTCATATTTTAATTTTGTGTTTTTTATTGTATTTTTTATTTATATTTTTTAGTTATATGATAAATATTTTTATATTATTTGTGTAGTATTCTGATTTCTCATATTATGTTTTTATGAGTTTTTTTTATCATTTACTATACTATTTTTTATATGTATATTTTTAATGAAATCTTTTTTTATTTTTGTTTGGTTTTGTTCATATAATTTTTTATTTCTTTTATTGTATTTTTTTATTTATATGATAAATGTTGTTGACTTTTTTATGATATTTTTATTATTTTTTGTTCATATAAAATTTTTTTTCTATCCTTTGTTGCATTGTATTATGTTGTGTATGAAAATTTTTTATTTTTAATTTGATTTTATTCATACGAATTTTATTTATTTTTTATTTAAAAATTTCATAATGTAAATTTTTTATTTTTAAATTATAAAATAATATTTGGGATTGTTAAATATATTTTATTATTATAAAAAAATAAATTATAAAGTAATATTTTAGTAATTTTGTACTTTAAAATAATTTTGGCTAATATTATTTAAATAATATTCATTTTTTTAAAATTACATTTGACAAAAAAATCCAAACACAAATCACATTGACATTAATCTAATTTTAATTAAAATTAATTCTACAAAATAAATGTTAGTATGAACGTATTTTTGTAAAATTAATTTTTATTAACATTAGAATGTTAATATAGCTTGTATTTTGATAATTTTTGAATGTGTGATATTATTTATGTTTTATCGAATCCAAAAAGCAATTTTAGTTTTTAATGAAGAGAACAAAATAATAATATTTTTTGATAGATAATTTTGTGTTATTAGTTAAAATCCTTTTTTATATTTTATACCTTTATTTTTATTTTTTTAGATATTAACCAAACTTTGTTATAAGCATAACACTTACTTAGGTAGCGTTTGTTTTCAGGTACTGAGACAGAGACTGAGAGACTAAAATTCAGTATCGTGTTTGTTGGTTCAGAGATTGGTACTAAAATTTCTGTCTCTGTCTCCAAAATTTCAGTATTTCAGTACTTCCAAAAAGTAGGGACACAGGAGACTGAAATTTTTAGAGATGGAGACTAAAACTTTAATAACATTTTATACCTAAAATACTTTCATTTCAATTAATTAATTCCAATTTTACCTTTTGTGCAAATTAAATTAGAGTTTCATTCTTGTTTCAATTTCTGTCTCCCATTTTGCACCAAACAAAATACTGAGATTTGTTTTACTCCCTGTCTCTTAATCTCAGTCTCAATCTTTCTGTCTCTATCTCTCTACCAAACGCTACCTTATTGAATTGTAGGGTGTTTTTCAAAATTAGGCTTCCTGTATTGACAAATACGGCCCGTGTACAAGAAGTTTCAGGCCAAAGACACATGCAGAATGCAGTAGCACTGGGGAGTGTTACGTACTGCTTAACTGTTAAGGGATGCTTCCATGTTGTTGCCATCAGAATCTCGAATCCCTAATTACAGGTAAGAACTCAAGTGCATTCGATTTCAAACTAAAAATTATTAAATAATTTGATTGAATTCGACGTGAAATTCACTGCATCTGATTTTAAAGAACATCGAATCACTTCCCCAGCGCCACCCTCTTCGACGGCTGCATCAAACTTGAGCTTATAGCCATTAATGCCCCTTTGGTTGCCTTCGTTACCGAGGGATGTATCGGTATCTGCTATCCTGTCCAGCGTGGCGGCGGCGGCGGCGGCCACTGCCGCATCCTTCTTAATCTACAAGTCTCACCTCCGCCTCCACAAAGAGAATCTCATAACACTCCATCAAGAGCAACCCAAACGCAATCCTCGTGGCAAGATCCTGTTCGTTTCGCGAATCCGATATTCAACTGCAGAAGCCGTAGCGAAGCGCCTCTACGATTTGTTAGAGTCGAAAGGCCTCGTTTTGGAGGTCGTAGATGCTCGGACTTACGATCCCGAAGACCTACCCAAGGAGAACCTCATCCTCCTCCTTCATTCAACTTCGCATATTTGGAACCAACCTCCCTTTCCGTACTCCCTTAAACGCAAAGGAGCAAAGGTCTTCGCCAGTTGGCTCGTGCATAACGCGGAGAGCTCTGGGATCGGAGCGGTTGTTGTGAAGGCTTGCAGTTTCACTGCATTTGTCGTGGGCAAAAGGGATGGGAAGAATTTGATGGCTAAGGCCGTCAATCATATTAGGGATTTGGATCATGTTCACTACGATTCTGATTTTGAAAAGTGGTGGGGAAGTGTTGTTGCGGCGGTTTTGGGAGATACAGTTGCTAATGGCAGGGAAACTGAACCTGAGGTCAGTTTATAACTATGCCGTTTTAATTTCTTATATAATTTTATTCTAAACACTATGATTGTTGTTCTAAACTTCTAATTCTAGGTTGATGTTGGTTGTTCTGATCCAAAAAGCATATATATGTTGGTGGAAAATGTGGATGTAGTAGATAGAAAAAGAACCTTCAGGCGCAGAATGTTAATTATCTCTGAGGCCAATGGAAGTGTTGATCTTGAAGATGGAGGTCCTATAACTGCCCAATGGCCTCTTGCAGATGATCTAATAATCAATTCCAAATTACCAACTTTTCAAGGATTTTGTTCCCTTGGTGGCAACTTGTTCACTGCTGGTGGTATCATGTGTAATAATGGACCAAAATTTGAATTTGAGCTGGAATCGGAACATTTTTTCCCTGAAAAAATGTGGTGCCTCAAGTACGATGGTTCTACTTGGATTTGGAGTTTATGCGGAAGCATGTTCTACTACCGGATGAATCCCATAGTGGTCCCATACCATGGCAAAGTGTGCATCTTTGGGGGTGACACTGAAGGTGGATATTGGGTTGAAATTTACTATCCAAAATTAGATTTATGGGAAAAAAGGGAAGTGTCCAAAGATACGTATTTGTTTCAGAATGCTAAATCTTACTTTTTGTGGGAGGACAGAACGAAGCCTCATAAGAAGACCTTCGTTGTGTTTTATTGTTCTTTTGGTAAAAAACAGCGGTTCATCTCATATGATTTCGAGGCCAACCTTTGGGAAGTCCTTTGCTGGTGGGAGTTTCCGCCAATTCGTGATTCTTATCCAAGGAAACTCATTCGTTTGGCATGCAGTGATTATTTACTCATTGTTGACTCTGCAGCTATGTGGTACATTTATGACTTTTCTAGGAAGAAACTCGTGGCAGATGTGCACGTGAATGGTTTGGAAGATCTGACTGGACGGGTGTCATATGTTTTTTGTTGCCACTACAGCAGCGAGGAAAGTCTGATTTATCTCTTCATGGAACTAAATGAAAAAGTTGTTGAGGAACGTGGTGGTGATCTTGACTCTGTTCCTTATGCTAGAGTCAAGCTCCAAATTGATGGTAAATTTTCTGCCAAAGTTGAATCCAAGGGTAATCTTAAAATTGGTTCCTATAGCAAACTCTATATGTAAGCATGAACCTTTCTCTGCTTTCTTTGTTTATAATTATTATACTGTTTCAAACTTGCTCACTCTATCCATTGAGTTTCTTTGTACAGGTTTGCTGTTGGTGATCAAGACACTGAATTAAAGAGAAGATTGTAGCTTAGCTTAGTTTTGTGCATCATACTGGTGTGGTGGCCATTATATTAATAAGAATATGTTTTGTTGAAGATATAAGATCATATAGGAATTTTCTTCAATGTTGAATTAGATATGTACAAATTACAAAAGTTGGCTCTGCTAAGATTTTAGTGGGACAGAGCAATGTGTCCAATTATGCAGGGGAGAAAAAAAGTTGATGATCGTTTTTGTTGATGCATTTAGACAAATTTAAAAAACTCATTCTCACAAAGGAAAGGAGGAATGAATGAAGGACATTGAGTCATCTTGTAAGATGTCTAAGAATAGAAGTTGCCTAAGGCCATACCTGTTGTAATTTCAACTCTGACGGTGAGTTGTAAGATTAAGGGTGTGTTTGGCAAACACGTTGGGGAGGAGAGAAGCACGTTTGAGCTTCTTGAGAGTTTCACTTTTTTGTTTGGCTATTTTTATCTTCCTGAACGCATAAGTGATTCTGCTTCTAAGCACGTTTAGGAGAAGCTAAAATTTGTAACTTCTGCGTTTCACTTTCATGGTTGCTTGTTGTCTTTGGAAAATGAGGTGAAATTTTATTTCTTTTTTACTAACCCTATTCTTCATTTTCTTCTATAAAAAGATACTAATAACTATTACTTTCATAATAATTTTTGGCAGTTCTTCTTACTTCTTCATAGTTATTCGTTCCAAATTTTTTTTCATTAAAATAGTTCAAATTTGTTTTAATCACTAGCAAATTAAATATTTCAATTTTTTATTATTTTTAATACTTATTTTTATATTTTAATTTTTATGTTTTTTATTGTATTTTTTACTTATATTTTTTATTATATTTTTTATTTATATGATAAATATTTTTATATTATTTATGTAGTGTTCTGATTTCTCATGTTATGTTTTTATAAGTTTTTTTAATCATTTATTATACTATCTTTTATATGTATATGTTTTTATGAATTTTTTTTTATTTTTGTTTGATATTTTTATTTATTTTATTGTATTTCTTTTATTCATATGACAAATGTTGTTGACCTTTTTTAGGATATTTTTATTTTTTTATATGAATTTTTTTTTTCTATCCTTTACTGCATTATATTTATGTTGCGTATGAAATTTTTTATTTTTTTTAATTTTATTCATACGAATTTTATTTACCTTTTATTATATTTTGTTGTTCATATGATATATGTTGTTGATTTTTTGGAATTTTTATTATTTCTTATATGTATGATTTTTTTCTATTCTTTGAAGTACTCTATTTTTATTTTGTATTAATTTTTTTTATTTTTTATTCTGACTTTGTAAAATTTATAATTGTAATTATTATATACTACGTTTATTATCAAAATTTTGTATAATATAAATTATGATCCTATAAAAAAAGGACAAAATAAATAAGAAATTAATTATAAGTAACAACAAAATCATAAATAATGAAAATTTATAGTAAAAAATAATACTAAATTAAAGAGTACTAACCGTACTAAAAAAATTATAGAATATTTTTTTTGACATTATAAAATTTATAGTACTCTCTTTTATATTTTTATTTTTTTATTATATTTATTTTATTTATATGATAAATATTTTTATATTATTTTTATTAGTATTTTGATTTTGCATATATAAAAAATTATTTAAATTGATGTCTCTTTTAGTAATTTTTCATCTAAAAGTGATTTTGAGTAGTATAATCCAAACAATATTTATTTTACTACAATCAATTTTGATATAAAAATTGCCAAACAAAAATCACGTTAACCCAAACTTACTTTTTTCATCAAAATTAATTTTGCAAAATCACTTTTAAGCAAATTCCCGTTTACAAACTAAAATCCAAACACACACTAAAATGTTTCGCATGGCTAAACGTATAACTATTCATATGAACACGTTTTTATGTAAAATTATCTAACATATCTTAGTTATCGTCTTTATATAATAATAATAATAATATCTGTATGCGATAGATATTATGGTTAAATAATTCGAATAAATTAAGAGGATAATGGTCCAATGCATTCTATCTTTTCATAAAGAATAAAGATTGTTCTTTTTATAATAGAAAAAATTACAAAAAGAAAAGTATGTCGGGATTATATTATAGTCATATTAAGCATATTACTAACCTAATATTTTCATATGACATATGAATATCAGCAAACATATTTAATTTTTTTGCAAATTAAAAATTATTTACTAAATTAATTATTATATATAAATATATATAAATTAATTTATTTTTAATATGTATTTATTTTATATTTTAACATTTACTCTAATATAAGAAAGTATTTACATTTTAAGTCTACTAATGCCATATTTTAACTGTTATTATAATTATCTTTATTATGTTTATTAAAAAATTGAGCTTGCTAATAAAGATTTGGATCTTTTAAATTTTGAATTTTTAGTTTAGAAAATAGAATGTGATCTTCTATCTTTAAATGATTTTCTTTTTCTATTTATTTTTGGTTCCACATACTTTTCCTAAAATAAATGGTGAGAGATTATACTTTAGAAGATCCAAATCCAGCCAATAATGCCCCTTTGGTTGCCTTCGTTACCGAGGGATGTATCGGTATCCGCTATCCTGTCCAGCGTGGCGGCGGCGGCGGCGGCGGCGGCGGCGGCCACTGCCGCATCCTTCTTAATCTACAAGTCTCACCTCCGCCCGCACAAAGAGAATCTCATAACACTCCATCAAGAGCAACCCAAACGCAATCCTCGTGGCAAGATCCTGTTCGTTTCGCGAATCGGATTTTCAACTGCAGAAGCCGTAGCGAAGCGCCTCTGCGATTTGTTAGAGTCGAAAGGCCTCGTTTTGGAGGTCGTAGATGCTCGGACTTACGATCCCGAAGACCTACCCAAGGAGAACCTCATCCTCCTCCTTCATTCAACTTCGCATAACCAACCTCCCCTACCGTTCGCCGACAACAGCAAAGGGGCAAAGGACTTCGCCAGTTGGCTCGTGGATAACGCGGAAAGCTTTGGGATCGGAGCGGTTGTTGTGAAGGCTTGCAGTTTCACTGCATTTGTGGTGGGCAAAAGGGATGGTAAGAATTTGATGGCTAAGGCCGTCAATCATATTAGGGATTTGGATCATGTTCAATACGATTCTGATTTTGAAGAGTGGTGGGGAAGTGTTGTTGCGGCGGTTTCGGGAGAAGTTGCTAATGGCATGTGCAGGGAATCTGAAGCTGAGGTAGATTTCTGCATGCTCTTATCCTTTATATAATTTTTGGTTTCATATCCCATCTCTCGCCAGGATTCGATTTATTATCAATACTTAAATACTGAAATGCTTTCTATTTGATAGATAATTGTTTTAAACTGGTGATCTAATTTTGTCCTAAATATTATGATTGTTTTCTTAGTTACAGGATGATGCTGGTTGTTGTGATCCAAAATGCATATATATGTTGGTGGAAAATGTGGATGATGGAGATAGAAGTACACCTTACAGGCGCCGGATGCTAACTATCAGTGAGGCCAACTTCATGAAGAGTGGAACTGTTGATCTTGAAGACGGAGGTCCTGTAACTGTCCAATGGCCTCTTCCAAATGGTGAAGCAACCTATTCTAGATTACCATTTAAAGAATTTTGTTCCGTTGGTCTCAGCTTGTTCTTTATTGGTTACCTGGATGAGAATATTGCAACAGAACGGGTTTTTGATTACGCTGAAAAAATGTGGTGCCTCAAGTATGATGGTCATACTTGGATTTGGAGTTTATGCAGAACCATCTTCTTCCCCGACCAATTGCGCCCCATAATAATTCCATACGATGGCAAATTGTGCTTCATTGGTGATGATTTATGGGTTGATATCTACAACCTAAAATCAGAATTTTGGGAAAAGAGGGAAGTGCCCGCTAGCGTGCGCATGGATCCTCACTCTTACTTTTTGTGGGAAACCCTCATTGTGTTGTATTCTTCTGATGATGTGAATCAATGGCTCATGTCATATGATTTGAATGCCAACATTTGGAGCCCCTTTGAGTGCAATTTTCCGCCGGTTCGTGATTACCGAGCTTATAGGAAATTCGTTCGTTTGGGTTGCAGTGATTTTCTTCTTATTATTGATTTTGTATCTATTTGGTGGATCTATGACTTGTCTAAGAAGAAACTCGCGGCAGTTGTGCCTGTGAATGATTTGGATGAGATAGGGATGGTGTCTGACGTTTTTTGTTGTCACCACACAAGCAAAGAAAGTCTAATTTATGTCTTCATTAATACAGATTATATGGATATTAAAATGGATATTGAGGGTCCAAATGATTATATTAACTTTGTTCCTTATGTCAGAGTCAAGCTCCAAACAGATGGTAATTTTTCTGCTAAGGTTGAATCCAAGGGTAATCTTAAAGTTGGTCCCCATATGAAGTACTATGTGTAAGCATGCACCTTTCTCTTCTCACTGTTCTTTCTATTATTATAATGTCTCAAACTTAATAATTCATGACCCTATCCATTGTGGACAGGTTTGCTGCTGAAGACCAAGACATTAAAGGGAAGACTACTGTAGCATAGATGTTGCTGTTAGGAATATGTTTTCTTGAACAGAGTAGATTAGGCTGTATTATTCTTATCACATAGTTTTAAGACCGAGTTACTTTTTTTGTCTCTCTTATGATGAGGATTGAGGTTATTCAACAACTTTTCCAATTTCCAAATAAAAAAAATGGAAGGTAGTATAGTAGGTGGTTTAGAAACTAAAGATGACTGGCAATACTAAGAGTAATTAGAAACTAAAAATGTTTTTGTTGATGCATTTAGACAAATTTGAAAAACTCATTCTCACAAAGGAAAGGAGGGATGAATGAAGGAATGAAGACGACTAGTTTGGCTCATGAGTTTGTCATTGAAGGATAAATGTAATATTAGAAAAATTTGTATCTCTTTTTTTGTATATGAAAGTAAAAGTAGTGATATATTTTAACATTGTAATTTTTTGTATTTTTTAAAAATGTGAAAGATACACAAATCAGAGAGTCCGATTTTTATACTTTAAATTTTTTAATTTTTTTTAACAGAAATTCTTCGGTCCGATTTCTGTACTCATAAATTCATTGGTTCGATTTCACAAATTCTTCAGTTCGATTCTTATATCCTCACAAATCGGACGGTCCGATTTTTGTTTATCTAATTAAACGGTTCCACATTTGAGAATAACATTTCATCAACCAACATTTTGAAAAAACATTGTTATCACTTCAATATCAAAAACAAAATCTGAAAATTTGTAAACAAATTAATGGGTATATAGAAAAAGAGCTGCATATCGTGTATTGGATCCAGGAATAAATTTTGTTTATAATGAAGAGGAAAAAAATAATGTTTTCTTCTTTCTTTTTTTGGTATAGATATTAGATAGTTTTAATAGTGTATCCACTTCTTTACTTTATGTTTTTACTATTCCATTTTCTCTTTTTTTTTTCTTTTAAATTGTTTAGTAATATCTGAAGTTTTAATAAATTGAGAGGAAATATTTTTTTGAAAAATTAATAAACTTCATTTCTAAACTTTCTTGTCTATCTCTTTTGTAAGATTTCAAATTTCAAAAGGTTATTAATAAATTATGTGATCGGTTATATTTATTTAAAATTATATTTTTAGAGATTTGTATATATAAGTTGAGTAAATTCTTATTTATTCAGAATTTTTATAATTAAAAAATAATGAGTATTTTATATGCTTTAATTTTAATATATAAATTTTTAACCTTATTTTATAAATAAAAAAAAATTAATTTACTTATTTCCAATTTTTATTAAATTAGTATTTAACTAAAAATTATTTAAAAATTATTAATTAAAAGATATTTTTTAAAGATAAATACTTTATATTTAATTTAATGTTTACTATTATCTTACTTTTTATTTATTTCATAAAATTACACTATTATTCCTATTTTTAATAAAAATGACCTAAACTACCCTAATCCTACCCTTCTACCCCCACCATCTTTCCCTTCCCCAAACCCTAATAACACCTACCAGCTTCACACAAAAAGAAACAAAGAAAGAAAGAAAGAAAGGGAAGAGGGGGAAACAGAATCGGGGAAGGGGGAAACGAGAGGGAGCGTCGAGGGAGTGAGGGAGAAGAAAGAGAGCTGCCGCCCCCCCCCCCACCGATCCGCCGAATCCGCCACGCCTTGCCGTTAGCTGCGCCTCACCGCTGCCTAGCTTGCCATCGCGCCAGCCACCGATGCCGGAGGAGAGAAAGATCGACAGAGAGAGAGGCGCGAAGAGGGAGAAGGATTCGCGCCGCTGCGGCCATCCATGTCGTCGTCGCCGAGGGAAGCCAGCGCCACCACCACGTCACCGTCACCGAGCCGCATCGTCGCCGCCACCGCTGACAAGCCCAGCCGCCGCCGTCTCATGCTCCATCGCTGCTACTAGAGGTCCGCCACCCATCCGATCTGAGAGAGAGGAAACACGAACAGAAGAGGAGACTGGGAGCCACCGCCACTGTGGCTGCACCCCCGGAGCTTCACGCTGCCTTTGTCATTTGAAACCTCGCTGCCGTCGCCGAGAAACTCTGCCGGTAACGGTTTTATGGTTTTGATCTCTGTTCTTTTGGATTCCGGGAAGGTTCTTGACACTGCGCGTTGTTACAGCCGCCGTCACCGGAGTTTCTGCTCGCCGCTGTCGCTTGAAGTTATGGTCGGAGCTACCGCCGGGTCGATTTGGAGTTGGGGCTCCTTCGTTTTGTGATTTCAGTACGTAGTTATGTTTTGAAAAACCCTCGTGTTAGTATTCAGTTATGTATTATTAAGGTTTTCGCGACGTTAATGTTTTTAGGATTAAGTATCGGGGCCGCATGTTGTGAGTAAGGGCTGTTCCTGTTCTTGCGGAAGCGAGTGAAGCCGTGGTTGAAGCTGGCGGTGATTTTAAGATCGAGAGAAAAGGTTATGTTGGCGCATATGGGTTATAGTGTCGACATTTGAGGTAGGGGCGCTTTTCTAAAATTTGTTTTACTTTCCAGAGTTGTTATGAGTCGATATTAATGCTTAAGGTATATTTTTGTAATTTTGTGAGTCTTATAAATTAAATTGAGTTGTGTTGAAAGAGAGATTGTTTGTTTGATTGGTTGGTCGATCGATCAAGAAGGTTAAATATTCTGATTAGTTGACTGGTGATGTCGAAGTGGTTTTTCTTGAATTATTGGAAGAGATTTAGTATTGGTATTTAGTATAATTTTGGAAGTGTTTTGATTTTAGAAAAGATTTAATATTAAAATTTGATTTGATATGTGAAGTTTATATATTGGAATGATGTATATATACATGTATTATTTGTAAGTATTGTAATTGTATTGAAAATTATGCGTGTATGTTTTGAAAATTCGGTTTAAAATTTAAACAGGCTCATATTTTAGTATTAAATATTTTAAGAGTTGTAATACCCGAACTATCAAAGTGGCGCAACCGGAAGCGTGACATTTTGATAGTTAGGGTTTTACATCTTTTTCTTTTTCTATTTTTCTCTCCCCTTTTCACTCTATCTATAATTTATAATTTATATTTTATATTAATAATTTGACAAATCAAAATGTGTCACCTGATATTTTTTATTATAATTGAAATAAAATTTTTCTTTTAACATTAACAAATTTCCTCTCTCAATCTTTATCTTTCTCTCTATTTTTTCTCATTCTCTATTTTTTTCTATCTTTTTGTTCTACACAAAATAAAATTAACAAAATAATATGCTTCAAATAAAAAATATTATTATTATTATAAACATATTTTTTTAGTTTTTTTATTTAGTTTTAATTTTTTACTGCTTATCTTTCTAATCTATATTTTTATTTTTATTTCTCTTCTTTTAAATATTTATTAAATATAATTTGGAGAAAATACTAATGTTATGATTAAAAGTTAAAATCAAGATTCAGTTGTTTAAAAAATCGATTTTGAGTTAATTTTATAACTATCAATATAATTTTTTATGCTAATATTTAATTATATTTTTATATACATAGAGAAAAAAATAATATTTTTAAATAGCAAGCATAAAAAAATAATTATTTCTATTTGTGCAACAAACTTAACACCTAATTAAAAGTATACAAATTAAATCTTTTCAAATTTTAGATAACGAATATTAAAATTAGCTATTAGTAATAAATCAAACTCTTTCACATAAAAATAATAACTAAAAATTTTATTATTTGATTTTTTTATCTACAGAGACCTAGTCTTCTTAGCCGACGGAGACTTTTGTCCCTTACGATCTTTTTGTAAAAGTAGTTTGATTTTATAAATTTTTTGTGCTATAATCTATAATGTCTAGATAAAATCGATATAATTTTAAAAAATTTATATTCCTGTAATATAATTACGAGTAAAAATATTAGTTTATATAAAAATACATGATAACTAATTTAATAATTAACTTCTAATATACATAAGATTTTTGTTGATAATTAGCAACTAAAAATATATGTATTAGGTTTTTTTATATTTATCAAAATCTAATTAAAAGTGATAACATAATAGATATTATGCAGGTGAATACTTACATATAATTATTTTTATATAAAATTTATAGTTAAAAATTATTAGATGATAATTTAATTAGATTTATCAATTCATTCAATAATTTTCAAATATTACCAAAATGCCATTCAGATATATATGTATAAGTTTCACTCAATAACCCTAGCCTCAGTGCAGATCACACCTTCTTCAAATATGAAACCATAGCCCTTTTCTCTTCAAATTCTAAGACCACCATGCCCACCTCTCTTCTTCAATTTCTCACTGCCCACTGCCGCCCCCAAAACCCCCCTCACCGTTGCACTACCCGTACACCCCCTCAACCTCGCAGAGTACCACCCCGAAAGAAGGAACATCATCGTCATCTTCATGAGTCAGGAAAATCGTGCAGTCGCTGTCTTCCTGCGTCAGGAGCGTTGCGCCGTCGCCGTCCTCGTCACAGAAGTGAGGGTTCTCTCAATGCCTTCTTCGTCGCACTACTGCAGCAAGGAAGGTTCTCTCAACGGCATCATCATTGCAGCAGCGAGGGTCGCCGTCGCCATCTTCGTCGTAGTAGTGAGGGTCACCATCTTTGTCGTTCTTCATTGCCATCGTTAGTCTCTACCATTGGCTCACCCTCCTTCTGTTAAGTCAGCTTCTGTAATTTTCATTTATGTTGAAGCATTTGTTAATTTTTATCTTCTGTGAATTTGTTGTTATCATCTCTTCTGTTCTGTGTTTTGATTTTGTTGTCAAAATGATTTATGTGGTTTGTTATTATTGGTACCTCTATGGATTTGCTGTTATCACTGTATCTGTTCTGGGTGTTTTGTTTCTGTGATCAATTTTTCCAAACTTGTTTCATTTTTAAGAAAATCCATAGATATCCGTGGATACCATGTCCCAGTGGATATGGAGTCCCCGTTCCCCGTCGCGGGGACAGGGCGGGGACGGGGACCGATAATGGAGGTGGGGGGCAGGGGCGGGTGCATGTCCCCGCCCCATGGAGACCCGTTGCCATCCCTAATTATGGACTTACGGGAACGCTTTTGCGATTAAAATATTTTCCTTCTGCTATGTCACATGCTTCCTAGAAATTTGACTCGATCTCACTTTTCATAGTCCAAAATTTAGTTCTCTGGAAATGTTCTGGTTTTGTTTTGATTTTAATATTAATTTTATATTGATTTAGTATAATGCTGTGTGATTTTGATTTGGAAATTGGTTATCTGGAAATGTTATTTTGATTTTATTTTGATTTTAATATTGATTTGGTGTAGTGCTATTCTAATTTTGATTTGGTAATTGGTTATCTGAAAATGTTGTTCTGATTTTGTGTTGTTTTTAATATTGATTTTGGTCATTGCTTTGTTTTCGTCATTGATTTAAAATAGAAAAATATTACCACAATTATGAAGATTTTGTATATGGTTGACTGGTTTGGTGGCTTCTACTCATGTGCTATTATTTTGAGTCTCTTTGAACAGTTCAATGCAAATAAGTTTGATTTTGTTGTTAATTTTTGGATGTTATAAATCAGAAAAGTGTTTTGGTTCACTAAGTATAGTGAATTTGTCTATTTGTCTAATGCTAGTGTGTTGTCATGGAAGTGATAGTAACATTAGTATTAGAGTTATGGTTATGAATTGCTTATATTTTTATTCTTTGTTGCTGTTGTAGTTTGTCTCTTTAAAACCAGAAAAAGGGAATCAAATAGTGCGTCTCTCGGTAGCTGCCACTATCTTAGACATTGAGCTGCACTACAGGTAAATCATTTAATATATTATCTTTTTAAATTTGTTTGAAGATTTAATTGTTAAGAATATTTAGTGATTGATTGATTGCTTAAGCTTCTTTGCATAATTTGTTAGATACAAATTGTTAGTTTCATGATTGGTTGAGATGTTCTCTTTTGAACATTTGTGGTTGACTTTTAAAAATCCTTTAGAAGTAATAAGCTATTGATTGGAAATATCACTTATAGTTAGTCTAAAACATATGTCCGTGTCTTTTATTTTAGTTGACAAAGTAATGGACAAAAGGTGGACTAGTTTACCAAGACATACTGAGAGTTACCAACATGGTGTTAATTCATTTTTGGATTTTGCCTTTTCTAAAGGTAGACCACAAGGACAAGAAATTCTTTGTCCCTGTTTGTGACTGAGCTATACAAATTATTCTTCGACTGAAAACTCATGAAACCAAACTAATCATCTTTGTTCCCTCATAATAAAATTAAGAGTAAATAATCATTTTGACACCTAAAAGATTCAAATTTTAACAAAAACGATTTTCAAAAAATAATAACACCAAAATGACCCTCACATTTGGTTATAAAATTACTAAAATACCCTTTCACTATATCTCTTTCCATTTTCATAATTACCCACTAACATTCTCCCATCCTAATTAGGGGTGTTCAAAACCGATTCGGGCCGAACTAAACCGATCAATCGAACCAAAAAACCGAAAACCGAATAAATCGATAAAAAAATCGAAAAAACATGTTTTGCTGTTTTTATTGCTGTTTGGTTCGATTTTCGGTTTTGAGTTCTGACAATGAAAATTCCAACCAAACCGAACCGGGAAAATAAAAAACCCTAAAAAAACCAAGCCCACCCCACCCCCAAATGAACATAACCTAGCCTACCCTAACTCAAGTAACCCCCAAGCCCCACCCCCAAACGAAGAAGGAAACCTTGCCGCTCTCTCCCTAGGTCTCAAAGCCTCGCTCTCTGCACCTCCCAGTGCCGGCGAGGGACCGTTCCTCCCACCACATCGCAGCGCCGCCGACCTTCCTCGCAGCGCTGCCCTTCCACTGCTCTCAGGACCTCCTCACAGACAGAGCAGCCCCGCACACACCCAGCCACACTCAGCGCCTAGCAGCCCAGGACCTCCCTCGCAAGTCGCACCCAGCAATAGCACAGAGCACCCGCCACCCAGCACCATCCTCGCAAGTCGCACCCAGCACCACCACTCACCCAGCGGACACAAAGCACCGTTTCAACTTGACTGAAATTGCTGTTGTTCATTACTTCATCTCCAATTGCTTCAACTGCTTCTGGTTTGTTTTATTCTATTGAATTACTGAAACTGTCTCTGTTGTGTTTTGTTTTGCTGTTCTGTTGAAACAGGATATTGTTAAATGATTTAGTATGTTACGAGAAACAGGATATTGTTGAATTAGTTTTGTTGAATTAAGTTATTGTTGGTATTGTTGCTTGTTGTTTAATGATTTGGTAAATTGCTTGATTTTGTAAACAGGATTTGATTTTGTAAATTGCTTGATTTTGTAATCAGGATCTTGATTTTGTAAATTGGTGCTAAATTTATTTTGTTCAATGTATTTGTTTATGCAGTTTGCTGCTCTCAGGCTCGAAGCCTTTTACACTTCCCAGTTCCCACCAGCCATCAGCACCGAAGCCTTCTTCCTCGTTTCCAGTGAGCACCGACACAGCAACATAATTATAAGTCAGCTTTGGGAGAAATCCATTTCTATAAGTTAGCCAATACACATTGTCCAAAAATCTAATCCTCTTGATTAGGCTCCAAAACAAAACTGGATTCAGCGTCCAGCGTCCATCATTGTGGTAAGCCGGTTGCCGTGTTATTAAATTGAAATAATTTTAGTTTAACAAAAAAATTATCATAAAAAGAAAAAAAAAGTAATCATGAAAGGCAAAAAATTATACCGGGTTTTTATATCTTTGAAGGAGGAAATCAAGTTGATGATAACATAGTTTTTCAATTTCAACATGACTTGTCTACAATAGACGGTTAATTACTTGTGAAATTATTGATCTCAGATTCTAGACATGCATTTGTTTTTCATTAATATTAGTTGTATGTTGTCTTTCCATATTTGTCAAAATACCACGAAACTGCCTAGAGCTAGATAATTCAATTTTTTTAGAATCGATCTTCAAGTTACCATGGTATCCCTTCCATGAACATCTTTTTCAAAGTCGCCAAAATAGGCCAAAATAGGTTTGAAGATCAGTATAAATTCCTCCTTTATGTACAACCACCAATTTGTTGTTGGTCGTTTCTGTAATTTCTTTTCCAACGAAATACTTAAGCTTTGTTTATAATAGTCCGTGATTGCCCTTCTTTCGAAGAGATGCAAAAGGCTAACTTTTCCCTTTCCACAAAAGGCGGTGGTTCATGAATTTAGTGAAAAGGCTAACTTTGATACTGGTAAAAGATAGTATCAGACATTTTCTGCAATACCAATTATGAAAATTGTCTCAGAATGTCTTTTCTGCATCTCTCCGAGGGAAAGGCAATCACGGACTATTATAAATCGTGCTTAAGTATTTGGTTGAAAGAGAAATTCCAGAAGCGATCAGCAACAGGTTGGTTGTTAGTACATAAGAGAGGAATTTATACTGATTTTTAAACTTGTTTTGTCAGCTTTGAAGAAGATGTTCATGGAGAGGATATCATGGTAACTTGAAGATCGATTCTATTAAAGTTGAATTATCCAGTTTTACGTAGTTTCGTGGTATTTTGACAAATATGGAAAGACAGAATGCTACTAATATTAATGAAAAACAAATGCATGATGTACAGAATCTGAGATCAATAATTTTACACGTCATTAACCATCCATCTATTTGCAGACAAGCCTCTCAATGTTGAAGTTGAGAAGCTATGCTATCATCAATTTGATTTTCTCTTTTAAAGATATAAAACCGGTATAATTTTTTTGCCTTTTATGATTTTTTTTTTCTTTATGATTTTTTTGTTAAACTGAAATTATTTCGATTTAAGAACACTATAACCGGCTTAATACTAAGATGGACGCTGAATTTAGTTTTGTTTTGGAGCCTCACCAAGAGGATCAGATTTCTGGGGCAATATGTGTATTGATTGGCTTGTAGAAATGGATTTCTCCCCAAGCTCGTCTCTGCATTTGGATACAATCATGCAATGGATTTTTCTTTGCATTTGGACAATGGGTATTTAAAGAAAATATACATCCAGCAATGTCTACGGTCTACAATCATGCAAAAGACAAATATCCTAACCAGTATAAATCCAACGAAGCATCATAAAGTTCTATAGAAACTGCATGCAACACACTTGGATTTCCTGAAAACCCTAAATGGAAAGGTAATTAAAATTTTATATTATTTGACTTTTTTTATTATATATATTTGCAGCCAAACTCACTTCTGAAGATTCATGAACTATTTGTACAGCATTATGAAATCATGTCACGATCTATAGAGCTCACGAATACAATTTGTATCAATGATTCATAGCAAGTGCTAATTAATTTATAATCTTTTCCTTATTTTTTAAACTTAATGTTATTCTTTTTTTCCAGCAATAATCCTTTATTTAACTTATATGTGGAAGGACTAGACATTAAAAAAAGGTTAGTTTATATTTATCTCTGTCTATCTATGTTTGATCTAGAGTTTCATTGATCTGATGTTACCTTTTGATCTTCTCATAGCAAACTAATGTTAGAGAGCATTGGTAGTGGAACAATTCTCTGAATCGGCAGGAACCTGAGCAAGAGGTTGTTTCTTATTTTTTTGATGCGAAGTTACTTTATTGGAATCTTGTTCCATTATTCAATATCAGTTGTATCACCTGCTTTATTTGGTGATGTATTCAAGAGAATTGAATTCAGTTTATAAGGAATTGCAGCATTGCCCTTGACAAATCAACAAATTACAAAGTAGGTAGAAGTTAGAATGTCTTATCATTCATCAACTATGACGACAAATTTAGCATACCCAAACAGCGTAAATCTATTCCATATTAAATTCCTCGAGGCACGTTAAATTGGTATCTTGAGGGCCTTGGCCTTTTATAACAAGAAAGGAATCCTAAAGGAATCCTATAAAGTATCTGGTTCACATCAAGGTAACTAGAGGGTTCATCAAACATATATATCCCTGCATTCTGGATGGCAACAACTGCAATGGCAAACCTTTAGAGCTCTCCACCAGAAAGATCACCAACATTACAATCTATAACTTGGTTAAGCTCTAGATCAGCACAAAGCTCTGCCTTCTTATCTTTCATCTTTCTGATCAAGCACCTGCCCCACATTTCCTTGCACTGCTTTTGGAATGTGGTCAACATACTGAGGCTTGATGATAGCCTATATATAATTCACGATCAATCAAAATAAGCACAATTACTAAGATGTATACACATCTTTTTCTTACGAAAAGTATGATACCTTTTCAATAAATTCAAGCAACAGCTTAAAGTTGAATAGTGAGCGCTCAAAAATTTGTCAGCACATCAAAACCCACATTACCAAGTACAAAATTAAAAACGGTTTTATTGAACACTAAGACAGAATCCTACGGCAATCTACAGCAAAGCATTTAATTTTAGGTGCATGATGAGAATTTAAATCTACAATGCCTTCAAACTTGCATTCACATATTCAAAATCTTTTCAATCTGTATTACCTACTTTGAAGATATGGGTAGTGGTAATGTTAATATAGTATATTTGTGAAAATAAGGCATTTTAATGTACCAATGTTTGCAGTCGCCTACAAACTAATTGTGACTTGATACTTATTTACAGAAACAAACTGGCTTAACATATCTTCAGGTACATTAACTTAACAACAATGATATGCTGTAAATCACCTGTAAGGGAAACAAAATAATAAGTAACAAACTTCCCTGAACCTATTTGCAAAATCATTGCATTGCTTCTCTTTTGAAACAGTTTTACAAACTAGCTTAATAGACACTAGGCTTCTACCATGACATAATTAAACAGTGATCCAGTATGAAGATTTGAATGAGAAAAAAATAGACACCGAAGAGCCTTAGCTCAGTGGCACTTCACCCCCTCCCCACCACTACATATTCAGACATCACTTTTAGATCATCCTCAACAATACGAAATAGATAATCCTAACAGCAAAGGAACAAAACAAAACAAAATCCTCTAACAGAACATCAAAAATCCAAAGAATAAACAAAATAGTTTCGTTACACATGCAAGTCTTTTTGACATCTAAATTCAACTAAGTTGGCTTAAATCCAACAAAAACCAACTTCAAATTAATATGAAAAATGCTTCTTCACCCTTGATCAAAACTGAAACAATCAAACTTCAAACGACGCTCAAAATCTTTAAAAAATCACTCAAAATCTTCGTGAAAATTCAAGGAAATCTCAAAGCTATGTTTGAAATCTTCATCAAGAAACACAGAAATCGAAGATGAAAGATTATTGAAGGTACTATTCACTAATCGTCCAGTTTTTTCACTTTTCTCTTTCACATTTTCGATCGCAAAATACTAGATAGTCATATTTCTATTTATTTAGTAGATTCATTTGGTATTCTTGTGTTAAAGTACATATTACTGTTCTCATTATACTGTTCATTTGGTGATAACTTTGTTATGTCGGTGTAAAAATGTTATGTATTATTTTTCGTATAAGTTAACCTATATTTGCATGTGTTTGAAAGACCATTTAACATGTCATATTAGCAAATTTTGATACTGTGAGCAACAGAAGTGACGAAAGGATTAATGTGACTAACTTAAAGTTTTTGAAGAATGAATTTAATTAAAAATATTTTAGAGACCTTTTTAAAAAATAAATAGAGAAAAGGACAATTTAGTCCCTGACCTTTTAACCCGAGGACATTTTTGTCCTTGAGCATTGGAAAATACATTTAAATCCCTGACGTTCCTTAAAATAAGACCGATTAGTCCCTC
This sequence comes from Arachis hypogaea, assembly GCF_003086295.3. Taxonomy (NCBI): domain Eukaryota; kingdom Viridiplantae; phylum Streptophyta; class Magnoliopsida; order Fabales; family Fabaceae; genus Arachis; species Arachis hypogaea. Next base: position 144,871,323 of record NC_092051.1, on the reverse strand, counting down.
CGTCCATGAGCCACCCTCAGAGCGGACGGAAAACGCTGAGATGGCTCCCCCTATGCTGACCTGGCTCATCGACGTTCCCACGTGGCAAGTAAGTGGGATGGAGGTTTTGAAAACGGGACACATTAGTCCCTCTAACACAAAAGGACGTCGTTCTGCCCTGGACACATTAGTCCCTCAAACACAGGAGGGGCTTGAGGAATTGGAGTTACACACAGCTCTGCCCTGGAGTTACACACACCCCAATGGTGACGCCACCACCCTCACCACCACCCCCAACCACCATAACAACCACCCTGTTCTGACCCTTCACCTCAAAGACCCCATTTTGGAACAAAATTCAGACACCCTTTTCACACCAACACCAACAATGGCTTCCACAAACTCCACCGACTCCACCGACCCTCTTCCTTCCCCTGATGACATCGCTGCCAAAGCCCTCACAAAACGATTCGACGCACTCACCACGGTTCGAACCAAAGCCATAAAGGGAAAGGGTGCTTGGTACTGTGTCCCAATTTCAGCACAGGATTGAGGCCCGGTTCGGTTCCTTCTTCGCTTCCAATCTCAGTGGTCAACACCAGTTCGAACCATAGCAACAATAGCAGGAATATGGCTTCACCTGCATCACCTGTTCCTTATCAAAATCATGCCTTGGCAATGGTGGAGTCTTCAAAGTTTGGTCCTTTTAGTGGTGAAATTGGGTACACTCAGTTGCATGGTAACTCTGTGAACCAGCACCATCATCATAATCAGCATCAGCATCATCAGCAGCAGCAGCATTTAGTGCTGTCTGGTGGGAAGGAAGATTTGTGTGCTTTGGCTATGTTTGAGGACAGTGTGAAGAAGCTCAAGAGCCCTAAGACCTCACCTGGTCCTGCTTTGAGTAAGGAGCAGGTCAACTCTGCCCTTGAGTTGCTCTCTGATTGGTTGTATGAGACTTGTGGTTATGTGTCTCTGGCCACAATTGAGCACAGAAAGTTTCAGCCTTTTCTATGCTAGGTTGGTTTGCCTGCAACAAATACTTTGAGGCGTGAAATCTCAGGTCCAAGGCTTGATGCTAAGTTCAGTGAGGCCAAGGCTGAGTCTGAGGCCAAGATAAGGGATGCCATGTTCTTTCAGGTGGCTAGTGATGGTTGGAAGAATATGAATTGGTATAGTTTGTGTTGTGGTGGTGAGAATTTGGTGAAGTTTGTGGTGAATCTTCCCAATGGTACTAGTGTGTTCCAGAAGGCTTTGTTCACTGGTGGAGTTGTGTCTTCCAGTTATGCTGAGGAGGTTCTGTGGGAGACTGTGACTGGTGCTAGTGGAAGTGTTGTTCAAAGGTGTGTTGGGATTGTTGCAGACAAGTTCAAGGCCAAGGCTTTGAGGAACTTGGAGGCTCAGAACCATTGGATGGTAAATACTTCTTGTCAGCTTCAGGGGTTCATTAGTTTAATCAAGGATTTTAACAACGAGGGCTTTTGGAATGAGTTAGAAGCCATTTATTCCATTGTGAAGGTCATAAGAGGAATGATTCAGGACATTGAAGCTGAGCGACCACTGATTGGTAGATGCTTGCCTCTTTGGGAGGAGTTGAGAACCAAGGTGAAAGAATGGTGTTCCAAGTACAACATTGCGGAAGGTCCTGTAGAGAAACTAATGTGTCCAGGGACTAATGTGTCCAGGGCAGAACGACGTCGTTTTGTGTTAGAGGGACTAATGTGTCCCGTTTTCAAAACATCCATCCCACTTACTTGCCACGTGGGAATACCGATGAGCCAGGTCAGCATAGGGGGAGCCAGCTCAGCGTTTTCCGTCCGTTCTGAGGGTGGCTCATGGACGGAGGGACTGATCGGTCTTATTTTAAGGAACGTCAGGGATTTAAATGTATTTTCCAATGCTCAGGGACGAAAATGTCCTCAGGTTAAAAGGTCAGGGACTAAATTGTCCTTTTCTCAAATAAATAATCTTTTAGTGACGAATTTGACCATTTACTTTTGTATTTGTACTATACTCAACCCATATAATTCATATAATAATGTTTGGTGAGAGGAACATTTTATGTGTACTAGTTTTATTAATTTACATTGGTCAATACTTTTAATTAGTAGCTCACACATTTAGCTCAGCAGTTTAGAACCATATTTTAAATTAATATTTTTAAATATTATTGATTAACTACGGAATAAAAATAATAAATTGTATTAGTTTTTATAATATTATTCATATTATATTTCATATTGAATTTTTAAGATTGGGCTATCAAAAGTTGCCTCCAATTTTCATACACACACATAGTAGAGTAACAAAATCGGAACTTCATATTACTAAATAATTATAATAAAACAGAGAACAAATGGATACTAAAGATGTAAAGTGAAAATTATCTATGCCAAAGAAACTTTATTATTTTATTCTCTTCGTTAGAAACAAAAATTGCTCTCTGTATCCAATAAAAGATATCTCTATCCCTATATAAATTTTTCTAATAATACAATTATCCTCAATGAAAAACTCATAAACCAAACTAATCATCTTTGTTCCTTCATTCACGAATCACAAATATAATCCTCCTCTTGTTTCTCTTGTGAAATGAGTTTTTCAAATATTTGAGAATGAATCAACAAAAAGGATCATCAACCTTTCTATGATCTCTCCCCTGCATATGCTTTGTCCCACTAGAAATGTTCTAGAACCAGATTCTGTACATAGCTAATTTTCACATTGAAAAAAAATTCCTAGCTATATGATCTTAAAAAGCAAGAAATTTCTATTTACCCTTATTTATTCCTTGCTTCACCAATCAGCATTGCAACTCATCTTTGTTTTCTTATTTTATTGAAAAAATATAAACTTTTTTAAATTTATCTAATATGTAATTCGACATTTAAAAACAATTAAATACTACTTAAAAAAAAGTGATTACTCACATGAAATTATTTTTATGTAAAGACGATAAATAAAAACTATTAGATGATATAAAATATATTTTATCGTGTCATCTTGATCGACCTATTGCAATGTTGATTTAGTTATGAAACAACTCATGGATCCAATAAAAAGAAACAATTTTGTTGATGATGATCAAGAACCCAAAGAAAAAGGAGTGATCAAAAGATCATAAGGTGCCCAAAGAGCATCCAAAGGACAAGGTCTATTAGCATCAAGCCTCATCCATGGCTTCCCTTTCCCACTCCAATGCAACAAACTCACAGGTCCAGGATGAAGATCCCTACACAAACCTCTAAAGTTATCTCCACCAAGCCCATGCTGGTTCCACTGATGATCCACACTTCCGATCTTTCCCGCGAAAACCAGCAAAAATGGCGGCAGCGATCCAAGCTCATAGATCCTCATCCTCTTCTGAAGCTCCATCCATTCCTCTATCTTCCTTGTGTAATCTCCTTCCCTCCATTTCTCAAGATCAATCACCATCACCCCAGTGTTGAAGTAACAAGCATTTCGATTCACAAACGTTAGTGAAAGCGAAGGCTTGGACCAAAACGTGGGAGTGAAGTAAGCTGTGAAGTTTGCATTGCAGTATTCCGGTGCTGCAAGAACTTGATCCTTGTTTAATGGGGTGGAGGCTAGTTTCGTAATTTCATCGACTAGAACGAGGTCAGAGTCGAGGTAGATGATCTTTTTCACGCATGTTGGGAGAATGGTTGGGAGGTAGGATCTTGCGTAGTTTAGAGGGCAATCGAGGACGGAGCGAATTGATGTTGAAATCAGACCAGACACTAATTCGTCGCTGAAGTCATAGAGTTTGAATTTGAGGTATGGGGATGATTTTGAGAGTGTGGTGTGTAAGAGTGATGATGAGTTGGATTTTGTTGATGAAACAAAATGGAAGAAGATGTTTTGTGGACATGAAGAGTGTTGAAGGACACTTAGGATTACTGCCATGGAACCTCGTATGTATGTCTTGTCTAGTGTCATTGCAACATGAACTAGTTCATCAGAGCATATGTAATTATTGTCTTCAATGGAGGGGCAATTTGGGAAATTGTAGAATTGAGGTGCCTCTTTGAATTGGTGTTGGAAGAGTTAAACCCAAAATGACCTTAAAATTTGACCTCCGACTCAATTTAGCCTTTAAATTTTTAATTGACTCAAATTGTACTCTGAAATTTTGACTTATGCCTCAATTTGGTCCTTTCGACGTTTTTTGTCATCAGAAAACTGATTTGACAATTTTAAATGACATGTGGCACTGTAACGGTTAGATGACATGACCAAAATTTTCAAAGCATCAATTTAACCCCTAACAATTTGAACATAAAACCTAGCGCAGCCCCAATTCCCCCAAATCGTAGTAGTTAATGTGTGTACTAAGTACACATGATAAGTTTATTATTATTAAAATTTTTTAAATATTTTCATTTAATAAATATAAAATAAATACATTAAAAATTTAAAATTTTTCATATTTTTAATAAAAAATTTATTAATTTATAAACTTAACATGTCTCCATAAGACACAAAATAAATAAACTTTTATTTTTATTAGTGACAAATAATTTTTGTATTTAACATACTAGGAATTTTCTTAAATGGGTAAAATATATTTTGATTTTTGGTGGTCCAAATTTCTTTTTGAATCATAACCATTGAAAATTTGAACTAATGGTTAAGATTCAACCATTTTATTAATTATATAATAATTATATTTATATTTAAATATTTTAAATAATCATTTTATTTTAAAATTTCAATTTTATCTTTTTTTTTTCTTCTTTTTCTCTCTCTCCCGTTTCTATACATCAGTTCACCTGATTCAATTTCATTTGTTCCTTCCCTGACTCTTATTGCAAATAACATAATCTCATAGAATACACAACAAAAGGTTAAGAATGTTAGTTCTTATATTTTATTTTTCTATTACTGCTATTTTTTCTATTTTCTTTCTTTCATTTGACTCATTTTTTTTCACATATTTAACTTTTTAATCTCAAACCACCAAGTCTCTATTAACACCTATTAACACCTAGGATAATAAGTCTTGGGAGTCCTAATAAATATGGATGTAAAATTTTTGGTCGATGTCTATTTGACAAATTTAAAAATTAAAATCTCAAAAAAGAAAGACCCAAAATTTGCAATCTCAATTTACAATGCTTAGTTACATATATAGGTGATAAAGTGCCGTGAAGGAAGGGTTATATGGAGAACAATTCCCTGTCGAAAAGATTCATAGCGCCTCAACCTTCATGAATGTCAATGGCCACACTTAAAAAGGTTGGTGGAAGAACTCGAGGTTTTTTTTTTTTAAAAATGATAAAGAAAAAGGATATTAATGACATTTTACAAAATTATTTCATATTTTTTCTATAAAGACCATTAAGATCTAATAATCGGTTATAATATATTTTGGTGGTGCAGTGGTTAGTGTGATGATAACAATGGTGATTGTTGGAGGGTGGATGTTGGAAGAAGATGTAAAAAGAGGAAGAAGATGTGAGAGGAAGAAGATGAGGATATTTATGTAATTTATTATTTTATTTTATAATTTTTTTTATCAAACCATTAGGTTTATATTCAAATTGTGAGGGGTTAAATTAATGCTTTGAAAAATTTGGCCATGTCATCTAACTATTACAGTGTCACGTGTCATTTAAAATTGTCAAGTCAGTTTTCCGGTGACGAAAAACGTCTGAAGGGCCAAATTGAGGCACCTGTCAAAATTTCAGGGTACAATTTGAGTCAATTGAAAATTTAAGGTCTAAATTACGTCGAAAGTCAAATTTCAGGGTCATTTTGAGTATTAACTCGGTGTTAGAAATTGGTGTTTGTTGAGGATGCACATGGTAGCAATAATAAGAACAATTCAACTAGGTATTTTTTAGAAGTTGTACAATATTCAACTTTTTATTATAATAATTTAAAAAATAAGTAAAATAAACACATTTAAAAATTATAAATAGATTTAGTATCTTTTTAAAATTAAATACACATTTAAAATACAAACTAAATAAAATTAAAATTTAAAATTTTAATTTTAATTTTAAATTTCTGTTTTAAATTTAATATATTTAATTATTAATATATTACAATTTAAATATACATACAAAAATTAAATTAGTTAAAATTCAAAATTTATTTTCCTATGTCGTGAAATACCTATAAATTCGTGTTGGTACTGCTTGTCACGGTAAATTCTTAGAAGGTTATATTTAACAGTGTTTGTATAGTTTTCTGGAGTGTTTGAGAATACTCTAGATGGTTCCGGAACGTTCTAGAATGTCCTAGAAGGTTCCAAAATACTCTAGAAGGTTCTAGAATACTCTGGAAGGTCATAGAGTATTCTAGAAGAGTATAGATGTATATAGAAGTATAAAGAGTGGTATGGAATAATCTAGAAACATTTAGAGAGTTGTGGTAGGATAGATATTTGTAAAGAAGATTCTGGATGATTAATCTGGACCGTTGATTAGATTTAATCCTAACCATCCATTGAGGAGGTGGATGGCTATAAATAGGGGTGAGAGTTAGAGTTTGGTGTGTGAATCATTTGTAACCAACACTTGAGTAATAAAGTGTTCTTTCCACCAAAGCTTCCTTTCTCTTGTGTTCTTAGCTTTCTTGCTAAGTATTGAGGGTTAGGCTGACTTGGTCTTAACTCAAGAGGTTGAGTAAGTCCGAGTGCCGGCACGGTAGCGTTGGAGTGTGTCCAAGGCCGTGACAATTTTGGTATCCGAGCCAGGTTCGAGAGGGAGCACAAGTGGTTTGTGGGTATGGCTTCAAACATCACCATGGAGCATGTTGAGTCACAAAGGGGAAGGGATACTATTCCTTCTCAATGGGGAGGCAAGAAGGTACGTTCTTCAAGTGAGCCTAGAGGTAAGGACTCTAACTTCTTAGAAGAAAGAGTTTCTATGTTAGAAAATGTTCTATCCTCTATGGATGAGCGGTTCCAAAGGATAGAACATGACAAGGAGACCCTCGAGGCTCACGTGTTAGGAGAACTAGATGCTTTCAAAGAAAGCATGCTCCAAATCGAAGAGAAGCTTGAGAACTCCTTGAAGCTATTTGAGGAAGTTCAAGTTTGGTTCGAGGAGGCGAAATCTCGACCAACCATTATAAGGGAGACGACAAAGATTGATCTCCCTAAGCCAAAGGAGTTCAAGGGCGTAAGGGACGCTCGCGAGGTGGAGAACTTCCTATGGCAAATGGAGAGGTACTTCGAAGGCCAAGGGGTGGTCGAAGAAGCAATAAAGGTACGCACTGCAGCTCTCTACCTTTCTGATAATGCTACTTTGTGGTGGAGGAGAAAGTGCGTAGATATGGAGAAGGGTACTTGCAACATAACCACATGGGAAGATTTCAAAAGGGAGTTGAAAAGACAATTCTTCCCTGAAAATGTGGTTTATGAAGCAAGAAAGAAGTTGAGGGAGTTGAAGCACAAGAGTACAATTAGTGACTACGTAAAGGAGTTCACTACTCTCACACTTCAAATCCCCAACTTAGCATCAGAGGATGCATTGTTCTTCTTCATTGATGGACTCCAACCTTGGGCAAAGCAAGAACTACAAAGAAGGAATGTTAAGGATGTCGATGAGGCCATCGTGGTGGCCGAATCACTCACTGAGTATCATAGGGGAGACTCTAAACCCAAGTCCTCCTCCAAGCCTAGTTTTGCTAAAGGTGGGGGAGACAAGGGGAAGAGTTTCTCAACCAAGAAGGAAGGAAAATACTCTTCAAAGAAAGAGTACGAAGAAAAGAAGAAGGCTTTCGTGCCCAAAGGAGGATGCTTCGTGTGCAAGGGACCACACCAAATGAAGGATTGTCCCAAGCTAGGGACTTTGGCATCTATCGCTGAGGAACGAGAAGCTCAAACTCAAGTAACTGAGTGTGTTGGATCTATCCAACACATAAATGCTGTGAAGGCCAAAGAGGCAAGCACTGCAGAAAAGAAAGGCTTGATGTATGTCAAAGCCTTTATCAATGAAAAACCCGTCATGGCTATGATTGACACTGGTGCTACACACAACTTCATCACGCCTGATGAAGCAAAGAGACTTGGGTTGAAGATCACCGAAAAGAATGGCTGGTTCAAACCCGTGAACACCAAGGGTGAACCCCTTAAAGGAGTAGCAAAAGGGGTTGAGATGACTCTTGGTTCTTGGAAGGGCCTTGTGGATTTCTCAGTAGCACCCATGGACGATTTTAAAATAGTCATCGGACTCGATTTGCAAAGGAAAGCAAATATAATACCTATGCCATACTACGACGTAGTATGCGTCATGGAGAAAGGGTCTCAATGCATGGTCCCTACAGTCTCTAAAGTTGGCGGACCACCGATACTATCTGCCATGCAACTCAAGAAAGGGTTCAAGAAGGGAGAGACTACATATTTGGCTCTATTACAAGAGGAGTCAACATCCGAAAGAGAAGACGTTCCTCCCAAAATCAAGGAAGTCCTTGAAGAAAATAAGGATGTGATGCCTCCCGAGTTGCCAAAACAACTACCACCTAGGAGGAAGGTGGACCACAAGATTGAATTGGAGTCAGGAGCAAAGCCGCCCGCCTCAACACCTTATAGGATGGCACCGCCAGAACTTGAAGAGTTGAAGAAGCAACTCAAGGATTTGCTAGATGCTGGATTCATCCGTCCATCGAAGGCACCTTATGGCGCACCCGTTTTGTTCCAAAAGAAGCATGATGGTTCATTGAGACTATGCATCGACTATCGAGCACTGAACAAGGTAACCATCAAGAACAAATACCCCATTCCTTTGATAGCTGATTTGTTTGATCAACTTGGTAGAGCTAAGTGGTTCTCAAAGCTAGATTTGAGGTCAGGATATCACCAAGTGAGAATTGCCGATGGTGATGAACATAAGACCACGTGTGTCACGAGGTATGGATCGTATGAGTGGTTGGTGATGCCTTTTGGCTTAACCAATGCTCCTGCGACCTTTTGTACCTTGATGAACGAGATTTTTCGACCTTACCTTGATCGGTTTGTAGTGGTCTACTTGGATGACATTGTTGTCTATAGCAATACTTTGGAGGAACATGTAGAACACTTACGAACCGTGTTCAAGATCTTGCGAGAGAATAACCTATATGTGAAGAAGGAAAAGTGTTCCTTTGCAAGGGACGAAGTCCACTTCTTGGGACACATCATTAAAGATGGAACTCTCTGCATGGATCAAGGAAAAGTGAAGGCTATCAAAGAGTGGGAACCTCCAAACAAGGTATCTGAATTGAGGTCATTCCTTGGGTTGGCTAATTACTATCGGAGGTTTATCAAGGGATACTCCGCCAAGGCTGCACCATTAACTGATCTTCTCAAGAAGAACCACTCTTGGGAATGGTCAAAGGAGTGTCAAAAGGCTTTTGATGAGTTGAAGGCTGCTATCACAGAAGGACCAGTACTAGCACTACCCGACTACTCAAAGGTGTTTGAAGTACAGACTGATGCTTCTGACTACGCTATTGGAGGAGTTCTGATGCAAGAAGGACATCCTATTGCCTTTGAGAGTCGCAAGTTGAATGATACAGAGAGGCGATACACTGTCCAAGAGAAGGAGATGACCGCGGTGGTGCATTGTCTGAGAACTTGGCGTCACTATTTGCTTGGTTCACACTTCATCGTCAAGACAGACAATGTGGCTACAAGCTACTTCCAAACTCAAAAGAAGTTAAGCCCCAAACAAGCTAGGTGGCAAGACTTCTTGGCTGAGTTTGATTTCGAATTTGAATACAAGTCAGGTAAGACTAATGTGGTAGCTGATGCGCTGAGTTGCAAGGCTGAGTTGGCGGCCATTTCTATGGTTGAAGGAGATATTGTGCATACCATCAAGGAAGGGTTGCATCACGATCCATTAGCCAAGAAGTTGGTGGAGTTGGCTAGAGAAGGTAAAACCAAAAGATTTTGGTTAGAAAACGACCTTCTCTACACAAAAGGGAGAAGATTATACGTTCCTAAGTGGGAAAATCTGAGAAGGAAGTTGGTAAGAGAATGCCACGACACCAAGTGGGCTGGCCACCAAGGTCAGCGAAGGACCTTGGCACTCATTGAATCTTCTTATTATTGGCCTCAAATGAGAGATGAAGTAGAGAGCTATGTGAAGACTTGTCTTGTGTGCCAACAAGACAAGATTGAAAATAAGACACCAAGTGGGTTGTTGGAACCTCTACCTCCTTCAGAGCGACCGTGGGAAAGTGTCTCTCTAGATTTCATCTCTGCCTTACCGAAGTCCGAGGGGTTTGGATCTATTCTCGTGGTAGTGGATCGATTTTCGAAGTATGCTACCTTTATACCTGCCCCTACTGACTGCACTGCAGAGGAAGCAGCACGACTATTCTTCAAGAATGTGGTGAAGTACTGGGGATTGCCTAAGAGCATCATTAGTGATCGAGATCCACGCTTCACAGGACGACTATGGACAGAGCTGTTCAAACTCCTTGGGTCGGAGCTTCATTTCTCAACAAGCTTCCATCCTCAAACCGATGGGCAGACTGAGAGAGTGAATGCCTTACTTGAGTGTTACTTGAGGCATTTTGTAAGCGCTAATCAGAAGGATTGGACAAAACTCCTGGACATTGCTCAATTCTCATACAATCTGCAAAGGAGTGAGTCTACAGGGAAGAGCTCATTCGAAATTGTGACTGGACAACAGCCGCTTACACCTCATTCTCTTTCTTCCTCTTACTCAGGGAAGAGCCCTGGAGCTTATCATATGGTTAAGTCATGGGAAGAACAAGCAGATGTCACTCGTTCTTACCTCGACAAAGCTGCCAAGAGGATGAAGAAATGGGCAGATAAGAAGAGGAGGCATGCAAGCTATCAAGTGGGAGACAAGGTAATGATCAAACTTCTTCCACAACAATTCAAAGCCTTTCGCAAGGTTCATAAGGGATTAATCCGCAAATACGAAGGGCCATTTGAGATCATTGGACGTGTTGGGGAGGTTGCTTACAAAGTACAACTTCCTCCCTCTATGAAGATTCACCCGGTCTTCCATGTGAGTATGCTTAAACCATATCATGGAGACCAAGACGAACCGAGTAGAGGTAACTCGAGTCGTGCTCCGCCTGTGGTGATTAGATCCTTCGATAAAGAAATCGAAGAGATCTTAGCTAATCGCGTTGTGAGACGAAGAGGGGTACCACCAAGTATTCAATATTTGATCAAGTGGAAAGGGCTCCCAATAACTGAAGCTAGTTGGGAAGCTCGTGAAGATCTGTGGCAATTCCAAGAACACCTAGAGCGCTATCATGAACAGAACGCGACGAGGACGTCTGCGCATTAGGTGGGGGAGAATGTCACGGTAAATTCTTAGAAGGTTATATTTAACAGTGTTTGTATAGTTTTCTGGAGTGTTTGAGAATACTCTAGATGGTTCCGGAACGTTCTAGAATGTCCTAGAAGGTTCCAAAATACTCTAGAAGGTTCTAGAATACTCTGGAAGGTCATAGAGTATTCTAGAAGAGTATAGATGTATATAGAAGTATAAAGAGTGGTATGGAATAATCTAGAAACATTTAGAGAGTTGTGGTAGGATAGATATTTGTAAAGAAGGTTCTGGATGATTAATCTGGACCGTTGATTAGATTTAATCCTAACCATCCATTGAGGAGGTGGATGGCTATAAATAGGGGTGAGAGTTAGAGTTTGGTGTGTGAATCATTTGTAACCAACAATTGAGTAATAAAGTGTTCTTTCCACCAAAGCTTCCTTTCTCTTGTGTTCTTAGCTTTCTTGCTAAGTATTGAGGGTTAGGCTGACTTGGTCTTAACTCAAGAGGTTGAGTAAGTCCGAGTGCCGGCACGGTAGCGTTGGAGTGTGTCCAAGGCCGTGACATGCTGCTGCTTGGTCTATAAATGGAAGCAGGCTTTCAATTCATTCATTCCTCTTCTCATTAACCCCTTATCTTTTTTGCGTTTACTATGTTTTTTACTTTTCTTTCTCTCATAGGTATTCTATTTTATTTTTCTTTCTTCATTTTCTTTTTTTGTCATTTTAAGCTTTATTATGTTGTTGTTCTGTTTTTTCCTCGTCACTTTTAAAATGCATTTTTATAATTTTAAATGTGTTTATGTTGTTTATTATATTCTTATATACATATATAAGTTTATACTTAATTTTAGATGTGTTTACATTGTTCATTATGTTCTTATGTATATATATAAGTTTTTTTACATGAATTTTGAATGTATTGATAAAATATTTAGAGTGCATTCTTATAATTTTGGATGTGTATTTGAGTTTATTTTTTTTGTGTTCAATATATAACTTAAAACTACAATAACAATAATTTAAATGTGTTAATACATAATTTTAAATGTATTTATGTTGTTTATTTAATTTTAGATGTATTTTTGATATAAATTTTAAATATTTTGAATAAAAAAATAATTAAAATGAGTTTAATTAATTTTGAAAATTCACTAAATTTAAAAACTTCATTGATTTAATAATAATAATAATAATAATAATAATAATAATAATAATAATAATTAAAAAAAAAGAAAGAAGAAGAGGGTGTTACTTGACTTCACCGTTCTGGTTCAGCTCAAAGATGAGAGGTGCTTCTCATTGTTAAGACTTAAGAATGTAACATTAAAGAAAAAAGGAAGAAACAGTGTCTCTTATAATGAAGTAACGTAAAAGAAAGAAAGAAATAATAACTATGAAGTGATGAAGTGAATAGGAAGTTAGAGAAATTTAAGTTTTTAAAATTTAAATTAAATTTAATTATAAATATGTATCTAAAAAATAGGATATGTCTTTAATAAAAAATAAGTAAATAATATTAAAGTTTGACTAAAGGCTGAATTTTATTGTATAAGTAGTATTTTTTAAAAGGCAAACTCTTCCATTGACCGGTTAAAACTGAAGGACTAGGTGTGTGTTTAGATTTCAGTTTGTAAACGTGTGAGGTTGCATAAAATTGATTTTACAAAATTGATTTTAATGAAAAGTAAGTTTGGGTGTTTGACAATATTTGTATGAAAATTGATTATAGCAAAATAATTGTTGTTTGGATTATACTACTCAAAATCATTTTTTAATGAAAAATTACTAAAAGAGACATCAATTTAAATTATTTTTTTATATACATACAAAAATAGAACCTAACAAAAATAATATAAAAAATATTTATTATATAAATAAATAAATACAATAAAAAAATGAAAGAGAGTACTATAAATTTTATAATGTTAAACAAAAAAATATTTTATAATTTTTCTAATATTACTCGTAATCTTTAATTCGGTATTATTTTGGACTATAAATTTTCATTATTTATGGCTCTATTGTTACTTATAATTAATTTTTATTTATTTTGTCCTTTTTTTTAGGATCATAGTTTATATTATACAAAATTTTGATAATAAATTTAGTATATAATAATTACAATTACAAATTTTATAAAGTCAAAATAAAAAATAAAAAAAATTAATATAAAACAAAGATAAAGTACATTAAAAAATAAAAAAAAATCATATAGATAAAAAATAATAAAAATTTCATAAAACCAACAACATATATCATATGAAAAAAAATACAATAAAAACTAAATAAATTCATATGAATAAAATAAATAAAAAAATTTCATACACAACATAAATACAATGTAGTAAATAGGGGTGGCAATGAGTAGGGTAGGGTTTGGAGCCAACCCTAACCCTACCTGCGGGTTGAGAATATCTCAACCCTAATCCTACCCGTTCTTAACCCGCAGGTACCCGACCCTACCCGCGGGTTACTAAAAAATGTAACGTTATTATATAACTTGATAATAATTTAAAATAGAACTGACTTTTATGTAAAAAAAAAATATTAAATTATCAATTAATAATCTTCTTTTAGTGGCTAAAGATTTTTTGCATTTAGTGAAAGATCTTTAGTTTAACATCCACTTGAAACATATTTTTATATAAATATATAGCATATATATATAGGGTGCGGGTTGGTCGGGTAGGGTTAAAGCTCAACCCATACACTACCCGACTCGCACGAAAACCCTACCCGCCGTTGACAATCCTACCCGATCGGGTGGAGTTGGATTGGGTATCCGCGAGTAAGGTACGTATTGCCACCCCTAGTAGTAAAAGATAAAAGAAAAAAAAATTATATGAACAAAAAATAATAAAAAAATCATAAAAATTAATAAAAATACCTAAAAAATTATAGCACTACAAGAAATAAAAAAATCAATAATATTCATCATATGAATAAAAGAAATACAATAAAATAAATAAAAAATTATATAAACAAAGTCAAACAAAAATAAAAAAATTCATAAAAAATATACATATAAAAAATAATATAAAAAATGACAAAAAAAACTCATATAAAATATAACATCAAAAATCATAACACTAAAAATTAAAATATGAAAATAAGTACTAAAAATAATAAAAAATTAAAACATTGAATTTACTAGTGATTGAAACAAATCTGAACGATTTTGATGGAAAAAAAATGGAAGGAAGAACTATAAAAAAGTAGAAAGAACTACAGAAAACTAATGTAAAACTTATAATTATTGGTATCCTTTTTATAGAAGAAAATGAAGGGTAAAGTTGGTAAAAAAAAATTTTTTTCACCTAATTTTCTAAAGGTAATCAACAACCATGAATGTGAAACGCAGAAGTTACAAATTTTAGCTTCTTCTCAACGTGAATTCAGAGGCAGAATCGTTTCTACGTTTATAAAAAAAATGACAAACATAAAAGTGAAATTTTTAAGAAGGTCAAACGACTTCTTTCTTCACCAATACTTTTACCAAACACATCCTAAGTTGATACCCAAATTTAAAAATTAAAAAAATAATTTTATTACAAATTTGATTATAGCGCAAAACCAAAAGAACAATTTGATTGGTATCTCACGATGAGCACTAGAATCATTGGAATTGAATTTGGAAATTGGAATGGATGTAATATGTTGACATGCAAAACACCGGGGTCAATGCAAAAGGTTGACATTTTGACTTTTTAGTGTTAACTGTTAAGTATATCGGCATTTATGATGCATTTGCTTTGTATTCTCTTTTTTTTTTTATGTTTTTTTATGGTGCATTTGCTTTGTATATCCACCTAAGTAAATTAGTCCCTGAATTTGCTATTTTTCAGTTTTTAAATTGATCAATTAATCCTTCAGATTTAATTAATCTAGTTGACCGGTCAATGACTTCAACGGAAAATTAAAATGAAACATTAACCGTCACTTAGTATGACATTAGACAAGCTATCATAGTTAAAAAAAGTGTTTAAATAGTTTGGTTCTCCAAATTTGATCAAGGTTTTATTGTCTTGGTAAGATTGGATTAGTTTTAAAAAAATATTTATTTTGTTATTTTTCTACTAGTAAAAAATAATAAAATAATTGTGAATTTACTTGTAAACTTTTTTTTTCAAAAAATTATCATAAATTTTATTGCAAATTTATCACTCATGAACAATATGTAAAATTTTTGTTGCAAATTGCAAGATTTATAGCAAATACGGTAGCTATTTCTTGCATCAAAAAGAGAAAAATATTACTTGCGAATTATTGTTACAGATCTTATTTCTTGTGCAATTGGCTGTATCAATTACTTACGGATTTTATTATAAATTAATTGTCTACGAAATTTATTGCAAAAAAATTAGCTACTATCTTTTTTGCAAATTTTGTTAGTTGTGAAGTTTACTGTAATAATTACTTGTGAATTTTGCTACAAATTTCATACATGCCAAAAATTTGCAGCTGAAATTGCATCAAAATTAGACAAAAGTGTTTGATTTTTTCACCAAATTTCCTGCAAATTTTACAAGTTTTTCGTAGTAAAAGTCACTAGTAAATTAGCTGCAAATTCAAAAACCCAGAGCATGCAATAGTTATCCATGAGGTCATATGCTGCAGATTTAAATTAGGAGCAAAAGTTGCAGGAAACAAAATTACTTGCGAATTTAAGTCAAAATTCGAAAAAAAAAATCGCAGCTAATATGTTGTTTTTAGTAGTATCTAAAAAAAATTTAATAGACAAAAATGATTTTTTACGTTTGGATATATTTTTTAAAAAAAATTAAAATATTAAAAATGTCTTTTGTTTTTTAGTAAGGTTTTGTTAGTTTTTAGAAGAAGTAAATAAGTTTAAAATTAAATAAAAATATTTTATTTAAAAAAATACTTTTTCATTCAAAAAAATTAATCCAAACCAACACTGTCTCTCTAGAAATTAGTTTTAAAAATGTTTTCTCCTATCAAATTTTAATGTTAGAGTATAATTAGGATAAATTAAGATTAGTTAGCATCAATTATATTTATTTAGTATATCTGTATATTATAGGATATTATGTTTTTATTATTTTTATTGTTCTAACACATATATACAGATATGCTAAATAAATATAATTGATGCTTATTGATCTTGATTCATCCTAATTACATTCTAACTCTATGTTAAAAAGATAAGAGAGAGTAGTAAAAAAAAAGTTTGTGTGTATTCAAGTTGTATAGAATGATGCAATATAAAAAGATATTTATAAATGATAAGAGAGAATCGAAATAATAAAAATGTAATAGCCTATAAGTCGCTATATATAATAAATATTCAGATATATTAAATAATTCTAATGAAAGTTAATTGATCATAATATATTCTAACATTCCCCTCAAACTCAAGTGATAACTTAAGTTTAAAATTTATTTAAAATAATAAAATAAAGAAAAAAATTGTATCAACTGATAGAACGGGGTGGAGACTGAATTGCCGGAAAGAAAACTGCCGCAAGAAAGTGCACACAGAACTACTACAAGGGAAGTGCAGATGAAATTGTCACAAGTGAAACACAGACCAAAATTGCTACAGAAAAGAGCAGACAAAATTGGCACAAGAAAAGTGCAGACAAAACTGTAAAAAAGATTATGAATTGTCCGAAGATGATGAAAAAATATGATTTTTCCATAAGAATAGGTATGTAGCGAATGATAATGGTGTTTAATTCATTAAACTTAGAAAGATACGAACAAAAATGATAGACTAATCAGTAGGATGAAAAAAAAAACATAACAAAAAATTAGAAAAAAATGACATAAAGAAAAAATGTGAAAAATACGATGATTTTACTAAAAGAAAAATAACATATCCTTTTCAAGGAAGCCGAATACTATGACTCGAATACCATGTTAAAAAGGTAAGAGAGAATAATAAAAAAAAAGTGTATCAATGTGTATTCAAATAAAGTAGAATGATATACACAATATAAAAGGGTATTTATTATAGGTGCTAAGAGACTCAAAATAATAAAGCTAAAAAATTTTATAATAAATATTCAAATATACTAAATAGTTTTAATTAAAAATTAATTGATCCTAATAAATTCTAATATTTAATATTATGTAAAAATAACTTGCCATTAGAAAAACCAAATTTTAATACATTTTGTTAGAATATAAATGATTATTGCACGTTAATTAATAATTTGGGTAATAATATTGTCACTTAGCTTTTATAATATTTCTCTATATATAATTTTTTAAATTATATTTTTGTATAAATTTATAAAAAAAATGATATTATCAAAATAAAAGTGTCAAATATACATTTCCTGTAATTTTGTTAATTATTCTCTTTTTAGAATTACAAATTTCACATCTTTATTTGTATTTTTATTTTAGTACGTCACAAACTTATAACAAACATCTCACAAAAAATGGTTATTTTTCTCACGTACAGAAACTTCTTGATCTTTTAGAATTTACAGTTTACAAATAAATATTTGTCCTAAACTCACGTGATATCTCTCTAACCTAAATATTAATATGCAAAATATGAATTAAGAGATTATATTATATGATACATTTGTTGGGAATAAAGAGTATGACTGTCATCTTTGCTTGAGTATTCATTGTATACAGTCCTCGCTTTTGATCAGTAATTCCAATCATCTTTAAGGTAGGCCGCTCCTGAATTTCACAATTATGAGCATTGAACATAAAACAACAAGATAAGACATTAATAACTTTTGAAATAGAAATGAGATTACATTTAAAACTTGGTACATATAAAACCTCAGTCAAATAAAAATCAGCTGAGAAGAAAACTGTTCCACATAAGGTTGTAACAGTTTGTGAACCATTTGGCATGATAATTTTAACTGGATTAATATGTTTAATAGAATAAAAATGTTTAAGACTAAAACAAATGTGAGCAGTTGCTCCCGTATCTAAAATCTAATCTTGAGAATTCAATTCAAAACCGGAAAGAGAAATGAGATGAAATATACCGGCTGAAGGAGTATGAATGGTTGCCAAATTTTCATCATGAAGAGGTTCTTTATGTTGCTGGAATAGTGCAATAAGTGCTTCTTTCTGTCTATCCAAGAATATCCCATCCAAACTGATCTTGCCTTCATTTTGGATAACTGTGGGGTTGCATTCTGCATTACTCGCAACTACCACTGAGTTCACTGAATTAGCTGAAAGAGGTACTCCATTAGAGTGATTTGGTTGCATATGTGGTGGAAAGCCATGCTTCTGGTAACATGTATCCACCAAGTGACCTTGTTTTTCACAATAAGAGCAAAGTTTGGGAGCTCCTCTAGTAGTACCTTTGCCATCTTTACCACGCCCTCTTCCTCTTCTTCTGACATTATTGGCCCTTTTCACCTCTAGTATTAACAAATTTGACATTGCCTGAGCTAATCTGGTATGACTCTCTTTCACCTATAGATTTAGTGTGAACAACATTCACTAACATTCTAGAATCTAGTTCAATGAGATGCATCATTTGTCTTTCTTGTTGAAGAAGTAGAGAAAATACAGTATTCACATCTGGAAGGGGCTTAAACAACATAATATGGGAGCGCACACTTGCATATTGGTCATTTAAACCTCTAAGAAAACGAATCATATAAGACTGCAACCTATATTGCCTCATTATGTCTAACCCACAGCTACAATTAATCAAGCAAGCACAAGTTGGTATGGGTCTGAATTCGTCAATTTCCTCCCAGATCCCTTTCAGTTTTGTATAGTAAGAGGTGATAGATAACTCACCTTGCTTTGTGCTGAACAGATCTTCCTCAAGCTCAGCAATCCGAAATAGATCACCCTCATAAAATCGGTGTTTGAGGTCCTTCCACAGTTCGTGTGCATTGTCGCACCACAGTACACTCTGCAAAATTTCTGGACTCAATTATCCATGTAGCCACGATAGCACAAATGTGTTGCAACAGTCCCAAGCATCATACGAATCATCCGTTGGAGCTGGTTTGAGTCACGTGCCATCAATGAATCTAATTTTATTCTTCGATTTTAAACAGATCCACACAGATCTGGACCAAGTGTGGTAATTCAATGTGGTAAGTGGAGTGGTTGTGAAAGCGATTCCAGGTGTCTCACTTGGGTGAAGGTAGTAACAACTTGAAGGATCTTGAAAAAGGTTGGTGTTAGATCTAGAAGTGGCTTGGAAAGCTTGAAACTGAGCCATCATCTTTGCAAAGTTCTGAAAATTTGCTGCAGTGAAACTTTGCGTATCTGGATTCATCACCTCTGCCTCATTTGTTGCCATTGATGAATAAATCGGACAGATCTACTTTTACGAGCTACTCTCACTACAAGTTCTCATATGTGGTGAAAGATTCACACTTTGTTGCAGGCTCCACGCTCACCGCACCAACAAAACTCTATTCAAACCTGCAGAGTTGAATGGTAAAATAGTGGAGTAAGCACCGTATGAAAGGAGGCTCTGAAAAGAAAGAAATAGGCAGCTGAGGAGCGAAGAGCTTTCTTACATTTTTCATTACTATTATCCATATATATACAAGGATATTAGACATCCTAACCCTAATAGATACACTCTATCTAACCATCCATGTACACCAGAGTACTTCAAGAGTACCTAAGAAGTACCTAATTAATAAGATAAAATACTATTTAATATATAATCTTAATTATACGCATCATTACCTCTCCCTTCCTCCTAAAGTCCTAATTTCTATTTTTCCGCGCAGATGTTCCATCCAATGTCACCGCTCTTCCTCTTTCAAACCATCGCACCAAAGCCTCAATTCTCTGTTTGCAAGAAAATCAAAGAAACAGTGAAAACAAGTCTTCAAATTTCCAATTTCTTTCTCAATCCATAAACTCAGTAACCATCTTAAAAGTCGTAGACATAAAAGAGAAACAACTTTCCACCACACGCATTATCCCTCCTTGGACCCTTTCGCATTAGCCCCCGATCCGTTTGCCGACGCCGCTCACGTCTTGAAATATTATTGCTGCTCTTTTATGGCCAAGTTTCTTGAAATATTTTGGAGAACGGAAAGAAACAAGCATTGGATCAAGAACTTAGTTCAAGAAAGCAAAGGAAATTAGTCGTCTGGTATCTTTTCAAATTCTAATCAAAATAATAATAAAAAAAAAATCTTGGTATCTTTTCAAATTCTAAATATTTTTCTAAGAAAAAATGGTTTTCAATTTTTTTTTTAAATAAATGTTAAAAAACTTCCCATCAATATGTGCAAAAATATGATACTAATTATACTCCACATTAACCCTTTTCGCATTCATATTTTATGAAGTTTTTTTACTAATAATCGATACACCTCTAACAAAATATTTTTTAAATACTAACACCAACATACCCTATTCATTACATTTTTTCTTTGGAAGAGAAGAAGTGATATGATACTAATGCAACAATGTTGGATGTATTGTAAGTATAAACTCTACAATTGATTGGTTTCAGGATCACTCATTTACATAAATGACACTTATATTTTCAATCTTCTAAACTCATCAACTCTCAATAAAATAAAAGAACAGATAAAGATTTTTAATTTTGAGAAACTATACTCATTTTTTTTATGAAACACACATATAATCATATGTACATATGGCTTTTATATAAGCAAAGGGTGATGCTAATAATTCGAGACTTTTCAGTTTTTTAATTGGTGATGAATACACATATTTGACCAACTTTACTTTGACTATTTAAATAAGTAACTTGAACATCTTATATTTTTTTTAACTTTAAGTTGGCATTCTTTGATTTCTAATACTACTATAAACAACTTGAAAATTCTTTAAATTTTTAACAAATCTAGCGAATTGATGATAATTGTATTCAACTAAAATTTTACTTCATCAATTCTTTAACTATTTTTCATAAAAATTTTAGTCTATTTAAGGTGATGCAAGTCGACTTACTTTTTTTTTTTTTAATTAACATGTGTGCTCCTTTCCAAGGTTCATCCATTCCGTGGATGCAAGTTTTGAAACGGATAAAGTCCATTTCGTGTGTGTGGTGGTTGAGATGGGACTGTAGGAAAATAAATGTCTAAAATAATATTTTAATTATTTTAGATACAAATAAAATTTATAGATAAATAAATTAAAAAATATTAAAATAAATTTATCACGAATGATACTAAACATAAATAGAAAAAAATACGAAAGATAGATATTGAAAATAAGAAAGAATAATGTTGAATATATATATATATATATATATATATATATATATATGTATGTGTGTGTGTGTTTTATATATAAGAAGCATGATAATTTGGTGGCTGTCAATGGTGCCTCTTTTTTTGAGAAAAGGAGTTCAAATCCCACCTCAAGTATTTAAAATAAAAAGTAAAAAAAATTAACGTGTGCTCTTAGCTAGAATTTTTTTAAAAGGTGTTCTACTAGGATCTTGAGGTTAATCCTTATTAAAATTTTTGTGAATAAATCTCATACGAATTAATAATGATAACATTTATTACATCTCAGAAGTTAGGAGGTAGATTGGAGGTGCTAAAGAAAGATCAAGTTATTAAATTTGGTAAGGAGAATATAAGGGAAGGTTTGGAGGGAGATTAATGGCTGATCGTATGTTCAGTGCTAGTACTTTAGAGGTTGTTTTACCCTTGATCTGGAGACAATTTGAGGGCTTTAAAATTTTGGATCATAGTGGCAACGTGTTCTAATTTTTTTTGGAAAGGAGATTGAGATAATTAAGATTGAGAATGAATTTCTTTGGCTATTTAAAAATTATATTCTCAACCTAAAGAGATAGAAAGGAGAAGATTCAATTGTGGGTTTACCGGAACATTGTAAAACGAAAGAATTAGGTAGGAAGAATGGGGGAGTGATGGGAGAAGCACTCGATGTTGACTTATTCAATTTAAGAGAAAAAAGATGAGCAAATAGTAATAGTGCAGATTGGGCTGGATGCCACAAAATTATTGAGAAGATTGATGAAGATTGCAGGAGAAAATAAGAAGGTGATTGAGCTGCAAGTCAAATATGAAAGAATAGGAAACTTTTGTTACTACTGTGGATTCTTGGGACATGAGACTCGAGGATGCAGTAAATTCTTTGAGGATTCGGCAGCAAAGAAGGTTGAAGAAGATAAATTGGGGCCTTGGAACAAAGCTAAACAATTTGGAAGGAAGGTCAGCTCCCAAAAAGAGAACCAGAATCCAAATGATGATCAGCAGCCAGAGAAGAAATACCAAAGAGATAGAAAGCCAACTCTGTTAAGCCTGATCAAAAGCTTTGCAAGTCTCTTGGCTAATGAGGTTAACATGCGAAAAGGAGTTAAGAACAATGAGGTGGAAAGTGGGACACAGAAGGAGGAGAGGAGAATTTTGGTCCTTGTTGATCAACCAGTTCAGAAAAAGAAATATAACACTGAGAAGGCAGCACAGATGGAGAATAGAGAAGAAAATTCAAAATAGAATTTTAACTCAAACAGAATTTTTTTTAATGCTTCGGCCAGTGCACTTGAGACTAAAGGAAAACAAAAGTTGCATTTGAAGTAGATGGCAAGGAGAGGGTAAACTGAGCAATAAGGTGACAGGGGTTAAAAGGAGAACAGGGGAAAAGGAGGATATAGCAGTAAGTAAGAAGTATTGTTCGATAGAAACAAGTCAAACTGAGAAGGGAGAGGGTGCCGCCCAACAATTGGCACCCAAGGATCCATGGAGATGACAATGTGAAACTATCGGAGTTTGAAAAAGTCCTTGACAGTATTGTTTCTCTGTGAAACAAAAAATAACACCTCGCATGTGGAGAGGGTAATTAAGGATATTGGTTTTTTGAATTTGTTTTGTGTGGACTCGTGGACAGGCGGAAGGGTTAATAGTTACTTGTAAGGAGGAAACGAAGGTACAAATAAGAGCTTTTGAGGTTTTTTTTTGTACTTTGCATGGGAGGGTGGTCAAAATGAAAAAACATGGGAAGTTTTTTCTATGCACTTTCACACAATGAAACTATTAGAGAAATTCAGTTCGGACAGTTACTTCAGGTCATGGATAATTCGGGAGAGCATCGATTGGTGGTAGGAGATTTCAATACTATAAATATAAAGCCCACCATGAGAAGGAGGGAGGGAGAATGAAATCAGCATCATCCATTTAAAAATTCAATGATTTTATTAATGAAACTGAATTGGCGGATTTGGGATATGAAGGCAAGAAATTCACATGGAGTAATAGGCAATTCAAAGGTAATTTTATTAAGAAAATACTAGACAGAATACTTGTTTCGACAGAATACAGAGCAGAATATCCAAAAGACTTTATGTCTTATTTGGATGATAGAAGATTTGATCATTTTCCCTTTTTCATTAATTTAGAAAAGGAAGGAAGAAAGTCTAGAAGAAGATTCAAGTTCCAAGAGCGTTGGTGCGATAACGAAGAGGTATCGAGAATTGTAAACATGTTTGGGACTTGGAAGTAGTGGGCTCACCCCTATTTAAATTGGCTACAAAACTAAAACATTGCAGGCATAAATTGGTGGGATGGCAAAAATTAGCAGCTTCAAACTCAAAACAGCAGATTCGAAGTGTGCAGAAAAAATTGGAAGAACAAGGAAAAGGAATAACTGCGAATGGGGCAGTAATCAAAATTTTCGAGGCTGAGTTAGAGGAGAACTTGGAGCAGGAAGAATGTTTTTGGAAGAAAAAGTCTCAAGTACAATAGCTAAATTGGAGTGACAAAAACACAAAGTTCTTTCACTCTATATTTCAGTCAAGATGCCGGAGGAATAAAATCCATGAACTCATTAATGGAAGTGGTAACATGGCCTCTAATAAACAAGCTATTGTGGCTGTAGATCAAGAATATTTTGTTAATTTATTTACTTCTGATAATCCAAGGGAGCCTACGGAAGTTTTAAAAGGAATTCCTACAAAAGTGGATGTTGGCACAAACTAAATGCTCACTAGAACAGTAACAGATAGCGAGATTAAAACAGCAGTGTTTTCTATTAATCTATTTTCAGCTCCGGACGATGATGAGTTTATAGGAAAGTTTTTTTTTAGTTTTACTGGGAGCTAATTAAGAAGGATGTAATTAGTGCAATCAAGAGTTTCTTCTCAGGAGGTAAATTGTTGAAAGCTTTCAATCATACAAATATTTCCTTATCCCGAAAATTAGAAATGCTAACACTATGAAGCACATTAGACCAATCAACCTTAGTAGTATTTCCTATAAAATCATTTCTAAAATATTGGTGCATAGACTACAACATGTGATGAACAAGGTGATAAATGATACTCAGAACGCTTTTATTAGAGGAAGATTGATTAGCAATAATATTTTAATTGCGCATGAGTTTATGCATTTTCTTAAGAATAAGAGTTTTGGAGACTATGAATTGGCTCTGAAACTTGATATGAGCAAGGTTTACGATAGGGTTGAGTGAAATTTTGTGTGGGAGATTATGAACAAGATGGGATTTTGCAAAAAATGGATGGACTAGATCAAAGAGTGTGTGACGACGATTTTTTACTCCGTCACTGTGGAAGGTCAACCTCATAGTTTTGTCAAACCATGTAAAGGATTACGTCCGGGTGATCCTCTCTTCCCCTATTTATTTTTTTTTCTGTGCAGAGGGTTTTTCTTGTCTGCTCTACAAAGAGAATGGAGGCTAGAGTTTTCTGGTTTGAAACTTTATCCCAAATGTCCTAAGGTCAATCATTTATTCTTTGCAGATGATTCTATTTTGTTTAGCAAGACGACAATAGAAGATTGTGAAAGTATACTAAAGTTGTTAAAAGTCTATGAAAAAGTGAGTGGTCCAGTGATAAATTTAGATAAATCTTCTGTTTTCTTTAGTAAGAACACTCCTCCATCAATCCGTGATCATCTGGCTGTCCTGTTGTTTGTACCATATGTTGGCTGCCAGAACAAATATTTAGGACTTCCTTCAGTGGTCAATCGATTGAAAAAGAAGACGTTTAATTTTATCAAAGATAAAGTTTTGCAAAAGCTACAGCATTGGAAGCGAGTTTTGCTCTTAGCTAGTGGCAGAGAGATTTTACTAAAAGCAATGTCAACTACAGTGCTTATCTATATATTGAGCTGCTTTAAGCTCCCCGAGACACTATTAGAAGACATACAAAAGACAATGATGCAGTATTTTTGGGGCTAAAGGAACGCATAGAGAAAGATGCAGTGGATTAATTGGCGAATTGCTTGTAGACCAAAGAACCAATGTGGTTTGAATTTTAAGGATTTCAAGGCTTTTAATTTGGCTGTGTTAAGGAAATAGGGATGGAGGTTGATTTTTCGGCCTTACTCTCTAATTTACAGGGTCTATCAAAGTAAATATTTTAAATTTTCAAACTTCCTACATGCAAAAATAGGTAATAATCCATCTTGGGGTTAGAAAAGTGTTATGGAATGCAGAAAAATTTTGGAGAAAGGCATTTTCTGAAAGATTGGAAGAAGACATTTAGTTAAAATCATAGAGGACAATTCACACAATCACCCAGTTTGGGTTTCTAAACTACTCCTACCAGATCAAAATTGGAATCAAGAGCTAATCACCTCAACATCCACACACACAGTAGCGCAGGCAATCATAAACACAAATAGCAAAGAAGCAGAAGATATAGTTACCTGGAATAAGGAGAAGAGTGAATGCTACTCAGTTGTCTCTGGATATACCTTGGCCTTTCAGTTTTACTATGCGCCAATTGAGTTCTTGCCGGAACAGTGCAGAAGGAGAAAAATTTGAAGTTCAATTTGAAAGTTAAAATGCCAGACCAAAATTAAAATTTTTCTTTGAAAAGTAATGCATGAAGGCTTACCGGCCAAGGAAAAGTTACACTCTAGAATCCAAATAGTGAACCAAGTATGCAATCGTTGCGATGCTTCAATGTTATCAACTCTTAACTACCTCACCTAATGCCTAGAATCAGAGAATGCTTGAAAAATAGCAAACCTTTCCTGGACAACCTAAGAAACAGAAACATGGATATGGTGTTTATGGCTCCAGGAATAATTCAGAGGGAGAGAGCAAGTGAGAGAGAAAACTCATTTGGTAGCAATACTAACCTGACAAATTTGGAAGATGAAAAGCTTCAGAATCTTCAAAGCCAAAGTCATTTCTCCTCAAGAAGTAGTAGCTATTGCAGGATTTAGAACTCTAGTAGCAGTGACTAACTATTTCTCCAATACTAGCTTTCTTACTCAATAACTTTTTTCCTTTTTTCACTTTACTTTTCATATTCTTTAGTAACATTTCTTCTCTTTTCTTAGAAGTTAATTTTTAGATTTTTCATTTGGTTTGAAAATACTCATTTTTACCTTTGTTGTAAGTCCAAGATGGATATTTTATTTTATTGCATCAATAAAATCTGTGTTTGATTAAAAAAACTATCATTATTATCACTAATCATCATTATTGAATTGCTTTCCAAAATTCATATTGCTTAGTTGGAATTTATTTATTTTTGTTCATTTATCAAAATAAGAATCTAATACAAAGACAAATTCACACTATGTGTGTGAGAATCCATCAATTTTCTTTCTTTTGTCTATAAATATTCAATTCTAATATATGAACACAAAAGTTTCATAATTCATATTAATATATATAGGACTAAGTTTGAAACACAATAATACAAATACAACAAAAACACACTCCATTTCCTGCATAGGTACCTTAAAAATGGTTCATGGATGGCACACACAAAATGGGCTGAGTTTTCCACCATCAAATTGAGTAACTTCTACCATCCATGCAGCGTGGTGTCTTACTTGAATAAATGCATGCATGGGTCGTCTCCTTGTGCTTTATGCTTGATTTTGTCCCATCAATATGTCATTTTGATTATAACATTCACAAAATAGAGTTTGATTCATTTCGTGGGTGATACTTCTGAAGTGGTACATATATACGCATTTCAAATATTTATCTAATAAAACATATTTTGATAATAAAATATTTTTATATTTATTTATGAAAAAAATAAACTATCATTTTGATCGTTCAAAAAAGGTCAACACTGACATACAAATTCATAATATACATAGAGTACAAAAGATTATTATATTTGATGATAAAATTATGTTACTTGATGTATATATAAGTTCAGAGTTAAATGAACTAATATTAGCTAGCTGTGTAGTTATTTAGATAGTTAATAGAAGGAATATTTATTACAAAGTGGTTAGAGTAGTATGTGATCTGGTGAGTATAGTGTGCACAATTAACATGTAAGCATGACAGAATTAGTTAAATGGTGTTCGAACTAACAACTTTTATCTATGATTATATATAAGGTATACAGTACTTAGATGTCTTTTTGAGTTTTTCCATTTCAATTAAGTCACAACTTCTTTATTCTCTTCTTGCTCTCTCTAAACTGCTCACACTCGTAGCTATTCTAATTGCACCTTTAACAAATTATATTTTATTTATAAACAAAAAAGTAACCATTCACCTGACATTTTTTCATTCTTGCTCTTTTTTTATGTATTTTTTACATAGTTTGACTATATGTACTAGAGTGAGCACTTTCAAAAACATCTATTTTTAGAATAATACTATACATTTAAATTTTTTTAATCAAGTCTAATCAAATTGGTCTAACATAACAAAAATCAAACTAACATTATTTCAAGTCTTTTTGTTTAACTTAGTTAAATTTAATTCATAAAAAGATCTGAATGTATAGCATTATTATTTTTTAAAATATCTTTCTCTCCTCTAAAAAAATTATATCTTATCTCTCAACATTATCAATTTGCAATAAAAAAACAAAATTCAACTTTAAAATTTTTTTCTTTTCTTATTCTTTAAATTGCTAAAATAAATTTCACTAAAAAATGATGTCAACTAAAATATTTTTTGGGTATACTTCTCAATATTCGCAGAAATTATTTTTCTTTTATGAAAGCTACATTGGTGTATTGGCTCAATATTAGAAAGAGAGGTGTTTTTTCGCGTTGTGACAGGGCATCAAAGGCGTGGAGGTGTTTTTTCGCGTTGTGACAGGGCATCAAAGGCGTGGTGGGCACTGAAAACATGCATGGGGTGTGGTGAGGTGGCTTGTAGTGACGGGTAGCATAGTCTTGGTCTCGGAATCCTGGCAGCGCAGCAGGGTCTTCGCTCGTTTTCGAAGAGCCTGGAGCAACATGGGGGGCGTGTTGTAGGTGGTCTGCATGCAGGGGACAACCCCCCACTCTGGTAACCAGTGACGCTCAAGGAAGCTCTATAAATTGAGCTTCTGGGACCATTTTCATGCATTAGTATTGTTGTTGAATACTTCACAATTTTACAGTGAGTGGAGAAGTTGAGAGGCTAAAGAAGAGTGTTAGAGTTAGGGTTATTTGAAGAAAAAAATTATATAAAAAAATTATTAATTTGTAGTGATTAAAAATGGTACGTAATTATACGGCACCCGAAGAACATATTATCAATTATTTGGATCATTCAGTTTATGTAAGTTCATAAATTTTATTATTTTATGTATTTACATTAAAAAAATTTTTATTTTTGTTGTTGTTGATATTATATGAAAATATATATTATTATTTTAGTATTATTATTTTTTAATAATATTTTCGAATAATATTTTTAGTTATCTAATATAATTATATATTTTATTTTATATAAATATAAATATTATTTACAATTCTTTTCCAAATAAAAATGTTATTTATATTTATTATTTTTGAATATAAATATTATTATTGATATTTATATATTTTCAAAAATAAATATTATTTGTACTTATTTATTTTCGAAACTAAATAAGTATAAATATGTTTATTTCTAATAATTTTTATTTATTTAAGCTAATATTTAGTGAATAAATATATTTTTGTTGAACCAGCTAAACAGGAATTTGATGGATCGTAAACTGGATCCGTTGCTGAAGTGATATCCGATGGTCGGAAACTACTTATGCTCAACGGGATTCTACCACGTTTCTAGGATTGGGTTGATAAGAGAATTTTATGACTACCCCTTATTAGCGGCTTTGGTGGAAGGTGGAGGCCAGAAACTCATTCGTTTGTATTACCGGTGGGTGAGGTTACTGTGACATTGGAAGATATCGCTCATATATTTGGCCTACCCATTGATGGAGAGCCTGTGAGCGGATGGACAGATAGTAGTAGCGACTTCCTACAGAGCCAGAGCATCGCGATATTCGGTCGCGAACCGGCTGTTAGTAGTTCTTCGAAATCTTATATAAAGTTGGGTTGGGTTCGGACTATTAGAGACGCAGAGCCATTGGACACCGAGGAGTCTATTAAGAGATACGTCAGATGCCAAAATTTTTGTTTGTTAGGTTCGACCCTATTCACGGATAAGTCGACCTCATTTTGCGTTTGAATTTTATCTCAAATTTACGGTTAGATTTACTAGCGAAAACATCCAAAAGTAAGGCATTCATCATTGGCTAAACGCCGTGTTTCACTAATTTATGTATGTTGCGGTCGAAAATTTTTCATACTAAATTTGACGCTAATAAAATTTATTTTCGTGCCTCTATTTACAGTTGGATTTAGTTAAAAAATTTTAAATTTGAGATAATTTATTTTAAAGACGCATTTTCACTCATAATTATCGAAAAATTCACTACTAAATCTGTTGGTAACATCTGTCTCTATAGCGTGACAATGTAACAAGTATATATACAAACATAAAGAAGCTAAGGAAAAAAAAAAGAAAAAATTGCCAAAGAAAAAAAATGGAGAAAAAAAAGTCGACCCGAAAAAAAAGAACTTAATCAATCCTAAAAAGAAACAATATTATATATATTAACTACAAAATATTATGATTATTCATCTCAAGTAGGAATGTCATTGGGGTAGGGCTAGGGCTAGGGCGGGGGCGGGGGATGTCTCCCTGCTTCCCATCCCCACCCCCAGATTTGCTCCCCGTCCTCGTCTCTGTTTCCCGCCGTGAGGGAATATTGCTCTCCATCCTCATTCTCCGTAGAGCCCCACGGGGACCCCATTCCCCATTTATCTGATAGCTCTAACTAATTATTAATTTGAGTAAACTACCATTGGTACCCACAAAAGTTGAAAACGCTGACATATCTACCCATAAAAAAAGGAAATTACCATTTGTACCCATAAAAAATGGTTTTTACAAGCAAAATTATCCAAACTCTAAAAAATTAATTAAAATTCCTAAACTACCCTTCTCTCTACCAGTGTCATCTCCTCCCCTCCTCTCTCTCTCTCTCTCTCTCTCTCTCTCTCTCTCTCTCTCTCTCTCTCTCTCTCTCAATGTTCTCATCTTTTTCCCACCACTGCCACCATCACCACTAACCCATCTTCTCTCTCTCCTTCCATTTTCTGAGCTCGTCGCCAGCTTCTCCTCGCCACCATCACCATCGACCTCGAACCAGAGTGCCAGCTTCTCCTCGCCACCATCACCATCGACCTCGAACCAGAGCCTACTGCGTCAGAGACCCTCCTCTTCAAGCTACCTTATCTCCGCCATAGCCAACCCTCTTCACCTCTTTCCGCGTCGTAGAACCACCACCGTCACTGCCTGATCCCTGCCATTGTTATATCTACCTCTTTGCTA
This sequence comes from Arachis hypogaea, assembly GCF_003086295.3. Classification (NCBI taxonomy): domain Eukaryota; kingdom Viridiplantae; phylum Streptophyta; class Magnoliopsida; order Fabales; family Fabaceae; genus Arachis; species Arachis hypogaea. Next base: position 144,840,560 of record NC_092051.1, on the reverse strand, counting down.
TGTTCTTCATTACAGGTTCATGAACCAACCCATTTTTGCAAGCTCCGATGGTGCAACCAGCTCTCCCCACAGGTAGAGCATCAGGCCTTCACCCACAGGTGGATCGTCACGCTTGGTTCGGCAACAAGTGGGTGGGCCACCATAGCCCGACTCCTCTCCAGCAAAACCTTTATTTCTCTGCCACAAACCACCTCATTGCCACTCCTTCGTCACCATAACCTTCACCTTTGGAAGAATCAAAATCAACCCAAAGAGGGATTTGAAATGGATGACGATGGGTGAGAGTCAAAATTGGATCTTGGTTTCAGCTGAATCTGAAGCTGTTTGAGGGAACAAAATATTGAAAAGGGTATCATGGAGAAAGCTAATAGAAATAGGGTGAAAAAGAACACAGATCCAAGGTGTGAAGAGAGTGAGGAGAGAAGATCAAATCTGAACAATGAAACACAGAAGTCTCATGTATTTGGATTCACTTTTTCTGGGAGAAAAGAAAAATGGTGAAAGAGACACGCAAGGGGACTGCGGTGGTGGCGGCTGGCGCGATGGCCCGTCAGGGGCACTGGTTTGGTGATGAGGAGAAGGTAGCCCCGGTAGGTGAGGGTGGTCGGCGGTGAAAAGAGGAGAAGGGGGCACTGTCGCTCTAGGGTTGCTAGCGGCTGGGTGAAGAGGGTTAGGGTTAGAAAGGTGATTGGGTAAAGGAGGTGGTGTGGTGGTGAAAATAAGGGTAATTTAGGGATTTTAGGTAATTTTTTAGAGTTTTGATAATTTTGCTTATAAAAACCATTTTTATGGGTACAAATGGTAATTTCTTTTTTTTATGGATAGATATGTCAGCGTTTTCAACTTTCGTGGGTACAAATGGTAGTTTACTCTTATTAATTTCTATATGAATAGAGCTACAAGTATCCATCCTATACAAAAATAGCAAGATTTTATACAAAAAATCTAAACGACAAGATGATGACTTCTTTCAAAATGCACAGTGGGAGAATCCAACGGCAAGTCAGAAGACAGAGCAGTGAACGAGGTGGGAGACACGGCAATAGAGAGGAAAATGGATATGACGACATAGTTACAGAAAGGGACGCCGCAAATAGAGAGCACGATGAAGTGAGGGTGATGGCACCGTGAGGTGTGACAATGCAGTGAGAAGGGAGAGTGGCAAGGGAATGGCTGCAGAGAGGTTGGATAGAGTATGGACAGCGTTAGAGATCTCTAAATTGAAGAAGGGTTATGCAAATGAGGATTAAGGGTTTTGGGTTTCTATATATGTGAAATGACTAAAACACATATATGAAAAATAAACTATTAAAGACAATTCAGTAAATTTATGAATTTCGGGGATTAGCGGGAATCCCCGCTCGAGTCCCCGCGCTTGCCTCTGAAAAATTTTGTTCCCTGTCCCCATCCCCACGGAAAAAATTCTTCACAGTCGGATCCCCATTTGAGATAATCTCCGTAGAAATCTCCACGTCTCAAGGAGTTTTGCCATCCCTAATCTCAAGTAGCGAGTAACAAAATACAATATAAAAATAGAAACAATCTACATTAGTTTTATTCAATAAAGAAAATTCACATCATATATTAAAATATTTGACCATTTTAAATTGATAAATATTGAATCTGATAAATAAAAAAATAAAAATTAAATAATATATATATATATATATAAATTAATTTTAATGTATTTTTGAATGACTATTTTAATTTGATGTAAGTATAAAACTTTGTCAAAATTAAATTCATTAAAAGATTACAAAGGCTATTTTGACTAAGCACTTTCAAAATAAGAAAAATATTGATGGATGCACAACTTGCGATTTAGCATTTTAGATGTGGGCCTCTGTTTTTTACCTTTTCAATATATTTTATGTTAGTAAAAAATATGTTCTTTTTTGACACACTCTACACATTATTTTATCAATGAGATGTATTTCACATAATCACATGTAAGTCAAACTAAAAATTCATAATTTTATTTCATTACTACTTACAAAGTAACTTTTACATAAGAGAAAGTTTAAGAACTAACACTTAATTAGTACAAAAGGTAAATAATCACTACATTATAAATTCTATATCATTAAAAATACTAATAATAACTAATTGATGGCTACAAATCACAAATTGTACCATCCTAACATTTCTTTTTACATTGTATTTGTTTACAGAGACAAGACACGAAGATAAGGACACAGAGATATACGATCGTGTTTGACAGAAGAAACATGGACAGAGACAATGTGTTCAAAGATATTGAATTAGTGTATTTTGTGTCCATCCTAATAGAAAGAACACGGAGACACTAACAAAAAATACAACTTATTTTTTATTTTTTTTTATTATTTTTGTTAATTTTTCATAATTATATTTTTTATTATTATATTTTTCATCTCAAATTTTTAGAATAAAAAATGAGAATAAATTAGATTTTCATAATTTGTTCTAGTTTATCACCAAACAAAAAACACGAATACAAAATTTTATATCTCTGTCCATCAGTGTCTTGTCCTGTTCTATTCTTAATGTCTTGTCATGTCCTGTTCTCAAAAACAAACGCAGCCTAAGAAGTACAAACCCAATTAACTAACCTACAATTACTTATAAATACCCGTCAAATAGTTACAAATGGCACAAATAATATCCGCAACTTGCTTCACATATTCAGCATATTTCGGTAGCGAAGAATGATCAGGAAAAAACAGGATCACTTGGTGAATCACCAAAAACACAACCATCAACCGTCGCCATAACACCAGAAGCAGCAACATTAACACCTTGGTAATCCTTCGCCTTCAGCATTTTCTCAGCGTATTCCACTTCGCCTAATGCGCCTTCGTCGTAATCGAAATGTTTCAAACACAATTCGTAATGATCTTTTGCATCTGAATTAGTTGAATTTCTTAATGAGACGAATTATGTTTGTAACGTTGGAACGAACAACACCAATTGTGTAATTTACAAGGGTAATTAGATCTGCACGGTTTGTACCACCGGGTTTTGAGTTTAGAATTTTTGAACAAAATGAAGGGTGTATGGTTGTGTTGCAGATTTTGTTCACTTCAACAATTTTGTTGGTTGCATTTGAGGATTGAGCAAACAAAAGGAAGAGTAGCACCACTAGAAAAGAGAGTAGCGAAGGTTTGATATCCATGGCCATGTTGAAAAAGAAAAAAATTACAGAGGATAATAATAGTAATACAAACTATTTGATTATTTTAGTTTGATGATGTATCAATATGAACCTATTTATAAAAAAAAAATAAAATTTGAAGAGATACCACTGTGTCATCACACTATGGCTTACTACTAATAAGGAGAATGATTCCCGAAAAATTAATTAGAATTTTGGAATGAAATCACTTTAGTCAAATATTTCTATTATGTATTAAGGTACGAATGATTTTCCGTTTTATTCTGAAACTTGAGCAGTAATAAGTGGCCACTTGTATTTTACACGGACCACATTCTTTTAACCTTGACGGTGTCTTGTGTCACGTTGTATTGCCCATTAGGTTGCTAGAATTAACTTCTTTAAAAGATGATTATTATTATTCTTAATTTTAGAATAAGTTACGTATATAAATTGTTTGAAAAATAAATTTATTAGATTGCAATTTTTTAATATATTAGATGAAATTATAATTTTTTTATCTAGTGGTTTCAATTGAAATTAATTCGTTATAGAATTCTTAGTCTAAATATTTTTGATTAAGGTGAGCTAATTTGAAGTGGAAGTGGATGCTTAAAAGAAGCATGCGCAGGCATTGGTCAAGAGTTGTTCGATGCATATTTGATTTTTGGATGCTTCGATTAAATCGAGCAGACCTCGTCGAACAAGTATTTAAGTGAAAATTGAATGATCACTCAAAATTGTGAATCAAACGGTTACATAAGTTGAGAAGTTGAGGACTTTCATCACGTGAGGAATTGATGAGTAACGTTTTATTGGCAAAGAAGTGGAAACGGTTATCAAGGACTGCGCATACGAACAACACTATAATTAGTGATCGGTTACAGAAATAGATTATAAATACTAGAAAGTGTTAGAGAATAAAGGTTGAAACTTTGATTCAAAAATTATTCACGCACACTCATATCTCCCAGAGACTTTCTGAGTCTGCTTTGAGTTAATTATCTGTAGAGTTCCTTCCACGTCTTTATCTTTTTAATTTATCTTTCTGTAAACTTTACCTTTTAAGCAAATTTATCTTTCAAGCATTCTTTAATTTTAATGTCCAATTTATATTTCAGCACCTTTAAATTTCATGTCAAAACCCTTTGACCCAGTCGAAGGCACTTTATTGCTTTCTTTAAATTTCAACGCAATTTTTTCGATTTCAACCAATTTTCTTTTCGAATTCATGGCTTTTAACTTCTTTTATTCTTTTACAAATTTTAGTTTATTTTTTATTTCAATATTCGTCTAATCGAAGACGCTTTGATGCACGTATAGAAAATTGGTATCTAGAGGAGTTGGTTTCGCTCCCAGACCATTAGAAACGAACCACCATCGATTTTGCTAAAAATTGACAAAACAAATTGGCACGTCCGGTGGGACCGTTTTAAAATCGAAGTGTGTCAAATAAATTTTTATTGTCATTTGGTGTATGCAATTGCAAAGTGGAAGGATTATTCACATGGCTAATGAAAAGGAATAGAAAAAAGAAGGTTGAAACTAAAAAGATGATTTAAGAGAATAAAAGAGTGATGACGGCTTAGATTTGAGAATGAGAGAAGACTAAATTTGATTTTGTTAACTAATAGTCAAAATGATAAAAAGATAAAGTGGATTTGAAGCTTTAAATAATTAGGATAAATTTATTTATAATAGGTCATTTTAAATTTAAAATAAAAGTATATTATGTATGTATATATTTAAAAAAAAAAGAGTGGGGGCAAATGCCCCCTAATCCACCACCTGGGTCCGTCGTTGGTTATCATCGTTGTTTTAATATCTATTTTTTGTGAAAAAACAAATTGTATTTTTTGAGTTATTTATCCAAACGCTACAATTTTAAAATAAGTATTTCTATAACTAAAAATCCAAACACAAAATAATCTATTTATAAGCTGCTATTAATAAAAGTCCTTAAACTTTAAACTTTTTTTTCAAAAGAACTTATTTAAGTTGTTTACCCAAATTGAGCCATAAGACATGAAAGCAGAAACTGCTCTAAATTTATTGAAGTTTTTTTTTTTTTGGTTTACAAGGGGGCTTAAAGCCCAAGAGAAAACAACTAAAAGTTTTAACTAGAGACCATACGGGGTAATAAGACCCCTCTGCTATCATCATCAATAATGTGCCTTAACTCAGGTGAAGTTGTTGCAACGAATCAAGGGGTAAAGGAGGCTTGGAGCTCAGAGTTGAGAGCCACTTAAATAGGATGGAGACTTAAAGACAAAAAAAAAACTCAAACCAAAAGAACACCAAACGGGAATCAAATCAGCACAAACCCTCTATGAAAACAACATTTGTAAACCTCCTAAATTTTTTTTCAAACCTTGCAGTTAATGAGACAAATAAAGCCCTACTAAACCACTAAAACCAATTAACCCTGGCCCATATTGAACCTCGTCCTGACCACCACACATTTCAATATACTAAGTGTTCCGTACGTATGTAGTCGAGGTATGGTAACTTCTTCTGTTGCCGATCGAATTCGGGTGAAAGAGTTACACGTCGGCTGAATTGGAACACCGCGGCGGGAGCACCTGTAAAACGTACTCTGACGCTCAAGTAAGAATATAAGTTATGAGAAGTGATTATAATAAATCAGTGTGAGTTATGTGATCTGTTTTATTCCGAGATTACCTATCTGCTTATATAGACGTTTTAGGTTGTTTGGTTATAGCCTATATCGGAATCCTCTATTTTTGCCAAAGCTATCCTTAATGTTTACATTTGACTTGTCAATGACGTTGTCGAATTTTACATAGCTCGTTCGGATCTTGTGGGTTAGTTATTGTTTGATTCTGTTTTGTGATGAGATATTCGTTTGTGAAGATTGCCGTACGTTTGTGAAGATTGCCGAGATATACGTTATGTATCACTAAGCAACATCAAAACTTAAACCAAAATATAGAACCAGACCTCTCACACAACCACCAACACATCCCACCAATACCTATAGCCCACAATATTACACTAATTATGCCTTACCTGAACCAATTCCAGCAGTGAAAGAAGACCATGGAGGAATGCAAATTGTCTCAAATGTTGAACTCGCAATAGGCGGTAGCAATAATATGAAAGGAGGAAGCAGAAAAAGGCTAAAACTAAAACATCCAGCAAGAAACGAAGAAGCAAGAGAGAGACTATTTGTTGGAATCGGTGGTAAAAGAAGTTCACAACAAAGGAAGATAATAAATAATAAATAAATAATATATATGTTATTTTTATGTTTTATTTTTATTAATAATTATTATTCATATATGTCATATTATTTTATTTTTTGTTATTTAAAAAGATTGGTTTAATGATAGCTGGCCAAAATTCAATAAAACTGCTGGTCCCCTAGACTTTTCCTTTTTGGAATAAATATGTTTAAAAGGATAAAAAAAAAGAGGTTCATCAGAATAAAAAAGAAGTTTACTAACTTTTTCTCATGTAGAAATAAGTTTTTCTAATATATTTTCTATTTTACAGATAGTATTCGATATCCGGTAGATGTGCACATCGAATTCAAACATAAAGAATATAGATATTAGATTCGATCATAAAAAATGCAAATATTTAGTGCAAATCAAATCGACCATACCGGATTTGATAAACAAATTTTTTTAATAGAAAATAACATAATAATTAAATTGATACAAGGTTTTAAAAGATAAGAATATTGACCATGGTTCTGAAAACTGGATCGGACCGGCCGGTTCAACCGGAATAATTGGAAACCGGTTACTAACCAGTCCGGATAACGTCGAAAACTGACTGGCAAAGAACCGGTGAAAAAATCGGTTGAACCGACGGTTAACCGACGAACCGAAAGAACCGTCTGATTTTTTGGCGGTTTAGTGGTTTGCAACTTCAGATGCCAAACGACGTCGTTTTGGCTTTTTTTTATAAAAAAAAAAAGAGAGAGAGAAAGGCGTACGCGAAAGTCGTAACCTAACCCACTATGCCACTAACCCTAATCTGAGTAATCTCCCCTTTCTTCCCCTTTCCAAGTGCATTCAGCGCCAGCGGCCATTCACCCACCAAGGCCACCATTGCCACCAAGCTCCAGCTTCCAGAAACCACCGAGCCACCCACAGCCATCCACAGCAACCGCGACCACCACCGCGTTCTGCTTCTCGCTGAGCCCGTCTCCTCGTCGCTGAACGTCGCCGAACGTCGCCGAGCCCGCCTCCTCATTCGTCACCCACAGCCATCCACAGCAGCCGTGACCACCACCGGCCGAGCCCGCCTCCTCGTCGCCGAGCTCGCCGAGCCCGCCTCCTCATTCGCCGGTAAGACTCTGTTTTTGTCTTCTTGATTTTGAACTTGCTTCCTTCTGAATTCTGATTATGATTTATGAGTTCTATGCTTCTTGATTTTGATTTTCTGAGGTTCTGATCTTGATTTATTAGCTCGCCTGTTCTATGCTGCCTTCTTGATTTTGGATTTTGATTTTCTGAGGTTCTGATCTTGATTTATGAGCTCGCCTGTTCTATGATGCCTTCTTGATTTATGTTTTTGATTTTCTGAGGTTATTTTGATTGCTGTTTCATTATTTTCATGATTGATATTTTTTATTTTGAATATGTTTTGTTGCTTCTGTTTGCTGCTTCATGAATCATGATGAATATTTTTTGCTGCTTCTGAATATAATTGCTGTTTCATTATTTTCATGATTGCTGTTTTTGATTTTGAATATGTATTGCTGCTTCTGTTTGCTGCTTCATGAATCATGATGAATATTTTTTGCTGCTTCTGAATATGATTGCTGTTTCATTATTTTCATGATTTCTGTTTTTGATTTTGAATATGTTTTGCTGCTTCTATTTGCTGCTTCATGAATCATGATGAATATTTTTTGCTGCTTCTGAATATGTTTGCTGTTTCATTATTTTCATTATTGCTATTTTTGATTTTGAATATGTTTTGCTGCTTCTGTTTGCTGCTTCATGATAAATTTTTTTGCTACTTCTGAATATGCTTGCTGTTTCATTATTTTCATTATTTTCTGAAGTTGTTTTCTGGTCTTTGATTTTCTGATTGTTATAGATGAAACAATCACAAAGTAACCCACATCCACAAGATAATGCTGTTCAAGATTCTCAAACTGGTTCATCCAGAGGTAAATCTGATCCAGCTTGGCAGTATTTTACAGTGAAGTATGACAAAAATAACAAGGCTCAATATACATGTATTTTCTGCTTGAATACTTACAGCCACAAGATAATGCTGTTCAAGATTCTCAATATGCTTGTATTTTCTGCTTGGTTTTCTATTTTATTTTATTAGATGGAGGAGATGTGGAATTTGATGTGGATTTGCCTAATGTTGCTGATTCTTCAAATATAGCTTCTTTTGGTGGTACTTCTGATGATGGTGGCTTTGGATTACCTGTTTATGATGGAGATGTTGGAACACTTGATGATAATTATGATTTTTGATGAGTTGCACCTTTGATTAGTTGAAAACTTGCTAGTAATTGTTTCTTTTGAATGTAGAACATTATGGGTTTGTCATTATGTACGTTTTTTTGTTTAGTTATAAACTTTGATGTTTGAAGTTGTTTGTAAACCTCTAATATTAAGTAATGGATAATTTATTATGTGAAATATTAAATTTTATTAAGTTAAAAATTATTGAATTTATATACTTAAGATTATTTTAAGTTTTTTAATAATTTTATTTAATATTTAATTAAACCGGTTAAACTCCGGTCGAATCAGTGAACCATTGAACCAGTGACCTCACCGATTTATTGACTGGTCCGGTTCTCGCAACCTTAATATTGACTTACAATATACTATTTTCAAAGATTTTTAAAAACAGTGAGGGATATTTTGTATTTTGGATATAAATAAGATAGATAATAAAATTTAGTGTGATTGAATGATTAGCTCATTAATCTTCCTTTCTATATGTAATACTCTATTGGCCAGTGATAAATCCTTAAGGATATGTAAGGAGTTTTAATTGTATATATAACAATCTGTTAATTTTTAAAATAAGTAAATATTGAAAAAAATTATTTTGAAAACAAAGAAATTATATGGAAATCAACCATTTTTTCTTATTGAAAAATTATATAAAAAGAATACTTAGAAAGGTGGTTTAGCTTCATGATTTATTATATTTTTCATCATAAAATAAAGAATAATGATATATCATTCAAAGAAGAAATGTGCTAACTATCTCAACAAAATACATGGCATTTAACATTCTTTTTCTGTTTCTCATCCACCTCCTTTGTCAACATCGATACCATCATCACCTATTGAGGCTGAACCCATAAGCATCCTTCCTCCTTTTTTTAACCGGTTGTGAAAGTCTTTTCTCCTAATCCTGACCTTTATCCTGCCCCCAGTTTCATATAATCCTTTGTAAGCATGATAATATCAACCTTGCATGCATAGTCATAAACTTGAGGTTCAATTGACTGAACAGCTTTTCACTCTATCAAGGCAGCACTACCATTTCTCCATCTCTCAACAGTGTAATACCAAAAGCCTTTTCACTCTATCAAAGCAGCACTACCTTTCTTCCCAAATAGAGAAGACTTCCCTAATCCATCACGAGCAAATTCCTAAAAAATACATTGAACAATACTTTTTTAACCTTTTATATGAGCATACTTGATTTGGTTGTTGCAATAATATGTATTGAACACATGAAAAAATAGTCCCTTCTACCTTAGAAACACCTTTGAGATGTTAGACCAGATGATCTAATCATTAATTTTCTTTGAAGCGCTGTACAATTAACACTTTACTTAACAAACATCTATCTATGAAACTAAATTGTTGGCAAAATTCATCATACAGAAAATTGTCTAGCTTTTCTTTTGGCTAAAACAGAATTCTTTTAAGTTTCATCCACAAGTTCTTTGTTGATTCTGGTGTAGTAATATAAGTTATGTTGGTCCAAAGAAATCCTTCAATACATCTTCCAGACCTAGCATTCTTGTATATGGTGAATGCTTCTTCCATTATTTTGGCCTGGGAGAGCAACTCTGCTCTCTTTCTTCCAGATGGATGAATGAAGAGATAGTCCCAAAGTGCCCACTCACCCTTGACTTTTCCCAGCTTCTCATACACTGTGGGCGCCACCCGTGGATCATATCCGGCGGAAGCAATTAAGAGCATGTCAATGTAATCCGCTTCCATTTCCATCCTGAAAACAGGATTTAGTTATAAAAATTTTAAAAAGGAAAAGTTTCCACTTCAACAAAATATCTACCAAGAGAAACAAGTACAAGCAGCATGTAGATGATTATTTAAGCATAATCCAAAATTTAAAACAACATTGACATGCTGATAGATGGCACACAATAATGTCTCAAGGGAACTACAATTGAGGATGAATGAGGAAAGACATGTCAAAATTTGATTACTGTATCACAACAAACACCAGAGTTTTAAATGAATTATTAAATCCAATCTCACTCACAAATTTTATTCAGAAAAGATATCAACTATCATTCCCTCAATTGAAATTATGGTAAAGCATATGGTAAATGAAATGGAGTTCTTATTTGCTTGGAACTATCAAAATCTTCCATGAACTAATATGTTATGTGGAATAAAGCACTAAAGCAATCCACAACAGCATTCTACACTATTTTGAGAGCCATGACAAACATGATGTTAAGTAAAATGCAACAAGTATAATCAAAGAACCACAGAGGAAATTGACTTATTAGAAAGACATGAACGAAGTTATACAGTCCATAGAGTGGTAGCCTCAAGAAAAGAGAAGACATTATGGTGACGATTTCCGGGGTGACAAATCGATAAAGAATAAACTGCAGGATAGCAAACCACAATCTCTTCGTCATATATTCAGCGGTGTGTCGGGCCAAAGCATGACCAACCTAATTAAGAAGAAAAAACAGACAAATAAGCATAGATATCTTTCAGACGAATTAATAAACCAAGAACCTCCTACAAATCTTAAACTGAGAAAACAATTAGTTAAACAAAGCACAATTATACCTCATGTCCAATTATAGTGGCAATCTCAGCATCACTTTTAAAATGCTCTAACAATCAGGTGTACACAACAATCTTACCACCAGGTAGCCAAAAGGCATTGACATCCGACTCATTGACAACAAGCACCTCCCAATTCAATCCATCGAGATGCGAGATAGCTGGCCCTTTCTTTCTACTTTGCTGAACCCAACTGTCATCAAGGATTTCATCTTCCTTGTGCCAACCACTCTCTGCCTTACAATAAGCATTAGCATTAGTCAATAATTTCAAAGTCTCCTCAGTATCCCCTTCAAACCCTGTGACATGCTGATGCATAACCAACATCACTCCAAACTTGTTCCTTGCTCAACCCTCTCTGCAAGGTATCAATGATTTCCATTGATATCATCCTTATCCTCACACTCTGAGGGTGTATGGGAGGCAAGATCTTTCCCTTGAAACTCGCCTTCTTGTTCTCGAATTCAGCCTCACCAAGTTGCCTCTCCATGTCATTAGATAACAAAATGCAGCGGGTTCTCTTGGTATATGGAACTGTTTCTAAATTCCAAAAATGCATAGTAATCAATATCCCTGACCCGACCAACACTATAAAGAATACAAGTCTAGGATTCCGCATATTTCGGTAGCGAACAATGATCAGTTGGCGAATCACTAGAAACACGACGAACGTTAACCATGCCGTAACACCAGAAGCAGCATAATGCGCCATTGTCGTAACCGAAATGCGTCAAGTAATGATCTTTGGCATCTGAATCAGTAGAAGACTAATGGTGTTGGTAATATTGGAACCAACAACACCGATTGACGATTGTGTAATGCAGCACCGGGTTTTGAGTTTAGAAATTTTGAAGAAAATGAAGGGTTTATAGGGTTTAGGGTTGTGTTGCACATTTTGTTCACTTCCACAATTTTGTTGGTTGCATTTGAGGATTGACAAATAAATGGAAGAGTAGCGCCACTAGAGAAGAGAGTAACGAAGGTGTGATATCCATAGCCATGTTTGATAATAATAGTAATACAATCTATTTAATTATTTGATTATTTATAAATAAAAAAATTTGAAGAGACAACATTCTGGATTACTGCTAATAAGGAGAATGATTACCGAAATATTAATGAGAATTTTGGAGTGAAATTACTTTAGTCAAAGATTTATGTATTTATGTACCAATGATTTTTCGTTTTATTTTGAAACTCTAGGAGTAATAAATGGTCACTTATGCTTTATTGCTTTATGCGGACAACATTCTTTTGACCTTGACGGTGTAAATGCAATGTAAATATGTAACGAGTCTACATGGAAATTGAAAAGTCACAATCACATATTAGTAGTAAAAGTTTTGACTAGTGGTCTTAGACTATCTCCAATAGGAACTCATTTTAGTCTATTTATAGCCCACTTGTTACAAAAAGTAATTTCATATCAGCTTTTGCATCATTACCAATAAATAGGAATTTAAAGAATCTCTCTTCTCCATTAAAAGGAACTAACTTTAGTTCCTATTGTGGTCTCACTTAATTAATTAATTAAAGTAATTAAAATTAATATAATTATTATTTTTTATAATAATATTATTTAAATTTATAAATTTAAAATAATTTAATATTATAAAATATTAAAATAAATAACTTAAATTTGGTTAGTATTTTAAATTTTATAAATAAAAATAAATAAGCTAACTAAAAATTATTTTATAATATGTAAAAATTAAATTTATTTTTTATGTAAAATAAATTTAATTAATTATGATTTAATATAACAATATAAATAATATTTGATATTGATTTAACATAATTATTTATATTAATTATAATTTAATATAACTAATTATTAAATAATTAATTAAATAGATATATAAGTATTTAATATAATAAATTATTATAATTATTAACAAATTAATTATAATTTAATTATTTAATATATATTTAATATATTTTTATATTTTTTATTAATTTACCACATGACATGATTTTATTGGTTGTTGTAAGTCCCTATTTAGAGGGACTCTCAACTTTGATCCACGTGAAGAGCTCTCCTTTCCTTTTCACTCCAATGGTAATTGAGTCCCCATATGTCAGAAGAGGAACTCTATTTCTTAGCATTGGAGTTGCTCTTATATCCCATGACATAAATATGAAGTCAAGATTTGTTTAATTTATTTTTATGTAAAATTAATAATTAAAAATTATTAGATAAATATATATTAAATTATTTAATAATTTTTAATTAATAAATTTACATGAACATAATTAAAATAATAACTGAATTTATATTGTAAATAAATATTATTAGAAAAATAATTTTTTTTGAGAAAATAATAAATTTGATCTTTTCTCTTTTGTTATAATAAAAAATTTAATACGCAAATTCTTAAAATGATTATAATAAATATACATTAAAAATCAATTATTAAGTCAATTATTTATGTTTAATAAAATATAAAATATATATTGACCTGTTAATTTGTCATCTAAGATTTAATATTATATATATCATATGGTAGATAACATTTTTCATAAGAAATTAGTCAATTTATGGAAAAAAGAAAATAATTTAATTAGGTATTTTTTAGAAGTTGTATAATTTTTAGTTTTTTATTATAATAATTTAAAAAACAAGTAAAACAAACACATCTAAAAATTATAAATAAATTTAGTATTTTTTTAAAATTAAATACACATTTAAAATACAAACTAAATAAAATTAAAATTAAAAATTTTAATTTTCTGTTTTGAATTTAATATATTTAATTATTAATGTATTACGATTTAAATATACATATAAAAATTAAATTAGTTAAAATTCAAAATTTATTTTCCTATGTTGTGAAATACACATAAACTCGTGTTGGTGCTGCTGTTGCTTGATCTATAAATGGAAGTAGGCTTTCAATTCATTCATTCCTCTTCTCATTAATCTCTTTTCTTTTTTGCGTTTACTATGTTTTTTACTTTTCTTTCTCTCATAGGTATTCTATTTTATTTTACTCTTTCTTCATTTTCTTTCTTTGTCATTTTAGGCTTTATTATGTTGTTGTTCTGTTTTTTTCGCATTACTTTTAAAATGCATTTTTATAATTTTAGATATGTTTATGTTATTTATTATATTCTTATATATATATATATATATATATATATATATATATATAAGTTTATACTTAATTTTAGATGTATTTATATTATTCATTATGTTTTTATATATATATAAATTTTTTTACATAAATTTTAGATGTGTTGATAAAATATTTAGATGCATTCTTATAATTTTTTTATATGTATTTAAGTTTAATTTTTTGTGTTCAATATATAATTTAGAACTACAATAACAATAATTTAGATGTGTTAATACATAATTTTAAATGTATTTATGCTGTTTATTTAATTTTAGATGTATTTTTGATATAAATTTTAAATATAAAAAATAATTAAAGTGAGTTTAATTGATTTTAAAAACTTTACTGAATTTAAAAACTTCATTGATTTAATAATAATAATAATAATAATAATAAAAAAGAAAGAAGAAAAAGGTGTTAACCTGACTTCACCGATGAGGATGAGCTCAAAGATGAGAGGTGCTTCTCATTGTTAAGACTTAAGAATGTAACGTAAAAGAAAAAAAAGAAGAAATTGTGTCTCTTATATGAATAACGTAAAAAAAAAAGGAAAGAAATAATAACTAATTATGAAGTGGATAAGAAATTAGAGAAATTTAAGTTTTTAAAATTTAAATTAAGTTTAATTATAAATATGTATCTAAAAAATAGAGATATATTTTTAATAAAAAAATAATTAAATAATATTAAAGATTGATTAAAGACTGAATTTTATTGTACTAGTAGTATTTTTCTAATAAGAACAAAGAGAGGGTGAGAACTAGTAATGAGAGTGGTGATAATGGTGGTTGTGATCTTTTGGAATTAGAGTTCATAGTATGTATGATGTTTTTGTGTGTGTAATTGAAATGGAAGGTTGAGAAGGGTGTGTTTTGATTTAAATATATTGATATGGGTTATGATGATGATAATTGGAATTTCATGATTCAAACATGCTTATTAATCTCTTTCGTTTAGAAAAAAAATATAACTAAAAAGAAAAGAAAAGGAGAGAGATAGAGAGATCTTTATGGGTTGGCTTATAATTGGAATTATTTCATGTTTCCAAACATGCTTAAATGTCTTTGATTTATTAGTAAAAAATATATTTTTTTATATAAAAGAAAAGGAAAAGATTTTTAGAAAGAAAAGAGAGTAATGGGCTAGGCCGGCTTGAGGGTGAGAGAGAGAGAGAGAGGGGGGAAAGTCAAGAATATATATATATATATATATGGAATTAAAGAGTAGGTGGAGTCACATATTTAATAATATAATAATTAATATATTTTGGTCATAGAAATTTATCATTTGATGGCATTGTTTTTGTAACATTTTCTTTTCAGGTATGGGATGGGGACCCTTACCTTCTTTCTAAGGTTCTGAACTATTTAATTATCCTTCATGTGTATGTCATTTAAATATGTCTATCTATGTATTGTATGGAATATTATGGATGGGCTATATATACATTGGATTAAAATTATGGATGGGGAGAGTAAATATTAAATGAAAAAAATTTGGTAACAAAAAATTTTCAACGATAATTAACTAAAATTTTTTATAATTTATTTTATTTATATAATTTAACAATAGTTTTATTTTTTATTTTATTCTCTTATCAATCTATTTATCATATTCTTATTAACTCCATTTATTAATAATATTAATTATAATATTATATTTTTTAGTATTAAGCATTCTTATAATTAATACTTAATATTTTTTTTATGATTTGATTTTTATATTTAAAAGTACAATAAAGACTAATAATAATTATAAAAAATGGTAATGATAATTTGTATTAAATGAGTTAATTGTAATTTATTTTTTATTTTTGTTAAGTCATTTATTATCATTCAATGGAGATACAAAACCTCTGCAAGTTATCCTAATATGGTTTTGTTTCTATTAATTCAATTATTTTCATTCAAAATTCACAACTCTAATACCATTGCAAACACAATTAAAAATTTAGAATAGGACAAGAAATTTTACAAGAAGTCGTCTTTATCATTACAAATAGTATGACAATTGAATTCGACCTTAATACGGTACCTATGGTAGAAGGTGCTGATGAAGAATTTGAACAACAGACGGACTCACCCAACGAGGTTGTTGTCAGTCAACCAATTTTTGAGAATATGAAAAATCACACTAGTTTTGATGAGGTATGGTAATAAACTGATTTTTTTGTGTGTGTTTTTATATGTATTTATAATTATATTGTACTACTATATTCATACACATAACATGCATACGTTCATATACATAACATGCATAATTACATACAAATAACATCTAAAAATTAAATTCATGTTTATTAGATATTACATTCATACACATATCATTTTTTAGTTATTGCATAAGTAACTATAAAGTTAACACAAATATTTTTAAATTTGATCATAATTGAATTTAAAAAAAGTCAAATTCTTAATTTAATTTATTCAATTGATAAATTTACTCATAACATCCATAAATTCATACACATAACATCCATAACTTGTACTCATAATATTCATAATTTCATACCTATCATGTCTATAATTAATAAATTTTTATAATTAATATTATCAAATTTTAAACTATACGTCTTATTGTATTTTCCAAATTATTCCCTATGTGTACTAGTAGGTCATGATTTTAATTATTTTAATATTTTATTTAATATTCATATGTATGCTTATTTATTGATTTTAATATGACGAGTTAATAATTATTTTTTAAAAATTATTTTTAAATTTTTGTTTATATTTATATTTTATTTTTTATTTTTTAATAATCTATATGTAAAATATAAGTTGTATAGTAAAAATTGTTAAAAATTTTTAATTTAACTTCCATAATTTTTACAGAGAATTATTGCATTTAATGGATAATAATGTGATTGAGAGAGGTTAGGAATTTGATTTAAGAAAAACTGAAATTGATTTTGAAAAAAAATATTAATAGTTCCAAACATACAGCAAAATAGTAAATGATAAGAAAAATAAATAAAAAAAATATATATCACTTGCTTATAAAAAAATAGAAATTTTTACCTGACATTTTTACCTAGCATCACTCGTACTAAATACTTAAATAGGGTCATCTCAACCATTTTACAGAATACAGGGTATGTAGTATGTACCTTTGTAATAGTGTACCATGAAATAGGGAATGTATGTGAATTTCATTTATGACACAAAGATCCCACCCCTTGGTTGTATGTATCTTCATTTTGATTTCATTCTTATTTCTTTGAGACTTTCTTATAATGGAAATAATATCAAAGAAGTTTTGAGCTGATCTAATTTTGAACTAGGTTTAAAACATATATAGTTATATTTTAAAATAATAAAATATATTTTTACCATCTAAAAAGTAATAACTTAAATTAAATTAATTTTTCTATAATAAATTATTTAATTATGCTAAGTGTCCACAAAACATCAGCTATCAATTAATTACTGTATATAAAAATTATATATTTAGTATTTTATAATAAAATTTTATTATACTATTGTAAAAATTTTTAATTAATTATTTATTTATTTTAAATTTGATTATTTTATTATCATAAATTTAATTATAGTGATAGTTAATTATTTAATTAAAAAATATATAAATAGACAGTGACAGATCCAAAATATTCTATTAGTGTAGACAAAATATATATAATATAATAATAATTTTTATAATTATACTATGATGTTATAAAATATAATTATTCTTTAAATTATTTAATCAATAAATTAAAATAATAAAATAATAAGACTCTCTATTTTGAATTTTAAAAACCTCCTTTTATTAGAAGAGGTTGATGAATTATTTTCGGATTCAATCTCCAATGATGAGGTTCTTTTGAAATATTTTTTCATTACTAATAAAATAAAATTATAAATTTTTGTTAATTAATTAATAAAAAAATTCACAATTTTACACAAATTAAAAATTACAATATAAAATTATAAATACAAAATTGATAAACATATATCATTCAAATTAATTTTCAACAACAACAACAACTAATTAATATTCCGAATTCCTAATTCCTAATAAGTCAATACACAAAAATAATTAACAAACAAATTAATGAAACTAAATTTGCAATTACATCATCAGAACAATAATGAAGCAAATAAGTGAATAAACAATGAAGCAAGCAGATATCAGTAGTGGTGGCTTGGCCACAATCGAAGAAGCATGACAGAACCAACCTCTGCAAGGATCGCCGTTGGAACTTAGCGCTGCCTCCACATGACTGTTCAGTGCTCCTCGCGTCGCGACAATGTCGTCGTGAAGCACACCTGTAGAACCACTCGCAACGCCGTCCTCGCCGCTCTGGATCCATCCGCCTCCATCATGCACGGTGTCCTCTCCTTCCTTCTTTGCGACAGCGCTGACCTCGGCGCCACTGCTTCGATGTAGAACTGCAGTCTCGCCAGCGCCACTTGTTGTCCCCAGGCCAACGGTCGCCTTTGTAAACGAGAATGGTGGCTTTGGCAATGGGAGATTCAACCCCTCTGTTGTTGCTCCGCCGTCTTAGACGGCAACTTCCTCCTTGACCAGAGCCGTTTTCTCCAAATGTGCTAAATGTAGATCCAGGTGTTCTTCGAATTTTGCATATGCAATTTCTGGTAAGTTGCTGATTCTATTTGAGAGCGTAGCAATTTTTCTATAATTATGAGGAGTTCTTATATGTTCTTCATAAATTTCACAATCTGGACTTGTTGAATTATGAACTGAACCTGTGAAATTGAATTTGTGCTCTATTGTTGGTGAATATTTTGCTGAATTGCTTGTTGAATCTGAATTTGCATAGACTTCTGCCTCTCATTTTTCTTGAAATTTTGCTGATATTGTTGCGATTTATTACTCTGTTGATTCTTTGTTTGTGTGTTTTGGATACATTGCTGATGATTATGGAATTGTTGTTGCTGCATTCCTTAATTCTATATCTTCATAAACCAAATCTGAATTTTGGAATTGCAGAACTGGAAGTGCTGAATTTGCTGCTTCTGAATTTGGTGAAGTATTGTTGATTGGTTGAAAATCTGAATCTGATTTGGCTTGAATCTAGAATATTGGTTGAAAATGCAAAAGGGGATTAAAGTGTGTTTGGAGGGGTGGGGTGAAACGGCGTCGTTTTAGTGCGTGGAAACTAATATGTCTTCTTTTCAAAAGCTACAGGCTACGTGTCATCCCGTAACGGCCAAGTCAGCACCACGTTTGCCATGTCAGAGTTTTTCGTCGAGTCCAACAGAATGATTTCAATGGAAGGATAAATTTGTCCACGTTTTAGAGGGGTTAGGGACATGAATGTATTTTTTATTCTTCGAGGACGAAAATATCCGCAGAAAAAAAAAAGGTCAATGACCTATTTATCCTTTATTTAAAATTATTTATTTTTGTAATTATTGAATTTATTTAAATAAAATATTCAGTTATGCTACACATAGAAATCTTTTTGGCTTACAAGTCTTACAAGTTTGGCCAAACCCAACAGAAGCTACGGTCACCCACAAAAGCGTGTTAACACGTGCATCACGTTTCCAAAGCGCTCATTCACCATTATGAACGACTCTTCTTCTTCCTTAATAAAAATCACAACTATCATTTTTCTTCGCGTTTTCCTCCTCTTCCTCTTCTTCCTTCTTCTTTGTGTTTCTCCTCCTTTTTCTTCATGTGTTTTATCTTCATCGTCGTGTTTCTCCTCCTTCTTCTTTTGATTTTGCAACATTATGTATTTTTTTCTTCTTTGTTTCATTTTTTTCTCCCAAAAAGAATTATGAGAATATGAAATAAGAATGTGAAGAAGAAGAAACAGCAGAAGATGAAGAGGAGAAAGAGGAAGAGTTCTGAATTATGCAGAACTTATCAGAAAATTTTCGTTTTACACCCAAATTTACTGCAAATACAGAAATGAGTTATGCTACGTGTACACTAAAATCAACCACTAAAGTCAGCCGCTAGTATAAAATACATATTTGAATATTAAACCAAACATGTATTTATACACAAATATATTGATGGATGATTTTAGTGGCTGATTTTAGTGTACAAATAGCATTTTTATACAGAAAAAATGTTTCCTCTAAAGCTGCATTTTTTTTCTTCTTCTTCTTTTCCTTATTTCTTTCTTTCTTTTAGTTAAATGAATATAAGTTCATCATCTTCCAAGTAATTTTGCAGCATTATGTGTTTTTTTCTTCTTTGTTTGATTTTTTTGTTTTTATTCTTGTTAAGAGAGTAAAACAAGAAGAAACTTGAGAATGTAAAAGAAAAAAGAAAAGATGAATAAGAAAAAAAAGAAGAAGAATATGGTGATGAAGATTAAAAAAAAAAACCAGCAGAAGATGAGGAGGAGGAAGAAAAAGAGTTCTAAATTATGCAGAACTTATCAGAATAAAAATACACCCAAATTTTCTTAAAATACACCTGAATATCTTCGTGTTACACCCAAATATCTTCGTTTTACACCCAAATTTGCTGCAAATATAGAAATGAGTTATGCTACGTGTACACTAAAATCAGCCACCAGTATAAAATACATACTGAAATACAAATATACATTGAAAATAAATTAAATCACACATGTATTTATACACAAATACATTGGTGGCTGATTTTAGTGGTTAATTTTAGTATACAAATAGCATTTATGTACAGAAAAATGTTTCCTCTAATGCTGCATTTTTTTTCTTCTTCTTTTCCTTATTTCTTTATTTCTTTTAGTTAAATGAATATAAGTTCATCATTTTCCAAGTAATTTTGGAGCATTATATGTTTCTTCTTCTTTTTCTTTGTTTGATTTTTTTATTTCTATTCTCGTTAAGAAAGTAAAACAAGAAGAAACTTGAGAAGGTAAAACAAAAAGAAAAAGATGAATAAGAAAAAAAGAAGAAGAAGATGGTGATTATGATGAAAAAAAGAAGCAGCAGAAGATAAGGGGGAGGAAGAGAAAGAGTTCTAAATTAAGCAGAACTTATCAGAATAAAAATATACTCAAAATTTCTTAAAATACACCCAAATTTGCTGCAAATACAGAAATGAGTTATGCTACGTATACACTAAAATTAGCCACCAAAGTTAGCCACCAGTATAAAATACATACTGGAATATAAATATACATTGAAAATAAATTAAACCATACATGTATTTGTACACAAATACATTGGTGGCTAATTTTAGTGTACAAATAGCATTTTTGTACAGAAAAATATTTTCTCTAATGCTACATTTTTTCTTCTGAATTGAACCACACCTTAGCCACTTGATTGGATTCAAAACAATAAAAGGAGAAAAAGACTTGTAAATACTTGTATGAGAAAAACGCTTGTATGTGGAAAACAAACTACTCATCAATACCACAGAGGGACTGCAAAATACATCCAAAATACACCATATTAAAACAAGCATAAACTATAGAATGCAAATAGAACTATAAAACCATCATAAAAAAGAACAAATATCAGATTCATGAATCATCATTAAACAGAAACTAAAACAATTCAACTAAAAGAATAAGATTCACTCTCAATGAGATGAAAAGTCATAAACTATAAATACACCCAAACTTTCTTAAAATACACCCAAATATTTCTGATTTACACTCGAATGTCTGATATAAAATGCAAAAAATTCATCAGAACTAGTATATTAGATTCAATTCAAACAAGGAACAATAAACAACAAATTTCACAGGCAAAGTCCATACATTATTCAGCTACACAATCATAAACTATTAATTGGATTCAAATTCATATTCAATTATTAAATAGAATTAAACTTCATTGGATTCAAATTCAAAATCTACTTCGCTCTGATTCAGCTGACAATCTGAAGTTGTATCATCCATTATCTTCAAAACGATTTCAAAGCTTAATTTCAGAAAGGGTTAAGTACTTTTTCGTCCCTAAGGTCTAAGGTGAAAATCAAAATCGTCCCCGACTTTTTTTTGTTATTAAAATCATCCTCAATGTTATAAAACGTTATAAAGTCGTCATTCTCTATTTCAATTATATTTTTTTGACCAAAATATCCTTAACTATTAATAAAAATAATATTAAAAAAAAAACCCAACCCACCCCAGCCCACTCCCAGCATCTCTTCTTCGCTCTCTTTCCTCCTACCCCCAATCTCCTTCCTCCTACACTCTGAGCCTCTTTGAACCCCCCCCCCCCCCCCCCCCCCACCCCAAACCCATTCCACCATCATCATCAGTTCCCAACAAAAATTAAACCCCATCCCACCATCATTAGTTCCTAATAACCCTCCTTCATTAACTTGCTCTTATCTCTCTCACCTACGTAGCTGCGCCGTCATCTCCCAACCGGAGCCGAAGAGCTTCCATCCGCAGCAAACTGTCGCCTCTCAACTCGCCGATAACAACGACCACATCCACCATGAAGGGAGCCCAATCATTACCCCGCACAACCCCCACCTCTTGCCGTCCGTGGGTCATGAAGACGGTGACTTTAATTTCGTTAGGTTGAAGACGGTGAAATTTTGGACCATGGGGAATTTATCATCTCAAAACTCTTTATTTTTTGGTGTCACACACCCTTATCTGGGTTCAATTTCTTCCTTTTTTCTTCGGTTTATCCCCAAAATGGGTTCATCTGATTGGTTGTTCAATAGGGAAAGAATTCTTCATGATCAATTTTCCTTTTTTTTTTAATTTCTTAACTTTATTGTCATTTCTTTGATTCATTATACTCAATTAGTATCTTAATTCAATATCACAAATTGGTGTTGTTTATGTTCGTTGAGTACTCTTTGATAGTGGGACTATGGGAATGTGGTGATATCATTTGCTTTTTCAGTGAGAAAGCCAAAAAGAAATAAAGTGAATTGACATCATTAACCTTGAATCTATGTTATTGAATCAATGCCATTGCTTTATTTATTGCAGTTGCAGATTTGATAATGTGGAAACAAAAGAATATTACTGTGGAAATATTATTAGTCAGAGAGTAGGAGGAAGGGGATTGGGGGTGGGACGGAAGAAAGCGAAGAAGAGATGCTGGAGAGTGGGGTGGGGGTGGGGTGGGATTTTTCTTTTTTCTTTAATATATTATTTTTATTAATAGTTAAGAGTAATTTGGTAAAAAAAATATAATTGAAGTAGAAAAAAATGATTTTATAATGTTTTGTAACGTTGGAAATTATTTTAATAACAAAAAACGGTTGGGAATGGTTTTGATTTTTACCTCAGATATTTAACCCTTTCAGAAACAATGGAAAACGAGAAGGCAGCTACTCTCATGAAGATGCCAAAAACATCTTCTCATGATAATCCTTGTTTAAAAAGTGTAACTTATTTATTTTGCAACACTTGAAATAAAGGTAACACTTTTACTTCAAATAAAATCAAGTCTTACAATCTATTATTCAAGAGTCAAAATGATATATCTTCACATGATGACAATTATTAAATTTTCATTGGAGTAGCCACCAAACGAGAAAATCAAAGAAAGAGAATAGAGAGAGAAACTTACGTAAACAGAAAAAGAGAAGACAAAGAGAAATGCACAAAAGAGATCGAAGAGAGAATGCAAGAAAACGGGTGGATGTTACAATACTCCCTTGATGTTTGGAGTTTTAAAACTCTATATACTTTTAACAAAAAAAACACTATTAAATTTTAAAATTTAATTTATTTTGCGTTGATTTAGATTAACATTTAATGCATACTGATGAAATCAATAAACAATTAATACTTTTTTTTGAAAAACTACAAACATATTAATTACAACTTATAAAATATATTTTTAATAAATAATAATTATAATTATTATAAGAAATTTAATATGCTTTATTAGTATATAAGTTATTTAATTAGTTAATAAAATCTAATTAATTAATAATTTTATATTTTATTTATTTTAATTATTTATTTAAAATGATAATTTATTTCATAAAATTTAGTTAATATATTATCTTCTTTTGTTCATTGAAAATAATGAATTTGTTCACCGACAAATTTATTCCTATTTCTGTACAATTTGAATCGTATTCGTATATTTTTATTTTTTTTATTAATCTAATTTTATTCACATATTTGAATTTTAAATTTTTAAAATTTTTTATTTAAAATTTAGATAGATATAATTTAAATTAATAATTTAATTTAATAAAAATAAACGTATTCGTATTATTTTTATTATCTTAAGCAAAAAATATTTCTAACTATATTTTCTAGATAAGATTTATTAATCTTTTCAGATATTATGTACTCATATATATACTCTAATATTATTAATTTGAAAGATTACATATATCTATCTTTTTTGTTGAGATATTTAAAAATCATGTTTAACCGCTTTAAAAAAATAATACGAGAACATTTATTTAAAATAAGATGAATATATTTATTTAAAATTTAAAAATTTTAAATAAATTTATTCGTATTAATTTTAAAATAATATGAATATATTTGTTTAAATAAAAAAATTTTAAAATAATAAGAGTATTATATCTTTTTAATTCTTTTAAATTTTTATTTTTATCATAATTTTATAATACTTTAATATCAATTTAAAAATGAAATAAATTTAAATTAAAACAAAAAATTTAACCCAAATATAATTTAATGTTAATTCTTTTCTCTTTCCTTAATAATTAAATAATGATTCTTCTCTCTTTTCTTAATTAAGGAGTACTAAAACTCCAAATACGTTAACTTTTGTTTAACTCTTTAAGAAGAGTTTTGATACTCCAAACCTTTCAGGAGTATTGAATCAGGCGCCAAAAAAACGCAAAAGAAATTTGACAAAGAAAACGAAATCTTTTCGAAAAAGAAAGTTATATATTCACGCGTTGATTGATTAAAAAATTCATAAAAGAGGCGCGTGAAACATACGTGCCATAAAAAGCACGTTTTAGGAATAAAAAATCTTAAAAAGGCTTATATGTAAAAATTAATTAAAAACCCCAAAATATACACACTTGTTTCGAAAAGTACCTTTTATAGTTAATTTCAAAAGCACCACCCTAAAAGTACAATCTCATATCCTTGTTTTTCTTTTTTTCTTTTTTGGGGTAAATCTCATATCCTTTTTACTATCAAACACAAGGTGTAGTACTCTCAAAAGATTTACCAAACTGGATTTTATTGACTATCAGTCCTAAATCCTAATCTCTTTATTTTTGCTTTTTCTTTTTGTTCACAAAATTCTTTTTGTTTATTTTTAATTGTGCATATAAAAATTTTAAAAAAGTTAGTTAATATATTCAAACTTTTAAACTTATATCTTTTTCCTTGTTTTGTCAAAAAGTAACCCTTAAATAAGTGTATAAAATAATTTATTAATATTTATATTAAGAATCTTATGGATTTTGCTAAGAAATTCCCTCCTTATTAAGCTTACTTTAAAATATTTGGAACATCTTATTTTTGCACAGTTACTTCAAAATTTCATTTTGTTTTGTTGAAAATAATTGTGCATTTAAAAGCTTTCTTCGGTAACATTATTAGTTCTCTTTTGTTAATTGTATCCTAATTGTATAGAAAAACTAATGAATTTATCCAGCTAATCGAATTGATCATAAAAAAAAATCCAAGGGTTCATTTGCGTATATGAAGTTCAGAATTTCAAATTCAATTCTAATTCTAATATCCACTATACTTGATTATAATTTATAAAGAATTAGAGTATGGAATTAGAATTATATAAATTTATTTTAATTTTATTATGTAGTTGTTCATATTAAAAGATCTATATTATAATTTTTAATTCAGATAGTCAATCAAGTTCTGATTTTCTTTTTATGGTATCTCTTAATCTGGCATACGGGTGGGACTAATTTGTTAAGAATCTAAACTTCATTTAAGAATTTATCAATGATTAATTAATTGTTGAGGAAGTATAGAGAGCCAATGGAGTATATATACAATGTGTACAATGGAGTTAGGGATGTTTAATTCAGTAAGATATCAGATGTTTATTATCCCTAGTATCCGAATGATTATTTTGGATAGTATAAGTGTATTGTGTTTGAGAAATTAGTAGTATTTTACCTTAGATGTTCATTTTTTAACTTATATTGGGTCAAATAAACAGCTCATTGTACACATTGTACAGATACTCTATTAACTTCGTAGCGAAATTCATAATTGTTATATGCACGAGATAAAATTTATAAAAGTATAAGAAAACAATAAACAAAGTTAGATGTTGGTTCAAATTTTTATTTTTTTATTCAACTGTACCAAAAAGATCATCATGCTCCTACTTTTATAACACGTAAAATAAGTGGACACCTTACACTATGAGTTCCATCGGTCCACGACAGTGACGATGAAACTAAACTAGAGTCACTAAATTTCCCTCCAACAACATGAACAACAAAAGATTGTTTCTCCTTGAGACATTTAAACTTAAGTATGTCAGGCACAACAGTGATGTTGATGCCAGAATGTTGTTGGATGCAAGCCTTATAGGTAGAGTTAGCAAATCCAACATTTGTAACTGTTCTTGTGAAATTAATCATGAATGGTTTCATTGGTTCAATCTCAGCCACAATTGCAGGATAATTAAAATCTTTTGCCATTGGCAGAGATGATGAAGAGCAAACACTTTTGTCTCCTGAGATTTTTCGAACTTTCATTGTATCATACCCAATTCTGCAAAGCAAATTCACATAGTCATCTTTGGAAGCATCAAAAACTAGACCAGGATTTATGGCTCTAACTGGGTCCAAAAACCCTGATCCATAGGAGAATTCTGCGAGTTCACTTCCATTCATTGGTTTTGCAGTGGTCATAAGAGAAGACTTTATAGCTGCCGGAGACCAATCAGGATGAAAAGTCTTAACATATGCAGCTGCACCAGCAACATGGGGGCATGACATTGAGGTTCCAGAGAGTATGTTGTATTTCACAGATCTTTTATCTCTTTTATCAGGAGAAGGTGGTGCAAGAGGTGAGTAAGCAGCCAAAATTTCTATACCCGGAGCACTTATGTCTGGCTTCATAATTTCTTTGATTTGCATATTGGGTCCTACAGAAGAGAATTCAGCAACAATTGGAGCACTATTGTTTATAAAGCCTGCACTACTCAGTATTTCAGCACTAGGGGTGGTAGTGGAATTTGCGTAAGACAAAACAACATCATAAACCTCTGGATCTATGCCTACTGCAGGATAAGAAACTACTTGAGCTTCATATTCGTAAGAGATTGCAATTGAGCCAAAGGCACCCAATTCAAGACCCGCTGAATAACCAAATGAAGTTCTACACAAGACAATTTTTCCCTTTATGCGTTTGGGGTCCAAACAAAAACAAAATTCGGCATCTTTCTCTGATGGACATGTTGGACTTGAAGCAAACTTTCCATGGATCAATGGAATCTTTGTCCCATTTGATGCAAACCCATTTATTGACTTCCCCGAAATCATTAATCCATTGCCAAGCAAAACGTTATCAATGATTCTACGATCTATAGTAGTAGCTGCAACAGTGAATAACCAAGGTGATACACTAAATGTCACAATGTTAGGGCCATTGTTACCTGCAGAGTGTATAGTGAGGATCCCTTTTTCCATTGCATGAAAAGATCCAATTGCTATGATGTCTTTATCAAAGGACATTTGCTCATCTGCCCCAATTGAAATTGTGATAAGATCCACACCATCGGCAATGGCATCATCAAAAGCAGCCAATATGGCATCATCTGTACATCCTTGTTCACTACACACACTATAAGCAGCAATTCTTGCCGATGGGACACCTCCTCTTGCAACTCCTTCAGCGATTCCATAAAAGCTTGCTCCCACAACTTTATTCCCTGCTGCAATTGATGCTGTGTGGCTTCCATGCCCAACAATGTCTCTTGTTGAAGGTTGATCTTTTAGATAGTATCTTGCACCGATTATTTTTTTGTTGCATCTGAAGTTTTTACCACCTTTGCATGCACCTTTCCATTTTTTGGGAATTGGACCGAAACCATGATCGTTGAAGCTCTCTGACTCCGGCCAGATTCCGGTGTCTATAACTCCGATTATAACATCACTCTCACCAGTTTTGTTTCTATGTATCGATTCTTTGAACCCCATGAAGTCCCAAGACCTTGTAGTGTGAAGTTTGAGTGATTTGTTTGGGAAAACAGAAACCACTCCTTCCATTTTTTTTAGCTTTTCTCTTTCTTGGTTGGTGATCATTGCAGCAAAACCATTAAAACTCTTATGATAACTTCTAACCATATGAATTGTTGCATCATTATGATTAGTAGTTTGTTGCAGCATACTAAGATGGTGGGATGTTGGAGAATAATTATACTTTGGGAGTGATCCCATGTATATAATGTGAAGATTTCTATTAGCATCATTAGCAATAGTTACTAAGGATTTCACGATGAAATAGGCATATAAGAAAAGAAGAAAACTATAGTTGGCCATTGTTCTAGTATGTTAGCTAGATACATGTATCCAATGGCTTAATTACATATATAAAATATAATCGATGTTTTAAGAGATAATGTAAGTTTATTGATAAGATCGAAATAATTAAAATGAGATTTTCAACCCTTTTCTCCTTCTGTTATAAATGAATTTTCTTATTAAAAATGTTAGGAACTAGTAGATTTTGTGATTTATAATTATTAATTAATTATTATAAGTATTTTTAATAGTATAAAATTATTTATTTTTTTTATTCATTAAATATTAGTCAAATTTTAATAAAAGTGCTAACCCCTAAACTTTTTTTTATATATATATAATTGCTTTTAATTATTATGCAACATAAAAATTGAAAAAAATTATTAGCCATTCATCAAACACTCTTAATACTCTTAAAAAAATACAGTTGTTATTAATTATTTATATATTTTAACTATTTTTAATTAACAAAACAAATACAATGTACGATTGATTGTTAAAAAAATATTGATATCAAAATCGTATTTATTATGAAGGGATAGACATAGCGAAATTGAAAATTGAATTGCTAACATATAGTCGTTAATTGTCATCACTATTTTTGTTTTTGGAAAAATATCTGACTCTATTAAATGATTTGGATATAAAATTTTTAAAAATATTATCTATTTAATATATTATTTTTTTCTAATTAATAAAAGTGAAGTGTCAATTTTTTATGAAATTATTCTTTTTCCAAAATAAAAATAATATTCTTTCTTCTAAATTTATTTTAAAAAAAATATCTATTATAATTATATTACAATTAGTATTTAATGAATAATGCATGATTATACTAATTTAAGAAAATATCTTTATTATAATTGGCAAATTCTTTGCTGCCGAACTTGCCTTTTATGGTAAGTTTTAAATATTAAAAAATTATTTATTTTTATATTTTTTAATTTAAATATTAACTTTTATCTCTTTTTAGTAAATTAGATAACTATATATAGGCATTATAGCGTGTACCATTATAATTATATAAAATTAATATTTAATACATTATCAACTAATGAAAGGGAAATGTCAATTTCTCATGAATTCATTTTTCTTCCAAAATAAAAGCATTATTCTCTCTTCTAAATTTATTTTTAAAAAATATCTTTATCTTTATTATAATTATATTATAATATTATAATTATATTACAATTAGCATTTAATGAATAATGCATAATTATACTAATTTAAAAAATATTTTTATTATAATTATATAAAATTAATATTTAATACATTATTAAATTAATTATCAATCAAAAATATTTTTAATTATTTTAATTATACTGAATACAATTCTAATTCTCATTCGTTATATAATAATTTTATTAGTGGCAAGTTGTTACGTTAATGGTGACCGATTTATAATAATAATAATAATAATAATAATAATAATAATAATAATAATAATAATAGATATCAATAATTAAATGCTAAAATAATTATCAAACATTGTCCACCTAACTTCAATTAGTTAACAAATTTAATTTTAGTTGCTATATTTTATTTTCTACATAATTATGTTAATTATCAATATTTTTTTATAATTATACATCAAATTAGTATTTGATACCTAATTATGTTGATTGTCAATAATTTTAATTTTCAATCGTTGTAATATAATTTTAAATTAATCATAATTTTCGGCAAGTTGATATTGATATCTACTTTAAAAAATTAAAACAAAAATCTATGATTCTAATCATGATAAAAATATATATAATATGATAATGACTTATCCAATCACAATAAATATATGATGTATAAAGTAAATAATAAAAAATTACTTAATAATAACTAATTTATATAATTATTTTTATGTTCTAATAAAGGCTACATATAGTATTTTTTGTGGTTCGTGAGTCTAGATCTGAGAGTCAGCTCATTTTTTTTAATTTATTATTCTTTTTTGACTACTTCATAAAATAAGAATATATTCTTCGTTTTTCATCGAAGTTTATCCTTTTAAGGCACAATTATAATTTTTTATAGTATTTTTTATATACTCATTCTATTATATTATTCTTTTGATAATTTAATGATTGTTCTTACTCTAACTTATTCTTTTCGTCTAATGTTCTAGTGCGATTGTCTTTTACCGCAATCATTTACAATAAACTACATCCATCAAATACCATCTCAAGTTGTATATATTCACTGATTCGGGTTCTAATTACATGGATATAAGCATAACGAACAGACAGTAAAACTCTAATATATTATGACCAACCTAACGGAATGTGGGTAAAGTTAATTTTCTTAGGAGGAGCTCAATTTTTTATTGAGGAATTATTTTCACGGAACTTTGTAGGCCAAGTTCAAGTTCCATCCCCTCCATGCTTTCTATGTCTGCCCGAAAATCTTTGAAATAGAGCACATAATGAGATTAAATTCTCTTAATTTAAGTGCAGTTTTAGTAAATTTGTGTCAGATCCGGAGATGCAATTTTAATTATTGGTAATATATTCAAATTTTCTTATTTTAAGCTTTTCCTAGTTAAAATAATTTTACAACATATTGTGATTTTTTTCAGAAATTACCGACCTTGTTTTGCATCAATGCAATGCCATTGAGGGGAATAAATGTCAGTTTAGTTTCTCAGCGTGACAATTTTATACATTGCCGCATTGCATGGATAGCGGATGATGAAGCTTATTTAACAAAGGGATGGTCTGAATTTGCACAAATTCTAAATATTCGAACTTATGATAATATTTTAGTTGGTTGTCGTTGCGAAAATGACTTTAATCTATACGTGTCTAAGGACTAGAATATATTAAATATTATTTAAGTAATTTAGCTCTAGTATTGGTATTTGATTAAATTAGTTTTAGAGAAATTTAAATTATTGTCTCAATTTATATATTACGACTATTCTTCTTGGATATATTATTTTTAAATTTTTTAATATAAATTTTTTTCTGATTTTTATGCTTATTTTCTTTCTTGGATATATGTATCATAATTTTTTTTGTATTCAGATTAATAATGCAATTATTAAGAGAAGTGTAATTCATTAATAGATTAGAGTGATTAAAAATTTAATATATTGTATAAGATTGATTAATTAAGATTAAGACGTGGTAAAAGAAAAAGAGTCACAATATGTGATTTTGTTTTTTTTTTGCTAACATATGAAGATACGTGAAAAAAAAATTTAAAATATCAATTTAAAAAAATTGTTAATCATGCGTATGAATGAGATTGGAGAATATATATGGAAATAAAAAATAAAAAATTATTGCACGATTGTAAAATAAAAAATAATCATATATATATATAAGGAAATAATCATAATAAAAAATAATTAATATATGTGATTTAAATATTTTTATGTATAATTAATATATATGTATGCATAAATAAAAAAATATTTAAAATTATTTAACAAAATTAATATATATGTATACATATATAAATAAATTATTACAATTTATGAAGATTACACATACGATGACATTAATAATAAAGAATAAAAAAATTATTGAATGATTGTAGGCTCAAAAAGAAATAATCATAATTAGAAATAATTAGAAAGTAATTAATATATGTGAATTCAATATATTTGCATACAATTAATATATATGTATAAACTAAATAAAAAAATATTTAAAATTATTTAACAAAATAAATATATTCTAAAAATAAAAAAATTATTAACTAAACAATTAATATATATATATATATATATATATATATATACACATAAATAAAAAATTATTATGATTTATGAAGATTATTACTCGTATGATGATATTAATGGAATAGCAAAATCATTGAATGATTGTAAGTTCAAAAAAAATATTTATAATAAAAAAATCAAAAAATAATTAACATATATGACTTAATATATGTATATTTAAATAAGGAAAGATTTAAAATTATTTAAACAAAATAAATGAATATATCTTACGAATAAAAAAACTATTGAGTAAATGATTAATATATATGGGTAGCATAAATAAAAAAATCATTAAATAAAAAATAAATAGTACTTGGGAATAAAACGTATATAATTATAATATAATGATTTGTAATTGTTATTTCAATCATAAATTTAGAAAAAGAAAATAAATTAACAAAACCGATTAATAACTATATTAGAATTGATACACTTAACACCAGATTAAGAAAAAATAAATGCATAATAATATGTTATTTTTTTATTAATCAAATTATTACAATTCAAATTAATTTCAATAAAATAATTTAAAATTATAATTTTAACCTTATTATGTGCGTGGTACAAACTACTGGAGAATTTATTATCACGTGCATGACACGGATTATTAATCAATTCTTTATGTGATCTTTTTCCCTCGAAAATGAAAACACTATTTTTATCTATAATTATTATTCTATATCAACTTTTTTATTTCTATTTCTCACCTTTAATTTGTTAAAAATATCTTTTATATCATTGTTATTTTTTATTTACTTATTTTAAATATTATTTATTAAAATTTATTACACAATATACGATAAAAATAATTAAAAAATCATTGGTCAATCTCATTACAAAGGAATAAATTTTAGTTAAATGTTAAAATAATGGTCAAATATTATTTACTTTCAATCATTTAATAAGTGTAATTTTAATTGATATGCTTTATTTTTTACTCATATTTCTATTCATTAGTTATTGTACTCTTTGTATTTATAGTAAATATTGAATATAAAAGACTAAAAAATATTTTTAATTGTTATCTATTTTATTTATTTAGAGTAATAATTAAATTTGTTATAATTGTAGCAAATATCTACAATTAATAGTAATATATTCCTTTGAAAGAGATAAATGGAAAAAATTGGCAAAATAGGAGAAGAAAATAATGAATAATAATCATATAATTAATGTATATAATATATATACTGAGTAAATATCTGTATTAAATTAATCATAAAAATTAATAATAAAATATAGTGTCATAATTTTAATGTAATTATAGCCAGTATCTTCATAAAAAATATTGAAATATATAATTAGCGTGCGTGTATAATATATATATATATATATATATATATATATATATATATAAAATGAATAATAATAAAAAAAAATTATGTTTATCATTTAGAAAATTCATAATTCAAATATAGTTTTTATTCTGTTTTTTGTTTTTATATCCAATGGTTATTAGCTACAATTCTATTAGTAGTATCATCTATGGTAGATTATGTGATGAGAAAGTATGAAAAATGAAAGCAAAAATTATAAGGTTATGAAAAGTCACATCTAAATTTAATAAAATTAAGATGACTTACATAGAAATGATTCTAATGAATGATAAGATTAGTTGATTATTTTCATAATTCTTTCAAGTGATGCTAGGTTCAGTTTACAAATATTTTTCGTTCATATTTTAAGTTTATTTAATAAATAAATCCTTACACGAGTAAAACATAGTGCGATTTAATAGCTTTATAAGTGCTAATAGCTTTTATATTTAATTTGTTTTGCAGTGTGATAAAATTCATTGTTCAATCAAGAATTTTTTTGGCAAAGATGTTTGAGAATGAACTGATCGAGGGAAATGTCTATGTCTTCCCAAATTTTGCGATTGAAAAAGCAAGTGGAATATATCTTCTGACTGCATACATGTGCAGAATAACTTTTAAAAAGAATTCACGTATAATAAATTCAGTTGATGATCGTTAAATTTTTTATAATCATTTCAATTTTTTTACTCATGCTGCTATATCGAAACAAATAAATGAATGATCTCATTTATTTGGTATGTAGTTAATTTATATGAACCCACATAAAACTGATTTCCTTTTAATTTTTATTTTTGCCAAAAAATTGTATAATAGCATCATTTTATTGATAGCAAAAATTTTAATAATTTATTTATTAAAATATTTAAAATTGTATTGTGACTTTTTCTAAATGTACATTCTTGTATTAATATACCGTTATTTTTATCGTTTAATATAAATTAAATTAGTAAATTCTCTTTAATTTATATACGTATAAAGCTGTAATTTCTTATATTATTCATTCATTTGTTCTTAATTTGGTATATTTAATTTAATTTTTTTCAAAGAAATATTATTGGATTCTTGATCGAAAAAAAAGAACTTATGTCATGGTTAAAAACAAAGAGAAGTGGCCAGTACATTGTGGTTGATCTTCATGATTTGCATTATATAAAATTTTAATATTTCACAATGAGATTCTTTTGTAACAATTATTTTTTTATGCAAAATCTTTTATCTTTTCATTACATATTACTACTTATATCTCTTAATGTTTGCTTTCATTTAAAAATGAGAAAAAAATAAGACTGTAAAATTAATTTGCAACCTAATTACTCAATCATCTACGTGATCACCAAGTAACCGAATACATCATTATTCTCCAATTTAAAAATTTTAACAAAGACATTGATAAGCATATTAGTTTAACCTTTTATTTATTTAATTTATTTATGTTATATTTTTAATCATATTATATTTATTTTTATAAATATATTTTTTTTAGAAAATACTCTTAATATTAACACATGATATATTAAATAAATATTTTAAAAATAACTATAATCTACGATAAAAATAAAAATAAACTAAATAAATATTACAAAAAATAATTCTATATGTTCTACTGCGCTATGCACTTAACTAAATTATCTGAGTGCTTTTTCATTTTGGGATCCTTAGTAATTATTTACAGAAGAGCTTTTGAGTCCACTTTAACTATCAATTTAATAATTACTACCTGTTACAACCAACCCCACAAAGAACCCTAAATCAAATAAGTGATCAATTGTATGATGTATTATCAAGAGTAAAGATGGTATGCGAATGCTATTGCAAGATCACGGACACTTGAAAGATAACTGTACGATGAATATGCTATATAGAAAAATTTTTGAGAGATTATAATGAAAAAGTAATTTCCAAATCTGTTAGTCAAATTTATTAAAGTTTATTACTATCAATTAAAAAATTTTAGGTACTAATTGATAATACATTCTTATTCCACATTTACATTTTGAAGATATTAAAATTATCATAATATTATTTCAGGTACATATTTTACAGACATCAAAGAGGAGTGTTAAGTTATTTTTTAGTGATTTTAAATTATTTACTTAAAGAAATTTGTGTATTCGAATTCTCTACTAATTTATTGTTGCTCATTTTGAGCTAATTTTTATATATTTTTACTTCACAGTAAAATAACATATAAATATTTGTTAGTGGGTATATATGTCTAGTTTATTGAAAAAAATAAATTAATAAAAATAATTAATAACTAAAGGATATTTACAAATTTATATATATTAATATTAATTTTATTAATAATTAATATTAATATTTAAGTGAACGGTTAAAATCTTAACCGATTTTGAGTTAGTTATTTGTTAACCGGTGATATATATCTATGTATGTGATGGTTAGTGTGTGAAATGATACATTATGCCTATTCACACAACAAATAAAGAGTTGTGACTATTCACACAATAACAAAGGGTCACAACCATTCAACATGGTACGTGACTTCTAGTTATTCATGCAATATATATATATATATATATATATATATATATATATATATATATATATATATATATATATCCCTTATACTCAACGGATAGCAAGAGAAAATTGTTTGTCAAGCCTTATTTTTTCCTTCTTTTAAAGTTCAAGAGAGTTGAGAATTTTTTATTATTATTAATTAAAAAATTCATTGGTTTCATTGTATCCTGGGAGAGTATTGTCATCAACCCTATAGCAACTAAGTGTGGGGACAAATATTTCTCTAAAGAAAGCGATCTAATCGTGCCTTGAAACCATAACACAATATAGATTTTGTCATCTTACCATCTTTATATACCCAATAATTTTAGAGAGATATTACTTGAAGATGGTACAAGATCAAAACGCTACGTTTAAGGTCATGAATCAAGAGTTTGTCAAGTTAGATCGCTTTGATGGAACAAACTTCAACCGTTGGAAGGACAAGATGATGTTCCTTCTTTCGGTTCTCAAACTTGCATATGTGATTGACCCAAAGACTACACCAATTGCCGATGCCGCTGAAAATGTCACATCGGAAGAGAAAAAAAGATCGTTCAACTGAAAAAGAAACGTGATGAAGATACTTTCGCATGTTGAGGTCATATCCTCAACACTTTATCCGACCGACTCTATGATCTCTACATGTCAATTCAATCACCATTGGAGATTTGGAAGTCTTTGGAAGAAAAATACAATACTGAACGACAAGGAACAGATAAATTTATTATGATGAAATATTTTGAATTTATTATGAATGATACTATGCTTGTCATTGATCAAATTCATGAATTACAAATCCTTGTAAGTAGACTTCGTGATCTACAAGTGGTGATTCCTGAATCATTACAAGTTGGAGCAATTATTTCAAAATTGCCTTCATCTTGGAATGGTTATATGAAGAAACTTTTACATCTTGGTGAGGACTTCACAATTGAGAAATTACTAAGACATATACGTATAGAGGAGGAAACTCGAAAATGTGATGTCGTGTATCTTTTTTAAAGTTCTAAAGTGAATCATATTGGTGAAAATAACACCAATAGGAAGAAAAAAAAGTTCTCTAAAGATTCAAAGCAAGATAAGAAAAGACAAAGAGAGTGTTATCATTGTCACAAGAAAGAACACTATATCAAAGAATGTAGACTTCTGAAAAAAGAAACACCAAAGACCAACTTAGTGGAAGAGAAGGATCTAATTGCTATGGTTACAGAAAAAGTACAAAACATGCATATTGGCATGGTTACAGAAGTTAACATAGCAACACAAGGAAAATCACTTGAGTGGTGGTTAGATTCTGGAGCTACTGTTCACATTTGCAATGATCGCAACCAATTCAAAACATATGAAGAAGTGAACAATAGAGAAGTCTTGATGAACAATGACAACTCAGTCAAAGTTTGTGGTCAAGGAAGTGTGGAATTGAATTTTACATCTGGAAAGAAATTAAGTTTAATAAATGTACTTCATGTTCCAGATTTGAGAAAAAAATTAGTTTCTGTTAGTCTCTTGTGTAAAAAAGGATTTAAAGTTGTAATGGAATCCGATAAAGTGATCTTGCTTAATAATGATGTATTCATAGGAAAAGGATATTGTACTGAAGGCATGTTTAAACTTAGTATTAATAAAGTGAATATTTCCTTATATGTTGTTGATTCTTGTGATTTATGGCATAGTAGATTAGCACACTTAAATTACAAATCAATTGAATATATGCAAAAGAATAACTATATTGATCTTAGTAACAAGGATTTTAAAAAGAAATGTGATATTTGCATACAATCCAAAATTACTAAGAAACCTTTTCCTAAGGTTGAAAGAAATACACATTTATTAGAATTAATTCATAGTGATATTTGTGAACTAAATGGCAATATTACTAGAGGAGGAAAAAGATATTTTATAACCTTTATTGATGATTATTCTAGATTTACTTATGTGTATTTGCTTAGAAATAAAGATGAAGTTTTTGAAATGTTTAAGAAATATAAAATGGATGTAGAAAATATGCATGATAAGAAAATAAAAGTTCTTCATAGTGATCGAGGTGGAGAATATTTTTCTAATGAATTTAATAACTTTTGTGAATTACATGGTATTGTGCATGAATCTTCCGCTCCATATACTCCGTAACAAAATAGTTTGGCGGAAAGAAAAAACCGTACTTTAGTGGATATGGTTAATTCAATGTTACTAAATGCAAAATTTTCTTATAATTTATGGGGTGAAGCATTATTGACATAATGTCATATCCATAATAGGATACCATCAAGACATAGAAAGGTTTTTCCTTATGAAATTTGGAAAGGAAGGAAACCTAATTTAAATTATCTTAAAGTGTAGGGGTGTTTAGCCTTTTATGGAGTTTCTGATCAAAAGAGAACCAAATTGGGGTCAAGAGCTATAAAATGCACTTTTATAGGATATACTCAAAATTCTAAAGCATATAGAATATTAGACTTAGTGTCTAATGTAGTTGTTGAATCAAGAGAGGTAGAATTTATTGAAAATAGATTTATCAATGATTCAACTTCTAATTCAGAATATCCCCAAAATGATACTAATATTTCACAATAAATAAATAATCAAAACAATAAACGTCTAAGCGACAAAGAGTTGATTGAACCAAGGAAGAGCTTGAGAGTAAGAAAAGAAAAGGACTTGGGTCCAGATTTTATTTCTTCTCAGGCTATCACCTTTTTGGTAGAAGAAACTAGGAATTCTGTAACAAACAAGATTCCTATTGTGATGAACATAGAGGGTGATCCTCAAACGTTCAAAAATGCTATGGCTTCAAGGGATTCTACTTTTTGGAAAGAAGCAATAAATGATGAAATGGATTCAATATTATCTAACAATACTTGGGTCTTGGTTGATTTACCTCCAGGATCAAAGCCTATAGGATGTAAATGGGTATTTAGAAGTATAACACTGATGGTTCATTATAAACCTTTAAAGCAAGGTTAGTGGGCAAGGGGTTTAGACAATAAAAAGGTCTAGACTATTTCGATACCTACGCACCTGTAGCAAGAATGACTTCTATTAGGACTCTTATAGCATTGACATCCATTCACAAGCTTCATATACATCAAATGGATGTTAAAACACCTTTTCTAAATGGAGATCTTAATGAAGAAATTTATATGGAGTAACCGGAAGGCTATGTGCTACCTGGAAATGAAAAGAAAGTTTGCAAATTAATTAAGTCTTTGTATGGGCTAAAACAAGCGTCTAAACAATGCCATGAAAAGTTTGATTCAGTGGTGTTATCAAATGTCTTCTCACATAATAGTGCAGATAAATGTATTTACTCAAAATTTACTAAAAATTATGGAGTAATTATTTGTTTATATGTTGATGATATGTTAATCATCGGAACAAATTTAGAAGGAATTCGTATAACAAAGGAGTATCTAACTTCTAAATTCAAGATGAAGGATTTGAATGAAGTTGATACAATATTAGGCATAAAAGTGCATAAGAATGAAGTTGGCTTTACTTTAAGTCAATCTCATTATATCAAAAAGATATTGGAAAAATTTGATCATCTCACAATTAAAGAATCTAATACGACATATGATCCTATCTTAAATTAGAAGAAAACATAGGAAGACCTATAGCACAATTAGAATATGCTAGTGTTATAGGAAGTTTAATGTATGCAATGCATTGTACTAGACCTGATATAGCGTTTGCCATGTGCAAATTATCAAGGTTTACAGGAAAGCCTAGCAATCAACATTGGAAAGCTATAACAAGAGTTCTTGGTTATCTCAAGAAAACACTTGGGATTACATTATAGTGATTATCCCGCAGTTTTAGAAACTTATTCCGACGCAAGTTAGATTACAAATCTTAGTGATAACAAATCCATTTCAAGATGGATTTTCACCATAGGTGGTGGAGCAATAAGTTGGGCCTCAAAGAAATAAACATGTATTACACATTCTACTATAGAGGCTGAGTTTGTAGCTTTATCAGCCACAAGTAAAGAAGCGGAATGGTTAAGAAATTTGTTATATGATATAAAACTGTGGCCACAGCAGACGACAGCCATTTCAATCTTCTGTGATAGTGAATCAACCATGTCTCGAGCATATAATAAGGTTTATAATGGAAAGTCTAGACATATAAGTTTGAGACATGAGTTTGTGAGGCAACTAATAGATGATGGTGCAATTACTATCACTTATGTAAGATCTCAAGGAAATTTAGCAGACCCTTTGACTAAAGGTTTGTCAAGGGATAAATCAAAGAGACTACTGCTAAAATGGGATTAAAACCTATTATTGCTAAATGATGGAAACCCAACCTTATTCTGTAGACCACTAATTTCAAGGTTTAATGGGTAACAACAAGTTATTTAGCAATTGGAGCACTAATGTATAGGATTTAGTGCTATTTACAATAAATTAGGAGGGTGAGTTAAAACTCTTAATGGAATGATAATATTATTTATCAAAAGATTCCACCTATATGAATATAGGAGTGGTGCCGCTCTAATCGAGAATTTTAGAAGTTTTATTCTCGTAAATATTCATGAAACCAGGATGAGCATAAGGCCATATAAGTGCTTAAAATTATAAATCTTGAACTTCGAGGGTATAAGTAATGTGTGTGATTTTGGTACTAACATATAAAGTATAGGTTTAATCGATTAGACACCTATTACTTCATTAGAACTTTAAAATTTATACTAAAAGAATGTTTAATCTTAGTGACACATTCTTCATGCATATACTTGTATGGTATTTAAATTTTGTAAATAGTAGGGATTAAAGGATATTTATAAATTTATATATATTAATATTAATTTTATTAATAATTAATATTAATATTTAAGTGAACGGTTAAAATCTTAACCGATTTTGAGTTAGTTATTTATTAACCGGTGATATATATTTATGTATGTGATGGTTAGTGTGTGAAATGATACATTATGTCTATTCACACAACAAATAAAGAGGTGTGACTATTCACACAATAACAAAGGGTCACAACTATTCAACATGGTATCTTGACTTCTAGTTATTCATGCAACATATATATATATATATATATATATATATATATATATTGTTCGGTTGTCGGATGCCGGACAAGTCGGGTGATTAATGATGGTGAGGCAACGCGTCGACCTGCGAAGTGTTGGGCTAGGATCCGCCGAGTAGCTAAGTTCTCGTCACAGGAGGAGATGGAAAAAGGGGGGTGCCACCTGCAAAGACACTCAGACGCTCAAGTCAGTTGGTCTGCAGGTGGGAGATGTGACAGGTGTAAAGGTGACATACCTTGGGGGAAGGGCAGGTCCTTCCCTATTTATATCGTGTCAGAGGTGGGCCCCGCAAGGATAGGCCCAGCTTCCTCGAAACTTCCTCATGGCTGCCGCGAGGAGCTGGCAGGGACGCGTGTCCGGGTCACGCGGTAAGCCGCATGTGCCCGACCGCTCGGGTCGGGTACTCATCGGGTCGGCCCAACCCGGGGCGGGTTGGGCCAGGCCGTTACATATATATATATATATCCCTTATACTTAAAACGGATAGCAAGATAAAATTGTTTGTCAAGCCTTATTTTCTCTTTTTTTTTTTAAGTTCAAGAGTTGAGAATTTCTTATTATTGTTAATTAAAAAATTCATTGGTTTTATTGTATACTGGGAGAGTATTGTTATCAGTCTTATAGTAACTAAGTGTGAGGACAAATATCTTTCTAAAGATAGCGATTTAATCGTGCCTTTAAATCATAACATAATATAGATTTTGTCATCTTACCATCTTTATATACCCAATAATAACTATATTAGAGTTGATATACTTAATACCAAATTTAAAAAAAAATTTAAACTCATAATATGTAACTTTTTTTATTAATTAAATTATTATAATTCAAATTAATTTTAATAAAATAACTTAAAATTATAGTTTCAACCTTATCACGTGCATGACACGGATTATTACACTTGTTTATATACTAAAATCAGCTGTCTCAAATTAGGTATTATATATTATCTATAAATAATATATTATTTAATTTATTTTTAAAGTACATTTTATACTTTAATATATATTTTATACTAATAACTAATTTTAGTAATTAATTTTAATATACACCTAGCATAGTTAAAAATTTTGTCTAAATATTTTTCTCATTTGTGTGCATCATGTTGAGATAGTATATAATATAAAAATAGGCCAATTCTATTGTGTTTTTTTTTTGCCTAACTTTTGTTTAAATTATTTTTCATAGTAATTTTTAAATATTTAAAATTTTTTAACTTTTATACTTTTAAATTTAAAATTAATTATTTAACCTATTTTAACAATTAGATAATATCTTTTAGAGACCATAGTAAACACCATAAAAATAATATTCTACAACTAAATTAATTATCCAACCAAGTCCAACCAATAATTGGTGTAATCTAATTGACATCCATGCGTCGTTAAACATGCCACTATATGTAACTGGGCACAGGATTCGGTGGTCTCAGAACGTTTGGACCATTAAATGGTCCCATAACAAAACATGTTTTTTAAGTTTTTTTAATAACTGCTAAATAGTCCTTTTTTAAATTTAATTACAAATTAACCCCATATATTTTATTTAATTATAAAAATGATTTTTTATTTTATAAATAATTATTTTATCATAAATCTATCATGTTTATTAACAATCAAGAACGAAAACAATAACGAATTAGATCTTCCATTGATCCTAATAAATTTTTTGGCTATTCCAATCGATTAAAATATTAAATTTGATCCGTCACATTCATGAGGAATCATAAAATCGTGTTTCCTTGAAAACCAACCGATTGGACTATCAAACCAATCAATTGAATTATAACTTTTCATAACCCAATCGATTGGACTATTGTTATCACAAAACAATGGTTTTCGCATAAATCAATCGATTGGTCATATTAACCAATCGATTGAACAATGAATTAAATGTAGATTTTTTATAATTCAATCAATTGTTTAGAATTTTCAATCGATTGAATGTTTCAAAACAACATGAGATCTCACTCTTCAATCGATTGGTTGTGATACCCAATTGATTGGTTGTGATACCCAATCGATTGAATTCATGAAAACAATATGGATATGCCAAATTCAATCGATTGAAGTGTGTTACCCAATCGATTGAAATGTGTATTAGCAACTTGAGGTCTAACTATTCAATCGATTGGTTATGTTACCCAATTCGATTGAACTTTGCACGTGACTTCCAATTCAATCGATTGGTTTGAGAATTCAATCGATTGGAAAGTGATGTAAATGTGTTTTTTTCAGCATTCAATCGATTAGTATTGAAATCCAATCGATT
Source organism: Arachis hypogaea (assembly GCF_003086295.3). NCBI lineage: Eukaryota > Viridiplantae > Streptophyta > Magnoliopsida > Fabales > Fabaceae > Arachis > Arachis hypogaea. The sequence continues at coordinate 144,797,075 of NC_092051.1, read as the reverse complement.
GAAATTTCAAATACGCTGTCTATTAAACCCAAACCATGCGTATTCATTCTTCTGTAACGTTTTAAAACAATCTGGTGCCCCATTTCTGCACCTCTCTCACTCTCATCGAACCCAGAAAGCTTCTTCTTCTCTCTTCTTCTTCTCCAATCTCACCCACAATATATAATTCAATCGATTGGTTTGATAGTCCAATCGATTAGTTTTCAAGGAAACACGATTTTATGATTCCTCACGAACGTGACGGATCAAATTTAATCTTTTAATCGATTGGAATAACCAAAAAATTTATTAGGATCAATGGAAGATCTAATTCGTTATTGTTTTTGTTCTTGATTGTTAATAAACATGATATATTATGATAAAATAATTATTTATAAAATAAAAAATTATTTTTATAATTAAATAAAATGTATGGGGTTAATTTGTAATTAAATTTAAAAAATGACTATTTAACAGTTATTAAAAAAAACTTAAAAAATATGTTTTGTTATGCGACCATTTAATGGTCCAAACGTTTTGGGACCACCGAATCCGGTGCCATGTAACTGTTTTTTGACGGCTTCTTTCTCTACAGGCTTCATTATTTTTCAAATTTCTTCTTCTTTTTCTTCTTCTCACCCTTGATGCTTGCTTGTTGCTTCTTCTTCTTCTTCTCCTCTTTTTTCCTCATCTTTCTCTTTCATTTTATCGTTGTCACCATTACCACGCCACCATCTCCATCTCCTCCTCCTCCTCCTCTCTTTTTTTTCTCATTAATTTCTTCAATCTCCTCCTTTATTTTCTTCCTCCTCCATCATCATTATTATTATTATCATCATCATTATCGTTATCGTTATCATTATTGTCATCATCGTTGTTGTCTTCTCATATGTATAACAGTTCAAAATAAGTTCAGACTAGAATGTACCGAAAATAAATCTAAAATGCACCAAAATTACTAAATGATAACTCAATACTCCTCATCCTTCATTATCATCGTCTTCTTCTTCTCCTCCTCCTCCTTTTTTTTTCTCATCTTTCTCCTTCGTTATCATTGTTGTCACCACCACCACTACGCCACCACCACCATCTCCTCCTCCTCCTCCTTTTTTGAATTTTTTTTATCTCCTTCTTTCTTTTCCTCCTCCTCCTCCTCCTCCATTCTTATTATTACTAACAACTCAACAGGCATGATTAACTGTTTTTTTATTATTGTGAAGAGATTAATTTTTATAATTTTATTTTTAAAGTTATAAATTCAATAAAATAATCTAAACATTAAGAATAAAAAATTTAAAAACAAAAATAAAAATTTTATAAATTATTTTAACTTTTAGAATTTATAAAATTTTTAAATTTAAATTAAATAAGATATTAAACAAATTTATTATATTGTTATTATGTATAACAACATAAAAATAAAGATTTAGAAATATTATTTACAATTAACTATTTAAAAACATTATTAAGTTTATTTTTTATTTTTAATAGTATTTAATTTAAAACAAAAATAAAAATTTATGTTCAAAACACTCTATCTTTATGCATAGTTTCCATTGATAAAAAATATTTTTTTATTTTATATTTAATTTTTTAAACAATTTTTAAGTGCATTATTCTTTTAAAATTATTAATTTATATTTGTATTATATCGCTTCACTATATCAAACACTATTCTTTCTCTTATTGTATATTGTTCTCTATACATATACATGTCATTATCTCATTGCCACTATTATATTACCTTGTTCTCCTTTCTCTTTTTTTCTCCTTCCACATCCTCTTCATCCGATCGTTATTAATTATTACCAAGTATCATCATCGCAACTTTTATTCTTATCTATCATTTTCATTTATAACTATCTATTGTGTTAAGTTTTATGAGTTGTTGAAGTTTTGCTAAAAGAATTAAGACATAAAGCATTTAAAATTTTTTGAAATTATCAAAATTTGATATCAATAATCCTAAAACACAATATCAAAATATATTATTTTCAACCAAAATAAAAAAATAGTGCATAACTGTAAATTTTTTAACTAATAATTATAAATTTAATTTGCAGTTTAATATAGTACCTTTAGACAGCAGACAATCATTATTATCCATATTTAACTGCTATTTTATAAGTTTTATATTTATTTTATTGTGCACATCAATTAAATTATACTTTATTATTTCATTTTACATGTTTTGAAATAACACCATCATATACTCGTATTATAAGAATGAGATTAATTTTCATAATCTAATAGGAATCTTCTTATTATTTTGTTTGTTATTATTTTGTTTGTCATTTAAATACTATCCATAAAAAAATAATTAGTTAAAGTAAAACACTACATAAAGAGACAAAAAATATTCTAGTTTGCTTCTTAAACCTCACTTAATAGAATATACAAAAGTCGTTTTAAACCTGGTAGACAAAAATCGGTGTAAACCATGCAATGAAATTAATTTTATGTTTTCAGTAATATTCGTATGAGAACTTGCTTTTTCTTGATTCCTTTAAACTCCTTTGGTCGGAAAAACCCGAAAACTCTAAGCAAAAAGTTTCTAATATTTCCATGGCGCTAAATAACAAGATAATTGGATGCATTTTGACAAGCAATAGAAAAGAAATAAGGTTAAAAACAAACATATCAGAAATGCCATATACAAATGAAAAAAAAAAAAAAAAAACAACGGCAAATGAAATTTCAAAAGTATCTATACGGTATAGACATAACATATACTCCTAAAAGTATCTCTTTTCATCATACGAGTAATAACTAATAACAGAATAGAAGAAATTAACTAGAGAGAGAAAGGGATTAAAAGCATCTCTTTCTTTAAACTTACTACTGCTGAGCATAATGCTGCTTGTAAGATCAATAATAGCTTTGATAAAGAACAATTAAATGATACGGAAATGAAAAAGCATCATAAAAAATGTGATTTGCGCAAAATATCATCGTATGTCTCGGTATAATACAAGTCTACAATTTTCTCATCGCAGCGTAGCAAACAGTAGAGGTGTACAACAAGGGAAGTGGCTGCTTTCTTTCTATCAACAGAAGATTTGTATAAACAATATGAAGAAAAAACAAAAGAAATAAATTAAAAAAGAAAAGGAAAAAAAGAAAAAGAAAAAGAAAAAGAGAAAAAAAAAAATTAAAAGAGCCAACTATGATTATAGCACCTCTGAGAAAATTAAGTGAGCTCCAAAGGCCAAAGTGTGTCAACATTAAGCCTCTCAATTTCACTGCTGATATCTAAAAGAATGAATAGGTCGCTGGATCTATAAAGAAATTTATAAGCATAGTACCTACAATCCTCAAGGCTGACAACTGAAAGTTGACACTGATTTTCCCAAAAAATGTAAGAGTTCCTCAATAGAAGTAACAGTGGTGAAGGATGTGACTGCAATTCTCTTATCATGCCAAGGAACAAACCTTATCTGAAAATGAATACCAACATTATGATAAGTTGTGTTGTTAAATTCAGAAACCGGAAATATGAAAATTGGCCTTTATCCATGCACCCCACTTCCCTGTTCAACGGCCCTCCAAAAGAGGGAAAATACAAAAAGAGAAGAAGAAACACATCTGTTAAAACAAAATGAGAGTTGGATTTCACCTTGACTGATGCTACTGCAGCAAAGGCGAATATCGTCTATATACGTTGCTTGGACACCCATCATCCAAGATCCCAACGATGTATCGTCATAGGCATAAGTCTTCAAAGATGCACTATATGTTTTTTAATGGAAAAAGAAATATTATTAAGATTGGAAGGCAATATACAAGTGAGGAGGATAATGGTATCTTCCAATAGAAATTATAAAGCTGAAGAAAACCAAAGCAAAATCCCCATCGGAAACCAACAGACAAACACAAACCAAGGAGCAAACAAGTAAAAGGGGGAAGCAAATTTAATAAACCTAATCAGGCAGCAATTCAAACATGGCTCAGTTAAATAACCAATTAAGATGTTCTTCCCCTTCTTTTTAGAGGAAGAAGAAGAGATAGAAAACAAAGAACTCTTGCCATAATGCATCCAGAGACCATTGACTTGTCATCAACCAAAATGAGTTATCGCAGCCTTACCACACAGTAAAGCTGCCTACCTTATTTCCAAAGTTTTCTACTAACCGAATCCCTAAGTAACAGAGAACTGACCTGTTTATGTTAATATACTGCGCCAAATTCTTTGAAATTATAACAAGTGAACCAGCTGCATGTCGAAAATACCTAAAGAAAATAGATCCAAATCAATAAAATAAAATAAACCAGCAGACTCCCCCAAATCAATGAAAGTAAAAGAACATGTCAGTATCTTCTTTCCTTTTCCCTTTTTAATGATAACTACTTTTAGTGAGTGTACTAGATAATATTACCAAGATTAATTATTTCATGTTCTCTGTTCAGAAGTGGAATAAACGTTGAAAAAGACTGGTATTAGTTTTAAGAAATGGTTGGTATGAGCTTGGTAAGAACCAATTGGTACCCAGTAATGCAGGTAGAGATACCGATGAGTGTTGACACTAATGATGGGGTCCAAAACTATAGTGGCAGTGGGGACAGTAGGCAGCTTTTCAGATACTTTCAATGGTGACAATACACAGATGATAGGTGGTCATAATATCAAGCAAGAAGAAGATGCTAGTGATCTAGTCGTAATAAAGATTACAGGTTAGGACGCTAGCAATAGCAATGACAAGAACGTTTGGTCAAACTAAGACAAGTGAAAGGCAATGGTGGTGATGACATAGACTTATCGTGCTAAGGTTTTGCCATCTAAGTTATGACAAGGTAATTGCAGTAAGGTAATCATTGCTACTTAAATCACTCCTTTAATAAACAAAAACTTCCACAGAAAGTTATATCACTTACGACTTTTCATCCCCAAATTTCCACCATTCAGGTTCGTACCATGCCTTGCCCCTGAAAAGCAACCAAAATGATGCTTATAAGCTTAATCCAAAACTGGCAAGATTCAACTTGTATTTGGTTACATATTTAACATTTGGTGAAGGAGAACCAACAACAAACAGAAGCATAACCATAGGCAGGCAAGGGGCACGGATAACTTATTATGAAATAAAATATATGAAATCATAATTCACTCAGTTAAAGAAAGTACTCTTCTGATATCACTTCTCCAGATTTCATGCATCCAATATATGCCCCATCCTGACCGCGGCGGCGGTTAAGAAGGTCAATTAATCCCTCTGTTAGGCCAGTCAACATATAAAAAAATGTCTCAATAATTTCATATTGGAAAAAAAACAGTTAACTGCTTACCAAAAAAAAGAACACACATTATTTAAGGAGATCAAAATATAAACAATCTTTACCCAGATCAATGTCAATACTGTCATCAACTTTCACATAAAAGTCAGCATCCCAGTTCTGAACTGCAGTACTAAAGAAGATCTTTGCTTTCTTAGGCAACTCTTCTTGAGCTTCCTCATGACCTTCCTGATATAATCAAAACAAATTATCAATCTCTACAGTTAGCTTCTTTAACAAGATCCAAAGGCAAGTAAGCATGTCTAAGATAAATCAATATCAACAATATCTTTCACACAAAATTGTGTCTATAAATAAATGTCCCTCAAGGAATTACCCATTGTGCATCTATAATAAGTCAAGTGCATATTTTATAATTCAGTTCTTCCTGTTTGCTAAAACCATCCACCACCGTAAAAAAATATCAAACTAATTTGAATTTTAGCAAATTGTAACCAGTTTTTGGTGCCTATTTGAAAAAAATTTCACTTACAAGAATCAAGAAATCCTTTGTTGAGCGATTTTCTTCATCAATATTGCGATCTAAGCTATCACCTCGATTAGCACTGCCAAGTAAAGTTTAAAACACTTATAACTATAATAATACTAACTGTTTATGTTATGTCAAGGAAATCAAAGTGGATAAATAATCATTAACTGTTAAGAAAATCATATGAATGTAACCACTAATAAGGATAAGTATGTGTATAAACCTCCGACCAATTACAAAACGTATGACCACTCCTCTTTCTTCAAGTTTTTTCAAAGCATCGCCTGCATAAAAGAGAAGTGGGAAAATGTCAGTAATATATAACTGAGTTAACATGTTACCATCCATATAATATTTGAAGCTCAAGTGTATCTGTATATATATCCACTTAGGGTTTAGGTTTTAACCATCCATATAATATTCCAAGCTCAAGTGTGAGTTAAAATTAAAGCCATGCTTTTTTTACATTTTGGTAACACTTTTTCTTTTATTTTTTAAATTAAAAAGCGTTGTTAAATAATAAAAACGTTACTTTAATTTTAGCAACACCTTTTGGGACACCATAGCCACCATAGCATAGACATCATAGCATGTATATGTGTATGTGTGTGTGTGTGTGTGTGTGTGTATAACACAGAGACAGCAAGTTAAAATTAATTCTTGTATGTGTGAGTGTAACAGAAAAAAATTGCATATATCACATGAAATAAACTATAATGTGAAAACGAAAATAAAAATAAAACTACAAGGCCCATTTGATACATGAAGTATGTGGTCACTGTAGGTCTAAACACTTCGCAACACATGATAAGAAAATTTTAATATGAGGTAAATGAAATAAAACATTTCAAAACCAGAAAACGGCTTTGAACCATCACAGTATAGATGAAAATTTCAAAGTAATCATTCTCTAATAAAATTTCAAGTGAACAAGTAAAATTAAAAGAAACAGCAAGTGCCAATAAATGGTCAAATCACTTCCAAATTCATGTCAAAAAAGTTAAAAAAGAAATGAAAATTGTTTTCCACATGTAATTATTAAGAACATCATCTTCTAATTCAAACACACCTCTGGGCATCCATGACCCTCGGGCAACATTTCTTCTCAATTTACTTCCAAATCCAGTGTAGACACCAATAACAGCAAGAAGCTTAGGATCAGAAGAGCCACTTTTCTGCGACTGGCCTTTTAGGAACCCTTGGCTCTTTGCCAATGTCAAATCCATCTCAGCTTCCACAATCCTCCTCTCCAGATCCCTAAATTCACCAATCCCAAACATAGCAACATTAACAAACAAAATAGTATCCAACAAGATAATTCAACCCAACATAAAAATGGGGAACAAATGGGATAGACTTACTTGCACCCTAGAATCATTAGCTTATCTTCCACAGTAATAACCTTGGACCTCTATCAAACAAAAGATCAAAATGTATTAAGTTAACATAAACAGAAATCCAAAAGTGTCTACATTGAAATAACATAGTAACAAAATTGATCAAGGCTTTCATCATAAATTACAAATAACCATGCTTCGTACTCATAAAGAAAAATATATACCTGTGCTGAATTCTTCTTTAAAAGAGTAGCAAGCAAATTGCGATTCTCTGCATCCTGCCACAACCTAATCATTTAAAAATAAAAGCACAAAATTCCGACAAATAATTCAGATCATGATTTTCAAATCCACCAAAAATTCCATATGAAATCGGATCCAAATGCAAATATCTCTCAGGAACACAATGAACCAACCCTAGGAATTTATAACAACATTAAAATTAAGAATTTAAATAAATAAAAAATACCTGCCGGCAACGTAAAGCCAAGCGACGCAAGAAAAGAAAGCCATGACGAGAGAAGACTTAGAGGTCTGAGCAGCCTTCGATCTACCACTTCTCCGTTCGCTCTTAGACGACGTCGTTGGCAGTGTATCCATTTCTGCCAACAACGACCAACAACAACACCACCACCACGCTTAACACTCTTTCTCTGTCTGTGATTCTGATTTAATGGTGTTTGTTCTCTCTATTGTTGCCTTGGATTCGATTGGATTTGGGTTCCTTTATTGAGATTTCCGATTTCGTGAGTGTTATTTTGCAGTTTCGATTTCCGATCAATTGATGCCAAATCGGAAACTGGAAATCAGAAAGAGACTCTGCTACTAACGGACGAGGGTTTTTACTTTTTATTTTGAATTTCTTCATTTTTATTACATGCTTTTAAATTTCAATGCACTTTTTTATTTAAAAAAAAAAACTAAAAAAATTACAAAAATATTATACATACACAAAAATTCAGTTACTATATATTTATGTATAAATATATCTTATATTTAATTCATTTTTATTATGTATTTTAAATTTTTAACATATATTTTATATAAATAACTAATTTTTGTATACAGTTAATATGGTTAAAAAAATAATATTATTGTATCTATTTTGATATAATAAATTAAATTATACACCTTATAAATAGAGTAAGTTATTTAGATAAAATAAACAGAATTTAAAATTACATAAATATTCTAAACTAAAATTGATTACATGTTATGTGCTGAACATTTCTATATCACTCGAATCAAATTGACTCGATTTACGCTATTTATATATAAATTAAATTAATTTAATTCGATTTACTATATGTATCATTTATTCTTTGTTAATTTTAAAATATAAATGTCAATAAAATATAATTAAAATATTATATCAATTAAATTACTATTTAATTTATAAAATTGATTATAGAACTTACACTTTGATGACTTACTTCTAACTCAAATTTAAATTTTTCATATCATAAGGTTATTAAAGCATAAATTTATACTTAATTTCACAAATAAAATAATAATTTAATTAATATAACATTTTAATTATTTATTAAATTATATATTGTATAAATATGATTAATCTTTTTATATTATATCACTATGAAAAATTTCAAATTTTTTAATTCTTATACACAGCTTTGAAAGACTATACTTTATAATAATTTTTTTTAATATTAAAAGTTCTAATAATGATTCTTTATATGCTAATAAGTCAAAAGATAATTTTATTGAATTTTTAAAAATAATTTATTGTTCCATTTTAAATTTATAAGTTTGTAAAAATATACTTTTTTTTAAATTTGAACTAAAACACAAAAGTTGAATTTCTATTCTTATTAATTTTTTTTAATTTGTTACTTGAATCTAAATAGAAGTATTTTCTTATTAATATTTATATTTTAAAATTAATAAAAATAAATAATTAATTAACTTGATTCAATTTACTATGTGTATCATGCATGTATCAATAGTAAATCGAATTAAAAATCGAGTTAATTTGATATAAATATTCAAGACAATATGTGTAATCAATTCTAATTCAGAATATTTACGTAATTTTAAATTCTATTTATTTTATCCAAAGAAATTATCCTTATATTTTTAGTTATTTGAGTCAAACTAAATTTTAAAATATTTAAAACAATAATATCTAATAATTTTTTATTTAAGTATAATCTAAGTCAATTTTAGTTTAGGAAGACTTTAAAAAAATATTTGTAGAATACTTATATTCAAATTTAGGGATCCACGATATATTGTAGAGTGATTATAAAGCTTGAAGAAAGAAGGTTTTTAGGATGGGGTGTCTACACTCTAGATAATAGATCCCTCCAATTTCTCTCTTCTAAGTTATAAATCTCTCTTTTCTTTTCTTTTCTTTTTTTTTTTGTCTCTCATTTTTTGATAATTGGTACACTCCCAGAGATGAGAGTTCTCAAAACTATGAAAGTGGATGCATGCAACAACCATATTTTAGAATAAGGTAAAATATACTCTTTTTTTTTAATTGTTAAAAATTTTTAAAATATTTTCAAGTTTTCTTTTGTTTGAATTTTATTTTTGAAGATTTTGATTTGTATCAAAATATATTTCTAACAGTTAAATTTTTAAAAAAATTTAGGATCAGTCTAATAATAATACATGACAACTATGTTTAGATTACTTGTATTGAATATTGTTTTTATAAATTATTGTTAAATTGGTACTAAATTTTATAAAAAATTAGCCATCAATAATATATTTGATACAATTCGAAAAATTTTGAAACAAAATTGAAATAAAATAAAATTTAAGAACTTTTTAAAATTTTTAATAAATTTTAAAAACAAAAAATATACTTTATTCTTTAAAATAGAAAATAAACCCAACCCCCTCCCCTCCCTCCAAAGTTTGAGGAATTTTTCATTTAAATAAGTAATATTATAATCTTCAATTTGGGTTAAAATTAAAAGATTTATATTTTTGTATATTATTAAAAGAAAAATTAAAGCAAAGTTATTTCAATGGTTTTAGCTACGAAATTCAAGAATAATTACATTTCGCAACCTTGCCAACAAAATCAATAGCAAATATATTCAAATATTAATTTACAGTATAAAATATGAACAAATTAGTGTATTAGCATATGGAAATTTCAAATTCTATTTTTAAGTTAATCATTTACTCTCTATTAATTTTGAAATATAAATGTAAATAAAAAATATATCCATTTAAATTCGAATAGCACATTAAAAAATCAAAACTATTAAGCATAGATATCAAATGTTGTGTTTTAACTCAAATTCAAGAAAAAATGTATTTTAACAAAGTTATGAATTTAAACACAAAAGATTAAATATTTCCTAAATTTCATTAAAAAACATCTTTTAATTTACTTAATAGATGGTTGAATTTTTTTTATTTTAAAAAGATCCACCTAAAATATAATTATCACGGTAGTATAAGAGCTCAAACTTAGGAATTTTTCGAATTTGAAGTAACAAATTTGGAAAATAATTAGGGCATAATATCAGCCAATATGTTTTTTTAACGTAAAAAAGTTCCATACAATAAGGTAGAGCAAAAGAAAAAAAAAAACAAAACTTATAATGCTAAAAATAACAATCTCTAGTTATCTTTGGCATTGTCATCAACAACCACAGAATTCACCACCAATCCACTCATCGTAAATTGTAAAAGAGGATCTATTAATAATATACACCATACTTGAACCTTGATATTTGAAGATTCTATCATTTCTTTCTAGACAAATTGTTCAAATGACCGCCAAAAAAACCAACCAACCACCGCTTCCGTTCCATCTTTTTCGCTGATATATCCATCCAACTTTTATAGTGTTGCTTGAGCGTACCTGGAATAGTCCATATCCTTCCAAAAACGAACAACCAAGCACCCCACACCTGCCAAGTGAGCTTACAACCAATAAACAATTGAAAAGCAGTTTCAACAGATTTATGACATAAAACACACATGTTATCATTCTGGCCAATAAGACCTAATCTAGACAGTCTTTTTCTTGTATTCACCCAACTAACCAATGCAAACCAAGTAAACAACTCAACCTTTGGTGGGACGAATCCTCTCCAAATAGTACTAATGAAGCTATAGCTTGTGATATCTGCCGGAAGTACCTCTACCTACAATACCTGCACAAAAAAGTTAGTAGAATAAATATCTTTTTTTTTTATCAAATTTTTATATCACTCTGTTCGCTCTCTCTCAGTTGTCAGTTTTACTAATTGCAGAACCGCATGAAGCTGGTTTACTAATTCCAACTTCCATTGAAATAACTCTCATCGCCACTAGAAATTTCAAATCCACTCTAATTCATTCCAGAACCCACATTCTTCTATGACAGATCCTTAAAGATTTGAGACCGAAAAAAGTCTTGAAAAATAAGCCAATATGTTAATACATTGATTTACTTGTACAACGATTATGTGTAAATTAATATTTGAATATATTTTCGGAATTATGTTTTGCAAGTGAACTATCCTAATAACACACAAATACATAAATATTTGGTATTTTAGAAAAATGTAAATAATGAATATTTTGTGTAAATAAAAAAGCAAAAGTTTGAAAGGATCTATTTTCAATTTTATGAATATTTAGCCTTTTAGGTGCAAATGTTATCTCATCATAGAAGGAAAGTCAAATCCTCCTAAATTCCATGACTTAGCTTTTAAGAGAATGGCTGCTTGGACAAGGCATGCATATTTAAAGCAAGAGAGTTAGGTTTCATCGTTTAATTGTTTGGAAGGAAAAAGTAGAGATTGTTGTGCCTTGCGCCTAATTTTTAAACCAAATTCCATTATTATCTTTGAAAAGAATATAACATTCGAATTTCTAACATTGTAATTTTGCAATGCAAATATGTTCATCCTATAAACTAGGTTGTATTTGTACGTAACTAGTGTACTAAGCTTTGATAACACTAAAGTAGTACAATAATGTGAACCAACTAAGGTAGTATTTTATAGTGACTCAAGACAAGCATTACTTGGCAAAATAAAGGTGCTTAAAACATTGAAAAACAACAGCAATATTAGTAAGTTCCTTTAAATAAAATGATAAATCCTTTTATAGAAGACGAAAATGTAGCTTCTCAAGACGTATATATCACTATTTATTATGATCATTTTATGCAAGATTGTTTTATTAAATTTTAGTGTAACATAATTTACTCGTAACTTAGTTTGCATAACTCCATTTCGTGCATCCAATGGACATTGATTTAACCAAATCAAACAAGTTAGAACGCGATATATTAGTACTATCTTTAGTTCATATACACAGTCATCATTAAATTTTATTTACTCCTAAATAAATATCAATCCTAAAAAGTTAGACAGCATTAGTTCATTTTTTTTTAAAACTCAAATCCAGTTAATTTCACGTAAAATTAATAACTGAGAGTCGTTAATTAAAAATTTAATCAAATAAATCAAATCATTTAACGGCTCTCAACAGTCAATTTTACGTAAAATTTACTACACCTAAATTTTCACCCTAAACAAATAAAAAAGTATAATGAAAAGAAAACTATTTATAGAAAAATCAATAAAGTAACTTTGTACAATTAATATATTTATCTAAAATCAAACTTTTCTTTTTTTTATCATTTCCTAAATCCTAAATCCATGAGAGAAAAAAAAAAGAAGTTAGTTCTATTTGGGATTGGGCGACTTGGTTTGAATGTCGGTTTGAATTCTTTCCAACTGGGTTAGTTGTTGCTTGTCCCACGTGCTTTAAAGGGATCTCTTGCAGTATAGACACCTCTTACTTGCACCATCAAAAATCAACGGTCAAGCTTTCAACTTGCACCGTACATTCTTTTTACCATGCTGCACCTCAGAATCCACCTAGACAAATCTAACAAAAACTATATATAGGTTCCATTATTTCAGAACCGCTCCTGTAATGCCACATTTTTCTTTTTGGGATGGTAATAAAGCCACGAATTTATTAAATTTCGTATGAGAACTGGCAACCTATATAGAAAGAAATTACATTGTAATTGCAAACCATAAATGAAAAATAAAAATAAAATAAATGATTACAACAAAACAAAGGAATCTCACTAATAAAACTAGAAGCAGCATATGCACATAACAAGAAAACAAAGAAACAGCATGGAAAGGGAAAGCACACCCTCTTTCATTTTGCCTTCCTTGGAAAATGACAAAAAGAATTTTCTCTTCCTTTTTTCTTTTTTCTATATATATATATATAACATGTATTCCACTCATTGTATAAGGCTCCATTAAAGGAGTGGAAGAATGAATCAGTGTTGGCAAAAGAACAAAAAATAATAATAAATATATACTATAGTCCCAACCTCTTGGTCATCCAATCTGAAAGATTAGCAAGCACAAACCCTACAAATACCTGCAACTCAATGCCAAAATAATTATGTTATTATATGAACACAAAGTGTTTGAATACTTCAACAAGATTTGGAACACTATGATTGAGAACTCTCATAGTCAAATTATTAAAATAGATCTAGATTTAGATGTAAACAATGAAACATTTATGCAGTATAAATAGTTATTAAAGGGCATATGGTAAGATTTTTTAACTTTATTTGCCCAAATAACTAAAACAACAGATAAGAGATACACATGAATTATCTAAAACAAGGCAAGAAAACAATCAAGTTAAAGTTGGCATCTTTAGTGATGAAAATACCTGAATTGAGCCAAGGATGTACAATGCTGAATAATGCCGACCATGGATCACCATGTCGGCCAACATGGCAAGAGGAATGGTGAGTGACATGCCCAAAGTCGCCACGAGGGGGGTAGTCCATACAACACAAAGTGCCCTAGGTAGATATCAAAAAAGTTCCACATGAGAATTAAGAAAACTTTGTGTTGCATAAATATGAAATTTTTATTTTCTTTTGGCAAGTACCAGAAATAGTCCGAGAGAACACTTCCGACGAATCCGTTAGCAAGAACAACTTCATCCACTTTTGCAGAGTGAGGAATTGAGAACTTAGGTTCAATTCCTAAGGCTGACAAAGGCCAAACTGTGAAAAAAAAGGACAAGAAGTTAGAAAAAAGGTTGGCTATATTTGAGAACTGAGAAACAAGTTATAAATATACACATGAAAAATAAGGGCATGTTTGGTTTGGTGTTTAATTTATAGTGTTCCCTATTTCAGGATTTTATGAATGAGGAAGAACTTACTAAGCCACCATAGTGCTACAAGTGTAAACAATCCAATGTATCCAAACAGCTTTTGCACATCAACCCTTTCCCCTTCTTCGCCGGAAACCTTCTTAAGAAGAACTGCAGCATTAACAGAAAATGAAATGTCATTACTGTCCAAATTATCTGTCAGAGAATCAGAGAAACACAAAAGCTAAGACATTTCCTAACCTGTGAATAGACCATATGACATAGCTGAAAGAAGGCCAAAAAGATCTCCCACAAGAGAGCGCTTTCCATTGCTGAACACAAATATCAACTGTCAACGCCCAAAAAATATAGTATTACAAATAGCAAGCAAATGATAATACATGAAAAACAACAGGGTTTCTTCATGATCAGAACCATGACTTAAGTAGTTTAGCTCAATCTTATAAAGCACCCTCATTTACCCTTTATACACATTAAGAGAGATAGATATATGAAAGAGTAAAACACCAAAATTACCCATAAAGATCATGTCACTGATAAAATTAACAATGGAAGAAAAAGGGTTGATCCTATCATCTCTTTAACACTCTAATCTTGAACAAAAAATTAAAAACATTAATCAAGTCAATAAGTGTTTTTTTAAATTCTTCAAATTTTTTGGTCCAAATTTAAACTGCCAGCAGAATGGCCATAAAACAGAGATTAGGTAATCAAAGTAAACAAGGTCACAACTTTATGCAATCCAGAGATAAATTAATTACACATTTTCAAATGACATTTTTGGCTTTCTTCCTTTACACATTTTTGGCTTGTTTGTCTTGGAGAACAAACAACACTAGATGGAAGGGAATATGATGATCCTAGCATGTTTTACATTAATTTTAGTTGACATCTATTTAGTCAATTAAAATTGGATATGGTGAAGGTGATTTCATGATCAAAAGAGAAAGTAACGACTTACGAAGAACCTAATTCGGTATCATCTGCAGCCCATGTTTTCCCCATAGTTGTCATAGCAACCCCGGCCATACTGACTAAGACAGCAACTACTTTTGCTACATTTAAAGTGTCTTGGCCCAAAAGCACACCGATAAAAAGAGTGAAGAGTCCTGAGGTAGATGATAATACCGTCGTACTAGCAACACTTGTACGTGCAAGGGCAGCATTTGATAGATACTGAAAGCAAAGAAAAAGAAATTAATAAAACAAGATAGCAACACAACACTTCCTATACACCAAACCTAGACATGCAAAATTCAAGAAACAGATTTGTTTAAATATCTAGTAGCTGGTACATAGCATAGTTGAAACTATAATGAATTATTTATTCAGACTTAAGACAGAGCAAGAGTGGCGGTTTGTTTTCAACTTACAAATCGGATACTTGTTTATAAAATGAAACTTCAACCACTATGATAAAAATTAATTATTCAATAGCAACTCAAAACATTCAATTGTGCAAGAAACCAGTAACTAGAACACTTGTGGTACTGATAGAAGGCATGTATCCATGAGCTTAACTTATATGACTTTTTATATGGTTTCAGCTCAATGTTACATTACTTACCTCTGTTATAAACCAGATAGGAGCAATGTAAAATCCATATATAGCAACTTCCTTTGCAGTAAGAGGTCTATCAACCTTTAGCACATTAGGATCATTATATCTTGCCACCAATGGCTTTGTTTCTGAGAGAGCTGAAAGGTCTAAGTCACTATCTTTTCGACCAACAGTCCCCAGTTCCAGTTCGAAGTTTTTCTGCACTCCATTGCCTTTGACAGGAGAGCTGTTGCCCGAATCCGAATCCATATCCATGGTTGCTTCATTTTTTCCACCTTTTGAGGAACGGCGTTTAAATAAGTTACATAACCAGTCCTTAATGAATGCGACCGGGAGGTACACTACCATAAGAGAAGCTCCGAGATACGTCACTGCAAATGGCTGCTTATAGTCTGTAAAAATATCCTGATAAGAAAGGTTCAATTCAGAGAAGCATTCATATACATAAAGCAGCCATACTCCATATTACTCTCTCCATTAAGAAGTTTGAATCTCAAACATCGTTCAACCGTGCTTAGATAAGTATTCAGATTCCAGATATTGCCAAATGTCAATCTCCTAAATGACATAGATAACACATAATAGTGGATCCCTTCAGCAGTTCAGCAACATATTATATCATAGATCTGAAGTTTTCCATAGATTAAAGCCAACACAACATCATGTTCTTAGAATAGCTATGCATACTAATCAATCTAGTCAATCATGTTATGATTTATATGCTGCATTTTAAACATTACACCAATACAAAAGTTGATTCCTAAGATTTAGGAAGCTTCAAAATCAAGTCTGTTCAATCCAAAACCATAATCAGCATCCTAAGTTCTTACATTCTAGAACATAAACCCCCCAACAAAACCAATTCAATCCTATTTCAAATACTTTTGCTAAGAAAACCAATTCCCAACCTATGCACATTAGCCAAATGCATTTCACAACAAACTCAAGCCAAAATCCAAAACCTTGACATCGCTCAACAAGCTAGAAAAAAGGGTAAATATGTAAAATCATACCTGGGTAACTTCAGCGGAGGTGACCCATATAATAACAACCGTTGCTATAAGAAACAACCCAGCTTTGTATCTCCAACCCATTTACCAAGGAGAAACAAAAAAAAAGGAAAATTGCAAAAAGATCCACACTTTTTCCTTTATGCTTGTTCCAGATCCCAGAAGGAAAAATCACCCTTCAATAATAATACACCAAAATTGTTGAATCCCACCAAAATAATTAAATAAAAAATTTTGACCTTGGGAATGAAAAAAGGAGCCTTAATGTTGCGTAGAAATTTGAGAAAACAGAGCTACTAAATTGTTGTGAGAGGTTTTGCAAGGAAGATAGTAGTTTTTTTTTAGGGAGGAGATGGATTCTTACAAGAACGGCAAAGGCCTGAGAAAATGGGTGGAAAGAGAAACAGTGAGAGAAGATGTTAATAATAAAGCTTTTTTTTTTCTTTTTTTTTTCTGTAATTAGTTAATTGTCTCCAACCATGTCAACATCTTTCTTTACTTTTTGGACCATGATATGATCATTCGTTCATTTGGTGTGTTAAGCATTTTTCTGTCAATTTTTTTTAAGGAAAAAATTTACCACACCAATCATGATACTTATCGTTTAATTTAATGATAGGCAACTATACAAATAATGTTTTTCCCTTTTTGTTAAAAAAATTTAAGTTGTAATGGTGAGATTAATATAAGGTAAACACACAAATATCTACAAAGTAACATTTTTTTATAATTCAATTTGAGTTTATTGAATTAATTAATTTATTTGGTTAAATAAATATTAAAAATTTAAATTTTATTTTGTATATATTATAATTATTGGTTAATAATAAATTATTAAATAATGAATAAAACTGGTAATAAGTAGAATAATGTAAAATTTAAATTTTATTGACGAATTTAAATTTTTTTTAAAATTTAACTTTATCTTATTTATGAGTTTAAAATTTTTCGACTCGATTCATATTTTATTTATACGTAAAATTTTTCATCTAACTCTACTTATAAAAAATTAATTATTTTCGATCAACACAATATTTAATTATTCTATATTTTATAAACATATTAATAATCTTAAACTACAAAATTAAGTCAACTTTAAAACTAAAAAAATAAACACATGTAAAAATTACAAACAACACCATCATCATTTCATATATATAATAATATTTAACAAGATACACTAATAAATCAAAAATACTAGTAGTCCAATAAAATTAACCCTAAATTCGAACCCTGCTTAACCTCAAGTCAACCCATTTTACTTCTAATCTTACCTGTAACAAATCAAATTGTTAATAGTTAATCTTACTCAAATATGTTGGGTCAGATAAAATACCTGCTCATATAATTAGTATTACTAGCCCTAATGACTAATTAGTTTTGATCTATTATTAAATTAGAAGACATTATCAGATACTTAAAAAATGTATAACACTTGATTCATTTGTATTTTCTTTTTCATAATTTTTTTTTATAATTTTGTAAAATGAAAAGAAAAACTAGACAAAATAATATTTTTTTTAATTAGGATGTCAGTGTCTTTAGTAAAAAAAAAAAATAATGAATCATGTAGTGTCGACTTAAATACAAAATAAATGTAATAAAAAATATTCATCACCTAAGCTTTGTGAATTCCTTTTTATAAAATTTAAAAAATAAATTCATTTATGCAGGAAACTAATTCATTATGAAAAGCATCGTAATAAATATTGATTAATACTGAGTTAATGTATTCAATTGGTTTCATTTTCATCCCTCAACTGCTAGAGAATATTTACTCTAAAAGCTCGTTAGTTATTGCATTTCCTTTTCTTTACTTATTTCCTGTCATGTTATAATAATGGAATTCCTCTTTTCAATTCTCATGTTTTAAATCTAGGTTACAATTGTTTAGGTACGGCACCAAGTATATACATCCACACGACGTATTAACAGAAATTAAAACCTAATTTGCATAAATAGAAACTAAAGAAATCAAGGTTATATTGTTTAGGATAAAAATAATTGCTCTTATTTGGATATTTAATATAAAAAGAGTGTTATAGAAAACTACAACTTTAAAAGGTTTAATATAATTTTATGATCCATTAAAAAAAAAATGAATACTATATTATTATAATAATAACATTAACAATTGTTGTTAATAGGATCTCAAACATTTTGATTATTATCTTGTAAGCTTATTTGATTATCTGGAAAGTTTTTGTCCCATTCTAAAGTGAAGTTAATTAAGTGTAGCATAGATAGATAGAAAGAAACTTTCTGGAATAATTGTGTTGGTTATTGGGTCATGGAGGTAGTGACAAATGAACTAAAATATAAAAAATAGTAACCTACAAAAACGACGATATATTAATAGAGAAAATTAGTTGCAATGGCAGGTGAGATGCCATTAATATAAGTTATCGTCACTCAAAGGTAATATAATTGAGTTATGATCTACGACACTATGACAGAGACATCCATTATTCATTTGTAAACATTTTATTTTGACTCTTTCTTCAGCAAGGTGGGAAAATATTATAAAGGACATGATCAACTGTCATTTTTATTCTTTTGTGGAAATGCAAAGTGAATATATAAGAGAAAATACAAGTAATATTAATTTAAAATATAATAATATAGTATCATAGTTTTGTGAAATTATCACTTTAGCGTTCCCAAAAAAATTCCTACATAAGAAAAAAAATTGAAATAGCTAAAAAGTGTACACACATACAAAGGATGTTTGAACTTTGAATCATACTTGAACACTTTTTCGAAAACCAAATTAAAACTTAAGAAAAGTCATCAAGTCTTCAAACTAGTAAATACATGAAGATGTATATTGGTTTGACAGATAATGTTTACATTCAACTTCAACCCTCAACCAATTTGAAACTATTTGAATAAGTGTTTATAAAATATTGTTTTTTTTTTTTTTGAATCTTTTTAAATTAAGATTGACTTAAATTACATTTGATATTAAAATTATTAGAATTATTACTTTAAGTATTTTTGAACTAAACAATCGTTTTGTTTTAACAATATCAAATTATGGCAATCTGTTTGAAAATTTTTAATAATATAGAATTGAATTTAATTTTATTAGAAATTGAAGTTTAGTCAGAATTAAATTAATTAAATTTTAGTATTTTGAATAAATTAGTAAAACTATAGAATTAAATTGAATTCTAATATTTAAAATGTTTATCAAATGAATTAAAAATTTATAATAAATAAATTTATCTTTTATTAACATAACATCATATTTAAATAATAAATATACTTATTTATTAAATTATATAAAATAATTAAAAGGATTGTATTTTTCAACTAAAATTTTCTTTAACTAAAATTTGTTTAGCTTTTCTTAAAAAAAAAAAGCAAAAATTGACTTCGACTAAGTTAACCTCTTAAAAAAAAAATAAAGGGCAAAACCAACTATAAACGCAAATTTTAGTTATTTTGCAAGTCTATTAAATTTAAAATACTAGTGTTAGAAAAATATTTTAATACTACTACCAATTTAAATAGTCTCAAATCTTTAAATTATCAATTGCACATGAATATCCAGAATTTATATTGTCATATCAAATTCTGTAATTGATTTTATATATAAATTACACTATAAAAATCAACAAGTACACAAAATAGAAAATAGATATTGTCTTTATTTTATAATTCTCTTTGATCTTTATTCCTCTCAAACAGGTTAAAGAAGAGTAGGTTAATATATTTGACCAATAGATATAAATTAATTCTCTACTAGTACTAGATCATACTAGGTACTAGATTAAATTTACTCTTTAATCTTTACTATGATACAAGTAATTAAACAAACATATTCAACTTTAATTAAATTTTGAAAAAACACGCATACAAAATTACCATTTAAATTCACAAAGTATATATAAATTCAAACGTAAATAGTTTTCTAATTTGCAAATTAACAATTTAACCAACAATTAAAAATTACATCCTCTAATACTAACCAATATATATATATATATTAAGTGAGAGTAAACATCCAACTTAATTTTTGTTCAATTTTTTACCAAAAATAAGACGATTTCGGTTAAAAAAAGATATTTTGTTTTTCAACCTTTTTATTTTGAGACAACATGACCACTCTATTAAAAAATTCGTTAGATAGTAATAAAAATAAATTTGGAGATTTTATTTATAATTTGTGGAGGCTTTAAACTCCTACAAATTTGTTTAAACTATTAATAAGTTTATTTTTAAAAAATTTTTAACGATTAAGTGGAGAAAGATTATTGCTAGAAATAATGTCACAAGAAAAATAGTAATTGCAGTACGAATACCTTTTAAAGGAAAAAAATAATATTGAACAAGAAACGAAATAAAAGAATATTAATGTTGATGATATTGGTATTGGTAATGATGACAACAGACATAATAACAATGATGATAAAATATGGTTATGTAAGATCCGAATTTTTAGAAATTAGATTATGATATTTATTTATAATTTTAAAGAAAATATTAATTTGATTATCTCTACTTTTTGAATTAGGGTATTCATTAAAAATAATTTGTAAGTTGATAATTAAATAGTATTCTTAAAGATAATTTTATTGGACTAAATTTAGTTTTCAATTACTACTTTACCCCTAATTTTATTAAAAATACATACCCTAACCCAAAAATCTCTAATTTTATGCACAAACTCTAACCCTAATACAACTTACACTCATACTCGCCTCATCTCCTTGTTCTTGCCGCCACCCTTTCTTACACACACACCCCATGCGAGAAAAAGAAAAGAGAAAGCGGAAGAGAGTTGGATAGAAGGTTGATGATTCTCTTCGGTTAAATTCTATATTATTAATTCAATTTTTGGTTATGATTAAGATTATGTTTGATTGAAATATGATTATAAAAAATTGTGGTCCTGATTATGATCTTGGTTATATTTGATTATGTTTGATTGAAATGAGATTTGGATTGATGTGGTAAGGATGATGGCTTTATTCTGCTCACAAATAGGTAAGTTGAGATTGAGGATTCTCTCTCCTGCTACGATAGACAAGTTGAGGTTGAGGATTTCCTCTTTTGTTGCGGTGGGCAAGTGGGGTTGAGAATTTCCTCTCTTGTTATATCGAAAAATTGAATGGAGAACGTTGAGTATTCCCTTCGAATCAATTTTTGGTTGTGGTATAAACGAGTTAGGTTGAGGATTCTCTATCGTTACATTATAGCCTCTCTCTGATTGGAAGGTTGTAGATTCTCTTTTGAAAGGTTGAAGATTTCTTTCGTATTGAGAGACGATATTCGGGTTAGCTACGGATGTATCGGGTTCTGGCAGTTTAACCGACACGTTAGCTCATGACCAGTAGGACAGGCATGCATCATATGCATCTATGTGACATTGTTTGGGTGAGCATATTGTACTTGATTTGCCTATGTAAATATTTATGTTTAACTGTTAATTGCCATACTTCTTGTAATTACTTTTGATTGTGTTTGAACTTCATTACTTGTGTGTTGTGACTGATTCGTTCAGATTATGGTGGTTGAGTGTTGATTAATTGTGTTTTGGGCCGAAGGTTGTGGTTGATTATATTTTGTACCGGAGGCCATGTTTGATTATGTATGAGCGGAAGGCCGTGATTTGAATACGTTATATGTCTTGGTAAGTTTGATTGGAATAATTCTTTGGTAAGTAGTGGAAAACTGGAATGTTATGCTATATTATGTTTGATTTGCAATAAAATTTCTTAGCTTAAATCTGATCTATAACCTATTATACGTTATTTACTAAGTATAGGTGTCACCTGCTAATAAGTATAACTTGACCTAAAATCTGTTAAAAAATCTAATCATTTAAGAAAATAAAATAAAAAAAATAGTAAAATAGATAAATAATCAAGTAAATCAAATATGTTAAATATATTTTAAAAAATGAATAAGCTAATGAATAAAATCTTTAAATAAAATAAATGATATAAGTTTAGGCTCTCATCCTTGTATCTTATAATATAATAAAATTATATATTTATATATTTTAATAGATCCAGATTGACTTAACAGATTAAATAGACTATTTTATAAACCTAAACGTAACTTATTAAAAAAATGTAAACTTTTAAAATAGTCTAGATCAGGACTTATTTTCTGTCAAACCAAACCTGACTAAACCAAATACAGGTCAATCTGTAGGCCGCTGGCCTTTTTCCACAAGCAACATATTTGGCCCATAATGAAGCCCATCATGGACTCGGCTTCGATGATTTGCTTTTATTAGTTTTATTCCTTTTAAGGACCCAAAAAAAAACACTCTTTTTTCCCGCTCCAGTGCTCCACTCAACAGCGATTCCTTATGAAAAAAAAAAAACGTTATTCCCTGACTTGCAATGCTGTAATTAATAATTAGTAATTACCAAACACGATAAAATCCTAAAAATCTTTTACTCTATTGTTGTTGATTATTTATTTATTTATTTTTATTAGGTTTAATTACTTTGTTAATCCTATAATTTCACAAAATTTTTAATTATGTCTCTATTCTTTTTTCTTTAATTGGATCTCTGCACCAATTTTTTTTTCAATTACGTCCTTTTTAACAGTAATTGATTTAATTATAGAGAGAGCCAATTAAAAAAAAAATTGGTATAGAGATCTAAATAAAAATAAAAATTATAAAGACTCAATTAAAAATAAAATTTGGTAAAAAGAATCAATTATATTATATATATATATATATATATATATATATATAATTGAAAATTTTATGAAATTATAGAGAGTATTAGAATAATTAAACATTTTTATTATTTGGGTACATGGATAACTAATAAGTAACAATCTAGTGAAGATTGAACCAAGAGAGTTAAGAAATTCGTTATGACAAGTTCATAACATACACAAAGGGGAAGTGCTAGTTTCAAACGTGACCAAATTTTCTCACTCTACAATATAATATAGGCAGTACAATATTTTGAACCATGATGATGCCGTACTGGAAGTGTTTCCTATCATATACAGCAATGGAGCATGATCGTTGACTCCATCGGTTCACTTGGGCTTATGCAGTTTTTGTGCAAAATTACAGTTTAACTCCTATGGCCTCAACCCTTGAAGCTACACCCCTATACTGTGCTATATACGACTTGTTTATAAATAATTTAAAAGGTAAAGTATTAAATTGATTTTTTATGTTTGGATTTTATTTTAGTTTTTAAAGTTTAAAATATTTTATTTGAATTTAAAAAAATTATTTAACTTTAATGTATGTAATCTTGTTATCAAGTCAATTTTAAATAATTAACGTTACCGTTCCACTAAATTTTAATGTCTTTTTTTTAAATAAGAGGTACAAATTTGAGAGGCACAAAATTAGCTGCGAATGCATCATCACGAGCCATTAACTTTGGCTCAAACATATCAAAAAAATTGTTAAGAACTTGCTTTTCACAGAGAACAAAGCCATCGTCACTTCTACTACGGAGAACTCTCCTTAACAATTGAAGAGCTTGATTATATAAGTTTTCTATATTTAAAAATTGAGTTTCGTTAATTATTTAACATTGATTTTATAGTAGGACTAAATTAAAACTAAATATTTTTTTTAATTTAAATAAGACACTTTAAATTTTAGATATTAAAATAAAATTAGACCCAAATATATATGACCAATTTAATACTTTATCCTAATTAAAATTTAAATACACGCTTATTTCATGTTATATACTTATATGCATACCACTAATCAACTATTATATTCGGATATTTATTTGGTATTTATAAAATATGTTTTATTATATTACCATAAAAAATTAAAAATATTTAATTATTTAAAAATAAGAAATTTAATTATTTTATTATGATATGTTTAAATGTTCTGATAATTAATAGTTTTGTTAAAAATATATGTAAAATAATACGTATAAATATTAACAAATTAAATACGTAGTAAATAATTGTGTGGCCAAGTACATTTAAGTTAAAATACATAGTAAAAATTTTAAAAAATTAATTCAGCATTATTCTTAATTAATCATACGAATACAATAGTATAAATAATTTTAAAATTTTTTTAATACGAGTATATTTATTTATATGGAATTGAATTAAATTCTTAATGTAAATTATATTTATCCAAAATTTAAATTAAAAATTTGTAATTTTAAATTATTTGAATAACATTAGATGAAATAGAAAAATAAAAATTAAACTAACACAATACTATCTAAAATATTATACCCATGTATCAAATTTTAAATGAATTTTGTACATATCATAAATACATTTAAAATTTTTAAATAATTAAAAAAAAATCAAATCAGACTATAACATATTTTCGAATACATTGAGCTGAATTTTTTTAGCTTTATTTCGGGTACACAACGATCTAGATATGCACATTACGGATACAAATCATAGGTACACAATATTTATATTTATATTTATATTTTTTTAATTTATAACACATCATGGGTACATAATATTCAAATTTTATATATAATTATTTTTTACTCTTTGTATCTTAGATGTGTAATAACAATAAAAAACATAAATACATTCCTTAATAGGCATATATATATATATATATAAAACTTTTAGTGTGATTCTTGTTTTAGGACAAGTTACTTGATTAAAATGATTGTGAAGATTCTTTACTCAAATGTAATATTTTTAATTTGTTTATATGAGTGTCTTTTTTCGTTATTATGTAAACCGTGGTAGGTAACCACGGTTTTGAATTTATGCATAAATCGTGGGAGGTTAGTACGGTTTACACTTAGGAAACATTGTACATAAACCGCGGCTGCTTACCACGGATTATGAAAAAAAATGCTAGTAGAAAGAGTGGTTGATCACCACGGTTTATGAAAAAAACTGTGAGCATAAAACCCTGTTGGCTACCACGGTTTATGCTTAGAGTAGTATAAATACATAATCCGCATTAAGTCATTACGATTCTCATTTGTGGCAAACCAAATTTTGTTGAATCTGGAAGGTTGAGAGAGTTTATTGGACAGGCTTTGAGGCTTTGAACCATTTGGGTGGTAGAGCCATGGAAGACGAAGCTCGTATGTACCAATTAAATGGCGCTGCGCACGTGGCTGGATATATCGATCAAGAGGTTAGTTATACTACCTTATTATTATTATTATTATTGTTATTATTATTGGGAGTTGTTAGTATTATTATTATTGTTATTGTTAGTGTTAGTATTCTTGTTGGTATTGTTATTATTCTTATTGTTGTTATTATTAGTGTTATTGTTATTATTATTCATATTGATGGTATTGTTATCCTTCTTAGTAACTATTGTTATTGTTGTTATTATTATTGTTATTGTTTCATTATTGTGATTATTATCATTAGAGAAAATAGAAAACCAATGTGGGTGTATAATAATTTTTTTTAAATTATATTTACTGTTATTAGTATTGGTCGTATGTTGAGAATTTTCTTACCCACATTTTGCAGCCTACTAGGGTTATTAGCAGTGTCAGGAGACAATAGAATATGCCTTTACACGACCGGATTATACCGTATCTGGAGACCGCGAGCTTGTATCACTTGGCTAGGCTGAACAGTTAGTGGTTCTGGGTTAATGAGCATCTACTTAGCGCATTCGTTGAGAGGTGGCGTCCTGAGACCCACACCTTTCACATACTGTTTGGGGAGTGCACCATCACTTTGCAAGATGTGGCGTATTAGCTGGGTTTGCCCATCGACGGGGAGGCCGTTAGTGGGTGCCTGACTAACTTTGAGAATCTAATGGAGAACGGAAGACCCGTATGGGTGTAGTTTCGTGAGTTGTTTGGCGAGTTACCGCCGCAGAATAAAGTCAAGCAGATGACGGTGTGCTACACATGGTTCCATGAGAGGTTTCGGGTTCTCCTAGCAGATGCGAGTGAAGAGACCGTGCGTATATACGCGCATGCTTATATTCTGATGTTGTTGTCCTCTCAGCTATTTGCGAACAAGAACGCAAACCGGGTTCACCTTCGCTGGTTGCCTTATTTGGCATCGATGGACGACTTGGGGAGATATAGTTGGGGCTCGGCTGCACTGGCCTGGTTGTATAGATGTCTTTGTCGTGGGAAAAACAGAAACATTGTTAACTTGGTCAGGCCACTATAGCTTCTACAGTCTTGGATTTTCTGGAGGTTTCCCAGTCTGAGACCCAGTGGTTTTGATGTGTTCGAATTTTCGCTTGCATCCAGGTGCGATTTATTATTTTCGGTCCATAACTTGTTCAATTTCATTTGTTGTCGTTCCTTATGACATGCTTTCAATGAAACCTGTAGGTGGGCTACATATCTACCGAGAAACGATGCAGGGGATCAAAGAGTGGTGTCTGCACGCTTTTCTTTGGATAGATTGCGTGTCCGCGATGTGAGTCGTTTAGTTATTGCTCTTACAATTGGTTGTTCATGTTTACTCTGATGGTCTTACCTAACATTACCTTCTCCAATACATTTTGTGTGGGAGCCTTATTCTTCTCTCGAGGTTGCTGATGTTGTTCATCCAGAGATACTTGTTGACGAGCACCGTAGGTTATGGACGACGGTCACTAGCCTAATATATTTTGTTGCGATAGAGTGGCATCAATTGGATAGGGTGGTACTGCAGTTCGGTGGTGTTCAGCATCTCCCTCAATTGGCTCTGAATATAGATTGACTCCATGCGAATGATGGAAGGGGTGGAGATCGATGGTTCCCCATATATTATCAGAATGGCATTTGCATTGAGAAAACAGGGTTGATTTAGTCATACCGATCGATCGAGTAGCTGATCCGGATCCATCAGCTGAGTACTTGGACTGGTGGTGCCGTCTGGCCCACAGATTCCTGTCCCCAGATGTTGCATTTCATGATCATAGACCGATTATTTTGACCGAGGAGGCTCGTCACAAAGGATCGTTGTAGGCACCTCCCAGCGTGCAGGTTCTCGACAGACCGGACAACAGGCGAGTGGATCGACGTCGGCGTATAGGCACACATGCCACTGATCGAGAGTGGCGATGGCTCGACGACCGTTTGGATGAGGACCTAGGTGGTGCTGATGATGGAGGTGTTGCGGATCATCATGTTCATCAACGTAGAGCCAGACAGCAGGGTGGGCAGGATGGTGGTGGACGGGCTCGAGGTAGAGGACCATCCGCTGGGGATGATGGTGCTCAGCACGCTGTTGGTGAGTATGTTGGAGGTTTGGACACAGGGATGGATTAGCCCACCTACGATGGAGGGGGCAGCTCTCAGATGTTCGGGAGTGTCGGGCCACAGGGATTCGCTGACTTTACTACCGCGGCTGTCAGCATGGACATCGATGATCCTGTTAGTCAGTCAGAGTTCTTTAGGGATATAGCAGACATGCTGAGGGACGACGATGCGACCCATTACAGGCCACAGAGACCTGAGGTTCATTCCCAGTTTGTTGAGTACCAGCCACCGAGTCAGGACGTTCAGCCTCAGGTGCCGGTTGATCTCAATGAGCCTGCAGCTTCTCCATGTGACCCATGGTTCGCGTTAGGAGGGACCCCAACATCAGCATTCAGCGTCGTTCCACCACAGACATCCGTAGCAGAGGCTGATTAGCGACCGAGGAGGATGCGGCGTCCTTCTTTGTGTGGCACCGGAGGACACCTGCTTGGTCATTTCGACGGTGACGACAGTGACACCATCGAGAATTCTGATTAGTTATGTGTTATTTTTACATATGGTGAGAACTATGTTTCATTATGTTCTTAGCAACATCTTTAGGGTTTTATATTTCAGACTGTTGTTATATAGTATTTGACATGTATGTGTCTTATATATGTTTTAGGAACTATGGTTATGAACTCACTTGTCACAACTATTACGCTCATTCATAAGCAAACCAACGTGTTTCAGTTAAACATCTAAAATAAAAGGAGTTAAACAGACGAACTTAATACACTAAACAAACAAACGACATTCATTGACTCAAGACCTAACATTACTCAAATTAAGAATTCCTAATACAACTTATACAACAACAACAAGATCATAAACGTCATAACATCTAACCATCCCCAGCAGCAGTATGTCTTCGCTGGTCACAGCTCCTCCGCGTATGACCAGGCTGACGGCAGAGGCCACAGCGCCTCGGGTGGTTCTCAACAAACTGATCCATGCTACCGCAGATCCTGGTTGCCTTCGGACGTCCTTCCCTTGCACGCCTCATGTTAGGATCAGGAATGACTGTTGGTCCAGCATATGGGGGTCATAGGTCTTCTGGGATAGGCGGAACAAACCCTTGCTTGTACACGTTGAACACCTCAATCATACGATACACCTCGTGCACATATGACGCCCAATTCAGGCGCTAGTGAGCGCAACATGCAATGGCGTGACAACATGGATAATGGAGCGCCTGAAAGTGGCCACAATCACATGTGTGATCCTTAAAGGAAACTTGATAGCTACCTAGCGAGAAGTTTTCGGTCGGTGTCGTCTCAGCTACCGTGTACTCCAATTGGTGCCTGTCGTATAATGTGACGGTGAAGCACCTGGAGTCTCTTATGTTCCGATCAATAGCATTCACCAACGCTTGACAAAATTCATGCCAGATCCCAATTATGCCTCTGCCGTCTGTCCGTGGACCACGAATAGCTGAGCAAGCCTCCCATAAGTTGACTTAACCAACGAAGTGACCGGGAGGCTGCGAGTTCCCTTTAACACGGAATTCACACATTCACTAATGTTGGTTGTCATGTGCCCAAACCGTCTACCGCTATCCTCATGTTGGGTCCACTTGTTATACTCCATCCGGTTGGGCCAGTCGCACATGGTCGGATTCTCAGTCCGCATGATGTCAAACCAGTAATAAAACTTAGCTTCAGTATTTGCATAGGCAGCATTCACCAGCATCCTCCTTACATCTTTACCTTTGAAGCTAAGGCTAAAATTCGTTGCCACATGACGAATACAGAATGCTCGAAAAGCACGTGGAGGCAGCCAACCATTCTCGGGAGCCTCAAGTGCAGCCTTGATGCCATTATGCCTGTCAGAGATAATAAGAATACCATCCTGCGACATCACATGCGATCATTGGTTGGACAAGAAGAATGACCATGACTCCGCATTTTCTCCCTCCACAAGGGCGAAGGCTATAGGAAGGATGTTCGAGTTCCCATCCTGCGCTATCGCCAACAGTAACGTGCCTCCATACTTGCCATACAAGTAGGTACCATCAATACTCACCAGGGACTTGCAATGCTGGAAGGCCTCGATGCAGGGTGGAAATGTCCAGAAAAGACATTGAAAGTACACGGTTGACTCATCGACCTAATCCCCAAGTCGAACAGGAGAGGTCTTTAACACAGTTACTATCCCGACCATGGTCGACTATACCCCTAGTATCCAACGTGGCAACTCGGCATACGACTCTTCCCAATTTCCATATATTTGTGCTAATGCCTTCTCTTTTGCCATCCAAACCTTCCTATAACTAGGCCTGAACCCGTAATCGGCTTCTGTTTCTTGTTGCAAGACTTTTACCGTAACAGCAGCATCTGCCCTAACCAACGGATAAATCCTCGCACAGATAACGTGGTAATCAAGCTGCCGGTGATCACTGGAAATAGAGGTGGCCAAGCAAGTGTGTGGACTATTGTACCTCCTAACCTCCTAAGTGTCCTTTCGTGCATGAAGCGATATGCGAATCAACCAACTACAACCCTTGCCTAACTCCTTGCATTTTTCATGATACTTCAGATGATCCAATTCCAAGACTCTGTACTCAACCCCTCGACAGATGCTATAGTCCTTCACACTCAGAACAGCTTCATCTTTATTCTGGAATGATTGCCCAATCTGAAATTCGGTAGAAGAACCCCCAATTGTAGCACTTCCGTCTGCCTGTTGACCCAGAGCCTCCAAGTTTAGAGTGGAGAAGTGTGGAGGGTACTGCTGTGTGCCAGAACTTGAAGGCCCGTGCTGTGTATGTGGATTGGCACCAGTGTCATCATCACTGTCCCCCAATAATATCTACAGGCTCCTCGTCAAAGTCATCGTCCCGCATTGCATTCTCTACTCGATCATGTTCCCTGAAGCCTTGAACATCATGAATCATGCCTCAAGTGGTATCAACCTCAAATGCCTGCTGCCAGACCCCAGCATTCTCCAACGGTACAGAAGCAACTGCCTCCGTTTGATCTAAATCAGCCGCAAAGGAAGGGGATGCGACCTGCGGAACAGATGGTCCGGCCGTAGGCATCGAACTAGACGCACCTCCCGCGACAGTCGAGCTATGAACTGGAGCTGATGTCCCAGAACTATCGACACTAACCTCCAACTTTGCATACATCTCGTATATTCTGACTTCTGGAAAACTCCTAATACAATGAAACAGAACCCTAATATCTTCGTCGGCCGCTAGCACAAACTTATCATACTTAACACCGGTCGAGACAACTGTGATGTGAATCTTGTAGAATAGCTTATTCACCCACTTGCTCCCAAATACCCCAAACTTCTGCAAGATGCTGTTCTTTACATCTGACAAAGTGCTTGATGAACTGATAAATACACTCAATGGTTCTCTGTCAGTGAATTTCACACTATATTTTTTGCTTCTTTTGATTTTCCCAGAACAATGCATTAAGACAAAAAAAAACTCTCTTTCTCACTTGCTATTATGATAATGATCTCTTCAATATCTTGAATCTTACTCATATATATATATAGAATTCTTCTCCTCATAAATCGTGGCAGCCAACAAGGATTTATGCGTTTATAAAATCCTTCATAAACCGTGGTAGGTTAAAGGGTTTTATACTCATCTTTCTGCCTTCGTAAACTGTGACTACCTACCACAGTTTATGGTCATTTTTATTGACTCATAAACCGTACCAATCTACCACGATTTACATAATAATAGAATAAGACATACACGAAAAGAAATTTGAATCGTTACAATTCAATAAAGCTTTTTTTCCTTTATTTTATTCAAGAAACTTGTCCTTTTTCTACCTCTATTTAAGAAGTAGCTAGCTAGACTCTAGAGTGTGCGCATTAATTTCTTGAAGCTCAATACATCGTACCCACAACGCCACCCATAACTTGGGAGTTGACCTTAGTAATATTTATTCTCACCCTCTATTACTGGAGTAGCCAATTCTTTTTATAATTTGCACAACCTACCTAGTTTCAAATCTAGGTGATAACTATTACAAGTATGGGTCTTACGCTATGTTAAGAAACTAATAAAAGAAAAATTTCATTGAAAATTATTTTTATATATATTTCTAATATTACTTTAATTTTAGCATTGCAAGTAAAAGAATTACAAGTCAACGTTCATTCATGTTCAAGAATAAAGACAGCCCTAGATTCTTATTATATTATACTATACTTCCCTAAATATTATATAACTCATTAATGTCACATAAAGATAATTTATCAACTGTATATTTTTTTAAAGTTTTCTTTTAACTTTTTTCTTCTTCTTTTTTTTTTTTTCAGAAGAAGACAACGACCACGTATATAGAGTAGAAGAGAATACTTAGACATAGATCAGTACGATGTAGATAATAAAAAAAAGAAGAGGACAAATAAAAGTAACAAAATAAAAAGAGACGAAAAAGAGAATTATTGAAAGAAAAAGTAAAATAAAGATAATATGTGTTGCCTTGACTTTTAGTTAGTCATTCTTTTTAAATATTATATAAATAATTATTCTTAATAATTTAATACAAAAAGTCTTTTCTAATAGTAGTTAACTCTATTACTCTTTTAAAATATTTTTTCCTTTTTTGTTTACCTACGTCCTTGTGCGAAATTGCTTGCAATTCTTTTTTTTTTTCTTTTTGGTATAGAAAATTTGTTTGGAGCTCTAGCTAATTAAACTTAATTACACATTACTCTTCTCTTTTTTGTCCCGCTCAGTTGTTTGTTCATTTGAACCCCTACGAAGCTTGTAAATCAGATTAATAAACCTAGAGGACATAATAATATTAATATTAATAAAAATAAATTTTTTTAATAAATATAAAATAAATATATTAAAATTTTAATTTTTTATATTTTTAATAAAAAATTTTAATTTATAATTTTAACATATATTCTTAAGACACAAAATAGATAAATACATAAACTTAAATAAACATTTTAATTAAATTTAATTTTTTTGTGCTAAAATTTCCATTCGTCTTAAATAAAATAAAGAAGTTGCACAGAAAAAATGTAGCTCAAACAATAAAGTTAGTGTTGTTTATGTATATCTATTAAAACTACCGAATTTTCCGCATGTTTTACTTTAATTTTGTTTCATTTAAGGTGGAGACAACAAAAGAAAAATAAAAGAGTAAAGTATATTTTTTGTTTCTAAAATTTGATAAAAAATTTTAAAAATATCTTTAAATTTTATTTTGTTTTAATTTTGTCCTAAAAGTTTTTTATTTGTATCAAATATATTCTTGACGACTAATTTTTCATGCATTATTGTTAGATTGGTCTTAAATTTTTTAAAAATTTAGCCGTCAAAGATATATTTAATGCAAATCGAAAATTTTGGTGATAAAATTGAAACAAAATAAAATTTAAAAATATTTTTAAAATTTTTATCAAATTTTAATAACAAAAAATATACTTTACTTAAAATAAAAAATAACAAAAATATTAAAGAACTACTATGAATATGCTTGTTGGAAAAGAAATTGACATTCCATGGTTTTGGCACAGAAAAGGAGGTTAGTGTTGTAATGTTGTCCTTTCTCTTTTTAAAAGAACATGCATCTTGAGACTCTGAAGTCTGAACACGTGACACTTTCGTGAACCTGTGAGACTATTATAGTTTTGATATTTATATTGTTTTTTATATTTTCTTATCTATTAGAAATCATTTTTATTTTCTTTATTTTTTATCAGTCATTTTTTTAATAAAAAATACATATAATGTTTATGTTCCCTCACAAATCTATCATATCATCGCGCATGGCTTCGTCACACCTTCCACTTTTATTGTAAACTGATTATTTCATTGGACCTGTCATGTAAATGAATAACAATACATCTAAAAAATGTTGGGATCACAAAAATATATACAAATGAATCAAAATTCTAATATTCATACTAAAAATGATTAATGATAGATAAAAGTAATTTGGTGGTAAAATTCTGTTTCTATTTAATTTATTGTGTATGTGGTATCGAATAATGTTATTATCTGGTATTATTCTTTTGAGTAAGTGAGCTGAAAATTGATAATTTTATTTTTAAAAATAATAGAAAATTAATATCCAAAGACTGGGATAATAGTATAATGGACAATGTTAGGTAAATGATGATCAAAAATAATAAATTTTAATAGTTTTCTAATATTTTTTGATATAAAATTAAAATTGTAATATATCCACCACATTTAGAGTTTGAGTTTAGATAAGATTTAAAGTTTAAAAGTGTACTGAAAATATATGACGACGAATCGACAATTAAAATCATTTCCTGTGCAGTTAATGTATATTTTGGCAAGGTAGGTGTTA
The DNA here is from genome assembly GCF_003086295.3 of Arachis hypogaea. NCBI lineage: Eukaryota > Viridiplantae > Streptophyta > Magnoliopsida > Fabales > Fabaceae > Arachis > Arachis hypogaea. The sequence continues at coordinate 144,762,817 of NC_092051.1, read as the reverse complement.
CGGTGGGTAACCGGAGATTAGTAGAATAGATGACGTTTGTTGGCTCAATCGCCTGCGGATGGTAGTCTCTGAGTTGGATCGCACGCTGGAGCCTCCTTCCGACTTGTGTGAGTGAATGAATGGGGGGTGGTACCTGCAAAGACACTCCGATGCCTAAGTTAGCAAGGGTGTTGGCAGGTCTAGAGAGTATTGGGCTTAGAGATACCTGAGGGGTGTCAGTGTATTTATAGTGGTGAGCCAATAACCACCGTTGGAGTAGTGCCGTATCTTTTGGGTGTTAACCGTCCCTTTATCTTAGGGGGGTTAAGATATGGCTTGACGAAGCGGGTAGAGAGATTTTAGGGGCGGATACTCATTTGAATGAGTGTTTATCTGCCAGCTAATCTCATGTCCGACTTCTTTAGAGTAAGTCGTAGTCAACACCAACTTCTTATATGAAGGTCGGTGCTTAGTTAGGCTTAGTCCTTCGGATTAGGCCTTTTATTTGGACCTGGGCCTTTATCATTGGGTCAGGGTAGGAACAGTGCCCCTACTTGAGCCCAAGATCTCTTGTGGGCTTGGGTTCAAGTATTTAACTCGGGTTCGTAGCCGACTTTCTTGGAGGAAACACGGGTTTTTGAACCGACGTGATTTTCGCGACCTTTTGTTTCTGACAGTTACGTCTATTCAAGCGTCGTGTCCGTTAGGGATGCATTTAGGCATTGATGGCTTTGGTAACGGTGCACTCTCATTAATGACTGCTCCGTTTTTACCATTATGCCCCTTAGCATGTTTATAACTACTTTCCCTCTCTTTCCTTTTTCCGTTTCTGCAATCTTTCAAACTTCTTCTTTCTTCGTTCGTGCTGTATTCACTCGTACTGCGTTCTCGTGCTCCGGAGACTTCTACTTCTTCCTACCTTCATTTCCAGAAAGAGGTTAGTTTCTTTTTCCTTCTTCGTACTTTTCGTATGACTTTACTTTGTAGAGAAATAGGTTTGTAGACTTTTGCTTGGTTCCTTTTTCTCCTCTCTAGAGACCTTTGTTTTTGATTTTTCCTTTTCTTTTTCCCTTTGTAGGTTTCCTCATTTTTCTTAGAGAAAGAAAATGGCCTCCGTAGATTGGGTCGATGTTACCGTTCTAGGGGAGGAGCCGTTGGTTGATGCGGAGTTTATTACTCATCTTCGCACCCACCACCGGCTCTGTACTTCGGATGAGGATGAGCCTAAGTATGAATTGCTTGTCCCTGGTTCAGAGGACCGAGTTTGTCATGGGAGGGCCAACGAAACGGCTCCCCATTTCTTCTTTATGTATGAGTGCATGATCACCCGCCTGGGCGTCTTTCTACCCTTTTCATATTTTGAGGTGTCTGTTCTGCAGCATTGTCGGGTTGCCCCTACCCAACTTCACCCCAACTCCTGGGGTTTCTTGAAAATTTATCAATTTATTAGCCATACTCTGGATTTCCCGACTTCTCTAAAAATCTTTTTCCATCTTTTTCATATGACCAAGCCTTTTAGTGGACTGAACAATAAACAACAATGGGTTTCCTTCCGAACCATACAAGGTCGGAGGATTTTTATCCTTTTTGATGAATCTTTTCATGACTTTAAAAATTTCTTTTTCAAAGTGCAATCTGTAGAGGGTCATCACCCCTTTTTTCTGGATGATAATTCTTCTCCTCGCTTTCCTTTATATTGGCTAGAGGCCTCCCCTTGTGAGAAATATGGTCTGGATGACCTGGATGAAGTAGAGGCTGCTGTTGTGGGGTTCCTCCGAGAAGTATGGGGGAGGGCCCCATATTTGGATACTAAAAGGTTTCTCCAAGGGTCTCCGGCCTTTATCCAATCGCAGCTAGGTAGTTTTCTCTTGTCTGTTAGATTTCCGACTTGTTAACTGAAAAGTCCGACTTGTTTGATTCTTTAGCTATTGTTTTATTTTTCAGAAATGGCAAAGACAAATGCTCAAGAATCTTTCCAGAGGGTCCAGGAGGCTAAAGCTAAGTCCCGTGCTCGGGCTGGTGGTGCCAGGGTTATCTCTCCTCCTCCTCCTCCTCGGAACGTTGGGACTCTTTCCAATCCCATGGTGATTTCTTCTTCAGCTCCCTCTCAGCCGCCCCCCGTCGTCTGACCTTCCCCTGATCCCAAGAAGCGCAAGACTTTAGAGTCTGGTTCTTCTGGTGAGGTTAAGGCGGATGCTCTTGCATTCGTCCGAAAGAATATCTATCCTCATGCTCGTATAGGCATGGATGATATGTTTGTTCGGAGCCACCTTACCACTATGATCGAGGAGAGTCTCAGAGCGGCGGGGGTCTGCGGCAAGCTCTTGGATATTTTTGAGAGGGCTCCTCTCAGCTCTTTAGGGACGACCTCGTGCATATCAAGAGCATGAGGGAGAGTTGAGGAAGGAAATTACCAAGCTGAGGGAGGAGAGGGATACCCTCCGGGAGAAAGGGAAGGCTTTGCATGCCTAATGCAACATGGAGATGGATCTGAGGAAAACAGCGCAGGCCAGCTATCAAAGCTTATTCAAAGATCTTGTGTCTATGAAGATTGACCTGTTGAATTCTCGGAAAGCGTATGAGGAGTTGGAGGACTCTATTGCCGATGGTGCCGAGGAGTCTTGGAGGATCTTCCTGGAGCAGGTCAGAGTTATTGCTCCCGACTTGGATCTTTCTCCTTTACATCCTGATAAAGTTGTTATTGACGGTGCCATCGTAGATCCTCCTGCCCCCGTAATCGTTTTCGAGTCAGAGTTGAAGACTCGGGGGCAGAGGATTATTGAGTCTCCTCCTCGTTCTAAAGACGATCTGAGTACTTCAGTGGTTCCTCCGATCTCTTCATCTCCCATGGATGCTTCTGGTGGCGCTCCTCCTGACTCTGGTGGTGGTGATCCGTCTGCTCTTAAAAAATGATCTGTGGCTATTTGGGGGTCCGGCCTGTGGGCCCCCCATTTTAAAACTCTTTATTTATTCTTGGTTGTGTAGTTTGAACAATTTCTTCTGGCCTTCCCAGGCCGTAAACAAAATACCCTTTTTTGATAAGGGTTTTTAAGTTAACAAAATGGATACCCTTTTTGGATAAGGGTTTAGATTACCTTATGCGTGTATGCTTTTTGGTTTTTTGAAGTCCCCTTGATCTTTTCTTGAAAACCTTTCCTTTGGCTTCTTTATTTTTCTGAGCTTTTTGTTTAAGGACTTTTGGGACAGCCTTTAAACTTTTCATAGGTTTTCCAATCTCTTTTTGTTATCCCCTATACTCGACTTTGTTTTAGCGAGTTCTTATGACTTAGGTTATTTTTGCGATACGTTTTTCTTCTACTCAGTTCTGCGCTCCGATTTACGGGTCGGAGTATTTCTGAGCTTTTCGGGTTCTCATTTCGACTTATGAGTCGAATTATTCCCGAGTTTTTACGATCAACTCATATAACCTCTTTACACCGACTTGTACCTCGTCGTTTTATCCTGACGACCATCTAGGTCGGTTCATGGGATTTTCACATTTTGTCGAGCTTAAGTCGGCGCGTTTCGTAGAAAGACTTAGAAAAATAAAAGGGATTTTATAAGAGATATTGTAGATGAAAAAGATCTTTATTTATTGGGGAGGTACCTTCTTGCTACTAAGGGTTTTTATAGCCTATTTTCCCTTAGCCTCTACTATGATGTCTCGTTAAAAACCCTTCTTCAGAAAAAACCCTTTTGGGAAAAAATCATGAAGCTGGGAAAAGAGTACATCAGGGAGTAGAGTTCGCTTTTAACTGTAGTACCTTTTCATATTACAAGCATGCCACGACCTTGGTAATTCAGTGCCGTTTAGGTCGGTTACTTTATAATAACCTTTTCCTAAAACTTCATTGACTTTGTATGGTCCCTTCCAATTTGCGGCGAGCTTTCCTTCTCCTGATTTGTTGACTCCAATGTCGTTTCTGATTAAGACCAAGTCATCAGGGGCGAATGTTCTTCGAATGACTTTTTTGTTGTACCTTGTAGTCATCCTTTGTTTCAATGCTGCTTCTCTTATCTGGGCATCTTCTCGGACTTCGGGGAGTAAGTCGAGCTCCTCTTTGTGTCCCCGTACATTTCCGACCTCGTCATGGAGAACTACCCTTGGGCTTTGCTCATTAATTTCTATTGGTATCATGGCTTCTACGCCATAGACTAGTCGGAAAGGTGTTTCTCCCGTGGCGGATTGGGGGGTTGTCCTATAAGCCCATAGCACCTGAGGGAGCTCTTCAGCCCAAGCTCATTTTGCTTCCTGTAGTCTCTTCTTTAGCCCTGCCAGTATGACTTTGTTGGCTGCCTCGGCTTGCCCATTGGCTTGTGGGTGTTCTATCGAGGTGAACTGATGTTTGATTTTCATACTGGCTACTAAGCTTCTGAAGGTAGCGTCGGTGAATTGGGTTCCGTTATCTGTAGTAATGGAATAAGGTATCCCATATCTTGTGATGATGTTTTTGTAGAGGAACCTGCGACTTCTTTGAGCGGTGATGGTGGCCAATGGTTCTGCTTCTATCCACTTTGTGAAGTAATCTATCCCCACGATCAGGTATTTGACTTGTCCTGGCGCTTGGAAAAAAGGACCTAACAAATCCATTTCCCATTTTGCAAAAGGCCATGGAGAAGTAATACTGATGAGCTCTTTTGGCGGAGCTACGTGGAAATTTGCATGCATCTGACATGGTTGACACTTTTTCACAAATTCTGTGGCATCTTTCTGCAAGGTCGGCCAGTAGAATCCAGCTCGGATTACTTTCCTGGCTAGTGACCTTGCTCCGAGATGGTTTCCGCAGATCCCACTATGTACTTCCTCCAATACCTCGGTGGTTCTTGAGGTCGGTACGCATTTCAACAACGGTGTCGATATCCCCCTTCTGTAAAGGATATTTCTCACTAAGGTGTAGTGTTGTGCTTCCCTTCGGATCATTTTAGCTTCTTTTTCCTCCTTAGGGAGGATGTCGAATTTCATGTATTCGACTACGGGGTTCATCCATCCGAAGTTTAAACCGGTTACCTCAAGTACTTCTTGCTTATCTTCTGTTTTTGCTACCGAGGGCTCTTGGAGGGTTTCTTGAATCAGGCTTCTGTTGTTCCCTCCTGGTTTGGTACTTGCTAACTTGGATAGGGCATCCGCTCTGCTATTTAGATCCCGAGTTATGTGTTTGACCTCGGTTTCTGCAAAGCGCCCAAGGTGTTCCAAAGTTTTTTCCAAGTACCTATTCATATTAGGGTCCTTTGCTTGATATTCTCCGCTTATTTGGGAGGAAGTCGCTATATATCATCACCTTTGTAGCACCGACTTCTTCTGCCAACTTTAGTCCGGCGATCAAGGCTTCATATTCTGCCTGATTATTTGAAGCCGGAAATTCAAATTTTAAGGAAACCTCTATCTGGGTTCCTCTTTCATCTACCAATATTATGCCTGCACCGCTTCCCGTTTTGTTGGAGGATCCGTCTACATAGAGTTCCCATGTAGTCGGCTTTTCCTCTTGATCCCCTGCGTATTCTGCCACGAAGTCGGCGAGGCACTAGGCTTTAATTGCTGTCCGAGTTTCATATCTCAAATCAAACTCGGAGAGCTCTATTGCCCATTGAACCATTCTCCCTGCAACATCCGTCTTTTGGAGGATTTGCTTCATGGGTTGGTTCGTGCGGATTCTTATTGTGTGAGCTTGAAAGTAAGTTCGTAGCCTTCGTGAGGCTATTACTAAGGAGTAGGCAAACTTTTCTAGTTTGTGGTACCTTAGTTCAGGGCCTTGTAGAACTTTACTGATAAAGTAGACTGGGTGTTGTCCGACCTCGTCTTCTTTTATCAGGGCTGATGAGACAGCCTTGTTCGCTACGGATAAGTACAGGACGAGGTCTTTCCCAGGTACTGGTCGGGTTAGGATAGAAGGTTGGCTTAAAAACTTTTTGAACTCTTGGAACGCCTCCTCGCATTCCGGAGTCCATTCGAATTGGCATCCCTTTCTTAATAAGGAAAATAGTGGAAGGGATTTTAGTGTCGATCCTGCCAAAAATCTGGAGAGGGCTGCAAGTCGGCCATTGAGCTGCTGGACTTCTCTCAAACAAGTCAGACTTTTCATTTCTAGGATGGCTCTACATTTATCGGGATTGGCCTTAATCCCTCTTTGTGTTAGCATAAATCCTAGAAATTTTCCTGCCTCCATCGCGAAGGCGCACTTTGCGGGATTTAGTCTTATCCCATGCAGCCTTATGGTGTTAAAGACTTGTGAGAGGTCGGACAAGAGGTCGACTTCCTTCTTGGTTTTCACTAGCATGTCATCGACGTATACTTCCATTAGGCTCCCCAGGTGAGGGGAAAACACTTTATTCATCAACCTTTGATATGTGGCTCCTGCATTCTTCAATCCGAATGGCATGACCACGTAGCAAAAGTTAGCTCTGGGTGTGATGAATGATGTTTTTTCCTGGTCTGGCTCATACATCGGGATTTGATTATATCCCGAGTAGGCGTCCATGAATGATAAGTATTGGTACCCCGAGCTGGAATCCACTAGGGTATCAATACTTGGTAGGGGATAAGGGTCCTTAGGACATGCCTTATTTAGGTCGGTATAGTCGACACACATTCTCCATTTGCCATTCTGTTTTTTGACTAGCACTACATTGGCTAGCCATGTTGGGTACTTGACCTCTCTGATAAAGCCGGCTTCCAGGAGCGCCTGTACTTGCTCTTCTACTATTAGGGCTCGTTTTGGGCCGAGTTTGCGTCTTCTTTGTTGTACAGGTCGGGACCCGGGATGAACCGAGAGCTTGTGGGACATGAGCTTGGGGTCAATCCCAGGCATGTCAGAGGCCTTCCAGGCGAAGAGGTCGGAATTATCTCTTAGGAGTTTAGCCAACTCTTGTTTTAGAGTTTCCCCTAGGTTGGCTCCTATATAAGTGTTTTTCCCTTCCTCTTTACCGACCTGTATCTCCTCGGTTTTTCCTCCCGGTTGTGGTCACAGCTCTTCTCTGGCTCTTGTACCGCCGAGCTCTATTATATGAACTTCTCTGTTCTTTCCCCTCAGGTTTAGGCTTTCATTGTAGCATTTCCTTGCCAATTTTTTATCTCCCCTCACCGTTGCTATTCCCGCTGAGGTTGGGAATTTCATGCAAAGGTGGGGAGTGGATACTACCGCTCCGAGCCGATTAAGGGTAGTTCTGCCGATTAAAGCATTATAAGCTGACCCCACATCAATGACTATGAAGTCTATGCTCAGAGTCTTTGATTTTTCCCCTTTTCAAAAAGTGGTGTGAAGGGGCAAAAATCCTAGTGGTTTTATTGGCGTGTCCCCTAATCCGTATAGGGTGTCGGGATAGGCTCTTAGCTCTTTCTCCTCTAACCCTAGCTTGTCGAAAGCAGGCTTGAAAAGAATGTCCGCCGAGCTTCCTTGGTCTACTAGGGTTCTGTGGAGATGGGCATTTGCTAGGATCATAGTTATTACCACTGGATCATCGTGTCCAGGGATTATTCCTTGCCCATCTTCTTTTGTGAATGAAATGGTGGGAAGGTCGGGTGTCTCCTCCCCGACCTGGTAGACTCTTTTGAGATGTCTTTTGCGAGAGGATTTGGTAAGTCCCCCTCCCGCAAACCCTCCTGAGATCATGTGGATATGCCTCTCTGGAGTCTGCGGTGGTGGGTCTCTTCTATCCATATCATCTCGCTTTCTTTTTCCATGACTGTCCGACCTTTCTATGAGATATCTATCAAGCCGACCTTCTCTAGCCAACTTTTCTATCACATTCTTGAGATCGTAGCAGTCGTTTGTGGAGTGACCATATATTTTATGGTACTCGCAGTAATCGCTGCGGCTCCCCCCTTTTTTATTTTTAATGGGTCTGGGGTGGCAGTCTTTCAGTGTTGCAAATCTCTCTGTATACATCCACTATAGAAACTTTCAGGGGAGTATAAGAGTGATATTTTCTTGGCCTCTCGAGACCGAGTTCTTCCTTTTTCTTGGTTTCCCTTTCCCTCTCTTTTGTTGAGGGAGGGGCCCCAGGTCGCCAGCTCAGGTGTCTTAATTTGGCATTTTCCTCCATATTGATGTACTTTTCAGCTCTTTCTTGTACATCACTTAGAGAAACGGGGTGTCTTTTAGATATGGACTGTGAGAAGGGACCTTCTCTGAGTCCATTGACTAACCCCATTATGACTGCCTCTGTGGGCAGGTCTTGAATTTCCAAACATACTTTATTGAACCTTTCCATATAGGCTCGCAGAGGTTCTCCGACTTCCTGTTTTATTCTCAGGAGGCTCGGTGCATGTTTCACTTTGTCTTTCTGGATTGAGAACCTCATCAAAAACTTCCTTGAGAGGTCTTCGAAGCTAGTAACCGACCTCGGGGGGAGGCTATCGAACCACTTCATTGCTGCTTTTGATAGAGTGGTCAGAAAAGCTTTGCATCGCGTAGCGTCGGAAGCATCGGCTAGGTACATCCGACTTTTGAAGTTACTCAGGTGATGCTTTGGATCCGTGGTTCCATCGTAGAGGTCCATATCAGGGCTTTTAAAGTTCCTCGGAACTTTTGCTCTCATTATGTCCTCGCTAAAAGGATCCTCCCCACCTAAAGGCAATTCTTCTTGTTCATCACGGGAGTTACGACCTTTGAGGGAGGATTCTAACTTTAAGAGTTTTCTTTCCAACTCTTTTCATCGTTCCATCTCCTCTTTTAGGCTCTTTTCGGTTTCCTTTTGCCGCTCCCGCTCTTGTTCTAACTGTTCCAGGCGGCTGTGGACTAACCCCATGAGTTCAGTTACATGGGATGGTCCTCCTTTTTCTGATTCGCGTCCTTCTGAGGAGTTTACCTTTGCGTTTTTTACCCCGGAGGTGCCCTCTCTATGCTGATTGTCAATTTCCTGGTGGAGGGTGAGGTCCACATCGTTATTGCCTGTGTCCAAATTCTCTTGTTCAGAATCTGTCTCCACATGGCCTTCTTCGTGGGATCTGTCCGCCATCGATGGATGATCTCTCGGGTCCCCGGCAACGGCGCCAATGTTACGGTGGGTAACCGGAGATTAGTAGAATAGATGACGTTTGTTGGCCCAATCGCCCGCGGATGGTAGTCTCCGAGCTGGATCGCACGCTGGAGCCTCCTTCCGACTTGTGTGAGTGAATGAATGGGGGGTGGTACCTGCAAAGACACTCCGATGCCTAAGTTAGCAAGGGTGTTGGCAGGTCTAGAGAGTATTGGGCTTAGAGATACCTGAGGGGTGTCAGTGTATTTATAGTGGTGAGCCAATAACCACCGTTGGAGTAGTGCCGTATCTTTTGGGTGTTAACCGTCCCTTTATCTTAGGGGGGTTAAGATATGGCTTGACGAAACGGGTAGAGAGATTTTAGGGGCGGTTACTCATTTGAATGAGTGTTTATCTGCCAGCTAATCTCATGTCCGACTTCTTTAGAGTAAGTCGTAGTCAACACCGACTTCTTATATGAAGGTCGGTGCTTAGCTAGGCTTAATCCTTCGGATTAGGCCTTTTATTTGGACCTGGGCCTTTATCATTGGGCCAGGGTAGGAACAGTAGGTATTCTCAGACATCTTTTTATATTTATGATGCTGCATAGAGTGTGACATTAAGACATGGGTTAAAGATAATAATTTTAAATTAAAAAAATAAATAAATCTTTGACTTTTTAAGTTTTTGATAAATATATTTCTGATAAAATTTAAATATAAAAAATTTCTAACTTTTATAAATGGAGGACAATTTTATCATATTGTCTATTTGTCTCTCACAAATCAAATGAAATTGGCTAACTTGATTGTAACGTTGTCCAAATATTCATTATAGTGGCATGTGTAACACCTTACCATACTAAGCTTTACGTTTAAGCCGTAAAACATAGATGGTGTAGTATTACGACCTCTAAAATAAAATGAGTATATATAATAGCAGAAGAATTATAATATGCTAGGAGCCTTGAAGAAAAGAGAAAACAAAAATCGCGAAGTAAAAGCGCAACGCTCAAGGTACGAGTTAACTTAAGTGTTAAGAAAATCATAATTATTAAACATAAGATAACAGAAGTAGGAATAGAGTGCTAAAGGAACAAAATAACAAGCTCATAACTCAGTCTGCAAAGTCAAGACTGGCCGGAGAATATTTACACATATATACATACATATCCCAAAACCGAAAAGTACATATACACAATCCTGCCTCTCCATAAACCTCTAGGAGGATCAAAAGAACAAGTTATGCGGAGAGAAAACCAAGTACATATATACACATCATAGCATAACAAAATAACCCTGTAACCACTCCGCTTCAAGGGTCCAGACGCCTAACGCGATGTCTCTCAACCTGCATATGAAAAACAACAACATAGTATGGAATGAGAACCGGAGGTTCTCAGTATGGTAAATGTGCCACACACATAATATATAAGGTCCTGGGAATGCCAGAGGCAATCCTAGAACGGTGACACTCAGATTATAGAGCTTAAAGTATCAAAAAGAAGGCATAAAAGGTGGTTTTCTAAAAATATTTAATCCTAACTTAACTTAACCTTAAATCTAAGTCCTATACTGCCATTCCTCCATACCTCCAACTCCTTCATGCATTTTCACAGACAAATAGACAGATAAGGCAAACACAAGAAGGTTACAGTTTTTACAGGTAACAAATACACATTTAGCATGGCTGATGAGGTTCATCTGTCGGTTATCCAACCAATCCGACAAGTCTGAATTGTCCTTAGACTGTCTCCCGACGTGCATTCCCAAGAGTCTATGCATAGCTTTATCTCAAATAATCAATATTGCTCAATGGGGATAACATTCCCGGGAATTTATATAGTGCCCGGTCACACTTACATCGTATGGTCAATAGAGTATCGAGTTTTCAACCTGGTACACGTGGTGGCAAGCCACAACACTTAATCCAGGGAATCTCGTATCTCAGATCATTCAAATTCATAAGCCATATAAATAATTCAATTATAATTCATCAACATCCACATCATTCTCAATCGCATCTTATTCATCATTATACGTCAATCATGTTCAATCCTTATCCTTCATTATCATACCTCCCATCCCGTCCATCAATAGTTCCAATTCAAAACATAGTTCATTCTTTTCTAAATGAATCAAACTTAAATCATGCTCATTTTCTTAATAACTCTAAATCAAACCATATAACCTTTGAATCTAAATCTTTTAAAATAATCATATAAACAAAATCTCTAATTTTTATAAAATTTCGGCAGCATCTCCTCTAAAACTCAGACTTTGCCGCCTTTTTCGGGTCCAAACCTGCTTTTTTTTTCCAATTCAACATACCCTACCTCATCATCATAACAGTCACCACAATAAATCTACCTTAGATCAACAATTATACTCATACAATATTCAAATCCAACAACCAAAATTAAACTAAGGATCATAGTTCACTAATCCTAGGCTTCTAACACTAAATACCTCATTATCACAACAACCTCCACAATAGTTATACCTCAAATTAATAATTTACCAAATCATTAGTTAATCAACAAGTACCAAACCAACCATCTTCATCAACAATAACATTCAACCATAATTCTCTCCAAATTAACATAACAACATTCACCATCTAAAATTAATAACTAATTATCCAATAAACTTCAACCAAATATATTCATCGACAAATTACTAAACATTAAACATACACCTGTATTCCAACTTATCCTATGGTCATCTAGCCTAAGTTTTTACAGAACATTATATATTAAATGCAAGAAACCTAAATCATACCTTGGCCGATTTCCACGTAACGACCAAAGCTATTTATTCAAAACCAAGGCAGCCCCTCAAAACTCAACTAATCCGCTTCCTCCAAGTTTCAGTATTCACAATTTCAAGTCCCAATTATTTATTCACAATCTAATACACATTCATAATACATATATATCCAATTTAATACTCAAAGCTCAAATTCAATGAAAATAAAATAGAATTATCGTATCCTCACCTTACCCAAGCTTCACATAAGTAAGAGTAAATGTTTTACTCAAGCTAATTGGATCCAGTGAAATTATTCCAATAGCAATATAGAGCTCAACGCGATGGACGCGTGACCGCAAACGGTGCGACAATCAAAGCTCGGACGGAGAAGTTATGGGATTTGAAAAGTAACGTAAGGGTTTATGGTGAAGTTTTCGTTCTTCCCTCCCATGGAAGCTGAAAGCTTCATTTCTGCTGGAATGTAGGGGACGAAGGGCTTGGGTTCACTTAAAAGGGCTGGTCCGGTTGGATCGACAATCTGGTTTGGGTCCGGTTCAACCGGTTCGGTCATTTCGATCCAATTTTGAACCGTTTTTTCGTAATTAGTGTCAAAATTCTCGTTTCGATGAGCTCTATCCTAATTTAATATAATATTCACATTTCTAATCATCCTTATTAAAAACTAATTTATTGACTAATTATCTACTAATTTAACCGGGGTTTACACCATGTTAAAAAGAGTCTAAAATTTTCAGGAAAAAAAGTTATTAGTAGCAACAATCATTGTTATTTCAAAGATTGAAAAATTTTTAAATTTCCTAGTGAAGTTGTTTGAGAGTTTAGGATATCTTGACTATAAGATAATAATACATTAAAAATTTCATCCCTCTAAATCCCAAGCCTACTTGCACTTGCCACCACGGGTACATTTGGCAACCATGGTGGTCCAAGACACAATATTCCAAAAAAGCATCTCATCAAAAACCCTTCTGACCCCATCCAAATCACCGCACCTAACATACCCAGCAAGCATCGAATTTCAGCTAACAACACTTCTCTGATTCATTTCAACAAATACGTAATGCGCTCTCTCAATACCATCACACACCACATAGAAATTCACCAAACTTGTCTCCACAAACACATTGTAGCAATACCCTTTGACTAAAATCTTGCAATGCACATGCTTCCTTTTTCCAACCAACCCACCACGCACGCGCGCACGTGTTCAGAAGGAACAAGTACTGTTAATGTCGCAAGTGTGAGGAGTATATGAAATTAGTTTCACATTGAAGAAAGTAAGGAAGAGTGAGTTTATAAGATGAAAGACCCATTAACTTACTACCTTAAGATTTTGAGTTTGATGTGGTATCTTCTCATCTTATGTTCTCTTACTTGATTCCTCCCCGAATTCTCTCAATTTGATGTTTGACTAAAAAATAAAAATTAAACATAAGAAAATAAGCTTTTATCTCTATCTATGAAAGATAAATAGATGGAGAGATAAAAGCTTATTTTCTTATGTTTAATTTTAATTTTTTAGTCAAACATCAAATTGCCTATTGAAAACCTTGATCTTTTCTCCCTATTGTTCGCAAAGTGTGTTACATGTTCAAATATGTGGCGCACAAGTTGACATTTATATTTTATTTGTATTTGAGAAAAAAAAATGAAATAAGGATAGAGATTTATATACACCGAATCAATGTTATTAAATTCGACTCGATTCGACCGGTTCGACTAAAAACTCGGTTATTCAATCATCTAGCCGGATCGAATTACTCGTTAAACCATCCATGCAATAAATCTGGTGAAATTTGATTTGATCTGGCGGGTTTTATGCGAACCCGGTGACCCGACCGGATAATCCAACCCAGTTCGGATTGTGTTTATTAATTTTTTATTTTTATTTTTTGCTGAAATGGCGTCGTTTCAGGCCACCCCACCCTCTTCTTTGAATGAAGCAATGAACCCTAAGCCACTAATGTGAGACTGAGTCCCGTGGAATCACCCCCTAACCCCAGCTAGCTTCGTCTCTCTACTCTCTCGAACTCGTGTCAGCACTCGACAGCCCCTCACCCTCACTTCGTCACTCTCTCGTCTCTCCCCTCACTCATCAGTCGTCAGTTCGTCACTCTCTCGAGCTCGGCGTCGGCAGCCCCTCACCCGTCAGTCGTCAATTTGTCATTCTCAGTTTCTGGGTCTCTCACCTCGTCGCTCTCTCGGTCTTTCACCGTGACCCTGCGTTTGCTTCATCGAAACTAGTGAAACAGTATCTGCTCCCTCGGGTGGTGGTGGTCGTCTACTCAACCAGGTGAGCTATAGTTTTCGACCCTATTCTTTCTCTAGTTCAATATTGATTTTGGTGAATCTAGTGGTTGTTGAATCATGAATGTGGGTGTTGCTGTTTTATTTAGTTTTTAGAGTTATTGTTGCTGTTCTTCCCCTGGTATTATGTTAATTTCGATGAACCTAGTAAAATTTTAGAGTTGTTGCTGTTCTTTTTGTTTGTTGAATATTGATTTTTTAGAGTTGTTGGTGAATTTGAGCAAATTTTAGTTAGAATTGTAGTTGAATCTGATAGTTACCGCTGCTGTATTTGGTTTTTTAGAGTTGATGTTGAACCTAAGCAAGTTGCTGGATAACATCATTTGATTGAATTTTGTTGATGGATAACAGACTTTAATACTTGAATAAATTGGAATTTTTGTTGAACCTGAGCAAATTTTAATTAGAATTGCTGTTGAATCTAGTGGTTATTACTGATGTATTTGATTTTTTACAATTGTTTCTAGACCTGAGCAAATTTTTTTATTGCTGAAAAACATTATTGGATTGAATTTTGTTGCTTGATAACAGAGTTGAATACTTGAATAAATTAAAATTGTTGTTGAACATGAGCAAATTTTAATTAGAATTGCTATTGAATCTGGTGGTTATTGCTGCTATATTTGATTGTTTACAATTGTTGCTGAACGTGAGTAATTTTTTTTGTTGTTGGATAACATCATTGGATTGAATTTTGTTGCTAGATAACAGAATTGAATAGTTAAATTTATTGTTGATTATCATTAGTGAATTTTGGTGGTTGTTGCTGTGTTAATTAAAAAATCACTTGGCTAGATCTTTTATTGCTGAAAATTTTTTGCTTCTTTTGTTAGAATTTTAAAAATGTCTTCATCTCAAACACTATCAGAAATACCACAATCTCAGGAACAAGCATCATTAACAAAGACTTATATTTTAAAAAATGTGTTATCTTTTAATCATCTTTGTTAATTTAAATTGAGATAGTATTTTGTATTAGAGATTAGTTTATTATGTCTAAGAATTGATATTAGATTATTAATATTTGTAAAGACTTGTATTTTAAATTTTAAAATATTATTTTAATTTTGTTTATATAATTTTATATATTTTTAATTATAATCGGATTAATCGGGTGAGTCAGTGACCTACCAGTTAAACCAATGACCTAATAATCCACTCATATGACCGGATTGATTATCGGTTTAGTTCTGAGAACTATGCGCTAAATTATTAATACTACAATAACTCTTATGTTGAAAGTTAGGTTTTTTTCAACTTATTTAAATTTAAAAAACAGTTAATAATGTGCTTTTCTTATCACATTATTTACAAAATGCCCTATTTTTTAATAAATAAATCACAGCAAATATTTAATTTTTACTAAATATAAAATAAATCATAATAAAAATACCCGATTTAATACGTTTTAAAAATTGAATAAATTGCATTAACTTTGAGAAATTTTAGAAGGAAAACTAGAATCAAATTAAGATTTTGAAAACGAAATCAATCATTAAATGATAAAGTTGAAGTTTCAAAAGTTCAATTAAAAGATATATAATCAAAGAAAATAAATTTTATGTGATTTATTATTTTAAACCGATTAATTATTAAAAAATATATCAATTTAATCGATTAATAGAATTTTTGTTAATTTTTTTATCGGTTTTTTGCCAAATAAATTTCTTGAACTGAATCGATTTAATAACCGATTATCAATTAACTGAATTATATTAAATTGACTGATTTGGTCCGGTTCTAAGAACCATTATCAAAATAAATCAGTGCAATTTGTCAATTTAAATGCAAAATGTTACTGATTTTATATTGCGATTTATACGTATCTGATTAGAACCAATTTAAATGCAAAATGCTACTGATTTTATATTGCGATTTACACGTATATGACTAGAATAGAAGGAAATGAATCTTTGCGATTTAAAGCTTTTGTACTAAGTAAAAAGAATCCCCTTACATCTTAAAAGTTAAAACTCGATTTGGTGGTATGTAGAAAACGTGGCTGTTCTATTTAACGGAATAAAAAGGAAAAAAAAAAGGTATTAGCATTAGGTGTATAGCGTCTAATTTTACGATTAAAAAATATTAGGAAGTGGGCAAATTTTAATATTTTTTATTATTATTTAATTATTAATTTATTTTTTTTTAATTTAATAATTTAATAATATATTTGATCTCATATTTTTAATATTAATGATTAACTAATAACTAAAAAATAATAAATTTTGATGCCGTATAATATTTTTGTTCAGTTACTTACCAGATGTTACGTCTCCAATCTCCATAGATGTATATTTCTGGAATACAAGAAACCATCAAGTATTCTATTGCCAATATATACTTGGTGGCTTGGTGCCCTAGTGGGGATTAAACTAATTATCTAATAATAATTTGATTAATTGCTTTTAGTTAATTCCTTTGCTAAAGAATATATATATATAATATATATATCAATCATTTCATCATCAAGAACTCATGCTTTAGTTTACCCAATTAATTCAACAAATTTTTCTTTAACAATGTTAGGAAGACAATAATAAAAAATGATTGTATTTAATTTAATATTTAAAATTTTATATATAATATTTTTTCTTTATATAACTATATAAGTGTAGGTGGTGGATATATAAAGGGGGGCATGTGCAACATGAAGCTAAACGAATAGGACCTCCGTCCCTAGCTGCATTCTGCATCACTTCACTTTCTTAGCCGTTCTCCGTCGCAATCTTTCTTCGTCAAATTAGAATTATAGAGAAAAAGAAAAGAAACAGTAAACACCCAAACCGCACTCTTCCTGCCACGCACGTAAACAAAAATGAATATTCGATGCAGTTTTTTCTTCGCTGCACCTCTCTCTCTTCTCGCCTTCTTCTTCCTCATTCTTCTAATTCTTCACGGTCACTTCTTCCAATTCGTCACCACCTTCTCCGCCGCCTCCACCACCGGATTTTCCGTTCCAACGGATCGTCTCCGAACCAAATTTTTCGGCGAGAATCATCCGCACTTCGCCGTCGGAGCCACCGGCGTTATTCATCAGAAAAATACCGCAGAACGAACTGCCACGGTGAGCTCCAATCTCTCTCTCTCAATTTAATTCTATACACGACGTCGTTTACTGGCATTAACTCTGAAATTTTCGTCGTTTTAGTTGAATCGTTAACTTTTGTGTTGGATTAATGGAACAGAGGAGAGTGAGAAAAGTTGAAGAAGAGCTGGCGGGAGCTCGAGCTTCGATACGAAAGGCGGCGGCAGCAGCATCGGACGAAGATATTGAGAGAAGCAATTGCACTTTTGCAACCACCGTAGGTAACGGAGATGGCGGATTTGACGACGGCGGCGACCACTACATTCCCGCCGGAGATGTGTATCGTAACTCCCGCCTATTTTACCGGTAATGACTCTCTCTCTCTCCCTGAATAATACTAGATTGATCGCATGTGTTCTGCATTCTTATTATTCATAACTGTATGTGCGTTATTTCAGAAAATGAATTTAAAAATACATATTGTAAATGTAAAATTGCAGTAAATAGACCTTAATAGTTAATACTGTGAGTAATAACACAAAAGGACAAGGGATTAATAGTTTAATACTTTAATGTACAACGAAATTGAATAATAAGCAATACACACCATGCATGCAAAATTTTCTGATAATTAGCCATCTCTACTAGTATACTTTTGTGAGATTATTTATAACATTTTTTATATTAAACAAAGCTTGAAAAATTATTTAAATATTTTAAAATGGTATATGTAATGATAATTGATAATCATTTTATCATATTAGTGAAAATTTTCTAGTTTGATACTTTTTTCTTTCTTTCCATATGGTTATTCTTAATTTAAATAATTTTAATTAAAATAAAATTGTAAGCCGTTCCGTAAATCAAAAATAAAATAAAATGACATAAATAAATAAATAGAAGAAGTAACAGTTGGATGGAATCAGTTGCATTGTTACTGGTAATGAATTCTTAGGTTCTGATAAAAGAGAAATAAATTTGTTCAGAAGCCTAACTTTAATTTTAGTTTATTTAAATTCATACATCTTTTCTAAAGAATAAATTCACTATATTTTTAGTACTCTTTTTTTTTCTTTTTACTAGTCTATATGCTTTTATTTAACAACTAATGCTATACAAAAAAAAAAAGTAATAATATAAATAATTTTTTGTGTATATATTTAATTTTAAAGACGCGGATCTATACACATAAAAAATGCGGGTTATCACAATCTTGTCATTATCCTATAATTTTTAAAACACTTTAAACACCAAAAATAATAAATGGATAGATATATATATGTATAAGTAAAAAAAAAAAAATTTCTCATTATTATAAAAGAAGCATCCATCTATCAAATTTATTCACTGCTTTGCGTATAAGTCACCGTACGCGAGATATTCGCCTCCTTAAAATCGAAATAATCTTTTCTTCGGATATACGAAATGGAATAATGTCAAGTGCTGCTAGACTATAGCATTCATTGATTCTATTCAGAACTCCATAGTCCATACTCATTCTTATGATTATGATACCTCTTCTGCGGAAAGCCCCTTTAGTTTTCTATATTTCATATGTACGTAGCTTTCTCATTATTACTATTGAGAGAATTCCATAGTGGTGGACTTGTGTGGTAGCTGGTAAACCCCCATTGTTTGTTTTAATGATTCTTTTCTTTTGCTGAAAGGGGTCATAAAGTGCTTAGCGTCTTACCCATGTAGTTTTGGTTTGTTAATTTTTTTTAAGAAGTGTTTGTATTTTTTAATTTTGGTGTGTTTGATAAATTAAAAAATCCATATATCTATATGTTTGTATTTGTAATTTTTAAAAGTTAATAAAAATATTTTTAAAAATATTTAAATAAATTTTGTTTTAAATTAATTTATACTTATTAAAATTAATAAGTTTAATATAATTTTGTATATTAATTAATTCTAAATTTAACTCTTATATTTATATTTATTATAATATTTTTAAATTTTAAAAATGATTTTATTAAATATAATTATTATTATTTGTACTTATTAAAAGTCATTTTTAATTTAATTGATCAAATATAAATTTTACAACTTTTAAAAAATAAAAATTTTACTAAACTAAGCCGAATATATTGAATTATTAATGTAAGAGTATTAATAATTAACATATAAGAAAACAAGAAAACCATGTAGTTATAGTTAAGATCGATGTATGCTTTGATAGTTAACAAAAGAGAAAAAGCAAAAAAAGGTGTTGATTATATATTAGCGAAAAAATATTAGTTATGTAAACTGTTTTTTAATCTAATTAGGTTAAATTACTTTTGTTGGTTATGAATAAATAATATTGTGAAGTTCGTATTAAACTATTAATCCATACATAACTTATCACGAAAAAACAAAAATTATATAATGCATATTATCTTTGTTTTGTTTTTGTTTTTTTTTGTGAACTCTATTTAAACTGAACACATACATAACCCTAAACCTTGCACAATATAAGCATTTGTTATGTTGGAGCCTTATCAGCCGTCCTCGTCGCAAACTAATAAACACATGCCATAAACTTTTCCTAAATGATAGCTCAACTTATCTCTATTCATTAATTTTGGTAATTAATCAATAACTTTAACGGATGATATTTGATGTACCCTTTGGGAGCAAAGCATCAAGTACATTGAATGATGATGATGATGATATTTAATTTAGGTGGATACTCTTAATTATGATATTTTTATATAAAGATGATATTATAAATTATTAGTTAAATTGATATGTTTTATCGAATATATTTAATTGGGTTATTTAATAGTTTTATAATGTTATTTTTATGTAAAAATGTTATTACATGAGTATTTTTTTATTTAAAGTATGATTTAAGATGAAATTTTTGGATTATATTTTAGTTAAAAATTTATGGTGTTTTTGGTAATAGCTCATTTGTGTTTATAATTCCTTTTACATAAAATAAAATTTAAGATTATTTATCGTCATGTATTAAGAAACTATGGATGATTTTGGTTTTCTGTTGCATCCAGAGGGTTTATTTATAGTTGGGTATTAAGAATAATATTATATATTTAAATATTTTTACTAATTAAATTTAATTAAGTTGATCTAATATCAACAAAAATTAATTATAAATAATATTATTTTAAATTTTATTGTTTAATTTAGCTAGATTTAGTTTATAAAAAAATTTGGATGCATACTATTACTCATTTTTTCTTGCTCATCCATCTTTCTGTCGTGTACCTTAGCTTTATAAAAAATGTGGATATTAATTATTAAATAACTAGCATGATTTACTTTGTCCTCTTGGTAGTATTTCTCCTACGTTTTGTATCAACATTATCATTATGAAGAAATCAAGTACTACTAGTAGTGCATACTTTATGTATTATTAAAATTAACGTTTAAGCCAAGCGTCCATGGCAAAGTAAGGAAACCTTTTGCAACAGTGGAAAACATTAACATCTGAATTATTATTAATCGTAGTCACATTGGGACCAAGCGTGTTTCATCATTTCAGTATATCTCAGTTCATATTATCATTGATATTTAACATAATCATAGTTATTCTTGTAGCTTGTTATATACTATACCCAGATAATTATAAATAAAAAAAAATACTAACACTAAAGACCAAAATAAAAAAAATACTAACACTAAAGACCAAAATTCAACGCATTATTTTAAATCTCTTTTGCAAAAGAAAACACATTAGTATTTTAACTCGTTATATATGATTACACACATTGATACTTGAAAGTACAATATATATACTAATGTTTTTTTTAACATAAGTTCGGTTAAGCCAAACACTTTTGTTATTTGTGTAAATAAAATATAGACTAAGTGTAAATAAAAATTAATTCTTATATCTAACATATTACAGGAGCTACTTGGAGATGGAGAAAATGTTCAAGATATACGTATACCAAGATGGTGAACTTCCAATAACTCATGATGGCCCATGCAAGGACATATACTCAATTGAAGGAAGGTTCATCCAAGAGCTAGAGCATGGTGTACGTGGAGGGAAGTTTAGGACACATGACCCCAATTTGGCTCATGTTTACTTCTTCCCATTCAGTGTGACTTGGATGGTGAAGTACCTCTACACTCCATTGTCTTACAATCTCACTCCTTTAAAGCAGTTTGTCTCTGATTATGTCAGAGTGGTCTCTACAAAGTACCCCTTTTGGAATAGAACTCTTGGTGCAGACCACTTCATGCTTGCTTGTCATGATTGGGTTTGTTACAATCAATACTATCCCTCTTTAATTTCTTGCACGCTTTTTTCAACATAACTATCTAGTATAGATTGTTTTGCAGAATGAATTTCATTTAATTTTCTTTATCTTTTCAAAAATGACATAAAAAAAGAGAAATAACATAACAATACTAAACTAAACTGCTAATTTCTTTTGTTCCATTTTTTCCAAGTTGAGTAGTTTTAATCTTACAACTAGGTTCTAATGTTGTGATTTTGTGCAGGCTCCTCATGCATCAAAGGGAAACCCTTCTCTCTACCACAACTCAATCCGAGTCTTATGCAATGCCAACACTTCAGAGGGCTTCAAACCAAGAAAAGATGTATCCTTACCAGAAATTCACCTCTATGGAGGTGAAGTTTCCCCAAAACTCCTCTCACCTCCAAAAGACAACACCCCAAGAAGCTACCTTGCTTTCTTTGCTGGTGGAGAACACGGCCCAATTAGGCCTATACTCCTCCACCACTGGAAAAACCTGAACAACAACAATGATGATGATCTTATTCGTGTGTATGAGTACCTCCCTAAGGGCATGGACTACTACTCCTTCTTGCTCAACTCAAAGTTCTGCCTTTGCCCAAGTGGGCATGAAGTTGCTAGCCCAAGAATAGTTGAGTCAATTTATGCAGAGTGTGTTCCTGTGATCATATCAGAGGGTTATGTTTTGCCCTTCAGTGATGTGCTTCGATGGGAGGCATTTTCAGTTCAGATGGATGTTTCGGATATTCCAAGGTTGAAAGATGTTCTTAGTGCAATTCCAGAGGAGAGGTATTGGAAGCTTAAGGAAGGAGTAAGGGCAGTGAGGAGACATTTCACACTTAATCAACCAGCTAAGAGATATGATGCCTTTCACATGATCTTGCACTCTATATGGCTAAGGAGATTGAATATAGAACTTAATTAAGTAGACTTTATATCTTATAGCCATAGGCTTTATTTAGCAGTCTGTTATTTTCTCCAATTTTTATATACCATATATCATATAAGCATAGGCATAGCTGTATGTTATTTTCCAGGCCTTGAAATAGGAATAGGTGTTAACAAAAGAGATTAAATCAGAAAATTTTCTACGGTTTTGAATTGTAAGCATGATTGGCATACTATTACTTCTTACATAAGTAGTGGGTGAACTTGTACCATTCATTTTCCTATGGTCTCCATCTTCATTTTTATCTCTCAATAGGAAATCCAGTGGATTTGGAAATAGGGGCCATCTAGTATATATACAAACAATTGAAAGAAATATTGTAATTTCATTCCTTTCTTTTTGTCTCCCCCTTATTTCACTAGCATTTCCACGCATACATTACATGATGAGATGAACTGAACTAGATAGAACTTAGCTTCTACTACATACTTGTCTCATACATGAATCAAGCGATGAGAAAGTTGTCCTATACGGTACCTTAATTTGCCTCCAAAAGAGAGACTAGACCATTCATCATCAGAGCCTGATGAGCTTGAACTTGATGATGATGAGTTTGAGCTTGTTCTTCTCATGGTGATAGGAGTCTCATTCTTGACATGGAGGGTGAATATTGGACCCATTTCTCTCTTCAGAGACTTACTGAAGTAATCAATGTCAACCTCTTTCCCTGATATGTCTCTCACATAGAATGCATTCACAGCTTTGTCTCCATGAGTTTCTACATCGGCTCTCACCACAACAACACCATTCTCCCTCAGAACTCTTGTTATGTCAGAAAGCAACCCTATTCTGTTGTCTGCACACAATTCTAGCCTAACTCCCTGCATTTCAATAATCATTCTTTATTACTTAAGTACCTAATTAATTATGAGTAATTGGTGGTTAGTTGTAATGGTGGAGTTTATTAATTACCTCACAAACCCGGCGTTCTATGGCTGCTTCTAAGCAGTTAATTACTCTTTCCTTCTCGCTTGCTGTGTTCAAAGCATATCCGTCTATATGCCTGATGAAATACTCCTATATATAAACAAATTCCAAAATAATTAAACTAGTGAATTAATTCATCATTAAGATCACTGAGGAGAATATTCATATATAAATACCTGAAATGCATAGGCTTCATGGGAGCTAATGGAAGCATGGAAAATGACGTACTGCATATCCGTTAAGGTGCAAACGGTATCAAACATGAGTCTTGGACGGTCCTTACAATCTATGCTCACAATTGAATAACCCTTTTCATCACAGCTTTCAATCTTCACCATTCTCTTCCTTCTCTCTTTTGTTGAAGGACTCTCAAAGTCCCTAACACTAAGCATCATCTGGTGCAACCTCCTCTCCACGGTCGTCATGGTGCCTTCGCCTCCAAGAAATTCCGAGGTCTTCACATCAGGGTGGTTAGGGCTACTGTCCAGACCCTTTTCATTAGGATCTGTGGTTGCCCTAAGCACCGTGGTGAGATGACCCTGGATTGTTGCCAGACGACTAGGGTCATCGATGGCCGTGTCCGTGGATTGATCTGAAATGTAGGCCACACATGCCAGCCTGGCATTGTGGCTCCATGCATGAGCCTCAACTACGTTGCAATGGAGGTCAGTTAGGGCAGCCGAGATCTCCGAGAGCAGGCCGGGGCGGTCGGCTCCGGTCAATTCGATGGCGGTATGCTGCTCATTTGGGTGGCCATCATATGGGAAGACATTATTGTTGTTGTAGGAGTAGGAATTTGTTGTGGTCATGTACGGATTATAGATGATGCTGTTGCTTTGTGAGGATAATTGAGATGAAAACCCTCTTGATCTTCCTATTGCCTGCATTCATGTAAATAATTTTGAGAAAATATAACCATTAAATCCCTCTTAATGTTGTTGGGAAATTGCAGTACCCGCTGGATATAGTTGATGACTTTCTGGTCGGTTAGTTTGTTACCATGTTCATCTCTAACATGAAACACTGAAATTTTTGAGGAGGAACAAATTAAAATTAGAGGAAATTTTATAAATAAAATTTATCATTTAAACATGCATGTAAATAAAAAATAAATGCGTACCATCCATGAACCAGCCAGCATCAGATGAAATAAAGCTTTTGTAGATTTGAAGGTTCATGTCCGTCAAAACTTGCACCACTTCTAAAAGAAGACCTTGTTTGTTAACACTATCTACCTGAAATTAAATGGTCACGTATTTATCATATTTTACATTATGCTCTATCATTTAGTGTTTCTAACCATAAAGAAATTTGATTATTGGCAATTGTAACTATAAATTATATAAATATTAAATTTTTGCTTAATTAAACAAAAGTACCCAAAACTTTCGACAAAATTATAATGAACTATTTTTCATCATTAGAAATAATAATTTGTTCTTGATACTAATAGAATAGGCAAAGTTTTCATTAATGGTAAAATTAGTAAAAAAGACAACGCTTAATAAATATTGTATTAAAATTTGACTAAAAGTATTGTTTTTGGTTTAGAATAGACAACACTTTTAAAGAGTTATTTTTAAAAGTATTATTTTGACCAAATGCAACGACACATCTTTAAGATTCTCTCAAAATGTTGCTTCAGATCTAAAAGTATAAATATAGATTAAAGACAACTCTTTTTTACTCTTCAGTCAATATTTTTTAAATGTTAACTAAGGTAAAAAAATAGGATTTTACTAGGTATACAACGGTTTTTGTAAATAATGTGAATAATAAATTTTAAAATTTGTCCAATAAAATAAAAATACACTACACTTCCAAATTACTCACCTAAATTTTAATATTAGGATAACTATCTCCACACCTAATAAATTGAACATCTAATATATTTATTATTCACATTGTTTAATATTTTCATTATTTACCTAAATTTTTCCTGTTAAAATATAATTAGGATCAATTAGTATTATTTAGTACATCTAAATATTTATTATAGGAGATTACGTTCTTATTATTACGATTCTCTTAGTACCTATAAATACCCTTTCATATTGTATCATTCTAGACAACTTGAATAGACAACTTGAATATACTCAATACTCAATAATACACTTTTTATATCACTCTCTCGGTCTCTTATTTCTAACATTTCCTAAAAAAATATTATAATAGAAGATCATTTGAAAAGTAACACATTGTGAACATGTTACTCTTAATATTACTCAACAACAATGTATGTATATATAGTGGTAACCACCAACCACAATGAAAATATTTTAGTCAATTATAGTTGCACAGATTATTATAACTCATTACCATGGCAAAAATAAGTGTTATGATCACCATTCATAATTAATTATAAAACTTTTTTTCCATTAATTGTTGTAACAAGATACATACCTTCACTACTGTGCATCCATCCATGCTTTCATTGTCAATGCTGACTCGGCAACTGTGAAAAAAAATACAAATTAATTAAGAGGTGCTATCTCAGTTAGCATCAAATAAATTAAGAATTGAATTATAATTTGAAGAGCTCTTGAAAATTTTGAAGAATTACTTACGGTGGGCCATATATTCTTTCAGTGAGACTATCAAACTCAGGATCAAAGTAAGGCCAACAAACTTTATTCATGCTGCAAAATCCCATAAAGAGCAGTGTTTACTGTTTAATACTTAATAGCATGTTTGTATTAATTAATTTATTCTCTTTATTGAAATCAAATTCCTATAAATAGAATAGAAGATTTCAATGGACCACGAGAGAGATAACAGCCTCAATTGTAGATAACATGAAAACCATTCATAGCACGTGGAAATATAATGCAAGTTAAGTAACTACTAGCCACAAGCTTGTAACATAAAACATAAAATAAAATATTTTAGTATTTTAGCACAATTATTTGAGTTTGGTGGTTAGAAAAGCACAATTCTTATATATATCAATTTTGAAAATAAAATTGTACCTTATCTATAAGACTATAAGTATTTTTTTTCTAATAATATTAGAAAAATAAAAAAAGCTTAAATTTATAATTAATAAATACTAAATAAAATAAATTTTGACTTTTTTTTTTTAACTTTTGGTTTCTTTTCTTGCTGTCGGTATTTATTAGTGGCTAGAAATTTAACTGAATTTAGAATCTTATATGTGTACTACAAAAATTTCTTACCACTAAATCTAATTTCTTATTAATTAAAGTTCTAATTTCCAATTTCAGTAGAGAAAAAACATTATTGAGTAACTTGAACGTGGAAATAAAACATTTTCCATTAAATTTTTCTTACCACTAAATGTTAATGTAATATCTTTATTGAATGGTATCAATAATGGCAGATTCTGTATTGATAAAAAGAAAGAGTGATGGCGACTTTACACAATGCCTCATATATAACATGTATGGATAACATTTTTCAAAACAAGAAAAAAAGTTTTTTATTTAAAAGTAATAATCTAAAATTACTTTATTTAATTTAATAAAATGATATTTTTAAGAAGAATAAAATAAAATGCAAAGAAAAAAGAAGCTTACACGGACAATGCAGAAGGGGCTTGGCAAGCCCTTGCTTAGAACCAAAACCCAGCAATGCCCCCCAAAAATAAAAATAATTGACCACAAGAGAGAGAAGAATAAGAAAGTGAGTTCTCCCTCTCAAAAAGAAAAAAACCCAAAAAATATTATCAACAATCAAAATGACAAGCTTCTTCTCTACATATATATATTGGGCAAGAAATAAATAAATTATAATTAACTTAAAATATGTGGAAGAAAATAGATCATAGAAAAAGAAAACTACACAAAAGAAAAGGGAGACTTTCAAAAGTCAAACTAAGTTATCTAAACCACGTTTTGTATTTGATATCTTCTGATCAAGTAGCATTCCACATTAAGTTACCACAATTTTCTCATCATGTGTTGATGTTCTTAATTAACAAATGTGAACCCCAAATATTTGACTGATTTGAAAGCAAGCTCCATCTTTGGCCCTTCTAATCTAATTATTCTTAGTGCATATGATATGTGGATGATGCTCTTTCTCAATCCTTATTTATTGCTAACGTTCACCTATAAAAGACTTAAGTTTTCATTTTTTTTTCCGAACATTTTTTCCATGTGTGATTGTGATCGAATTATTGCATGGTTTAAAATGGTTGACCACATCACTTGATAACCTAAATTAACTGGAATATAGGGTTGGTTTGTTTAAGCTTTTTGAGCAAAAATGATTTTTTTTTAAATACTTATTATATTTTTTTGAATAATTTGTTTCTGTTTTTGTAATTAAGAAAGAAAATAAAAGCAAAAATATTATTTTTTAATTTTTGAAAAATAAATAGATATCATAAATTATTTTTGAAAAATAATTTAATTTTTGCACAAGCTTCTATTCTTTTTTATTTGCTTGCTTTATATTATTTTTTTACTTTTAAGACTCATTAAAGATCGAACTATTGATCTTTTAAACATAGAGTTTTAATATCATATCATTAAACCACTCATTTTAAAATGTGATTACAAATTTAATACTAATATAAAAATTTAATTATAAATTTAATAAAATGAGTAAGATTACCAGAATACTTTAATTTAACCTAATGATTATTTTCTTGATAATAGCCTCTCTTTTCACCGAAAGGGAAGTGGAGGAAGCACAAGCCAGAAAATGATACAATAATGATTAAAATTTAAACACCAAATTAAGATATTACATAATAAGCTGAGTTTCATGATACAATGATTATTAGGAAGTAAAATGTAACCGAGCATGGAAAATATGACACAACTTTCACTTTGAATTTCTGGATAAAATGATTAAGAGACAATAGGATCCAAAAGTAGTGCAACAACATAATCTTTGGAAAGTTGTCCGTTTGAAACTTTATCCTCAAAGTTTCTTCAAACATTTTCGAAAAAATCAATAAATTGGTCATATTATTTAATAAATTAAACAATGGCTAAAATATTAGTTTTTTAAAATTTAATCGATTTCTTATACTACCCAATCGATTGAATGCTCCAAAGTAATTTGAGGTCTCACAATTCAATCGATTGGTTATTTTACCCAATTAATTGAAGTCATCAAAGCAATATAAATTTGTCCAATTCAATCGATTGGTTATGTACTAAGCCGTTTTTAATTTTTTATCGTTTTTATAAATTATTATTTTATTATTCATCTATCTTAACTTTAAAATTCTATCTTCAATTTTTAAGACTTTATTTTGATTTAGATACTCTAATCTCATCTTTTCTTTAATATTAACATTATAAATTAGTGAATAATCTATCACCAATTATTCAATCCCACTATTAGAATCGTGTAACAATCTCTTTATGTATCATGAGAGAGTGGTGTAGGCTTATGACTCGATGCCTGGGTAGTTATAATGTCTCTTGACCTACCTTTTTTAAATTCATATATTGGCTGGTAATGAATGTTCTTATTTTTTACAGGAAATTCATTGCTTGAAATGTTCCTCCTTTTTTAGAAATTCATATCAAACACCCCCAACTGGAAATACCGGTGGTGCAGGGGATATCGGTTGTGCAGGAGATATTCAATATTCTCATGTTTTAACTGTTTTTTATGTCTGCTCAAATGTTTTGTATTAAAATCCAATTATCCTTCTGTACTCTTCATTGTGCAAAATGGCGAATTGCCGAGTTATGCTGGTGTCATCTCCGGAGCTGTGAAACAGATGTTCGATATATTGGAGGCTCAGAATGCAAAGCACAACATAAAAGTAACGTTATTAGAGCTTTACAATGAGGAAATAACAGATCGTGTGCCTCTTGAGAAAACTGTAAAATCTGAAGATGATAAGTCTAAAAGTCCCATCGCTCTAATGGAGGATTAGAAAGGGGGCTTCCATTGTTAATCTAGGAAGAATTGATTAAAAATTTGTAATATATATATTTCATATATGTCTTAGCAATATATGAACAGATTATTAAAATGGTTTGATATATATTACATGATATTTTTTTTCTAGTCAGGATTTAATAGAAAAGTCAAATCTTAAACAAATGAAAAGAACAAAATAGAATGCAAAACAAATAAAAAGATATGGAATTTTTTTACATAAATTAATTATATAAAATTAAATATAATTCACAAGACATAAAATTTATATGGCATTGTTGTTAAAATAATAAATGAAAATAACATTACTTTATCATAAAAATATGAGTTTTTTAAACTAAAATATCTCTGTAGTGCATAGAAATAGAAAAAAATTGTAAAAGCTTTCAATGGATTGGGTAACACAACCAATCCATTGAAATGGGTAAATCCATATTGCTTTGAAGTTTTCAATCGATTGGGTAACACAACCAATCGATTGAGTTGGGCAAATCCATATTGTTTTAATGACTTCAATCGATTGGGTAATACAACCTATCAATTGAATTGTGAGACCTCAGGTTGTTTTGAAGCATTCAATTGATTTGGTAGTATAAGCAATCGATTGAATTTTAAAAAACCTACCTTTTAATCATCGTTCAATAGATTGGGTAGTATAAGCAATCGATTGAATTTTAAAAAACCTACATTTTAGTCATCGTTCAATCGATTGGGTAATATGACCAATCAATTGATTTTTGCAAAAATCATGCTGCCTTGTAATTTTTAATCGATTGTTTTGTGACAACCTGTAGTCTTGAAATTCAACCGATTGTTTTGATAATCCAAAAAATTTATTACGATCAATGGATGATCTAATTTTGTTATTATTTTTTATTTTGATTGTTAACAAACATAATAGATGAATAATAAAATAATAATTTATAAAACAAAAAATAATTTTTATAATTAAATAAAATATATGAAATTAATTTGTAATTAAAAATACAGCATAGAATCTTTTACTATAGAATCTTTAGCGCAGTAAATCACAATTTAAAAATACACCATCTTTTACCCATAGATTATACATATATACATTAAACCATAACTTTCCTGTATTACTAATTGGCGAAGTACATATATACATCGTATTACAGTAATATATTACACTATTAGATTAGAGCTAGTTAACCTATGTCGTTGTAATTGTTCCATGGCCTCTCTGACCTTGTTCATTCACTTTGTATATAATTATGGTCATTAAGACAACCTAACGCACTAATTGTCTCTAAGATACCTTTGAAAACATTCATCTTCCTTGCAATATTCGTATATAACTCTGTATACTTCAATCAAGAGCCTTGGGAACCGACTTGCAAAATAGTCATTGAATCCTTCTGGAACAGATCCTACAAGTTCCTGATCAGTCAAAATCGTAGAAAATAAGACTCATCCTCAAATCTTTCTTAAAAAAAATCTTAGTAAAAAGTTCTAGTTCAAGACAAAACCTGAATTTCTTGAGGTAATTCTCTATAATGATTTAGCTTGTTTCTCATGACCCTTAATAAATCTCGAACACTGTCGTATTTATATCTTCTGTAACGACCAATATTAGTAATGAAAGCTGGTTCCATCTTTTCGTCCCATTTTGCACCTAAAGCCATTGGAGCAATGCTTTCTAATGTTCTAAGAAGATTAGAATCAGTCTCTCTGTCCTCAAGTTCCACTCTATCACTGGCGTCTTGAAGAAATGAAAGTCTCATCACAGAATTCCAGAAAAGAGGATGGTGCAACACTTCAATCGCCTTTGGCCTGTTAATAAATGAAATCAATTTTAGTGGAGTTATAAATTCATCAAAGCAGAATAATTTTTAAATAAAATTGACTGTTGAAAAATACACATGGTTTTGAGATAGATAAGTAACACAGTTAATCTACATAATGTACTTTAATATAGGTATTCATGCTCTTAAAATAACAATGAATGGGTAACAATATACCTTAAATTCGGATCAGGGTTTAATAAACGAGAGATAAGGTCCTCTGCCTCTAGAATGGACTCTATTAAGAAGAGATCCTTTCGATTTTTTAGAATAGTAACATCACGCTCAAGGCGCTCTCCAAATGGATGTCTTCCCCAGTCATATAGAAAAATAGGACACATCCCAAACTAAACAAATCTAAAGCTCGTGATTGGCGTCCTTGAACAAGGTGCCTGCCACCCGGAACTCCCACATCCTACAATATGCCATTACACTATTAAACTAAATGCAGGTTTCAGATTCAGATTAACTTACTTTGTTTCAGAAAGGTTAATAATTAAAAAACAGAAAATTTTTGGTATAAAAGCTTTTCTTGTAGAACTAAGCAAAACCAAAACAAGAAAAATGAGAGAAAAATTCCAACAATCATGATTTATCAATCACCAAACTGATATAGGATAGATTCATCTAATGCTAGAAACCACTGATAATTTACATAATCAATGCTTAGAAGCAAAAATAAAATCTTGTAAGAGATACAGGGTGCTGACCAGTAACACTATGACCCAACGTAGACATATCTTCAAGAAGGCGTTTGCTAATTCCCATATCAGAAAGCTTTGCATATAGTGATCTTTCTTTGGTTATCAAAACATTTTGGTGGTTAGAAAAGCACAATTCTTATATCAATTTTGAAAAGAAAATTGTACCTTATCTATAAGAATATAAGTATTTTTTTAATAATATTAGAAAAATAGAAAAACACACCTAAATTTACAATTAATAAATACTAAATAAAATAAATTTTTACTTTTTTTTTTACTCTTCGTTTCTTTTCTTGTTGTCGGTATTTATTAGTGGCAAGAAATTTAATGAATTTAGAATCTTATATGTGTACTACAAAAATTTCTTACCACTAAATCACTTCTAATTATGACTCACTAGCTACTAGTATCTAGAAAATAAATGTACAAGAGCATTTCTTATTAATTAAAGTTCTAATTTCCAATTTCAGTAGAGAAAAAACATACATTATTGAGTAATAAAACGTTTTGCATTAAATTTTTCTTACCACTAAATGTTAATGTAATATCTTTATTGAATGGTATCAATAATGGCAGATTCTGTATTGATAAAAAGAAAGAGTGACGGCGATTTTACACAATGCCTCATATATAACATGTAATTTTTGAGAAATAAATAGATATCATAAATTATTTTTGGAAAATAATTTGATTTTTGCATAGGCTTTTATTCTTTTTTATTTGCTCGCTTTATATTATTTTTTTACTTTTAGAATTCATTAAAGATCAAACTCTTGATCTTTTAAACATAGAGTTTTAATATCATATCATTAAACCACTCATTCTAAAATGTGATTACAAATTTAATACTAATATAAAAATTTAATTATAAACTTCTAAAATATAAAATTTAATTATAAATTTAATAAAATAATTAAGATTACCAGAATACTTTAATTTAACCTAATGATTATTTTCTTGATAATAGCCTCTCTTTTCACCGAAAGGGAAGTGGGGGAAGCACAAGCCAGAAAATGATACAATAATGATTAAAATTTAAACACCAAATTAAGATATTACATAATAAGCTGAGTTTCATGATACAATGATTATTAGGAAGTAAAATGTAACCGAGCATGGAAAATATGACACAACTTTCACTTTGAATTTCTGGATAAAATGATTAAGAGACAATAGGATCCAAAAGTAGTGCAACAACATAATCTTTGGAAAGTTGTCCGTTTGAAAATTTGTCCTCAAAGTTTCCCACGGCATCGTCTATATTTGAGTATGTGAACTCAACCGCACGTGCCAAGCCAAGAATTAAATCAAGCACGTGCTTTGGAATATTATCTAAATTGATTAGGCAAGCTTCATTTATATCCTTCCAATAACCCTTAATTTCATTTTGAATGAGTTTATATGCATCTTCTTCTGAAACATCATATTGTTTCATGCAACATTCCACTGCAGAAGCAACATGTTCTCTTTCTTGTTCAACCTGTAGATAAATAAAATCACATTAATTAGATAATAAGTTATGTGATTACAGACATTATTATATTTAATTTATGCAAAATATGGAAGCTACCTCATGCATGGCATAGACTTCAATTCAAAATATTTAGAGAAAGGAGTACAAAAACTAAATATATAAGGACATGTTTGATTTAAGAAAAGAATATTGTTGGCTCCTCTTTTGGTATTTTTTAATTTTTTTATAAAATTATGAAAATTAAAAAAAATTAAAACACAAATAATCAAACAAATCCTAAACTTTGTAGCTTATATTATGTCTAAAGTGTCAAGACCGGTAAATTAATATACTTATACAACATTTTTATTAATCCCTAGCTAAATTTCAATTAATAACTCAATAATAAGTTAATTCTAATTTAATTTATCACAGGTAAAACTAATACATAAAATTACTTAAAATAAAAATTGATAAAAATATGCATAGTTCTATATACCACTTCAATTTACTAGCTAACATAAACAATGCATATATTAAAAATTCTAAAGGGATTAGAATATTTTAATTACAAGTGTCATTAGAAATATTGAGTTATTCTCTATGAGGATGATCAACTTGGCCATTCGATAAATTTATAAATTTATTAGTTTTTCTAAAATGAAATTATCTTAGAAAAGGATAAAATCGACCTTATAAAAAAACCAAAAGGAATTAAAAGAAAAAAAGGACACTTTAATTTATACCTTATGTGTGCCTAGGTCATCCATGAGTCTGGCAATAAGTGATACAGCTTTCATGACTTTTGGATTATTCAAAATCCAATCAAACATATCTTTTGTTGCAAATTCTCCCAAACCAATTAATATTGTCATTTGAAGTGGGCATGTTGAAGTTGCAATTCCATTCATCTTGTACTCCTCATATGTTGGAACATACTTCTCATCACACCATTTTGCTTCAACTAAATAACCTTGTACAAAATTGAAAAACTACAAATAGAAAAAAAACTAATATTACCTATTTTTAAACTAAATAATTTTTTATCATAAAATAAAATGTTAAAAAAGAAAGAATTATTTTCTACGCATACCAGATAAAGAATAACTAAAAGTAGATGCTATAAAGAAAATCAAAATACTTTATTTCTTATTTTCTATTTGTTGTTGATAAAATTTAGATGATTTCTCATTTAATTAATGTATATAACTATATATGGCATCTAACATCATCGTCGTCATCTTCCTGAAGAAGGAATTTAACTATTATGGTCTTTATTTGTTTGTATTTATCTATTTAATAAGGTGATTATTATGGTACCTAAAAATCTATACTACTTAAATTAGTTTAAAAATATTAATACATTTTATTATTTTAGAGACAGATTATTTCCTTTGTAACAAGGATAAATTAACTTGTCTTACTGGTATATTTTTTATATTTAATTATTTAACAATTACATTAAAAGATTTATTGAAAAGCAATGATAATTCTAAACAATTATTTAAGAATAAAAATATTCTATTTAAAATTTGTTATAAATCAATTTGATGGGTATTTTTAAAGTTTATTTGAATAATTTTTTACTATTAGAAAATATAAAATAAAATTAAAATTAAAATGTATTTTAATTAATTATATAAAAAATAAAATAAAATATTAAAAACACAAAATATATTTTACCTATATAGTTATATATATGCATATAGATTAACTAAATTTGTATATATATATATATATATATATATATATATATATATATATATATATATATATATATATATATATATATATATTATGGATGGATTAGAAAGCTACAGCTTGTTTGACATATTGAAGCACCAAGGTGGAGTTTCCATTCTTTGCAGTCTCCAACTCTATCTCATCACATAGTTTTACAGCCACACTAAATGCCACTTTCATGCACTCTGGAAGAGATTCGATATGACCCATATCCCATCTAAAATAATAATGAGAAAGAATCACATAATAGAATAATTCATCATGATGCTATTGGAATAGGATAATTGCGATAATTAATAATGTAAAGATAGACAAACATTTGAAGTTATTTTTTCAATGGCATTAATTATTATCTATTATATATTATTAATTTTATAACATGTTACATATTATTTTTTTAATATTAATTAAAATTTAATTATATATATAAATATTATTTTTAAATAATAAACATAAAATTAAATATTTTTATTTGTACATAAGATTTAATACCTAATTAAAATATAAAAGTATACACATTGAATTCTTTCAAGTTTTAGATAATGAATGTTAAAATTAAACTCTTTCATATAAAAATAGTAACTAAAAAATTTATTATTTAATTTTTTTTAGGTTTAATTATTTTGTTAGTCCCTGTAATTTCGTAAAATTTTTAATTTGTTCCATGTACTTTTTTCTTTTTGATTGAGTCCTTACACCAATTTTTTTTTTTAAATTGGATCGTCCTTACATTTTTTTTCCTTTTATTTGTGTCTTTGCACAAAAAAATTTTTTTAGCTGGGTCCCTATAAAATTAAGTCAATTACTGTCAAGAAGGAACTAATTGAAAAAAAAAATTAGTGCAGAGACCCAATTAAAAGAAAAAATAGTATAGGGACCTAATTGAAAATTTTGCACAACTATAAAGACTAATAGAGTAATTAAACCTTTTTTTATATCTACAGAAATATTAGTTTTCTTAACCTACAACTTTTTTATAAAAATAATTTAATTTTATAATTTTTTTCTACTATATTCTATAATAATATCATAATAAAGTCAACATAATTTCAAAGTATTTATATTCCCGTAATAACATTATGGATAAAAATACTAGTTAATAACCTAAATGATGAACCTGTGCATTGCCTGAGTGAAGAGCTCAAGTTCTTGAATTGTGCCATAGTTATCATAAGTGTCATCTAGAGTAGCAATGCATGTGATCAATTTGCCCAATATTCTTCTATGAATGCTATATTTGGGCTCAGGAATTATTAGTGACCAGAAGTATGCCTCCACCACACGATCTCTAGTGTAGGGAACTTTTCTAGCCATCTCTAATTCTCTCCACCACCTGCACACATTATTCACATTGCAACAAAAGTGACTAAATTTTACTGTCACTAAAAATAATTATTTTGATACAATATCTTTTACTTTCATTAATTGTCAAAAAATATTTACATAAAATATATTGAATTTTTTTATATAATTATTTGCTTTTGAAAATACTCTAAACTTTGTTAATAACCATGTGTGTTATTTTTGTTAGCAACTAATTATAAAAAATTACCAACATATATATTTAACGCGCTAGAGTTGTAGTATACTTACTTGGTGTTACTGCCAACTTCGTTTTGGTGCATTTTCTGTAGCATATTAAAATCTAATTTTGCAAATGCTAAAAGATCTTTGTTATGAGAAGGATCTTTTTCATAGAGAGATATGTAAGACCTTGACTTTACTCTTGGAATTGCCCTGTGAATAGGTTGCCTTAAGCATTGATTAATGTGTGTAGCAAGAGTTGGGCTCAATTGATGATTATTCAACATGATCCTGGACTTAAGATTAGCATATGTGAAATCAATTGCTTCTTCTAATATATCTTCTCCCTGAATACTTAATTGTGCTGCTTCATACAAACTCCATATTCCTTGAACATCTTGGCCAATCATTTCATTATTGAACTTGCCTTTGTTGTTCTTGAATTTGTTAAATATATCTGTTGTTCACTCATATTAACTATCATCGTGAGAATATACTATATTTATTATTTAAGAGTAAATATTTTTTTCAGTCTTCAAAGTTACGTTTCATTCTAAAAACAAGACACAAAAGACAGCAAAAATCAATGTTCTTGTATTTTATTTAGTAATAAATTAGAATAAATTATGAATTTTTAATTTATTCTCTTTTTTTATTTAAAAAATTGGAAAAAAAATAATAATAAATAATATAATTATAAAAAATTAATAAGAATAATAAAAAAAATAAAAAATAAGTTGTGTCTTTTGTTA
The DNA here is from genome assembly GCF_003086295.3 of Arachis hypogaea. Lineage (NCBI taxonomy): Eukaryota > Viridiplantae > Streptophyta > Magnoliopsida > Fabales > Fabaceae > Arachis > Arachis hypogaea. The sequence continues at coordinate 144,725,841 of NC_092051.1, read as the reverse complement.
GTGTTTCTATGTCTTTTCTGTTAAGATGAATACAAAATACACTAATTCAATGTTTTTAGACACAATGTCTCTATCTCTTAGTTTTCAAATATGATTTTATGTTTTTGTGTCTCTGTCTCAGGGTCTTGTATTTGTAAATAAATACAGCCTGAGTATTTATCTAAAAGACAACGCATTTTTACTCGACAAAAATTTTTAGAATTATTCAAATAATTGATCTAAATGATCCTATAAATAGTATTTGCTATATGTCAGAGATCGTTTAGAAATAAAATATTTACGTACCTGATAAAATGTGAAATCCTTTTTGTCTGAGTAAACGAAAAAGTAACGAATGAAAATGAAGGTTTTCTTCTTTTAGGTTAAACCTATTTTTGGCAAGATCATTGTAGATTTGTTCTAATGCTTCACCAATTTCATCCTCAAAATGATAAGAAATATCCAATTGCTGAATTGAGTCGATAATACTTAATTTTTCTAGGATGTTATTACTTGAAGATAGGTACATCCTCACTTTTTCCTTATATACTTGATCTTGTTGCCTCGTATTATCATAAACTTCCTACAAATAGTTATGGCAGAGAATCCAATGTTCATCAATCAGTTTAAGGGGAAAAAAAAAATCATACTAAACATGTCTATTTGAGTAAAAATCAGAGTCGGTCGTCGAAAACTAATAAATTATTGAATTAGTGATACTTTATATGGTTTGTGGTTTTTTTAATAAAAAATAAAGCTTTCTATTTTAAGGTTTACCAAAGAAGAAAAATAAAAAATGAAAACAAAATATAAAGTTATATTATTTTCACTTTTTTTTGTTTCATAAAAACTGAAAATACTAAAAGTAAAAAAGAAATGTTTTCTCAAACCAAACACCTTTTAATTAGAGCATTTAAATCCTTAAAAAAAAAAAGAAAAGAAAATGCATATATGTAATTAGACAAAGAACATACCAGGGGATCGGAATCAAATTGAAGGAAGATATTGCCCCAAATGTTGGGACTATATTTCACAAAAGGTCTCTTGAAATCATCGTCACGTGCTTCATAGTGGATTTTGAGAGCTGAAGCGGAAGCTGCAAGTGACATTATTACAATTTGCAAATGTGTTTATGCGTGTAAAGCGCGGTGCTATGAAATCTTTGTTACAACTTACAATATCGTATATATAAGACTCAATTGACGTTATGTCTAAATTAGTGGTCTTTGTGGATGGAATTCTATTTGTATATGTGGTATATTTATATTCAAATTCAATTTAAAAATTGTAGATATTGATATAATTAATATATAAGATTATTGGATCGAATTCAATTTGATCTGCACACTAATATAATTGAAATTCGAATTTTATGTAGGTATTTATAGATCTACAAAAATAAATAAATAAATAAATATTCTTTTTATATTTTATTTCAACTAATAATTATCGTATATATGCTGTATTATTTTATTTTTATTATTCGAAATTGGATTGAATCCAAACTTAAAAATGCGAATATTAAATCCGATAATTTTAATTTAGTGTAAATCAGATTAAAATTTTGGTCATATCCAATCCAATCCGATCAGCGTTCACTTCTAGTCTAAATAAAGAACCAGGAAAGTTGTTAAAAATATAGTGGGTGAATACTACTCAAATTTGCCGCAAAGATTATTTATTTTTTAAAATATTAAATTAGACATATTAATTCCTGAAAAATAGAAATAAGTTAAATTAATATTTTTATCAGTGATAAAATGTCACAGAATATGATGATATGACATATTAATATCACTTGTTACAAAATAATTAGTTGACATGTTATGTGATATACTATATGTTTTATTTAGAATTAAATTAATCCCAAAAAATATATATATATATAGATTGTTTTTGTCCCTTAAAATTTTAAAAATCGATTAAATTAATTCTCATATAAATTTCTCTTATTTTTCTCATAATATTACATTTTTAATATTTTTTAATCTTACTAATTTTAATCTTATTTTTTACATCATAACAAACAAAATTCTCTTCATATACAATAATAAAAATAATTAAATTATTAAAAATATTTTTGTATTTTTAAATTTTAAATTTTCAAATTTTAATATTTTTTGTAATAAAACTTTTTATTGAGATTTTTTTATCAAACTATTATTAATCATATATTAACAGATTTAATTTTTTGACATCAATAAATAAATATATTAGTTATTTTAAAATTTTAATTTTTTATATTTTTGTTTTAAATTTTAAATTTTGTTATTTTTTAATTTATGTGATAGAACTCAATGATTGAAAAATTAATATATATGATTACTTGTTGAACTTTAATATCTTAATATATTTTTTTAATATTAATATTACTTAGTGCGATTTCTCTGTTTTTTTTCGTTTGTGAGATTTTTTTCTTTTTAAAAGTTAATTTTTGTTAAAAAGAATTTTGAACCAAAACAAATATAGAATGATAAAAATAGACAACTAATAATAAATTATACTAAGTTTTGGGTGAAATTTAAATTTTAAAAATTCAAAAATAATTAGTATATAATTAATAACAGGTTGATAAAATTATTTAAATAAAAAAAATTCACTACAAAAAACTAAAATTTTAAAATGTAAAGTCTAAAAACATAAATGAAAAATTAACTTTGTAATAATTTGATTATGTTTATTATTTTATGTAAAAAAAATTTGTTTATTAAGATGTAAAAAATAAAACTAAAATTAATAAGATTAAGAATGATTAAAAATTTAATATTATGAAAAAACTTAAATTTTAAAATTTTAAGAATAAAAATAATCCATATATGTGTATATATTTAGGGATTAATTTAATTATAGATAAAGTTATGATCAGATGACACCTAACGTGTTATATGTCACTAACATATAACATATAACATGTCAACAAATTATATTATAACATATGATATATTAATTAATATATTATGTTATTATGTCTCGTAACACTTAAAATGATACGTTATCATTTGATTAGCAAAAAGACTGATTTGATTTACCTTTTATTCTTAAGAGACTAATATAAATATATAACTAATATAATTTTTTAAAAATCAATATGAAAAATAAATAATTTTTTAGAGATAAATTTAAATATTAATTTAAAATATAATATTAAAAAGGGTTTTATTAATAATAAAAAGCTCAAAATAGTTAACGATTATATATAAAAAATATAACAAAAAGCATTAAGTTTCATTCATTTCCTCTATATATATATATTATTTGAAGAATAAGAATTTTAAATGGGTTATATTCATAATTAAAACCTAAAAATAGTTAACGATTATGTATAAAAGATAAAAGAAAAAGCATTAAGTTTCATGCTCTCTCTATATACATGAGATATTTTTTGAGATAAAATTTTTATTTTTTGTTATCTAATTACTGTTAGAAATATAATAATTTATACATTTTTTATCAGTTTAAATTTAAAAAATAATTTTATAATATAATATCAATTTTTTTATAATAAAAATGTTTGGATTTGATCTTTATTATTTTTTTAAAAAATAAAATAAATAAAAATATTTATATAAAAATTTAAGTAAAATTAATAAAAACTTTTGGTCGAGAGAAGACCCGTTAGAAATATAATAACGGGTGTCATCAAACTGACCGTCGGTGCATTGTCTTAATTATTCAATATAATGAGGATAATATGATTAATATCTGAATTAAATCTAAAAAATGTGTTTCATGTGCTGAAAATTACTTGGCAGTGATGAGATAAGATATAGTGTCTTGCTCTTACACAGCCACTTATAGTGCTTTTCTTCTTTCTTTTTTTTCCCTCAATTTATTGTGCATGATTGCAACTGATTGAACCTTATCGGGGAAGAAATTATGAAATTTGCCGATGGAAATACGATATGGAATCAGAAACAGCTAAAAATTAGTGCTGACCATCTGTACTCTATTTGCGAGTATTCAACTCGAATCAATCCGTTCGGACATGATTATATATTCTATCCGTTATGGGTAAAATAAGATGCGGTATGAGTTTATCTGTGAGTAAAATGGTAGGGTACAAATTTAGGATACCTTACTCTATTCTATCCGCACTTCTAATATATTATATAATATACATATAAAAGTTATGTATGTAGTAAAGAAAATAAGTGTTGAATTCATAATTTTTTTTCTTACAAAAATTTAAAATAACTACTAAATTAATTGATAATTATATTATTTATAATTTTAGATTAATTTTTTTAGATTTTATTATTTTTAATTTTAATTTGAACTTAATTTTTATTTTCTATTTTATTTATATGTATGAAATTTAGAATGGTTGAATTTTATATTTGCTTGAATTTTTTTATTTTTCTGTAGGTAGGATTGGGTATGATAGGGTTTAAAACTTTAAGGTGCAGGTAGGATTAGGATTGAAAAATTTTCAATCTGCAAATAGAGTAGAGTAAAATCTTAAAAAAATTTTCAACTCGCAAATAAAGTTAGAGTAGATTCCAAATGACCAAACCTTACTCTATCCATTGCCTGTCCTATTAAAGACCATCTTATTATTGCAGCACATTCTAAAAAATTCTTCATATTTAACCTAAAATAATATGAGTAGATACTTTTATAGATAATTGTTAGATTTAACTATCTTATTAATTAATTTTTATAATTTTACTAACTTTTAATGAAGTTTTCTAATTTAAAGTTATAATTGAATTAGTCGAGGGATCAATTCATTCGTCTATTTAAATAAATATTGAAATTTTAAATTCGTGGTAGAATAGTCTTTGATTTACCAAATTAAAAAATATTATTAGATAAAAATTCATAATTAGATATTTATTATTATTATTATAAAAATAATTCAATAATATTAAAAATTAATTAAAAATATGATAAACTATATGATGATTTACAAAATAATTATTATAGTGAAAATAAAATTTAACTATTCCTTCCATTATCAAACAAAAGCATTTTATCAAATTATCATTATTAATTAAATTTTTTCATTTATTATCTCTTCCATTATTCTACTAATATAGCTCTCTTTGGCATTTTTCAATCATGTTTGAATATGAGTATATTTGAGAAAAAATAATTAATGGTGTATAATTTTTTTAAATTAACACTTATTTGTGAATAAATAAAACTTTATAAGTGAACATTATTCAAGAATATAAAGAGTAAACGTACATTAACACTTATTTCTCAGCTGGTTTCTGTTTATTGTTATTTGGTTCAACAACGACATATCAATGATTTGTTCTTTCCTTTAATTTTCACATTTGGTGAAGTTTTTTTGGTTTCCACAGTAATCTTCAACTCGGTGGTACTGAATTCTATCTAAGAGTTTGTTGTTGGCCAATAGGTGAATTGTGCCTCGTTGGTTTTAATAATAGACTTTAGGTAGACAATAATTTTTGTGAATAATATGAACAATGGACTTTAAAATTGGCCCAATAAACAAAAATATTTGGTAACCGAATAAAATTAGCCAAAAGCAACTATAACTTACATTATTTTAACAATTAATAAATGTTAAATAAGGCAAGTTCTGGCTATTTTTTTGTCTTCTTAGCATTACTCTAAAATAAAAACACACTACACCTCCAAATTACCCACCTAAATCTTAATATTAGGATAATCGTTCACACATCTAATAAATTAAGCATCCAATATATTAATTGTTCACATTATTTAATATTTTTATTGTCTACTTTCAATAATTAGTCTTGTAACATGATATGACAATAGAAACAAATAGTATTGCAAATATTAGATAATTATTCACTAATGAAATATTCACTAATAATTATTAGATAATTAAATCAAAAACATTCAAAAATAGTATAAAATTACAAATATAACATGTTAAAACATTGAAAAAATTAGAAATCAAAATTGAATTAGAATTGAAAATTATATTGCACCCAATTAAAAAATAGTAGAAACTACAAGATTGTAAGCTGTTTTTTTAGTGCAAGACAACACAATATTCATGAAGAATGAAGACATATGAATTAAAATTTTAAAATCAACCTAAAGAGTTTGAAGCAAATTTGAATAAGGAATTTGACTAGTCAAATTTTTATTAATTTTATTGAGTTAGTCTAGTCGGTAGTTCAGTAGTCTATTTAAGCAAGTGTTAAGGGTTTCAAATCTCACCTTATGCATGCAGCAATCCATTGACCAATGGCAAATTCTTAAACGAGGGAATAAAGGGTTGAAAGAGGAAAGGACGAAATGTTAAAAATAGAAGAAGTAGAGTCGTTATTCTAAAAAAGGAAGGAGACGCTTTAAAATTTCAAAGTACAAATTAAGTTAATTGAAAATTAGAAGGTCAAATTGAATTAGAAGTCAAATTTTAAAAACTATTTTGAACATTAACTCAAGACAAATGGTTTGGAAATTTTGCCCATTTTCATTAGGTTTGGGGAGTTTTATAAATTGGTGTTGCTTTGAGCCACTAATGCAAATACAAGAATTTCCTCTGCCCTACCTATGTCATATTAGATTACAGTTTGAGGGCAAAATGAAAATATGAAGAAAGGATTCAGATTTTTCTTTTGGCCATATACTCACCCGTTTGTGTTTATGTTATTCCATCCTCTGCTAATTTGTGCTAATTAGTTGTATTCTCCTTTTTCTTTTGATATCAAATTGATGTTCTTTCTATTGTGATTTTCATTGCTAGCGGTTGGGTATGATATTAATTGGGGTATCATTTGGTATGATATATAACAATCTCATGACATGATTGCTATAGTGATTTTAGAATGAAGGGGAAAATGAATGATGAATGTTTGGGGAGATTATGAATTATTTTTACTCTCGTTAAAGTTTGTTTGAAAGGTTTTAAAAATAATTTTTTTTAAATTTTTAATTTATGAATAGTAGTAATATTAATATTTGGTGCAATTTTTAAAATTAAACTGTAGTTTTCTAAGAAGTTATTTAAAAGGTTATAGAGAAGTTAAAAAAATAACTTTTCTCATAATACTACTACTTTTTATTACATTTCTATAAAATAAGTACTTTTAAAGCTAAAAATCTAAACACAAAATAATTTATTTACAAGCTACTTCTAATATAATTATTTATTATTTAAACTATTTTGTTAAAAGAAACTTAATTAAGTTGTTTATCCAAACTGGCCTAAATGTTTGAATGGTAGATTTAAAACGGCGGCTTAGGAGCACTTTGAGGATAACTGTTGAATATCATATTAGGGATATAAGTTGTATATAAGTTATTCTGAGAGATATAGGCTTTATATAAGTTATTCTGTTTTGATATAGTTTCTGTTTTTAGATATCTGATTCTATTGTATCTCCTAGTATTAAGGGATTTTATTTCTGTACACATATATATATATATATATATATATATATATATTGACGCTGAGAGATGATTCTCTCAAGGAATTCATCCAAAACACAATCCTTGTCTCACTTCATTCGTGTATTTCAAGTTGTTATCAGAGCAGGTTTCGACCCGGCTATGGTTTCTATTTGTTTTTCTTCTTTTCCAGCTGCAATCTCTCAGTCGTGTTCCCTTTTCCCACCAGCTGACACTATCAGCTGTGTTTCTTCATCAGAAACTGTTTTTCCGGCTAAAATTTTGTCAAACATCAGACCCACTCCAAAGCAACCTCAGAATCAGAACCGAAAAGCCAAGTTCGGCCTGTCCCCAAAATTTCACCGCCGTCAACCGCCGCACGCGCCGACACGCGCCGCCCCTTTTCCTGCGCGTGGTCCTCACGCGCCTCCGCTCCAGACGCGCGTGAACGTCACGCTCCGCTGCCCATGCTTTTTTTCGGCCCTCGTTTCCCTGCTGCAGGTGTTTTCTGGCCATTTATGAGTGTCTGCCATCATGTCTTCTGAGGTAACCCCCGACACCAACTCCAATGGTGGCAAACCGGCTGTTCTAACATCTGTTATTTCTGGAACCGCTACAATGACCTCTGAAAAATTGATGGATGCCAAAAATTACCTTTCTTGAGCTGATTCTATGGAATTTTGGTTCATGGGCCAAGGCTATGAAGACCACCTTAGTAAATCTGTTGATGATGTTCGCGCCGCTGACAAAATCACTTGGAAGAAGATTGATGCCCAGCTATGTAACCTTATATGGCATACCATTGATCTACCAAAGCTGACTATGTTTCGAACTTACAAAACTTGTAAAAAGGTGTGGGACCGTGCTAAAGCTTTATACACTAATAACATTGCAAGACTTTACCATGTTGCTAAGAAGCTGTGTAGTTTACAGCTTCAAGGAACTGATATGGAATCTTATGTTGAGGCTGTGGAAGCTGTCAAGGAAGAGTTTTCGACTCTCCTTCCCTATGTGTCTAATGCTAATGACCATCATACTCAACAGGAAAGCTGTTTTTGGTACTTACGTTACTTGGGTTGCCTGCTGAACTTGAATCTCTTTGGCAACAAATATTGGGCACCTCACCCGTTCCTTCCCTTGAGGACGTATTTGCACGACTCTGCAATCCGGCCCCTCTCTCGAGACCCATACTTTCGACCAAACTGCATTGGCATCCCAATCTTCTTCTCAAGTGTCCTTTCAAGTGCCCACTCGCGGCGGCCGTGGGGTCGTGGTAATCGTATTCGTCTTAGTTGTACCTATTGCCATAGGATTGGTCATACTCAGGATAAATGTTATGCTCTCCATGGTCATCCTACCAAGGTAGCTAATGTTGTCCAAACTAATGAGCCATCTGACGTTCACTCCGCCGCACAACCACAAGGGATATTTGTCTCTGGCCATGATTATGATGAGTTTCTCAAGTACCAAGCTTCAAAGCAGGCATCTACTCCCGTTGCTTTGGTGGCCCACTCTGGTAATTCTGTTGCTTGTATCTCTCATTCCTCTTTCCTTGGACCATGGGTCCTTGACTCAGGTGCTTCTGATCACATTTCTGGTACTTCTTCTGTCCTCTCTAAACTTGAACACCCTGCATTTCTTCCTTCTATCACTTTGGCTGATGGTTCTAAAATTGGTGCTAAGGGAATAAGTCAAGCTACTCCTCTTCCTACATTACCTTTGAAATATGTTCTTTACATGCCCAATTGTCCTTTCAATTTGATTTCTATTAGCGAACTTACTCGTTCTCTTAATTGTTCTGTTGCCTTTTTTGCTGACTCCGTCATTGTGCAGGATCGAGGGACGGGACAGACGATTGGTACAGGATGTGAGTCTCAAGGACTGTATCTGTTGTTGCTGTTGTGTCTTCAGACGTGGTCCATTGTCACCTGGGACATCCCAGCCTCTCGAAGTTACAAGCTATGGTCCCGAGTTTATCTCGTCTTGCTACATTAGAATGTTAAACTTGTCATTTAGGTAAACATGTTCGTAGTTCTTTTTCAAGTCATGTTAATACACGAGCTGCGTCTCCCTTTTCTGTTATTTATTCTGATGTATGGGGACCTAGTTGTGTTACTTCTCATTCTGTTTTTCGTTATTTTGTCACCTTTATTGATGACTTTTTTCGTTGCACTTGGTTATATTTAATAAAGGACAGATCTGAATTATTTGCACATTTCAAGTCTTTCTGTTCTGAAATTCAAAACCAATTCAAAACTTCAATTAAAATTTTACGAAGTGATAATGCTCGTGAGTATTTTTCAGCACCCTTTTCGTCTTACTTGTCCTCCTAAGACACTCTACATCAATCGTATTGTCCTCATACCCTTCAACAGAATGGTGTGACTGAGCGTAAACATCGTCACTTGATTGAAACTGCTCACACTCTTCTTCTCCATACTCATGTTCCCCTTAAGTTTTGGGGTGAGGCTATTCTGACTGCATGTTATTTAATTAATCGTATGCCTTCTTCTGTTTTGCAAAATCAAGTTCCTCATTCCATTTTATTTCCTCATGAGCACATTTTTTCTATTCCACTACGAGTCTTTGGTTATACTTGTTTCATCCATGATCTTACCCCAGGCAAAGACAAGTTAACTGCTCGCTCTATCAAATGTATTTTCTTAGGGTACACTCGATTTCAAAAGGGTTATCGTTGTTATTCTCCAGCTCTTAATCGTTTCTTCGTGTCTGCAGATGTCACCTTTCTTGAGAATACCCCTTTTTTTCTCTACACCCGACATCACTTCACCTTCCATTACAAAGGTGCTTCCTGTTCCTTACTTAGATGGGCCTCCTATTCCTACAAAGCCTCTCCAGGTTTATCATCGCCGCCCACGGCCTGCGGTCCAAGATAACTCATCTCCTGAACCCGTGGTTGAACCGTCCTTAGATCCTTCTTCGGGAGTTAGCAGTAGTCCTCCTATTTCTCTCAGACAAGGTACTCGTTCCACCCGTAATCCTAATCCTATTTATAATTTTCTTAGTTACCATCGTTTATCATCTTCGCACTATACTTTTACCTCCTCTTTGTCTTCTGTTTCTATACCCAAAACAACAGCAGAAGCTCTTTCACATCGAGGGTGGCGCCAGACTATGATTGAGGAGATGTCTGCCTTACATTCTACTGGTACTTGGGATCTTGTTCCATTACCACCGGGCAAATCTACTGTGGGTTGTCGTTGGATCTATACTATTAAGGTCGGCTCAGACGGAACCATTGATCGATTAAAAGCCCGCCTTGTGGCTAAGGGCTACACTCAAATCTTTGGTTTGGACTATGGTGATACCTTCTCTCCTGTTGCGAAGATGACCTCTGTTCGTCTTTTTCTTTCTATGGCTGCCATTCACCATTGGCCTCTTCATCAACTTGATATTAAAAATACTTTCTTACATGGTGATCTCGAGGAGGAAGTATACATGGAGCAACCTCCTGGGTTTGTTGCTCAGGGGGAATGTTCCGGCTTAGTATATCATTTACGCCGATCTTTATATCGCTTGAAACAATCCCCTCGAGCTTGGTTTAGTCGCTTTAGTGTTGTTATTTCTAAATTTGGCATGATTCAGAGTGAAGCAGATCATTCAATTTTCTCCCGTCATTCTTTCTCCACGACCTCCGCATATCTGGTTGTTTATGTGGATGATATTGTCATTACTGCAGATGATCATGAGGGAATCACTCAGTTAAAACAACACTTGTTTGATCACTTTCAGACTAAGGATATGGAAAAGTTAAAATATTTCCTAGGAATTGAAGTGGCACAATCTAATGCTGGGATCTGTATCTCACAGAGAAAATATGCTCTGGATATTCTTGAAGAAACTGAAATATTGGATTCTAGACCTATAGATACACTAATGGATCCCAACACAAAACTTAGTCCAGATCAAGGAGAACCTCTTGCAGATCCTGGTAGATATCGCAGATTAATTGGCTGATTGAATTATTTGACAGTCACTCGGCCAGATATTTCATTTGCCACAAGTATCCTGAGTCAGTTTCTTAACTCCCCATGTGATAGTCATTGGGACACAGCTGTTAGAGTCCTTAGATATATCAAAGGTGCTCCAGAAAAAGGTTTGTTGTATGAAGATAAAGGACATAACTAGATTGTTGGGTATACTGATGCAAATTGGGCAGGATCTCCATCTGATGGATGTTCTACATCTGGTTATTGTGTTTTTGTTGGTGGAAACTTGATATCTTAGAAGAGTAAGAAGCAAAATGTTGTAGTAAGATCTAGTGCGGAAGCTGAATATAGAGCTATGGCACTTGCCACATGTGAACTTATATGGTTGAAGCAATTAATTAAGGAACTTAAGTTTTGTGAGCCGAGTAAAATAGAATTGGTGTGCGATAATCAAACTGCCTTACATATTGCTTCCAACCCTGTGTTTCATGAACGGACTAAGCACATAGAGATTGATTGCCATTTCATAAGGGAGAGATTGCAAAGTGGGGAAATAGTAACAGCCTTTGTCAACTCCAACGATCAACTTGCAGATATTTTCACCAAAGTTCTCCGGGGTCCTCGGATACAATATATATGTAACAAGCTTGGTGCATATGATTTATATGCTCCAGCTTGAGGGAGAGTGTTGAATATCAGATTAGAGATATAGGCTGTATATAAGTTAATTATTCTGAGATATAGACTTTATATAAATTATTCTGTTTTGATATAGTTTCTGTTTTTAGATATCTGATTCTGTTGTATCTCCTAATATTAAAGGATTTTATATATATATTGACGCTGAGAGATGATTCTCTCAAGGAATTCATCCAAAACACAATCCTTGTCTCACTTCATTCATATATTTCAAGTATAACCATTTAACAAAATTTCACTGAATTCTGTATATTAAGAGATATCTATGTCAAATATTTACTCACACAATTTCATTGCCATGCTTATTTGAGCATAACCCTTTTAAGGAAGCAAATGGTGGTTACCAATGATAGTCACATATCTATGGCAATTAGTAGTAAAATTACTTCACTTCTACAGTTCTACCTACATTATTAACAAACCACTAGTATAAAATTTAGCCACTTAATTAGTCCATAAAAATTAGTCCCTCATTTCCACTCCAAAGATGCATATAACACTAAAATCTAGTGTACTTGCAACTGATTGGATGAAAGAAACACAAGAACTAAGTAATTAAATAGAAATAAATGATACATCGAAGAGTATATTACAATAATCAAATCATGCATAACACTGTAAGCAAAAGGCTTCAACTATAAATATTGAAGACTGATGTATTGAATTGAAAATATACATAAACATTTTAGTGCAGCTAGAAATTAAAAAAACCCTGTTTTAATTTGACCGTATATGTAGGCCAAGAAATGTATTATTTTCTTGCGCGTGTGTATATATATATATATTAGAATACTAGCAAAATTTATCATTTTTAATTAATAGTTAATAAAAAATGTTTTAAAATATGAATTAAAAATATGTTGTTGAATTACTAAACTAAAAAAATTAGACTGGTAATTAAAAATACTGAAAAAAAAAAAAGAATTGCTGGCCTTGGATGACCTTAATTATCTTATTAGTTGAAGGCGTTTTTTGTTATCCCCATTATTTTGACCTTTGTTTCTTATACGATCTCCCAAGGCAAGTAGTTTAATGATAATCAATTATTATGAAGTTGCATAAATGTATTCTAAAAACGAAAAATGATAAAAAGAAAGAAGTAGGGCATGTAATGGAGGGTAGTGTAGCTAGAAAGCAGTACTAGTTAACAGCATAGAATCCATTGACATTGAGTTTCCTTACTTACATGTACGTCCTTATAGATGATGCTACATGAAGAAAGGGAATTGGGAAATAAGTCAGATAACATCTATATCGCCATGTAAGTACTAACCCGATACTAAATAATGCTACTAATAAGTCATAATCATCTGCTTCATGTTCCTACTCCTCCCAGATATCTCCAAATGAACTATCCTGCCAAAACTAAAATAAAAAGCATAATTAGACATATTCCTGTTTTAATCGTTATGTAACCACTGCAATTGACCAAACATACATTATATTCATTAAAACTAGCACTTGAAGAGACACTTACATCAGATAGTGCAGCTTCATAGTTTTGGTCACCATAGTCATTTTCAGGAGCTTCCCTCTTTCGCTTCAAACGATTTATTTCGGCCCCTACTTTCTCACTTACATCAACAAAGTCGTCGGTGGTAGCAGAGGCAAGGACACACATCTCCCTACATAGATCATTAAGCATCAAATTTCTACATGTAACCACCGAATCCCAGCTGAAAGGACCCTCATCCATGAACCCCATGAATTTCATTCTAGCCTCCTTTGTCCATCTATCCAGCACAAGACTCCTGGGGAGCTCTGAAAATTCAAGATGATCCAAAACAGCAACAATATGGTTACATGGTACGCCCAGGAACTCCATTCTGAAACAAGAGCACTTAAACACTGACTCATCCGGATAGTGGGAGACTCGCCACTCTTTCGAAGAAATTCCAGATTTGGAAACTGTATAAATCTCTGAAGTGGGTGTGTAAGTACATGCCTGCACCTCCAAAGTACAAGCTCGTGACAGCATAGGTCTAAACAAGTAAAATATCTCTCGTGTGAATAAACTAGCAGCAGAGTTCTCCAAAGAAAGGAGTGGACTTTGCAACACAACATCACCAACCACAGAACATAAATCAGATTGAACTTCCCTATCCCTCATTTGGGTTAGGCATTGGAAGAATAGCTCCACAAAGTCTCTTAGATTGTGCCTACAATGACCGAACTTTCCAAGCATAGAGTGCAGGCCTTCACATCTAGATGTTGCTTTGAACCCACCAAAGAAATTCCTGCGAATATGCGCAGTTGCCCACATTTTCTTACATGCATAGAGATCACAGACCCATTGGTTATCACCAAGGCCTAGTTCTGTAACCATTTTGTTCCAACGATCTTCAAACTGTGATATCTCATAATCAAATAACATGCATTTCTTAAATTCAGATGTAAAAGTGGGGTTACCCAAATTGCTGGTAGCATTCTCAATTAGATGCCATGCACAGAGTCGATGATAGGCAAGAGGAAAGACAACCTCAATGGCATTCTTCATGGCTCTATGTCCATTAGTGATCACACATCCGGGTGCTTTTCCCTTCATTGCATCCAACAGTTGTTGGAGTAACCATACATATGTCTCCTCCTTCTCGTTAGAAACAAGAGCAGCTGCAAAGACTATCATCTGGTTATGATGATTAAACCCTGAAAATACAACCAACGGACCCATGTGTTTGTTCTTTCTGTAGGTCGCATCAACTGCGAGTACATCTCCGAATATCTCATAATCCAATTGACTACAAGTATCTGACCAGAATAAGTTTACCAAGCCACCCTCTTTATCAGCCAAATGCCGCACAAACATTCCAGGATTTTCATCCGCCATGGATTCAAGAAGATTAAGGCAAGACATGGCATCACCACCCAGAACTCTTCCTTGCTTGTCAATCTGATTACAAGATAGGTCTCCTGAAAGTTCTTCACATTCTGGATCCTACAACAAAGTTGACACAAAAGTTACTCTCCATCAAGACCAAAACTAAAGGGAGGATAGCGACCAAATTGTGGGAAAAAGGGTTTTATACCATTTCCATCTCCATCATTGCAACAGCACCAAGCAAAGATCAAACGGATTAACGAACCACCTCCAATTCCTGTCAATATTTCAATATTTTTTACATGCAGTTTAGATAAAGTAACACCCACTACATTGGCCATGATTATACTTTTCAAGCAATTTTTTTTTTAAAGTTAGGATGGAGACTCGAACCTGACACCTCTAGGTGAGGATAAAAAGATTGTCATTTTTAAGTTATAGATTGTTGGCTAGTTTTCAAGCAATTTAATCACACTTAAAGTTGACAATTTCAGCAGATTAAGTGATTAACAGCCTAGTGCTCTAGTCTCTACATATCAAATTATTCGAGTTTCAGTAAATCCGGATGTGTCTCGTAATATGTATTCATTGGTGTCAAATAAATTTACTATTATTATTCAATTAAATAATTAAGACAAACAAAAATTAGTATATAATTATATCAGACATTTTTATTGACATTACTTCATTTTTTAAAGAAAACAAATAATACTAACAAAACACTCAAATTAGATCTATATATATATATCAAAGTTGCAAGTTTCAACACAGAAGGATCAGAGACAGACAGAGAGGTTATTGTTTGCTGTGAAGAGGGTATTTTTTTTTTTTTTTTTGAAGTGTTGGGTTTGGATGTGTCTCAAACAAAACAAGTCTCAGATGCTCATTATCTGATTATAATAATTGTCATGGACTCATGGGACCACAGCACCATCAGATTAGGTTTTCAACGGGCTTAGATGAATTACTTTGGTGGAGAATTCTATGTCAAACACTTTCTCCTTTTTTTATATATTCATTCAAAAAAGGGCACCGCTCATGTAAAATGAAAAAAAAATAACTTTTTCTAAAGTTATTTATTTGACCACAGTTAAAAAATATAAATTAATAATAAAAATATAAATCATTAATAAAATTAAAAATCTAAAAAAAAATAATTATATTAATAATTTAACTAATATTAATTCAGACGATATTAAATTTCTTAAATTTATACAAAATATCTTTTCAAAATTTTAATTTTACAATAAATTTTATTTAAAGAATTCAAAAATAAACAAAAAATATTAGACTAAAAATAAAATAATTAGCAATAAAAATTAATAAATTAAAATATAAATCTTTAAAAATAAAAAAATTAAAAGAATTATAAAAGTTGTAAATAAAAACGCAACTCGTACAAAAATATTGAGTTTGAAAAATGAAAAAACTATCAAAATAATAATAAAATGAAACCAAAAAACTAATATTATAAAATTTATAAAAACTAATAAAAAATAAAATAATCTTCTACTAATTTTTTTGTTAAAAATTTAAATTTTAAACAAACTAAAAACTTGGTATTAAAGTCAAAGTAACAATTTTAAGAATATAGTAACACTTTTTAATAAAGATAGTACTTTTAATTTATGCCACATGTCAAAAATTTAATATATAACAATTTATTTAATAGACAAAATCAAATGTCTTTATTTAAAGACTTTTAAACTCTTTGTGGGTCTCCACTTTTAGAAAAATAATAAATTTTTTGAGACGTCTACTGTGTCGTACTTCATTTCATTTTTTTAATAAAATAATCAACTATTTCCTTTGGGCAAGTTCTGCAGGCAAAAGTCCTATCGGAGGAAATCAAAAGCTATAGCTTCACCCGGGTTGTCTGAAAAGGGTTCGTCCCTCCGAGGGTTGAACTATTTATTTGGTTTGTCTTGGTTGGAAGGGTGAACACTAAGGATAGACTTTATAGATTACGGATTATTGATCAGCAGGACAATAGGTGTGTGCTCTGTGGTAAGGCTGAGGAAACTACTTTTCATTTGTTTCTCGATTGCGAGGTCACATGGCAGGTGTGGTGTGCTTGGTTACTGGCCTAGGGACGAAAGTGGAGCTTTCCAGGTACACTAAAGGAGCATTTCGAAAGCTGGACGACTTTGTCTGTAAGGAAAGTAGACAGAAAGACGTGGTTCATTGGGTTCTTTGCGGTTATCTGGACAACCTGACTAAAAAAGAATGGTAGAATCTTATAATTCCGACGTGGAGGACATGATAAACAGGTCGTTCAGGTACTTTGAGGAATGGAGTGGTGATGACCCTTTTGGTTGTTGATGGCCGTGCCGAAGATGACTAGGGGTTGGTTTATTGGAATTTGTTTCTTGTAGCTCTTACATGCTCCACTCTGTGTGTTAAGCTCTCTTTGATTCAAAAAAAATAATCAACTAATTTTCTGCAGTGATCTTTAAAATTTATAACTTTTATCATTTTAATTCCTTAAATTTAAAATTCGTTATATTAATTTTCGAGATCTAACTCCAAATATCGTATTAGTCTCTAGATCTTTTTTACCGTTGAGTCAACAAAGAAAATATTAAACTAGTTTTAACTTATTATATTAAATATAGAACAAAATAACATTCTTTTATTTTGGCACATAAACAAGACAAAAACAAAATCGTTTTAGATAATAAAAATAGATAAACAATTTGTACATCATATATTCTCTTTTGTCTTTTTTATTCTTCTATTCCATCATGATAAGTTACAGCGGCTTAACACTTTATTTGCTAACTCAAAAAAAATTTAAAGACCAATATTGTATCTAAAATTAAATCTTAAAAATCATTATTATAAATTTTAAATTTAAAGAATTAAAATAATAAAAACGATAATTCTAAAAGATTACTTTAGAATTTAGTCAAAGTAATTGGAATACGATTTCCATTAATAAAACTAAAAATTAATTACATTTGTGAATATTCTAATTTTTTATTTAAAAAAAAAGGCTTATTGGAATGTTAAATCTTTCAACAAATAAATAGTTCATCTTACTTTATTTATGAGTATATTAAGGTGTTCTCCGAAAAAATAAAGAGTGGATACCACTTTTAATTCTAAAATTTAAATTTTAAATTATAAATTTTAATATCTGAATAATAATTTTTAAATTTTAAATTTTAAATTGTAATCTCTAAATCTAAATTATTG
Organism: Arachis hypogaea; assembly: GCF_003086295.3. Taxonomy (NCBI): domain Eukaryota; kingdom Viridiplantae; phylum Streptophyta; class Magnoliopsida; order Fabales; family Fabaceae; genus Arachis; species Arachis hypogaea. The sequence continues at coordinate 144,707,862 of NC_092051.1, read as the reverse complement.
ATATGAATATAATAAATAAATGGAGCACTTCTTATTTAGTAAAAAACGTTTATGAATGAATGGTTTTTTAAGAGTTTGTCTGGACAGATTTCTTATAAAAAAATCTTTTTTTAAAGTATTTTTTAAATAAAGAAAGTAATTTAATATTTGAATGTTTTATATAAAAATATTTTGTATTTATTAATTATATTTGAGTAAAATGATATAAAAATATTTTTTGTTTATTTATTATATTAAAATATTTTTCTAATTTAAAAATATCTTTTAAAATATAAATTATAACTTTTAAAAAAATATTTTTGATTTTTTTAATTTTTTTTGTTAAAAAATTTGTCAAACCTACTAAAAAATAAAAAAATCTCCTTTTTTTTTTTAAGATTTAACGGCACTCAAAGTCTCATACAAGTTCTAGTCAAATAAAAATGAGTAAATAATTAAATCAAACATTTTTATTGATATAACATATAACTCAATATTTGAAAGTAAAAAAAGTTAACACCAACAAATCAATCAAACTAGATCTTGCTAACTATAAATCTATCCAGATTTGTAAGGATCTACTTCAACGAATCCAACTGTATAATGAAGCACCCAAGTCTAACGAAAAAAAAAACACAGTTAATATTATACCGAGCACCTTGCAAAACAAAAATATGACAATGAACAACGATCTCAGATGAAAAAAATAAAAAAAATGAGAATAAGACGAGTAGCAAAATGAGAAGAAAGAAAAAGGAGAATACCGACAATAAGCACAACAGCAGCATAAAGGAGAAACCAGAACTTGAGGTGTTACAGATCAAGGAACAGAGCGAGAATTTAAAGCCACATTTTTTCTTCGTTTTAGTTTTGGACTCCTTTCGGACAGCAAGACATATGACTGGCCCAAAAGAAAACTCAACACTTTTGTCCAATTTGTCATACTCCCAATTTTTTGTATCTATTTCAACATTTAACTTTATCTGTCTATTTGATAGCTTTTAGCGAATTTTTTATTTTTAATATTGAAATGAGAGTGGTGTTTTTTTTAAATGTGAATTGTTGAAGTATTATTTTTAAATATAGAATTGTTTAACTAGAAAAATAGAAATTGGACTGTCCAATTTAATAAAAGTACAGAAATTGGACTGTCTAATTTCTAAAGATAAAAAAATCAGACGGTCTGATTTATAGAGGTACACAAATCGGACCGTCCGATTTGTGAGAGGTACACAAATCGAATCATTCGATTTGTATTAAAAAATAATAAAAAACCTTCAAATTCTCTATTTTTTATAATTTTAAAAAACACAAAAAATTATAATGTCTAGATATATTACCACTTTTACTTTTATAACAAAAAAAAAATGGTCGCTTTTAGCAGGTCAAATACCAAAAAAAAAAGTTACAAAGTACATCGAAATTCCCTCCAAGACGCATGTCAAATTAAGTGTGAAATGACATAACAGGCTCATGGGGATCCTTTTCAGCTGAGCCCCAGTTAGCTGGTATCCAATTCGTTCCGATTTGTTCGTATAGGATTCACAATCCAATATGCTCGTTGAGTTGCATATAGTGTCGGGTGCGAATTTAGTTATAATCGTATCTATTTATCTACATTTTTTGATATATTATAATATGTAATTAAAAATTATTACCTATGTATAATAAAATTATGGAGATCAAACTTCCATCATTTTTATTTTATAATTTTAATATAGATTTTATTATAATTTTATTATTTTTAATTTTAAAATAAACTTAATTTTATATTTTTTATTTTATTAGTATATTTATGAAATATAAAATAATTAAATATTATATTTAATTAGAAAAAAATTTGATTTTTTAAAATATAATTAGATATGAAATTTTAGAATGCCAATAAAATTAGGAGTGAGAGATTTTTAATTTACAAATAAAATAGAATTAAATTTTAAAAAAAAATAAAAATAAAAGTAGAATGAATCTAAATCCTACTATATCTAAAACTCACCATACTTGTACAGTTGTACCAGTTGTTGGTAGTTGGCACCAAATGGTTGTGCATATATATTAGTCTGAGAAAATGAGAAATGCAATAACCAAGGATGGGCATGGGTCACTTTACCCTAATGCAATCAATTAAAAAATTTAAAGCATACTGATATAATTGTATTTTTCTTAATGTTATTCTATTTGCATTTTAAGTGTTTAAACTTTAAATCTTTAGTATTAAAAAACCCTCTCTAATTTTAATCATGTCAAATGACTCTAAATATTAGGGGTGGCAAAACGGGTCAGCCCATTCCGTCCCACCCCGCCCCACCAAAGTCCGCTGTAAAACGGGGCGGACTGACCCGCCCCGCCAAAATAATATGGGCTGAACTTGCCACCCCACGCTGTTAAAGGGCGGACTGGCGGGTTGGCGGGCCGGCCCGCCTTTCTTTTTTTTTTGTCCCAATAAATAGTTTGAAATCTTAAATAACATAACAAATAACACTATCTAAAATCAGATCAATAACAAAATCAATTACAAAATAACAACAAGAATGTTAATACAAACTAAATCAATATTAACAAAAAGTAAATAATAGAGAACTGAATAGAGATTAGAATTAATAATCAGTAAGAAAAAGGTATAAAAAATAAAACAAAAACATAGAATAGAATCATCCTTCCAAGCTCCCACAAACAGAACCATCAGTCATCATTCATCAAGCATCCCTCCTACAAATAGAGAACAGAATCTTCGTTCTCAGAAACAGAAAAATAAAAGAAAAACTAAACAAAAATAGAGAACAGCTGTTCCACAAATAGAATCATCAAACAGCCTCCCACAAGCAAAAAATAAAAGAAAAATTAAGAGTCATCGCAGACGCGAGTCGTCCCTGCCAGTGATTTCTGGGTTGCGCTACGAGAGAGGGAGAGCCCAGTTGTTGTTTCTACCGATGATCCTGGATTATGGTGCTTTCTGGACGGGAGGGAGACAGAGACATGAGGGAGAGAGAATGCGAGAGTGAAGAGGGAATGCGAGTCGTCGCGCGCCTTCAAAATCAAGTTGTGAGGGAGAGAGAGCCAGTGACGCCAGTGCGAGGGAGAGATCCGATTCGTCGTCGCTGCCAGTGGGAGGGAGAGATTAGGGATGATTCGGTAAGGGTTTAGAGAGAGAGACCACGCCTTCCAATCGAGTTGTGAAGGAGAGACAGAGACAACAACGCTGCCATGCTGGTGCGAGGAAGAGCGGGGATGGCGTCGGAGGGAGACGGAAGCTACTGTTTGGTGACGTGAAGACTGGAGAAAGAGGGCTAGAGGGAGAGGAAGAGGGAGGCAGCGCTGCTGTGCTGTGGTTGTGGGTGTTCACAAATGAAACCCTAAACTCATGTTAGTTCCATATATATATGACAGTGTAAATGACCAGAATGTCCTCAAAAAATTTTTTGCTAGCCCGCCGGGCCAGCCCGTCCCGCCAAAGCCCACGGGTTTGGCGGTGCGGATTTGGCGGATTTTTAAAAAATGGCGGGTTCAAAATCTCGTCCCGGCCCGCCTTTTTTGGCGGTTTGACCCAGCAGGTTCGACCCGTTTTACCACCCCTACTAAATATGCATTGCAGCCTAAATAAATATATTGAAAGATGATTTATATGGTACAGAAGTATTTTTACAGAGATAGAATAAAAGCAACTTCAGGTTGACACGTAGCAGAAAAGACAAGGGACGAAGTAGAAGAAAATGGCTCTGCAGCTGAGCCGCGCAGCGCATGGAAGATCCATTAGAAGAATGAGAGCCCGTTATTAGTGGATGGAAAATAATTCTGTTTGCTTTGTTGAGTTTTCATTTGTGCCTGAAAAGCCCTGACAAAAAAGAAAGAAAACGGACCTGTTCATGAAAACATTGTTAGAACTTAGGAGGATGTATTCACCAAAGAAAATTTGTCATCCTTTTAATGTTAATTTTTTTTAATCTATTATCTATTATTTCTATTACTCATCTATTATATTTATTTATTATTTATTTTATTATATAAAAATTAAATTTTTATACTTAATGATAGAGTTAATATGACATATTTTAAAAATTATTTTTTAATTTAATTATTTTAACTCAATAAATATAATTTATTATAATGAGTTAATTATATTAACTAATTAATTTAATTAAATATTTAAATATTAATATAATTTATTATACTTTATATTAATTAATTAATTATAATACATTAACTATAATTTTTTATATTGGTTAATTGATATATATATATATAAGGAAATAGAAATCAGTGATATAATAATATTAAAATATAATAATATATAAGAAAATAATCATAGCCGTTTAACTATAATAATATAAAATATATATGAATTAAATATATTCTAACATGTATAAAAATAATCCTTAAATATATTCTAACATGTAAAATAAACATCAAGGCTAAAATAGGAAATAAATACAAGTATAAAATAGCTAGGGAAGTTTAAAATTTATAATTAATCCAAGAATACAAATTTATATATAAAAAAATAATTACAGGTATAAAATAGAAAAATTTAAAGTTTATATTTAATATAATTTATGAGTTAGATAATATTTTGTTTTGTTTAATTTTATTTTATTTTATATAAAAGATTAATTCAAATAGAATCACAACAAGAAAATTTTAAGAATATAATTAAATGTGACAACACTATCTAAATTCGCAGGTACTCACCCTGTTCTTACTCTGTTCAGGACGGGTAATTAGTGCAAAAAATTAACTTTTATTCTTAAAATTAAAAAAAAATAATTTTTTGTTAGATCTTAAATAAAATTTACAATAAAAAAGATTTATGCAAATAATGATAGTAAACAAATAAGTTAATTAAAATATATATATATATATATATATATATATATATATATATATATATATATATATATATATATATATATATATATATGTTTGTCACCTGGAGACTTCGGGTCCTGGGTAGGTCGAGTGCTTAGACACGGGGGAACGGATGAGACCCTGAATTGACATGGAGCGAGGATTCAGATGTCGATGACGTCAGAGGAAACGTGTGGAGCGGGGAGGGGGCGACCACCTGCAAGGACACTCCGACGAGCAAGTCAGTGTCCGTATGAGTTGGTAGCCAAATTAAGTAAAATGATGTGTACCTTGGGGGAGTGCTGACCTCTCCCCTTATATACCGTGCTGGGTGGGCTTAAAAGTGACCTGGCCTACTATCCAGGATACTTTGTGCTATTCCTGCTCACGTGGGAAAGCGTTGACAGTCCTAACCGTCGGGTCGGGGATTCGGGTCTGGTTCCGATGACTCCGACCCGACCGTTTTAGCTAGGTGGGAGTTTGGTCGGCACAGGAAGTGTGGCCGTACGCTGCCCGGGTCGGATATCCAAGAGCCGACCCGTTGGGTTCCCTTATTGCTGGTTTAGGTTTGGGTTGGAGGTGTTTCTCCGACCCGACGAGTAGGTGGACTGGGCTTAGAGCGGTCCGTAACAATATATCTACAATAAAAACACAAAAATTAATGTTTTAAGTAGTATTTAAATACATAATTTCATTGATATGGCACTGAATTAGTAGTTAAATATTTATTATGAAGATAATAAAATTTTTTGGGATAATTTGAGTATTTGACTTTATTTTTTCTTCTTCTTTTTCTTTAACACCATCTCTTCCTCTTCTTTCTCCTCTTCCTCATTTTTTCATTAGAATTTCTTTTTCTTGTTTTATTATTTTGAATCTAATCAAGTGATTGAGGTGTGGTTCAATTCAAAAGAAAAAAATTTAGCATTAAAGAAAATATTTTTCTGTATTTGCAGCAAATTTGGATGTAACACGGAGATATTTGGGTGTAACACAAAAATATTTGAATGTATTTTAAGAATTTTGGATATATTTTTATTTTGGCAAGTTCTGCATAATTCAAAACTCTTCCTTTTCTTCCTCCACATCTTCTACTACTTTTTTTTATCATCATCATTATCATCATCTTCTTCTTTTTTTATTCATCTTTTTCTTTGTTTTACCTTCTTAAGTTTCTTCTTGTTTTACTCTCTTAACAATAATAAAAATAAAAAATCAAACAAAGAAGAAGAAGAAACATATAATGCTGCAAAATTACTTGGAAGAGGATGAACTTACATTTATTTAACTAAAAGAAAGAAAGAAATAAGAAAAAAAGAAGAAGAAGAAAATGCAGCATTAGAGGAAACATTTTTCTGTATTTGCAGCAAATTTGGGTGTAACACGAAAATATTTGGGTGTATTTTTATTCTGATAAGTTCTGGATAATTCAAAACTCTTTCTCTTCCTCGTTCTCATCTTCTACTGCTTCTTCTTCCTCATATTCTTATTTCATTTTCTTATAATATTTTTGAAAAAAAATCAAAAAAAGAAGAAAAAAATACATAATGTTGCAAAATCAATAGAAAGAGGAGGAGAAAAAAATGCAGCAACAATAGCAACAATAAAAAGAACCACGATGAGGATGAAAACGTGAAGAAGAAGAAGAAGAAGAAGAAGGAATGCGAAGAAAAATGAGGAGGAATGATGTTCATACCCTGGCCCAACACTAAAGGCCCAGGATCAAATGAGACAAAGAGGTTCAATCCAAAGATTGGCCTCCTCTCGCGACTGACTTCCACCGAAGAGGTCGGTTTCTACACAAACTCCACTAAAAAGAAGTCGAGAATCAGATTAGCTGGCATATAACACTTATTCAAATAAGTAACTACCCCTAGAATCTCTCAACCCACTTACAGGAGTCAAATCTTAACCTCCCTAAGATAAAGGAACGGTTATCCTCCTTAAAAGGTGGAACCACTCCAATGGTGGTTATGGGTTTACCACTATAAGTACACTGACGACCCTCAGGTATTTCTAAGTTCTCATACTCTCTAAACCTGCCGAAACTCTTGCTAACTTAGGCATCAGAGTGTCTTTGCAAGTACCACCCCATTCTCCTTCATTCGGACACAAGTCAGACGGAGGCTTCATGCGCGGGATCAAGCTTGAAGGCCTTCTTTCCAAGACGATTGGGCCAACTGTGCGAGTCCAGTCCATCAACCTCCGGTTACCCAACGTAACAAATGCAAAGAAGAAAGTGAAAAAGAAGAAGGAGAAAGAGCACGAGGAATTGAAAACCGTAGAATAGAAACGTTGAAGAATAACCGTTTCTCATTTTGCGCTATTAAAACTTGAGGAAGCGCGTGTTTATACGCTCTTTAAATTTAGAGTTGTTTTTGTTGGGTTTAGGCTGACTTGTGTAGACTTATATGCTAAAAAGACTTATATGCGTAGCAAGTCTCTTATTGAAGATGGTAAATATTTATAGTTGAAAATTATAGCTAATATAGTGCATTTTGAATTATATTTTTTATAATTGGTAAAAAGTTCAAAGTAATTTAAAAAAAGTTAAATAAAATTAGATAGTTAATTTTTTTATTTAAAATCTTTTATTAATCATATAAATATTAGGTATAAAAGTGAATTTTAATCAAATGGACTAAAATAAATGTTATTTAATTTTTATAGAAAAAATATATTATTTAACATGATTAAATGTATATTGAAATTAGTTATTAATATAAAATATATATTAAAAATAAGTTAAATAATACATAAATTTATATATAAATATATAATTACTAATTTTAGTAGTTAATTTTAATGTACAAATAATATTTTTTATCATTTATATATTTTATTAGAGAGAAGCATTATTTTTCTCTTTGATAAAACCTTTTTGAATTTGACTTTTCTAAAAACATGTTACTTGCTTAAAATAAAGTAATTTTTTTAAAACAAAAGTATAATACTTTAAAAAAACAAAAATCTTGATAGAAAAAAATATTCAAAATTATATATAATCACACAAGTTATCATACGCAAGACCAAGCCTTATTCAACATACTTATTTGGTTTAAATGTTAGTGTTTTATCTATTTCTGCTTTTTAGTTTTTTTTTTTTTTTTTTCTGGGAATTGGAATAATTAACAAATATTTTTTTTTAAATTTTAGGTTACACTATTAAAGAGAAAAGAAAAATCCTGTTCCACTGTTTGCAGGTTCTTTTTTTTTTTTTGGACTTGGCAACAGGCCAGAAAACTGACCCGGCCCACAACCCGTACCCACCCAGGTCCAGAACCCTGCACCCAGAAATTAGATTCGCTAATCTCTCAACCCTCCCTACCCGATTCTAGCCTGCGGAGCCCATCTTCTTCTTCTTCTTCGAGATCACTGTTTGCAGGTTCAAACTCCTTCTTTGTACCCCTTCCCCTGCGTTAAGAAAGAAAACCAGCGAAGGGTTCAAAAATAATGATTTTCCGTTGCTTATGCCTAGCTAACTAGCCAAGCCATCAATTTCCTGCGCCAAGCTGCTCCACAAAATACACGTGTTGCAATGAAAGTGGCTCTACGAGAATCACTGTAAATTTATATCTGTACTGTAGCGCGCACCATATTGAAAAGGACAAATAGGTCTCTAATTTTTTGTCTTGCGAACATTTTCGTCTCTGACCATTGAAAAATACTTTTAAGTCTCTGACATTTACAAAACTTGGACGGATCAGTCCCTCCGTTCAAATGTCTCCGTCAGAGACTGATCTGTCCAAATTTTATGAAGGTCAGATATTTAAAAATATTTTTCAATGGTCAAAAACAAAAATGTTTGCGAAATAAAAGATCAAAGACCTATTTGTCATTTTCTCTAAATATATTATATCTTTTTGAACTTTTGTATAATTTGTAAATCACCTACGTATATATTTTTCTTCGTATGCAATTTTAAATATCCTAAACTTTTCTAGATACATGCATGTTAGTTTTGTAACAAAATTGGTGAACTTAGAATTTGCCATCATATATGGTCGATTTGTATTGTTGAAGGCTTGAAGCTGCAATCGTCTGATGCTTGAGGCATCGTGTATCTTTCATATGGAGTTAATTTGTAGTTTTTTTTCTTTTTTTTTTAATATTTGTTTCTCATTTCATATTAAGAAATAGACTACAATATATGACACCAAAAAAATAAATAAATAGACTACAATATATGATTTTTTTTGGTATTAGACAATATATAATATATAAGAAAATATTTAATAATTGTTATATGTGTATTGTTGCAAGACATTCAACAATACCTATGAAGTACGGATATTTCATTGAGTTGCTGTATTCGTGTGTTGGATACATTTTGGATACGACATTTATCAATACTCGTCCGACATGTGTGTCTGCTATGTCCAACTGTGTTTTAATAAAAAATAAAAAAATTTTCTTTGGACACGCCAGGACACACCTAAATACCATCAAGTGTCAGCGTGTCCAGTCTTATTCTTAACATATATTATTAAAATAAATTTAGGTATAGTATATATTATTATTTATTAAAATAAAAAATATTTTAAATACTTGATATAATTAAAATAAGACATTAAAAATAATTAAAAAATTTAATTTATATTTTAATATCAATAAAATATCAAAATATAATTACGATTTATCGAAAAATACTTTATATTTTATATGTATATGTGTCCCGTGTCATGTAAGATTTTAAAATTCCCATGTCGGCGTGTCTCGTGTCGTGTCGTGTCATTGTCCGTGCATCATAGAACAATACTCTTGGTGATAGGCCTTTTTGTTTATCTCTTTTTGGTCAATTGAGAAAAGTCCACACTCATATTAAGCCCATATAAAGGGCCTAGTTCCTTCCCACAAAGCTCGTCATCAACAAGAATACCTGTGTATAGTAGATCGATGGCAGAAGGAGTAATTGCAGTTGTGATTCAAGATAATTCCAGAATATTGTTAACAGGAGAATCAATGAGAATCAGAGCTCATTTTAGCCTGGCAGCAGAAGCAGAAGCAATGAGAAGGGCACTAATTCTAGCTACAAATCTTAATATGGAGCAAATTTTAATAGAATCAGATAATTTACCTCTTGTGCAAGCAGTGAAATCAAAAACTTATATAGGAGAGGTGGAATCGATTCTTTGAGATATTTTTCTTCTGGCTGAGAGTCTGTCCAATTGTGACTTCACATGGTTCCCTAGAAAGGGAAATAAAGTCGCAGATAGAGTGGCGAAATGTTTCTTGGCAGACCAATTGGAGGAAAACTGGAGACGGAAGCCCCACGAGAATAGCTGAACAATTGACGAGGGAAGCTTCAATCCAGAACGGATGCTCCAATCGAAGCCATTCAATGGGCAGGACTCAAAACACATTGCAGTCAAGAATTCAGAGGCAAGGGAATCTGAATTTCGGGGATTCAATGTGGCGGAGAGACCTGATGTCAAATTCCGGGACTCTAAACCCTTTCTCAGTTGTCAACGATGCTGATGCGACTTCGCTGGAAAGGAGAAACATCTTCGTGAATAAAGCTAACACACCTGGGCATGACAATCAACTAGGGAAGGAGAAATTCGGCGCGAGCGGAGCCAATTACTAGAGCTTCGTTGGCGACGAAGAATCATGGCAGGCATGCGACGGAAAAGGGTTTCACCCGCGGACAAACGCATCAGACGACGACGGTAAAAATTGGCTGTTGTAGCAAGCGAGAAGGAATAGGCCAAGGCACAACTGATGGTTTGAGGTAGCACGGCGAGAAACGGTGCCAGCGCAGCCTTTGGGATCGATGGTGGTTATGGCTGCGCAGCTGACAGAAACCAAGTGTTGAAGAGCGAGAGAGATAAACAGGAGGCGCGGGTGCTCCACCAGTAGCGTAGGGTCGTGTTGCCTTCTGACCTGACCTGGTCTCCTGATTGGTTTGGCATTGGGCCAAAGACAAAAAAAATACCTATTTTGTCCTTAAGACACTTCTCTCTACAGGAGAGCACCTTTCCTCTCTACAGGGGAGCACCTTTCCTCTCTACAGGAGCGTACCACTACAGGGTTACTCCAATTTGGGAGATGCTTCAAATTCAACCAAAACATAAACACTTACAATAAACACCATACAAATCTTAACCTTCTGTCACCTCCATCTCACAACCCAACACCTTTGATCTCACCTTCACTTTTCCTTTCAAACTATTTTACCACCCTAGCCAATAAACCAACAACCACATACATCCACCAGTGGCACTGCACCAAAAGAAGATACACAAGATGTCACAAAACATGCCAAACTTTAGAAGGGAGCCGATAGAAGAAAAAATAATCACTATCAAACCAAACAGCCAAAAGGAACATAAAGTGGACAACATCAATTTAGTAGGAAAAATCATATCAAGCAAAGAAGTCCTATTTAGAAACAGCAAAAATGCCATTATGGGAATTCGGGGAAACCCAGAAGGAGTTTCCATTTCTAAAGTGGGAAGCAACAAAGTCCTGATAAGCTTCAAGGATATGTGGAGAGGTCTGCAGACATTGAAAGGGGGCCATGGAGTACAAAGGTCATCTCTTAAATCTCCAACTATGGTCACAACATGAATTAATATCAGAGGTCATCCACTAATATATGGAGTTTTGGGTTCAGATACATGGGCTACCCTTGGAGAACATGAACAGTGAAACAGGCAGAATCATTAGAGACATGATGGGGATTGTTATTGATGTGGAAGATCCGATGAAGAACCATGTACTCATGAGAACTTTTCTAAGGGTAAGGGTAGCGGTGGATATTCTCAAGCCTTTATCCACAGGTTTCTATATGGCAAGGGAAAACTTCCCCAATATCTGGGTTCACTTTAAATATGAGCGCCTTCAAGATTGTTACTGCATGAACTGTGGGGTAATAGGGCACAGTAAAAAAGAATGCAATAAAGAGATGGCCATGGCAGCGTGGAATCCAGACGTACCCAGATATATCCATGGGCTAAGGGTAGACCAAGCCAAATCTCTAAATAGGGGAGAGGGAAGAAGACAGAAGCAGAGCAAATTACAAGAAGGGGATGAAGATACGGAGGCGCGTGACATCCAGGACAACAACTATGAGAGAGTTGAGGAACTACAGGAATTTGTAGCCAGTGGAGTAGGTAGAAATCTAGAAGAGGGAAGGAAGAAAAAAGGAAAGATAGTAGCATCAAAAAATCAGGAGCAATTAGGGTAAATGGATCTCAGAGCTGCAGAGCAGGTAGAAGAAATCCCTCTTAATCAGTTGAGGATGGCAAAAAATTAAGGGAATTACAATAGAAGAGCCAAGAAGATACTAGAGAAAATTATGACAGACTTAAATGAGATCAGGGCCAGAAGAGAAATGAATACTAATGGGCCAGGCCCAATAAAAGAGGGAATAGAAGTTGGGTACTGGACCGAGAAACAACAGGAAAACAGAAAAGCATTAACCAAAAAGTAGGAAGCCCAAACAATTTGGACCATACAAGCCTAATGGAAGTGGACCAGCAAGACACAAAAAAGGGCAGGAAAGAAGAGGGATGTAGAAGGCAGCATAACAATACGGAGGATGAATTGGGCCCAAAAACAATAAGGGAGATTCTGAAGGCCAGTTTTGGTGCTAAAAACATAACAAATATAGCAGGAGGAACAGAACAACAAAACAAATGCAAGGCTTTAAAATCTAATGAGGACAGCAGGGATATTTGGGCGCTCAGAGGAATGGAGGAAGAGAAATGTAACACCCTCACTACCAGAATATCACGCTTTCGACTGCGCCACTCTGATAACAAGAAGTATTACGACTACTTCATATACTTAATATTAAAATAGGAGCCTGTGACTCAACACCGTATCGCTGATTGCTTTGATATCCGAAAATAAATACTTTATCCTAAAAAAAAAACAAGCAGGCATAGATTCATATACAAGACTTCTTACATAATATCTTATAATATAATATATATATAAAACATACAACTCCTATCTCTCTTACAAATTTTATAAAAACAAGGACGAGGGAAGAAAATAATCTAATTAATACAATAACATATAAACCAAACGCAGTATAACTCTTCTTAATGCTTTTTCATCCGGTTCCTGAAAAGGTAAAGCTGTAGGGGGTGAGAACCTAAGCACACGATCTCACCACGCAGTTTCAAAATTGTCATAAGAAGCTATTTAATAAGAAAACTGTTTTCAAGTTCAGTGATTATCATTGCCTTATGAATCTTTTTAAAACCAGTAGGTAATCGTTCAAAACCTTTTCAAAGAAACAATGTTTAATCTTTCAGAAATCCGAAACCTTTTCTTTCTTATAAGAAAATCTCAATCAGAAACCAACCACGCAATCAAACAACACAATCATTAATTCAACACCAAAGTTCATTCTCAAATGTAGCACGCCAGGACAAACACAGGCAAGACAGACAAGGAAAGCACAAGTTTATGTAGCAGTTATAGCAAATAGTTCAAGTAACAGTTAAGAATAGTTTAGCAATTAGGCAAACCAAAACAAGTTCAAACCCAAGCAAAGCATACAAATGCATATGATGCATACCTGTCCTATAGCTGATGAGGCTCATCTGTCAGTTATCTAGCCAACCCGACAAGTCTGAATTGTCCTTAGACTGTCTCCCGACATGCATCCCCAAGAGTCTATGCATAATTTTTTTCTCAAATAATCAATATTGCTCAATGGGGGTAACATTCCTGGGAATTTATATAGTGCCCGGTCACACTTACGTCGTAGGGTCAATAGAGTATCAAGTTTTTAGCCTGGTACACGTGGTGGCAAGCCATGGTACTTTATCCAGGGAACCTCATATCTCAGATAATTCAAATTCATAAACCATGTGAATAATTCAAAGTTCATATCTCAATATTCTCAACATTCTCAACATCATAATCATTCATCAATCCAAATCTCATTTCCAAATTCATTTCAAAACCATATTTCAAATAAAATCTTCATTATCCTTCTTTCCATTCCATCCATTAACAAATCCCAATTCAAAACATAATTCTATCTCTGATAAATAAATTAATCTTAAAACATATAATGTTGAAGAACAAATCTTTTTAATTAATTACTTCAAATAAAACTTCCAATTTTATAAAATTTCGAAAGCATATCCTCTAAAACTCGGATACTGCCACCCTTTTCGGGTCCCATCCAAACGTTTCTCAAACCTTTTCTCAACCAGTTCCAAATCTCAAACATTTTCCAGGGTTGAACCAGTTCCAATATCAATTTATTTTCAAATCAAACCAATTCCAACAATAAAACTCTTTTTAAAATCAAATCGGCTCAAATATTAAATCTTTTATAAAATCAGATCAACTCAAAATCAAATCGCTCCCAGAATCAATTTATTTTTATATCTCAAATTATTTCCAAAATCAATTCGTTTATATTATTAAGTAAACTCTAAAACCAAGAAAAATTCACCTTTTATAATAATCAAGTAAATAACATATCAAACCGGTTTTTACCAACAACCATACACCACTCATGCAATCAAGCACCCAATAATCCAATCCAACAAACCATCACATCCATAAGACAAATATAATCACAGACTTTTTGCATCAATATCTACTTATCACAAATCTGTAATGTAAAATAGATTTTAAAAAAAAAAACCCTACCTCGATTAGTCATAAGTTGCATAACTAAACCTATTAAATCCTTATTCTCATGTTAATCGGCAGTAACCGCAGAAATTCCCAAGCAACCGCAGGGATCACGGCAACAACCACGTATCTGACATAATTTAGAATTAACGCGGGATGGATATTGAGCGATATTAGAACATAATTGATAATAGAGTATTCCGATAAACAAGAACGGAATCGAAAAATCTTACCATGATAAACAGAATAGAACGACACAGTAGCAGCTTGTAAATTGACCGGACGACAGCTCTAATAACGGCCGGAAGCTCTGATGGTTCTGCAGCAGCGGTGACTATATAATCTGATGCGAACAACCTCAGTAACAACTCACAGTAGAAGCAACTTAGTAGAAAAGAAGATCCGAGGCAAGATTAGAGCTTACTAAACTGACTTAGGCCTCAGTGGCGGTTTCTGGTGGCAGTGGCAGCAGCGGAGTCTGAACAGAGACAGAAGAAGCAGCGGTGATCTCCAAGCAGTTCTGACGGCCACAACACCGTTTCTGGCGACCACAATTGCAACGGTGCAGCTCAAAGCGGTGAGTAGAGGCGGCGACTCCCTCAACGGCGACAACAACATGCAGCACGGTGATGGTTACCAGGCATCGACGACGGCAACCCTTCAGCGACAATGGCAGGCCTGACGACAACGCAGCGGGACGCGTGCAGCGAGCTCTAGGTCGGCAGCAGTAGCTCCTCCTCTGGCGCTCTCTTCCTCTCTCTTGGATCTCCTTCCTGACGGCACAGCAACGACGACGATGGCAGTGATGCCCACCGACGCCGTCTTCCTCTCTTTTCTTTCCTCAGCTCTCCCTCTCTCTCTTCTCTGTGCGACCTGACGGCGCGGCGGTAGTGACGCCCGCCGGTGCTGCCCTCACTCTTCTCTCCCCTTTTTCCGTAGATACCTCTCCTCTCTTCCTTTTTTTTTGTTTTCCTAATGGGTGTGTGTATTTGGTTGGACAAAGGGGGGGTTTCAGCTGCTGTAGGTGTTGGTGAGAGCTAATGGCGGCTAGGGTTTCATTAGGAGTAAGGAAAATATTGTAATTTAATTGGGATTAGGATTAGGGTTTGTGTATAAAATTATGATTATGGATTTAATTATAGTAGAGTAATTTTAATAAAATTGGGGAATGGAGTATAAATTTTGAAATCTAATTAAATTTTTAAAATTATTTTAAAATATTATTTGTGGTATAAAAATACTAACTGATTCTCAATAAATTATTCTAATTGAAAATTCATGGTAATATAATTAATTTTCTTTATCTTTAACTTAAAGTATTAAATGATATAAATTAAATTATCTAAAATCAAATCCTATAAAATTCTTATTATTTTATAACTACCAATTTTATAATTTAAATATAGAAAATAATTCAATAATTATAAAATTAGACAAAATTCTAATTTAAATAGCCAAAACCTCATTATTTCTCAAATTTCTAGAACTTTAACCATGAATAGAAAAATAATCCATAAGTATAAAGTTTGGATAAAAACCTTAATTTATTTTAAATCCAATTAATTTCCTTTAATTATTTTTACTAAAAATAATTTCTGAAATTAAAACTATAAATAAATATATAACTTGTGATTGATTCAAAATATGATTTTTCAAAAATCTTGGGTCATACAAGAAAGATGACATGGAAAAAGAGAAGAATTTAATTATACAAAGAGTAGCTAGATGAGGCACATATTTTGTGGAGCTAGCCGAGGAAGAGGACGAAGATAAAAGTGGGAAAAAGGAGACACAAGCTCTGCATGCTGAGTGGGAGAAGAGGCTCACAATGGAGATCATAAGCAAGTTGAATATCAAGAGGAAGAGGGCTGAACAGGAACTCTGATGATTAAAGCTGCAGGGGAAGAAGAAGAAGAAGAATTGTTTCAAGACAGCACTAACACCAAAAGGACCAGGAAGGAAGAGGTAATAGAGAGAGACATAGTTGTAGGAAAAATGCAAACTATTCTCAGTAGTACAGAGGCTGAGGAGGCGGGCCTATACATGCCCCAACCCTAGCCATAAGTATAGTAAGTTGGAACTGTCGAGGTGTGGCAGCAACCGCGACAGTTTCCGAATTAAAAGATCTTTGCAAAAAGACCAAGCTGGCCATAATTTTCCTTATGAAAACAAGAGCTAAGAAATGCAGAATCAAAAAGTTAAAGAGAGAACTCCATTTTGATAAATCCTTTTGTGTAGAACCACGGGGCTTGTCCGATGGTCTAAGTCTTTTATGGAATAAAAATATGAATCTTGATATTTACTCTTGGTGTCATAATGTTATTAAAATTTATATTACATATAGGAAAGAAAATAAATGGGATTGTTGTTTTGTGTATGGAGACCCCAACTTTAGGCAGAAAAGGAAGCAATGGAAGGATTTAGTAGCTCAAAGTCAGAATCAAAATTAACCACAGTTGTTAATTGGAGATTTTAATGATATTTTGAATCAGGAAAAAAAAAGTGGACTTACAACCAAAGCCAAGAGAGTAGGTGGAAGAATTGGAATTTTGTGAACAGCAACGGATTGATGGACATTGATCTTAAGGGAGGAAAATTCACATGGTTTAGCAATCCTAGAAATAGCTTCGTTACAAGAGAAAGGCTAGACAGGGTCCTTGTCAACTGAGAGTGGAGGAGATTATATCAGAATGCAACCCTCACAGCCCTCCCGGTGATAGGATCTAATCATTGCCCTTTGGTTTTAAGGCTGGAACCAAAAGAGAAATTTGAACGACACTTCAAGTATAAAGCATATTGGGAAGATCATAAAGATTGTGAGAAGATCATCAAGTAAGGATGGGAAAAGAATGAAAATAAAAGGAATAAATGGAGAAAACTACAAGGAAAATTCAAGAGCTGCAAGAAGGATTTGGAGTAATGGAGCAAAAGAACTTTCACTAGAGCTGATAAGAAAATCAACTAACTTAAGGAAGAAATCACAAAACTACAGAATCAGGAGTTTTCAGAATGACAGCAGGAAAGGATCAAGGATCTGAAGGTTGAAATATCACATCTATGGAAAAAAGAAGAAAAGTATTGGGGCCAGAGAGCAAGATTAAAATGGCTAAAGTTTGAGGACAAAAATACCTCCTTCTTCCATGCAACAACAATTCAAAGAATAGACTTGAATAAGATCGAAAGATTGAAGGATGCAGAGGGAAATTGAATTACAAGGAGCAAGGACATCATGAAATTAGTGAAGAGACACTTCACTGATCTATTTTCCACAACCACAAGGAGAAAAGTAGAGGAATGCACCCGAATTATCCCGAAAAAGGTCACAATTGAAATAAACAGGGAGCTTCTAAAGGAAGTGTCAGATAAGGAGATAAGGGATGCAGCCTTCAGTATGGGAAGCCTGAAAGTGCCTGGCCAGATGGTCTTAATGATTTATTCTTTCAAAAGTACTAGGATATCATCAGTAGAGAGGAAGACTCATACAAGACAACATTGTTATTATTCAGGAGGCCTTCCACAATTTAAACAAAAAAGGCAAGTTTGACTCCCAAAATTTAGCTGTAAAATTGGACACGAACAAGGCTTATGATAGGTTAGAGTGGGACTTTTTGGAAAATGTTTTACATTCTTTTGGTTTTGAGCAGAGCTGGATACAGTTAGTAATGGAGTGTGTCAAAAGCGCAAGTTATAAATTTAAAATAAATGGTAAGCTGTCTAAGAGGATAAAACCTCAAAGAGGTCTGAGGCAAGGTGATCCTTTATCACCATACCTTTTCATTATGGCAGCAGAGGTTTTCACAGCACTTATGGAAGAAGCACAAAGGGAAGGATGTATTTCAGGCATTAAACTTGCTCTAACAGCACCAGTTATCACCCACCTTCTGTTTGCTGACGATTGCATTCTTTTTGCGGAAGCCAAAGAAGAGGAACTTTATCAAAGCATCTTAATTTTGAACAGATACACGGATGTATCGGGACAAAAGATAAATTTAGAGAAATTGGGCATTGTGTTTGGATAGCAGGTACTGATTCAGACAAGGGTCAATATAGAAGAGATTATGGACATGCAAACCTGGGAAATCCTAGGAAATACCTTGGGTTACCAGCACATTGGGGAAGATCGAAGAACAAAGCGTTGGCATGGCTAGAAGAAAGGATAGACAACAAAATTAAAGGATGGAAAGAGTGACTACTCAACCAGGCGGGGAAGGAGACTTTGATTAAAGTAGTTATTCAAGCCATACCCAGCTATGCTATGAGCATTGTCCTGCTGTCCAAAAATTTTTGCCAAAGAATAGGATCAAAAGTTGCAATATTTTGGTGGGCAAACTCTGAGAGAGAGAAGGGGATGCACTGGAAAAGCTGGAGCAAGGTCTACAAAAGCAAGTGGTATGGCAGGTTAGGTTTTAGGGACTTACAGTGTCAGAATTTAGCCTATCTAGCCAAGCAAGCATGGAGTGTGATTGAAAATCCAAATGCAATATGGGTAAAATTTCTAAAAGCAATATATTTTGAGGATAGTGATTTTTGGGAAGCTGGCATCAGGAGTGGGGGATCATGAGCATGGAAAAGTCTTATCCAAGGCAGGAACTTCTTGAGAAGGAATGGGAGATGGAGTATTGGAAAGGGCTCAAAAATAAAGATATGGGAAGATAACTGTATTATGGGCATGGGTAAAATCTTTTTGAACAGAAATCACTCAGTGGATAGAGTAAACGAGCTCATCAACAAGGGAGAAGGATGAAAACAAGGAAGAATAACAGAATTATTCCCAGAGAACATAAGCAACAAAATTCTGCAAACACCCATAAGTCTACTGAGAAGCGAGGACAGACTAATATGGCCTTTCAAATGGGATGGGGGGTTACGCAGTTAAGATAGGATATCATGTGGCAAAGAAGGAAAAACAGGTCAGCGAGGGAGTGGGACCTTCAACAAGCACAGATATGACGAATCTTTGGAAAGAGATATGGAGAATGAATGTTCTGTCGAAGATAAGAATATTTTTATGGAAAGCGGAACATGATATAATACCAATATAAAACAACTTATTTAAAAAGAAAATAACTAATACTCCTATCTGTCGAATTTATAGGGAAGGAATGGAGACAACGGAATATGCAATTCTTCTATGGTCTGGACTAGAGCAACGTGGTTTGGAGCACAGAGTTAATGTCTACCAACACCATACACAGTCAAGTCTTTTGCATAATGGCTACTTGAAATGTGCAGGAAAATTAGAGGACAAGAAAAGGAAGAGGCAGAGGATCTGATTGAAAAAATTGGAATGCTAAGTTGGGAGATTTGGAAAACGAGAAACCAGACTATATTCCAAAACACTAATCCCAACCCCAATACTACCATCATCAGAGCTAAAATCCTAGAATCAGAAATCAGGGAAGCAATGCAAAAAAAGAGAGCAGCTCAGGCAAAACCAGAATAAGAGTATGAGCAGAAGGAGCATTACCTGGAGACCTCCATCGGGGGACTGGCTGAAGGCTAATGTAGATGCTGCATATAGTAGATCGATGCCAGAGGGAGCAATTACAGTTGTGATTCGAGAAAATCCGGGAAATTGTTAACAGGAATTAATTAGAATCAGAGCTCATTCCAGCGTGGCAGCAGAAGCAGAAGCAATGAGAAGGACACTAATTCTAGCTACAAATCTTAATATGGAGCAAATTTTAATAGAATCGGATAATTTACCTCTTGTGCAAGCAGTGAAATAAAAAAACTTATATAGGAGAGGTGGAATCGATTCTTCGAGATATTTTTCTTCTGGCTGAGAGTCTGTCTAATTGTGGCTTCACATAGGTCCCTAGAGACGGAAATAAAGTCGCAGATGGAGTGGCAAAATGTTCCCTGGCAGGCCAATTGGAGGAGAACTGGAGACGGAAGTCCCCATGAGAAATAGCAGAACAATTGAGGAGGGAAGCTTCAAACCAGAACGGATGCTCCAATCGAAGCCATTCAATGAGCAGGACTCAAAACACATTGCAGTCCAGAATTCAAAGGCAAGAGAATCTGAATTTCGGGGATTCAATGTGGCGGAGAGACCTGATTTCAGAATAACTCTAAACCCTCTCTCAATTGTCAACGGTGCTGATGCTACTTCGCCGGAAAGGAGAAATGTCTTCGTGAATAACGCTCACACACCTGGGCAAGACAGTCAACTAGGGAAGGAGAAATTCGGCGCGACAGCTGAGCCAATTACAGAGCTTCATTGACGACGATAAATCATGGCAGACATGCGACGAAAAAGGGCTTCACCCGTGAACAAACGCATTAGATAGCGACGGTGGAAATCGGCTGTTGCAGCAAGCGAGAAAGACTAGGCCAAGGCACAACTGACGGTCTGAGGCAGCGAGGCGACGAGAAACGGTGCCAGCACAGCCTCTGGGATCGACGGCGGACAGACAGCAATTATGGCTGCGCAGCTGACAAAAACCAAGTGTTGAAGAGCGAGAGAGATGAACAGGGGGCACGGGTGCTCCACCAGTAGCGTAGCCGCGTAGGGTTGTGTTGGCTTTTGACCTGACCCGGTCTCCTGGTTGGCTTGGCATTGGGCCAAAGGCAAAAAAAATGCCTAATTTGTAGCGGAGACCTAGACCAAGTGGTAATTATATTGCCTCTTAATCAAGCTGCACCAATAACTTAGACTGAAATGAGGTATGAGAAAATCTCAAAGTATGAGTGTGTGGATAGCGTAATGACAAAAAAAAAACTAATTTCAACTAATTTAGGCTAACCAAATGTTTAGTTCATTTTTTTGGTTAAATAAATATAAAAAATTCGAATTTTATTTGATGCATGCAACAACCATTATTCTGTTTTTTATTTCCAAACAAAATCACTTCATATACAAAAATACAAGACATGTTTTGTTTTTTTTATTTCCAACCGAGTGGAGACTTTAGACTGAACCCCAAAGACTATCAACGGCGATGTGTAGATCATGATTTGTCCTAGTTTTTCATTGTTAATGAATGACCTGGTTTATTTCTATCTTTTAGTAGATTACGTTTAATTTTAGGATAAATTTATATATAAAATCGCATAAATTTAGTCGATTAAAAATAATTTAAAAAATATTGATTATCTCTTTTACCGGTAGTTAACTAACGCATAAAGTTTTTAAAACAATTTTTTTTTGTCATTCACTTGCTTCTCCAGGTAGTACTCCCTTGTTCAATTGTTCCTCACTCCTTCACTTCCATTTCCAATTCTTCGTTCAAATCCTTCAAGTCCTTATACGTCAATCCCTTTTTCCTCACTCAATTTATCATTTACCTCAATGGTGCAAGGTAGTTTTCGACTACAGAATCTTTCTTCAAACCTTGATGAGACTTTTTCTTCCTTTTTAATTTCATTATTTTCATTTTTATATACATATATACAAACATAAATTAATATAATTGCATCCATACTATACAAAATTTGTACATATGTTGACAAAATAAACATTCACACATAAATCTTTATATTGTGCACCCTTTTCCAACTTAATATCAAAATATACAACATATTGTTACTCAAGATTTCTTCAGCATTTTCTTTCCTAATTGTGTTTTAGCTAGTTTCTCTATTTCAGATTTCCTTGAGATATTAGTACTTAATAGTACTTAAGTAGTTCTTAAAGTATTGGCTATATATTTGATTAAAAAAATAGTTTATTAGAACTCCTAAAATAAATTTATCTATATTACCTAATAAATTAAAATCTAATCCTCATAAATTTTAGTTTTATTTAAAAGTTGTCAATTTATTATTATTATTTTGAAACAAAGAAAGCTCAACACATGAGAGTGGAGCATAAAACAGACAAAGACAGAAGTAACTCTAAACACAAAGGTTAACAATTTTATGTCATCTCCGGCATTGCCATCAACAACCAGTAGGATCAATACCAGTCCATTTCTTGTAGCTAAAAAATGTCAGCCACCTCTTCTACTGTTCCTCTTTTTTATTAGGCATGTCATTCCAACTTTCGAACAAACCTTTAATGCTTCCTGGGACAGCTCAATCTCTATGAAAACATCTCAACCAAACGCACCACACCTGCCACGTAAACTCACAGAACACAAACAAATGATGAACACATTCGATCTCCTTTTTACACAAGACACAAATACTTTCATGCTGGTGAATTAAGCCTAATCTACTCAACCTTTCTTTAGTATTTACTCTACCCACTAAAACAAACCAACCAAACAGCTCAATTCTAGGCAGAACCAATCCTTTCCAGATCGCATTGGTGAAGCTATAACTCGTAATCTCCTCCGAAATAGTCTCTGATTGCAACACCTGCAAAAAAGAGTTAGTAGAAAAAATACCGTTATTATCAAATTTCCAAACAAGATTATCTTCTCTGTCAGCTAATAGCTTCACTGGTCTTAACCTCTCATGAAGTTGGTGAACTAGTTCCAACTCCCATTGAAACAACTCTCTCCTCCAATACAAATTCCAAATCCACTTTAACCCATCCTAGAACCCACAATCCCCTATCACAGATCCTTATTGGTTTAAAACAGAGAAGAGCCTTGAAAAACTCGCTTTCAGAGGACCACCCTGGACCCAGTTATCTTCCCAGAATAGTGTCCTTCGTCCATTGCCAACTTCCATAGCCAGTCTACTAATAATTTTTTCTTTTACCTGCTGTGCTTTTATATTCAACTAACAGATGTCTTTTCAGAGGCCACCTTTTACCGGTAGAATCTGACTAGAAAGTATAACCTTAGGATTCAAATTGTTACACGAACAAACAATCTTCTTCCATAACGGACAGTCTTCCTTGAAAAACCGCCACCACCACTTAAACAACAGCGCTGTATTCCTGAGCACTGCATCCCCAACTCTCAACCCCCTAGCCTTTTTAGGAGCCTAAACCACTTCCCACTTTACTAGAGGTATACCATTGTTACCATCCTCTTTACACCATAGGAATCTCCTCTGTAAGGCAATCAACTTGTCAGCGACCGCCTTCGCCATCTTGTACAGGCTAAGGTAGTATACCGGCAGGCTATTCAACACCGATTTAATAAGAACTAGCTTGCCTGCTTTGTTTAGAACCTTCACTTTCCATAAGTTGAGCTTCTCTTCAACCTTATCTATGACCGATTTCCAAGTCTTCACCAAACGCGAGTTCGCTCCTAAAAAAATCCCGAGATACCTAATAGGTAAAACAGCTTGCTTGCACTCTAAGAGGCCACACACATGCCCCACCCACTCTTGCTCACAGTTAACTGAGATCAGATTCGACTTATCAAAGTTGATGTTCAGACTCGACATCAGCTCAAAATAGCACAACAACCTCTTATAATTCACAATTGTCTCTGTCTCCGGAAGGCAAAACAAGATAGTGTCATCCGCGAATTGAAGATATGACAGTTCAATATGATTTCTCCCTATCAGTAACAGAGTAATATGCCCATTCCTTACAGCTTCTCCCAACATCCTGTGCAACACATCTACCACAAGAACAAGAACAAATAGAAGAGGAGACAGCGGATCTCCTTGTCAATTTATTATTAATCAATAAATTACTGTATGTATAAAGCAAAATTTAAATTGTTGACACTTACTTAAGTAGTCGACTACTACTCAACCAACTTAAATTAATTTAGATATATTTTAAATTTTAAATTAGAACAATTTATATGTATTAAAAAAAAAACTACACACCCATGCGCATACATTTAATGCATTTTCCCAGAACACGTTTGATGTATGTTTTGAGATTATTCCCACGACATTTTATAGATTGGAACGAGTGGTTTGTAAATGTGTTGCAGAAGTATAAAATTATTTTACCTCGTATTTTTTTGTAAAGTCTTGAGCTATTCTTGAAAGTAAGAAACCATAGATCAAACATATCATTAAGTTTTACAAGATGTTCCTGCACATTCAGTGCCATAGATCAAACAAAAAATGCCACTATCTTACAAAATCAAACAACACAATCGCCCCCAAAATCCTAAACCTGAGAGAAGTATCTTGAAAATTGAATGAGAAGAGTAAGGGAATATGCCTGTAATCAGGGATGTTCTCGCATTCCCAGAGGAACTGGTGAATCATCTGAGTGAAGTGGCCAGGTTCGCCATTGTTGGGCTTCTTGGGCCTTCTGCGGAAGAACCTCGCGAGCCCAATGGAGGCGAAGGACGGAGAGTTGGCGTTGTGTTCGAAGAATTTGTGAAGTTGACAGCGAGGGTTTTGGGGTTTGTTGACCCAGTTGCCACCGAAAGGGTTGAAGTTGTTAATGGAAGCCATTATTATTATTATTACAAGAAGAAGTTTGATTTAATGTTACAACTTCAACGTCAGAAATTTGAGAATACCATGGAAGAAATGGAATCAGCGGAGAGTCAAGTGAAGTGAAGTAAATAATAACCCAATAAACTTAGCCGAATTAATTACTGGTTGGTTTTTTTTTTTTTAACCAAAGATAGAACGACTCGAATCCGCAACTTTTTAAGTGAGTATAGAAATATTATGTTATTTGAATTGTAACCCATTAGTTACTGGTCAGGTTTTGATAATGATGACCAAAACAGTACTTATTCTTAAATTGAATTAAAAATGTGATAAAATTATAAAGATTTATATAGTAACAGAAATGTGTATTAATAAAATATCTTGAAATCATATGAACTAATTTATGTGATGATTTGACGAAATTAAATGTTGAAAATATTGAAAACCTGATGATGAGTAAGCTTTTGTTTCTGCAAAGCCATGAAGAGCTGTGCCTGCAGTTGGCTATATAGCTTTTGGCGATCTGATCCACCATACTTCTCAACTTTCGATTCTCTTCTTGCCACCTTCCACCATTTGCCTCTGAAAAATATATTTCCCACACTCAAAAATTATTGTATAATCACGGAACTCGTGAATTACGTGCGCTTATTATATACAAACCTCGGATTCAGTATTTTCGGCATTAGGTGATCCCTTTGAAGTTGAAATTCCAGTAGTTGCACACGTTAAGTTCAGCCCAGTCTGCGTATATAGGATGAATAATTAGCTAACAAATAAAGATGATACAAAAATTAAAGTGATGGAACGTTAGTTAGTTACGTTTACAGGGTGACGAGGGAAGGATGAAGCATTGTTGGTGGTTTATTAATAGTGTATTACCAGAACTCAAAAGTACTCTTAACTCATTTTTTCCTTTAGATTTTCTCTACATACTCAATTGAACTCATCACTCAACATCACTAATAATGCATAAACTTTAAATGTCTCTTCTACTTAATGAAGTAAACAATCTCAATAGACAATAGTTATATTTTACCATGGTCATTACTCATTTTCCCCGTATTTTCTAATGGCTCAGTGATATTGGTATGTATATTAGACAAGATTGTTTGTATTGTTTAGTAACATTTTTCATGAATATTTTTCTTAAAAAAAAAAAGTCCCGGGCATGTTTCATTGTAAACTCACAGTTGTTTATTGCTTTTGTTTTGTTTTCATATTTTTATCTACTATAATAACATGCAAGTATAAGAAACGCACTACATAATGTTCACTAAGTATTGATTGGCACAAAAAGGATAACCAACTAAAACATCTATTTAAAATACAAGACAACTACGACGGAATCAAAACCTGTAGAAAATTTTAAAAATAACTCGGATTAATCCCATAAAATCATGGTGTGGCCACCATCATCCACAATGTTTCGATTTCTAATAACATCATTGGCAGCAACTTGTGACTGCCCGAGTAACATTTTATGCCCTTTTTTAAACTTACAACAACAATTTCTACCACGGCTTACAACCATTTTTAATGGTTTCATACTTCAAAAGTATTTCTTTTCATAAGAAATCAGACCATGGATTCCACCTTCAACCTGCGCTGCTCCAGTCCGGACCTGAACAGAGCATACCAAATATTAAGAAACAAATTTGAGTAAATCCCTCTTTTAGTCTTAGAAAGTATTTCAGAAAAACACTAGTTCAGAAAAGCTTATAAATTTTATAATACCAATCTGAACGACAATATTAACATAAACCATATTTTATTGTTTGCCTGAGTTAATTCCATGACGACGAGGTTGCAATTGCAGATTTGCAGGCAAATACATCTGATTCCCCTTACACAACTTAGAGTAAAGTGTGTTTTCAGATAGTACTTTTCTCCTCTTATGATTTTCAATTCAAGATGCATGTTCGCACAGAAAACACTAGTATTTTTTGAATCCCAACTTGTATGGGAACAACTCTTCCGAGCAAAAAGAGAACAAAACCTAAAATATGAGGTAAAATAATTTCTTGCTTCTGGAGCACATTTACAAACCACTCACTTCAATCTATAATGTTAGGAAGTTGTACAAATCCAAAAATGCCGTAAATAATCTCAAAACATGCATTAAATGTGTTCTAGGAAAATGCAAAAATTTAACACAAATGTTTTTTACTCCTTTTCCCTTTGTTTGGTTTGAAAACAATAAAAATAATTAAAAATAAAAAAACCCTGTAGAGAACTAGTGTATTTAGTGCAGAAATGATGAAGACAACAAGAAACGATAACCGTACCTCTAGCCTTAACACCTTGGATCTGAGGAGGTCATGAGCAGACTGCAGAGAGTTGGCACCGATATCTTGAAACCCTTGCTTGACAGCTTGCATGGTGTATGGTAGGAACTTCAAAACAGAACCCTTATCTTTAACAGCTCCAACAACCCCCTGAGCAATTTTTAGTTTTGCAGTGTCACCCAAATATCTTTGATCACTTCCTTTAGTCATAGCTTCTAGTGAACCCATTCCTCTATACTTCTTTACTCGTTGACCATTCTGGTGAAGTAAAAATCAATTATGCATATTAACCAAAGGCAAGGAAGAAGAATAGCTCAAAATATTGCAATCTTTTCACTTCAAGTACACCAAGGACTTGAACAAATATTAATCACGAATTACTCCCAAAATTTCTTCCCAGAGTCAACACCAAGTACAAAAATAAATAAATATATAAAAATGTTTTTCCTGAGCATAGAGTTTTGATGCTCTTACAATTTCATCATTTTTCTGAGCAGTAAATTTTCTTTTATCATCACACTGATCCACATTATATCACAGCTATTGTTGCAGAGCTTGACCCAGTTTTTTATCCATACCTGATATTCATAAGCTCCAGGAGCCTCGTTGCTACCAGCTAAGAAGCTTCCCATCATAACTGTAGATGCTCCCAATGACAAAGCCTTGACAATATGCCCAGAGTTTGAGATGCCACCATCGGCAATCACAGGAACACCGCTTTTATAAGCAATAGATCCAACCTTGTAAACTGCAGTTGCCTGAAAAGCATGAAGTCAATATTAATAACTTAGCACCTGCAAGCCAGAACATATAATTGAGAACAGGGTAGAAAGCAGGGCTGAAAATTCCCAAACACTTAAATGCAATATTAACAATCTATACAAAGTCAAAACTACTTAAACTTAGTCATTCCATAAGAAAATCATCACCATCTAAAGCAAATTGTAATCCCAATCACTGAATACTATTCAATAAGTCAACACTGTTCAAACAAAATGCAATTCTAATCATTTAATAAGTTAATACTGTACAATCCTTACAATTGAGTAGCAAGATCTCTTCTGCAATTAAGCTCAACCTAATCACTGAACCAAACCTTCTCAAAACATAACAACTATCAAAATTGATCACAATCTAAACTCATATCTAACAAACAACTCAAAACTCCAGGCCATCAACAAACAACAACACAGGCAGCAAAGATCAAAGATAACACCAAATTGACAAATAAAATAAAACAAAATAACGTTCATACCTGACCACGCCCAACTGCACAAACCTCCTGCGTGGTGCAAATTGAACCAGACCCCATACCAACCCTCAATCCATCAACACCAGCTTGGATCAAATTCTCAGCCTGGTATATAGTGACCACGTTCCCACCAACCACATCCAGTTCCGGGTACACCTTCTTCACATACTTGATCATCTCCAATTGGTAACTAGAATTACCCTGTGAGCTGTCAAGAATCACCACATTCACCCCGGCCTTCACCAAGTGCTCCAACCTCTCCTTGTCTTGCTCCCTCGTCCCTATCGCCGCCCCAACCATCCATTCCCCGTCGGCACCCACCGATCCAGGCCCTGCCAGCTTTGGGTACCCTTTAACCTTCTCAACATCATCCTTGGTAACCACATCAACCATCTCGTTGTCTTTCACCAGCCCAACGAAATTCGCCTTCTTCTCCTCCAAGACCTTGTCAATTTCCTTCAAAAAGTAAGGGAGGCAGAAAAACTAAGACAATGTAAACAAAGACAACACCAAAAGATTTTACTTAATGAGAGCAAAGTATTCGTCCTTGCCTTCAAGTCATGGCTCCAGGGCACCGTAACAGGTGTTGAGGGAGCCATGTAATCGCGGACTTTCAAGCTCTTGTCGCTTTGATTCGTGTAATCCTCTTTTGACACGTAGCCGAGTAGCTTGGACTTAGAGTTGCCGGACTCCGTGACGAGGATGAAGGGAGAATCGGCGAAGTCGTCCAGGGAGTCTATGTAAGCTGAGGGAGGGAGGAAGACCGGGTGGGAGAGGATGGGAACGCGGCGGGACTTGGCGGAGCGGATGACGGCGGCCTGGGTGGCGGGGGAGATGTTGGAGTGGATAATGGCGATGGCCCCGAGAGAGGCCATGGCAGCGCCCATGGCGGACTCGGAAACGGTGTCCATCGGAGAAGCAACGAATGGGACGGAGAGAGGGACGTTGCGGGAGATGCGGGAGGAGAGATCGACGGCCTCCGCCGGGAAGTCGATGTAATGAGGGAGGAAGATGACGTCGTCGTAGGTGTAGGAGAAGCCCTGGTTGAATAGCTTCTCCGCCGTGAAACCGTCTTCGATCGGCGGCGGAGTGAAGTCCATGGCGCCGGCGGCGATGGTGATGGTAGTTGTGGTTGCAGGGAGGGTTTAGTTAGGGTTTTGTGAGATAGCTACTAAATATTAAATATTAATATTTAAAAAATATATAATTAAATCTAAATTAGCTAAACAGTTTAATTAAACTTCTTTTAAAAAATAGTTTAAATAATAAATATTTATATTAAAAATAGTTTATAAATAAATTTATTTTAAAAGTATTTATTTTAAAAAAAAGGTATTACAAGAAAATTTATTTTTTTAATTTTTTTATAAACACTTAAATAACTTGTTAAAAAGCTATAATTTAGTTATGAAAATTACACTAAATATTAATATTATTATTTTTTATAAATCAAAAGTTTAAAAAAGTTACTTTAAAATTTTTCAAACAAATCCTTCAATGGATATGCTTTAATTTAAGTTGTTTCGTTTTATGAGTAAGGGTGAAAATAGGCCAGATTTTGCTCTTAACAGATCTGGTCTGTCGTGTAGTTAATTAGCTTAATCTTAACCTATAAACATTTTATAAAGTATTAGATCTGACCTGTTATTCAGTTTGACCTGGCCTGAAACCTGTTAAAAGGCCTGATATTTTATTTTTTACAAAAATAAAAATATTATTTAAAAAAATTATTTTTAATAAAAATATTTAAATATAATATGTCATATTTAATATTTATAAAAAAATTTAATCTTTTAAAGTATTTAAAATATAAAAAAAAATATTTATAATAGAATATAATAAATTTAAAATATCTCATAATTTTGTTAATAATAAAAAATTATTTATATATTTAATTATGTTTTAACAAGTCCAGGCAGGCCTGACAGGTCAATAAGACTAATTAGTGAGCCTAAATCTGGCCTATTAACATATTAAGGTTTTTAGAAGAGGTTAAATCTGAGCTTGTGCCTCTTTTATAAGAGGCCAGATCAGGCCAAACACAATTCAAGCTGCAGGTCCTGGCAGACTGTCTAAACAAGCTAGCTCAACCTGGCCTGCAGCCTGCTATAGGCTTTTCCTAAAGTGCTAAGCTTGGCCTGTTATTCAGCCTGCCTGGCCTGAAGCCTGTTAAAAGGCTTAATAATTTTTTTTTACAAAAATAAAAATATTATTTAAAAAAATTTATTTTTTAATAAACATATTTATATTTAATATGTCATATTTAATATTTATAAAAAATTTAAATTTTGAAGTATTTAAAATATATAAAATTGTTTATAATTAAATATAATAAATTTAAAATATCTCATAATTTTGTTAATAATAAAAAATTATTTATATATGTAATTATGTATTAACAGGTCCAGACAGGTCTAACAGGTCAATAAAACTAATTAGTGAGCCTGAATTTGGCCTATTAACATAATAAGGCTTTTATAAAAGTTTGAATCTATGCCTATTTTATAACAGATTAGACTAAATATAGACCTCTGACAGACCACCTGATTTTTTTCCACCCTTATTTATGAATGAACATTAAGTAAGAAAATGAGCAAAGTTACGAGAACCAAATTGTTCGAGAACCAATAAAATAATTAATTAATTAGTTTAATAATTTGACCAAAATTCAACCGACATTCAATCAGTTTAATTAGAACACAATAAATAAAGACATCTCAATGCCTGTTCCAAATAAAACACAATAATTTATATACAGATGTAAGGAAATGCATTGATGCTACAAAGATATCCCATATAAACCTTTAAGAATTATAAAAAAAATTTCTTAAACCAAATACAAATAGATCTTGAGAATGATATCTTACAACTTCTAGCAGAAAACACATATTTAAACAAAATATATTGACTAAACTTTCAGTATAAGAAATAAATTATTATAAAATACAGGATAATTTTTTTTATATTTTTTTTTCTCAATCCTTCAAATTATATATCATATATTTCCAATTTTTTATTACTCTACGGATCACAATCTCTTTATCTCCGTGTCGTCAACAGAAACCTAAAAATTCAACCCACTAAAAAGATAAAAAAACAAAATTAAAAGAACTCTATTTATAAATATATTGTATACTGTATACAACAAAAAATGAATAACAAAAAAATAAAAAATTAAGTTGTTAGAATTGGCTTTAAAAAATAGAGGCAAGAACAAAAAATTACAATAAAACCTACACGTAACAAATAATTAAATTAAAATCAACAAGAACAAAAACAATGAAATTAAACAATTAGAGCCGTGAGCCTATAATCCTAACAAAAATCAGCAAATAACAAATAATCAGATTAAGAACAAAAACAATGAAATTAAACTATCAAAGCTATCAGCAAATAATCCTAACAAAAATTAGCAAGTAACAAATAATTAGATTAAAAATAGAATTATGACAACAAATTATAAAAAATAAATAGAATTAAAAAAAATCAAAACCCTAAAACTTGAAAATTTTTACAATAGAATTTAAAAAGCAGAATTATAACAATAAATTATGACAAATAAAAAGAATTTAAAAATAGAATTAAGAAAAAATAAAAAATCTTAAGGTAACGTTTGGAAGAGAGACAGAGACTGAGAGACAGAAACTAAAATAAGTTTCAGTATTGTGTTTGGTGTAAAATGGGAGACAGAGACTGAAATAACAATGAAGCACTAATTTAATTTGCACAAAGGGTAAAGTTAGAATTAATTAATTGAATTAGGGGTATTTTAGGTATAAAATGTTATTAAATTTTCATACTCTATCCCAAAAAATTTCAGTCTCCTGTGTCTCCAGGTATTGAAATAATGAAATTTTAGGAACATAAACTGAAATTTTAGTACTAGTCTCTGGGTCAATAAACATGATA
Organism: Arachis hypogaea; assembly: GCF_003086295.3. Classification (NCBI taxonomy): domain Eukaryota; kingdom Viridiplantae; phylum Streptophyta; class Magnoliopsida; order Fabales; family Fabaceae; genus Arachis; species Arachis hypogaea. The sequence goes on along the minus strand of NC_092051.1, from coordinate 144,675,732 downwards.
CTGAGTCTCAATCTCCCAATCTCCATCCCAATACCTCAAAACAAACATTACCTAAAAGACTGAAAGATGCAACGACAGACGCGGAGAGACTGGGCGGTGGCGGAGAGGCTAGACGTTGCATGACTGGATAGCCGATGAACTGCGATAGAGCACGAGACGCTGAAAACAACAAAACACAAAGGTGCTGATAAGTGAGAACAGATGGAGGCTGATGAACTACGACGGAGCACACACAGCTATTGGACGGTGTGAGGCTTCGACGGACGACAGCAAAGAGGACCGGGACTGAGAAAAGAGAACGGAGTCTGAGACTGCGTGAGTGAGAGAGGAGTTTGTGGCTTTCTGTGTTTCTGCGACATGAGGGAGAGAGAGTAGTGTATCTCTATAAACTATTAGGGTTGGATTAGGTTGAGTGGAGTAAGATTAACTTATATGTATTTTCCGGTTCGGATCGGTTTGGTTCAAGTTTTAGTGTTAGAATCGAAAATCGAACCAAACCGAATAAAAATAGCAAAATTTTCTTTTTTCGGTTTTTGATTTATTCGATTATCGATTTATTTGGTTTGATTAATTGGTTTTGTTTATATCGAATCGGTTTTGAACACTCCTACTGTCCACCAAAAAGGGAGCATAGGAGTTTGAAGTTCGTCGCATGATACGGCAAACTTGTTCCCGCAAAAGAAAAAAAAGTTAGATTCCATAAATTAAAGTTTAAATAATTTTTTTGGGAAATAATTTTTTATTTTATAATAAAAAAATTCTAAAAGAACATAATAGTTAGTAGACAAAAAATTAACTGAAAATATTTATCATATTTTATATATCATGATATCATTACTTATGTAAAATCCGGTCAAACCATAGATAATTAAGCAATTAATTAAATATGAAAAAAGAGTGAGAAAATATAGCAATCGAAATTCGACAATTCCGATATGATATTTGGACTCAATGAATTTTTCTGAGTCGAAAAACATAGGTTAGCGTAAAAATGTGAAGTGACATTTTAGCCGGCAGTACCGGCTTGAGTCCGTCCGGTACTGCGTCTGAGAAAATTATTTATGAGTAAAGAAGGTAAAAAGTTAAAATTTAATTTGGGAAAAGTAAGAGTAAATAAAAGTGAATTAAAACACTAATTTTAAAGATTTTGGCTCAAAGTTGGGCCAACAGGCTAAACCGATTGGACCGGATCCAAATTGGGCCCAAGCCCAACCTACAAGCCCTAATTAATTAGTTTCAACTTATTTTAACGAGAGAGAGAGAGAGAGAGAGAGAGAGAGAGAGAGAGAGAGAGAGAGAGAGAGAGAGAGAGAGAGAGAGAGAGAGGAGATTTGGGGTTTCACTATTCACCCCAAATCTTGTTCTGCCCATAACTTTTGGTCTGGAGCTCCGATTAACGAGTTGTTTGCGACCACGCGTCGTTTGGACGAGCTCTTCAATTTTATCTAGGTATTGTAGTGAATGTTTCTAAGCTCTCTTTCCAGTTTTGTTTTCCTCCTTTTATTTTGAATTTGGTTTAGGTTTTGAGGAAATCTTGTGATTTTTTAGTTGTTTAGGAGTGTTCTAGTATGAGCCATTGATGTGTTTTATCAATAAATTTCATGGGTTAAGGTAAGGAATCTTCAAACCCTTGTGATTTATCAATTTTGTGAACCTTAAATTAATATATATGTGAAATTGGTTATGTTAGTGTTGTTGGGTGAATTTGGAGCACTTGAAACAAGGTGTTGGTGGCTAAAAGCTTATTGGTGTTGATCGGGAGTCTTGGAAGCTTGAGTTGTGATGTGTTGGGTGCGAACTGTCGTCATTATGGTGCGGTTTAAGTTTCATTTAAGTACCGTGTAGTATAATTTGTATTCCTAAGTTAGATGCCCCTAGAAATAAGATTGAATGGTATATTTGAATGTGTTGATATGTGTAGTGGATGTATGGATGAGATTGATATTAGTATGGAGGGAATTGATATGGTGTTTATAGAATTGATGTTGGTATAGATGATAATGATTGTGCATTTATGGGTAATATATATATATATATATATATTGAATTGATAAATTTTGGGCCGAAAGCCATGAATTTGGTTGAAGGCCGTGAATTTGGACAGGAGGTCGGAAAAAGGTAAGAAAGGTGAAAGTGATGCTTGTATTGTGATGATAATTGGGGGTATTGTGGGGGGTATGAGTATGAATTGGTTGAATGAGTAAGAATTGATATATGAACAAATGTTGTTATATTAATTATTGATGAGTATTGGCTTGAAGCATATTAAATTGAGAACTTTGAATGAGTTGAGGAATTGAGGATTGAATAGTTCAAATGGTTGGATAATTAATTATGGTATCAGAGCAGTTCATCCTCGTGAGCTTGAAGGAGGGACTATTTATGCTTAAATGCATACTCTGAGTCTGTGCCTGTGCTAGTTAGGGTATCTAACCGATATGTCTAGTATGAAGTTCATGAGTGTACCTTTGATAATTTGAAGTACTTAACTTGAGATATTGAGGTTGATCACCTCGATATCGCTTGTTTGGTGTGGACAAGACCCGAATAACGTCTCATGGACATGAGCGAGGTACTTGAGGAGGAATTCTCTAGAACAAACCAATGAGGGAACGCCGAGATGGGAATCTTGGCAGTAGTATATGTGAGATTGGTGTGTTAATTTTAGGTTGTTGAGTGAAATACTTAGAAGCGGATAGTTGATCGGATGATTTGTTTAATTAGCCTTGAATTGGTTGGAATCCGATGATTTAGAGTAGAGGGGGCTTGTAATTAGCATTGGTATAGTTTGGATTTGAATTGGAATGAAATTTCGTGAAATTGAGTACTTGTATAGGAATTGGGGAATGATTAATTGCTAGGCAATTGATATTATAGGTTTTGAACGATTAGGTAATGTGAGTTTGGAGATCAAGAATTTTTAAGAGATTGTGATTGAGTCTTACTATGAGCGTAAGCATTATTTCGGTCAGGTTGAGAAAGCTTAAAAGTGGGCTTAAGTTTTGTGATTCAATAGGAGAATATGACATGAATGCATGATTGGATTCTTGGTGGTTAATAATCAGAGAGTGACGCAGCAGAAATTTGCGGAAGCAGTAACATAGGATAGTTACGAATAGGAGCTGTAAAAGTTGACTATAATATCTTAAGTTTGAATAATCGAAGGGTTTAGTGGGTTAATGCAAGTAATGATTCCCAAATAATTGAATTTGATTAAGTTCATGATCTTGTACATGAGGATGAAGGACGTGATTTGGTATTTAAAATGATATTGGAGAAAGGTAGAATGAATGGTATGAAGGATATTGGGTTAGAATTAGAATCTCCTATAATAGTTGCCAAGTTATGGATTATTGAGAACTTAGAATGGATACAAGGAGGTAAGAAGTTTAAGATGCTTTGTAAATTTATGTTATAGTGCATTGTATTTATTTGACACTTTTACTGTACTGGGAACCTATGGGTCGAGGGTTCTCATTCCGTATATATTCTTTGTTTTTCAGATATAGGTCCTGATGCTCAACAATAAGTTGAATTCGTCTGGACGGCGGCAAAGTTTATTGATTATATTTTGTACTTTTAGAATATCTCCATTTTATTTTGAAAACCTTCAATAAGAAGTATGTAAATGTTTAATTTGTAACTTGTCTATAGAGGCGATGATGTATCTTTGGGAGAGATAGAAAATACTGTTGTCAATCTAGTATTAAATTTCTGTACCCTAGTCAGCCTTATTTTATTCTTATCGTTTTCTTGAACGCATTTTACCTTTCGTCTGTTATCTATATACGTGAGTATTTTTCGTCCGCAATTTTATCTTGTTCATTTTCAAACTTTTTGTTTACTATATCTTTTATTTAAACACACACATATACTTATTATTATTCCATCTTAAATTGTACCACTATAATATCTTTAACTTATGACTCGTATAAAAATCTGTATATTAAGGTGTTATAATTTATATATGTATAAGTAGTTAAAGTTATGAGATGATAAAATTTATTTTTTTAATACTTAAATGTAAATAACAATAGTATACTTAAATATCAACAAAAATAAACAAAAAATTTTAATAAAAAACAACACAGAATAAAAAAATATTATTTTTGGTAACAAATTTGATCAACATATAATATATCTATTCAGATTTACATATATAATAGTATATCAATAACCTACCAAATCAGTTTAGAATTAGAATAATAAAGATAAAATCTAACATAAAATATAACAATGAACATTAAAAAGTATATATTTTTTTAATTTAAACTCAAATCTAATAGTAAATAGAATAGAATTAAAAAAAATAAAAAATAAGAGAACAATTTGGAGCATTGAAAAAGTAAAAATGGTTATTAGTAATATTATTCTATAAATATTACTTAAAACTTAAAAGTGTCCTAAAAATACTTATTAACTAATTTAAAACTTTTAATTTTTTACAATATTTATAAATGTCAAAATCTTATTTTTTTTTTTATCATTTTTAAAGTCTAATCATTGATGAATCTTAGGTTTATCTTTAGTGATGTAATTACAAGGATTCTATCAATTAAATCAGTCTAAACCCTGCAGTAAAAAATCATAGCTAACAACGCTGCAGAATCTATTCCCAATGATTCCTATTCTAAGATATTTAACATAGCAGACCCATGAAACTCAAAGAAAATCACAATCTCTCCCACTAGTGGTGCAGAATTTTTGAGCCACAGAATCTAATCACAAACCCTTCTTCTTCATATTGAAATCACATACACTGCACCTTTTGCTCTGATTCCAATCTTACCACAATCTTAAAGTGGTGTTTGATACAGACATATGAACACGTAAAAGGCAAGGGACAGATGTATTAAATTGCGACGGACCAAAAATACGAGTTTGGACTTTATATTCACAAGTGGGAATCAAAATTTTGGCTGCATTTGATTTATGAGCAAACATGTCGTTCCATACGCGTGAATGGTGGATCCCCCTTCTCATTTCATGAAATCACCCAAACATTTCCATTTTTTCTTCTACAAAGTTATAACTTAAAGTTGGTTTATTAGCTATTGTAAACTGTTAAATGAAACTCAAATTTACAGTAAATTAATTTTTAATTTGTTAGACTAAAAGATATCATAAAAAAAATTATAAAGAGTCTTAATATTGGGAAAATGTTTATTGTATATTTGTATAAATATTATAATGCTTATTGCTTAGGTTCAGTTTGGATAAATAGTTTAATTAAACTCCGTTAAAAAAAATAATTTAAATAATAAATAATTATAAATAAGTTATTTTGTGTTTAAATTTTTAATTTTAAAATTATTTATTTTAAAAAAAATGTGATAAAAAATAGTAGTAGTACGAGAGAAGTTATTTTTTTAATTTCTCTATAAACTCCTAAATAGCTTTTTAAAAAATAGCAATTTGACTTTAAAAATTACACCAGACATTAATACTACTACTTTTTATGATTCAAAAGTTTAAAAAAGTTACTTTTGTAACTTCCCAAATGGAGCCTTAGTCTTATTTACGAATAGGAGTTCATGTTTATTTTTTCATAATCCATAAAACTCGGACACTTTGTTAAATTGATGTGTATGTGTGTTGTATATATTTTGGACACGATATGATCAACACTCGTCTGACACGCGTGTCTGTTGTGTCCAATCGTGTCTTAATAAAAAAAATTATTTTCGGACACACTTGGATATCCCTAAATACCATCACATGTCAGTGTATCAATTTTTATTTTTAACAGATATTCTTGAAATAAATTTTGATATAGTATATATTATTATTTATTAAAACAAAAAATATTTTAATATTTAATATAATTAAAATAAGACATTAAAAATAATTAAAAAATTAATTTATATTTTATATCAATAAAATATTAAAATATTATTATAATTTTTATCTAAAAAATACTTTATATTTTATATATATGCATATCTCCGTATCTTATAAGAGTTTAAAATTTGCATGTCGACATGTCTTGTATCATGTCGTGTCCCATATCGATGCATGATAGCTCATAACCTAACCACGTTTGTCGAGAATTAATGGGAATAATCGCAAATAAAATTGTTGCTAGAACAATTTCTTCGGCGCTTTTATGCATAAAATATAAAAATATTTTATACATTCACCTTGTCAACTAGTAAGATCTATTATTACTTGTTGAATATCTTTATCTAATTTGTCTTTTAATTTCTTCGTTTTTAAATAAGGGTCAGAGAGATAGTAACTATGCAGTGATCAAATTAGTCTCTTAATCAAGTTAGTCTATTAATTTTAAGGAATAAGTATTATTTTGGTCTCTAATATTGAGTAAATCAAAATTATCTTTATTGTAATTTTTTATTTAGAATCATCTTTAACATTTTTTTTATATTAAAATCGTTCTTTTATTTTTTTTAGACAAAAATATTCTCCACTCCTACCGATATTTTTACCTCCATAAGCACCATCACAAGTACCAACACCAACACTAACACCAACACCACCAAGAATAACAATATCACAAGCACAAAACAGAAACAGATGCAGAAACAGAAATTCAACAAATCAACACAAATTCAACAAATTCAATAACTAAATCAACACAAGTAGAAACGGAAAACAGAAAAATCCACACAAACAAAAGCAAATGCAGAAGGCGAAGCAGGACTACCGACAGCTCGTGGACGACGGACCGACGACGGTTCGATAGATCGGCGGTGGCAGGAGCATGCATGAACAGCAGCGACGTACTCCACGGCTGGATAGATCGGCAACTCGGGCTTCCCTTCCTGGCGACGCACTCCACGGCGGCGATGATGCAGGTGTCGGATGGTGGCGGCGGCTATGGGAGCGGCCTCCTCCCCTCCACCGGTGCTCCCTCTCTCTTTCTCAGATCTCCTCTCTCGCTGCTTGTGCTTGGTGGCGAAAGACCCAAAGGTGGCGGCGATGGCAAGAAGCGACGGCGGAGACCCGCGGTGAAAGCGACGGCCTCCTCCCCTCCCTCCCTTGCGTTTCCTTCCCCACCCCACCCCTGAAACAAAAACGCGTTTCCTTTCCTCTCCCTCCCCTCAAAACGCGTTCTGTTTTTTATTTTTTAAAATTTTATATTTTTTATTAATATAAAGGTAGTTTAGGAATAGAATTAAAAATTTTATTAAAAATGACGATTTTAATAAAAAAAAATGTTAAGGATGATTTTAAATAAAAAATTACGATGGGGACGGTTTTGATTCTGACCCTCAATGTTAGGAACCAAAACAATACTTATCCTTAATTTTAAATGTCAATCTAGTTACTTACATAATTTTTATATTTTTTTATATTAATAATAAACATTTTAGTTGAAAAGTACAAAAAATTTATTTAAATAACAATTTTTTTAATAATAACACAAATTTTTTTTTTAATTTGTGACATTTGTTGTTAAAAAAATTGAGCACTTGTTTTTAGTAGAGTCCTCCATTAATGAGAAAATTTGAAAGCAGCGGATATAAGAAAAAAGAGAAGAGAAGAAGGGAGAAGAAAAAAGTTGCATGTTTTGGGAGTTGTATAAGATGAAAACTCAGGTGCAATTAATTTCACATGAATTTAATAACTAAGTGTTGTTAGATAAAAATTTAGTTAAATTAGTCAACGTATCTCAATTATTAATTTTACATGAAGTTGACTATACATGAGTTTTTATCCGTATATAATAATGTGAAATGGAGCACCTGGGTGGGATTAATGGCAAAATCATGGCATGAAAAAAGAAGAAGGATTATTTGTGCACCTAATACTGCTGGGTAACAAATTGATCGATTAGACTGCGAAATAAGAGAGCAAACATCGATTTTGATTGAGGTTGATTTTTGTTCCAAGAATCATAGTATGATTCCAAATAATTTATTCGTATATATATGATTTTGTCCATGCATCTTATCTATTCATTGTTATAAAAGATAGATAAAACACAAATAACACATACAAATAAATAAACAAGATACATATGTTAAAAGTTAATAGCACAAATTTACAAAAAAAAATCACATAAAATAATTACAACTCAAAATTAAAAACCATGACCCAGACATTATTTTTTCATTTTTAACAATTAACGTGCATTTATATCTTTGCATGTCCGTAGCCACCGTATATAGCTCACCGACACTGGAAATTGTTAAAGACGTGTGTGATGCTCAAATAATGTTTTTTTTTTTAAATAAACTTTTTAATGTCAATCACTAATCAATCATTCATGCATATAAGAGTGTAGCCCATAGTATTGGACATGAAACAAGACAAACCATATACCCCCATTTTTTCTTGTGCAATTGTCTTTTGAGTAAACTAATAAAAATATTTTCGAAAGAATTAAATGCCGACAAAAGTGTTTAAAAAACCAAAATTATAAAATATTTTTAAAATATTTAAAAATATGATAAAATAATTATATATATATTCTTAAAAAATATTTTAGAAATTGAATTTAATGTTATTTTTCGTAGACATACTATTTATTAAAAAATTAAAATCTTTTTATTTTTAAAATTTTATACACTAAGTAAATTTTATGTATGGTAAAAAATATTTAAAAAAAAAGAAAAACGTGTCTAGAGATAAAATTTTGCTTATGTTTTTCATGTATTTTGTAAATAATTATTTAAATATCTTTATAAAAATTCAAATAAAATACATAAATCGTTTATCAAATATAATTTTTTTTATAATTTATAAAAATGTTTTTTTTTCACGTTTTTAAATCTTTTGGTAGAGACATTTCTCTTTTTATTTTGATTTTTTAAGGATAATTTTGTCAATACGTAAATCTTTATTTCAAGATATTTTTAATAGTTTATTCAATTATTTTTAAAATTTAATTTTAATATCCTGTCAATATAAAATTATTTTATAAGTGCATTCAATCACATAACGCTATATTAGCAAGAATAACTAACTTTTATACTGATCTCGTAAATAATTATCTACAAATTAAAAAGGGTTATAATTACATGGCGTTCGTATATCAAAATTAAATCTTATTCTTTAAGCTGGACGCCTGGACATACACCACTGATTATAAAATGTAATAATTAAAAATATTCCGAATGCAACTTGTCTTTTAACTTGTTCCTTATTTTTCTTTGTTATTCTAACTATTTGTATGTCTTTCGTTCCAGTACCTCTTTTGTTCATCTTCTGAAAGCAATATCTTATCGTCAACCATGTATACTAATCTGGTCTTCAGTCTTCATCAAGTCATTTCAAGCTGTTCCTTAGAATAAAAGGGTGTTAATTTAAATTCTTGTACCACTTTAAACGAGAGAATAATCCATGTTTTGAAATTTTATAGATATGGTTTTATTCATAGAAAGACATCTACTATTATAAAGGGATTGGACTGTCTTCAAATTGGTCACAATTTTGTGACATATTTACCCCCATAATGTTACAATTAAATTGAAAAAGCAAAACCAATCTGTATTTTCAGCAGTTTTTTTTATTATTCTGAAAAGAGTTTCAATCTTTGTCTTAAAAAAAAAAATCCAAAAATTCTCTTTTAATTTAAATTTAGTAAACTAAAATTATTTTTACAGGATTGCTCTATGAATAGAATATATTAGCAACCAAATAAATCATCACTAAGTATTTGTATATATTTATACATGTTGTTTTATATATAATTTTTTGACAAAATAATGATCAACTATTAATATACTCAAACCTTTTGTTAAAAAAAATATTTTTTGACAGTATCATGTATAATTAAAGTTTTTATGAATATAAAAAAGTCATCAGTTACCACTATATTTTTATACTTGAAGCCATATTCTGATGATAAATATAATTAATTTATTTCAATTATATTATTTAAAATAAAATATTATTATATTATTTATAAAATTTAATTATAAATATAAATATGTAGTTATTTTATATTTAACTATTTATCTTTAATTATATTATACCTAATTGATATGTTTAGTGTGTGCATGAAGTATGATTGTATTTATAATTACTACAAAAAGGTACTTTTGGCTTTAGCATATACATTCTAATTGCACATGTTAAAGAAACATATATAAAATGTGATATCTTATCATTCAAAATTATGTATATGCATGTGATTGCTTGAATTGATGAGAAAGACTAAACAAAGAAATTCAATAATGACATATATGAGCTTGCTCAATCTTTCAATTATTTTTCTCTTTGAATTTGACGTTTGTATATCTTTAATTTCTAGGTAAGAGTCTAAGATTCTCTTCTGCGCCCGAGCAAAGAACTTAGCTTTCTTGTGAACTCAATATATATAGTACTTGAATCTCTCAACCCTAGAGGAGTTCCTTATCACATGCATGTATGTGAATGTGACCACACTATACATGGTAATTTCTATTGTATTTTCAACTTTTAAAGAATTTCCATACTTTAATTTAATTTAATTATAAGAATCAATAATAATTTGTACCATTCTATATATTTCGTTTTATAATAAAATGGGTTAATATTATTAAATATATAATTATTGGTTAATTCTATATAGGGTTGGAAGTGAGTCAAGGCAGTTCATGAGTCAGCTCGAGTTTGACTCGTTAATAGCTTGATAAACTAAACTCGTGAGATGGTGAGTCAAACTTGAATCTGAAATTGAGCTCATAAATTAAATGAGTTGAGCTTGAATTTAGATAAGCTCAACTCATTAACTCGTGAGCTGGCTCGATTATATATATATATATATATATATATATATATATATATATATATATATATATGTATATATTAATACACATATCCTATATGTATTTAATCTATACTTTTAATATTATATATATACATATGAAATAGTAATATATAATTATATATATTAATGATCTTAATTATTTAAAATTTTATATATATTTTTATATATAATTTTGATGTAGGATATAAATAAAAAATTTATAATTTATTGATAGATAAATAATATATAAAATTAATCTTTTAAATAATTTTAAAATATATAAGTTATAATTTATTAATATAGAATTATAGATTATTATTTGAGCCAGCTCGTGAACTTTCAGTAAGTCGAGAATAAGCTTAAGAAATAGGTTCGATTGTTAATGAGTCGAGCTATGAACCAAGCTCAATTTCTATAGCCGAATTTGAGCTTGGTCTAGCTCGACTCAACTCAACTCAGCTTACTTTCGACTCTAATTCTATATATTTCAAATTGAATATTTTATCTATCATTTATGTTGACGTATAGTAGAATTTTAAAATTATAATAAATACCAATTATTATTAGAATAAATATCTATAAATGTTGGAATTTTTCAGAATTTTTCTTTGGTGCACAAAAATAATATGATTCTAATTCATGAAGATTTAGAATTGAGGATACTGCTGCAGCCTGCAAGATTGAGCTAGCATGGCCACCGGTTATGAGAAAATCTAAAAGCTTTTAATTTCATGCACATGGCATTATGGAAATGGCCACTCCTGTGGTTGGACCTACCATGATTTACCAATAACCACCAACTCACTAAGAGTCACGGGCATCAAAATAATATAAATACTTCACTTGGCAACTTGACAATTTGACATATAATATAAAAAATAATTTTTGGTCATTAATTAGTATATGCCTTTGTGCTGTTGAGTTGGAAGTGCTAATGATTGATGTGCCTTGTATGAAGAACAAAAATTCTTGTGAACATATGATGAATAAAAGAACTCTTTAATTTACATCCATAGTAATGTTGATATATATACCATCAAATTTGGAACACAATTAGTGGAATAGACTAAAGAATAGGATTTTTTGTCGACTCACATGTTTTTCTATTTTGTCTAACAATTAGATAAATTTGGATAGAGTGTGAGACCACATTGTACTTGACACTCTTAATAAATAATATGTTTTTTCTCTTAATATCACATATGCTCACCTACAACAATTTCGATAAATAGCGGCGGTCAAACTAAATGTTGAAAGATAAGCCGCGGATAAACGGTTAGCGGCGGTTTTAGCTAACTGCTGAAATAATCATTATTAAATGTCTATCAATTTTGCAGCGGTTTGTAACCGTCGCATATATATAGCGCTAATAATTATATATATCATATCAACACATTTGATTGCCACACAATTTTTTGTGTATACTTTATATCTAATCATAGTTATTATAGGTACCTTATATATTGGGTAAAATCTACAATTAAATCAAATGGCGGACCAAATTACACAATTACCAAATTGAAAAATATTACAAAGATCTCCTAAAAGCACATTCTTATGTAATTCGAATCAGTCTCATTCGAATTAGACAAACCAACACTAATTCGAATTAGTAGTAATGCTTGTAATCGAATTTGTCCAATTTGAATTATACTTGCATGTAGTTTTAGGGTAGTTCGAATCATGGTGATTCGAATTATGCACGTTAGGACGTCCCTAGTAATTCGAATGGGTCAGCTTCGAATTAATTTTTTTTACCATAGTAGATCGAATTAATTTACATCTATTTATATATGATCCAAGCATATATAAAGAGTATAATAAAGACTACATTTAATAATATTCATAATGAATTCAATAAAGAGTACATTCAATCATAAATAAAAAAATAATAACTATAAATATTTTTTTATAAATTATTAAAAATCAAATATTTTCTAAAAATATTTATTAATGTTTAGAATTTAATCTTTAATATTTAAAATTAGTGAAATATTTGCCAAAAAGTGTTATGAGTTTAAGTAATAATGATTTAAACATATGTAGTTTAAGATAGTAGTGTTTACTTAACTAGATTATATCGAGATGGTTATTACTAAAGAAAATATTGCAATATGTGATAATACGCATTTTGTGGCGGTTTAAACAAAATCACGTAAAATGTAAAACAATAACTCACCCGATGGTACATATAGCGGCGGTTTTTGAAAAGACACCGCTAAATGCAAGCCTAATTGAAATATAACGGCCGTCAAATATAGTTATGATTGCAACTTCAACTAATAACCGCCACTATATGTTGAAATTGTTGTAGTGACTGTGTTAGATGATAATAATGATGACCACGACGAGTTTATTAATTAGCAAAATCCTACATCATTACAATATAATAATCAAGCGCACAAAGTTGTTAATTAGTTTATTATTGCTGGTACGAAGAAATAGAAAATGCAGCCTTCGGAACAAAAAGAGAATGATGTTAGGAATTTAGGATAACGCTATTTAATTTATTGCACTGTTATCTTTATATAAAATACACCTATTTCATGGACAATATATATATATATTACGATAATTTTAGAGTATATAAAAATTAATTTTTTTATTTAGTATTTAAGTAATTCACGATTTTCATACAAATGCGCGTATGTTTATCTACATAATTGATTATCTTGTAATAAAAATAAAATAAGTAATTTAAACCCTTAAATCTTGTATATATGTATGTCTAGTTGAAAATTAATCAAGAGTATACTTATCGGCTAAATAAAGTAAGTAAATTTTTGAAATATTAATTAAAAATTTAGACCAAAGTTGAAGAAGAATGAAACCCAAATAAAAGAAAAATATCTAATGCCCACTAGTATAACTTAGTGAATTAGCATCCACAAAAGATAAAAAAAATAAAAAAATAAAATAAAATAGTAATAACTTTGTCTCTATATTGATGAATTCAGAAGCATACAAAAAAAATCCAACTGGAAAAACATCACCACTCACACTCAATCATATTTCCATGTGACGATGATACATTCTCATACACAATTCTTTTGCCTTTATAAATTGGTATGTAGTACCACCAATACATTATTCAACTTCATATACACCACACTTAAATTATACATATTTTTCTAAGTATTTTCTTTTGCTATAACCATGGCTTTGAACACTACCAAGCTTTTTGCCACAATTCTTGTTGTGTCACTCCTTTCAACACCTTTATTAACCAATGCATGTGGATCATGCAAGGCACCAACTCCGCCACCACCAAAAGCAAAATGCCCCAAAGACACATTGAAATTAGGTGTTTGTGCTGATGTCTTAGGACTTGTTAACGTTATTGTTGGTTCCCCAGCTTCAAGCAAGTGTTGTGCATTGCTTCAAGGCTTGGTTGATTTGGAAGCAGCACTTTGTTTGTGCACCGCTATTAAGGCCAATGTTCTTGGCATCAACTTAGATATCCCTCTCACTCTCAGCTTGCTCCTCAGTGCTTGTCAAAAATCACTTCCTTCTGGCTTCCAATGTTGAGATACGAGTTGAAAACTCACATGCATTTATCTTCGTGCGAAACTGTTAGTTGAGAACTGCATGTGAATGTTCATTGAGATAGTACAATATTATAATTTGAGTAATTATTTTAATTCCTATGCACTTTGTTTTGTTGAACTTTTTTATATTGTCGTTTAATTAGGTGGTGCTATCATATAAATGAAACTAGGTTTTCTTTTAATGACAAATATTCATTTTCTTTGACCGGTCTTGAATTTTTGGTTTGATTAGTGCATGTACATCCACTATCTCCATAAAAAAGAATTCGTTATTTTTATTTATATGATGGCACCCTATTAAGTAGCAATATAAAAAATTTCACATTGATAAATGTATAGAAGTTAAATCTTGTTAGTTTCTCAATTAATTTTTCTTTTAAATTGTAGTGCTTGTTTTTGTTTATGTTTGGATAATGTGTGGAAAATCCATGTACCGTTCTTGACATGTTTTCTTAATTATTGTAATAATCAAGCAAGCATGTTTGCTACTTTGCTTCAGTTAACAACCTTAGTTTTTTTTTTTCTATTTTCTCTGATAAAATCAGGGAAATTTTATTTTATATTATGATTGTGTATCATACTTAATTTGTGAAATGTATGGAATTTATTCGTACTTGTTTTTGTCTAGAGAGAAAGAGAAGAAGCATTGATTATTTAGTACATGGATTATTAAATTTGTTGTATTATTATGTTTATATTAAATTTTACAAGATTCCAAGTCAGTCTTAAAATTGTGAGCAGAACTCTGTTGTTGTATTCTTTCAACGAAGTGTACGTCCATGTTTATTTACTTCCAAATATAGACACAGAATCAGAAAAGAAATCTTTCTAATAATTTAGTGATATTTATTTTTTTAAATAAATAAATAAATAATTTTTTTCTCAAAAAGTTTAATTCATTCCCCTAAAAATATAAAAATACTTTTCAAGGATTGCATTCTTGTATATATTTCTTGTTGACACCTCCAATATCATCACCAGTCAATTTGGAGAATGTGTATGTCCAAATTAAAATATAAACAATTGTATTTTAACTTTTATTGAAATGATTATCTATTAATATATATATATACACAGTTTACATTTAAAAATAAGTATCACTCGTTTGTAATTAGTATTTCATTACGTCATTTACTTATGTAGGTAGGAGTTATTGATTCCAATAATAGATGAAATTTAGAATACATTTTAAAATTATTCTGCACGTAGAAACGTTTTTTTATACAAGTCATTTATATTTATCTGCTTTTATATTTTTTTTATATTTTTTTTTATTTTTTTTCTCGTTATTGTAGTCATCAACACCACCTCTTCCTATTCCTCCTCTTCTTCTTTCTCTTTTTTTTATTAAAATTTATTCTCCTCTTTTCTTTTACTCTTTTCCTTCATTATCAGTTATTTCGTTGTTGAATATAATAAATAATTCAGGTTCAGATTGTCAATTGAATCAAAACGAAATTGATTATTATTTTGAATCCAATCAAGTAGTTAAGGTGTGGTTCAATTTAGAAAAAAAAATATAGCATTGAGGAAACATTTTTCTACAGCAAATTTGGGTGTAACATGAAAATATTTGGATGTATTTTAAGAATTTTTGGGTATATTTTTATTCTGATAAATTTTGCGTATTTCAAAACTCTTCCTCTTCCTCATTCTCATCTTCTACTGTCTCTTCTTTTTTTTTTTTATCATCATCATCTTCTTCTTCTTTTTTTTTATTCATTTTTTTTTACCTTCTCAAGTTTCTTCTTGTTTTACTCTCTTAACAAGAATAAAAACAAAAAAAATCAAACAACGAAGAAGAAGAAACACATAATGCTGCAAAATTACTTGAAAGATGATGAATTTACATTCATTTAAGTAAAAGAAAGAAAGAAATAAGAAAAAAAAGAAGAAGAATAAAACGCAACATAAGAGAAAATATTTTTCTATATTTACAGTAAATTTGGGTATAACACAAAGATACTTGGGTATATTTTAAGAATTTTTGGGTATATTTTTATTCTGATAAATTCTGCATAATTTAAAAATCTTCCTCTTTCACCTCTTCATCTTTTACTGCTTCTTCTTCCTCATATTCTTATTTCGTTTTCTTATAATTCTTCTTGGGAGAAAAAATCAAATAAAGAAGAAAAAAATACATAATATTGCAAAATCAATAGAAAGAGGAGGAGGAAAAAATGCAACAACAATAACAGTAATAAAAAAATAACGATGAAGATGAAACACGCTAAGAAAAAGGAGGAGAAACGCAAAGAAGAATGAGAAGAAGAAGAAGGAAGAGGAGGAGGAGAAGGAGGAACGTGAAGAAGAAGAAGTGTCTTCTATAATGGTGAGTGAGAACGCGCTTTGGAAACAGTTGAGTGATGCGTTTGTTATCACGCTCCAGTGGGTGAATGTAGCTTTTGTTAAACTTAGCCCAACTTGTAAGATTTTTAAGCCAAAAAGAATTGTATATATAGCATAACTCATCTAATTTAGTTACAGATATATCTCTTAAAAATTTAGATTTTTTTATTAAAAATAAATGTTAAATTGAAGTTTTATAGGTGATAAATCATTTTTATATATATAACTTAGTATTAATTTAAAATATATTAATACATTATATATATCGAAACATAATAATTACTTTTAAAATATATATAAAAAAACTATTTGATCGGGTTTTTAATTATGCCAATTATTTATATCGAAATTTAGCACAAATATTCTATATGTGATACCAGACATATATATGCATTATCTTGCTCCTCTTCAATATAGATATACCTATGTATATCATTTAAAATTCTCGTATTAATTACATTCTGAAAATATTTTTCCAAATCTAAATATGAGAAAAAAGAATGGACTACTTTCTGGCTTTATTTTTATTACTTACTATCTTCTCTTCACAATGCATAAAAGTCAAAACTGTCCCTTTCATGGCTACACAAGAAAACAAAGAACATTTTTGTGTTACAAAATGGAGCTTCAAACTACTCCACAAATGTTTTTTTACCGTTGTACTAGCGAAAACGACCACCATTTTTAAATACATTGGTAATATCTACCAAATTTAAAAAATAAAAATATGGATAAAAGTATAAGAATGTTTTTGGATAACAAACCTTTTTAGTCGATATTCGGATATAGACTCATTTAAGTTCACTATTCTTAAATTTATTTAATATATTGTTTATTTTAACACCAAATCTATCTTAATTTCGACCGTTACATTGAGTTCATTATCTATTTAAACATCTGGTTACTTCTTAATTTGCAGAACTCTAAGAGTGTAAGCCAACATTATTAATTTTAGAATAAAGTAGCAGTTTGATCTGAAAAAAATATAAGTGATATATATGTTTATTGTTATTACCAAATTTTAGTTCGATTTCTAACATTAAAATTTGACACGTATAGTTAATAGAATAAGTGATATAAATGTTACAACATTATTAGTTAAGTCATCTATTCTTCTGTATGTTTGAAAAATATAATCAAAACCTATTTATAACATTTTTTCTGGATTTGCTTCTTTTAAAAATTTTCAAATCCTAACAATCAATCATGAACGTTCTATAAAAAAAAGTTTTTACAATGGTAATAGTTGGTGGGTGGATTTTATTTCTAAACTGAAATAAAATATTACAGTTCTTTAATATGTGAATTGTTTGTGTCAAATTTAATAATAGACTTACTTATGTTGAACCCATTTAAAAATTTATTGAGATTGAAATAAAATATTTGAAACTTTTTGAAATTGAAATATAATGTTTAAAAGATTAGAGACTAAATTAAGATTTAGTCCAAACGATCAAAATAATATTTTATTCTAATTTTTAAAATGTGATATTAATTTAATCTTAAAAACACATGCATATGACATTTTATGAATAGTAATTAAAAAATTATGTTATTAATCTAATTTAAAGAAACATATAATATCAATTCATTAGTTTATTTTATTTTAAATAGTAAAATACATTTAACATTGATCATATATATGATAGATATTTGTAAAAATCATCTAATTGTATCTTTTCTTTTTGCTAACTTCTTTAATATATCACATGTTATATTATTCTAGAGGATGCCACAAAAAATTGCATCACCCCAAAAAATATAACATTTGGTACGATAGATCAATAATTAATTTACCACAAATTTAAGTTCTATTTAAAGATTTGTTATTGACTAATAAATTGTATTGCATGCATCAGATAGGATTCAAATTCTAAACACTTATTTAAATAGATTATTAAATTAAAAAATTAACTTAGGTTAGTCGAGTGGTTAGTTCACTCATTCGATTAAACAAGTATTGAAAATTTGAATCCCATTTTATACATCCAACCTATTAGTGCAGTGACTAATTATAGAACTTATGTTCACGATAAATTAATTATTAACCGGTCAAGAATTAGTTAAAAATTTGAAATTCTGCTGGCTCTTTGAGTTTTTCTCTTTTATAATAAGTTATACTTATATAGGCTAAATAAATTAAACAAAACTCAGTCAGTAATTTTGTAATACTAAAAACTTAGACCAAAGTCGTTGAAGAAGAGTGAAAATCAAATCAAAGAAAAATATCTAAAGGCCACTAGTATAACTTAGTGAATTAGCATCCACAGAAGATTTAAAACAAAAAAAATAATAATAAATAAATAAATAAGCAATAGCTCTCACTCCATTGATCAATTCAGAAGCATACAAAAGAAATCCAGCTGGAAAAACAACACCAATCACTCAATCAGATTTCCATGTGATGATGCATCCTCACAAAATTTTCTTTTGCTTTTATAAATTGGTAGTATGTACCACCCTATTTATCAACTTCATAACACACTAATTTGTTATTACATCATACCTTTTTTAATATATTTTCCTAATAAGCATTTTCTTTTTGCTATAAGCCATGGCTTTCAACACCATCAGCAAGCTTTCTGCCACAATTCTTGTGCTGTCTCTCCTTTCAACACCTTTGTTGACCAATGCATGTGGATCATGCACGCCACCACCAAAACCATGCCCAACTCCGGCACCACCACCACCACCAAAAGAGAAATGCCCCAAAGACACATTGAAACTAGGGGTTTGTGCTGATGTCTTAGGACTTGGTAACGTTGTTGTTGGTTCTCCAGTTTCAAGCAAATGTTGTGCATTACTTGATGGCTTGGTTGATTTGGAAGCAGCACTTTGTTTGTGCACTGCTATTAAGGCCAATGTTCTTGGCAACAACCTAGATGTCCCTGTTGCTCTAAGCTGGATCCTTAGTGCCTGTCAAAAATCAATTCCTCCTGGCTTCCAATGTTAACATAAAATGTTATAATTCAAGTAAGGAGAAACTCGTACGCAGTTGTCTTCATGTAAAGTTGATCGTAGAGAACTGTTAGATAATAATTTAGTCAAATCTGTCAAATTATCTAATGATTCTTGATTCTCAATTTCACATGAAATTAACTGCACATACGTTCAAGTATAATTAGTCAAATTTCTATGCACTTTATTTTGTCGAGCTTTGTTATATTGTCGTTTAATAAGGTGTTGTCATATAAATAAAACTAGATTTTCTTTTAACATTGACACATGGTCGGTTATTATAATAGCAAATATTTATTTTCTTTGACCAATCATAAAATTTTTCGTTAGAAGAGTACATCCATTGACTAAAAAAGAATTCATTATTTTTATTTATATGACGACACCTGATTAAATAGCAAAATATAAAAGTTTGACACTATTATATGTATAGAAATTAAACCTTTTTCAAGTTTATTGTTAGTTCATCCATTTTATTTAATTGTTAATGTTTTTTGTCCATTACAGTGCTTGTTTTGCTTGTGTTTGGATAATGTATGTGTAGGGAATGCATGTATGGCGAGTGACATGTTTCCTTAATTATTGTAAATTTGTAATAATTAGGCAAGCCTGTTTGCCTCAGTTAGCAACCTTAATTGTTGTTTTTCTCTATTTTTCCTAATAAAACTAGGAAATTTTGTTGTAAAAGATGATTGTACTGTATCATAATTTAATTTGTGAAATGCATGGAATGTATTGTACTTTTTCCGTCTAAAGAGAGAACAAGTAGTGATTTAGTAAATGCATGATGATTAAATTTCTTATACATGAAGTGTAAGTAAGTGCATATTATGTACTTTGTGCAAGCTAATGTAGCTCAGTATTTATAGTACTCATAAGATCCACAATTCCTTACTTAAAATTCTGCAGCTAGAGGTAATTTTAGAGGCAATTTTTCTGGACGAGCAGGAAAAATGGTTGAAAGGTAAAATCTGTATAAGTGGTTATACGAAGAAGAAGATTTGAAGAGGAGAGAGGTTGAAAATAGAGAAATTTGATAAAGTTTGATCTGAAATGTGATATTGCATTGTGTAAAATTGAAAATCGAAACGTACAATGAACTAGTGCTTTTGCTTGTATAACTGTAGCAATGTGTGGATCTAGAAGTCTATGGAAACTTAATACCCAACTAACATGCAGCTAACCCCACTTGTTTTTAGAAGTTTAACTCTAACAGATTTTTAACTAACTGGTTCACTAACTCCCTAACTGACTAAACAAAACGCATAGCACTAACTATCTTACTAACTCAACACTCTTATCATGGACATCAAAATCAATTATTAATATATTTGTGTATAAATATATATATTGTTTAATTTATTTTTAATATATATTTATATTTCAATATATTTATCTTATATTAATAGCTAATTTTAGTGTACACTTAGCATGGTTATATATATGGCCACGTCTCTGGTGACTATGTTTCTTGTACTTATATTGGTGGCTAGAAATTGACCAACCAATGAAGAGATGACACGTGGTGTTGCTTAGTGTTGTGGTTATCATAGATGATAGGATATAATCAGATCATCCAATATAAAGGTTCCGTTCCCAAAATCCAGCAACACAATGAACAATAAGAAAAGAAATTTACTCCAACAACCAGCGCAAACCCCTCACCGACGTTCCAATCTTCAACTAACCACTATTCGGCCACAACCTCAACCCTCGATGACATTGCCATATTGCAGACACAAGGTGTAGACCCGCCATTGAATCTTAAACCTCGAGTTGGCCATGAACTCAAAGCTCCACGACGCTGCGAAGTTGCAGACAGAAACTTCGGACGGGCGATCGCATCTTCAACTTCCATACCTGCACGAACTCAACCTTGCCTCCGAACTACCACAGTCGTGCCTTCATAAAACTCTCATTTCAGCTTCTATAATTTACATCTTCAGTATTTCTATCCACATTTTAATTTTGTTCAAATTAATGTTTCATTAGTATATTGTTTATTTCTTTTTTTTTTCTTTGCGAATGTTTAGTAAAAGCATAAACTTTATCCAGTTTGATTAATGAATTTATTGCAACATAAACGAGTCATAATCACGGTCAACCTTTAAAATATTATATATGCTACGTCCGTAGTCATCCTAGCCACCAGATGAACATAGCCACCAAAGACTACACACACACACACACATATATATATATATATATATATATATATATATATATATATATATATATAAACTTGAGTTGATGATTAATATATTTTTACCTTAAGCATTATATTTCATACTAATTTTATATATATTATAAGTTATATATCTTTTCCAGCATTGTCATATCTAATGTTTTTGTTGTAAAAAACTAAAAATACATTTTTTTTTGTTTTTTACGTATCTCTCAATCTGGCAGGTTAATGACTAATTCGCCATGATACTGGATTTCATTTAAGAGTTTGTCGTAGGCCAATGGATTGCTACATGCACAAGGTGGGCTCCATTTAAAAATACATTCTTTTTAAACAACAGAATGATCCATAAAGCTTCGGGCTGAATTTATTTTTTATTTTTTGTTTTTGGACTGAATTGAATTTTTAAGGCAGCTGTTGACCAGAAAGAGAGTTGGGCCAGGCACAAACACTAGCCCTTTATTTAAATAAGTCTTCAGACTTAGGCTTGGTTTGGTAAAGTTTTTTGAAGATGTACTTGTGCTTTTTAAAAGCTCAAGCTCCTCATTTTGTGTTTGGTAAATCAAAAAGATCATGTGCTTGTGCTTGCAGCTTTTAAAAGATCGGGGTACTTTTGAAAGCACCTAGGATAGAGCTTTTCAAAGTTGGCTTGTGCTTTTCAAAATTTAAAAGTCTAATATAACCTCATATGTTAACTAATTTTCAAATTTAATGTTTGCATTTATGTCTATTATAGTATTTTTAAATTTTAAAAGCTATTTTACCAAACACAATTGATGTTGCTTATGTTTATTAAAAGTTGTTTTTGATTTGATTTACCAAACATAAATACTACAACTTTTAAAAAGCCATCTTTTAAAAGTTAACTTTTATAAGTTACTTTTAAAAAGTAAAAACTTTACCAAACTAAACCTTAACTTATTCATCTGCAAGTGTCTTTGTGTTAGGACGAATATCGTTTTATATGTATAATAATTAATTGACATATATTCTTAAATAGAGCTCGTATCTATAATGAATTAATCTTTAACATGTTAAATTAAGAATACTGTGACTAATCAAAAATATTTTTATTAAATAAGCAGCTGAAATTAGGTTGAAAATACTTAAATGTCGTTGATATATATAAAAACAAGAGAGTAAAACCCCATATTAGCGGGTAACGAATTTTGTATCCAATTAAGAACAACCAAAAAAATTTTCCATATCAAACAAATTAGTCCCTATTAAAAATATTCATTATTTTTTAGAATATCTGATAAATTAATTTTTAATAAAATATATTAAAAAATTAGTTTATTATTATTTAAAATATAAAAAATTTAATCTTTAAATGATATTTTTTAAAAAAATTAAAGACTAATTTATCACTTTTTAATAAATGCTGAGGATACATTTATTTTTTATTTTATACAATATTAATTTGCCTAATATTTTAAAAAATCAACAACCAATTTATTAATTTTTGTAGTTAGAATTTAATTTATTATATACACAATTGTTAGAAACAAATTTAAATATCACTCAGTTTGATTTATATAAAATAGTGAAACACATAGACGATTAATGGAAAAAAGTTACTTAATTTTTTTAAAAAATAACATTTATATCATTTTTATATACATTTCTTTTATATATTTTTTATGATATATAAGATAAATCTTTTATTTTTTTCTCACTTCTTATCAATGATTTCTATCATTACAAATAAAAAATACTTCAAAAATATACACAATGTTATATATAATATTTTTTAATTTTTTTTATTATTATGACTAGTGAAATATCATGCTTTTGGCTCAAGTTAGTTGGCTATTTTTCTTAGCGCTGTACACGGATCGAATCAGATTTGATATAGTTTAAAATTTTATCCGATCTGCACACATCGGATTGGATCGGATACGATATTCGCAATTTTTCAGGCGGAATTCGATCCGATCGGATCCGCATATTTGCGGATTGAATATTGGGTATATCCGCATAATTTAAGAAAAAATGTTTTCAAATTCTATTGGGCTATTTTTACAAAAAAAAAAAAAAAATAAATTTTCACCCGTTTAAGCATATTTAAATCTAAAAAATTATCAATAAAAGTTTTTTTGAATAACAAAAAAAATAATAACACAAGATTTAAGTTTAATTATTCTAAGTCGAAGTACAATATAAAAAATAAAAAACAAGATATCATAAAATTCATAAAACAACACACTAAAATTCATATCACATTAGAGTTTATTTTCTTAAACTATGCTATTTATAAGTGATGTGCGGATATGCGGATTTGCAGATCGGATCTGCGGATATCACTGCCAAATTTACAATCCGATCCTATCATAATGCGGATCGGATCCTATCCGATCCGATGACTTTATGGATTGGATAATATCCACAAAATTCAGATCGAATACAGATCATTACCGCGGATATGCGAATATTATCCGATCCATGTCCAGCCCTAATTTTTTCATTATAACTTTATAAGGCTGATTAATAGGTAGAATTTAATTTTCGTATGCTGAAAATTTAATTATAAGTATATGTAATGTACTAATATTACATTAATTAAAAACAATTATTTTTTTTCTAAAAAACATTTTTCACTTGTTCTCCCCACTGTCTGATCCTTTCCCGTTCCGAAACCCAGCCAGCCACCGCCGTCAGCCACTTCCGCTGTCTGCCTCCATGTAAGTACTGCTTTCTGCTTCCATGTGATCTCTTTCAAATCTTGTTTTTCTTCTCTGTTTTCCTTTGCTCATAAAAAAAAAAAAAATAGTTTTTTGTTTCTTTCACCGATTCACTGTGTATGTGATTGATTCAATTTCTATTATAATTAACTCTTTAGTCACTTCTTGCTTCTCACACTCACATGAGTTGGTCCCTTTGCTTTTCTCTTTGGAACTTGGACCAACAATCTCCATGAGTCTCACTCAGCCATTTATCCCGTTACCTTGAAGTAAACTGCCATTTTGAAATTCCAAAGAAGTTAGAAGAAATTGTTGTTGTTATTATTATTATTGTTGTTGTTGTTGTTTGGTTTCCCACGGTATCCTTGCCCTGCTACTAATCTTTTGCGGATCGGAATTCCATTAAAGGTTTGCTGAGCAATGCATAAAGCGAGATTCGTCAGACAGTTGCTTAAGCAGACGAGTGAGCTAAGCTAACCACTCAACCAGCACAATTTGGTTATTCTTATTTATTATTTATCCCCAAAAGGTTCATAGTTGTAATGTGTGATTGTAATCTTGCATAAACTGCCATATTGACATGCTAAATATTAGTTCATTGGCAAAATAGTCCTTACTTTGGGTGGATTTGTCAAGCAGAATTGGGTAATGAATATGTGAAGGACTATTTTTTGGGGAACTAATCTTTGGAGGGTCAAAATGATGATTTTACTATTGTGAATCCGTTGCCATTCCTAAGTATGACTTAGCTTCTTTTTTCTTCTTTTTATGATTTTTGACTTACTGAGATGAACATTCTTTCTTAATTTAGAGTTCTGGTAGCCTTCCCCTCAAGAGCCATAGAAGTTGTCTCCATGGCTATGCCTACAAGGGCCCTCTTCCAGGATTCGCTGCGATCCAAAAGCACTCCACTCTTCAAATTCATGTTGTTCCTCTTTTTACTGTCTATGGTATAGAACAACAAACTATTCTCTCATTGTTTGCAACTTCCTTTACCTTATTTTTGTCCTCTTCATTGGAGTGAAAGTGAAAATACCCTAAACTCAATACTTGAATTCCCTAACATTGATCAGTTTCCTAGCTAGATTTCTCGTTTATCAGTAAACCCTCTTATTTATGTTAATTTTTTCTTTGATGTCTGACATTATTTCCACTAGGTGCTGGGACATGAAACTGTTGAAGTGGAGCACTACCCGCTGGTTGTGAGTACTTGGCCGTTTGTTGAGGCCGTTAGAGCTGCTTGGAAGGCTGCTGATGGTGGTTCAACAGCTGTGGATTCTGTGGTTGAGGGTTGCTCAACTTGTGAGGAACTGAGATGTGATGGAACAGGTGCAAACTGAAACTATTTCGAAGATAACTTGGATTTTTTTAATAAGTAACACGTTTTCTTTTTCCTCTTGGTTAATTGCTTGGTTGGGCTGCTGATTGTTCTTCATCATATTTGTGTCATTGTGTATCGAATTTATTTTGATTAACATGTTTTTCATTTCTTATTGAGTGTTTGACTATAATAATACTTTACCTAAGAGGTTTCAGAGTGCACTATAAACAACTTGCTTCTCCTTTTGCTTCGTCGTAGAATATCATTCAGATTGCTTCAAACAACCAGTTTGTTAGATTGTTTAGCATTGCACACAATCTATGTATTTTTCTGCTTGATATAATAACTATTCAATTTCATTGGAGGATTTCATATCAATGATAAAGCTTGTTTAGTTGGGGATTTATTAAAAAAATTTTCAATTTTGTCATATATGGAAGGGGAAGAATAGATTTCAATGCTGTTCTCTATACTGAGATTTTCTCTTCTGGATTTTTTTTCCTTGCCTTCTGCATATCTTATTCCAAAAAGTTGGTCCGGGTGGAAGTCCAGACGAGAATGGAGAAACTACAATTGATGCTCTGGTCATGGATGGGGTAACGACCAATTACCATGTTCTATAGCAATTGAATTTATTAGTATTTTCTTTTTCTTGTGATACATTTTTGTGTATCAGCATGACTTTTGATCCAATCTTCCACTAAGGAGATACATAGGCGACTATGGAAGTAGGAGCTGTCGGTGCCATGAGATATGTAAAGGATGGTATCAAGGCTGCTAGGTTAGTAATGCAACATACTGAGCACACATTGCTGGTAGGAGAGAAAGCATCGGCATTTGCGATATCAATGGGTCTTCCAGGACCCACAAACCTGAGTTCATCAGAATCTATAGAGAAGTGGGCTAAATGGAAAGCTAATAACTGCCAACCCAATTTCTGGAAGAATGTCTTACCTGAAAACAGCTGTGGTCCTTATCGCCCGACAAGTTACCTGGAGCATACTGATGAAACGTGCTTGAAGACTTATGCGATGCAAACTACTGATTTAAGATTTCTTGATCTTGGTCATCGGATCCATGATACTGTATCAATGGCTGTTATTGATAGAGTAAGATTTTCATAAGAAATAACATAAAAGTTTGTTACTTTTATGTCTCATATTGCCGATGCAAATAACTTTTTATTTGGCATAGATGGGACATATTGCTGTTGGCACATCGACTAATGGGGCGACGTTCAAGATTCCTGGCAGGTATGCTTGTCAAAGCCAAAAATTTAAGCAGGCATATCTTTTCATTTCTTCAATGACTGGTTTTCTTTCTTTTTAAGCCAATTTTTGTCTTCCTTTTGTAAGATGCACTTGTGATTTATTTATATGTTTTCTGTTGTAAGAAGTGCATACTAACTCTCATATTTGCAAAACTTATTCTGTTATCTGGACTCTTCTTATACTGAAGTTTCTTTTTATTTTATTATTTGTTTACAGGGTAGGTGACGGTCCGATAGTTGGATCCTCTGCATATGCTAATGAAGAAGTTGGTGCATGCTGTGCAACTGGGGATGGTGACATCATGATGCGCTTCCTTCCATGGTACCATACTGCTCCAAACTCCATAGTTTTTAACTGGTGTAGATCAATGTCTAATTTGAGTTGCCTTTAGTTTTATTTTATTTTTAAACATTCAGCAGTAAAATCAGAAGTGTTGCTCCTGACAAAATTTGGCCTATTAATGTAGAGAGCAATGTCTGATCTTTTCCAATATAAATTTAAGGCACAGAGATATGTAACAAATTGGCTTGATTCTGAAATGCAAGAATGTAGCGCCATTCTGATAATACTAGTTCAGAGAAGTGTAAGAAAAGAACATAGCAATGATAGAGACAAGCTGGAAAAGAATAAAAAATGTGTTATTCAATTCTGTACTCTAGAACCATTTCGATCTGCAGAAAAGTTAGTATTTATAGAGGAGAAATGTTTTCTATACTTTCTTGCCCCGTAGACTGAGCTGATATTCACGTCTTTACCATTGAATGGAAGTCATGGGTCATCAAGTTCACATGAAATAACAGATTTCTTTATTTGCTCTGTGTATAAAGTAAAAGTCAGTACAAATAACAGATTTCTTTATAAAGACTCAAATTGAGTGTTTTCGAGAGTCTCTGTTGAAGTTCCTTATACTATATTCTTGCCTCCATTTCCTTATCAACCTTTAATACACAACCATATTCAATAATCGTCATTGAATTGCTAATTTTGTTTAAGGGAAATATTGGAAACCAACTTTTTTCAGCCACAATGAGCCAACATTTTTCTTTCCCTTTAAATTTCTCTCCTCTCCCCTTAATCTTTATTCATCCACTATTGTGTTGGCAGATTACTGGTTAATAAAAAGTTGGTTTCCTCGTAAAACAGGTTACGTTATATGGAAACTTTATGGAGACAAGAGTTTGTTGGTATTTGGAAACTTTATAAAGGCGAGACTGTTGAATTCTTTTACAGCACACTTTCCTAGCCCGTTAAAATAAGTGAAAGTAAGGAGAATGAACACAGTATTGAGGGAATTTAGAACTATATCTAGGCCTGACTCTGCTGGACTCTTTCATAGCACCCTTTTCTTTGATAAAACACTTGCCTCTGTACTTTGTAGTTGTTTGTACCTGATCTTGAAATTCAAACTCCTTGCAGTAGAAGCTTAGAAACTAGGACGTAGAAACAGTATAATTGAAGTTAAGGTATAACATGGTACTTCTGGCCACCAGAGTGATTTCCATGACACTATGACAGTGAACATTACGTGGAAGCAAGTCGTCATTCATGATTGCATATGTTATGATAAGCAACTTCATCTCCATGATATTAACCATGTGGTTACATAAACATAACCTTAATGTTACGAAGCCTAGGATGCTTAGATGGAAAAGATTGCATCAGAGAGTGTCTTGCAGTGTCAACTATTGAAAAGGTGATAGAATCATATCTTACATGGTATGAATATATTCAGAGAAGGTATGTCATGTAACGAGGAAATTATTAAAAGAGATCTAAAAATAAATGGTTTAAACACTGATGATGATTATGATAGGGTATTGCAGTGTCGTTTGATCGATATAGCTGACTCCATCTAATAGAGCAAGACTTAGTTATTGTTACACATGTTTTTGACAACTTTGTTAAAGTTTGTTAATCTTGAGAATTTACCATTATGGTGAACACACCTAATCCATCATCTGGAAATGTAAATGGAAACCCTTTTCCCCACTTCCATACAGCTTGAACTGAAAATAGACACTACTGTATTGGTAATTTTATAGTATGGTTTACACACAGATTTATAGGGCAATTTGCCGGGGTTTAATTCATATATCTAACCCCTCCTAGTGACACAAAGCTTTGTTGTTGTTATAGTAGTCATCGTCCTTGTGTAGTTACAGCTTTAATTTCTAGTTTGTATGTGTTTCCTCTTAGTGTGTTTTGTTTTACAAATATCAAGATTAACAACAAGCATATTCAATTTCAGTTATCAAGTTGTTGAAAGCATGAGGTTGGGAATGAATCCGGAACTTGCTGCGAAAGATGCAATAGGGAGAATAGCAAGAAAGTTTCCAGATTTTATGGGAGGCATTGTTGCCGTTAACAAAAAGGGGGAACACGCCGGAGCTTGCCATGGATGGACATTTCAATACTCAGTGAGGAGCCCTGGAATGAAAGATGTGCAAGTCTTTACTGTGCTACCCTGAAAGGTACAACACTATTCAATAAATTAGCCTTACGATATTAAGGTTAGTTAGTAAATTGGGGACTAAAGTGTGAAATATCGGGAATGTTAGAGAATTTGTTGTTTTACTTGGATGTGGGAGTATTATGCAAATATGCAATACGCTAGGAGCGAATTGCAAATAATTATTATAAAGTATAAAAATACTTGATTTTGAAGTTTACCATGTGTGTAATTTCGTAATTTCACACGTTTAATAGTAACGAGGATAGCTGCAAATGTTCATTGTTCATATTTCATTGTGAAGAAGCCACCATCAATTTCCCGCTGTAACTTCTCACAAGATAACATATTAGCTGAAACAGTTGTTTTCATGTGAAGTTGATAATTGAGAACGTTGATAGTTGAGAAGCATTAAGTAATAATTTAATTAAACTTATCGAATTATTTAGTAGTTTTCAACTATCAACTTCATATGAAGACAAATATACGCTAGTTTTTACCAACATATAAATATCAATCATTAACTTGTGCATAAGCCGTGAGATTTCGATTGAGAGGATCTTGCAAGTTTTAGGATAACTTTGAGAGTAAACTAAACTAACCAGTAACCACCAGAAGCTGAGTGGTGCAATGGACACTGACAGTGTAGGTCGGCGAAGGTTGTTGCGACAGCGGCAGCGTAAGAGCGAAGCTGATGGAGACAATTAACAATTGGATACTTTGAAGAAACAAAAGTTTCTTTATGGATAATTCTTTTATGGATAATTTTGTTAATTTTTTATTTTTTTTTAAGATAAAAATAATAGTTTATTCAAGTTGAAACCATAAAATGTACATATATTGTAGATTTGTAGTGTTGCCGTTGGTATCAACTACTTAGTAGGAATAGATTGACACCATTAATCTCACGCTAAATATTGCAATATTTAAGGCTTTGCACTACACTTTCAAAATCAATGTGCTTTAGTATTTTTAATTTTTTATTACTTTAAATTAATTAATGTTTAATTTTAAATTATAATTTTATATATCTTAAATAATTTAACCAATCTAGTCAAATTAAACTAAACAAATTTTATTAAAAAAATTTAATAACCATTCATTATAGATAAAAACAATATATATATATACACACAAATACATAGTAATTAATTTAGTGTCTGATTTTTAGTATACATATAATATTTTTTTATTATTTTTATTTGTTTTGAAAAAGATTCTTTATGAAAAATTTTCTGATTTTTGCATAACCTTTCATGCAAAATTATAAGAAAAGATTGAAAATTAATTTTTTTAGCTAATAATCAGCTAACATGTTCCTTTTTCTATTTTTTTTCTTTAATCTTTACTTATTCATTACTTTATTGACTAATTGTTAGAAAAAAATAGATGATTCTTTGAAAAAATCGTAAAATTATATATTCCCTTGATAAAAAACAAAATCAATGAATTTTCCCCCCAACTAAAACAAAATTGAACAAGTGTGATGATTATTGATTAGGTATAAGATATGAGCAGATGCTCCATAATTTGGATGCCAGACAATTGCAAGAAAAAATTGCTTAAAACTGTGTCATATGGCTGCTATCACCAACCACTTTTTGCCTTTGGATGAATAAAAGTGCGTCTATATATTATT
This sequence comes from Arachis hypogaea, assembly GCF_003086295.3. NCBI lineage: Eukaryota > Viridiplantae > Streptophyta > Magnoliopsida > Fabales > Fabaceae > Arachis > Arachis hypogaea. Next base: position 144,644,632 of record NC_092051.1, on the reverse strand, counting down.
ATAATCAATTATGTTGGATGTGAAAAAAAAATAATTATCAAATCAATTATTTATATAAAATATATAATAAAATATAAAATACATATTAAAAATTATTTAAATAATACATATATTCACATACAATTATATAGTAGTTGATTTTCTGTATGCACGTAGTATTTTTGTATTATGATTTAATTGTAACATTTGTCCTCAATATATTTGAATTTATTCAATTTGTAATTGATGAAATTAAAATAAATAAATTAATAAATAAATAGAATTAATCTAATCAAATGAACTAATAGTCCAATATTCATTTTTTTATTATTTACATAAAACAAAACATTTAAAAATATAATGGACTTCCATGAAGCTACCCCTATAAACCGCCAAAATTTTCCATTAAGATATCTTTGTGAAGGGGCAGAATATATTAATAATCAGCTGAAAACTTGAGAGAAGGATCTGTTTTCTCCAATGAATCATGTTTTTTGTGTGTCACCCGAAGAATAATAATGAAAAATAAAATCTGCATGAAAAGAAATGAATCAAAATCAAATCTCTAAGAAAGTTCAATAGGTGCCTAACTATCAAAAGACCAAATGAAAATGCAGAAAGATTATATCTCTATGTAAAATATGAAATTAGTCAAAAACAAAGAAATTTAGAGCAACCATATTTTCGGCGCAGCATGCATGTATTGCCATTAGTCTTAATCAAGAACTGAAGATCACAACCAAAAAGGGAAGCCTAAGAATGCTTCTATACTTCTTTTTTTCTTAGGCTGTACCAAACTGCAACAACTTCTTCGGAAATAGTGACAATTTTACATGACAAAGCGTCTTGTTTTATAATTGGAAAAGTCTAGAGAGCCAACAACTTTGTTAAATTCTGGCCAGCATGTAACCAGCAAAGAAAAGTAAGTCATTGGATAAAATTTCACATCAATCTCACACCATTAAAACCATCTTGATGGCTATTTGATAACTACAAATCACAAAAGTTGCTGACCCCTAGCATTCCTCTTTATAATTTATGTAATATTCTTTTTTTTAATCAAATTAGAGGATTTTATTTATTTTTTATTGAAAAATTATAAAACATGTACATATATCAATTTTTGAATAGATCCAAAAAAATAGACAATTAATTTCGAAAGCGAGAGAGAGAGATTATAATATAATGTTGTAATTCTATTTGGTTTACACTATACTGCAATATCTGCAATTATTACTAAAAATTTGATTAATATAATATAACCTAATAAAAAGAATTAAAAAAGACAAAGATATACTAAGAGTGGGCCACTTTAACTGAATTTCAAAAATTATCTAATAAATGAAGGATATTTGTGAAATCTTTTTAACCATATATATTCTTAAACAATGTAAAATTTCTTAAATCTAAGTATACATTATATAAAAGGTATATAATATATATTAATTAAAATTTACGACTAAAATTATTGAAACGTCGGTATTTTAATTTTTAAGTATAAATTTGAATCTTCTAAATTTTGAATTTTTATTCTAAAAAGTAAAATCTCTCATCTTTAAATAATTTTTTTATCATATTTTTTTTGATCCTACTTATAAAATAAATGTAAAAAATTATGTTTTATCTTCTAAAGTAAAATTCAAAATTTAGAGTATCCAAATCCTTAAATACATTTAAAAACTTTTTTTTATCCTACATTCATGATAATATTCCAAAAAAGGGTCAAAGCTACTAGCTTGACTAAACCCTAAAATGTTGAATTTCTATGGTAGTGGTATTAGCGAAATGGTAACTGTATGGAGTCAAAGTCATAATAGGCGACGATTCTATAGATTTTCATAATCTTGTCTTACTTACCTCGGAAACAAAAATCTTATTGAAGACGCGGTTCCACAAGGAAATAAAGTGGTTTGCCATTCACGCTGCAATCATCCTGAAACAACAACCTCATTTCCATAATTCATATATTCTTGAACATTGGTAATCATAAAAAGCACTAGAGTTTTTAGTCATTACCTTAAAATGAGACAGACCAATGATACAAGCACATTCCACTACTTCAGCACCACCACGTTCTACGAAAACAATTTCACACAACCTTATATCATATTTTTCTTTATCATTATTTATTTATTCTTTTATGGTGCAAACCATATGAAACATTTTTAAGTATTCTAAAAATAATGTTGTTCTAGTAATAATGTAATATTAACTATTAATATCAATTATGTATATATTTATGATTAAGATCTATGACTAAAACCAACGAAACACTAGTATTTCTAAAATATTTGATACTCTTCCCGATCTTATAGCATATTTGAGACAACATAGATGTAGTGTCATTTTCAAGTGTTTTACTTGATTATTTACTATGTTTAATGTTTAAAGTCTTATAACTGCAAGCATATCATTCAGTAATAATGTAAACGTCTTTAGTCAAAAACGGATAAAACTTACTTTTTTTTTTTTATAAAGGCTAAATAAAGCAAGTTTGAATTATTTGGGCTTTTTTTTTTTGCCTTTCTAGCATTATAATAATGTAAAACTCTTTTACATTGTAACTACGTAACAATTAAAGTCGCTAATTAATTAAAGAAAAAAGAGAAAAGAATATTATATATAAAGTAGAAAAATCATAATATTAGAAGGGTGGAAGTTACCTAGGAGAGTAATTGCTGCAGATAGAGTTCCACCTGTAGCCACCAAATCATCAATAACAATGGCTTTGTCACCATGTTTCACAGCACCAACATGCATCTCCAAACAATCACTTCCATATTCTAGATCATATTTTTCTGATATTACTTCACCTAAATATGAACCACCAGTTAAGTAAGTAGCACCATTAATGAAACAGAATAACACAACTAAGCATTATATGACAATTTATGAACTAAAGTGATCAAAATCTATTTGGCCAATGTAACTTAAAGCAAAAACTAAGCAACATGTTATGTCCTGCTTCTAAATATTGAATGCAAGCATGGTAGTTTTCAAAATCTTGTTCCATTCAACCTAGTTTCCCCATGGATGCTTTGGTTTCTCTGTTTCAGTCAGTTAATCAACAAATATTGACAGAACATATGTACCTGGTAGCTTTCGAGGTTTGCGCAAAGGAACAAACTTTGAACCAATGGCTAATGCTATTGAGGGGCCAAAAAAGAATCCCCTAGCTTCCACTCCTGCATATTAATCAAATTAGCACATAAGATTGAAGAGGGTCAACATCATTAGCAAAGAACATGGCCTTTTAGGTTATGTTTATTGTTTAGTAATTAAGACAGGACATAAACACAAAGATTCTAGGACAGATGTAAAATGACTTTATTTCTGTTTCACAAGATTCTGTCTCTGTTTCCCAATGTCTGTACTGTATTTCTTTTTTATCTCAACTCAAGCAAAACCTTAATGCTTCTAAACAGAAAATCCCACATTGAAATGGATCCAGAAAACACAGTTCAAGGAATGCAACTATTGCTTAAGATCAATGCCTTGTCTGAATTCTTCTAAAATTGTTACTAATACTAATTGCTCAATGATACATTATACTGCATGATGAAAGGAGATAAAATCACATAACATAACAGCAGGGACTATGTGAAAAATTCAATTGAAATAAAGAGTCTTTAACAAGAAAATATTATTGTGAAATTGACAGCACAATGTTTAAAAATAAATAAATAAGTTAAAATAGAGAATATTGATATAACAGTTTCAAATATTCAAATAGAACAGGAACATGATTGATGCAGCCAGCAACTAATATGAATATCCTAAACATTTGCTTCACCCTTTCTGCTACTAATAAAGATTCACATAATAATAAAATATAATTACTTTTCTTACAATAAGACAAAAAAAAAGAAGCATAAGATTAAAAAAATACGGTTCTATGTTGTACTGTGTAATGTAAAAAGGTACTAATTAGTTGTAGGCATATATGGTTACAGTCTTATAGAAGAACAAAAAAGAGAATGTCACAGAAAAATAAATAATATTACCGGCAACAATGGAAATTCCCATGTCTTTGTAACGATCAACAAAAATGTCAATTGTGTCCTTAAAAACCTTATGATCCAACAACAATGTCGTTATGTCCTGAAACATTATCCCTGCACTCATTCCATTATTATTATTATTATTATTATTATTATTATTATTCATATTTAAAAAATATATTATTGAAAAAAAGAAAACATGTACAAAAAAACTAGTCATGGATCTCTAAAAAACATAAGAGAGAATTATTAATATTAATATTAATTATTAAGACCTTGTTTGGGGAAGTGAGGAACGACTCTGATGGCTTCAGTGATGGCCTTGAGCCTTGGATCTTGTGGTTTTGGAGCATTGTGTTTGGAAAACATGTTTCTTTCTTGTTTGTGTTTTGTGGTTTTGTCGTTTGGAGAGGAAAAGTTAGTTGGGAGGTTATGTTTCTTTTTTACTTTTTTTTTCTTTTTTCCCTCTCAAACAGTTTCTGTATGCAAAGTGATTTTGGAGCAATTTGATTTTGAGTTGTGAAACTGGTTAGTGTTTTTGAGCTCAACAAGAACAACAACACAGAACCACTTATATACACGCGATTGCAGCACCACGTGTGCCTCACGCGCATAATTTTTTTTTCCTTTTTGTTTTGTTTTTTTCCGCTAATTCCTTTACTAAAATTTTGACTACAGTGGTCTAATTTAGACTTGGTAAAAACTTTTAGAAAAGTTTTGTATTTCTAGTGTTCTATTTGGTAAAGAAAAAAAGAATTAATTTTTAATTAGTCATAACTAGTTAAATTTAGAATTTAGAATTTAGAATATAATGCTAAAAAGTTTATGATTTAGAATCTAAAACTTAAAACAAATAAAATAATTTTTAAAAAATTGATTAATATTAACTAAAAAAAATTAATTTTCTAACGTTAAAAATATTAGTGCATGTTATGATGAAGAGATATAAAGATTCTTTTTTTATAATTAGTTAGATACTTATCTAAGAGAATGTGTTAGACTGTTAGTTTATGTTTATTAAAATTTTTAAATAAATTATATCTTTTTTTCATTCTCTTCACACAAAATTCTTTTCATTATATAATTCTCCAAAAAAAATTATGTGCTTATTTTTAAAGCTTTTAAAATTAGGAGTGTCTTTATAAAGCATTTAAGGAGATATTTTTTAAAGTTAGTTAATTAATTTATACTTATCAAAATTAAAAGTTTATTAATAAATATCTAAATTTATTTTTATATTTATGTTTATTATTATAATATTTTTAAATTTTAAAATTATTTTACTAAATATAATTATTATTTTTTGTATTTATAAAATTAAAATTAGTTTAATTTATTAAATATATGTGCTATATTTTTTTAAAAATGATCTTTTAAAACCAACCTCAATAAGATACTTTTTTAATCAGCTCTCGCCAGTTATACCTCGTACATACTTCCCTACTCCCAAAGTCATGCGTTTTTACTTTTTAGTCTTCATATCTCTTCAATATTCACCTATTTTTGCTTTTTATATATATTTTTCCCATAAAAATCTCCATTTTTATTTGGGAAGGCTAATTAACTATTTAGTCATGTGTTAATTATGTGAATAATGTTAAGGATTTTATTCTGTTTATTGGTGATATTTTTGTGCATGTTAAAGAAATTCATTTACATGTTACCCATATTTGTAGATTCTGATCACGAGTTTTTCTATTGAAATGCCGTCTCAAAAAGGAAGGTTAATAAGGAATAATAATTATTACATGATCTCTGCACTTCATGATTCATGAACACACAAAAAGTCAAAAATGGATTGTGGTTCATGAAAGAAAAAGGAAAAGGAAAAGGAAAATGGATGAATCATGAATGACGAATATATGAGATTCTTTTCCTTTCTTATTGTATATGATAAATTTATTGATTTAATTACTCATTTAGGATAAATTGAATCATACAATGAAATAAGTAAAATATTGTCCGATTATAATAGCATATTAAAAATATAACAAAATAAATCCAATTCTCCAAAAATATTTTGGTTAACATACAAGGTTTTGTGCGTATTGATAGAAAAGATTGAAAAGAGAGAAAAGAATATGTGTTCATCCAGCAACAAATAGGAGTGGTAATAGGTACGTAGGATAGGATTTGGAGTCAAATCTAATTTTATTCGTAAGTTGAGAATATCTTAACTTTAATCCTATTCGTTTTTAATTTGTGGGTATTTGATTCTATTCGCTGGTTATAAAAAAGATACAATATTATTATATAACTTAATGATAATTTAAAATAGAAATGACTTTTATGTAAAAAAAATATTAAATTATTAATTAATAATTTTTTTTAATGACTAATGATCTTTTACATTTATTGAAAGGTCTTTAGTTTAATATTCATTTGAAATATATTTTTATATAAGTATATAACATATACATATATAAGGTGCAAGTTAATTGGATAAAATTAAGACTCAATCCATATTTTATCCGCATTTTATTTTACCTACTGCAAAATGGATTAGCAATTTTACCTGATCGAATAAAGTTAAATTGAATACTTATAAATAGAGTATATGTTGCTAGGGCTGGCAATGGGTAGGGTAGGGTAGGGTTTGGACCCTCCCCTAACCCTACTCGCAGGTTGAAAATTTCATTAAAATTCTATCCTACCTTACTCACGGGTTGAAAATCTCTCAACTCTAATCCTATCCGCACCCTAAAATTCTAAACCCTACCCTACCCTACCCGCAGAAATATCAAATTTTTTCAAAATAAATATAAAATTCAATTATTTCGAATTTTATACGTATTAATAACATAAAAAATAAAAAACTAATACTCTAAATTACTAAATTAACTAACTAGTTTAGTGATTATTCACTTATTATAAGTCATTACATAAGAGAAGTTGTGGGTTCAACTCTCACTTCCTTCACTATATAAAGAGATTTTTATAAAATATATGTTATATACGAGGTGCGGGTAGAGTAGGGTAGGGTACACCTTAAACTCATACCCTACCCTACCCGCAAGCATATCCGCATTGTACCCTACTTTACCCGCTGCGGGTAAAATAGCCTATCCTATCCGCTGCGAATAGAATAACCTACTCTACCCAAACAGATTGGATCAAGTTGGATATCCACAAATAAAATATGAATTGTCAGCCCTACATGTTGAAATGAGCAAACTAACTAAATTAGTTAGGCATGCTACTATATACAGAAGGAGGACACATGTCATAAATGTAATGGTATAACTAACGAATCTAACCATAATTGATTAACTACAATTTCTAATCAATACAAGTTTGGTAACATTTTTATCTTAAATAAATTTAAGTGCGTGTATAAAATTATCTTTATTAATTATAAAAAAATTCAAAAAGTAATAAACATTTAAAATTATTTTATATTATTTTTTTATATTATTTATTTCTGTAATAAATTTAATTTTATATACTAAGATAATCTTTTGATATTTTATAATATCTTAATACTTTAATACTTACACTGTTGTTTTACTTGATTTACGTGTATTTTAAACATAACAGTATTGTTTATTAATTTTTATTTTGTCAGATTTTTAAAAAAGCGCTTCTAATTCCTATAATTTCATCTCAACACAATGCAATAAAAGGAGCTCTTGCCAAACTTAATGATAATTGTAAGAAGACAGAGAAAAACCTTGAGCTATTGATAATAATTTTATCCAACTCAAAAGGATCTTATGGTAAGGTATGTGTACCCCAAATCAAAATCAAATTGTAAGATTTGTTTCTTCATTTATTACTTGTGTTCTTGTAGGAACAATAAAGCGAAAATGTGAAACAGAATTAGGAATAGTATCTCAATGCTGTTTATCAAATTATACTTATCAGATGAATAAGCAATATCTTAAAAGTGTTTCTCTCAAAATAAATGTCAAGAAAACTTGAAAAATGCGGAGCGCTGCTTTATTTTTATAAATTTTCTGTATTGCTTTAAAATTATAAATATGTAATTATTGATTGTGCATGTAGGTTGGTGATTGAAACCTCATGTTACAAGATGCAACTTAAAATAATATTCTCTTTTTTACATGTAATTCGAGCTAGTGTTACATATAATAATCCTGAACTGCATTATGTAACACGAGGTTTCGACCATCAACCTACACAATTAATAATTACGTATTTATAATTTTAAATTAATATAAAAAATTTATAGAAATAAAGTAGTGTTCTATATTTTTTAGATTATCTTGATATTTATTTTAGAGAGAAACACTTTTAAAATATTATTTATTCATTTGATAAACATAATTTGATAGATAACACTGAAACACTATTTTTAATTCTTTTTTATATTTTTGCTTTATTATTCCTACAAAAACATAAGTAATAAATAAAGAAACAAATCTTGCAATTTGATTTTAATTTGGGGTGCACAGAACTTACTATACGACCCCTTTGAGTTGGTTAAAGTTACTATCAATAGCTCAAAATTTTTCCCTATCTTACACTTATCATTAAGTTTGGCAAGAGCTCCTTTTATTGCATGGATTGAGATGAAATTATATGAATTAGAAGCGCTCTCTTAAAAATCTAACAAAATAAAAATGGATAAATAATACTGTTATGTTTAATATATAAGCAAAATAATAGTGTAAGTATTAAAGTATATCATACCATCTCTTTCAATAAACATATTGATCAATTTAGCACAAAATTGAGATGGCAAATCTTGTTTACTCTTTCAAGAAATTGATACAAGTCCAATGCTGCACTGTCCCATCATTATACATTTTCTATAAAATATCAAAATATTATCTTGGGACATATATTAAATTAGGGAAAGTATAATGAGTCAATGGAATATTTGTACAATATGTACAATGGAGGTTTATGAAGTATTAGAAATATAACTATTAGTGTTACCTCTTTCTATCAGCTGAAACTTTTGGGATAAGTGGTATCATGACATGGTATTAGAGTGCTAGATCCGAACTGTCAAGAGTTCGATCCTTGATAAACCCCAAAACCAGTTTAAACTTTTGAGAATATGTTTATTATTCTAGTACTCAGATGGTTATTCTAGATAGTATGAGGGATGTTCATTATGTTTATTATCTAGTATTTGGATGGTTATTCTCATTTTGTAACTCAATAGTCCAGTACACATTGTACAAATAGTCTATTATCTCTCTAACGGGATCCATTAAATTATCGCAGAAGCAAATGATATCATAAAATAGAAAAGAAATAATAATATTGTGAAATAAAATAATAATCAACTTTATTAAAATAGTTGACAAAGCGATTATGTTAAAGAATAAAATTTTACATCCAAACAAAATACTTAATTAAATATAACCAAATAATTATAATCGCTTTTCAAATCACGCGCCTTCTCCTTTTCCTTCTTCTTACTAACATCTCAATTACTGGTTTTTGCTTCTTTTTTTTTTCTCTTTCGTTATCGTCGTCACCACCACCATCACTACTTTCTCCTCCTCTTTTTTCCTTTTTTTATTTGATTTTTTCTTTTCATTCGTTTTACTCCTCCTCTTTCTCCATCATTGTCATCGTCGTCAATGTTATCGTCATCATCATCTTCTTTATGTGTATTTGTTAAAAAATTTTGGTGTATTTTTATTCTGATAAGTTCTGTATAATTTGAAACTTAGCACAACAATGACGGGTCCAACCCTTCCTTCTTCAAGGTGAGGGAGAATATTATTTACAACTCGACTAAAAAGCACATAATTTATCCGATTATTCTTGCACATTAACTTGCTAGCTAATGAGATGTCGCAGTACTAAAGTGTTAATTATTCCATAACTACTTGCGCTAGGTCATGATAAATTACTCCAAGTCTTACAACTGCTTCTCCTTCTTTTTCATCATTATCATCTTTTTTTTTTATTCATCTTCTTCTTTCTTGTTTTACTCTCTTAATAAGAATAAAAATAATGAACTTGCATTCATTCAACTAAAAGAAAGAAGGAAATAAAGAAAAAAAGAAGAAGAAAAAATATAGCATTAAATAAGACATTTTATGTGTTTATAGCAAAGTTTCAGTGTAAAAACTAAGAAATTTATGTGTATTTGTTAATAAATTTTGGTGTATTTTTATGCTGATAAGTTCTGCATAACTCAAAACTCTTTCTCTTCTACCTTTTCATCTTTTGCTTCTTCTTTGTTTTTATTATCATCTTTTTTTTTCTTATTCATCTTTTTCTTCTTATTTAACCTTCTCAATTTTTTCTTGTTTTACTCTCTTAATAAGAATAAAAACAAAAAATCAAATAAGAAAGAAGAAAAAACACATAATGTTATAAAAATACTAGGAAAAGGATGAATCTACATTTATTCAACTAAAAAGAAGAAAGAAATAAGGAAAAAAATGTAGTATTAAAGAAGACATTTTTATATTTCTGTAGCAAAGTTTCATGTAAAAACTAAAAAATTTATGTGTATTTGACTCTTTGTTAAGAAATTTCGGTGTATTTTTATTCTTGATAAGTTATGCATAATTTAAAATTCTTCTTCTTCCTCCTCCTCATATTCTACTGCTTCTTCATCTTCTTCTTTTTCTTATTTTATTTTCTCATAATTCTCTTTGTTTGACTATTTTAAGAGAAATAAAACAAAAAAATAAGAAAATTTAATGCCGCAAAATTACTAGAAAGGAAAGGAGTAAAAGAAAAAACGATGATAGAGAAAAAATACGTGAAAAAGAAAAAGGAACATGACGAGGAAGAAGGAGGAATGCGAGGAAGAAGAATAAGGATATCGCGAAGAAAAAAGAATGCACGTGTGTACACACTGTGTGTAGTGAGAGTGATTTTTATTGAGTTTGAGCCTATTTAATTGGACTTAATTGCAAAAAAAACTTAGATATATAACACGACTTTATGTTAAATTACAAATCAATCATAAATATTAAGTACAAAACACTATTAAAATGAAACTATAATCATATTCATGTGCTAACCTTATTAATCATATTCCACGCACCAATCGGTGGGTTAACTAACCATTTTTTCTTTTCCACCGGTCATGATATTTCAGCTGCAAGTAAGAAAAAAAATATATCAGTTAATAAAGAGTAAGAGAAGCTACAAACTACCTCAATTCTCAATGCAAGTAGTAATGCATATATCATTGGAGGATGCAAGATTCGAGCATCAATCAATGGCAGATCCTCTGCTACTTTAATTCCAAATTCCCGAGCGTATTTGTCGTTGATAAAGTTGTGCTGCTTGGCAATCCGATAGATAGGTAACAGAATGTTAAATATTTGTACACACCCATCACATGACAATGATACAATACAATACAAAGCTACCTGTTTGATGTAATTTTTCCTTTCTTGAGGACGCTGACAATTCCTTCAGAAGTGGTCTTAGTTAATCCCTTAGTGTACCTCTATTCAGAAGCAATCCAACAAACCTACAATGAAGTTAAAAAAAATAGAAAGAAAAAAAAAAGAGATAGTAAGAAGAAACAAAATCTATAACGATCAAATGTAGTAAACAAGAATATTAGCTAAGATATAAACCTCCATAGGCAAATAGGCAAGTTTTGCATCACTCCCAGCTTCGATAGCATGGAGATTCAGGTATCTCAATTGGATATCATATTTCTCATGAAAATATTAAACAATCGATTTTTTTTTTGTTGCATTGTCATTAAGAGTAAACTTAAAAAGCAAGAAAGAATAGAAACTAATAGTTAGTCATTATATTTAATAACGAAAATCAACAGATATGCTAGTACAACTTGAGTCATAATAAAAAAATGCTCACGTTAATTGAAACCTCTAATATTCTCATTGTTGTAAACTTTTACCTTAATTTCTTGACAGATGTTTTCACATACTCGAGTCATAATACTCTATACAGAACCAAATTTATGTAAAATGCCATTTAGGAAACAAACTATTATCCTGTGTATCTATCTCCTGAGGAATTTTGCAAACACGGTGATCACAATAAAAAAGAGTCCAATTGCATCATAAAATCTAAGAATAAAATACCTTAACACAATCTTGGTCAGACAGACGCCTAGACAAATCAAGATTAAAGTGTTTCCCAATGAAATCAGTAACGAGAATCGGTTCATAGTAGGACCAGTAAATTATCTAACACACTTAGTATCAACAAGACCAAAAACAGTATGTAAACAAACTACTAAAAAAGGATTTAATTAAGAAGCAAAACCAACATTAAGCGAAAGCTCCATCTGAGTGGGGCGAAGGCTTTGATAATAACCCCTCTAGTATTCTACACCACCACCCTTTTTGCCCTAGCATTGGAAATATTATATCTATTGTAATCAAAGAAATCAAAATACGAAACAAAAAATTACAAAATTGGAGTGCAACATCAAAGCCACAGATTAATGGCAACGTAAGCAAGGCATCATCAAGAACTCTTGTGGAATTTCCAGCTGCCGGAAAAGATTTTGAAGTTCCACCCTCACAGAAAATCGGATCGTAAAAATAAATATGAGAAAAAAAACACAAATAAATAAGCACTTAGTATTTTCGTAGGATACATTCTCTAGAACGATGAAATGACCTGAAATATGTAGTTAACATAGTTTTCTAAGCACACACAAACCTGGCCAAACCAGAAGCAACAGCAGAAGAAGAGCCTTTGCGATCATCGTCAGAAAGCTTGACGACGAAGTCCTGCCACTCAAACCGTAACCGTCTGTATTTCTGAGGTTCCTCTTAAGATACTTTGTCACCGGTAGGTTGATCAGAATTCTTTTTGTTAGAATATAATTAGGATCAATTAGAATCAATTAGTATTATTTAGTATATTTGAATATTTATTATAGGAGATTACGTATTTATTATTACGATTCCCTTAGTATCTATAAATACCCTTTTATATTGTATCATTCCAGACAACTTGGGTAGATAACTTGAATACACTCAATAATACACAAATCCTTTCCTCGAGTTTAGTCTCTTGTTTCTAACATGGTATCAGTGATGGTATCCTCGTAGATTGTTTTCCTTGCGGTGAAATTACCGTAGTTTTTACTTTTTTTCTATGACATTCTTCTTTCCCTTTTGTCACTCATTTGATGTTTTTTTACCTCACAGAACTAGTCTGTTTTATTTGTCTTGTATTTTTTCAAGTCAAATGATCAAACACTATTGTCATCCGCTATTTACCTATTCTCATGAAGAAATCATATAGTTTTCGCTCTCTTTCGACAGTTCCGTCTGCGTTCTCTCGTAGCAGTTCCGTCTGCGTTCTCTCGTGGCAATTTCGTTTGTGTTCTCTCGTGGCAATTTCGTCTGTATTTTCTCATGGCAGTTCCGTCTGCGTTCTCTTGTGGCAATTCTGTCTGCATTCTCTCGTGGCAATTCCATCTGCGTTTTCTCGTAACAGTTCTGTCTGCGTTTCGTCTGTGTTTCCTTGTGGCAGTTCCGTCTACGTTTTTTTTTCGGCAGTTCCGTTTACACTTCCTTCAGATAGCGACAGTTCCATCTGCGCTTCCTTCAGACAAGCGGCAGTTCCATCTGCGCTTCCTTCATACTAGCGGCAGTTACATCTGCGCTTCCTTCAGACTAGCCGCAGTTACATCTGCGCTTCCTTCAGACAAGCGGCAGTTCCATCTGTGCTTCATTCTGGCAGTTCCTTTTGCACCTATTTTATCATTTTTTCTCTTTATTTCATTGTTTTAAATAAGTTTCAAACTCAATTGTCACTTGAGTTTGAGGGGGGATGTTAGAATATAATTAGGATCAATTAGAATCAATTAATATTATTTAGTATATCTGAATATTTATTATAGGAAATTACGTCCTTATTATTACGATTCTCTTAGTACCTATAAATACCCTTTCATATTGTATCATTCCAGAAACTTGAGTAGACAACTTGAATACACTCAATAATATACAAATCCTTTCTCCAGTCTAGTATCTTGTTTCTAACACTTTTAATGTTTTTAATAATTATATCAGGACTTGAAGTTGCACTCGAGTTTTGTAGTAGTCCCTGAACTTAATAGTTACTCATATTTGTACTCCGAGACTCAGATTTGTCCTTCCGGCACATTCCGTCTAGCTGGCACTACCGAAAAGCTGATTTGGACTCTTTTATGACACGCTGGCCAGATAACAGTTAGCTACCGTGGATTAGTAAACTTTTATAGTGCAACTTGGTTCCTAAAACAAAATTAAAAATTTTAATCCCCAAATTTAATTATTATTCTCTTCTCTACAGTACTAACCCCTCTCTTCTCTTTTCTTCTCTTCTCTTCTTCATATAGATGTAAAAGAGACTATAAATTACAACTTCATTGAAAGCACGCATATATTTTGTTAATTAAAAGTCACATACTATGTTTTTGTATTTAACATTTTATTCACTCATTTAACTCTAGTTTAATTAAAATGTTTTACAAAATTCAATTTTATATTGTTATATGATTTAACAAAAATCTATCTCTTGTATTTAAGGGATTAAAAAGTTACATCGTTATTATTATATACTGCATTACATTTTCTTTCCAATCCTATTCCAAAATAACTATGCATCATCCTAATTTAATTGTCATTCACACATAGTATTAATATAAAGTGTTATATTATGGCATTTCAAATTGTATGACATCTCCATTAAATAACGTGTCTAAGATTTTATTATAATTAAATAGGTATTTCAAATTAATTAAGGGTAATATTAGAGAAACAAAAAATAGCAAAAATTTACCTAATTTAATATTTATTATTTTAGTCTCTAATTAATAAAAAATTAATTAAGCAAAATAAATACAATTAACTAATTTAAGACACTAATTTAATCATATTAAAATATTAATCATATCATCTTTTTGTTTGCAAATGTTATGCTGACATTTTAACATTTTATATCAGCATTAGAGATGAGTTGAGATTTAGAATTTATGAATTTAGGAATCAATTTAGTCATTTTTAAAAGTTAACAAATTTTTATAAACGTTCACAATTTTAAAAAACTAAACTTTGCATTATTTCTTTAATTATATATATCACATAACTTTTTTTATGTTATAACCTCACCATCTTTCTTACAGAAAAAAGGGATAAAAGCGGTTAAACTTGTTCAAATAATGGTTGTTAAGAAGACTCTAGTTGTTATTGTTACTGTTATAAGACACTTCAACTAAAAATAAACAAAAAGAAAAATCTTGTGAATTTGGGATATGAAGATTTATGCCCGTAGAGAAAAGAGGGATTACTGTAGAGAAGAGAATGATGATTAAATTTGGAGATTAAAATTTTTAATTTTAATTTAGAGACCAAATTGCACCATCAAAGTTTACTAATCTACGTCAATTAGCCGTTACCTAGCCAGTGTGTCACGAAGGAGTCCAGATCAGCTTTTTGGTGGTGCCAGGTAGACGGAATGTACCGAAAAGACAAATCTGAGTCCTGGAGTGAAACTTTAGGGACAAATATGGATAGCTTTTAAGTTTAGGGACTACTATGAGGCTCGAGTGCAACTTCACGGATCACTTTGAGACTTATCTCAAGTGATAGCATAGTATTCGATGGTCCAAACCGTTTGAATCATTAAATTTTTTCAATACTAAAACATATTTTTAAAAGTTTTTTAATAATGATTAAATAATTTTTGTTAATTTTAATTATAATTTAATTCTTTATATATTATTTAATTATTAATTTTTTATTTTATAAATTATTATTTTATTATTCATCTATTATGTTTATTAACCATTAGAAATAAAAATAACAATAAAATATATCTTTCAGTAATCGTAACTTTCATAAATATTTTGCCAATTCAAATAACAAATTCTTTTTGTCCTTGATCTGTTGCATTTTCAAACGCTAGGAAATTAAATATCGTATGTTTTTTCAAAATTCAATTGATTGGATATGTAATATAATCGATTAAATTTCGCATAGCAATATGGATTTTCTATAAATTGAATAGATTGAATTGCACTATAGAATATAATTTTTTCATTTAATCAATTGGTATTGTTACCAATTAATTAATTAAATTTTGTAAAGCAATAAGGGTATTTTCTTATTCAATCGATTAAATTGTGCTGTAGAATGAGTTTTCTCAAAATTCAATCGATTGTTTTGTAACACAATCGGATTGAATTTTGTACGTGATTAAGGATATTTTCGTATTCAATCGATTGGTGTGATAACACAATTAATTGAATTAAGAATCGCAATGTATATTAAGCCGTTATAATTTTTTCTACACTTTTTTATAAATTATTATCATATTATTCATTTATCTTATCTTTAAAATTCTATCTTCAATTTTTTAAGTTTTTATTTTGATTTAGATATTATAATCTTATCTTTTTCCATACTAATATTAATAATTGGTGAATAATCCATAGTCAATTTGTTTTCAATTATCCAATTTTACAATTGTAATCGTTTATCAATCTCCTTGATTATCAATTTGTTTATGGTTTTTGTTCATCGTTTATCCATCTCCTTAATATCTAATTTTTCTTCATCGTTTATCTATCTTCTCAATATCTAATTTTTATTCATCGTTATGCGATCTTCACCGTTGCAGTAATAACAATCTGCAGAAATTCAATCAATTTTTTTAAACAAAGAAAGCTCAACACAATAAAGTGGAGCAACAGATAAGTATCCAAAAAAAAACCAAACACAAAGGTGATCAATCCCCTGTCATCTCCGGCATAACCATCAACAACCAAAAGGATCAATACCAGCCCACTCCTTGTAGCTCAGAAATGTTCTACTTTGAATGACCTCAACACCTGCTTCTCTATTGTTGAAGATTCTGTCATTGCGTTTCATCCAGATGTTCCAGATCACTGCAAAGAATCCAGTCAGCCACCTCTTCTTCTCCTCTTTTCTATTAAGCATGTGTTTTACTCAAATTTTTGTTCCATTGTTAACAACAAATAAATCAACAATTTTCGAGTTTTGTTTCACAATCTTAATTCAAGGAGCGGAAACGACTCCTTTTGTGGGTGTCTCAAAGTCTCAATTGTAGTTTCGAAAGTAAAATTAAAGATAAAAAGAAAAACATACAAGGTGCCGGAGGCAAAGTAAAATGCAGAAATTAAAACAAACAGGAAATTAAAAAGAAGATGAAAGAAGAAACATGAACGTAAAAGAGAAAAAGACGTAAAAGTAAATAAATTTTATTAATAAAAACTGGGAAAAAGCAAAGTACAAGTGTTTGAGTTCAGAGGAATTACTTAGGATTCCCAATTTTACTCTGTGATGCCAAGGGGTTGAGAGCGTTTGGGTTTCTAAATGTTTTCCAAGAAGAACTGAACTGATTACAACGTATTCCTAAAACTCTATTTATAGACCAGCCTAATCTCAATGGACAGTTACTCTTTGTACACCACTTGCAGGGAATTTGAATTTCATGTAGCTGTTTCCCGCACTTCTTGCTTGATGTAAATTTCAAAATTCAAATAAATAACTAACTATCAAATGATCTAATTTAATCTAAAATAGATATAAATATTATATATAGGAATATTACCAAACAACTAATTATTTATTATTATAATTTTTCTATATAAAAATAATATTTTGTCTAACACTAAGTGATAATAATTTTTTGCCTAACAGCATGCTAGTCCAACTCTCAAACAGACCTTTAATGGTTCCTAGGACTGCCCAATCTCTACGAAAGCCCTTCAACCACGTGCACCACACCTGCCAAGTAAACTAAAAAAAAGAAACAGATGATGAACAGATTCCATCCCTTTTTTACACAAGACACAATTATTGTCACTCTGCTAGATGATGCCCAATCTACTCAACCTCTTTTTAGTATTCACCCAACCAAAAATCTCTATTCTAGGCGGTACTAACCTTTCCAAATAACATTTGTAAAACTATAGCTCGTAATCTCTTGTGAAAGAGTCCCTGGTTGCAGCATACGGACCAAAGAGTTAGTAGAAAAATAAATTTATTATCAAATTTCCAAACAAGATTATCCTGTCTACCAGTTAATAGCTTCACTGGCCTTAACCTCTCATGAAGTTGATGAACAAGTTCCAACTTCCATTGAAATAACTCTACCCACAATCTCCTATCACAGATCCTTGTTGATTTGAAACAGAGAAAAGCTTTGGAAAACTCGCTTTCAAAGGACCTCCTTAAATCCAATTATCTTCCCAAAATATAGTTTTCCTACCATCCCCTACTTCCATCGCCATCTCACTAATAATTTTATCTTTCACCTATTGTTCTTTTATATTCAAATGACAGATGTCTTTCCACGGGCCACCTTTTACTGGTACAGGCTGATCTGATAGTCGTACATTAGGATTCAAATTATTACAAGAACAAACAATCTTCTTCCACAACGGACATTATTCCTCTTTTGAAATCCAATCAATTTTTTATTATAATAATCAATTAGTTTGTGAAAGAGTCTTTTTCATCTTATGTCTTTTAGAAAAAAATGCATTGCTTATTTGCTTTGATTCCAAAATTGAAGTTAGTGAATAGAAT
Organism: Arachis hypogaea; assembly: GCF_003086295.3. Classification (NCBI taxonomy): domain Eukaryota; kingdom Viridiplantae; phylum Streptophyta; class Magnoliopsida; order Fabales; family Fabaceae; genus Arachis; species Arachis hypogaea. The sequence goes on along the minus strand of NC_092051.1, from coordinate 144,626,172 downwards.
TTTTTATTTTGCAATTCCTTGTTTTATTAGTTATGGCAGTCTTCGTCAAGTATTAAAAGTATATTTAGAAAGTCCAGAATTACAATACAAACACTAAAAAAAACCATAGTTATCTCCGACATTGTCATCAATAACTAGACGGAACAAAGTCAACCCACTCTTTGTAGCTCCTAATCAATTTGGTAATAACTTTCGCAACGCCTGTTTCTTGATTCCTAGAAATTCCAACCACGTATTTAAAATGATAACAAAACTGTTCAATTAGACATGATTCAATAATAGTAAAAGTTACAAATTTTCAAAACAAAAATAAAAAATCATATTAGCCACGGCAAAAAGACACTCATAGTACTTGTTTGCTTTTTTTTCTGGCTCATCGTTCACTCGGCTGTGAATTCTCTTTGTGTTTGCTGTGTTTTTTTCCTTCAATTGTTTGCACTTTGCACTTTGTTTTTCTCGTCTTGCTGCATTTTTCTTCTTCAATTATTTGTACTTCGTACTCTATTTCTGTTCCTATTTTTTTCTTAATTTTTTATAAAAATTTATTTTTTTTATTTTGTTAAAATGTGGGTATTTGAGCAGCTACACATAATGGAATACGAAGAAGAACAAATTAAATGAAATTAAAAATCAGACTTATTTTAATCTGATTTGTATATAGCCTTAATATGAGAATTGAAATCAGTGTTATTTTTTTTATACTAAAACAAGAAATAGAATTCCAATTTTGTAGAGAATTTTATTCCAATAATTAATCAATGCAAAACACATTACTCTAAAAAATCGTATGAAATTAAAAAAAAATCTACATAAGGATTAAAAAAATATCAATTTATGTCACAAACATCTAAAGAATGAAAATAACATTAATATATGCAAACATATAAATAGAATACAAACAAAATATTTTTTTATAAACAAATTAATTATATAAAATAATATATAATTGACAAGACATAATATTTGCATGACATGGTTGTTGAAATAATAAATAAAAATGACATTACTTCATGGTAAAAATATGAATTTTTTAAACTAAGATATATATAGTCACAAAAAAAACTAAGATATATATATAGTATCATACCAATCTACTTTAATCACGTACAAATTTCAATCGATTAAATAAGAAAATATTATTGTTGCTTTGCGAAATTCAATCGATTGTGTAACCATTTCAATCGATTGAATTTTGAGAAAAACTCATCTTGCCTGCGAAATTCAATAGAATGTTTTATACTTCTAATCAATTGAATTTTGAAAAAACTTGCGATATTCGATCGATTGTGTTGTATTTACGTCAACTAATAAACACGATTTTTTAGAATTTACAAATATAACAGATTTAACACAAAAAAAACCTCGTTGATTCGCATTGTCAAAATATTTACTAAAATATATTTAATAATTAAATAATATATAAAAAATTAAATTATAATTAAAATTAAATTAAAATTATTTAACAATTATTAAAAAATTTTAAAAAATATATTTTATTAATTATTACTGGATCATTTAATAATTCAGGAGCGATAGCAACCTGAACAAATTATATTATTTAAAAAAATAGTTAAATATAATTAAATTTTATGTATGTTAATTCAACATTCAGTTGACAGATTGCATTAATTTCAAAGTTTAACACAAATAAACACACTCAGAAAGAATAAAGAGTTCTAAAAAAGCAAAAAGATGGAAGAGAACTTTGAGAAGATTTTTTTACTCACATCATAGCTATGGAGATCACGATTAGCAGCTTCAACCAAAGAGTGGTTCCCCTTGAAATCTGCAATGCCTTCGACAAGGACAGCGCTACCTGCAATGTGAGTTTCTCAATGCCGGCAGTCACAGGCTCTGGCACCTCGAGCTCGATGCGGAAGCAGAAGCAAAAGCTAGGAGAGGAGGAGACGAGGTGAACGAACGGATCAAGGGCCGGCTTAGCAGGAGGTGCAGATGGTACAAAGAATCGGGCGGGAATATTGTAGGGAAAGAAGGAAATGAAGGAAGGAAAAACTGTTATACATATAGAGAGGGTAACGGGTATATATAACACGGTTTTGGTGACACAACATAAGTATAAAGATGAATGTTATGGTACCTATTGTATCTAAATTACTAACAAAAAGTAAATAAATAATATATAATAAATTTTACATAATTTATTTTTATTTTAAATATTTTATTTTTTATTTTAAAAAAGAAATTAGACAATTTAAATACCATAATAAATCTACCATGAAACTCACCAAATACAAAAGCTGGTGATTGATATAATTAATTCTTATTTTTTTCAAATTTCTTAACAGTTAATACTTAATGCACTAGTGATTTGTATTTGTTTTCCTAATTTCGTTATGATGGTAAAAGTATAAAATGATTCTTAAAGGACACTTTATAATGATTTTAAATATGTGACTGTTGTGCAATAAGTAGTGACTGAGTGAGTATGCGAATTTATATTCTTATCCAAAATTTATGATAATTACAAAAAGGCCTGAATTATTAATAAAAGTTTTTTTATTTGGATGTAATTAGGGAAAGATGAGGTGTATGGACTTTTTGCAATTTGGGCTTTTAATGGACATTCATATAGAGAACTACATTTTCAGCTTTATATATAAAACTATATTGGACACAATTTTGTTACCTTAATAGTTATTTGTCACAAAGCAAAGCGTAAACAAAAAAAAAAAAACTCACCAGCAAAGTGTAATCTATAATAATAATATTAATAATCTTTTATTATATATATTATTTCAGCAAATTATTAATTTCAGCCAAAACATATAACAATTATTTAAGGGGCATGTTTTAGAATTGATTATGTTTAGAATAGAGTAAAGTATTGTTTTTGTTTCCAATGTTTGGGATAAGTTTTAAAGTTGTCCCTAAAATTTCAATCGTCCTATTTAAATCTCTAACGTTTCAAAATTGACTCAATGTTGTCCTGTCGTTAGAGATCCATTAACAGAATTAACGGCGGAACAAAATTGAGACGATTTTGAAATTTTAGAAATTTAAATAGGACGAAAACGTTGGGGACAAAAATGATATATAGAAATAAATTTTAATTTTATCCTTCAATAATATCAATTTTTTACTGTACATAGTATTCAATTATTTTCTAATCACATCTAAGTAAATTATACTTAATTATATTACTTTCATTCTAAATAAATTAATTTTTTTTTTATAATTTTACTTTTAAAGATTTTTAGTTATCATATAATGTTTGTAGAATGTTTGTATATATATCATTTTTTTGCAAATTTATGTTACTAGTCATTCTACAAATATTTTTTATAAAATAAAAAAAGATTTAATTTTTTCATTTTTACATATATTAAAAATTTAAATGCTAGACTATATTTACTTAATTAATAGAATTATACGAATAATAATTATATCAATTAAATAATAATAATACTATATTTTTATTATTTGTTTTACTTATGGCATATTTAGTTACTAAAATTTGTGTGCTATTTGTGACTTATCAATATATATAAACTACATTGTTTGTACATAATAGTTTTAAATTTGATATTTACTTTTGTTAATAATTTTGTCAAAAGATTTAAATTAATTATATATTTTCTTGTGCTAATAAAATAAAGCAAAGTAAATAATTACTAATTTTTTTTGTCAGCATAAAAATAATATAATTTTAATTTATTGTCAATATAAAAATAATTTTACACATACATTCAGATCAATATCACCCCAATCTTGACAAACATATAATCCTGTTGTAGTAACTCATGTCAATGATGTCACAATAAAGCCATGTGTCCCAATTCAATGTGGATACAAGAAACCTTAAATGTGTCCTTCTATTTATTTTACCAGGTTCACTTAGCGCAGCTGAGACAACTTCTTTAATGTGCAGCTGAACCTCAATCAAGCCCAAGTGAATTGTTAAAGTCAGTTCTTTGATCCGTTATCTGACAAACAAAAACTTGCATGAATAAAGATGGTAATGCCAATAAAAAGCAATTTTAATATCTACAATGAGTGTATAACCAAAAATATATGTTCCTTATGAACTTTTTTGTTTTCAATAAAACTTAAGGAACTATATATTCTAATCAAATAAGTAAGTGACAATCTTAACATAAACAATATGGAAGAAATAAAATCAAATCAATGCAGATTACACATATAAGCTTAATATATGAGGGAGTAGTTACTTTAAAAGCATATATGTATTTCTTGTATTGGAGAATTTGCATACTTCCTTAAAAAATTACAACCTGTAAAAGCAAATCTTTCAATAAAATAGCATATGCAAGAGGGGTCACATATATCTTAATTGATTTCAAAAGGAAATATTAAAAAGAAAAAAAAATAAAAGACGACTACAAAATTCTGACTATACTTAAACTGTCGCTAGCAGTGCAATCAGAAATAAGTAAGCAAAAATATGAAGAAATTCAAGGCATAGAATATGAGTTATGTGCATTCATAAATTATGCATCTTTAGAAACTCATGATTTTGTCAAATTCCAAAAGCATAATCAAAAGTTTTAGCTAAAATAGGGTAACAAAAAGTCAATGCAAATTACAAGCATTTGAAAGAGAATTTAAGAAAGTGAGACTTAAATTTCATTTCTCTCATAATCCATCATAACTCTTCTAATTACTATTTAAATTATTTTAACTTATAGCTAATTAGTCTACTAATGATTTTATGATCAAATTATACATTTTTCATGCCTAAACTTCAATAATAAAACTCAAACTTGTAAAATTTTATTCGTAGAATCATAAATTTGATTGATTTTGAACCTAAACTTGTATAGTTGAGAATTTTTATAACTTCTGTATGAGATTACCTTAATTGAAAAATTTTCATGAGCACCAATGGAGGCAAGAAGTTTGTGCCATGAAGACTTCTTATGAACCAAATGTGTTGCCTCAACACTTTGTCCCGAGAGCCCAAGTGTAACGGGTATAGTGCATTGCATGTCTCCCACTTCAACCCTCCATGTCTCCTTCACTACGCGTTTGGTTAGTGGGTGTGTCTACCCAAAATATAGATACGAAAGCACACACGTTCTTCGTTTGGTTAGTAAGACACAAAATTCTGATAGACACGAGAAGACATAAAGGCACACAAAAGACACACAAAATTTGTGTATAGCAAGGAGGGGTGGAACATTAAACTTGAGACATAGACACACTATTTTTAACATTTAATTTTCATAATTACCCTTCAACTTCTTCTAAAATATAGAGAGTTCAACCTCTCATCTTCTCTTCTTGTCACTCCGACCACCACCGCCTCCTCCAGTCGTAGCACTAGTCTACCGTCGGGTTTCTTCCTCCTTTCCTTCCACCCAAATCATTGCTGCCTCTCTTCCTCCTTTCCTTCCACCGCCTCTCTTCCACCCAGACCACCGCCTTTCCTCCCTTTTCTCCTCCCTCACTTTTTTTGTCTCTTCACAGTTGTCTTTTCGCCGTTACCTTTTGCAGTTGTTGCCTTTGCTTCACTTCTCGTCGACGATCCAAATCTGTGTACTATTCTCTCGTCTTTCACCATCTTTTCAGATCCATTCTCCGTTCTTCCGCGCACTGTATTTCTAGATCCGTGCTTTGTTATCATGTTCCAGATTTGTTCTCCCTTCTTGCACTATTTTTTTGTATAATTTAATTTTTTATTTTTTTGAATTTTTGTTAAATTTTGTTAAAATATTTTTGTTTTAATTTTATTAGATTGAATTTTTTGTTGATATTTGTTGGATTAAATTTGTTTTAGTTTTAGATTATTATTGGTAGTTATTTTTTGTTGAGATGGTGGCTGATTGTTAATAGTGGTAGTTTGGTTGAGATAGTGGTTATGTAGTGGTGGTCCTGATAACAGTTTGCAATAAGGGTAATATTGAAATTTAACAAGATTGTGATTTGTGTCTTCTATTTTATATTTGTATATCAAACAAGTTTAAAAAATTTGTGTCTTGTTGTATCTGTGTCTTCAGTGTCTATGTCTCTGTGTCTATGTATTAAAGGATACACAAAACAAATGCAGCCTATTTGAACACATTAACAAAGAAACAAAATTACAAACAGGTGGTGAGCAAAATGCAAAAAGGAAAAAGCTGCCAAGCTCTGAAGGTATCCAACATCATAAAAAGAAGAATTCAAACCAAATTTATAAAAATTAGAGAGAAATGAAAGATGGATATTGATAAAATATGAGTGTACCAATTGCTTGAGTTGGAGAGCAGCATGAACAATGCCCTTATCTCATAATCGTTATAAACCTGAAACATCCTTGGAATTATTATTTTCAAAACTTTGACAAACAAAAATACAAAATTAAGTTTGGACAAAGTTTATCAGGAGGGTATTTAACCAATTCTCTTTATGCAAATATTTCATATACTCCTAGAGGAATTTTCACTTATAACAGAAAGCACAATCCCTTTCTTCTTCCCCCTTTTATCATTAACTTACTCTCAAAATTCACTTTACAATCCACTAAAACCGTGAAAAACAACCCCAGATACGTGTGTTTATTTCCTCCAACGAAAGAAAGAAAATTAGCATGGTGACATACAGAACATTCATTAAAGATTAGGGGTTGTCGTTGTAGGCTTCCCCAATTCCTAGCTCAAACATTCATGCAGCAAAAAACTACACTAACCTCGTGGATCTGAATCACTGGATCAGGTGGATAGAAAGCACAGCAGAGAGATATTGATATGAGTGTCCTGAGATTCAATCTTCCTCCGTCACAGCAAGTAGCCGAAAATACCCCTCCCTTGTAGCTCAGTCGAAGCAATTTCTCCCTATTTCTAAACAATTTCCTAAAACAAAGCTTTTTAAATAAATTAATATTTATAAATCAATTCCTACAACTTTTTTATTTTATAAAACCTTTCAGATCTTCAGAGGACCACATTATTCTTTTTTTATAGTAGAATCAGCCTTGTTTTCCTCACACAAAAATGATATGTGCATCAAATTGATCAATTAACTAGTTAATAAATAAATAAATAAACCCATAATAATAATAATAGGAAAAGTATAGGTGAATAATACTTCTAGTGAACAATATGAATAATTGGGTTACAAATGCAAATTACTCATAAATTTAATTAATGATGTAATTAATTTAATTATAATAATAACTATTTTTCAAATTTTAAAAAATAAGATTTTTGAGTAGAGAACAGTTACCCGTTTCCTATCCTCTCAAACCATATCTCCTCCCTTTCTTGGTGGTCCTTCCCAACAACGAAGCTAGCCTTCCCCGCCCACTCACGACCGACGCTGCCTCCCCCTGTTCTAACGTCCGGTCAGCCCCCCAAGCAGAGAAATTTTTTTCACCATACCCCACAACCAGCGCACCGTGCAGCCCGCCGTAGGTCTCCGCGATCACGCACTGTGCAGCCCCTGCAGCCCAAGGCCTCCACCATTGCAGCCTCGTCGTTACCAACTGATCCGATGTAATACACGGAAAAGTTGCGGCTCCTGTTTCATACGTACGTGACTTCTCACAGCCATTTTAATGGAGCATAATTTCATTAAATTGAGTTGTCTCGCACCAGATTCTTTCACCGGTGGCATTACCATGCATTCGATTGACAACCTGTTCAATTCGTTCGACGAGGAAAGTGAACAATTGGACAAGGTAAACAATGTATCTTGTTTCTTTCAGACGTATGTTTATTTTCATATAAATTAAATGGTTATTAAAAGATCAACATTCTTAATTCATGATGATATTTTGTTACAAAAGGAACAATTTGGATGGTGTTCTTGTCCGTTCATGTAGTAATTAGTTAAAGTGTAATATATAAGTGGATGATCCCGTAAAAAAAATTAGTTTCAATTTTTTCTACCTAAAAAGAAAAAATAATTACATTTTTAGAATGGTGGGATGTCATAATACAATGTACTGGTTAGTTGTTACTACTTACTAGCTACAGATTGGGTTCTTGTTAAGTTTTTATAACTAGTTACAATGAACCATGGTTCAAGTTCTAAAGAAGATGAAGATGGAAGTTTATTTACTGGAGATGATAAGTTGTTACAATACCTTTTTAATAGGTTACCCTGAGATGTTTATGTATAGTGTTAAATAAGAAAATTTTGTCCATGGTTGCGGCTAAAATGGTAAGAATCCCATCTGTATGCTATCATACCATGCATGCACTAACAAATGTGGATAAATATGTAAGAAAATTATAGGAGCTAATAACGAGACTTTTTCCATGATAGTAGAAGACTCTCTTTTAGTTTGTGTAGTGATATTTTATATGTGGTAGATTTATGCATTTTCTATATAAATAATTAATATAAAACTAACTGGTTAGGTGCCACTTTGTATGAGTATAGTCTCATTGTTCTGATTTCGTTTAAATTCATGTATATTAATAAATTTTAAGATCATATTTTTTGATATAGTATTAATAAAATCTATTTAGTCAATATTTTATTATAGTATCTATTTACGTTGTGTATGATTGATTGTAGGCCATAGAATGTACGGAAATTACTGAGTTGGGATGTGATGACACAGAACTTGTTGATGAGGTTTGGACTCAAGTTTATTGTTGTTTTTTCATTAACCGCATGTTTGAATTGACCATTAATCATCGTGTTCATCAAATGATGTCTATTTTGAACTGATTCGCAGTTACCGGATCATAGTTGCATTGCTGAAGATGAAATACCAAGAATTGAGATGCGGTTTGAGCATTTGAAGTTGGCCTAGGATTTTTATGCGACCTACGCAAAGAAAGTTGGCTTCATAAGTAAGATACGTGCCACAAATTTTGACAGGATGACAAAGCAACCAATCAACCAATCTATTCATTGCAATCGGGAGGGTTTCCGGGGGTCTTATGTCAAAGCACCCACACGAAAGAACACAATTGCAGGTGTGGGGTGCAGAGCAAGAATATATGCAAAGTTTGACAGGAAAAAGCATGATTGGGTCTTGTTGAAGGTTGAACTAAATCACTCACACCCGTATTTAACTAAAAAGGCGGTGCACTACCATGAGAACAGGGAGTTAACAATGCATGCGAAGTGCATCATTGAGGTTAATGATGAGGCGGGTATTCGATCCAACAAGACCTTTCTAGCATTATCCAATGAAGTTGGTGGGCCTTCGAACTTGGGCTTCTCAGAGAAGGACGTCAGGAATTACATTTTATCAAGACTCCGATCCACAAATGTCAACGCAGATGTCAAGGAGATGCTGAATTACTTTATGCGAATGAAGGAGTTAAATTCGAACTACTTTTATGCAGTGAATGTAGATGACGATTATAAGTTTACGAGTGTAGTTTGGGTGGATGAAAGGTGTATGGCGTCTTATGAATACTGACTTACGTAGTGCAGTTAACTTGCAAATTCAAGACAACGCACTATTTATTTCGATCTGGTGTGTCAAAAGGACTATTCATACTAACATACTCACTGTTTTTAAAGTCTAAAGCTGGGTTATTTAGAATGTTCCCAAATATTTATTGCGATGGTAGTCAAATATGCTGATCAACAGGTAAATAGAGTCTTTACATAGTCAAACTCAACGCCAAAACTATTTTCATTTAGATCCTATCCAATCAAATGCATCAAATGCAAGTAGACATGTGAGAAAAAAGTAAAATACACTTTCAGCTAAGACTAGAAAAATATAAATTGATTCCAAATTATACTTACAATTTTTTCCTTAAATAAATAAGCAGGATACCAATTCAAACCTATCTCTTCAAAATCAAATATGCATGATCAGAGAATTGAACAATTATTCAAATGTGACACCCTTTTAAGTTAGGTATTAGAAGGAAAAAAAGTTAACATCCTCAACCAAATTTCAAACAACTGTGCAAAAAATTAAACCATCCGTTTATGTATAGAAATGACCATCCGACTTAGAGAGATTAAACAACTCACAAAGCAACAAATTTAAAGCACATGCTTCACACCAATTGCTGACTTATTAATACTCGGTTACAAAACAAACCCAAAACAGTCAACCATTAAAAATCAAGACGCGAAAAATCGGATCCTCAACAACATGTACGGATCATTATTCTTTTTAGTTTCCTTATGTTAACAAACACTAGAAGAAGTCAAACAGGCCCAGAAATTCCCACAAGCAGCAAAATCCTTCTATGCAACCATAACATAAAAATTACTATGAACATCTAAACCTTGAAGAAATGGCTATCGGGGGACTAAGCTTCAATAGAGGCAAGCAAACACACACCACGGTTGCTCTGGTTTTATCCGAGGAAGACTCCAAGCGGCGCGGACATACAGGGGATCCAACCTCGGGAGATGGCTGTTAAAAGACAACGCGGGTGGCGGCTGGGCGACTTCCACGCGACGGCGACAGGGGGTTTACCTGCTGCTGCTCGTCTTCACAATGGAGACACCCGGGGGATAGTCGGTTCGGCGAGGGACGGGATGGACGACAGGATGCAGTAGAGAAGAAGCGCCGGATGTGGGAATGTCCTCTTTTGTCAATGCTGTTTCAATTGGGGGTAGGGGAAGACTACTACTTTCTGAATGCTGTTTGAATAGTGAAAAAGAGAAAAAGTTTTTACTGCTAGGTCAAAAAAAGGGAGGAGTGGGTGGGATGACTATGATGTTAGTAATTAAGATGATTAAAATTAGGATTTGGGAGAGGAAGTATATACAGGTATACTGTGTTAATAATCTAATTAGACTAATTTTTAGAATCCATTGTTTATATTATTCAACAAGATCATTGTCTACCTAGTATTTCCCATAATAATAAGTACTATACTAGTAGCTAGCCAGTACACACATAGTAGTGTTAGAGCGTGGTGTGTGTAACGTACCGTACGTTGAAGTAACAATGGTGAAGCTTTTTTATTTGTCCGCGCTAGCCGCCTAGCAACGCTTCAATAATTACATATATAATGTTTTTCTTTTTTTTTTATTCTATGCATGTATCTCCTGTGTCCCTCCAAATCGAGAGAAATGGAGAATGCATGGCTACTTCAACTCACAGGAGATAACCTCCGATGAAAAAGCCTGCTACATACTCCTGTGGTCCCTTTCGCTAGACGACAAATTTAACATCTATGTTACCACTCAAATATATAACTATGTTCATGTTATTCTTAAACTTGCAGATACCAGCAATAATTACAAGTTGGATTTTTTTTTTTGAAACAAAAAGTTTAACACAATAAGGTGGAATATCAACAGAAAAGTATTAAATAGATAAAATAAACTAATTCTTAATCTTCTTCGGTAAAAGCCATCAACAACCAAAAGATCAAATATCACTCCACTCTTTGTAATTTTTAATCGATCTGTTGACTACTCCTGTAAGGTCCGTTTCTTAATTCCTAAAGATTCTGTCATTCTGTTTTACCTAAGTCCTCCAAATGATAACAATAAAATCAAACTCACCAACATTCTATCAAATCGACTGCAAGATTGACTCCTGAAGCACGCAAACTTATGGTCATTCAGCTTTATATCCACCAGTTTCATATTGCTCTTAACACACTAGCGCTTTTCCTTTCTTCTAACTGCACAACCTCATTGAAGACACCTATGTAGCAAAGAGGAACTTGACATATTCTCGATAAAAAAAACTCAACTCTTCCCACATAGCAAGCTCCTTTTCCCTTGTATACGCACTATACACCAAGCAAACCACACAAATGAAAATTATTGTTTGTCAATTCCCCTTGTAAACACAACCATCTCTCCTCTTTGTGACAATTACTCAACTTAAATATCATATCATCCCTCCATTATTAATAAACCTATAGAAGCACCTTCCGATCCCACAAATTCCAAATCCATCGCATCATTTTGCACTACATCAAACTTAGTAATCACCTCATTCTTTATCTCTATCAATTCTAACATATTCACATTATTTTTACGCTTAAATATTTACCATTTTCCACTTTCCAACACCCCCTAAAACCCTCATATTCCACGAACTAAGATTATTTAAAAACTTTATTATGCACCTTATTCCGGTTTTTGGGGCGGCTCCTTCCTGCTTTCTCTTTCTGTTTTGCTTGTCTTCTTTTTGTACCAATACTTCATTCTGAGGTCGAAGAATAGCCATAATGTCTCCATCCTTGTCATATAAAACAGCTCCTGATTTGCCTGCCAGATCTTAAGCAGCTCCATTTTTAGCCATATTTTTATCCCAACTTTCTCTGTGCTCATCTTGATTAGTTTCACTATTTACATCCTGCTCTGAGCCCTCTGAATCTTCCAAATTATTTACAGCCCCTTCATCTTCCAATCCAGTTTCATCCACCACTGTATTCTCATCCTCTAAATTTGAATTTTGCGCTGCATCAATCCTCATCAGACATATGCCAATATGTTACTTACCACTCCCGTTCAAACTAATATGGATTTCATTAACTATACTTGGTGAAATATTTTCTTCTGCTGTACTGTTCGAACAATTACAAGTTGAATTGTTGAGCATTAAATTGATCAATTAATAAATAAATAAATAAACCCATAATAATAATAATAATTAGGTATAGGATAAATATTTTAAGATTGATTAAAAGCATTTTTAAAATGATACAATCATTAAGTATAGAATCATTTTGAAAAATAATATTAACACAAATTTTTATGTACATCTTTTTCTTAAATTCTTTCTTATAGTATACAAGACAATTGTTTTGTAATTTATATTTTTCATTTTTTATCAATTATTTTTAACACAAAACACAAAAGATTTTCTATATAGCATAACTCGATCCCATTATAATATGTTTAATATGAAAGTCATTAAAATTTCACTCTCTCTTTCAATTTGTTATCCTCTTTATGACTTTGGCGATTTAAAATTCCAGTTTTACATCTTGAAATAAAAAATAGAGTAATTATTCATATCAGTCTTTGAAAATTTACATCTTAAAATAAAAAATAGAGTAATTATTTAGATCAGTCTTTGAAAATTTTAAGTCGAATATTTTAGTCTTTTAAATTTTAAAATACATAAAATAATTCTTAACGTTTATTTTTGTCAAACAATACAGTCTCTTTCCGTTAGTCATTAATAGTAACTATTGATGTGAAACGTTAACTTACATATATGACCGTTAAATATCTATGTATGTATTTTGAACAAATAAATTTCTAAATTGAAGTACAAAATAGTCTTCAAAGAATTTTAAAAAAATCAAAACAGTCCTAAAAATTTTAAAAAATTTCAAAATAGTACTTTTGAATTATTTATATATAATTATTTATAAATTAATAAATTTTAATTTCTAACATTTTCGATTTATTTATCTCAAATTTAATTATTTATATATAAAATTTTTCTATGTATTTTCAAAATAAATTATAAATTAATTTTGAAAAGGCATATTTTTTCAAAAAAAATTATTTTTAAAATAAATAAACCAATATTTATTTTTGACCATGCAAGATATTAATTTAATGTAATTTATAAGTGTCATATTCTATGATCATTTTTTAATGATAAAGAAGAGAATGAATATTATTGTTTAAAGAGATAGGAGAACTTTCATTTAACATAAAATTTTACATATAAACAATTAAAAGTATTTGTACAAATGCTTATGAATGCAACATTTTGGAACTTGCATGCAATATGAACCAATTCATATATAAAGTCAAATTTGTAAGTGTTGATCAACTACAAGATGAATGTAAATGATTTACAAAATTTCAATGTGAAACTCCTCGTACTTTGCAATACTTGAAAGAAAAAATGTCTTAACAAATCCTAAGTATTCTGTTCATATTCTTTAAAAAGTTTTAGAATTTAGTTGTTGTAATGTTGTACAAAATATGCTTGGTGTTAAAGCTGTTAGTGCTACCACAGTTAGCAATTATGCTAAAAAAAATATATTTTTTTCACATAGGAATATTTTTCGAAGTTTATTTAGTGTCAATATCTTAGGCGGTTAGGTATATAAATAATGACCTTCATAATTTAATAGCCTCTTAAATTTAGTTGTTATTATTATGGTTTCTACGACACTTCAATATAGGTATCATATGTTAATGATTAAATAATGTCATTTCTTATGACATTTTAGTGTTAATAAATAAAATTATATTTTAGTATATATTTTATTAATTTTTGTACTCTTTATTTATTGTATATTTTTAATAATATTTTATTTTTCATTAACAAAAATATTATAAGGCGATGACTTTTGACAAAGATTAAAAATATTCAAAGAGACTATTTCGGAATTTTTGAAAATTTTTAGGAATTATTTTGAGGTTTTTTTTAATTTTTTGAGATTGTTTTGTACTTTACTATTGGGACTGATTTGTCCAGAATGCATATGTAAACACTTAACAGTCACGTGTGCGAGTTAACATTCCACATCAGCTGTCAGTAGGGCTAGACGTGAGTAGGGGTGACAAACGGGTCTAAATCCGCTGGGTCGGCTCACATAACCCGCCGGGTCGGCTCACATAACCCGCCAAAAAAGCGGGTCGTGATGAAAAATTGGGACAGTCAAATAGCAAAAGCTCACCTAATCTGCACCACTTAAAGTGCGGGCTTGACGGGGCGGGCGGGACGGACTTTGCCTCTGGATTTAGTGTTTTTTGGCAAGGGTGTAGTTTTACAATTTTTGGGCCAAAATCCAACTTTCTCACACGCAACTTACAAGAGAATAAAGATGAAAATTAAGTGTTTTGGATTATGTTCATTTTGTTTTGACGAGAATATTTATAATTATGTTTTGAATTATGTTTATTTTGCTTTGGAGACAATATTTATAATTATGTTTTGGATGAAAACTTGGTTTATAATTATGTTTATTAGATATTTATAATTACAAAGACTTTAATGTTTGTGAATATAAAAATTATCATCTTTTTATACTTTTAAAAATTATAAATTTATTAAAATGATTATATATATTATTTAATAGTTAATAGTTAAAAAAATAGGAGATTTGGCGAGTTTAGCCCGCCAGCCTGCAGTTAGGCAACGCGGGGTGGGATTTTAGGACTGCCTCACTAGGCAGGACGGGGCAGGGCGGACTTCCCCGCTTGCCACCCCTAGACGTGAGCTAAGCTAGACCAAGTTTAAACTCGACTCATGAAAATTGAGCTTGCCTTACAGTTCGACTCATTAACAATCGAGCCTATTTTTTAAACTCAAACTCGGCTCACCAAAATCTCACGAGATGGCTCGAGCTCATGAGCTGGTTCAAATAATAGGAACATAATCTATAATTTTATATCAATAAATTATAACATATATTTTAAAAATATTTAAAAATATCAATTTTATATATTGTCTATCTATCAATAAATTATAAATTTTTTATTTATATCCTACATCAAAATATATAAAAAAATAAATATAAAATTTTAAATAATTAAAGATCATATATACATATAAAATCGAATCAGCTCACGAGTTAATGAGCTGAGCTTATCCAAGTTCAACCTCGGTTCATTTAATTTATGAGCTAAATTCCAAGTTTAAACTCGGCTCATCAGCTCACAAGTTCAACTTATCAAGCTATTAATGAGTCGAATTTGAGCTAGCTCATGAACTAGCTTGACTCACTTCCAGTCCTAGCCGTCACCGTTAGTGACTAACAAAGGGAGATTATATTGTTTAACGGAAGTAAATATTGAAAACTGTTTTGTGTATTTTAAAATTTAAGCGACTAAAAATCTAAAATGTTTGATTTCAAAACTTTTAGGACTGATTTAGGTAATTACTCTTACGAAAATTATGGAATAGGAAGCATAATTCACAATGGAAGAGTGTATGAGAAGCACATGTAGCAATGGGAAACATGAACACATGTAGTTTGCGCAACAAGTAGTGGACCGTGGAAATGTGTAAGAGAAACCCATCTGCCCATATAAGAGTGCACCTAGGCTTTGGCAAAAAATGTTACCAATAGACCTTGACCCAGAAGAGAGGTCCAGACCCAAAAGAAAGAAGAGAGGTGAAAATTGCAATGATGTGATTAGAAAATCATACCATATTTCTACTCAAATAAGATGAAATAGCTGTCATTTTATCAAACTGTAATGTGATGTTTTAATACATCTACAATAAGAAAAATTAAGTATTCTTGACATTTATCTGCTATATATATATATATATATATTGGTCCTGTCTATAAAGATTTTAAATTTGATCAAAATGATCAAATTATACCTGATCTTATTTTCACATTTTCAGTCATTTTCTCTTATTTAAATCGTCTATCTCCATCATTTGTCGCGTGTGTATATATATAAGCATTATTAACGATCCTCTATGATGCACATGAATTGTGACAAGTAAAAGTGAAGCATGCAGAATTGCGAATACAGTTATACACATGGTACAGATTCATAGAAATAGAACCAAACAATAGAATGTCTTCACTAAAGTTTCACATTACTAATACTTCTCCTGTCTCTTTCTTATTTTATGGTAAAAAAGAAATTGTAATATACAGATTAAGCAAGAAGAAGAGTGTTTTAGTTGAAGGATTACAACAAAAAAAAGGAGAAAACTTTTTAAAATACAGAAGCCCAAATGTCCCAAAAAATAAAAATTAGCCGAAAGCTAAGAACAGCTCAACCACTCTAATAATATGATCAGAAAACTTTTTTTATGAACCAAGTGCAAAATTCTGTAAATAAGCATAGAAAACCAATCAAATGCACCTTCATTATGGCAAAGAGGCATAGCTTCATAGCACCTTATGCTCCTTTCATCTCCTAAAATCTCCCAAATAAATTACGAGAATGAAATTCAACATAGGGATCTAGAAGGACATCCCAATACTTACAAATGATCCTAACAAATTTCTCCAAACAACCCTGCAAGTTGCAACCTCACAGCAAAATATAGGTAACACATTATAGCACCAAGTGGAAGAACTGAAAGAATACCTTGTCCATGCCATCCAAGTGTATTAAGAATCATTTTCTTTTGTTCCAGGAATTCTCGGTCTTCGACACTCAAAAAGAAACCCCTTATAAGGCCAACAATTTAATGAAGATGCTCATGCCATATTTAGAAACACTGAGAAGCAGCTACCTAAACTATAATACCAAATCATGTTGGCTACTTGCTCACTAACTTCACCATATTTTGATAACCAACCTTCTATAAATTTGCAGAACAAGATGAATCTGCTGCTGTGACGGAACCAAATCCGATTATACACAAAATACACCAAGAAATGGTCCCCTGTCAATTGGTTAAAATTTCCAAGTTCACTAACTGGATAGTATACAATGTAGAAGCATACCTTCACAATGGATAAACTGTTTGCGGTTGAAAGATCCAAGGGAAAAAGTGCACCTTGATGTGTTTACACTGACATGGTTAAACAACAATTTCTTTAACATGCTTTTCACTGCACCTCATGAGACACTCTCCAACAATATCCTATCAAATTCAGCTGCATTCAAATTTAAATTATTTGCAACAGATTTCAGGAAGATATCCCACATGTCATCATCAGCTCCAGCGGATACGGCCAATGCAACAACCTTGTTAATTTCTTCCATCATCCCTCTTGCACAAGAAAGCCCATCAATCAATATCGTGTATGTTGATTTGTCAGGCAAACATCCACTTTCAAACATCTCCTCTAGAATCCTTATTCCCTCCTTCACGTTACCAACCTTACAAAATCCTTTAATCAACATATTATAAGTAAATGCATTAGGTACGCGACCCTTCTCCACCATATCATCCCACAACCTAGCAGCCTCACAGAGCTCCCCTCTCTCGCACATTCCGGCAATCAATGTGTTATATGTCAATAGACTTGGAACCGCACCACCCCCAAATTCATCAAGCGCCTTCCTTGCCTCAATCACCTTCCCCTTCTTACACAGCCAGTGAACAAGAGTACCCGTGACAGCATCATCGCGGCTGCAATTCATCCTCAAGAGCTTCCTCCAAACCTCACAAGCGTTCTCAACATTCCCTTCCTCGCACAACATATCAACAACCCTACAACACAGCGCCGAACTCGGCACATGATTCTTCCCAAGCATATCGTCGAGCACATTAAGTGCCTCCCCGGACTTCTTCCCCTTACAATACGCCTCAATCATAACACTATAAGTAACCTCATTAGGCTCAAGCCCATTCTCCTCCATCTCATCCATCACCTTAATTGCATCAACAAACATCCCTTGCCTACAAAACCCACTCACCAAGACAGTGTAAGTAGTTGCATCAGGTATCCACCCTTTCCCCAAAATCTCCATAAAAACCCTCTTTGCACCCCTCATGTCACCCCTCAAAGCATACCCACCTAAAACAGTAGTGTAACTAACTACATTGGGCACCACACCTATTGCAGGCATCTCATCCAAAACCCTAACCGCTGCATCTACATTGTTCCCTTTACAAAGAGCCTTCAGCAAAATATTGCAACTAACCACATTGGGCACAACCCTAAATTTGGCCATAGAATTCTTAAAAACAAAATGTGCTAAATCATAGCGCTTGCACTGAACCAGGGCATTAAGCGTGGCGTTCAGGGCCTTCGTGGAGGGTTGAATCCCAAAAGATTCGATCCTCGTGAAGGTCCTGAGTGCCAATTTTGGGCGGCCAGCAAGGCCGTACCCGCGAATAAGCGTTATAAGCGGTTGTTCGTCAGTGATATGGGAATCACAGAGGATGGCATCGATTTGGGGGAAGTGGCGGGCACGGGAGAGCTTGAGAATGATGGCGTTGAAGGGAATAGGGTGGTGGGCGAGGTGGTTGTTGTTGCTATTGGGGTGGTGGGTTAGGGCGTAGTGGAAGATTTGGAGGGAGAGATTTGGGTCGTGTTGGCGGGAAATAAGGGAGGCAAGGGTTTTAGGAGTGAGGCGGCGGGGCCAGGGGTGCACTGGGGGCGTGACGGTGAAGGACGTGAGGGTGGTGGGTGCAGGAGAGGCGGCAGCAGTGATGGCGGCAGAGGTTGCGGCAGAGGTGAAGAAGGGGTGGGAGTGATGGAGGATGTGTGTGGAACGGGACATGCCTGCAATTGGCAACTCCTTTTCCTGGTTACATATTCATAACCTGCAATTTATGGCTCATTCTAAGTTATTTTCAACAGCAGAGGCGGCAAGAGAGAGGTAGTAGTTAAAGCATGAACGCTGTCCTGCTCTGCAGGTGAAGTTGTTGCCGTGAGTGAAGGTTGGGTTTGGTGGAGACCAATGAAAACCGGACAGTCATCAAACCGCACTAGTCACTGGTTCACTAGTCTAACCGGTCTAACCGTAGTTTAACCGAAAAAACTGTTCCAGAATAAAATAATAAATAAATTATAAATAAACATCCTAAAATATCTTTCAAATTTAAAACCCTATATAAAATATCACCAACTACATGTAATTAATCATCAAAATATGCAAAAACTTGCTGCAAATTTGTTGACAATTAACATAATTATACTTCCATTAAAAATAGCTGGACTGAATTACAATGCACAAGTTAAAAATAGAGAACATTGTCTTAATGTAGCTGAGTCAAAAAGTAAAACAAAAAATGATAGTGCTGCACAACAAACACACAACAGAGCCTGAAACAAAAAGAATCCAACAGGGAGGAGGGGCAGCGAGTCGGCGGAGATCGAGAGCAGGGACAGTGCAACCAAACAATGAACAAAACAATGAAAACAGAATCTTTTTTATATAACAGAACAATCAAAACATGAATCATACAATCACTAATTGCAAATTTTTTCTTCATAAGAACAGAACAATGAAAACATGAAGCATATAATAAATCAAAAGATCACAAATTGCAAATTTTTTAATAAGAACAGAAGTTAGAACAGTGAAAATGAAGAAGATTAACAGTTTTCAACCCAATTTTAAGTTAACAAAGCTCATCACAATGATTAACAACAAAAAAAAAAAAGCAATGAAGGAACAGTGAATCAGTAACATAGGCAGTGCAAATTCAAGAAACTTTAATAAAATTTAACTACAGAAACAGACAGTAAAGCAGTAATAGAGTTATCAATTTAAAATTTATCATTAAATACAGTCAGTGAGCAAAACCAATCAACCAAGCACTGACTGGGCATTCGAAAAAAGAAAGAAGAATCTTTCATTTAAATCACAGCAAAACACAACAACACCAATAGGAACATTTAAAACGAAGCAACCAAGAAAAGATCTAAAAATCACCATTGCTGAAAACAATAATTTGATACGTGTATGCTCAAAGAATAAAAGCTAAGCTTCCAGGTAAGTGAAGAATACCCAAACCAAAGAACCTTCAATCACAGCTTAAACCAAGAACAGAAAATCACAACAAAAAGGAAAAAAATTAAAGATAACAGAACAACAACACAAGAACAATGAGCAAATTAACAAGTTCACAATAACAGTTAAAATTTAACACTAATGCAAGTGGAATCATCATGCTAATATGTTTTCTGCAAAGACGCTATTTGTGCAGCTAAAATTTCCTAATTACTAAGATCCAATTATTCTTAATTTCACATGCAATCAACTTACTAAGTTTCTAAAAGCTAGAAATTATAAAACCAACCAGAAATATGGTTAAAGCATTCTATCAAACATGTTGAGTGCGGTAAAATTAAAACGAAATAAGAGAACTCAAAGGATAGAGAAGAGAACATAACAATTGTATAATCTATGAAAAAAATCCAAACCACTACCAAATCAAATAGTTACTTATTGTAATAGAAATCAGAAGTTGCAGAGTTTGAAGCAGAGTATTGGTGGCGGGTTTAGGGAACTCACGGCGGCGACAAAAGAGAGCAGTTCGACGGCTAGGTGGAGCGCGCGGGTTGGTCGCAGAGCAACGAGGTTTCCAGACGAACGCGAATGCGAACTCGAACGGTGAACGGCGAGTGAACGCGAACGGTGAACGCCGAGCGAACGTGAACGGCGAAGAAACCGAAGGAATACGGCGGCTGAACGAAGAGACGAACGTGAACGGCGAAGAAACGGCGGCGGAAGCGCGGCTGAGCAGACAAAGACGACGGACGCCGAGCTCAAGGAAGCAGCTGCAATCGATGACAGCGAACAGGGGTTGAAGGCTTGGAGCACCACGGAAGCTAGATAGACGGACGGACGGCGAACTTAATGGACGGCGGCAATATGCCACTCCTTGCGGCGGTGGTGTAGGCTTAGTTTTTGTGATTTTTCATTTTTGTGATTATGAAAGAAGGGAAGGGTGAAAGGGGGAAAGAAACGAATGAGTAGCTTCGCTTTTGGGTAAACCGGCCGGGTCTCGGTTCGGTCCGACCGGATGCCGATTTAGCGGTTCTTCAACAATTTTCTGATCATCAGTTTTACATGCCTGACCGGATTCTTAATGTTGCCCGTTCATGATTGGACCGGTCTAATAGCATGTTCAGTCCAATTTTCACAATCATGTTATTGATAGAATATTTTAAATATTTTTTATTTAAAACATAAATTCATTAAAAACTGAAATTCTTTATTTTTCTAAATTTAATTTATTATCTTAACATATACCTTTAAGTAAGACTGAAAATGAGTTAAACTAGATTAAACTCACACACGACTTACAAAAATTAAGTTCAGTTTACGGCTTAACTCATTAATAATTGAGCCTATTTTTAAGTTTAAATTTGGCACACCGAAAATTCATGAGCTAATTCGAGCTCATGAGGTAGCTTAAATAATAGATACATAATCTATAATTTTATATATTGTGTATTTATTAATTATAATTTTTTTTATCTCTTATATTAAAATCATATAAAAATTAATTATACAATTTTAAATAAAAATATTAATATATATAAAATTATATATTACTATTTTATATGTATATATATAATATCAAAAGCTATAAACTAAATGTATATAGGAGATATATATAATCGAGTCAGCTTATCTAAATTTAAACTCAACTCATTTAATTGAACTCAATTCCAAACTCAAGCTCGATTAATCAGCTTATGAACTCAGTTTATCAACTATTAACAAGTCAAGTTTGAGCTAGCTTGACTCACTTTTAACCCCACCCTTTAATAAATTATTTTTTATTAATTAAATTATATTTTTATCAAAATATTTTTAAAAATTTAATAATTAAATTATCTTTTTTTAAGATACTATTCAATAATTTTTGAATTATTAAATTATAATTTTACTAATATTTTCGTTAACAATTATATTTATATTTTACTATTAATTTTTTGATATTAATATATATTATTTTAATATTAACTAAAAATATTTTGGTAAAATTATCTTTTGATATATATATATATATATTTATTTAATTATTATACATATTAATAGTAGTAAAATTTTTTATATTTAATATTAAAATAATATATATTGATATCAAAAAATTAATAACAAAATATAAAAATAATTGTTAACACAAATTTTGATAAAATTACAATTTAATAATTAAAAAATTATTGAAGAGTTTCTTAAAAAAATAATTTAATTGTTAAATTTTTTTAAAAAAATTTTGGTAAAAATATAATTTAACAATGGAAATCAAATCATTGATACCTTGCTGAGAGGTTTGAGCAAGGAACAAGTTTGGAGTGATGTTGGTTGTGCATCAGTACATATCACAGGGTTTGAAGGGCATACTGAGGAGACTTTGAAATCGTTGACTAATGCTAGTGCTTATTGTAAGGCAGAGAGTGGTTGGCACAAGGAAGATGAAATCCTTGATGACAGTTGGGTTCAGCAAAGTAGAAAGAAAGGGCCAGCTATCTCGCATCTCGATGGATTGAATTGGGAGGTTCTTGTTGTCAATGATTCGGTTGTCAGTGCCATTTTTCTACCTGGTGGTAAGATTGTTGTATACACCGGATTGTTAGAGCATTTTAAGAGTGATGCTGAGATTGCCACTATAATTGTGCTTTGTTTTTTCAGTTTAGGGTTTAGGGTTTATTAATTCGTCTGAAAGATCTCTGTGCTGATTTGTCTGTGTTTTCTTCTTAATTAGGTTGGCCATGCTGTGGCCAGTCACATCGCTGAAGGTTTGACGAAGACCTTGTGGTTTGCTATCCTGCACTTGATTCTTTTTCAATTTGCCTCCCGTGATATGGTGATCGTCAACACAATGGCTTCTGTTTTCTTGAGGCTAACATTCTCTCGACAGTATAACTTGGTTCATGTCTTTCTAATAAGTCAATTTCCTCTGTGGTTCTTTGATTACACTTGTTGCATTTTACTTAACATCATGTTTGCTATCACTGTCAAAATAGTGTAGAATGCTGTTGTGGATAAGAACTCCATTTCATTTACCATATGCTTTACCATACTTTCAATTAAGTGAATGATAGTTGATATCTTTTTTGAATAAAATTTCTGAGCTAGATGGAATTTAATAATTCATTTGAAACTGTGGTGTTGTGATACAGTAATCAAATTTTGACATGTCTTTTCTCAGACATCCTCAATTGTAGTACCGTTGAGACATTATTGTGTGCCATCTATCAGCATGTCAATGTTGTTTTAAATTTCGGATTATGCTTAAATAATCATCTACATGCTGCTTGTACTTGTTTCTCTTGGTAGATATTGTGGAAACTTTTTCTTCCTTCAATCTTTCATAACTAAATCCTGTTTTCAGGATGGAAATGGAAGCTGATTATATTGGCCTGCTCTTAATTGCTTCCGCTGGATATGATCCACGGGTGGTGCCCAGTGTATCAGAAACTGGGAGAAGTCAACGGTGACTCGGCAGAGGTGTGTTTGTTTGAGGTGAAAATGGGAGGAAAGAAAAGGAAGGGAAAGAAATTAGAAGGAAAATAGTTATTTTCCTTTGTTTGGTTGAGGAGAGAAATGGGAGAGGAAGGACAATGAATGGAAAAATATTGGTGGGACCCACCAATTTTCTTTCCCTCCAACAATGGAAAGAAAATAGAGAGAAAACTATTTATCTCTCTCTACTTCCAATATTACCCCTTTACCTTTTTCAATATATTTTATAATATAAGGGTAAACTTGTCTTTTTATACTATTTCTTTCCTTCTTATTTTCCTTTCATCCAAACACATCTAAAGAAAATAAAAATCCACTCAATTTCTTTCCTTTCCTTTCTTTCCTTTCTATTTCTTTCCTCTCTATTTCTTTCCTTCCAACCAAACATATTGGAATATTTCTCCACTCATCCAACTGGAAGAAAGAGAGCAGGGTTGCTCTCCCAGGCCAAAATAATGGAAGAAGCATCCACTATATACAAGAATGCTAGGTCTGGAAGAATTATTGAAGGATTTCTTTAGACCAGCAGAACTTATATTGCCCACACCAGAATCAACAAAGAACCTGTAGATCAAACTTAAAAGAATTCCGTTTTAGCCAAAAAGAAAAGCTAGAGAATTTTCTGTATGATGAAATTTTCAACAATTTAGTTTCATAGATAGATATTATGTATAGTGTTAATTGTACAGCGTTTCAAAGAAAATTAATGATTAGATCATCTGATGTAACATCTCAAAGGTAATTTCTAAGGTAGAAGTGACTATTTTTTCATTGCTCAATACATGTTATTGCAACAACCAAATCAAGTGTATGCTTGCTACTATGCTCATATAAAAGGTTAAAAAAGTATTGTTGAATGTATTTTTTAGGAGTTTGCTCGTGATGGATTAGGTTGGAAGGCTTTTTGATTGCGTTAAACTGTTGAGAGATGGAGAAAAGGTGGTGCTGCTTTGATATAGTGAAAAGCTGTTTAGTCAATTGAACCTCAAGTTTATGACTATGCATGCAAGGTTGATATTCTTATTGAGCCAGGTTCTTTGAGTGAAAATCATGCTTACAAAGGATTATATGATGGTATTGATGTTGACAGTGGAGATGATGGTATTGATGTTAGGATTATGCGGGGTAATTTTGGAACTAAACTAATTTTGACCATAAAAAAAATTGACAAAAGTGTAAAATTAGAAGTTATTTCAAAATATAAAATATCCTTTAATCTTTTTAAGAGTTTTTGAAAATAGTATATTATAATTCTCAAAAATACTATTTACACACTAAAATTAACTATTAAAATTAGTCACAATATAAATTTTTTAAATTAATTTTTTTTATATTGATTTTGAAATTCAAAAAATTAGAATAATAATTTTTTTTATAACGAACTTATTTTTTAACTAATTCATTTGAGTTGGCTTCACTTCTGTTGATTTTTTTAGTAGAACCGATAAAATATATATTGACCTATTAGTTTGTCGTCTACAATATCTAATATTATGTCATATGGTAGATAACATTTTTCATAAGAAACTAGTCAATTTACGGAGAAAAAAACTCGTCTATTGACCGGAGACAGAGCTCAACGTAGAGCCTTCAAGCCCCAAGGGTGGGTGAAATGGTGGAGGAATAAATGGTCAAGTTAAATTCTGAAAAATCGTTTATTCTTTAAATTTATTTTTGAAATTTATTTTAGTTAAATTTATTTTTTTTAAATTTTAATTAATCATATTAATGCTAATAGATTAATAATATCAAATTTTGTTAATATAATATATTAAATAACTCTACAATGACTACAACATATATTTAGTCATCTTAATTTACTATTAACACGATAAATTTATACAATTAAGTCTAAAATTGTATTTAAAAGCCAAAAATTAGAAACTATAAAAATAATTTGTATTTCCCTGTGAAATGAATTCTTTTCCATGCTTGGAAACTAATAAATAAACATTAAGATTACAACTAAGAAATTAATTATTTATAAAAATGAAAGTTGTTTAGTTTTACTAAAATAATAATTTTATTACAATAAGATTAAAACGATGTTATTAGTTTAGAAAGATAAAAATACCTTGTAAAGATTAATTATAAAAAGTTAAAATATTCTTTTAGAATTGAAATTGTTTGATTTTTATTAAATTTTTGAAATTTAAATTTAATTTTTAAAATATTAAAATACTTTTTAGTTAATTTTAAAAAATATTAAACATTAAACATTTGGATTCAATTTTAAAAAAATCTAAATTATTGTCTTGATTGATTTAAGAAAAATAAATATTACTTGTAAGATTAATTATAAAAATATTAAAATATTCTTTTAGAATAATGTGGTTTAAATGAGTTAGAAAATAAAAATTTGAATTTAATTTTAAAAGATTAAAATACTTTTTTTTCAAATTCTGCTTGTCCTATTATTTTATATATTAATATTTTATGATGCAGCACAAAAAAAAATTAAAAATTATTTTTTATTAGGTTAAAATTAATATTTTCACTGTTATAGACTATTAAAATATTGGCCAATTTTATGGTATCTAAATTTTGTCTAACTTATTTTTGTAATAAATTTTGATTTTAAAATTTATTTATTTTTATATCTCTTAAATTAAATATTAATTTTTAACCTTTTTTAATAAATAGACACCATCTTTTAAATATCATAACATTCACATAAAATGTTATACTTAGATGTGAGATAATTTACAAATAAAAATTATACCGTCTGACTTAGCACAGAAAATAAATAATAAGATTAAAAAAAACAATTTGTATAAATTAAATTATTAAATTTTTTTAAATGTTTAAATCAAACTAGCTGATTCCAATCCGAAGAATTTAAAAATTTTAGAACATACAAATTAAATACTTCTCCATCCAACATATTTGTAGAATTTTTTTTTTTTGTAAAACTTACTTTCCAACCAATACATTCATCATTCTCTCCGATCAACCCCATAATAAAAAAGTTTAGCCCAAAGAGTATTTAGTTATAATAATAATTTATTATTAAAAATCAACTTGGGTTGGTCGAGTAGTTAGCTCATTCGTCCGTTTAAATAAGTGTCGGGAGTTCGAATCTCATTTTGTGTATGCAGTAATTTATTGGCTAGCGACAGACCCTTAAATGGAGTTCAAATCCGCGACGGATTAATTATTAACCTGTTGGGTTGGGGGATACTCGTTTGGGAAATTATTCGACCCACTAGTTTTTTTTTAATCATTTATGTTTGTATTCATATTTTCAATATTTAATTTAGGAAAAATAAATTAAAAAATAAACTTTTTAAATAAGTTAAATAGATTAAATATAAATGACATGATTTATGGTTATTTAATTTGAATACAGTGACATTATAAAGCATTTTATTATAATTACTTTCGTTTCTTTATATGGTTATTCACATAATCAATATAAAACATAGTTATATTTATTAATGTTACGTAATTAAATACACATATAAAATTATTTTACATTAATAAAGTATCAAAATTAAATTCTTATTAATGATTTTATGTCAAATTAATAATGTCGAATTAAGTTATGTTTTCAACTCCCAAACTTATAAATTATAAATAAAATTTGTTCAATAATCAATCTATTATTAAATTGGTTATAGTAACTTCAATTAATACTCCTTGCAAAAAAACCCTAAATCTAGTAGTCTTTCTTTGTAAGATTAGCAGAAAAAGAAAGTTACTAAATGGTCATAATAAGTGCTTAAAAAAATGCAACAAATCTATAATCAAGTACATATGTTCATTATTCTTTTTGGCAATTCCTTTGTATCTAATTTGAACTCAAATCTTTGTATTTGGACTCATATTTTCCGCACAAATAATTTAGTTAAAAAGTATTAATTAAGAGAAGAAAAACAAATAAATTTAAAATAATATATAAAATTTCTTTCAATTTAATATTTTTAAAAAGTGTTCTACTTGTTGTTAATAAAACTCATAAATAAATAATTGAAAAAAAATGGTGAAGGAATCTCTTTTGAGGGTTTTGATAAAGGGATCAAGACTTAAGAGGGACACGTCACTTTATTTACTGGATTCTTTATCAGTTGATCCAAATCCAAATCTAAATCCAAAACTTATTAATCAATAATCATAATGAATATATATTAAAAATAATATTTTTAGAATTAGGTGTTTATTAGGACCATATATTTATTACCACAAGATTTAAGCGGCGCAAGTTATATTACATTTTTGTTTGTTGAGCATCTTCTTTTCTTTCTTGCGCTGAATTCAACCGAGTCCAATACTTTTCTCCATTCTCAAGCTTTTATTTCAGTTTCTCTCTCTCACACACACACACACGCTCTAGTCTCTCTGTTTCAATTACCAAGAAAATAAAGAAACGGATGGTTGTTGTTTCAAGAGCGTGGAGCTTCAACGTTTCGATTCGTTTGGTTATGGTTCCTTCTTCGATCGGCGATTAATCCTCTCACTCTCACTCATTCCAATTCCAATGGCTTTCAACTCTTCGCTTCGTCTTCCTTCCTCTTCCCAATATTACTCACACGTAAATCTCTCTCTCTCTCTCTCTCTCTCTCTGTTTTTATTTTATTACATTTTTAGTTATGAACCTAGCTGAGAGTTTCGCTTTCGGATATTCTTTCTTCTTTTGAGAAATTGATAATAAATCTGCATATTGATGTTATGTACGATATAGATAGCTAGTGTTTTTGGATTCTTTAATGGTGGCTATATTATATATCATGTGAAAATTAATGGACTAATGAAAAACTATGAATCTTTATAGGGATATATGATTATTTAGTTTAAAATGCTGTTCTTGCATTTGTTACAAAAGCATTGAAAAATTCATGATTATATCGTAATTTCTTGTTTAGTTTTCTGATTTCATTTGATGTGCTTTTCTTTTTGGTTCAAGGACATTATGATTATTTTTGCTGATTAGACTTGTTATTTCACAAAATCATGAATTATGATGGTTGCAATGGTTCTGTTTCCGTGTGCAGTTTTGCTCTGTTAGGTTCAAATACAGCAAGCTTCACAATGTTCATAGCCAAATAGATTTGGTGACAACCAAAAAGAGAAAATGTTGTATTAAGTCAATACTGAATGATAATAGGCCAAGCATCAACGACTATGGAGCTGCTAAATCTGCAAGGCTGCTCCTTGAAAAGCTGTTTGAGCAAGCACAGAAGCTGGAACATCAGATGGCAACTGGGGCCACAGGCGAGTCTTATGATGGTGAAGATGCTCAGCTAGCTTACAATCTTAGCATGCTTGAGTCGGATCTTCAGGCTGCACTCAGGGAATTGATAAGGAAGGAAGAGCATCTGATGGAGGTAGAGAGGACGGTTATTTTGGAGAGCACTGAGTTGAAGCACACAAAGGAAGAGTTGGAGCAACAGGAGAGGGAAATTGCGGCTGCTCGCACCAAGTATGAGAAGCTGGAAGAGGAGATGAAGGAAGCTAAGACTAACTTGGTTTCTCAAGCAGGTCAGATGGAGGTACTGAAGCTCCTTCTCAGGGAGCGTGATCAAGAGGTTGCTACCATGAAGAGGGCACTGTCCTTGAAGGAGGCAGAAGTGGAGCAAATGAAGATTGACGTGGTGAAGAAGAGTGAAGAAGCAGCACTTATTGATGCTGAGCTTAAACAGAAAGCTCAACTTTTGATTGAAACAAATGAGGTTATGAACAAACAAAAAATTGAGCTTCAAGAACTCCAGAAGGCTGTCCATGTAAAAGAACAGGAACTTGAGGTTTCGCTGACTCAGAGGAAGTTCGAAGAAGAAAAACTGAAGTCTGCCGAGGCTACCTTGGAGCAGCAGGCAATGGAATGGTTGTTGGCACAGGAGGAACTTAAGCGGTTGGGAGAGGATGCTTCTAGACACGTGCAGGAGAGTAATGAGACTCTGGAAGATTTCAGAAGGGTGAAGAAGCTTCTCAGTGATGTGAGGTCTGAATTGGTTTCTTCTCAGCAATCACTCGCATCTTCTAGAGGCAAAATGGAGGAACAAGAGCGGTTGTTGGAGCAGCAGCTGTCTGAACTTGCTGAGCAAAGGGAAAATGTCATGTCATACATGGCAAGTTTGAACGATGCTCAAGTAGAAGTGGAAGGTGAGCGAGCGAAACTTAGGATTGCAGAGGCCCGGAACAGAGAACTCGAACGGGATTTAACTATGGAAAAGGAGCTTGTGGTGAAGTTACTAGAGGAGCTGAGGAATGAGGGAACAACTTTGAAGCATGCAGTTAGAGAAGTTTCTTTCCTTCAACAAGAATTAGAGAAAAAAAGTACTGAGTTTAATGAAACAAGTGCCATTCTTCATGCTAAAGAAACGGAGCTCGTTGATGCTAAGATGGAAATCCAGCATTTCAAATCTGAAAAGGCTTCTCTTCAGGCTATCTTGGAGGAGAAAGACTTGGAACTTTCTAAAGCTAGGAAGACGTTGGCAGAAGTAAACAATGAAATCTCTGATCTCAAGCTGCTCTTGAGGGACAAAGAAGCACAACTTATTGAAGCAACCTGTTCGCTGAAGGAGAAAGATGAGCGTGTTAAAGCGGTCGAGAACATATTAAAAGACACAAACCTGAAAGCTTCCCAGGCTGAAGCTGTATTAGAAAAAATCTTAGATGTTACAAACAAACTGGTTGCTTCCATAAAGGATGAAGATATTAACTCATCAAGAGCACTACATGAAGAGGGCAGTGAACTACTTGAGCAACTAATCAAGGAACCGGATAATGAAGTGAGGTGGCAGCAAAAACGGCTTGAGAGTGAGCTTCAGTTAACCAAAGACAACTTAAAAGCAAAGGAGATGGAGGTTCTGGCCGCACACAGGGCTCTAACAATAAAAGATGAGGAGCTCAAAATGACACTTGCAAGGTTGGATGCAAAGGAGGAAGAGTTAAAGAAAGTAAGGGAAAAGTTAACCGAAGACACAAATGATCTCAAAAGGCGGTATGCCTTGACGCAGGAGAAAATTGGTGAGAACAGCATGGAAGATTTGGCAGTTGAGAGACTTCAGCTGGAAGCAGCTCAGTCGGAAGTTGAAGCTGCCACTAGCGCTTTACATAAACTCGCAGAAATGAGACGACAACTATTGACCAAGGCTATCGGTATTTACCAAAACCCTGATTCGATGACCGACTTGAACAACGCCTGTTTTGCTGAGGTAAAAGAAGGAATTGCTAGACTCTCAGCTATGACTGATCAACTTGTGAGGGAGGTAGGTATTGTTTCTGCAAAATAGAAAGAGGTAATGAAAGAACATGAAGGAGGTTAAGGAGTACTTTTGTATATTGTTTTGCCTTTGTGGCCCAAAAAGCCATGCCAAGGTTGACTTTTTCTCTTTGGTGGATCATACTGTATTCACTTGTTTTGCCCGTAATATGTACAGATATCAAATATGTTTGCTGTTAGTTGTGGAGGTGGAAGCTTATTTTTGTTGTTCGAGTTTGCATTCAGACTTATCTGTTAACTTGTTTTTAGCCACACATAAATGGGATGGAGAGGTTTTTTAGTTGCTCCTTTCCTCCATCTTCTGTTCTGAATCGAATATTATCACTCATAAATTGCAGTCTCACTTTCAGTAGAGTATATAGGCTGAATACCAAATATTTAATACCCTCTCCGTTCTAAAATACATTATCAACACTAAATTTATAAAGCAACGTATTTTATAGCAAAGAGTACATGACATGCTTGCAATCATTGGGCATTGTTTAAGATTTAAATGCACGTTTGAGAATGGTAAGAGGTAACATGTTTCATTTTAAGAAATGCAAGGGTTATTATTACAATGTCGTTTATAAATACAAAAATATTAGATGTATTGTTACATAAATATCACGATTAAATCTCACTGCATTTCAGAAAATATGATTGTAATTGGTCCCAAAAATTTTTGTTTAAAGGAAAGCATTATTTCAATCTATACCTGGGGTCGGTTCATTATTTTAAAAGCGCCAATTCAATTTTCTTTCGATGGAGCAATTTTACACCATACGACGCATACAATTAAAAATTCAATAGGGAAAGTACAGAAGTACCCAAATAAATAAAAAAAGAAACAAAAGCCATTTTCTGGGATCCTTATCCTAGCTTAATGTAGAACGTAGAATAGTTTACAATAATCAGAACTAGGTCAAGGAGCAGATAAGGATCATTTATATTCATATACCATAATTCACTAGTAAATCCGTATTTGCAGCTTCAGAACCACAAAATTTATGACATTTTTTAGCCGTCACAAAAATTTTGATGCCATAATCAACATATTCCTGCAGCTCCCTCACCTTTGAACTAAAGCTTGTCCCGGATACAGATCTCATAATACTAAATTCAGACCACGACATATTTTCCAACACTTTGAATTATCATAAATCAATAGAAATTGATATCAAGCAACAATCATAAGAAATGTGCCACTGCCACCCTTACAAACTTTTCTAACCTTAAACAAGCACATATTCAGTTTTCTTTTTGATAGCATGCATCATCCAAAAGCATCTGCATGGAAACATATGTACAATGTCTAGGTAATCCAAGTGAAGGATATGTACATTTTCTACTTTCATATTTAACCTAATTGCTATTTTTTGCATAATTACAATCTTCATTTTTTTTTCATAGGATGGAATAAAAGCTGATGGAATTCATTGATTCATTCTGAAATAGTCGTTAGTAATCCAACCGTATTGAGATTGCATGTTAAACTACCGAGCTGTGGGAGTGGAACCGCCGCCTTCTTTAAAGAGAATGTTGGCAACCGAAGGAACCCAAGTTGGGTTGCCAGGATTCATAATAGCAGTGGAAGATCTCCTTGTAGAATTGTTAGCATTTTGACCATCAACTTCACTTTCTATTGCA
Source organism: Arachis hypogaea (assembly GCF_003086295.3). Lineage (NCBI taxonomy): Eukaryota > Viridiplantae > Streptophyta > Magnoliopsida > Fabales > Fabaceae > Arachis > Arachis hypogaea. The sequence goes on along the minus strand of NC_092051.1, from coordinate 144,593,645 downwards.
TTAACTTTCTTCATGCTCCTCCCAACCTTCTTTCCAGCAAACATGCCAAATTTCAAAGCTGTGAATATGCCGAACGCAATTAGAACAGGCCTAATTGCCCAATGATGATCCTCTACATGTTGATACTTCTCTATCATTCCGGGACAAGTCTTGAAATCAACCATTTCAACCTCAGAAGGATCAGCCAAGAAGGTTCTTGATTCGTTACCAAAAGGCAGCAGCCCTGGGAACTTGACGACCAAACACCCGTTTGGTAGGATCCATGAAATTTTGCCGGTAGCCCAGGTCCCTCTCCGTTTACGCCATTCAAATCGAGGACTCAAGACATTCTCTTTCAGCCTAACAAACTGGCCAACACAGTATGATTTAGCCATTTCGAGCTGCGAAGAATTTCCCTTCCAAAGGGTCTGCAAACCGATAAATCCCACAGTCATTCTACCTTCACGGTCAATGTGATGTAAGATGCCAACTGGTGAGTGTTTCTCGTTTTCATCCTTCAATCGAACCCAATCGCCAGCCGCAAGGCCAAATGTGACACGTTCAAGAGTTGACGCATGAACTCTTATTGGGTCATGAATTCCATGGACCCTCACAAGAACAAATCCATTATCTGGATTACGTTCCAGGCCAACAACAGTTCCACCCGGGACATCCATATTTTGAGATGTGCATGAATTGGAAGACTTCCTGGATCGCACTGTATCATGCACTTGAAGAGGATCCTTTGAGAGAAACCACTCTGTGTAGCCAGTGCTACTTGATTTTGCAGTAGCTTTCACATTTCCAAGATATCTCCATCCTCCATCATTTGCCAGTTCATCAAGTGCGCTGCAAAGTATGCAGTAAAGTTAAGGACTGAATGATTTTGAGTATCATATACTTCTTTTCTTCAAGATAATTAGAAAATTAAATGCTTAGTCACACACAATTTCATGATTTTCTCAAAGATTATTTGTTCAATTTTTCCAGGTTCAAAAGTGATCATGGATGAGTGGAAGCAAAGTGCAGAGCACTTACACTGTTTCTCAATTAATTAGCTACCCATGTTAAATGTTCAGTTACCTTGATTTATACTTAATAGTTAGCTAAATCCAACAAAACAGTAACTTTTGTGAAAGCTAATAAAAAGCTGCACCGCTGCATGGTCAGAACTATGATTTTTTTTTTAAATTGAAAAAGAAATTAAAGGATACAAACCTTTTGAAGACACGCTGAATATCTTTCATCAGTGGGCGATTCCTCAAATCATACTCAAAGCATCCATTGAGGAGATTCTCAATTGAAGAAGGAAGGCCACTTGGAACAAGGGGTTTTTCATGCTTTTCGACAACTGAGTTGTAAACTACACTAACAGGACATCCATACCAAGGTTGATTACCAGTCAACATTTCAACAATGGTGCAGCCGAATCCCCACGAGTCTGTTTCAAAGGATATAGGGCCTCTGATCTCTGGTTCCCATTGCTCTGGAGCCATGTAATTTGCAGTTCCAAGCCTCTGAGCCATATCTGAGCTTAGACACGAGGAGCCAAGCAAGAGGTTAGGAATGCCAACATCTCCCAAAATTGCTTGATCATTGTCATCAAGAAGAACATTAAATGGTTTAAGGTTGAGAATAAAGATCCCTTTAGAGTGAAGTTCCAAAACACCTTGAGCCAGATTGATCCAATACCTGCAAACAGTAAAATGGTCTTAGTTTCGACCAGTCCCCACCCCTGTTGCCATATACACACACACACATAAAGATGGGACTGTTTTGGGTTTGTGTCTGCTTTTGTTTCCCATTTTAACCCTTATAAATCTACTCGACAAATATAATTGGGTTAAACATATAATGAGAGCAAACTACCCACTGTGTGTAAGCATATACATTTTTGTTAACCCATATTCTCTAAAATGTTTTCACATTTTTTATTCTATTTACATATCATCTTATCGCTCTAAGCATCACTCAATTACTTATTATTTCGAAAAGTTTACAAATACAAGAGTTTGATCAAATGAGACGATGTAAATTTTACACCATTCCTATGTTAATTAAACTCTTTAATCTTCACACAAAAAATAGGTATATTGAGTCACTAGTAATGTGAAAGATAAAGCAATGAGATAATTCACTAAATAAACCAATATTACCTTAAAACATCTTTCAACGAAACCCGTCCTTCTCTAAGTCTAGCCATCTTGTCACCAACTGAACCCTCATACAAATTCATAATGATGCATATCTGCGAACATAAACAAACATGTAAACTAGATAGAGATCAAACAGAAAGTTAAAACTCAGCTATGTTGTTGAACTAAATTGCACAGTGCCACAGTCCAACTCTAACCCTTCCATTTATGATTGAAATTCCATGTAGCCAGCAAACACTAGCAACTCCTTGGCACATAGAATATAATTCATTGAACTTCTCTAATATAATCTTTGTATTATCCTCTCTGATTGGATATAACATCTTAGCAGCAACTTCATGGTACTCATCATAATCTTCAGTGGAATGATGATGAGTTGCTAGCCATAGATCCCCAAAGGGTCCCCGACCAATCCTGTGTCTGAGTTTCAATCTTTCAGGTTCTATCCAGGGACTTGTTCCCCTGGAAACAGTTCCCGGAATGTCAGAATCACCTTCCAAGAGATCATAGTCAAATGAAGCACCAGGTGGAGTGGAAATGACTTCTCTAGCCATTCCTGAATCTGAAGTTGCAACATTCATAAATTAACTTAGCAAAATGTACAAATCCAACTACAATTATTCAAATGTGCACGCATATATGACAATTGGTTGTTGGTCAACACTGTAAAAACACAATAATTAAAAGGAAAAAAAAACCAAGAATGTCATAATGATGATAACTTTCTCCTCTCAACAATAAACCAAACAAGTAGGCATGTCGACGAATTTAAATTACTATTAATGATGTAATGGTTTTCAAGGAATAACAATCTACCCACTGCATATGGTGTCGAAGGTTCGTTCATTAGACAGAGTCAACAAACACAGATTTGTTGAACATCTGTAAATATTTGGCTCATACCTTGTGAAAACCACACCCAACACTGGAATCCCATAACTTCAATTCTAACATAACTCTTGAAAATGGCACCACAAATGAACCTTTTACTGTGTTATTGCATAAACAACAACCTAATATTTCGTGATCAATAAATAATACTCCAGGTTTAAGAAAATAATATTTGACGAACAAAACATAACCCCCCCTCCCCCCCCCCTTCTTTTTGTTCCTCCTCCTCCCATGAACATTCAATTAACTTTTGATTTTGAATGTTCTGCATTTTGTTTGCTTTAAATTCAAGCCCATATCAGAATCAATTCCAGTCTTTTTTTTCCAGATCCACCTCCATATAAAAGGAAACTTTTCCTTTGTATTAGATATAAATAATGTTACATCAAAATCAATTCTAAACTAAATCAACTTTGCTAGAATTGATTCTACTAAACCGCAGACACACTTAAGAAACATTATGATAATACCAATATCTACCATAATTCACTCAATTGCACAAATTTCTGATCAACAAACATAGGGATATAATGAACTGAAAATAATAAAGAATCCCACAAATTCCAGTGATAAACAAGTCAACACACGCATGCACACAAGTAAGTAACCATCATCAGCTCATGCAAACTCTTCTTTACCTTCTTAGAACCAAAAAGAAGAATAAAAAACGGAAAACAATAACATGTAACTTTATCCACTTCTTAATTTGATTTTAGTTTCAACCGGTTTGACAAATTGAAGAACCAAACCGAAGTTCAAAACACATAAATAACAAAATTGCACAGCAACACAGCAAAACCAGAAGCATACCAAACCGAAGCAGAAAACGAAAGAGAAAAGAAGAAAATTGGGAAAGAAAATAGGAGTGTAAGCTGAAGCAGTAAGTGTGAGTGAGAGAGGAGTAACAAACCAAAAGCTACAGCGAAGAGAACTGAAATTTCGACGGAGATTAACAAAAAGAGTTGTTTTATTGTGGAAGAAAAAAAAGGACCTTATTTCTCTGCGTATGAATCTCCCAGAAAATTAAACAAACGAGGAAATGGAGGAATGCAGTTGCAAAGAGAGAAACATGAACTGAACTGAGATGAAAGTGAAAAGTAGGATTAAATACCTAAAATGGTCAATTTCTTTGGGTAAATTTTTAACAAAAAAAAATATTTTTTAAATATTAGAGAAATTTTTTTTAATAAAAGATACATTAATATCTAATTCTTTAATTTAAAACAAATAAATATATCAGTCACCAAAAAAAAAACAAATAAATATATCAGTCAAGCTATTCTTTTCTTTTTTTTTTTTTTTATAAATAAATCACCTTTTTTATCATAATATATTAGAGAAGAATTTATATTTTAGTCCATCCTACTACACTATCAAACACAATTTTATTGTCAATATTTTAATAACAACTAATAGGATTTTTTTATATTGTTAATTGAAAAATAATCTAAAAAGTAAAAACATAATTAACTAATAAAATCATCTTATTTCTATACTAATATTAGAAGTATTTGATACACTAATAGTTTTTTTGTATTTTATTTTATTACATATTATGTTTTTAAAATTTTAGAGGGTTACATATATATATTAGTTTATTAAAAATTGCCGACCAAAATTTTGTCAATGATAATTTTAGAGTTTGCTCAAAAAAATACAAAGAAAAGTGTTTATACAACGAGCGAAAGATTATTTTCAGTAGAAAAATGTATATACAATATTAAAAATAATTTGTTTTAATTCATATTTTTACAAGATAATAATAATAATGATAATTAATAATTTAATTTTTGTATATTTCAATATAAATATATTTATTATTATATTAATTCTAAATTATAAAAACATTATTCTTATCAAAATAATCCTTCTAAAATATTATATATTTTATATTATAAATGCATCAAAATTAATCATATAAAAAAAAGGTGGTGGATGAATAATTTTACTTATTATACAAAGATTTTTGTAATATAAATATTACTTTCCTTTTTTACTCAATATTGAAGAAAAGCAAGAGAAGATTTTTAGTTGAGGAAAAAAAGGAGGATAAAGTGGTAATTATGGTTGCGGGACCCACATAGACGGTGACGCAGAAATGCGGTGGAGTGTTCAATTAGTCCGTTACAAACTACAAAGCTGCACGCTTCCTTCTATGACTCTCCGATTCTAACGCCATTGCTCTATTTGCTCCTTTGTCATCTTCACTTCAACGATCTTCGTAAACTACAAGTCTCAGGTCTTGTTAACATTTTGGCGCCATTCTTAATCTTCATTAGATCTATAATTTGCAAGAGCCTCAGTCTTCATCGATTATTTGATCTATAATTCTCAATCAATTAATTTAAATGAAGTTAGATGCATTTGGATAGTACAACTTGATCTTTCATATTTAGAACATCAACCATCCTTTTTATTTTGGCTTCACGCAATCATGCTCACTAGAATAAATAATGTTGATAGGACAAGATCATATACATTAATATAGTTGGTTAGAGTTAAGTTTACTGTGGTCTCTAAAATTAGTAAGTTACATTGATTTAATTTTTGAGATCTCAATTATTATAATTTGGTTTCTTAAATTTAAGAAAGTATAATATGTTAACTTTTTATGTATTTTTTGTTACCGAAACTCAACACTATTAGTGATATGGCTTAACTCTTGATAGGTTTAATATATTAACAGCATGCTGAACTATATTAAAAATATAATTGCATTGATTTGGTCTTTTTTTCCTTTTATAACCTAAACTACAAAATTTTATTTTCAATTTTTTTTTCTTCATCTTCTTCTACTTCTTCTTTTCGTTGTTCTTCTTTTCTATTGTGCATCGTTGCAGGTTTAGGATCATGATTTTAGGTGATAGTCAAAATTTCATGCACTCAACCATCAAGACCCCAAGTCAAAGAGGATTTGGAGAGTATCAGAACCCTCTACTACTTTGGATAATGACACAATATACTCAAAATAAATATTAATAAAGTCATCATATTTTTCTTATTCATGAAGTATATCTCTCTTAATTCATTGTCAGAATTTTCTTAAATCAATATCTAAATTTTTCTTCAGGAATATGTCGTCAACATTCTTTAATCTTATCATAATCAAAGTAAATATCAATAAGGCAATTTTTACTGTATTTTACCTTTTTTTGTGTGGAGCTAAGTGAAAAAAGAGAAGACGAAATAATCAAAAAAGATGATATAACGTTTTAATATGAAAAAGATTTCAAACGATATCGTTGTAAGCTTTATTTAGTATCAAAATACATATAACATCGTATATGTCCATCATGGCAAGAATTAGACCACCTCAATAACAACAATGAGATTCGGTAACAAAAAATATTCGAGGAACTAACATGGTGCACATTTTTAAATTTGGGGATTAAATTATAACAATTAAGATCTCAAAAACTAAATCAGTGTAACTCACTAATATCAAAACTAAGGTGGAGGTTAACTCTATTTGGTTAATTAGAAAGAAGCATCATGTTCTTAACTTGGTAAACTTTTAATTGATGAAGCGAAGAAAAAAAGCTAACATATTGTGATGATTTTTAGGAAGTAACAAGCGTAATAACTCGTATCATGCACGTAATAAGATTGAAATTGTAATTTTAAGTTATTTTATTAAAATTAATTTGAATTATAATAATTTGACTAATAAAAAAGTAACATGCTATGCATTGTTCGTTTTTTCTTAATCTAGTATTAAGTATATCAATTCTAAAATAGTTATTAATCAGTTTTAATAATTTACTTTTTTCAATAAATCAGACATGTATACTTAATGTGACCATAAATAACCTAGTAATACTTTCTACAAACAAATTTTTATATGTTATTTTACCGTGAAGTAAGAACATATCAAAATCAGTTTAAAATGAACAACAAATTATTAGAAAATTCTAATACACAAAGTTCTCTAATAAATAATAAATAATTTAAAATTACTAATATTTATTTAATACATCATATGCTAATACTAAGAGTATTTTTTAAAAATATATATTCATAAAAATGAATATAATATGATTACAAATATAATATAAACAAATATGCTAAATAACAAGTTAAACCAATATGCTTACCAATGCCTTTATTAAATTTTACAAATTGAAGAATAAGTATGTATTCGGTTGTTTGCTGATCACATAGATAATTGAATAATTGAGTTATAAATTAATCTCACAGTGTGCACCTTATTTTTTTCATTTCTAAATAAAAGTAAGAATTAAGTGAAATAAGTAATAATATATAATGAAAAAGATAAAATATTTTGCATATGTATATATAATTGTTACAAAACAAAATCTTATTGTAAAATATTAAAATTTCACATACTCCAAATAATGAAGATCAACCACAATGTAATGGTTACTTCTTCTTATTTTTGATCATAATATAAGCTCTTTTTTTTCGGTCAAGAGTCTAATAACATCTAATTGAAAAAAAATGAATTAAAAGTATTAAATTAAAATAATAGAATAAATTACTTATAAATTAAAAATTTTTTACCAATTTATTTTATATTAAATGATAAAACTAACAATATATTAATAAAATGATATACCTTTAAAAAAGTCACAATACAATTTTAAACATTTGCATAATTTAAAACCACTAATATTTATTTAATACTTACACCATATGCTAATACTAATTATATTAAACGATAAAACTAACAATATATTAATAAAATGATATACATTTAAAAAAGTTGCAATACAATTTTAAATATTTGCATAATTTAAAACCACTGATATTTATTTAATAGACCATATGCTAATACTAAGGGTATTTTTTAAAAAGATATATTCATAAAAATAGATATAATATGATTACAAATATAACATAAACAAATATGTTAAATAAAAAGTAAACCAATATGCTTATCAATGCCTTTGTTAAATTTTACAAATTGAAGAATAAGAATGTATTCGATTGTTTAGTGATCACGTAAATAATTAAATAATTGGATTGTAAATTGATCTCATAGTATGCGCCTTATTTTTTCTTATTTCTAAATAAAAGCAAGAATTAAGAGAAATAAGTAGTAATATATAATAAAAAAGATAAAATATTTTGCATATATATAGATAATTGTTACAAAACAAAATCTTATTGTGAAATATTAAAATTTCACATACTTTAAATCATGAAGATTGACTACAATATAATGGTCACTTCTTCCTATTTTTGATCATGATATAAGCTCTTTTTTTCAGTCAAGAGTCCAATAACATCTAATTGAAAAAAAATTAAAAGCATCAAATTAAAGACAAATAAATGAATAACATAATAAATTACTTATAAATTAAAGAATTTTTACCAATTTATTTTATATTAAACGATAAAACTAACAATATATTAATAAAAAGATATACCTTTAAAAAAGTCGCAATACAATTTTAAACATTTGCATAAATAAATTATTAAAATCTATGTTATCGATAAAATGATGCTATTATATGATTTCTTTGCAAAAATTAAAATAAAAAAACAGTTTTATGTAGATTAATACAAATTAACTACGTACCAAATAAGTTGGATTGTTCATTTATTTGTTTTAATATATCAGTATGAACAAGAAAATTGAAATGATTGTCAGGAATTTTACGATCATCGACTGTATTTATTATATGTGACTCCTTTTTAAAAATTATTCTACATACGTGTGCAGTCGGAATATAAATTTTGCTTGATTTCTCAATCACAAAATCTGAGAAGACATAGACCTTCCCCTCAATCAGTTCATTCTCAAACATCTTTGCCAAATAATTATTTATTGAAGAATGAATTTTATCACACTGTGAAAACAAATTAAATATAAAAACTATTAGTACTTATAAAGCTATTAAATGACACAGTCTTTGATTGTAATGGTTTACTTATCAAATAAATTTAAAATACGAACAAAAAATATTTATAAATTGGACCTAACATCACTTTAAAGAATCATGAAAAATAATCGACTAACTTTAACATCTATTAGAACTATTTCTATGTAAGTTGTCTTGCTCTTGTAAAATTTGGATGAGACTTTTCATAACCTTATAATTATTGCCTTTATTTTCCAAACTTTTTTATCACATAATCTACCATAAGTAATATTATTGATAGCATCGTAGCTATCAGCCATTAGGTATGAAAAATAAAAAATAGAAAAAGAACAATGTATGAATTATGAATTCTCTAAATGATAAATAATTATAAAAATTCACTATATATATTAGCCAATATTTTTAATAAAAATACCTACTACAATTAGATGAAAATTATGTCATTGTATTTTATTAACCTTTATGATCAATTCAATGAAAATACTTACTCGATATATATGTTATCTACATTAATTATATGTCAATATTTTTAGGAAAGAGCTAAAAGAGGAGATATATAAATATATATAATATTATTGCTATATAGGAAGCAGATATAAATTGCTACATTTTTTATTATATTATACAACTTAAAATCATAGTATCATGTTATTATTAATTGTATATACTTGGTACAATTATATCAAATTTAATTATGACTCTAAATAAATAAAATATATAACAATTAATATTTTTTTCTTACATTCAATATTTACTGTAAATATAAAAAGTAAAATAATTAATGAATAAAAATAGGAATAGAAAATAAAACATATTAATTAAAATTCAATTTGTTAAATAATTAATCTTGTGTCCATGCAATATAATTTCACAAAAATGTTATGAATCACAATCTTTTTATACCACAAAAAATACTATATGTAATTTTTAGTAGATAAAAATAATTATAAAAATTAATTATTAATATTGATATCAATCACAATTTATTATTGATACTTCGATCCTTTTTAAAATATGTTTTACTTTTTTAAAATACAATGCATGTACCATATATACCTTTTCTATTATTATTATTATTATTATTATTATTATTATTATTATTATTATTATTATTATTATTATCAAATTAAATGAGTCATCATTAATGTGTGTATCAACTATCTACTAATAAAATTATTGCACATGAATGAGAATTAGAACTATATCAATTAACACAATTAGAATAATTAAAAATATTGATGATTGATAATTAGTTTAATAATGTATTGATGCCTTACTTTCATTAGTTGATAATGTATTAAATATTGATTTTATATAATTATAATAAAGATATTTTTCTAAATGAGTATAATTATTCATTAAATGTTAATTGTAATATAATTATAATAATTAATAAAGATATTTTTATAAAATAAATTTAGAATAGAGAATAATACTTTCATTTTGGAAGAAAAATAAATTTATGAGACATTGACACCTCACTTTCATTAGTTAGAAAAAACTCAGTTGTAGTATATTAAGTAGATTTTTTTACGTATTAATTTTATATTTAATATTAAAACATGACAATTTACTATGTTATTTTACTATTACTGTATGTAGTATTACATTATAAAATATAAAAATTGATGTGATTATTATATAGCTTAGATGGATTGGATTAAATATAAAAATATAAAACAGAATATTATTATTAAATTTTAGTAATTTTAAGTAGTCAATAATTTAAAATAAGATAGAAGTAACTATTCATAATTGAATAGTTTTGGTTGATTAGACTAAAAAATCGAAAAACACACTAAATAAAAAGCCAAATTAATTTTAATATTAAATTTATTAATACGATTTTAATTTTATATAATAGTTAAATAATAGATTAGTAAAAGTAAATGAAAGGATGACTTTAATTAGTATTCGATAAAATATTTATTTAGAATAATTAAAAAAAGTAAAAATATGATATTATTAAAAATAATATATTTTTATGTTTAAAAAATTATATTTAAATAAAATATTTGTAAAATATAAACATCAATCGTTAATCAATTATGAACTAACATAAAATTATAATACAATTTATTTACGAAAAAATAATTAACAATTAATATTAGTAAATATAAAAATCATCCAAACACTTTGATTAAAAGTATGAGTGGTTAATTATTAATAATATTTTATTTATAACAAAAAGTAAAAATATAATTATTCAGATTTAGATTTTAGAAGAATTAACATTATAAGTAACAAATGATCTATTTTATCATGCATATTATAAATTAATAAATCAAACTAACTGATATAATGAATTATAATTAATTAATTGGTATAAATTATAATAAATTATATGATATTTAAAAAAATAAAATGAATAAGAAGAAAACAAAATGAAATAGAAGAGATAAAAGACTACAATAAAATAAGTTCAGTGTGAGATTTTTTTATAAATTTTATATCACATCCATTTCAATAATAAATAAATAAAAATACGTCAACTTGATATCTAAGAGAAAATGATGAAATAAAATCATAACACAGTTCTAAAGTAAAAGTTTAAATTAGATCATAATATCATTGCACAACACAAATTGAAAGTAATTTTACACTACAATATACCACACAAACAGGTAAATGACATAAGTTTAAATACAATTTTTTTTTATTTATGTATACATGATAACATCATGATTTCTAAATGCCTCATGGATACCATATCTGAATGATGAGCAGGAAGTTGGAGAACGTGTGGTGGTTTGTGTCTACGATAGTTGCCTTTTTGCGACGACGCCTCATAGGAAGAAAAAAATTGTTGTAAAAACTACCCAATGAAAGAGTAATTGGTAAATAAATGATATTTTCTTCTAGCATATATGGTCTTTTATAGTGGTAAAATAAAAATTAGAAGTAATAAAATTTTGTATTTTTATATTAGGAATAGAATTTGATATTTATCCTAATAAAATTAAATAACTAATTAGTTATAATCCATGTATTTAAATAAATAAAATAAAAATATTTTTAAGAATTAATCAAATCAATTAGTTGATAAAAATAATTAGTATAATTTATTTTATTTGATTTATTGAATTCAAAAAAAATTAAGAAATAATTGATTGAATTAATTAGTTGAAATAATTGATTGAATTAATAATAATATACGAGTAATTGAAATAGTTTATATACGGATTTTTCAAGTTATTATTATTATTATTATTATTATTATTATTATTATTATTATTATTATTATTATTATTATTGGATAATGAATAAGAATTAGAATTATATCAATATTTTTAAAATTAATATAATTAAATTGACTAAAAATATTTAAAATCAATGTGCGTTATTAATATCATAAGATTTGATCATTTTATGATTAGAATCAAATATTCTTATCATGATTATCACGACCGGTGCCATTACCATATCATTATCATATATTATTATTATTAAAATGATTAAAAATATTTTCAATTGATATATAATCGATAAGTAATTTAATAATGCATTAAATATTGATTTAATATAATTATAATAAAGATATATTTCTAAATTAGTATAATTATGTATTATTCATTAAATATTAATCATAATGTAATTATAATAAAGATATTTTTTATAAAATAATTTAAAATAGAGAAAAATACATTCATTTTGGAGAAAAAATGGAGTTACGAGGGATCGACACCTCACTCTTATTAGTTGGGAGAAAACTCAGTTTTAGTATATTAAGTAGATGAAGCCGGGGTTGATTTACCAATATTTATTAATTTTTTTATGATTTGATTAATAGGTATATTATATTTTATTCTCAAATACGACTTTACTAATAATTTGCTGGGAAGAATTATAAATAAATAAAGTACAATTTTTTGTCCTGTACTAATAATTTATGGAGAAAAAGAGATAAGCGCGTGATAAAAAGGATATGAATTTAAAATAGTGTGTAAAAGTATTTTTTTGTATTTTAGCACACTAAATTATTTTAATTCTCACGACATTCTTTAAAAAATAAAGAGATTCATTTTAGTTTTTTTGGTGACTAAGAGATTCATTTTAGTTAATTCTAGATAGATAAGATTTTGAAATTAATACAGTTTTAAATTTTTATCAATTCCAATAGAGATGTAAATCAAATCAATTCCAATGTTTGGGTTCCAACATCCAAACACATCCATGATGTTTTTTTCCCCCAATATTCTTCAGCAAATCCTTTCTTATTAGTAGTGTGGTCTCTGATTGATGAACAAGCATAACAACTTATAAGCGAAAGAAGAGGTCGTTGTTTGCCACGTTTATTTAGCCTGTCGTACAAACAAACAGAAAAAATTCCAATACGTCACTCAGATACACAAAACGAAAATGTGTGCCTTAGCTTATGAGACTATTTTACCTGACCAATGACTATTGATTGAAAAATAGATAATCAAGTGATTATGGCATCAGGATCTCATCCAGCATGCTATATAATATATGCATAGCTCTTGGAAAAGTATTAACTAATAAAGAAAGAGGGTTGTGTTTGTGTGATTGTGTTAAGGGTTTGTCATATGATTGCGAATGTAAGGTTGCATGCGATGAATGATGTATGCAACTAAGAGTATGAATAAATATTGCTAATTTGATAACAAGAGAGAAATTGAGATAGAGGATAGCCTTATTAACATTTCGTATTTATTACAATTTTCAATATTCTTATTTATTGACAGGCTTATTAGTCTTGATAATTTCTTATGGACAGAGCAAATGAAAAGAAGATTTTATCTGATTACTATCTTGCTTTACGCCAAATGAAAAGCGATACAAATATTTATTGACAAGAAGAGAAGGACAACAGCTATATAAATATCAAAATACACATATCAGAATCAGAATGTAATATCTTATTATCATATGTACAGATAGTTCAACTCTAAATGGTAAGGTAAGAACACAAAATAGATATTTATGTTGTTCTATGACGAGTTGATGACACTATTGCCACCACTACTAAAAAGAAACAAAAGTGCATAAATTATGAACAAAAAATTTTCCAACAATCTTGGCCTTCATTTGCAGTATGTATAGGAAGTAGAGAAACACATTTATTCAACAAATCAATACTGTCTTCTGATATCCCTCCAAGGATAGTGTCCCCTCCTGCGAAAGCTTATGACTCTTCTCATCTTTCTAAAACTTCCTAGTAAACATTTGGCGACCACTGAGGGGAAGAATATCCTACTTTGAGTTCTCGTTTTCGGTACAATGGGCAGCCTGTTGTATGAGAATAACTCTGCAACAAAGCTGGTTAACTTGTTCTTTCCAACATGAACTCGTACTTTATTGTACAGCTCGATCTTCCTATCCTCAGTGGCTACCTCATCGGAACAAATTTCTTCTTCTTCATCATCATCACTATGTTCTTTAGGTTGATAACTATTCACTTGCGAGGATGACCTGCACTTTCCATTTATGTCACTCAGATAGTGCAAGGACATTTTTCTGGGAGTAATACCATATCAGCATGCATGAATCAATAACAAAGGATGTTCATAGCAACATTTCTGTAAATTTACAATTTAATTTAGGATCACCATCTCTACTTATCCAAATGTGGGTCTAGCAAACACTCCAAAAAATGAAAGGGGAAAAAAAAAGTGTAGCCAGTAACTGATAGAAAAGGTACACAAAGAATAGAAACGAAATACAGAGACAATGTAGTATTTTTAGCAGATTTCAATATGCGGAATTGAAACATTTATATACAATATAAAAATCATTAGCTAGGTAGAGGTGTCCCTCTATTTAGAAATATGCGGTACTTAACTGCCTCCATCAAAGGAAATTAGAGATAGAAAGAAATGCATGAGAGAAATTTTGATATGGAATGATAAATGCAATGCACATTATTTAGTTGTTGCAGATGGAAAGCTGTACCTTTGCAAAATGTGATGAGATCAAGCTATATGGCAAGAAAAAACAAATAGCCAAGAAGCAAGTCCTTGTGTAGTCCAACATGATTTCACAAATATTTTGACAGAGTAGTGACAAAATGGTTAAAACCAATGTCCCCTACAATCTAACATGTGAAGATTCAAGCACAAAACAAACAAAAATTTTCAGTAACCCTAAACAGAGCTGCTTATGTTAAACACATTGCAAGATTCAACTAAACTAACTGCAACCTGGCAAACAGCATATTGATCCTAAATCTCCAGCCAACTGCTGAATATTTGTTTTTATAGCTAACCTATGAGACCGTACGAAATTTAGTACCTGCTGTGCTGTTTAAAATGGAAAACTCGTTTCTTTGATCGCTTTCTTCTTCGAGCACTATAATAGTTTGAGACATGGCGGATGAAACGAAGCTTTGCATAGCAAAATAAAACAATAAACTATTATGATCAATAAAAACCTTCTAACAAGAACATAGTATAGATATTATGCTAAACAAGTAGTTCAAGAATGAGGTAGTTTCTTAGACTATTTATTCACACATGGTACTTGCCAATGCCACTTATGAGATATATTCCATTCCTCAAATACTATAGACACCAAATTAAGTTACAAATCAACATTCCTGACGACTGAAACAAATTAAGGCTTAGGAAGAAAATTAAGTTACAAATCAACATTCTTGACGACTGAAACAAATCCTATAGACACCAAATTACAATGGGAGAAGTAGACACCAAATTAGTACAATGGGAGAAGGTTTAGAAGAGCATAGGAAAGAACAGTTTAAGGGTGATTCAGTGCATATCATTAACACGTGAATATTTAGATGAAATATGAAAGACTTGCATCTACAAACCTGATCACCGTCCTTGATGCCATAATTTCTCAGGTAATCGTCATCTTTGACAAGCTTCTGTCCATCATAGCATAAGCAAAACTGCCGCCAAACATGTGGCCTTCACAATGAAAGTAAAATATGTGATTATATAATCAGAGAACATATTACATATTAATTTGTACAGAAAAAGGAAAAACAGATTAAGTTGACCAAGTAATTGTCTGAACTACAATGAAAAAACAATAACATCTCACTTTTAATCCAAGGTTGAACAACAAAGTGAAAAGTTTCCTTTTGCCCAGGTTTATCAGGTATTCAACAACAATTTTCAATACTCCAGAACTAGTTATAGTCCACTGGTTGCAACAGACTAAAAACTAGTAAAGTACACAGCCAAGAAATTCTTCAACAATAAAAAGAGTAAAGAGCAATGCTAGGAGACCAGCAATTTTTGTGATTGGTAGCCATCAAATAGCCATCAATGATGATTTAATGGTGTGAGATTGGTGTGAGGTTTCATCCAATAACTCACCTTTCTCTGCTGGTTACATGCTAGCCAAAATTCAATAAAATTGCTGGCCCCCTAGACTTTTCCAAAAGTAAAATCATACATTGCCCACTGAAAACCAAGTAACCAACACAGTAACATACATAACACACACCATGAAATCTTCCCTGGCCCCTTCTGAGGCATGTGACTGAACACCACCTTCACCGCCTCCTTAAGCTCAGCAATAGTTGCTGTCTTCTCAACTTGAATATCTGCAAAGTACCAATGGTCTCTGGTATCAATGTTCCAAAAACATCGCCAAATATTGTTTTCAGGTGGGGGAGAAAAAGATGTATAAAAAAATGCTATTAATTTCGGTTATGGTTCACAATTTCACATTTAGAATTGTTGCCACACTGCAACATACCGGCAACTATAATCACAGTTGCATACTAAACAACCTCTCCACAATTTCAGCACAGAAACTCTTCTACCAATTTCACAGGTTATTTTTGCAAAATTTTCAAAATTTCATCTTAATATGAATGAAAGTTCGGTAACAACAAACAATTCAATGCAATTTAGTATGCATATGCTCCAATTAAGTTATTTCAAATAACAGATTTCCTTGTTTTTTTTATATAATTTAGTGAAATCATGCATTTCATATTATGGTGCGGGATAATACTTGCACCTGCTCAACAAACAAAGGCTATGAGTTGAATCGTTGTAATTCAAGTCCACAGATACAACTGCATTGCAGTTTTTGCATTTTCCACAACCGAATAAATAACTAACTCATTCGTTTCTCTCATAACCTTTTCAGAAATGTAACAACCATAACCGTAACCGCAACGGCAAATTAAAATTGGTGCAGGGAGCGAATACATACCGAAGGTAGATCCATCCAATTTGAGAACAGTAAGGCTGAGAGGCTGAGATCGAAGCCTATTATAAAGGAAATTCTTACTGGAGAAAATGCGGTCCATGGTTGGGATCGAAGAGAATTGAATCGACAAGGGTGATCGAGAAGGAGAGGAAGCGTGGTTAGGGTTCGGCATTATTAAGCTAGTGTGTGCCATGGCGGTGACTGAGTGAGTGAGAAGAAGCGCGTGAGTAAGGACATTGCGTGGAGAAGAGAGTGGTGCATAAATGGGGAACGAGAAGAGATTCTTAGAGAAGAACGAATAGAATACGCAATGTTATTGTTCTTTGGCTTGTGTCGGGGGTAATTCTTCTTCCATACAAACTGTTGAGTGAGTGGTTTGTGTTTGAAGCAAAAAGCGAGGCATTTTTGGAGAACGGGAGGATGACCGTTAACGACTCACTCAAACTCTCAAACATGAAACAACACGTGCCCTCAAATAACAGGCTCCGACTGGACTTGCTCTTGGGCCTAGGTCTGGGCCTGTGCTAGGTCCTCTCTTTATTTTTCCGAAGGTTGGACAAAAGGTAATGGACCAGGGTATGTGTCTCGTGTCACTTCACTAAAAACCGTTAGTTAAACCAAGTTGTGTTGGTTTAGTGATTAGTTCATTAATTCGATATTTCGCTTAAGCAAGTGTCAGGAATTTAAATCTCGGAACAGCAACAAATCTTTAAATGGAGTACCGCAATGTATTAGTCCTTCCATCACCGGACTAGGGAATGTCGTGGGAAACCAAAAAACAAAAAAAAATTCGTTAGTTGGACGATGGCATATGTCTTAAGTCTTATGTCCCTTCGCTAAAAACCATTAGATGATTTGATATATTTGACTAAAGGTGAAAAATTCACGTGCAGTTGTCTTTATGTGAAATTGATAGCTAAGAGTCGTTAGAAAATTTAATAGGTTTAATTAAATTGCCATATAATGACTCTTAGTTATCAATTTCACATAAAAACAACTACATGTGAATTTTTACCTTGACTAAATTATTATCTAAAATTCTCAACAAAAAATTTTATACAAAGACAACTCCACATGAATTTCTCCCTTGCAAAAAATCTGTTTGGAAGATTTTTATCTACATTATGTGTACTTTTTCAGAGATTTTTCAATACATTTCATATGTAAAATCAGTAATTCAAAACAGGATGAAATAAAAAATCAGTCTTCTGTTCCTCAATTACTTGGTCTTCATAATAAATCACTTTGAGTCATGTTCTCAATTCAATCATTATTTGAAGGTGATTGAGAAGAATAATACAAAGAGAGGAATACATAGGATTCAGCAAAGCAAATAGCCAAATACAACTATGTTAACATAACATTAGATCAAATAGATGTTTTTCTTTGTACATACATCAAATAAATAAGATGTATAAATATACACTGAAGCCATGACTGCTGCTATGCCCTGAAAATTGTTGATACAATACACCAACTTCTCAGTCAGCAAAAATTTCCTAAAAATGTGGATTAGTTGATCAAATGTTCCACAGACCACGGTATGACTAAGATTCTTCTCCCTTTTAAGAGGTTTGTAGTGATGATCACTACATGACTCAACTCAAGTGAAATGGCTTTCCCTAATTGCAAAAAGAGGTTTGCACTAAAAGTGTTGAGTTATTATTTGCCCATGAGCTTATAGTAAGCATATAAACCAGAGCCAGTGAAACCGAGTAGCTGCCCAATTATGTTCCACTGAAACCAAAACAAAACAATATTCTATCAAAATAATATACAATAAAGTAAAAAAGGATGCCCCATAGTGCAAAGCTCTGCAAGAAGAAAGGCTCCTTTTTATGATTTTAACGTGCAACAAACCACGGAGCTACATTTTCTTATTGGAAATTGCTTCATGGCCAGAAATTTTGCCAGCATGTACTTGCCAGAATTATGTAACAATTGGTTCTGGCAACACTGGTTCCGGCAATAAGCTAGGGCTCTCTAGCACTGTTCTTTCTATTGTATCAAAATGTGGCTGTGTATGTGTGTGTGTGGAAGCGTATGTATACTCAATAGGAAATAGCTGTCTGGACAAGAGCACTCACAAAATCAAATGGTAGCCCAC
The DNA here is from genome assembly GCF_003086295.3 of Arachis hypogaea. Classification (NCBI taxonomy): domain Eukaryota; kingdom Viridiplantae; phylum Streptophyta; class Magnoliopsida; order Fabales; family Fabaceae; genus Arachis; species Arachis hypogaea. The sequence continues at coordinate 144,574,515 of NC_092051.1, read as the reverse complement.
CAAAAATTACCCAGCCAAGTCCAATAGTAAATAGATCCTGCACATCAACATAAATAATTAGAATTTGGCACATAAAAACTGAACACACCAATCATGACATTGATATGAAGTAAAAAAGGTCATATATTAGAGATTCTCTGTTTAAATGAGTGCATTCAGACTCTGGCATTACGTAGTAGTTATGATAACAACCAAGCCTCATGCAGACTCTACTCCACACAATCAGTTCTAGAAAGAAAAGCTATACTAACATCATGGAAAAGAAAAAACAAGGCCTTACAGCACCTCTAATGCCAACCTGTAAATTATAGGGGAATTATTCATGCAAGGAGAAACAAGTAGCAGCAAAACAAACCTTCAGATTACCACAAATCGTCTGTGTCACAGCTGAATTTAGAGTCGTGTTCAAGAAAATGCAGTAGTTCAAGAAGAACGCCAGTATGCAGGAAAAGAGCAAAACAACCTGTTCAAGAAACAAAAAAAGAATGACCCTTAAAAAAAAAGAAACCAAAAAAGAACATATAAAGAACACATGTTTATCCTAAAACGAAATTAGGAAACTGGGTTCAAAGTTTGATGTTGATGCTGATTGATATAGACAGAATGCAATTGCTACTTAATGAACAAAAATATTGGCAGACCTTTTACAGCAACACTAAGGCAATTTTACATGGAGATGGACCTTATTCCTTTTGGTTTTAGTTTTTAAAGGAGCTTCAAGTACAGCTACAGAGATGGAGGAAATTATGGACATGTGGGATTGAACCCTGATTCAATGCCGGCAACCCAAAGCACAAGAACCAAGAGAGGCGCCACATGAGCTTATAGCTCACTGGCAGAGACAAACTTTTGATTGCAGGAAAAATTGTACTCAAGTCTCTACTCTTTGAAGCAAATGAATTGAAATGAAGATCCACATAGATATTGAACATAGGAATGCAGTAACGTGCCACAAAAGAGCAACAACATAGCATTGGATTGGAGTTTTGGCCACCTAAACTTCCATTTACTTTATTGAAAGTAACACCATTGACCATAGATGTGTTGGTGTTTTCACAGTGATATTTTCAACGGGTTTTGACGTCAAACCCCAGTTTTGGTCAAGGCAACTCTGCTATGCTCGTGTTGTCTTCCTAATTTTTCCATCATTTGACAGGAAAAAGGATGATACCCTATGTGGGTCATTTGCATCTTTCCCCCATTTTGTTTATTCTGTATGATCCCCCTTTCCTTCAGAAAGTGGGGGAGATAGAGTTACAAAGTATAAATGTGGGGAGAGAGTATATTCTTTATGCCTCCATATTATTTTATTCCAAATAGACATTGTCATAATCCTCGTTAACTTCACAAAAATATTATTATAAATCCTTTTACAATTAACCAAGGAAGCTCCAATGATGACTACTACTAACTCAAGTAAGAAAGGCTCGAGCAGAACTTACAATAAAACCAGGTGAGAAAAGATAAGGAAAGTTAAGTGTCATCTTCAAGTCACCACGAATAAATGTCCAAACGAGCAAAAATGGCCCACATACAACGCCTATAATACAATATAAAAAGTATTCAGAGTCAGAAACTCCATTACATAAAAGTGTAGCAAGAAAGTTTGACCATCGTAGAACCTCTAAACTTACCATTGCACCACATAAGTCCAAAGCTATTAAGACCACTAGTTTTTCCTGAGAAAAGCACATGATACAAAATGATTAAGTTCAAACTGACCGGGAAACACAGTATAAAGTTTCCACATGAGAATATAAGAAAGTAGGAACACAACCTATGCGGGAAATGGTTGCCAGATATATTGCTGTGGTAAAGTTTGCCAAGAAAACAACACTATAGCCATAAGCATCAAAAGAGAAGTCCCGAACTCCCGCAATCAGCGCACCAAAGACAATCAAGCCAACACTGATAACAGCCTTATAGATTTCAGTTAAATGAAGGAATCAGGCACATGCTTTCTCAAAAAATTTGAACTTCAACTTTATTGAGTTATAAAGGAAAACGGGGTAATAATAAAAAGGACAGTGAACCAATCATGTTATCCTTATTGCAAATGCATATCAAGTCAACACTGATAACAGCATCATCAATTTCCACTAAATGAAAGGAATGAAGCACACACTCCTCCAAATAAAAGTTGAACTTTCACATCATTGAGTATAAACGAAAAGGAAGAAATAACCAAAAGGACAGTAAACCAGTTACATTGTTCTTACAAACAGTAGGTAATATCATGCAATCCAGAGAAAGCAAGTTACCTGAAAATAACAGAGGATGAATACCTCTGTTGCACGAGAAGAAACTCTACAATCATTGTAAATACCACAGTTGTTCGCCTAAGGGTGGTGTACATTGGAACATTTACTCCACGGACAGACTCCATGGTGACTAGCTAAGGAGAAGCAACAGGAGTATATACAAAATAGTTAGTAAAGAAAAGAAAAAAATGAAACAACGGAGTTTGTCATTTCATAAACGAAGAGAAAACGATAAGAAATAAGGGACTACCATGTAGAGTAAATATGCTCCTGATAGAGGAAGAGTGTGCTTCAAAGTATTCAATGGTACAAATTTTGTTGAGTTATCTGATATTAAAGATTTTTCACCTGCTGAGAAAGAAATTATCCTCCAGCGCCTCAGTACATAAAGAAAACAACATGAACATACCATCTGCAGAAGAAAGAAGCATACAATGTGAAATGGATCAAACAGATCTCAAAAAGATATCGGTAGTTGTAACTTGTAATGCAACAGTGATCAACAGAAGTGAAGACACATCATAGAATCCAAACATAATAGATTCAAAATAAATTGTATTACCTCTTATATGAACACAGCTATAACTCTTGCTGTTTCAAATTAGTGCTTTAAGTAATTTGAATAATCTCCTACAACTTAGTTTCAGGAACTTCAACTCTTAAAACATAGATAATGAGCTTAAAGTAACTACCATTATAGTGTACAGGAAAACCACACGAATGAACAACATAAATCCAGAATATAAGAATGGAATTAGAGAAGCACTAAAAAATTGGTTTCCACCCTCAGTAACTGATAAATTAAGTGCTGTAAAGAGTTATCAATCAACCAAGTATGAATATATAAGACTTAAGGAGAACGATGTTCATGCTCTCATGTAAATAAGGTGGATTACAATGTCTTTCTGTTCACAGTTTTCTCCAAAAGATTACTGAAACTTCTAAATACTAATGCCAAATTAATGGTCTGTCATGTCTTGGCTCACATGTAATAAAGAAGGAAACAGAACCCTTTTAAGTATCAACCTGAAGAAGTGTGATGACATTTGCAGATGGGAAGTTATATGATGAAAGAGCTGCCTTATTGAACATCACCAAGAGAACTACAAAAGGGGGGAAAAAAGTATTTCTTAGTAATGGTGCATTTAGCAGTTAAGAATCAAGATTTGAAGCAGCATCTACAACCTACATGAGTTTTTGTGTACAAGTTGCAAACAAATTCTCTAAACATCATGTCATTGATCATTAATATTTCTTTGAACAAGAGCTCCCAAAAACATATCTCCAATAATCTATATTACATTTCTTCCATATTCAAGTACACAACAGATATTAACAAACTAAATGAAAGATGCACAAAAATTCCCATACATTTGGAAGTAAAGAGTAGGGCTTGTGAGTGTTTCAATTCATGTTAGTATACTATTCGAGAGTTCTTTTAAGTTTTAAAATGAAAGAATAAAATGACAGATTATCATGCAAGGTTATCCTTTATTCATTTCTATAAACAATAAAGTATAGTTAACTGGTACTCTCAATAGCATTGCATATAGCAGACCAAATTTTCTAAACCTCATATCACGTATGAGAAAAGGTGCAAGATAATTTGATAGAAACCCTAGCAATTGAAGGATGAAACGAAATGAAATGAAATCACAGGTCCTCTTGCTCATCTTAGAATCAATACCACATAATTTTTCTAACATAAAGTTCTAGCTCTAGCCACAATCTTGGAGCCAGTACCAGTACACACCACTCAGCCATCTACTATCCAGTAACTATGGTAACATCTTAAGACATCAAAGTTTCAAATGAAACTTAAACACTGTACCAAAGGAATTGCATTATTTGCATACAAGAGTCAATGGACAACACATTACTTTCTTCTTTCCCTCCTACTGTCAACCCCAAAAATAAAATTCTAGAAAATTATATCTAACATATATCTAAATCTATACAAATATTATAGGGCTCTCCCAATTTGGTACCCAACAGTTTTATTCCATAAATTGCACTGCAATATATTTTTTTTCTTCTTTTACAATTAAAAAATTCCTAAAATATGTAACTACAATTCAAAATAAAACTACCTAAAATTGTCTTCTGCAAGATGCTGAATTTTGATTTTTCTGGACTTAGATGCCATAACTTTTATTTTAAAAATATTTAAAACACAAATTAACACACAATCCTGCAAATTGACTGAAACTTAAATTATATATAATATATAATATTTCCGGCGATCAAATGAATAGAAACACTCGTAAAATCAGAGAATCCGATCATCATCATCATCATTCTAAAATTGAAATTATTCAAATAAAAAAGAAAAGAAAGATATTTGGAGATTAGAGAACAAACCGGCGCAAGACATATAAGAGACAGCGGCGTAAGCACCGCGTTTGGTCATGGCGGAACCTTTGAAGAGCTTGTCCCCATCGTCGTGGGTCCTGCCAGGATCCGACACCGGAAGCATGGGGTTATTCTCCGACGAATTGGATACTTTGAGAGACATCTTTTATTCTTATTTGGTGTTCACGGAAAAGCAATGAATTGAATTGGTTCAGGCACAAGGATGAAGTTTTGATTTGGAGGAGTTGAGAACTCCGAACTTGACTTTTGACTTTGTCAACTATCAAGAACACGACGGCTCCCACCACTCTCGCTACACTCACACAACCTTCCCATCGCATAAGAATCTCCTTTTTTTTTTTTTCTTCTAAAATTAAGAAAGAGATTCGAATTCGCGATCTCTACATAAATAAAGAAAAACCATGCTATTTTTTTTTTTTGGTGACTAGAAAAACCATGCTATTTGACTATAGCTCTTTGTTATATGAATTTCTTGTTTTAGTTTTTAGATTCTTCAACATCAAATTTGCTGTATTTCATAGAAACCAAGGATGCTTGCCACTTTAAAATTGATGATCTTATTTTCAATTTGAGAGATATTATTTTTAAAATAATATATATTTACTGAAAATATATAAAAAGTTTTATATAGATAATTTATATTAATCATAATAGAGTCTAATTAGTCAACAAAAAAATAATAATAGAGTCTAATTCTTTTAGTCTGTTAATTTAATAACATATTTTATTTTATATTTTTAAATATTAATAATTAATTAATAATAATAAATAATAAATTTTGATAATTTTTTAATATTTTTTTAAAATAATTATATCGATATATTAAAATTAAATCCTTTACTAAAAATCTATGCTAATGCAAAAACGAAAGAACTTATAAAGAAAATGAGTGTTGATGTTATTGATTATGAGTGTAAAAACACTATATATTGTGATTGTTAGAAATACAAGAGTAATTTGAAAAGTGTATTATTAAGTTTATGTCAAAGTACAATGTACAAGAAAAATATATAGGTGTTAGAAAAATCAAAGTAATAAAAGCATACAATCTTACAATTAATATATAGATATGTTATATAAATATAAATGATACTAATTGATCTAAATTGATTTTAATTATTCTCTAACATCCCTCTTCAAACTCAAGTGGAAGCTAAGGATACCATCTTGAGTTTAGATACCAGAGTCCAAAAACAACTTGGATGATGAGCCTTCGTGAAGATATCAGCAGTCTGATCCAGTGTTCTAACAGCGAAGAGACGAACAACATCAATAAGAATACGTTGCCGAACAAAGTAACAATCAATCTCAATGTATTTGGTGCGTTCATGAAACACATCATTATGGGCAATCTGAATAGCACTGCGGTTTTCACAAAAAATATTAGTTGGGGACGACTACGGTGCACCCAAATCTTCGAGAAACCAACGAATCGAGACAACCTCAGCAGTAGTGTCAGCAAGAGCATGGTATTCAGCTTCTGTGCTTGATCGAGCAGTGAATGTTTGCTTCTTAGCTCGTTAGGAAATGAGAGAGTCGCCAAGAAACAAATAATAACTAGTAGTAGAGCGACGATCAGAGTGGGATCATCAGCCTAATCAGCATCTAAGTACGCCTAAAGGGATAACGATGAATCAGCAGAAAAATAAAGGCCATGAAATACGGTGCCTTTGATGCAGCCAAGAATGCGAAGAACTGCCGATAGTGAGTAGTACGAGGAGTTGACAAGAACTGGCTAAGAACATGAACCGAATAGGCAATGTCTGGTCGGGTGACAGTTAAGTAGATGCATTCTCCAATTAACTGTCGATAAAAAGTAGGATTATACAAAATAGTGACATCCATAGGAGTAAAACGAACATTAGGCTCAAGAGGAGTAGACTTAGTGCGACTATTTGTAATGCTGGCTCGAACAAGAAGATCTGAAACATATTTAACTTGAGAGAGATAGATGCCATCATTGATGGATATGACTTCTAGACCAAAGAAATAGCTGAGAGAGCCAAGATCTTTTATCTCAAAAGTATGATGAAGGGACGCCTTGAGATTAGAGATACCATCGACATCATCTCTAGTGATGATCATGTCATCAACATACAATAGTAGAAGAACAACTCCACGTTCACTTTTATGAATGAAAAGAGCATTCTCATGAGAGCTACAAGTGAAACCAAGATTGCATATGTTGGTGTTGAACTTGCCAAACCATTCACGAGGAGCTTGCTTAAGGCCATAAAGTTCCTTGCGAAGGAGACAGACTTTACTAGAAGAATAAGGATATCCTGGAGGTGGTTTCATATAGACCTTCTTTTTCAAATCCCCAATAAGAAATGCATTATTCACATCCATCTGACTGAGAAACTATTTTTTGACCGCAACAATGGCAAGAAGAGCTCGAACAAATGTAAGGCGAGCGATAAGAGCAAAAGTCTGTTCATAATCAATACTATACTATTGCGTACAACCTTGACCAACTAATTGTGCCTTATAATGATCAATAGAACCATCAGAACGAGTCTTGATCTTGTATACCTATCTACTACCCATAACTTCTTGATCAAAAAGAGGATCAACTAAGTCCCAAGTGTGTACTTTTTCAAGTGCCTGAATTTCTTCCTGCATTGCTTGTTGCCAACTTGGATTGGTAGAGGCTCCTCGGAATGATTGAGATTCATGATAATAAAGAATAGTAGAAAAACAATGATAATCAAGAAGATGAGGAGGTGAATTTCTTACCCTAGAAGAACGAGTAGAGGAAGGAGGCATGATAGCAGGAGCATCGTCCGGTCTGGAATCATCAGGAGATGGAGAAAATGGAAGAGGAGGGGGCTCGAGGGATGGACTTGAGATAGAACCTGTAGTATCATCACTAGAAAAGAGATCAACATTGGGGTTACTGAAAAACGGTGACAGAGTAGGAGGAATGGACTCAAAAGAGAAAAAACTAGAGAACATGCGATGCTCCCAAAAGACAACATGACGAGATATACAAATACGTCGAGAGATAGGATCCCAACAATGATAACCCTTGTGTTCAGAGCTATAACCAAGAAAACAACACATACGAGCCAAAGGTTCAAGCTTATTGTATTCATGAGGCTGAAGAAGGACAAAACAGACACAACCAAAAACATGAAGAGAACTATAATCGAGAGAAGTATGATAAAGTCACTCAAAGGGAGTAGTGTTACCAAGGACAGAATAAGGGAGTCTATTGATAACATGAACAGCAGTGAGAACAGCTTCACCCCAAGTACGCTCAAGACAGGAAGAGAAAATAAGCATTGCACGAACAAAGTCAATAATATGACGGTGTTTATGCTCAACTCTGCCATTTTGTTGAGAGATACCAGGGCAAGAAAACTCAGACAAAGTATCCTATTCAGCAAGAAAATTTAAAGGTTTGGAGTCACGATATTCCATAGCATTATCATGTCTGAAGATTTTAATGACCTTTGAAAACTGAGTTCGAATCATAGTGGCAAAGTTAATATAAATATGAGGTAGCTCATGACGATTAATCATCAAATAAATCCAAGTAAAATGTAAATAATCATCAATAAAGACTACAAAGTATCGAACCCCTCCCATAGAAGCAGTGGGAGCGGGCCCCCAAACATCAGAATGAATAAAGTCAAAAGAAGAGCAAGCAAGAGAGAAATTTTTAGAAAAAGATAAGACAAGTTGTTTTGCAGTTTGACAAGAGATGCAATCAAAAGACTTATTGTGAACTTGACCTAAAACACACGAAGACATAAGAGGATGCAATTTTTTTAAGGAGCTGTGGGTAAGATGGCGGTGCCACAAATGAAGAGTAGATGGAGAGGAAACAACATAGAGATTTGACGTAGAGGGAACATAAAGGTTCTCGAGCTCAAATAATCTTCCGACCTTACAACTAGTCTTGATGATCTTTCCTGTCTGACGATCCTTCACACGACAACCAGAAATAGAAACATTGACATTAAAATCGAGCTCAAAAAGTTGATCGACAGAGATAAGATTAAAATTTAATTTTGGAATGAAATAAGTATCAGGAAGATGAATATTGGACTGTGAAATAAAGCCTTGATGTGTTGCATGCAAGAGGGAACCATTAGCAGTGTTGACAGAAGATATATTTGTAGTGGTAGACAACGATGAAAAAAGATGATGCAAAGGAGACATATGATTAAAACAACCAGAATCAAAATACCATTTAGAATTACCTAGAGGGGTGAAAAGAGCAGTAGAGGTATTACCAGAAAAAGAGAGGAGTTGCTTAAGAAGAGATTCAATGTCTGATGAAGAGATAGAAGATGGGTTGAGATAGGTAGAATTAGTAGAATCAGTGGCAATAGCAGCAATAGAAGCAGGCACATTCGGAGAGTTGTTGGGACAAGTTTGATACTTGTTCTGATATGAACGTGGTGGTCTAGTAGGACAGATAGTAATCAAGTGACTCGAGAGTTTACAACAATGGCAGAACAGTTTCGGGCAATTGGGGCCAATGTGACCTTTCTGTTTGCATTTACGATATTTACGACATTCAATAGAGGGACAGTCAGAGAAGGAGTGCCAGAAAGATTATAGTTTTGACAGAATTTTTCCTTTCTGTCGGTGGTAGCAAAGACAGTTTCACTCTTAGAGCGAGTCAATCCCAAGTGCGTTTCTTCATACTTAAGACGAGAAAGAGCATTTTCAAGACTAGGCAAGAGATTCTGATGAAGAAGAGAAGCCTAATCGGCTCATAGTCATCAGTAAGTGCTATAAGAAACCGTATAAGACGTATCCGGTTCCGATAATCCTCATATGCCTTAGCATGAGCGGGATCTTTAAGAACAGGCTCATAAGAGGTCAATTAATCCCAAATAATTTCCATATGAGCAAGAAAATAAAAAACCGCTTGCCACGTTCTTGCTTAAGGCTATGAACCTCCTTTAGCAGTTGATACTGATGAGAGAGATCAGAAATAGTGTAACGCTTTGCCAAATGATCCCATACCTCTTTAGCAGTTTCAAAACGCCCAAATTGTAAATGAATGCCGGGAGTAGAAGTGTTGTAGAACCAGATGATAATCTGATGATTTTTACTATTCCAATCTTTCAATTTTTCTGTAAAGTCCTTCTCAACATCCTCCTTGGATTTGGATCAGTTACAGTTGGCTTAACAGGACAAACAATATCACCAGTCACATATCGTCATAATTTTCGTCCTTTAAGAAATTCTCGCATAGTTTCAACCCAATGAGCATAGTTGGAGCCATTAAGGATAACATGAATAGGCTGAAAAAATATACGGTTTCTCCATAATAACAGAAACAAAGGCAAAAAGGAGAAGAAACTGCAAATTCGGGGCAGAGAACGAGAAAACGAAAGGCAGAATCGAAAAGAGCTCACCAAAAAAATTTTAGAGAGGGTCCTACTTGTCTGCCACATCAATGCCACATCAACAACCATGTCAGCAGAAGGATAACACGTGGCGTCGTCTGAATAGGGGAAGAAGACACGCTGGCGAGTGAACTGGAACACGGGTCAACCAGCAAATCGGACCAGGTCGCGCGCAGGTTGCTAGGAAGCTTGGCAACGTGACACATGAATGCTCTTGGACCGTGCGATCGTCACCAATATCCAACGAATGCTTAAGCTGGAGAGGAGAACAATGGACGCGAGCAGTGAGGTTGCGGCAATGCATAGAGGCGTGTTTGCAGAGTCAGACAACAGGGAGGGGCTCTATGTACTTATGATGATGAGATGAAGACAATGATATGGTCTAAGACAAAGAAAAAAAATCGTGAAGGCAAGCAAAAATAAGAAAGAAAAGACTGCCGGGAGAAGGAAAAGAAACAAGAACTATGAACGAACATTCATGGAGAAAAAAAAAATCTAAACTCTTGATACCATTCTAGAAACAAGAGAGTAATAACAGTGTATTATTGAGTCTATGTCAAAGTACAATGCATAAGGGGTATATATATAGGTGTTAGAAGAATCAAAGTAATAAAAGCATACAATCTTACGATTAATATACAAATATGCTATATAAATATAAATGATACTAATTAATCTAAATTGATTCTAATGATTCTCTAACAGTGATGGTGTACATTTTTCGATAAAAAAATACTAAAAGTTTATTAGAATTTATTATTTGTAATTATTAATTAGTCATTAATATTAAAAAAATAAATTAAAATATTTTATTAAATTATTAGACTTAAAAAATTAGAATAATAACTAAAAATACTGACAAAAGAACAGTAAATTCTTATTACCCTCTAATATTTCTCTTAACTAATAACTAACACCAATGACTAAGTAACAGAATCAGTAACAGTATTGCTAACTAGTTCTACAAGCTCAATTGAATTGACATTTTTGGGCCTGTCTTTATCATTACTTCTACGACCCCCTTCTCAAAATCATAGTGTAGGAAAATGAAAAATTATTAACAAGGGTTTTTGAAGGATGAAAAATGATTTCACAGGGGATACACTACACACAAAGTAACTTAACCTAATAATAAAATACAATTGATGTATTGATATATTAATCAATAGTGATTTACAAAGCAAAGTTATGAGTATCTTTGTTCAATCCTCAAGAAATCTTTATGGTTAACAAGCACAAAAAATGAATGCAATCCATAGTGTTCCTCTTCTAATATAATGATGATGATGAAGAGCAAAAATGGACATCAATTTGCAAGAACCTATGAAGATAAGAATTAGTAGTAGAAACATTCCCTTTACTCTCTTCCTCTTCTAATTGCCTAAGTGGCATTGCAGCAAGGAAAAGTTTGATGAACTCTTTACAACATTCTTTCCCTTTACAAACAATTTTCTTTGAAGGCTCATTCTCCATTTTCTCCACCTTTGAATGCATCAAACTTGAACCATCAAACTTCAATATGAATGCTCTTTTGCACCCTTGAAATAGTCTTTCCCCTAAAGTGTCAATTATGTAATAAGCATCTTCTTCCACTTTTAGAACAAAGAAATGATCCTTCCAACTCACAATATAAACTCTCGACTCATTACTAGCCCTACTTATCTCGTCCCAAATCTCGTCGAACGACATAGCGCCTTGTAGGCACCGGAACTTCTCCGGGGCGAAGAATCCGGTGTAAGATTCCGAAGGAAGAACAATCAAAGGCCTCAAATTAGCTTCCAAGATTGTCTCCAAATCAAAATGCTTATCCGGAAAGAGCTTTAAGTATGAACCAATTTTACAAAGCCTTCTCCATTCAGAGGAACCTTGTGTTATGAGCCTATCAAATTGGGATCTTGTTGGTAAGTCGTTGTTAGAATGGAGGAACCAATGTGCTATGAAAACTGCTAGTGCTGAACATGCACTATCACCTGAGGCTTCTTTGCTTCTTTGGTCAAATGATGCAAACAACACATTTGTTTTCAGCTTGGAATTTCCATCTCTGCTTTTAACTTCCATATTTTCCCATCCCTGCATGGATTCAGAGTAAACGTTGTTAGGTGAAAATTCAGGTGCAGTCAAATTTACGTAAAGTTGTTAGTTAAATACTTGTGTAGTAGATTTCTTGTAGCAACTGCCCTTGAAGTTATTTTACATTTTTGCTAGTAATTCAAATCATCACCTTTCTTTTAAGAAATTACTAATTAGAAGGTAATACATTACTTTCAAGAGTAAGTTACTATTTTTATGTGAAAATTCAATTCATTGTAATAATAAATAATAAAATTAACTTTATATCTACGGAAAATAAGTATATTATTATGTATACTTTTAAAAGTTTAGAATACTAATAAAATTTTTTATGAATTAAATTAATATTTGAAATTTTTTTGGGGAGATTTTTTTCATAAATATAAAGCTAATTTCTTTTATTTTTGAATAATTTTATCAGCATTATAAATTTTTATAGATAAAAATAATAGTTTATACTTAAAAAAACTAAATTACTATCCACTAATAAATGTAATTCAAGTAATTTAATAACATAATCATTTAAATATACTACATGAACACAAAATATATTTTTTGTATTTATAAAAAAATCAATTATGCTATTGTATGTTATAAAAATATAAGTTAATGATCGAATTCATTCTTAAAAGATCATTCATCTTTTAAATTGATCTCCAAAATTTTTTTAATCAAATTCAATGTTCAAATATTTTTTTAGTCAAATTAGTCAAATATATTTTGTTCATTAAACATCTTATTATAAATTATCTAATAACAAACATCATATCAAGATTTTCAATTAAAAAAAATGTCTGTCCTTTTTCACTAATCTTCTCAAGAAAATAAAATCTTTCCCTAAGCATTAGCCATTTCCCTTGTAATAAGAACAATATAATTAAGAAAAAGAAGATTATATGATACCATAGAAGAAGTTGGATGAGAGGTGAAAGTCTCTTGTTTCCTTTTAGCTGCTATAGACCTCCAACATTCCTTAAAGCTTCTACTCCATGCTAACATTGATCCATTTCTATTCACTCTTGATCCTCCATAATAGCTTCCATTATTGCTACTGCTATCACTGCTGCTGCTTGTGGACTCAATTGACGACTCATCGGAATCAAACTCGGACGAATCGTCCGATTCATAAGGATTCCGTTGAGTTGTTTGATCAAACTCCACCATCTCAATAACCCTTTGTTTGTTCTCTACTTCACCCATGTTTTCAAATGTTCTTGGCAAGTAATCATGAAAATTCCTCAAGTCCATTATGCTCAAAGAGACCTGTTATCAAATGTATCATAGTGATTATCAATCCATTAGAGCATAGTTGGATCAAAAGTAAACGAAAAAAATAGGTCATAGACTTTTTATCTCAAAAATAAATAAATTCTCGACTAATTAAAAATATAAAAGTGTACATCGCATCTTAAAGCCGCGAGATATCTAAATTTTTTAAGGGACCAAATTATCTTTTTATATTTTGAACAGAGAATTTAAATATTTTGTATTTTAGAAGATCAAAACCTATTTATATTTTCAATTAATAAGGGAGTCATGTATTTTTGAATTAAAATATTAATGACATATTTATCTTTTTCTCTTAAATTAACATAAATGATTATACAACAAAGGTTAAATTACAGCATTGATCTCTACATTTTCAGTGAAATTGTAAATTGGTCCCTACACTTTAAAAGTTTGTAATTGGGTTCTTAAAAAAATTAAAATTTGTAATTTAGTCTCTACTGTTCAAAAAGTGTTTGATTTAACAAAATATTATCAACATATTCTCTATTTTAATAGAATATTCTCAGCATAGCATAACATATGCTGAGAATATTCTGTTAAATCAACACTTTTTGAATAATAAGAATTAAATTGTAAATTTTAATTCTTTTTTGAGACTTAATTACAAATTTTTAAAGTGTAGAAGACCAATTTACAATTTCACTAAAAGTATAAGGGTCAACTGTATAATTTAACTTAAACAGAATAACTCTTTTTCTATGTTTTGATAAATTGACAAATTAAAATGAAAATAAGGAAAATGGAATAGGAATATACCGAAAGTGTGGAGTTGATGTGCAAACCATGAAAATTCAATTGAATTGGAAGCGTTTTATGAAGCAATTGAGAATTAGATTTAGTTATCTCTTCCATTGTAACATCCATGGAAACTTCTCCAGCTACCACCATATTATTAGGCTTACATTCTCCTGCATCATCCTCCCCCTGCATTTCATTTTCAGACACACTTTATTTAAAACAAAACACAAACACAAACATCAAAGTTATGAATTATATTTATACATGAATCAAACTACTAAAACTTGCATTGTATATAAAATTCTCCATATTAGATTGGGAATTTGGGATCAAATTATTTTGCACTATTATATTATTAAGTCAACAAAAATAATTGACTCAACTATCTATTATCTTAAATTTTTTTAATAAATACTTTTTTTATAAACAAATAAGAAATATATTAAAAATTTAAATTTCAATTAAGAAGTTTTAGGTAATCATCTTAACAGGTGGATATATATTGATTAAACTCAAATAACAATTAAACTCATTAATAACTCCAAAGATTTAAAAGATAAAGTCAGTACTAATAATAATTCTAACAATAATTATTAAATATTAAATAAAATAAATTTTGACTATTTTTTTTTAATCAAATATTTTCGTACTGGATAACATGATGTTAGTTCTTACATGTAAGACATGAAATTTCACGTGGCATGCCCCAATTGAGGACCCGTTATATTTGAGTCCAAGTTGAAAACCGCATAGATCACGTGCGTCCCACGTGACAATTGTGGGTTCTTCAGAACTCAGAAATCTCTTGATGGTTGTGTTGTGTGTATAAGCAGGTTTCGTAATACCATGAAGAAAGGGAAAAAGAGTGCTTCTCCAAATTGAAGAAGAAGAAGAAGAAGAAGAAGCTTTTACTTTCTGGGTAGCTGTTCCCATAACCTGAATAACGAACATGTTATTAACGTTGTTGTCGGTTCCAAAAGTTCCCAATTCCAACTTCAATTGATTCACCTTAACCACATACTTGTCTTTCTTCTGCCACTTCATCTTCATCTTCTTATTATTTGATCAAATAAATTAAGATTTCATGGATGGGAATAACTCATGGTTTTGAATGAATCTACTTAATTTAATTTGGCAGCTCATGGCTAATAATATATATGGCGATTGAGTTTTCAACTACTTATATATAAGTTTGATTTTGATATATGACATATCGTGTGTGCATGAATTTAGTCACGTGTTTTTAGATAGAGATAGACATTGTATGTTTTGGTGTTTTCCTCCTTTTTCTTGCATATGATGTGTTAGATGTGGATTCAAAGAGCCAAAAGTGTTCTCCGATCGATTAAAAGTTAAAACCACGTGTTGATTAATCATAAATTTAAAAAAATAAAAAATAATAAATTAATTATATTACGTATATATTAAAAAGTAATCATGATATATTTACGTATAAAGATATATATTATTTTAAATTTTTTTAATATATATTTTATATTTCAATATTTATTAGTTGAATTGGTGACTAATTCTTTTTATGTATATATAATACAATTGTAAAATTTTTAATAATCAGTAATTAATTGATATAAATTTTGGATACATAGTAAGTTTTAAATTTTAAACGTGATATGATATATATATTGTTGGTTAATTTTTTCTATTCATAAAACCGGTTACTTTATTTTAAAAAAAAAAGTTAGATATACAATTTTTTTTTTCAATCAAAATTACAGATTTTTAACGACACAATTCGGTTGAAAGTTGAAAATATATATATAAGTTGTGTATGTAGAAGAAAAGCTATTAATTGGAGCAAAGAATTAGGTTTGTTGATAGTATATGGTAATGATATGCGGGTCATTCTTAAAGAAAGACAAACAAGTGGGAGAGGACGAAAAATTCAAATCCAAAATCTAAAATCTAAATAAAAGATAATGATATGGTGACGATTATTATTAGCCATGCATGCACGACTCTTAAGTCTTAAGTATGAGAGATTTTCTCTTTTTTTTTTTAAAGAAAAAAAACAAATGGGAGTACTTAACTAATTATTAAATTGTAAATTTAATTATACGTAAAAATATATAAATTTAAGTACAGTTAACTTCACATAAAATTGATAATTAAAAAATGTTAAATAAAAATTTAGTTAAACTAATTAAATTATTTATTATCTCTCATCTATCAACTTCATGTAAAGTTGACTGCACATAAATTTTCACCGTATAAAAAATAATTTTTCATGCGTACGTGCGTCTGACTAACTTAAAAGTAAGCTATGTTTGTTTATAAGGTTTATCAAAAGATTTTGTAAGTATATTTAAAAATATTTGTAGAATTTATGTTCGTATAAGATCTTTTTTTCCCCCTAGATGATGTAATATTTGCACTATATATTCACCTAAAATATTTGAGCCATATTCAGTTACTTTACAAAACAAAATATGCTTATTATTGTCCTTAGCTTGTAAAAGAAATTATGGCTGAGAATATATGAATAAACATTAAACAATGATTATTAGTGATTAGTGGATACGTCAAATTTGACACATGATAATACACGGAAACACGTGGAATTCATTTTGCACCACCTAATTAAGCTTCCTATAATTTGGCTCTTATTATATTACGAGTGCATTTTTTTATTTTAATTTTTTTTATTGGGGGTTGTCTTTTCTCTCTTTAATGACTATTTTATTCATTTGATCAAACAAAAGTACATCAGATAATATAATATTAAGGATTTTTGCTAAATAGGCAGCGTTATTTAAGTTACTTAAATAATTTTGATAATGAGATAAAGATTATATATAAGCATAGAGTAAATTCCTAAATTCATTTTCAAAAAAATTATCATAAATTTGATTCTATATTTTTTTATGAAAAAAATTCAAAAACCAACATAATTTATTATTTTTTTACTAACACTTTTAATTATCAACTTAATTTTTTAATCTAATAATTTAACAAAATATTTTAGTTTATAATTTTAAATATTAATAACTAAGTACTAGTAAAAAATAATAAATTCTATTAACTCTCTAATATTTTTTTTATAAGTGCTTTTAAAAGCTTCATTAGATAATTATATAAATTTTTTTCTAAAAATTATTATTTGATTTATTACATTTTTATTATTATTTAAATTTTTTTTATCTAGGCCCTACAATAATGCTACTTTTTTTCAGTTTTATAATATTCATCATGTAAAAAAAATGACCCATTTTAATTCAGTTTATACTTTGAATAAATAAAAAAATGCATAAAATCTTTTAAGATGATGGTTATTAGGTATTATGAAACCAGTAAGTAATATAAAAATTTTCCATGATTAAATTATGCTGAATATAAAAATTATTTGGTCGTATCATTATTGAAGGATAATATTTGCTAATAAGTGATTGTTTCTTATCTTATTATATATCATTTCGGCCATTTTGTGTGATTCACTAACATTCACGAAATGAACTCCATAGAACTGTGTGGTTGGGATTACTTTGGATTATGAGCTGTACACAAACCAATTTCATTCAATTATTAGGCAACCTTTTTTGCTGTCTGCTCCTTGGAATCTAGCTGTATATCTTATGCTCTTCAATATCATCATTATTTATATCTAAATCCATGGCTTATAGATAGGATCCGAATTTCGGGCTACAAGTTTGAGGAAATGAGTCTTTTCAATTTTTTTTTTAAATATGATCTTTTATTGTTTATTATTTTCTTTTATATGTGTTCAATATTAAATAGTAGGCTTAGGAAATGAATTTTTTTAATTTTATTTTTAATTGTTTTATAAAATGTAATCTTTTATAGTGTAACTTTTAAATAAAATTAAAAGAAAATATGTAAAAAAATATTAAATAATAAAAAATTACACTTTTAAAAAAATTTGAGAGAAATTATTTTTTTTAAAGACATTTTATTGGGATAAATATTCGACGCACAAAAAAATTTGACGCATCGAAATACAATTAAATGACCCGACTACTTGGCCGATTAGGGAAAATTCCTTTCGACTTCGACAAAAATGATCAAATAAAGGATAGCCAAGATCGAGGGATTATTGGTTTGAGGTGAGTCGATCGTTAGAGTCAAAACTAGATACGCCACGTTGATAAAATGAGTACACAATGTAAGAACGTGGGATTTGGAGGACAAGGCAAGAGAGAAAGTGAGAATACTACTAGAAAGATTTTTTAGGGTCAAGATAAGCTCGTGGTTTGAGAAACAGGAACTAAACCGTGGTTAAGATTCTTCAAGAATAAATTTATTCTTATAACCTATAAATATATAGGAGGAACTCAGAAGAGTTAAGAGACTTTAATCAACAACACTAGATCTTTATATAAACTCAAAATTTTTCAGTCTTAGTGATGCAAAGAAAAAACATGGAGTATTAATGCAAGTGCATATGAGTATCAGGAATCCATTTTTATTTTTTTTTGTTTTTCTCTGTTTAATCCATTTTCTTTCATTTTTTTACTTTTTCGATGTTATTATATTCTTCTTAAAACTTAAGTTTTACGCTTTTATTATCTAAACTTTTTCTTTATTTATCTATTTTTTTTATTCGTTATAAATTTGCCACCGGTATTTCGATATAATTTGCTTTGACATTATTATAGGGAGACTCGAATCTGCTACCTCTTAGATGAGTATGAAAAGACTATGTCATTTAAATTATAATTTGTTGGCCAAATAGATATAAATTAATTTGTAACATTGTGTGACTTTAATTTAGTTCTAAAAAATTAACTCTTCAAAAAACAGTGAAAAGGGTCCAAACTTGTAAAAATGATTCCCATTACAATTTTAAGTAATGTAATACTTTTAATATATTTTTGCACTTAAAAATACCATAACTTAAAATATGCATATGACTTTTAATTTTTCACCCATTAATCAATTAATGCTCTTGCAATATATAACTATAAACAAATATATCTTGAAATATGCTGAATTGTTAATCGACTAATGCTCTTATTAGACTAATGACAAATATATCAATCAATTTATATAACTTATATAACACATTCACTATTCATTTTTAAGTAAGAAAATTAATAAACTAGACATGTCAACATTAGATTGGTTACTATTTGGTCCCTGTTCAGAGGAACCAATAATGCACAATTTTATTCCCCTGTCCCTCTTAAGCGTTTACCAATAAAAGCAAGCAATCGAATTTGAGCCCTTCACTTTTCATATTTAATGTTCTCTTTTTTCTTTTCCTTTTTATTTTGTTACATCTCATAAGCCGGCAATTTTACCTAATCACATTCTATGTATAATAATCTAAGGTACAAAAAGGCAATTCAATCATCCAAAATTTAAAGCGTGTATAAAGGTGATTATTGGCTTTTGAAACTCTCTCAAATCCCTTATACTACATGTTTTCAAAATTGAAATGGTTTAGCATGAGCGAAAAAATCTTAGGCGTGACCAAATATAGGTTTCAACACTTTATTAACGTGCACGTTTTACTCAAATACATATTAATCATGGGGTTATGACTTATGACTTATAAATTATGAAATAGAATTATGGAGAATCAACTTTAGTTGGCTAACATTAAAAAGAATTTAAGATTTATAATTTAAGATATAGGATTAAAGATTTATGATTTAAAATTTAAGATAAATAAAATAATTTTAAAAAAATTGACTAATATCAATTAAAAAAATTAGTTACCTAATATTATCTATTGAAATTGTTTATACTCGCGTTTAGGGGTGTCCATAAATCGAATCTGATCCGCATGTCTGTGGTATTTATCCGAATTCGATCCAAAAATTGCAGATAGCAATCGATCCGCAAGGTTATCGGATCGGATTGTAGATTTCATGTAGGTATTCGCATATCCACGGATCCGCAAAAATAAATAAATAAATAAGTAAATATTTTTTTACATTTTATTTCAACTAATAATTATTATATATGTTGTATTATTTTATTTTTATTATTTAAGAAAAGTATGTTTAATAATATTTTAAGAGTAAACATGTTTAAAAGAATAGAAAAATAGTATTTTATTGATTTTTTAAAATAAAAATAAGCTTTTTAAAGTATTTATATATTTTGCGGATATATTCAAGATCTGCTACGGATCGGATTGGATTGGATCTAAACTAAAAAATTACGGATATTAGATTCGATCCGATATTTTTAGTGCGGATTGGATCGAGATTTTGACTATATCCAATTCAATCTGCGTTTACCCTACTAGCGTCTCGAGTGAAACTTTAATTCATTCTCTTTCTTTGAAATCTTTCAAAATCTGAAAATTCAATGTCAATATAGATAAAAACAAAAGAATAATATAAGTTGTAGTTAAAAAAAATTAAAAGAGCCAGAGTCTTTTGATTTAGAAAATGAAGAGAGAAGGAACCATTGGTAAATTTTTATTATTATTATTATTTAGATTTTGTTAACTTGTGCCTTAAGGACACAAATTAAGTATATCATAAAAGAAAATGTTTTGTAAAAATTATTATAAAATTTAATATTTTTACGTTTTTAAAGTATTGAATACATTAAAAATATTAAAATGTTTTTATTATTATACTTTAAAATGGTGCCCTTAGACACAAGTTAGTTAAATCCTTATTATTTTTATATCATGTGTGCACATTAATTGAAGGATTTTTTACGTATATAAATTAAAAAAAAAATCAATATTCCATTATTCTTCTAAACGAAAATCAAAATACACAAAACAAAGGTGTTGGTCGTTGGAGCAAGATTTGCATAGCAAACAAGCCACTTTACATTATTTATTATGATCACTTGATATTTAATAAAGTCGTCTTAAACCATCTAACCAGAGCATATACAATCAAAGGATTCAAATATCTATGTGCATCTTTCCACAGCACTAGAAATGAGTTCTAAGAAAAGATAAGTCAACTTTGCACTCTTAATCAATTGAGGAATAAACAATAAGTTCTGATATATATGCAAGAATATTCTATACAGTTACCCTGACAAATTTTGAACTATTTTACCATGTTATAAATGATGATTATGCTTTGTTCTAATAAAATTAGTCAAATTATCCAAAGTATAATATATCTCAGATGATCTTATGTGACTTTTATCACCAGCAAGAAACACATGAACCCCGTCTACATCTTCTATCCAACTGCACCCTGGATTCTTCTGCATTCCCTTCTGTTTCAGCAATTGTCTAATTTGAGCAAGATCATGCCACCTACCAACAGAAGCATATAAATTTGCTAACAATACATAGTTTCCAGTGTTATGAGGCTCCAATTCTATGAGCTTCTTTGCTGCAATTTCTCCTAATTCAACCTCACCATGAATATAACAACCTCCAAGTAGAGCACTCCATGTCACTGAATCAGCTTCCATTGGCATGTTCTTCACAAGCTCGTACGCTCTCTTGAGCTCACCAGCACGGCTCAATAGATCAACCATACAAGTATAGTGCTTCAGTGTGGGAGTCACATTGTAAGTATCCATTAATAGAAAGCATTCATGCCCAATTTCGACCGATCCAACATGAACACATAATGAAAGAACTGATAGGAAAGTCACATCGTCCGGTCTAACCTTTCTCACCAACATCTGGCGAAACAGAGCGATTCCTTTTTCCCAGTCTCCATGCATCGCATATGCTGTTAACATGGCGTTGTGAGACACCAAATTAGGGAGTGATATCCTATTGTAAACAACATAGCAGTACCTAAATCCGCCACATTTCGCATACATGTCTACAAGGGCAGCTCCAATGTAAACATTAGTATCATACCCTGCTCTTATGGAATATGCATGAACCTGTTTTCCCCTTTCCATTGTGGACAATTTAGAGCATGCTGCAAGAACTATTCCAATTGTGTATATGTCAGGCCTTAAATTCAAACTCTGCATTTCGATAAACAATTTTATCGCCAAATTGTAAAGTTTATTTTCCACGTAACCTGCTATAATACCATTCCATGTATACACATTTGGCTCGAAACCATCGTCTTTCATTCTCAGAAGAAGCTCTCCAATCACTCTAATTCTATTACAGCGTGCATAGCCGGAGATTAAAGCGTTCCAGGTTGCTAAATCTCTCTCACTCACTTCAGAAAATGCCGTTTGCGCAGCCACAATTTCATTGCATTTACAGTACATTTCCACCAAAGCTCCACCAACAAAACTATTGGAGTGCAAACCTCTAACAATCGCATGGCTATGTATCACTTCCCCTGTTTCTATACAAGCCATATCAGCACAGCCATTAATCAAACTTCCAATAGTGAAAGAATCGGGTTCAATTCCTTCATTCAGCGAATCTTGAAACAAGATAAAGGCTTCTTCAAGCATAAAATTGTCAACATACCCTGAAATCATAGAATTCCATGAAATTCTTTCCATTTCTACACCTTCTTCCCTCATTTGATCAAACAACTTCCTAGCCTTCAAGACTTTACCATTTTCAGAGTACCCAGCTATCATTGTATTGTAAGAAGCTGCACACTTTCCTGAAAATTTCGAAAACACTCTAAATGCACTTCCCATGTGGCAGCACCTTCTATACATGTCCATTAATCCATTCACAACAAAACTATTCAAGAAGATCTCATGCCTCATGATATATCCATGGAGTTCCTTGCCAAATCTAATCCGTTGTAGCCTCGCGCAAGCTGGAAGAACACTAGCCAGTGTTTGCGCATTCGGTTTCATACCACTTCCCAGCATCTTGGACAGTACCTCAATTGCCTCAATATCATAACCGTTCCGTGAAAATCCTCCAATTACTGCACTCCAAGAAACAAGATTGGGCGTTAAGCCACTCTTTGACATGTTCTTCAAAAGATCAAATGCCTCATTTACCATTCCATTGGCAGCACATGCATTTATCATAGAATTCCACGAGACGCAATCCTTCTCAGGCATTTCTTCTAGAACCTTCTTCGCATCTTCTAAGCTCCCACACTTACCATACATATCAATCAACGCATTGCAAACGTAAACATTCGCGACAAATCCTTGTTTCACAAGCATGCCATGCAGCTGAATTCCCAGCTCCAATTCTCCAAGACCACAACAAATGTTCAGAACCACAGGGAACACGAAGAAATCGAGTGGCGTGCATGTCGGTTCACGTATCAACTCCTCTGACAATTGATAAGCCTCCTCAAGAAGCCCCAGGTCAACGTGAACACGCAGGATTGCGGTCCAAGCGTGCGAGTTTCTAAGCGGCATTGTGTCGAACAGTTGGCATGCATCGTCCAAAGAGCCGTTGCGCGCGTACATTTGTAGGAGCTTGGTTTGTACGAAGCCATGGCCGCAGAACCCGGACTTGAGAGAGTGAGCGTGGAGCTGTTTTCCAAAAGTGAGGGAGGCGCAAGAATCGAGAACGGAGGCGTAGGTGGTGGTGGTGGGAGGGTTTTTAAGAAGTGTGTTGTGGTGAGTGGGGTTTGAGGGTTTTAGAGATGAGTTAGTTAGGTTGTTAGTTGAATGTTTTGGTGGGTTTGTTGGTGTGAGAATGATGGGTTCTAAAAGCAGGGTTTGCATGTTATCATATATGAAGGGTCACTGCATCCATGCATGGATACAAGATTCTCAAATCCTTTTATCATCTCATACTTTAGTAGTTTTTGGAACAGTAATACAACAAAATTCCAATAGGTCTAAATTTTTTTTTCCTTTTAAATTTAAACAACTTCAAGTACTTGCAGAAAATTAAGAAAATATTGTATCAACAAAAAAAAAAGTGTGTTGAGATGGCATAATATAAAAAAAGGTGAAAATTCATTGTACTCAACTTTATGTGAAGTTGATAGTTGAAAGTCATTAGATAAAAATTTAGTCAAATCAGTCAAATCATTTAACGGATCTCAGCTGTCAACTTATAGTAAAATTAACTGCACCTGAGTTTCTATTATAAAAAAAATATAGACACTGAAAATTCGTTAGGAGCGAAAAGTAATTTTGCTGGACAAAAAAAAGTTTAGCTTCGAATAAAAATTTGTTAATTCTGTTATTATTGACTTTTTTTTCATCCCACTAATTAGGGGTGCTTAGATTTAAACCGATCCAAATTAAACCACTCATCTAATTCAATCTAAATCGAAAACTAATTAAAACTGCACTAATTCGGATTTGATTAGATTCTATTTTTTGCAAATCGTTGGATCGGATTAGATTTCGAATCTACTTTTCATAATCGATCCAATTCAATCCAAACTGCACAATGTGCTATAATATTTTAATTTTATTTACAAGTATACTTATAACATGTTCAATTTGTTATACATTTTTATATTATTAATGTATTATTATTTATTAATAAATATTTTATGTTCAAAATATTATTTATTTATTTTAGATTAAATCCCTATAGTGGTCTCCGAGATTCGTTTCGTGCACATATTTAGCCCATGAAATTCTAATTGCACTATTCTGGTCTTCAAGATTGCGCTTCGGGCTAGATACTGGCCCTTCACTCGAATTTTGGCGTGAGTCAGTAACTGACTTGCTGATGCGGCACAGCCACAGCCACCTAGGATCTACATAACGGATAGATAAAGCATAGATAGTGTTTTGCAATTCCCTAATTTAGTCCCTGTCCCCTTTATAAACCTAAAGCTTCTTATGCTTCTTCTCATTCTGGTTCTCTCCATTGACTTCTCGCTCTTTATCTCTTGTTTACATCCATAGTCATTCTCCATGATAGGAACTGGGAGTCACGTTGCAGGAAGCTCGAACCGGTTATCATCGGAGAACTGGACAAGAAGCACAACGCGAAACAGGCATATGCGGGTTCCGGAGTGGTGCGGCTATGGTTATTGCTTTGTGCTTAGGTGGTCAGCGACAAAGACACATCCTAACAAGTCCTTTTTTGATTGTCCTAACTATAATATGAGTGAAGGTAACTTCTTTGTAATTTAAATTTTTTGTGGTTGTCATATTAATTTGTAGAGGATTGATTACAGATAAGTGAAAAAAAATAGTGTGATTTATTCGTTTGGACAGATTGTGTGCAAGAGGAGCTGGCTGAAAAAGTTGTTCCAGGAGATGATGATGGTGAAATGAAAATGAACTTTGCACGGCGGCTAAACAAAATGGAAGCAGACTTTAGAAATGTGAAATTCATGATTCAAGTTCTTGGTTCAGGGTTTTTGGTACTTGTTGTTTTTGTATGAATGATGTTGTTAAAGAGTTGAGAATGTGGCAATGTAACATAATGTAATATAATGAATGAAAATGTTTTAGTCTATTTTAACTTTTGTGGTTGTGGCTCTCTGGACTCTATGGTTTTATTATTGATGCTATTTTTATATAATGTAATATCATGTAAAATGAATAGACAATACAAGTTAATAATTAATAGCAAGGTTGATTCAAACCAACCATAATATTACTTAATCAAAATCAAAATACCACATAGTATTTATAGTTTTCACACAATGCAGTCATAAGTATTTGACAAAAGCAAGTAATATGACATACTTGACTAAACTTAACAACATAAACAAAGTAGCTTATAGTAAGCATAGTTACAGTTTTTTAAACAAAAGATGAACAGTATTAGGTCGCAAAACTGATATTTTAGTCTTAAGTTTCACTTCTTCTGTGGGTGCTTGAATCCATGAGTGGGTACAAACTTTAGAAAATTTGTGAAGCGTGAGATAGAGGCTGAATTTGCTCCCTTTATTGGATCCACTGCTATAGAGGGTGTTGGAGGTGGTTTAGCACTTGCTTTAGTTAACTACACAAAAGACATATAAGAAAGAAAAACCCAAACTCATAAGCCACTACCAAATACCCTAAACTTTTTTTAGAGTTATTAGTGAAGACTTAATAAAAAAGTTTAGTGAAGAATTATTATTAAACCTTTTGAGAGTCTTCTGGTTCAGAATAATTTAGCTGTGACAGATCAATTTCTGAAGCGTGACCAGCTGAAACATCAATACCTATTGCAGAGACATTATTTGTAGTAGTAACAGTAGCAGCAACTGTACCAGTAACAGCAGCAATAGTTGTGGATGTAGTAGCAGTAGTAATGGATGCGTAGTAGTAGCAATTGCATCTAAAGTAGCAACAGTAATAGCAGTTGCAGTGGTCTGAGCAGTAGCATTCTTAGGATCTTTAGCAGCTTTGACAGCCTTTGCAGCAGCAGCAGCATCAAAAGTCCTCTTTTTTTCACACTCTCTCTTGGTATAACTCTTTTACAGACAGTACTTATAGGTGAATTGTCTTACCTGTCTTTTCATGGTTGTGTTGATCGAAAAAATATTTTCGATAAAGGAAAGTTGTTCGAAGATATGAATGGTTTTCAAAGAGGATACGTGTGCAAGCATCGGATTAAGGTTCTCGACACGGGTTTGATTGCGGGGTCTTTTTGATGAATCGAGTAGGAATGATCGAATAAGATACTCGAAATAAGTTATTCGAATAAGTGACTTGAGTAATTATGATAGTAGAGAAGTTTGGGGCTTGTATCACACGAGGAAATTTCGAGAGACGTCTAGGCGGGAACGGTTACCAAGGAGAATGCATTCAAAATTGTGATACTATAATTAATTGTAATTAATTGACAATTACCAAAAGTAGATTATAAATACTAGGAAGTCTTAGAGAATAAGAGTTGGAACTTTTACTCAGAAAACACTCAAACACACTCACATCCCCAGCAAATTCATGAGTTTGCATTTGAGTTTGATTTTTGTAAGGTTCCTTCCATCGTCTTTAAATTTCAATTTACACTTTCTGTAAAACTTTACTTTTCTTGTTCAATTTACTTTTCAAGTAATGTTTATTTTCTTTGCTCAATTTACATTTCAGTATCTTTAATTTCTAAGTCTAAGTTTTTTGATCCAATCAGAGACATTTTATGGTTCTCGTTTAATTTTAACACAAACCTCTTCATTTTTAATCTATTTCTTTTTTGAAAACTTTGTTTCTTCCATTTCTTCTTTAATTTATAAAGTTTAAATTCTTTCCTTATTTTCAATCAAATCTAATCAAAGACACTTTGATACACTTCTAGAAAACTGGTACCTACACAGAGGAGTTAGTTTTGCTCTCAGACCACTAGATATCAAACCACCATCGATTTGTTAAAAATTGATAAAACAGGTTGAACTTGGTTTAGATTTCTTGGTAGAACTGGTGCCTTCATTGGCATCCTTCCTCCTCTTTGTTTGAAGGTTCTCTGACTTTCTCTTGATTGGTGGTGCCAATAGCCTGTTATACTGACTTTGTTTCTAGAAAGATTGGCCAAGTAGAGAATTAATGTGATACTTGTATGTTTCTTTATAAGATTCCGTGGTGATCAATTTGTGAAAAAAATCGTTCAGGTGCTTGTTCACTTTGGCAAGTATAGCAAAGACATGAACACATAGAATTCTTACAAATTATCATTTCAAGACATTAAAAAATATAAAATTGTATAAGACAACATTATTAAGCAACAAATCATGAAATACTTGATGAACTGGATTGAAAAATATAACTTGCCAACATCTAAAATTGGCAGGTACACAGTCCGTTTTCCAAGTCAACTACATGGTTGGTAGGACGCTCATAAAACTCAAATTTTTTATAGTCAGTATCTCCATCCCATGAAGTCTATTGTTATGTTATTGTTGTTTTTCTAAGATATTGTTGAGACTTGTTATGTTATTGTTGATTATTTAAAATTTGATGTTGAGACTTGTTATATGTATTTAATTTTTTTAATTTACAAAACCGCAAATCCAATCCAATCCAAACCGCTTGAAATTGCATCGGATTAGATCAGATTTTTTTTAAAAAATAATCCAATCCAAAATCGCACCGCAAATAAAATTAGTGTTCGAATTGAATGAATTTTTAACTCAATCGTTTCAAACTGTACTGCGAATACTCCTACTACTAACAAAAAAATTTCTCTACTAAAAAGAAATGTTTATCTCTAACAAATTGCTTACTTTGATATGTACTTCTGTCTTTCAATTAAGACTTTTAAAAATATACACATTAATTCTTCTGTATTAAAATATTTAAGCCTTGTATTAATACGAGGGATTAGTTTTTTTTTTTGTTATCCACGGTATCCTCTAAATTCGTTGCGGATCTGAGCTCCATTTAAGGGTCTATCGCTAGCCAATGGGTTGCTGCATGTACAAGGCAGAATTCAAACCCCCAACATTTATTCAAGCGAACGAGTGAGCTGACCACTCGACCAATCCAAGTTGGTTAATACCAGAAATTAGTTATTATTTAAAAAAAATTGTTTTGATTTTTTTTGTTTATAAGTACAAAAAGTGTCCAAGAGGCCAAGACATAAAAGAGCATTCTAAATGGACAATTTCAAAAGTCCAAGACATTATACTAGCTAGTGCAAGAATATACCCCAAACCATCATAAATTCATAATACAAAACATTCTTGTTGAATTTAGATTGGTCTAATAATTATTTCGTTAGTCTGTTTAAATAAATATCGAGAATTTAAATATCGTCTTATATATATAAGAATTTATTAATTATTAGTCAACAATAAATTTTTAAATAAAACTTAGATTCATAGCAAATTAATCATTAACTCGTTAAATTGAAAGATACGGGAGAAATAAAAAAAAGGAAAAGTTTAGGGGGCCAGCAATTTTTGTGATTGTTAGCCATCAACTAGCCATCAATGATGATTTAATGGTGTGAGATTGGTGTGAGATTTCATCCAATGGCTCACCTTCCTCTACTGGTTACATGCTGGCCAAAATTCAATAAAACTGCTGACCCTAGCATTGCTCTAAAAAAAATAATACAAAGCATTTTTTACCGTCGCTATCCGTGGCATCACACATTTTCTGTACTAAGAGTTCCACTCAAGATTTTCTTTCTTCACAGTTCACATGATGTATTGTGCTCAATGTTTGATGGGGTAACAATCAAGCTATATGCTATTAATTCTGCCCTTCTTCAATTTGGTACATATTAAATAGGAAAATCAAGCTATTTTCATGGTCATTCATTATTTCATTTGACACGTGGATTTTGGGTCCATTTTTTGGGAAATTATAAGATGGAAAAGTTTAGGGCCAGCAATTTTATTGAATTTTGGCCAGCATGTAATCAGTAGAAAAAGGTGAATCATTGGATGAAATTTCACACCAATCTCACACCATCAAATCATCATTGATGGCTAGTTGATAACTAACAATCACAAAAATTACTAGCCCCTAGCATTGCTCTTATAAGATTATAAGATGAGTTAAACTAATTTTCCACATAGATATGCCAAACTATATATGATATATTATTCTATATATATAAAGTAAATATTATGTACTTGATTGGTTTCTACTTTTATTTTTGTTTTTATTTACAGCATTTTATATTTTTATAATTTTGTAAAAAAATTAAAAAAAATAAAAATAGCAAAATCATATATTATATTTATGATTTGCTGCGTAACTTTTTATAAAACTTTAAAAGCAAAAAATAAAAACACTAATATTTCTTATACATATGTCACTACTTTATTTCTAAAATAATCATGTTATGTGTACACTCAAATGAGGAGTGCTAGGAGGTTAGTAATTTTTGTGTTTTATAACTATCAATTGACTATTAATAGTATTTTTAATGGTATGAGATTATATTTAATGATAGGAGATCATTCACTTTTCTTTTTATGGTTAAGTGCTGACCACAAAATACAAAAGTTGTTAACTCCCTAGACTTTTCCGTTAAACAATACATATATTTTATACATAAATATATAATGGGTGATATTGGTAACTAACTTTAGTATATAAATAGTTCTAAAATATTAATATAAATATATATATAAAAAAGAGTATTATTTATAAGAAATTAAGGTGTCACATGCCCTGCACCAGGGCTTGGTATAGATTCAACAAGAACTCTATCTCCATTGCCATGACCATTACTAATAAAGCTTGAATAACTCTCACTTGAAGAAGGTAGGGTACCCTGCAAAAGAGACACATCTTTTGTTCCCATTTTGGCACTAATCTTTCTTGCATCCAAGAATGAGGAACAACACACAATAACAATAATAAGGGTGATGAACAAAACAGAATTTATGCGAGCCATGTGGAACACACAGAAGAAGAATATAAGGAAGGTAATTATTGAGTAAATTAAATGGTAGTAATTAATGTGTATTTGTTCTTGTGATATATGCTGAAGATAGATTGAAGCATAGTGCATGGTGCTATTTATAAGTAGTTGAATGAAAGAGAGAGGGACAAGTATGAATCATGTTATTTGGCCAAATTGTTGCACTTGCACTAACAATTATTGGGTGCATATGACCATAGAGTAGTACAAAAATATTTGTTATACTTTATTTTCTAAGTATAACATTAAACTAACAAATTTATTATCCATCATTAAATAGACAGAATATAAGTTAGTTTTAGGTTTATTTTTAGGTATTATTGTCTACCATAATGATTCAAAAAAATATGAAACAATGACTTTCAAAATTAAATAAAACATCAGGATTTCTTAAAGATTATTTCCATTTCTCAAAATGTACTAAATACGCCGTTATATATTTTTAAAAAAGATTCTAGAGATTTTTTATTTTTAAAATTTGATAATTTTATACTAAGCGATTTTTTTAGATTTTTGTTTATTTTATTTATGCTAATGAGAAAATTAGAAAAAGGTATAAAAATCAAATTTTCTCCTTATTTTTGTATATAATTTATATATAGTTATTCAAATATTTTAAAAAAGAATCAAATGCACCATGCAAGTTAATTATCATTTATTGAAAAAATGCATTTTGTCAAACAATTAATTTTTAGGAGATGATGATATTGTTTATTTGTGTTTAGATAATCATTTATAGAAAATTGGATTTTTAGTGGCTTACACACAACTCACACAAGAAACATGAAAGTTTCCTGAATCCCCCTGTTGATGTTGGGTTAGGTACACGTCAAGTGAACTTAGACACGGTGGCTTTGGTTTTAACAATGAGATGTTCGTCGTTGCCCTTATTGTTACATGTTTGCTCCAAAGTTCTTGGAGTTACTTGGAGCGTAGAGTTTTCCATAAATGTCACAATTTATTTATTCTTTATTTTTCACATTGTTTAATTAAAAATATATATACAGGTTCAAATTATATAGACATATAACTAATTTGGATTGATCGATTGATTAATTTATTTGTCTGTTTAAGTAAATGTTGAGTATTCGAATATTATTTTATACATATAATAACTCATTAATTAATAACAAACCCTTAAATAGAACTCAAATTCTCGACGAATTAGTTCCTAAACTATTGAACTGAAATAATCCTGCGTGGAAAAAAATATATATGGACACATCACTTTAACATTCCATTTATATATAGTGGTCCTAGCCTCACATTTCCATCGAAGACACTAGTCTATGTTGGTTCATGAATGAATTCAATTATACATATTAACTTTGACTTTGAAACTTTGATGGCTAGCAACTCAAATGTATTGGAAATTCGTGGAAGTTACGAACTTTTCATTAATATATCTAAAAGATATTTCCTTTCATTTATTTGATGTCATTGTCACTCTTCAGAACAAATGTTATTTAAATGAATTATTCAAATACATCAGTAATTAATCCAATCTTTTTTTATGATAATTAAATGAGTTTTAAATGTAATTTTATGAATTTTTTTTTTAACGGGATTTTTCAATCCGATGTTAAAAATTATTTTGTCACTGATTAGAATATCATTAAAGGTTTGTCATCGTCCAATAAAATATTGCACGCATAAGTAAAATTTAAATTTCTAACATTTATTTTACTTAAATAGATAAATAAACTAATCATTAATCTAACTTAAATTAATTCGTTATAATAATTTTTTTTTGTACAACACAGAATCAATTAGTGATTTAACTCTTAGAGATGTTTGGGTATGATTTCATTATGTTTTATTAAAAATAAATCATCTGACCCAATCATACAAAATTTAATTGGATTAAGCTACTATATGAAAGACAGAAGTGACAAAAAATTAGGAGTATTTATAGATTGGATTCATATATCTGCCGTGTTTATCCGAATTTGATCTGAAAATTATGAATATGAATCTATAAGGTTATCGGATTGGATTCGATTCGCATATTAATAGGATCGGATTATAGATTTTGTGTAAGTATCCGTATATCCAATATGCATATTTGCGTATGCACAAAAATAAAGAAATAAATAAATAAATATTATTTTTATGTTTTATTTCAACTAATAATTATCATATATGTTGTATATTATTTTAAGAGTAAATATATTTAAAAGAATAGAAAAAATGAATTTTATTGATATTTTTAATAAAAATAAGCTTTTAAAAATATTTTTGTATTTTGCAGATATATCCGATATTCGATCCGATTCGTAAATGTGCGGATTAGATCAGATCGAATCCAAACTAAAAAATTGTGGATATTAGATCCAATCCGATAATTTTAGTATAGACCAAATCAAAATTTAGTCATATTCAATCCAATTCGATCTGCGTTTACCCTTAAAAAAACTTAACTTTCTCCCTTACAACATCACAATTTACTTTGATATGTTTTGTCTTTCTTCAAAAAACCAAGTTAGTAACTATATGTGATGTAAATTGGTTTTTCACTTGTCAGAGAACAAGTTAAATGGTTGTGGATGATGAATCTTGAAATCTTTTAATGATCACATCAACTATCATCCTTATTTTGTGGTTTGTAAGAATGTTGAAATTTATCAGTTCAAATAAAATTACATATGAATTCTGTCAAATTCAAAATCATAATAAATTATATATATTTCGAATAGAATTGGTTTTGATTTTAAAATCGATCTATAAAGTATACAGCAAATTCCTCTAGTGAAAAAATGAAAATAGAGTGAGTAGATTGACCTGAGAGTACGGGTGAAAAACTAGCCAAAACCCATCGA
Source organism: Arachis hypogaea (assembly GCF_003086295.3). NCBI lineage: Eukaryota > Viridiplantae > Streptophyta > Magnoliopsida > Fabales > Fabaceae > Arachis > Arachis hypogaea. The sequence continues at coordinate 144,541,508 of NC_092051.1, read as the reverse complement.
GCCAACTTACGTAACGTCTAATCCATAGTTTTTAGCGAGTTTCAGTTGGGCGAGGCGGGCTTGTATGGCAGACTTTTAGCTGATGATAATTGAATTTGTAACGTTATTTTTTTTCTTGTATTTGAAATGTTTGTTCGTTTTACTTTAAGTTATAATTTGGACTATATTTGATTGATTAGAGACTTGAACAATGTTTAATTATATATTTTGGACAATTTTTGTTTTGTTTTGGACAATGTTGGTGTTTTGGCTTAGCCCAATAAGGACTGGAGGTCCACCCGACCTACTTCCGAACCCGGCGGGTCCCAGACCTGCCCGAGCCAACTCTCCTCTCGCGGAGCCATCCCTCGGAGAAATTCTGGACAGCTGGCAGTCTGAACAGGTGGTGGATGCTTCCAGACGCAGGGACCTAAACGAAAGGGTTCACCCGACGAGTACAGATAAAGGGAGGGGGACCTACCCCTCCCCCACGTACGTCATTCTTTTACCCTAATTAGCCACCTCATCGTACAGACACTTACTTTAGTATCAGAGTGTCCTTACAGGTGGCTCCACTTGTTGACCTACCGACGCTCGTGGCCACACTCTCCCTTGCCAAGCTCGCACCCAGGTCCAGATTCCTTACATCCCACCGTTGCTCACACCTAACCACCCAACCGACCATTCATTCCAACGAACAACCGAACATTGGCACCGTCTGTGGAAACCTGACGCAAGCATGGAGCTTATCCCTTGTACGGAGGAAGTACGAGAGGAGGGAGGAGCTACCGGGCGTCCAGGGGGCAACCTTAGGAGTAGAGTGAGCTCAGAAACCTCCCGGAAATGTCGAGGGACCCCCTCTCACCAAGGCGACACCCATGCTCGATCTCTGGAAAAGCACCGTGACAACTCTTGAATAATGTAAGAGCTTAGGTACAGGGTCCAGAACATGGAGAGGGAGCTGAGGCGAGAGATCGCTACCATCCAGAGCATAGCCAGGACTCTCGCTCAAGTTCAAAGGCTCATCCGAGCCTTTCACGTACCCAAACCCCATCAAGAAAATCAGAAGATCGCCAACAAAGCGCCAAGAAGGACGTTGGATGCGATTAAACTGACGCTCAATCCCTCACCTACACCCATGGCAGATTGAAAGCCAGTGTAGAACGAAGGGAAGATCGAAAGAAGAAATGCCAAGATCCCATCATAATAGGAGCCACTTCTTTCCATCCATCCACCCTTAAGGTCCATCAGAAAGCACCTAACCATCAGACTAGTCTGGACGATGCAGGAGATTCAAAACGTGGTAAGAGAGTACATCAATGATGAAGAGGTCAGCCAAGTGGTAGCTGCCAACAAATAGTAGCTAGCTAACCCGCCGGCTCCCTAGACCGGCAACATCGAAAAGCCAAGAGAAGTATGTCGAGAGAAGGGGCATTTGGGAAGACGTACAAACCATTTTTTCGGGTGGGTAAGTTCACCAATTACACTCCATTGTCCGCTCCTATAGTAGAAGTCTACCAGAAGATTGCAGAGAAGGACATCTTGGCCAAACCAAGGGAGTTGAAAGACAGGACCAGAGAAAATAAGAACGTTTACTGTGTTTATTACAAAAGGTTTTGGACACAAGACACAGGATTGCTTCAATTTGAAATATGCGTTGAAGCAGGTCAGCCAAGAAAGAAAGCTAAGCGAGTTCTCACAATTCATCCGAGAACAAAGGAGGAGGCAGAGAGGTCGTTCCGAAGAAGATCGAAGTCGAACTGTGAAGCCAAGGCAAGGTCACCCCGAGAACCCGGACACAACCCCAACGGTGGTGGTAAATATAGTGGTCAGAAGAAACACCCTACCTAAGTCAAGGTTGGCGGCGAAGAATGACGCCAGGGTGTTAGCCGTGTCCTCGAAAAACCACAAGATTCATGCTGGAGAACTCCCTGAGATATCGTTTGGCCTTGGGGACTGCTGGTGTGATGACATTCCCGAAGACCCATCAATGGTAATCATGGCAAGGATCGGGACGGGTTTGGTCAAACAAATCTTGGTGGACACAGGGACTGATTTGAACATTATGTTCTGAAATGTGTTCGATACCCTGGGGATCAAGGAGAACGACCTCAAGGACCACTGTCATAGAGTCGTAGGGTTGGGTGACAATTACATCAAGCTCGACGACTCTATCATCCTACCAATCTGTGTAGGTTCTAGGATGAGCAGGAAGTCCACAATGGTTGAGTTTGTGGTCTTGATGGATTCTACGGCATATAACATCATCCTTGGGAGGAGGACCATCAACGAACTATCGGTCATTATTTGCACAAAGCTCCTCATAATGAAGTTCGTAGCGAAGACAGATCGCTGGGATCGATCTGGGGATTCTTCGAAACGGCGGTTGCTTGTGACAACGCCACTTAACACTAAGAAAGAAATCAAAGGAGGCAGCTGAGGTGTTTTTGGCGGACCTCAACGCTAAGGTTGACGAGCACCCGAGGCCCGAACCACAAGGTGACCTGGAAGATACAAAGGATAAGTTCACGTTCGTGAACCGTAACCTCCCCCATGAGTTAAAGGAACCTTTGATTGATGTTATCAGAGTTAATGGAGACCTCTTTGCTTGGACTCCAGCCGACATGCTAGGAATAGACCCCAGCTTCATCTCACATTACCTGGCCGTGAAGCCGAAGGCCCAGCCGGTTGCACAACGAAGAAGAAAGATGTCATCAGAAAAAGCTGACGAGGTAGCCAGGCAAATGGCTAGTCTGTTGGAAGCCGGTTTCATCATGAAACTCGACTACTCCACATGGCTCATAAATGTGGTGCTTGTGAAAAAGGCAAACGAAAATTGGAGTATGTGTGTTGATTACTTAAATCTCAACAAGGCTTGTTCCAAGGACTCGTTTTCTCTTCCCAACATTGATGCCTTGGTGGACACGGCGGCAGGCTACAGATTTTTAAGTTTCATGGATGCATATTCAGGATACAAGTAGATTCCGATGCACCGGCCTGACGAGAATAAGATGGCGTTTATAATGCCAGGCGAGACTTACTGCTATAAGGTCATGCCGTTCGGGCTAAAAAACATGGGGACAACATACTAAAAACTGATGAACAAGGTCTTCAGGGACCATAATGGCAAGCCAATAGAGATCTACGTAGATGACATGCTGGTGAAGACGGCCGAAACAAGCAGCTTAGTAACCGACCTGAAAGTCATCTTTGACTCACTCCGAAGGCACAACATGAGGTTGAACCTCCCGAAGTGCGCGTTTGTCATGGAAGCGAAAAAATTTCTTGGATTTACGATCACACAGAGAGGAGTGAAAGCCAACCCGGATAAGTGTGAAGCTGTTCTTCGCTTGACAAGTCCTAGATGCGTGAAAGATACAAAGGCTAGCGGGGAGATTGACGGTCTTATGTCGCTTTCTCGGCGCCTCGGCATCCAAAGTGCTACCTTTCTTCAACTTAATGAAGAAGGGGATGGCCTTCAAGTGAACCCCGACCCGCGAAGTAGCTTTCAACCACTTTAAGACAATCTTGTCGGAGCCACCAGTTCTCGATAAACCAAAAGAAGAGGAGACCATGTACCTATGCCTGGCAGTCACAGAAGAGGCCATGGCTGCTACCCTAGTCCGAGAAGAGAACAAGCAACAACAGCTTGTATATTTCATAAGTAAGGTGCTCTAGGGAGTGGAACTTAGATATACCAAGCTAGAAAAATTAGCTTTTTTCTTGTTGATCTCCTCTCAGAGGTTAAGACAATACTTCCAAGGACACCCGAACTCCTTGCGAATCGACCAGGCGATCCGACAAATCTTGCAGAAGCCTGGGACGAATGATGACTTGGGCAATAGAACTGTCTCAGTATGATATCCAGTACGAACTCCGTCACACAATCAAGGCACAAGCAAAAGTTGATCTCTTTGGTGAAGTGACCGGAGATGCTCCCGAGATCTCGAGCACATGGTGGAAGCTCCATGTAGATGGAGCTTCCAACCAAAGCGTCCGGAGGAGTTGAGATCATTTTAGAAAGCTTAGAAGGAATAACTTACGAGCAATATATTCGAATTCCCAGTTTCTAACAACCAAGCCGAATATGAAGCTATAATCGGCAGCTTGATTCTAGCCAAGGAGGTCGGGGTGGCAAAGCTTGAAGTTAATAACGCTCTTAGGTCGTGACAGCCCAAGTTAACGGGACATACCAAGCTCAAGACCCGTTATTGTAGAAATATCTAAAAAGAACCAAATAGTTGTACAAGGATTTTGAAAAGGTAGTAGTCCAACATGTACCCAAAGAGATAAATATTATAGCAGATTTTTTGTCAAAATTGCTGCATTAGGGGCACTGTTCTGGCCCAACCCCATAAGGGCCGGAGGTCCACCCGACTTACTTCCGAACCTGGCCGGTCCCCAACCTGCCCGAGCCAACTCACCTCTCGGGGAGCCATTTTTCGGAGAGGGTTTGGGCAGTTGGCGATCTGGACAATTGGTGGATGCTTCCAAATGCAGGGGCCAAATGAAAGGGTCCACCCGACGAGTACAGATAAAGGGAGGAGGATCTACCCCTCACTCAGGTATGTCATCCTTTTACCCTAATTAACCGCCTCATCATACAAACACTTACTTCAACATCGAAGTCTTCTTGTAGGTGGTCTTACCTGCTGACCTACCAACGCTCGTGGCTGCACTCTCCCTCGCCAAGCTCGCACTTAAGTCCAGATTCCTTACATCCCACCGTTGCTCACACCTAACTGCGCAACTGACCATTCATTCAAGCGAACAACTGAACATTTGGTTTTATTATTTTATTTTAAAAAATTTGGTTGATGATTATATTTATTAGATAATTATAATTATAAAAACTTTAATATTTGTAAAGTTAAAAATTATAATTTTTTTATATTTTTAAAAATTATAAATTTATTGAAATATTTATAAAATTATATATTTTTAATATTAAATAGTTTAATAATTTATTTAAATAAAAAAAGAAATTGACAGACTTAATCCGCCAATTTACCAACCCATGCACAAATCCGTCATTAAGTGAAACGGAATAAAAATTTAGAATTATCTTAATAAATAAAATAAAACGAACTAACCTATTCAATATTTCAATCACGAATTTTTTATGGATCGAGGACTCCTATCAAGGGCATGGAGAGTGAGGGTAGCAGATGATTATTCCTGCTATTAATGTTGTTGACGAATGAAGGATGATATTGTTTTCTTTAGTTGTGACATTATCATCATTCAAGTCACACTTCAATGTTTCATTTATTGTCGATCTACTTTGCTTCAACAATATCGTAGAATTTTTTCCTTTTGGGTAAAAACAGTATAGTAGATTTAACCACTTGTCCTATGTAACGGAAAATCTAACTTATAATATTTTTTGTTTATATATATGAGTAATTTTATATTTTTTCATGGTAAAAATTTAAATACAATTAATTTTATGTAAAGTTGATAAATAAAAGTTATTAAATGACAAATCTATCACCTTATTTAATAATTTTTAACTATCAATTTTACATTAAGTTAACTGTACTTGAATTTTTATTTTTTTTAATTTTTATTCATTTCAGAGATAAATTTGCTTTAAAGTATTATTTTTAAAATTCAATTAAAACATAAATAGATAAAATCTACTAGTGCAAGGTTTAATTGGGTAAATTAGTTCATCTTTTGACTGAAACAGTGTTTGAATGATAACAAATCTAAAAGAGATATATCAATAGAAAACACGATTAAATTTCGACAAACTAATTCAACTATCCATTCGGTCTAAATAAAAAACTTTTATTTTGAAACGATTGATACGCCTTAAAAAGAAGAAAATCTTAAGTTCCCATTCAAAAAGAATGCATAACGTGAATCATTAACAATGTATTAATTTGTGTTAGCTAACACTATTTTTCAGTGATCTTAATATTCTTTATCCAAAAGTAGATGTGGATTTGATACCACTAAAATTTAAGGATAAAGAAAAGAGTGTTTAAATTTAAAATATACATTATATTATTCCAAAAATAAAAGTGATAGAATCAGTGTAAAACATAATAAGTGTTAAAAACTTAAAATATTCTCCCACTATCTCTTAACGAAATGAATAGTATTGAAATTGGGAACGAATTCTTACATGTAAAAATTTTGCAAAACATTGTTATATGTTAATTTAATAATTTTTATCGTTGATCATGAAATTATGTAGGAACAGATATGTAAATAAACCACAAAAATATTTAACCAATGATACCAAATAAAATTTTGCATAACTTTTACATAAAATATCAAGAATTTAATTTTAATATATTAATAATATAAAACATTTTATATGATCATTCAATTTTATTTATTTTTTATATGATTATTTACATAATTAATATAAAAAAATAAAATTATTTTATAAAATACATCAAAATTAAATTCAAATATCAATAATGTCCTAAATTTATTATTTATTATATAATGGCAAACGTGTTGTATGAGTTGAGGACTTGAGGTAGAAATAGTAAACACCACTTTTTATTTCATTTCCCACCTTCTCAATTCCCACTCCTTTCAAATGAGATGGGAAAAAGTTGAAAGCAAATTAAACACGTCTAAATTGGGGTTTTATTATTGTTTATTTATGGTCAATTTAGATACAATTGATAACTGAGAATCATTAGATGATTTGACTAATTTGACTAAATTTTTATCTAATGACTCTCAGTTATCAATTTTACGTGATTTCGACTGCACTTGAGTTTTTACCTTTATTTAATGAGTAACACAACAGATAATTTTTTTGGAGAATTCTGCAATATAGTTGTGGGGTTTTAAAGAAAATAAAATATTAAATAGATCCTTAATAATATTTAATAATAAATTTAGTTATAAATCTTTAAAAAAAAAATAAATTTTTTAAAATTGAAATATTAAATTTAGAATTTTCTATCTTTTAACAAGTATTTTTAAAGCCAACCAACTATATTTCAAATAACATAATTTCTCCGTACTCACTTAATCGCGAATTCGTGTCTCACTCCTAAATTTAAAAAAAAAAAGATTTTTAAAATTTTCAAAGATTTACTTTGACACATTTTTCTGTTAATAAGTAATAACTCCCAAAAACTACACAGTGCTCATCCTTCCAGCTCATAGTTTGAATCCCTTCTTTCCTGTTCTCTTTCTTTCTTCATCTCAAGATTTTTTTTTTTTTGAAAAAAACTGAATTTCATCAATGGTTTTCAGGTATGAGATCAAGACTCATGAAACTAAGGTAAACCTTTTTGTCTTGGTCAATTTCCCTGGTCAACAATGTAATTTAGTACTACTTATCTTTTAAAAGCTTCTTTTCATAGTTTCCACCTTTTAATTTGATTTTTCCTTCTCAAAGTAAGAAAAATTCAGCTTAGAACATATCCTGTAGCATGTTCCTGGTAAGTGGTAAGAGTAGAACACATTTATGTTCTTTATTTTTTGAACCTTGTTATATAATAATCTCAGCATTATCATTGAATTTCATAGCTTCAACAACAGAGTTATTTGTTAGACATTAGGTTTTTGGATAGAAGTCTTCGGACAAGTTCATGGCAAAAAATTGGTGTCAATTCAATGTTATTATGGATACCTTCTTCTGTTTGTGTATCCTTCTACAGTGTGAGATTGTGTTTGCTAGTATTCTAAGGGTAGGAAAGGTATTTCCAGGTCTACAAGGTTCTGAAATGAATTGGGTAGATAGGGATGGAAAGTTTCTTGTTTCCAACAATGGAGAATTCACCTTTGGGTTTGATCGAACCCAAAATGATACCACATTGTTTCTATTAGCAGTGGTCCACACTGCTAGTTCCAAGGTTGTTTGGTCCGCGAATAGAGCGGTTCCTGTTTCGAATTCTGATAAATTTGTGTTTGATGAGAAGGGTAATGCTTTTTTGGAGAAAGGGGGGAAAATTGTTTGGTCTAGTGACACAAGTGGGAAAGGGGTTTCTTCAATGGAATTGAAGGACACTGGGAATTTGGTTTTGATTGGGAGTAATGACAGTGAAGTGATTTGGCAGAGCTTCGATGATCCGACGGATACATTGCTTCCAATGCAGGAATTCCATAAGGGAATGAAACTTGTTAGTGAGCCTGATTCTAACAACTTTACCTATGTTCTTGAGATTGGATCGTCCGGTGATGTCACTCTTTCGGCCGTGTTACAAACTCTGCAACCAATGCCATATTGGTCTATGCAGAGTGATAGCCGCAGAATCGTCAATAGAGGTGGCAATGAGGTGGCTTCAGCAACCATTGTTGCGAATTCTTGGAGGTTCTATGACAAGAATAAGTCATTGTTGTGGGAATTTGTTTTCAAAGATAATGAGGCTGTGAATGATACTTGGACTGCAGTGTTGGGAAGTGATGGCATTATCACATTCTACAGTCTCCAAAATCAAGGATTGGATGGCGTCGCGCCAAGAAGAATTCCAGAATATTCTTGCAGCACACCGGAGCCTTGTGATCCCTACAATTTATGCACCGGTGACAGAAAGTGCAGCTGTCCTTCTGTTCTAAGCTCTAGGCCTAATTGCAAACCGGGTTTTGCCTCTCCTTGTAACTCGAAAGGTGCAATTGAGCTAGTTAAGGTGGACGATGGACTAAACTACTTTGCGCTCGGGTTCCTTCCACCCTTTTCGAGAACTGATCTGATTGGTTGCAAGACTTCCTGCAGTGAAAATTGTTCATGCCTTGCTATGTTCTTCCAAGAAAGTTCAAGAAGCTGTTTTCTATTGGATTGGATCGGAAGCTTTGAGAAGTCCGATAAGGATACTGGTTTTGTCTCTTACATTAAGGTCTCTAGTGATGGCGGCACTGACAAAGGTGATGGTGGAAATGGTAATAAGCAAACCGTGATTGTTGTGATAATTGTGATTTTAACATTGCTTGTTATTTCTGGTATGATCTTTCTTGGCCTAAGATACTACAAGAAAAGTGAACATTCAGCCGAGACTCCCCAAGAGAATTCGGATGGTGACACTTTCTTGGAGAACTTAACTGGCATGCCAATTCGCTATGGCTACAACGATCTTGAAATCGCAACTAATAACTTCTCTGAGAAGCTTGGGCAAGGGGGTTTCGGCTCGGTTTACAAAGGAGTCCTACCAAATGGAACAGAACTAGCTGTGAAAAAGTTGGAAGGAATTGGCCAGGGGAAGAGAGAGTTCAGAGCTGAAGTTAGCATAATTGGTAGCATTCATCATCACCATCTGGTTCGGCTTAAAGGATTTTGCGCCGAAGGAACTCACCGGCTTCTTGCTTATGAGTACATGGCTAATGGCTCCTTGGATAAATGGATATTCAACAAAAACAAAGCAGAATTTTCATTGGATTGGGACACAAGGTTCAATATAGCGCTTGGAACTGCGAAAGGACTCGCATACCTTCACGAAGATTGCGACTCAAAGATTGTTCATTGTGATATCAAACCAGAAAATGTGCTTCTAGATGAGAACTTCAATGCCAAAGTTTCAGATTTTGGTCTAGCTAAGCTCATGACGCGCGAACAAAGCCATGTTTTCACAACACTAAGGGGGACTCGAGGGTATCTCGCCCCAGAGTGGATAACAAACTACGCCATATCAGAGAAGAGTGATGTATACAGCTATGGTATGGTTTTGTTAGAGATAATTGGCGGCCGGAAAAACTATGATCCGGGCGAAAGCTCGGAGAAATCCTATTTCCCATATTTTACATTCAAGATGATGGAAGAAGGGAAACTAAGAGACATTGTTGATTCAGAATTGAAAGCAGATGAAGATGATGAGAGGGTAGACATTGCAATCAAAGTTGCATTGTGGTGCATACAAGAAGACATGAATCTAAGGCCTTCAATGAGCAAAGTTGTGCAAATGCTTGAAGGTCTTTGCACTGTTCCTAAGCCACCATCAAGATTTTCTCCATTAGGATCTAATATTCACTCAATTCCTTTTTCTATGTCAACTAGTGAGGCTGGAACTTCTTCATCAGCACCATCAGATACTAATACTGAAGCTTTTCTCCGTGGGGTTCAACTTTCAGGACCAAGATAAGTAGATAACACTATAATTCTACCTTTTTTTTCTCTCTCTTTTCATAACCTTTTTGTTTTTGAGGTGTTAAATGAAAAAGGTGTCAGTTGTATACGTTTAGATAAGTAGTTACTTGTGCAGAGTTTGCACATATTAAATTCTTGTAAAATTTTGCTATTTAATATTCTCGATACACTTAGAAATTTTTCTCTTATACAGTATATAATAGGGATATAAAAAGGATTGATGCATATTTTTTTTTAAATATTCTTTGTTATATATAATTTATATATAAAAATTATTATTTTTAATATTTGAACTCCAAAATTTTTAATTAAATTATAAACCGTCATTTTAACTGATTTCACGTTTATTACTTTTAGACAGTTAATAAATAAATGAGTAAATTAATGAGCACGACAAAGACTACTCATACACCATTAAAAACAATGTCAATGGAACCAGGGGAGAAATAAAAAGAGGTGAACCACCTATTGAGTCTCTAGGAAAGTAGAAAGCTCGAACGTGATAATATTTAATTTGGTTTATGAATTTATTTGTATGTAAGTTTTAATTTAATCTTTGAAATTTTAATGGTATTTATTTTGTTTTTAAATTTTGTAAATATAATTTATATTCGTTCTTGAAACAATTTTTTATATACAGAAGTTGAGTTTTATAAAATAATGTCATTTTGGTTGACACTTAAATAGTTAAAAAATAACACTGTAAATGATTTTTATTAAAAAAATTTCTTGCAAAACAAATAATTTAGCGTTGTTTTTTGGTTATTTGAGTGCCAAAACTAAAGTGATATCATTTTACAAGTTTCAACGTTGTATCTGATTGTTTATGTCATGACTCTATTAACATCTGTATGTTAGAAATTATTCTATAGACTAATGTGAGTCACGTTTACAAAGTTTGAAATATTAATTAAAACTAAAAATCGACAACTAAAAGTTTGTAGACTAAATTAAAACTTGCGTACAAATTTAAAGGCTGAATTAAATATTAATTCAACATTAAATTATTGGTAATCTATTATATATTCCTAATTTTACAACCAAAATCATAGTTATCACATCAGAACCGAACTAGTAATTAATTTGGTCATATGACCGAGTTATTGGGTTACTGGTTCAATCGATGGATTACTGATTTATCCGGTTGACCCAGTTATAATTAAATAAAAGTATAAAATTATAAAAATAAAATTAAAATTAAAAATTAAATGCATATTTTTAAAAAATATATTAATAACAATCAAATATCAATTCTTAGATATAATTTATGGTGCAAAAAGAGATAATAAATTAGTCACTAGTACAAAATACTTTTTCAATTTAAATGAATGAGTAAAAACAAAAGATGACACAACTAATATCAATATGTTTATATATTATGTGTTGTTACTTGTTTGGTATCCATATTAATCTATGCTTAAAAGAATAAAAAAATAAAAATTCATTGATGGTTTATTATATATTTAGTTTTTGTCAGATATATAATTAAGAAGTAAGATAGCACAATGACAAAGGAGAGATGGTGTAAACTTGCTTGCCCCTGTTCGAACGCGAGCGCACCGTGGACCCGCGCGGGTCTGGTGCGATCTGAAGCACGAACCAGCCAGTTTTTAACGAATTTGACCACCGTTGATCGGTTCAAATATAGGTACGGTCTAATTGGCTAACCAAATCGGCCAGATCACTGGTGAAGTTGGTCCGATCCGGTTTTAATAACTATGACCAAAATGTGTCATATATCATTTTCTCATTACAATTGAAATTTAATCTTTCCTTTAAAATTAAAGGTTCTCCCCTCCTCTCTCTCTTTTTTTCTATCTCTTTCATTTTTTTACCACTTTATCTGTCCTATATATTATTATCAATGACTAATTACAAATTTGACAATTAAATATGCAATATGATATTCTCTAATTATTTTTAAATTAAATTAAAATTAAAATATAGCTATATATTATATATACATATATATATATATATATATATTACTAATTAATTTAATAATCAAAATATTTCACATGACATTTCCTTATTAAAATTAAAAAAAAATATTTTTTTCTATTGCGATAAGATTGATTTTAGAATATAAATATGATAATAAATATTTATTGGATTAAAAGTCCAAAGTTAATTTAATATGTGTAATAAACTAATAATGATGCAGGTGTTACGATAAGAACAACAATGAATGATCATGGGTGACTCACCTTTTTCATACTGAAGTTCATTGTTATCAAAGTCCTTGTATTTAATAATAGTGGAAAAAAGATAGTCTCCTTACATGTATATATAGAGGTTAAACCTCACTACGTAACACACGATTATAGCAATAAAACAATCTTCATTCTCTCTTCTATTTATATTATTCTCTCTTATACTTTACTACAATATTATTAAATATATCTATTAATATAATAATTCTAGTAAACATTACTAATTGAGCTATCAAGTTATATTTCATATTTTATATTTGTTACCTCTTCCTTATTTATTTATTTAGTTATTCTACAACACGTTATCAACACGAGGCTTTGATCAAAATTTTAGGAAGACTCAGGTAACAAATTTTCATTATGTCGAAACTCTCTCATCTTGAATTCAATGATCTTGATATATTTGGAAACAATTATTTATCATTGATACTAGATGCTGAAATTCATCTTGATTCAATGGATCTTGAAGATACCATTAAGGCTCTGAAAATAATGCATCCCAGAAGGATAAAGCCAAAGTCATGATTTTTCTTCGTCGTCATCTTGACGAGGGATTGAAAAATGAATATCTCACATTAAAAGATCCTGCAGATCTTTGGAAAGACCTTGAAGAAAGGTACAATCATAAAAAAACGGTGATACTTCCTCAAGCTCGATATGAATGGACGCACTTGCGTCTACAAGATTTTAAATCTATAATTGAATATAATTCTGCAATGTTTCGAATCACCTCACGAATGAAATTATGTGGGAAAAAGATAACTGACCATGATATGTTGGAGAAAACTTTTTCAACCTTCCATGCCTCGAATGTGCTCCTGCAGCATCAGTATCGAGAAAAAGGATTTAAAAAAATATTCTGAGTTAATTTCTTGCATTCTTGTTGCTGAACGCAACAATGAGTTGCTCTTAAAAAATCATGAAGCGCGCTCAACTGGCGTCGCCTCATTTCCTGAAGTAAATGCGGCAAATTACTCTAGAAGAGGTAAATGGCAAGGTTTTAATAACAAGAAAATTATGAAAGGAAAATGAATTATATTCAAAAGAAAGAATCTCACCAGAAGTGGGATAAAGAAATAAATATCGGGCAGAATAAATCAACAGAGGATAAGTGTTTTCGTTGTGGTGGAAAGGGCCATTGGTCACGTACCTGTCGTACCCCAAGGCACCTAGTCGATCTTTACCAGGCATCTTTGAAAAAGGACGACAAGGGAAAATAGTCGAATTTTGTATCAAATGATGCTGAAAATTTCACCACTCATTATGATGTATCTGATTTCTTTGATGATCCTGAAGGAAATATTGGTCATTTGATCAACGATGGAATAGTTTAATGTATGAGACTGTTAAGCATTCATGTAAATAAATAATATTGTTAAGTTTTATTTTTTATGTATTTAAGTTTCAAATATGATGAAATATTAATGTTTATGAATTTTGAAATCATTAAATATGTCATGTTTTAAAATAAACGTTTAGTATATGACATTATTTTTATATGCAGTATTTTTTAGAAAAATAATTTCGATCAAGTATTCAATTTAACTGTGCATACTACTTATTTTATTATTATTTATCTTTGAAGAGAATGGTAAGGATATGTAATGAAGATGTATGCCTTGCGGATAGTACAAGTTCGCACACTATTCTCAAAAGTGATATATATTTTACTCATCTTGTGCCAAAAGAAGAATATGTTAATACTATTATTGGCTCAGGCAATGTGATTGAAGGCCCCGGAAGAGCTATAATTTTGTTTCTTGGAGGAACAAAATTCATAATAAATAATGCAATGTTATCTACCAAGTCTCGAAGAAACTTGTTGAGTTTTAAAGATATTCACCGAAATGGATATCATATTGAGACTATGAATGAAGGAAATCATGAGTATTTATATATCACAACTCATGATTCAAATAAGAAAGTTATATTATAAAATTTACCCTCACTTTCATCTGGGTTATATTATACCAAGATTAGTGCAATTGAATCACATGCCACTGTAAACCAGAAGTTTACTAGCCCAAATGAATTCATAACTTGGCACGACCGATTGGGTCATCCGGGAACAACCATGATGAAAAGAATTATTGAAAATTTCTATGGACATTTACTAAAGAACCAGAAGATTCTTAAAACTAGTGAATTTTGTTGTGCTGCATGTTCTCAAGGAAAGTTAATTTTAAGGCCATCACCAGTAAAGATTGGATTTGAGTCCCTTGAATTCCTAGAAAGGATTCAAGGTGATATATGTGAACCTATTCATCCACCATGTGGATCTTTTAGATATTTTATGGTCCCAACAGACGCATCTTCAAGATGGTCACATGTGTGCTTATTATCTTCTCGCAACCTGGCGTTTGCGAGATTACTGGCTCAAATTATTCGATTAAAAACACAATTTCCAGAAAATCCAATAAAAGCAATTCGTCTTGATAATACTGGTGAATTTACTTCCCAAGCGTTTGATGCTTATTGTATGGCTAATGGAATAAGTGTTGAACATCCAGTAGCTTATGTTCACACACAAAATGGGATAACAGAATCACTTATTAAACGCCTCCAATTAATTGCTAGACCCTTGCTTATGAGAATAAATCTCCCAACCTCGGTTTGGGAGCATGCTATTTTACATGCCTCAGCACTTATTAGTTTAAGGCCAACGAGTTACCATCAGTTCTCTCCTATGCAATTAGCTTTTGGCCAGCAGCCAAATGTTTCCCATTTAAAAATATTTGGATGTGCGATATATGTTCCCATTGCACCACCTAATCGCACCAAAATGAGACCCCAAAGAAAATTGGGGATATATGTTGGATATGATTCTCCCTCTATAGTGAGGTATCTTGAAATACAAACTGGAGATGTATTTAAAGCCCGGTTTGCATATTGTTATTTTAATGAATCAAAATTTTCAACATTAGTGGGAGAGAATAAGCTTCTTGAAAAGAAACTAAATTAGAATGCATCATCGTTGATGCATTTTGATCCTCAATCAGGGCAATGCGAACTAGAAATTCAAAAGATTATACATTTGCAAAAAAATAGCAAATGAATTGCCTGACGCATTTTTCGATACAAAGAGGATAACTAAATCTTATATACCAGCAGAAAATACCCCAATTCGAATTGATATCCCAGTACGACAAGTAGCCACTGAAGTAAATTCACGCCAGAAGCGTGATAGGCCTGTCAGTTCCCAGGACAAAAATCCTCGAAAGAGAAAAGAGGTAAATAATATTTCTATTGAAAAAGACATAACAGAGACACCTGCAGTTGTCCAAAATTCTAATATAGTGTTAACACCAGAAGACGTTCACGTACCTGAAAATTGTGAAAATGACGAGATCTCGATAAATTATGTCTTTACAGGAGAGAAATGGGACCGAAATAAGACAATTGTCAATGAAATATTTGCATATAATGTGTCATTAAATATCATGCATGAAAGTAAGGATCTTGAGCCAAGATCAGTCGACAAAGAAATGATTGGCCAAAATGGAAAGAAGCCATGAAGGCTGAATTAGACTCACTTGCAAAACGTAAAGTCTTCGGACCTGTAGTCCTTACACCAGAAGATGTAAAACCTGTTGGATACCGATGGGTATTTGTAAGAAAATGAAATGAGAAAAATGAAGTTGTACGCTATAAATCCCGACTTGTGGCATAAGGTTTTTCACAAAGGCCCGGTATAAATTATGAAGAAACGTATTCTCCTGTAGTGGATGCGATAATATTGCGTTATTTGGTCAGTTTATCTACATATCATAAACTGCATATGCATTTAATGGATGTGGTAACAGCCTATTTATACGGCTCATTAGATCGGGATATCTATATGAAAGTCCCTGAAGGACTAAAGATATCTAAACCATCCAATGAATATTCGCAAGGGTTATACTCAGTCAAATTGCAAAGATCTTTATACGGTCTAAAGCAATCTGGACGAATGTGGTATAATTGTCTTACTAAGTATCTGGCAAAAAATGAATTCAAGAATGATGATATATGTCCATGTGTATTCATAAAGAAATCTATATCTGGGTTCATTATAATTGCTGTGTATGTTGATGATTTGAATATCATTGGAACTCCTGAAGAGATTCCAACAATTATAAAAACTCTGAAAGAAGAGTTTGAGATGAAAGATCTTGGAAGGACTAAATTTTGTCTCGGCCTGCAGATCGAGCATACAAAAAATGGGATCTTTATTCATCAAGCGACATAAACAGAGAATATCTTGAAGAGATTTTATATGGATAAGTCACATCCCTTGAGTACCCCAATGATCGTAAGATCTTTGGATGTGAAAAATGATCAATTCCGTCCTAAAGAAGAAAATGAAGATATCCTTGGTTCTGAAGTACTATATCTTAGTGTCATTGGAGCACTAATGTATCTTGCTAATAATACGCGACCTAATATATCATTTGCTGTGAATTTACTAGCAAGATATAGTTCCTCTTCAACCAAAAGACATTGGAGTGGAATCAAACAAATCTTTTGATATCTTTATGGGACGGTTGATATGGGATTGTTTTATCCCTATGGATCCAAGTCACAATTAGTTGGCTATGCAGATGCTGGATACTTGTCTGATCCACATAAAGGGAGATCTCAAACAGGATATCTGTTCACATATGGTGGTACAGCTATATTATGGAGGTCCACAAAACAGACGATAGCAGCAACCTTCTCTAATCATGCTGAAATACTTGCGATACATAAAGCTAGTCGCGAGTGTTTTTGGCTCAGGAGTTTGATCCAATATATTCTGTCATCATGTGGACTGATTGACCATAAGATAGCTCCAACTGTCCTGTTTGAAGATAATACAGCATGCATTACTCAGCTTAAAAGCAGATGCATCAAAGGTGATAGAACAAAGCATATTTCTCCCAAATTTTTCTTCACTCATGATCTTCAAAATCAAGGGACAATTGATGTCCAACAGATCCGCTCAAGTGACAATCTGGCAGATTTATTTACAAAGTCACTCCCAAAATCCTCCTTTGAAAGATTGGTACATGAGATTGGGATGTGCCGATTTCGAGACAATAAATGATGTCGACAAGAGGAGGAGGCTGTACTCTTTTTTCCTTGGTCAAATTTTTTTTCCATTGGATTTTTCTTGACAAGGTTTTTAATGAGACAATCCCATCACAAAGGATTTTGTACTCTTTTTTTTCACTAAAGTTTTTTCCCATTTGAATTTTTTTTAGTAAGATTTTAACGAGGCATGATCCTAAATGGTCATTCAAGGGGAGTGTTACGATAAGAACAATAATGAATGACCATGGGTGGTTCACCTTTTCCATACTGAAGTTCATTGTTACCAAAGTCCTTGTATTTAATAATAATGGAAAAAAGGTAGCTTCCTTACATGTATATATAGAGGTTAAACTTCAGTACGTAACACATAATTATAGTAATAAAATAATTTTCATTCTCTCTTTCTCTTATATTATTCTCTCTTATACTTTACTACAATATTATTAAATATATCTATTAATATAATAATTCTAGTAAACATTACTATTAAAACTATCAAATTATATTTCATATTTTATATTTATTACCTCTTCCTTATTTTTTTATTTAGTTATTCTATAACAACAGGTCGATTATTTCACTTCTCATCAACCAAAATTCATGTTGTTTCAACATGCTTTAAATGCACAAAAATAAAGCCTCAGCCAAATATCCTGAATGAGCAACATTCAGATAATAGAAGTCAAGAGAGAGGATTCTGAAAATTCATAGTTGGAATAAAAGAAGAAACAAAAAAAAGTGAAACATTTGACATTATTATGAAAAAGTTGGGGCACTAAAAAAATAATAAGAACACAAGAACAACAACACTACACTAAGAACAATAAAGGATCAAAATTCAGAAATTGATAGAAAATATGGAATATGCAAGAACTATAGAGGTAATGAAAAAACTTCAAGGACTATAGAGATAATGGAGCAGTTTTTCGAATAGCAGAAATAGTGGAACAAAATAAAAAAATATTGTATAGTAAAGGAAATAATTGCAACGAAAAAAATGTATCAAAAATTAGAAGAGGCAGTGAAAAAATTTGAAGAGTTCCAATAAAGCTAGTCTCACAACATCAATTGAAGATAAAGAAAAAAGAGTGATATTTTGAGTATTATTTTTTACATTTAAGCATAAATTATTTTTCTTTAACTTTGAGCTTCATTTAAAATTTTAGTGTTATGGGTTATCTCATGTTTTTGTTGTAATTGAAAAAAAAAAGACTTGTTATTATGAGTAGAAAAATATGAAAAAGCAATGAGAGAAGAGATAAGAGAGATGCATGAAAAAGCTAATATAGTTTCTGTGTAATTTAATTTTGTGGAATTAAGATTTAGTGTTCCTTGTCAAGTTGAAATAATATTTGGTGACTAATTGAACCATAAAATTTCTCTTTGTCAAGTTGGAACAACATTTGGTAGTAGCTAGACTTGGGTATAAACTTAAAATTTGATACTAGATGAATTAAGATTGTAATTCATTGATATTGGTGTATATAATCTAGTTGATTACAGTGAAAATTCTACCATTATTGTAGTGGAGATTGAATATAGATTTCATGGTACTAAAAAACCGAACTAGGATATATGCTAGTCTCATTTTCTTCTTCCTTTCTCTGTTTACTTCTGGTTTTAGAGACAAAAAGAAAAAAATCTCCTACATAATCAGCTTCTACAAAAACAGAGCAAAAAAATTTCACTTTTGAACTCAACTTGATTCAACTCCCTTCTCAAGTTCTAGCAGATCTATTACCTTTCAAAATTAATAGATTCTCTTCTTGCATTTTTTTATTTACCTCTCTCCCTTTTTTATTTCTGTGTATTCTTCACACTCTATATATAATTTATAATTTATATTAGTAATTTGACAAATCAAAATATGTCACTAGATAATTTTTTATTATAATTAAAATAAATTTTTTCTTCCAAAATTAACGATCTCTCTCGTTCTTCTTCTTTATATTCTTTCTCTTTTTTCTCATTTTCTATTTTTCTCTAACTTTCTGTTATACAAAAAATAAAATTAACAACATAATATAATTTAAATAAAAGATATTATTATTACATATATATATATATATATATTATTTAGTTTTAAAATTTTACTGCTTATCTTTTTAATTTATATTTTCACTTTTTCTTCCTTCTTCAAATATTTATTACATATAATATAGAGAGAATACTAATATCGTGATTAAAAGTTAGAATCAAGATTTAATTATTTTTTTAAAAAATAATTTTAAGTTAATTTTATAACTATCACTATAAATTTTTTTATACTAATATATAATTATATTTTTATATACATAAAAAAATATTTTTTCAAATATAAAAGTAAACATAAAAATTAATTATTTCTATTTGTTCAATAGACTTAATATCTAATTAAATGTAAAAATATACACATTAAATTCTTTTAAATTTTAGATAACGAATGTTAAAATTAATTATTAGTAAAAAAATTTAACTCTTTCACATAAAAGTAATAACTAAAAATCTTATTATTTGATTTTTTTTATCTACGAACTACGAAAACTTTGGTCATTTTAATTGACAAAATTTTTGTCTTTCTATAATTTTTTTATAAAAATAATTTAATTTTATAAATATTTTATATTATAAGCTATAATATCAAAATAAAATTAATATAATTTTAAAAATTTATATTTTTGTAATATTATTACGAATGAAAATACTAATTTAGTAGTCTAAACAACAAACCAAATATGTGGTATCTAAAAGATAGCTTCGGTTTTGACAATTTTTTTATAAAATATTATCTCAAATTATCAATATCTGTTTTGCTATGATTGGTGAATTCATCAAATAAGACACGTGTTTGAATTACCATAATGCAGCATTATCCAACCGTCTCAATATGAATAATCCATGAAATTAACAATAGAGTAGTTTCAACAAATGTCAAGTGACAATAAACCCCCTTTTTTACATTACTTTTAAAGCAAATTCTTCACACATTTCCTAATTCATTAACCAATAGTTTTAGGATTGAGTTTTAAGAATGAAAAATATTCATTAAAAAACTAGTAGCTTTTATATATATAATTGAATTTCTGAAATAAGGTTCAGATATTAATGATTCAGTAGGAAAAAAGGAGGCTAAAATAGATATCTAAACTTATGCTCCACGCACGTCCTAATAACTTGTTAATGTTAATATGAAATGAAATAATTGATATTATTATGATTTATCAATCAACGTAGGCTTTTGTCTTTTTGAGGCATTTGGTTGCTTGGATTAACATGCATGTCATTGTTTCCTTGGGACAAAGGAAAGCAATAGTGAGCTTAGAAATTGAAGGTTCTAAAGACACCCACCACCCACTTCTTGTATATTCCTAGGTTATCTTCTGTGCATCATGAAAGAAATCAATTCTCTCTTCTTTTTTTTCAGTTGATCTTATAATATTTTGCTTCTTTTTTTTTTTTCATTTTACAAAGGTATAAAATTTCACCGAATGATTGAATAAAAGTTGGTCCAGTGGATGACCCAAAAATAAATAAACAAATAAATAACAAAAAGTGGGATCTGATCTCCCAACTCAAACTCACAAGAGATGAAAAATAAAATTATACTTTAAAAAGGACGTAATAGAGTCTATGTTCTTTTTTGTAATTCCTGAAGAAGATATTTGGAAGTTTGGAGCACATACACTTGTTGTGTATCTACATTCTTGTCTTCAAATTAAAAAAATAAATAAATTGGGAGACCCTAATATCTTTTATAAAATCTCAGTTAATTCAAGTTAAATTAATCGAACTTTTGGTAAATAAATTAAGTTGCCCTCAAATGTTCCTAATAAAGGTGGGTAAAGGACCAAAGATATATAGAGCAAGAGAAATTCAGATAAAATTGTTTGTAATCATTGATCACTATTTGTGATACAATAATTTCATTAATGAATACTAGACTTAGTGATTAAAACTTTTTTATTATTTGAATCATCATGGATTTGTTGCATTCTTTTTCTTTAGCTTTCTTTTTTTTTTGGTGAAATTGATATATATTTTAATTGTTATTAATCTTTGTATCTAGTGCAAAATTTAGCAATAATGTATATATTAAGATGATTTTACTTGACACATGTTAATAGAGAAACCAATTCATAAAATCACCAAGGGTACTACTGTAAATTTGGATCTTCTAACAATATACATAAATATACAATATTTTATTCTATCATTTAACCAGAGCATCTAAAAGTAAAAAAAAAAAATACTAAATAATATTCCATGAACGCCACAACAAAATCAATCTTTGTTTGATACGGTCCCAAGCCCTATCTTTATGGCATCCAACTTGGCAGAAAAGTATACATGTCTTGTCATGTTGGTGTTACAATCCATTAAGCAAATTAATTAGCAAATCAAGAAAATAATATTAGTGCTTAATTAAACTAAACTCTGTTTGACCCTACATGTGGCCCTATAATGTGCAATTCCTTTGGTAGAGTCTATATAAATAGTGGCCTCTGGCCACATTATATTAACGCTTTAATCTCTTTATTTGTCACATGAAAAGAAAGCATGAATTACATCAATTGATTATTAATAAGGCTAACTAGGAACAGCCTGCACAAAAAGGTGTTATTAAATTGAAAGGGGTCCAACACATACCAACTTTGTTTATCTTTAGATTTTTTTTGTATTAAACCAATTTAGTAGTTAATCCTTAAATATTTTTTATTCGATAAAAATGTGAAAACTCAAGTCCAGTCGATTTCACGTGAAATTGATACCTGTGAGCTATTAAATGATTTGACTAAATTTTCATCTAACGACTCTTAAATATCAACTTCACGTAAAGTCAACCTCACCTGAATTTTCTCCCAAATAAATTATTTTAGTAATTAAGTTTAATTAAGTCAAATAACTTATTAACACAAAAACATTAATACAAAAAAGAGAAAATACATAAAAAAATTTAATTAAATTTCGTTACAAAAATAATTTGTCACTTAATATTTTTTCATCAAGTAAAGAATACTAAGCTTTTTGTTAATTAAATAGATTTTAATTTTTTATTTATTATATTTTATATCAATAATTTATATTTAATATTTAAGATTTAAAATAAAAAATTAAAGATATTTTATATTTTTATTTTTAACAGCAAATTAATTTTCAAAGAACATTATACTTTTTCTTTCTTTTTTCAAGCACATTAACATTAGCCAAACTTAATTTGTTCAAATAATTGTTTTTAGTATTTACTATCTGAATAGACGAATAATCATTTAAAAGAAAATTTTAAATGATGACCATATAAATTATTTTATATTATCGTCGGTGTAACAAGTAAACTTTAATTTATATATAAACAAAGTTAGAAAAGTTTTAGTCATTTTTAATCCACAAAATTTTCGTTTAATAACTAGATACCGCAAAATTATATTCAAATAGGCCTCTCCTAGTTGTTGCCTAAATTATATGCAAATGCTACTTACAAGAGTCTTAATTAAAAGTGTAACAACTAACAACCAAGTATTATTCGATCTTTCATAAAGACAAATAGGCATAAGACTAAACCAGGTCCTCATCAGTCATCAACCATAATCATATCCATGCAAATACATCCATATTAGAAACTAATTAATTATCCTTTTAGAGTAATTAATTTGGTGCTATATAATCATTTGTTCATTACCGGTCATGTTAATTTTTCAATGTTCCTTTTTTTTATTTTATATAATTTCTCAAGTTGCACATGCTAACTACTATTATATTCCAAACTACCTGATATGAGCTCTTAACCACTGAGCTAGAGACGGGTTTGCCACATCAATCAATAAAATAATAACACTTCTTCTTTTTTAGTTTGGGATGTTCTAAAATATTGTTATTAATGTATCAAAAAAATATACAAAACATTGTTTTTTATAAGGTAGCATTTGGAAAAGAGATAGAGATTAAAAGATTGAGACGGAAAGAAATTGATAGATAAAAATTAAAATAAGTTTTATTATTATATTTAGTATAAAATGAAAGATAAAAATTAAAATAAGAATAAAATTTTAATTTAATTTTTATAAAAAATAAAATTAGAATTAGAATTAATTAATTGAGATATGAATATTTTAAGTATAAAATATTATTAAAATTTTAATTTTTTGTGTTTTTACTTTTTAAAAATACTGAAATATTGAAATTAACTTTTTGTATCTCTACTTTTTGAAAATACTAAAATATTAAAATTTTGAAAATAGAGTCAACAAATATAACATTAAAGTATCAAGCTTCCAATCTCTATTTCAATCTCTTAATTTTTATCTCAATATCTCAAAACAAATAAACACCGCCTAAGTGACTCACATGCATGTGGATGAAGATAAAATTAAACAAAATATATTGCAAAATAGAAATATTTTTCCTATTTCTATCTATTTCATTTTCCAAAGAAGTTAATGTTCTAATATTGTACTTTATTTCCGCTGTAGTGTTTGTATTGTTTAAGGAAAAAAATCTCTAAAATTAAAGTCAAATAACGAATTTAATCAGTTTTTAGTTTTTTATTATCAGTATAACAAAAAATTATAAATACTAACTTTATTATAATTAAAAATAATAAAATCTTTTAAAGTAAAATAATAAAAAAGTTTAATTTTAATAAATTGACATATTCATTCAATCTTATTCTTTTATTTGAATCACACCATTAATATAAAATATAATTATTTTTATTGATATATATATATATATAATTATTTTATAATGCATTAAAATTAAAAAAATTATAATATTAAATATATATTTTATAAATTTAATTTTAATATATTAATAATATAAATATTTTGTATAATTATTTAATTATATTTTTTTAATCATTAATATAAAAAATAATTATTTTTATTAATATTTATAAAATTATTTTGTATAAGCATCAAAATTAAATTTATATTTTTTCGTGATAATTATGCATAAGCATAATATGCTGGCGTAATTTTGATATCTGTGATGGCCAGTTGAAAATCACGTGGTACGTGGGTGGCACAGTAGAAGGAAGTTAAGTAACCGTGCCTGCTCATTTCCGTGGAAACCGTAAAGACATGTTTTCTTTTCCACCGTTAACTGCACTCTTCACTCTTCACTCTTCACTTCATGCCTCTCTCTCTTTCTTCTCTGACTTCACAGAAAAAAAATAAAAAAATAAATAAAAAATAAAGAAAGCGACTTCACTCGTTATTGGATTTGAAAACCGCTCCCCTCTCTCTCTCTTTCTCTCTCTCACTCTCTCTCTCTTGCAATCTTTCTTCTTCACCTCTTTTTTTTTTTTCAATAATAATAAAAATAATTATACAATAAAAATACTATCAATATTAAAAAAAAGAAATAAAAAATAAATTAGATAAATCGACGAGCAACAACTACAGTTTCAGTGTTACGGATCTTGATGCTGTAATAGTAGTGTGTGTTTGTGGTGGATCTTCTGATCGTGATCCTCTGCTTCTTCTTCTTCTTCACCATTTCTCTAATTCTGCGTTTTTCTATCTCTTAGATCTCTCTCTCTCTCTCTACTATCAATCTATCAATGGTGTTCTCTATCCAATCTTTCATGGCATTTTGACTATCCTTTTTACCAGGTAAACCTATCTTGACTCCGTTGAATTTCACTCGCTTACTGTCAGAAACTGATCGAATGTTCTTTTTTCTTTTAATTTTGAAAACCGTCAACTTAAGTGAGATTAGTATTTTTGTGCCGATTTGTTTTGTTATTATTATGACTAAGATTATGATTATGATGGTGATGATGACGATGACGAATATGCGGTCACAAAAATGGGGATTGGGGTTATTATTTGATTGATTATTTTGTTTTTTTGTTTGTTTGTGTATTTAGGCATTGGATTTATTTGCAGTTGTAGTCATCAATCGTGTATTGTTCATGTTTGGCTTAGTAGTAACAAGTGCCTTTTCTCATTGGTTGATGAAGCAAATGCAGCATAAGTGTGTCAATTTGGATGTTTCAATTTCAATTGTATCAGCACTTTCAATTATTTGAAGTCTGGTTTTGTTTCATCTATTCTGATAGGAATGAATTTTCACTCTGCCGAAGTTTTCTTTGTGCATTAGGTAAACAAGAGAGCATTACTTATGAGACTATACAAACAAAATATTAGACATTATTGATGAATCTCCATCCCATGGAAAATGAATTGTTTGTATATATTTTTCAGTGATAAATGATTTTGAATTTGTACGTTTCTCACTTGGGAAAAAAATAAAAAAAAGCAATACTTTTGAATTATGATGACTGTGTTGCTTTATTCAATTTGACTGGTAAGTAACTTTTCAAACAACCTTACAGGTCTTCTATTTTATCATCTCAGTCCTAGTTCCTTCAAGTGGGTAAGTGGACATTTCAGAGTATACCCTTTATTTAAATTTGCAATGTGGATAAGGAAAAGGAAGAACCTTTGTGAGAAAACAACACTGGCACTAGTGATGATAAATTTGTTTACTATAACATTCTTGTATCTCTAAGCGGCTATTCATTGTTTTTGTGAAAATTGTAGCTTTGTGCGAGTGATGGATCCAAATAACCTTTCACCTGATGATGGGATAGAAAAGGTCCACCAAAATGGTGCTTTTGAGGAACCTGAAAAACAAGAGAATGGCATCGCTTTGAATGATGTAGACCACAGTGTCACCCAAAATACAGAAGCTGCGTCTCCAACTGAAAATTCCAACCAGCATGATAGCATTACAACTGATGACTCATCTACGAGAGAAAATGAAGAATCTAATGACTACATGAGAGGAAATAATGTTACCAATTCAAAGGTGAGAACTGAGAAGTTTTTGTTTTACTGGAGTTGGTTTCATTAGTTAGCTATATTATTCAGATCTCATGTGTGTGCTCAATTCTAGGAAGAGGAATCGAAAGCCAAAGACCAAACACAGCAATCAAAAGCACGGAAGGCTCCTGTGAAGAATAACAATACCAAAGCACCAAGTTCCAGAGGTGTACATTCTAGTTCGGTGAGAAGGGGAAAAGATGGAAAAGCTGAAGAGACCACATCTGCTGTTTCAAATGGTGCTTCAGCTCGTCCACGACAGCCTGCTAAAACCAGGTCATTTAATGATCGGCAGAATCAATCGTCCAAGGTAGACACTGGTTAAATTTGTTTGCTTTCCAAAATGTTTACTTGGGAACTCAGATAACCCATTCATGCTTTATATACCTTCTTTCTTTTTTCCTTTTCTATTCTGTCTATTTAAATGCATCACTGATGATTTTGTGTTTTGTTTATCTTAGCACTCTTCAAAATCCGAAGCAGCATCTTCTGAGATACCAACGTCCGTAATGTTTTCATTTATTTGTGAATGTTTCATCATATGAAACTTACATAGAATTGATTATTGTAATTAGCTGACTGGTGGACTATAATGTACTGGATACAGGGAGAATACAAAAACAAAATCAGTGAAAAAGGGACCCTCTGAGAAAGCTCACGGAGAAACAGAATCTTCAGTGTATCCTTTTAAAAAGTGGGCTTATATATTATTGTTCCGCATAAGTGAAAAGAGGAATGTGATGCTGTGTTATCGTGGTTTATCTTTAATCTATTCTGAAATAGCGGTGCAGAAGATGACAAACCACGTAGGGTGGGGACACTTCCGAACTATGGATTCAGTTTCAAGTGTGGTGAGCGAGCTGAGAGAAGAAAAGAGGTAAATATATGTTAGCACTTACTTTGGATTTTTTTTTTACTATTATTATTTTCCCAAATAAGGTTGTAGCCTTGTAGCTAATAAACAAACTGGCATTTTGGAGAGCAGTTTTACACCAAACTTGAGGAAAAGATTCATCAAAAGGAGGTGGAGAAGAATAACATGCAAGCAAAATCCAAGGTGAGAATATTTGACATCTGACATTAAATCTAGATTGTGGAGTTTGCCATTTAATCATGCCAATCTTTAACTTCTTTGTAGGAGACTCAAGAAGCCGAGATTAAGATGCTTAGGAAGAGTCTAACATTTAAAGCAACTCCAATGCCAAGTTTCTACCAGGAGCCTCCTCCTCCTAAGGTGGAGCTCAAGAAGGTAATCTCTCTCCCTCTTGAATATGTATGGTCCTCTGCATGATTCATGCTTCTGCAGTAGGCACTAAATAGTTGCAGAAGATTTTGTGTTC
Organism: Arachis hypogaea; assembly: GCF_003086295.3. Classification (NCBI taxonomy): domain Eukaryota; kingdom Viridiplantae; phylum Streptophyta; class Magnoliopsida; order Fabales; family Fabaceae; genus Arachis; species Arachis hypogaea. The sequence continues at coordinate 144,514,066 of NC_092051.1, read as the reverse complement.
ATCTGAAGCTATATTTTATGTATGTATTCTATATCTGTGCTGCTATGTGAATGAAAGGGTGCACGGAACCAAGCTATTTTGCCGATGGAAGCTTTCTTCCTACTGTATCCACTTCTAGACATCATTGTCTGTCACTTTGTTGTATAAGTTTCTCTGATGTTCTTAAGTATCCTGTGATCACAAAATGGTTGATAGGTGAAATAAAAGGTTAGCTATTTATGTCATATGTATGAGAGTTGAGATGCATACTTCTTATATTGATGTTCATTATGATGTCAATTTCATTTGGCAGATCTCAAAGCATTCTCAAAACTAAACTAGAATTACCAATTCAGATATTACTCTTCATATCAGTTAACTGCTTTCTTCAATATCCATGGGGAACCTCTAGATTTGGATCGTGATACAGTATGCTGTGACACTGCCATTCAATGAAATGATTCTGTTTTTAATAATTTTTGTTTAATATAGTGGGTGGCTGGGTCACACTTTAGGTTGATGTAGCTACATAATTAGATTTATTTCTAAAACTTTTATATGTTGGCAAAATGCATTCAAATTAAATCCTTGGGTGAATTATCTGATTGAGTTCAACTATATAATTTTAAATTCTTCTGGATCATTCATATTCTCTTTTATTCTTGTTGTGTAATGTTTTGTCTTATAAATCAGAAAATTTAATATTATAATAATTTGGACATTACTGACGTAGATACCAACTACAAGAGCAAAATCCCCCAAGCTTGGTCGGAAAAAGGGCTCAATAAATCCAGACTCAGATGGAAATACTAGCAGCAGTTCTCAACAGGGTCGGTTAAGTCTGGACGAGAAGGCATCTCAGGGTAAATTGACTAAAGAAACTGTTCCAGTTGAGCAAAAGAAACCGCCAAGGAAATCTCTTCCTACTCGACTAGCTTCTGAAAGGATACTATCTTCCAATTCAACAGCTGCAACGACTAAATCTAAGGTGGTGAAGGGCGATAAGACCTTGCCTAGTGCAACAAAAAAAGATACCAACTCAACTAGTGCTACAGCCGGAGAGGAGAAAGTTAAGGTGGCTACAAAAAATGAAGAGAATACTACTTCAATCAGTGGGAACATTGAACCTCTACCTCCTAGGGCAGTCCCTTCCGACGATCCAGATGAAGCAGAACTTCAGGTAAATGGTGATACAGAAGTTGAAGAGAACCCTCAGCTCATGCAAAAACCGATCACAGCTGAGCATTAAGCAGAACAGCATATTACATGAGAAATGGATAGATTCATCTGGTGAATATCATAAAAAGCATATAAACAAAGATTAATTGACAATGGAGGCTTGCAGATTTGCATTATGGTTTGTGTTGTCATTTTGTCCAAGCAGCACTTTTTTTTTCTGTGTTTACTCTCTCAAGCTTGCTGGTTTGGTCCTTATGAAATTCTCCTTTCTTGCTTGCAGCAATGTATGTAGCTATTTTGTCAGGTTATAAATTGTAGTTGATCTTAATTTTGGGTATGCAGCACTTGTTCTGTTCAGTTGATATAGTTTGATGAAAACAAATTGAAGAAAAAGTTTGGCAGCTGATGATGGTACAAGTGAATTTTGTTCAGGGCTTGCTTTGTTAAAACAACTGACATTGTCAAAATGTACAAGATGTTTGTTTTTGTGGTCACCTTGTGCTAAATTATACGGATCAAATATCTCTATTGGCACTATTAGGTAAGACTAGATCGATTTTCAGCTCTAATTGTTACCCTTAGTTACTTGGTGTGTTTGGTTAGAGGGTGAAGTGGGAGAAAGGAAAAAGAGGACCTGGAAAAGGGGGGTGGGGGGAGAGATTTTTATGGAAATGTTTCTATGATCGTCTTCATATAAAAGATGACATTGTGAACTGTTAGATGATTCAGTCAAACATATTAAACCATCTAATAATTTACAATGCCACCTTCATGTAAAGATAGGAGTATCACCAAATTTTTATTAGCAAGCTTTATATGTAAACGTATAGTTTATCTATGAAAATTGGTATGGAATTTTCAGGGTTATTGTTACTAGTTTTAGTGGTGTAATTAAACTATTTTTATAAATGAACTTAAATGACTTGTTACTCATTCTGCAAATTGTGATTGTGATGAATGTGGGTTTAGTTGGTATGGCGGAGTTTTTAAGCCTTCACTCTATTCTCATTTTATTGAAATGCTTATGCTCGTAATTTGAATCTTAAAATTATAAGAGAAACATCATTTCGGTAACCTCGAGTTTTACTTTTCTAAACTACATAAAATGCGGTGAAGAGTTAAGCAGCATAGAATTAATAAAATTTTATGTAATTTTACGAGATCACATTATCATTGTACAGAGTGCCATTTTGTGTATTTTAGAGGAGTCAAATCCACAAACTCCAATACTCCGTTCAGTCCGTTGATATATTAGGACACAGAGAGTCTTTTAATTTCTATAGGAGTAACTTACTAATTTGGTCCCTATTTAACTTTTCACAATGATAATGTGATTTCTTAAAATAAAAACATTCTATTTTGGTACTTGTTCTCTATTTTCCACTGTAGGTGTTTTTTCGTTAAGTGTTGATGAAAAACGATGACATATTAGGTTACATGGCTGGGTTATTAGAAATGGATAGAGATCTAATTATTTGTAAATTCAAATTGGTTAAGGGTTTATATGTTTTTATTCTTTAAATAATATCTTTTTTAAATTATTTTTTATTCGTTATATTAATATTTTTTTTAATAAATTATTGAATATATAGTATAATAAATACAAACTAATTTAGTAAATTATTCAAATTTAAAAATATCATATATTATGAAACTAAATAAATAATTTTTAAATATAATTTTTAATTATATAAATAATAAACATTAAAATATAGATAATATATTAATAATAATAATAATATTCTTATGATATACTATTAGTATTATGATCTAGATAATTTTTACAATAAAATAGAAACTAATAAACATATTATTTGATATATAGTAAATTTTTTCTTAGTACTAACAAACTTAATTTTGATCTTTTTAAACTATATTAATAATTCTATTTGATATCTTTGAAGTAAAATACACTATCAGCAGCCTACTAATACGAAATGAAATAAAACATAATATATGGATAAATTATGGAAACCATTTATAAACACAACTAACTCAAAGCATTAATAATACATATTATCATAAGATTACAAATTAATAAAAATTTATCAATATAAGAATAATGTAGATTAATTAAAATTTTGTGTAAATTAAAATTCAATTTCTTGTATATATAGTCATATATAATGATTTTGATAAAATATATATAAATTTAATTATTAATTAGTTATACTATGAAAATAATTAAATTTTAATATACGTAAAATTTTAATTAATTTATATTATTTTTATATTGATAAATCTTTATTGATTTATAATTTTAGGACAATATGTATTATTAATATATTAATAATATTATTTATACTTTGAGTTTGTTGAGTTTATAAATAGTGTCCATAATATATATTATATTTTATTTCATTTAGTATTAGTAGTCTGTCCATAGTATATTTTAGTGTAAAGATATCAAATGGAATTATTAATTTAGTTTAAAGAGATAAAAATTAAGTTTGCTATTACTCAAAAGAAATTTTAGTATATATCAAATAATATATTCATTAGTTTTTACTTTATTATGAAAATTATCTACATCATAATACTAATAATATATCATAGGGTTATTATTATTAATAATAAATTATATTTAAAAATTATTTATTTAGTTTCATAATAATTTTATTAATTAGTTTGTACTTATTATATCATATATTCAATAAATTTATTAAAAAAAATATTAATATAATAAATAAAAAATAATTTAAAAAAATATTATTTAAAAAATAAAAATAAATAAACCTCTAACCAATTGAAATTTAGACACCATTAGTTCACTCTTTCTATATTACAATATGCTACAAAATATAGTTTCATGTCTTCTTTTCCAATGACCTTGTAAAAGAAAATGCCGTCTCATTGAGAGTTTATAAAAATAAAAAGCAACTTAATAAATCCATCAACAATTCAACACCAAAATCCTCGAATTAGTAACCATGGATCGCAATTATCCAAGCCGTCCATTATAATAAAGCAAAAGAATCAAGTAATTCCTTAGTAAGTTTTTTTTTTTTTGGTGTGTACCAGGGTATCCATCAGGTCGGAAGCCCAATGACTAATCCCTCGGGTACTGCAGAGGCACACAAAGTGGGCGACCCTCCCAAGCAAGCAAACTCCATTCCCATCCTCCAGTGAGTATCGAACCCGGGAGAGATGGTTAAGGGACACAGACCCTCATCCATCTGTGCCAACTTGCGTTAATAAAATAACTCTCCAAGAGCCCAAATAGTGGATGGCCAATTGGCCATTGCCCATTGGTTAATTAATCATTCATAAAGATGAATTCTAGGTCCGTTGATTAAAAACGAAAGATGGATCCTAGGTCCGTTGACCAAAAACAAAGATTGATAATGCTGACATTAAAAGTGAATCAAAATATATAATACCAAAAAAGAAAAAAGTGAATCAAATTGCCCACGTCCAAAAACTAAATTGAATCAAATTGCCAATAAACCTCAAATAACACTTGTCCCCTTCTCCAAATGAAAGGTCTTAACTTTGAGCCCCTCAAAAAAAAAAAAAAAAAATCAAATTAGGTCGAATAAGAGTTAGGCTAAAAAAAATTGAATTCAGTTTACCACTTGACTTATTAAAAATTTTGTCCAATCGGCCAACTCACTTAAAATTTATGAGTTGGTTTAAAATCCCGAGCGCTTCAAGTCCAAAAAAAAAAAAAAAAAAAAATCCCGAGCGCTTTTTAATAATATGCGCATAATTGTATAAATTAGAGAAAATTCCACTCCCCTCTCTTGTGAGATGCTAAAATAACACTCCCTTCCCCTCTATTTTATAAATGTACATTTTCTTCCTTTCTAACTTTTAAAAAACCTCATTTTTAATCCGTTTTAAATTTTTTGTGTTAACTAATGTTAACTTTATTCATTTTTTAAAAAAAAAAATATTTTTTAAAAAAATATTCATTAGCAAAAATTTTATTTTTTATTATTAAATTTTGCTTAATAAAATATTTTTTAATAAAATATTTTTTTATTGATTAAATTATATTTTTAAAAAATTTAATAATTATGTTATTTTTTTAAATACCCTTTAATAATTTTTTAATTATTAAATTATAATTTTACCAAAATTTTTGTTAACAATTTGTTTATATTTTACTATTAATTTTTCGATATCTATATATTATTTTAACATTAAATAAAAAATTTTAGTAAGATTATTTTTCAATATCAATAAATATTAATTGTTATACATATTACCAGTGGTAAGATTTTTTTATTTAATATTAAAATAATATATATTAATATAAAAAAATTAATAGTAAATATAAAAATAATTGTTAACAAAAATTTTAGTAAAATCACAATTTAATAATTAAAAAATTATTGAAAAATAGGTATCTTAGAAAAAAATAATTTAATTATTAATTTTTTTAAAAATATTTCGTTAAAAATACAATTTAATTAATAAAAGAATAATTTATTAAAGGATATTTTGGTAAGCAAAATTTAATGATAAAAAATAAAATTTTTGTTAATGGATATTTTTTCAAAAAATAATTTATTTTTTTTCATAAAAAATGGATAAAGTTAACATTATTAACACAAAAAATTTAAAATAGATTAAAGAGAAAGTTTTTTAAAAGTTAAAAGGGAGAAAAATGTACATTTATAAAATAGAGGGGAGGGGAGTGACATTTTAGCATCTCGCAGAAGAGGAGAGTGGCATTTTCTCTATAAATTATAACTTACATATTACTTTTATTAAAAAAATTTTGTCAACTCTCCGAATGAGAGGTCTTTGAGCCTCTCCTAATGTAGCTTGACCGAAAAAAAAAAATCAAATTGGGGCGACTAAGAGTTAGACTAAAAAAAATTGAATTCAATTTATGATTTAACTTATTAATAATTTTATCTAGTGGACAACTAACTTAAAATTTATGAATTGATTCGAGTTCACAAACATTTTTTAATAATATACACATAATTATATAAATTACAACTTACATATTACTTTTATAAAAAAAAAATTTCAGCATACAAATTCTTCATCTAACCCATTGTCATCCAATATTTAATCAACCAAAGACAAAAAAAAAATGAAAAAATAAAGTAATGCTTGTTTCTATTTCTATTTTTTTTTCTCTTTTTCAAATATAAGAATAAATTTGGTTTTTGATCAATAATATATGTGAGTTGTTCCATGAAATGTTAGATTGCACGGAATATCAATGTGACAAAAAAAAAGATACATACATTGACATAAAACCGATCGAAGATTTGAAACTTCTTCACTTAATTTCAATAAATAAACAATGGTAACTATACCTAAAATAATAAATAAAAAATAATTGGAAAATGATGAGTAGTATAAATAAGAGAAAATGCCATTCCCCTCTCCTGAGAGATGTTAAAATGACACTCCTCTCCCCTTTATTTATAAAATATACATTCTCCTCCCCTATAACCTTTAAAAAAATTCCTCTTTAATCCATTTTAAATTTTGTGTTAACTAATGTTAACTTTATTCATTTTTTTTTGAAAAACAAAATTATTTTTACAAAAATATCCTTTAGTAAAAAATTTTATTTTTTTGTCATTAAATTTTGCTTACTAAAATACTCTTTAATAAATTATTTTTTTATTGATTAAATTATACTTTTACTAAAATATTTTTAAAAAATTAATAATTAAATTATTTTTTCTAATATACCCTTCAATAATTTTTTTGAGAGATTACATAATTCAAGAGAATTTTAATATAATAAGAGTGAAAAGTGACAATGAAAAAAGTGACTGCTATTTGTGCTTCTAAAGATTGTCCTTGGAGGATTCATGCTTCTCCTTCTCCAGATGGTATTGCTTTTATGATCAAGAGTTATGAGCCAAGGCATACTTGTATTAGAAAATCTGAGAAGAGAAATGCTAATTCTACATGGATAGCAAAAAAGTTAAAACAATCTTTAAATGCTGATCTAAATATGAGCTTAGCTAGTAATCTGGAACGGACTGTGAGGGAATTGGAATCCTAACTCAGAAATTGAGTTTAGTCAGTAAATAAATATAAAGGGATAGTATGGTAAATTAGAATATTAATTTTGTTGAATAAAATATTTAATTTTTTTAAATGAAATATTCTGTTAACATTTTTAACTAAATGGATTAAACTGTACATTTTACAAATAGAAGAGAGGGAAGTGTCATTTTAGTATCTCTCAGGAGAGGGGAGTGTCACTTTCCCTATAAATAAAGATAGTGAATTTTATAGTGTTTATGAACACTTCTTTTATTCATAGATATTTTTGTCATGGACACCTAACACAACTTTAGTTTAACTTGTGGAAATCAAATTTTTTCATTTATAGTTAAAAATATTTAAAATGATAGAAACATTTAAAAATATTTTTTGTCAATAACCTTATTTAATAACAAGTCTTGAGATAAAAGAAATAGGCCAAACATTACACTATAACTATTGGACAATAGACTCTCTCCTCAAAATTATTTTACACTATATAAAGACCACAAATCACTTCTTGAAAAGATTTTTTTTTTCTGAAACTTAGAAGCTCAAAAGTCTATCTTTTTTCTCTTTAAATTATTCTCGGTGATTTTCACTTTATTCATTAACTTCACAAGCAAATTGGCATTTCGGTGTTCTACCAGAACACTCGACAGCATTTAATCAACCCTTGTCCACTTAAAAAGAAAAGGTTCATTCATCCTTTTATGACATTAGTGAAGGTCTCAACACTGATTTTTCACTTCTATTTCTCATTATTAGTTCTTGTATTACTTATTTGTTATTAATAGAGATATTTTTTTCACAAATTTATTTATCTCCAAATCTTGCGTTTTAACTATTTTTCACAAATCTCACCCAAATCAATGTCACAACAACAATAATAGTTAATATATATTTTAATAACACATCTTAATTATTATTAAAAAAGTTTTGTTGATTATTCATTTTAATAGATATATTAAAAAATTACTTTATATGTTTTTATAAAATGTTTAATTCTTAAAAATTGTTAGCTGTTGAAATATTTAATCCACTAGTTGAAATAATGATATGGTAAGTAATTTTAACCACATACGTGTTACTATTATCTAATATGATAACTAAAATTCTCTCACGACATAAATTTTCGTTGACTTTGGTTACCTTTTATTTTTTTGTGGTGGCTCACATTTACCCTCTCTCCTACTACGCTTTTCTCATGTCATTTTCAACAAACACAATGCATTGAATCTAACTTTCCAAGTAATTTGCGTAGAAGCTGCTGCTGCCTTCTTAATTTCATCACCAAATTCTCTTAATCCGGTTCAAATCCATCCCACTCTTACATAATACAAATCTTATCTTATAGGTTTATCTAATCTAATCTTAAAAAGCCGTATTAAAATTAGGATTAACTAACTTATGCGTTAAAAATACATTTTAAATATATAATAATAAATTTTTTTATGTATTTAATATATTAAAAATATAAAAAGATTAAGTTTTTTAATAATTTTATAAAATATATTTTTTAGTGTTGTTATCTTCTGTTCTTATAATACCAATTAACAAAATTTTTAAGATATTATTTATAAAAAAAACTTTTAAATTACTTATTTTAATAAATATATAAAAATAAATTAAAAATGTAAAATTCGTACATATATTTCTAAAAGAATACTTTAGTTAATAATTATAGCATGTGCAAGCTAAGAAACACATATAGCTAAACTCACATCTTAATTATTTTAGAAATGATAAGAGTATAGTTTTCGATAAAGTTACAATTTGAAAAAAATATTTATTAAAATAGTATTCAAAAATTTATGTCAATGACAAAAATAAATTCAAAAGATAATATCAATATATAAGTTTAAGGTTTATGCATTAGAATCTTGGGCAAACGAAAAAAGAGCTCTCAATAAATTTTTCTCTTTTTTCATGCATCTTTGAAATAGTTATTGAAATTTTTCTACAAAAAATCCAATTAAATATATAAATTGTTTATCAAATATAAAAATCAGTTATGGTAAAACTACCAAATCTAAAAGGTAAAAAATATATCATTTCTAAGTATCACTACAAGAAACACGGAACATAGCGGCAAAAAATTGCCGGCCGCTCAGCTAACCGCCACAAAACATGTCAGCAGAAGTACCAATCCTTCATGTGCCGCACCATTGGTGGCGACTGCATCTGAAATGCCGCTAATTTGGATCTTTATCATAATTCAATTTTCATTTTGCCTTTTTTTGTTATCTTATAACTAATATTTTCCCCAATCTTGCAGAAACCCGCAAAGTGAGATTGGTAGCGCATGAAACCCTGGCACTACTGCTCCACCGTGCGTCGCTGATCCATCCTCATCTTTTCGGCGTCAAGCTTTCGACTCTCCTGCACAGTGCCTGAAATCCATACTCCCTCATCCACGGTGCCTGAAATCCCTAATCTTCGATTCACCCTGCGCCTTTGTGTGGTTGTGGAGTCACGCGGCTGCCCTCTGTCCTTCTCTCACCGGCGTCGAAGTTTTCCATCTCCTCGATCGTGCGTGAAACCCTTACACCCTCCTCCCCCGTGCGCCAATCTGAGCTATCGTGGCCTCTCCCCTGTTAATGGTTCGTTCTTCCACATTGATCTTTCTTTCTTGTTTTCATTCTTGGTTCAAAATTTTGATTCAGGTTACTTTGATTCAGAATTTGTCTATATGTTCTATTAATTGGGGTTAATTGTTGCTATTTAGAGTTAGGAATTTGAAGGTACTACTTTTTTTATTTATTGTGTGCTTTGTATTAAAATTGATAGTTAGAGTAAATAAATGAAAAAAGTTATTTGATTGATTCAGTTTCAATAATGTTCAAGTCTGTTTTTGACATAATGTTATGGATGAAACTGTTTGAAATAAGGTCCCCAACCATCCTTTTTATGAGAATCTATTACACACTTACATTATCAATTGAGAGCCTTAAGGTTCAGCTCAGCTTAATTTCAGCTGAATCATGTGGATCGATTGCCTTCATGCGTTGCTTTATTAGAGTTCTTCCATAAAGTTAGAAATGACTTAACTTCAGTACTAATAACTAGCTATCTACCATATATCAGGATCAGAACTTCTAAGTTATTAACATTCTAATCAAGTCAAATTTTAATTCGAAATAGTAGTAAACTAGTTATTAGCACTAATGAGGTAAAATATAAAAAAAGGGTCATTATCATTATTAGAGGAATGTTCAATTGGTCATGGATTGTGCTTTCCATTTTTGGAATTGGAATTATTAAAAAAAGGGACTTAGGTACGTGTATAAATCATATAAAGAAACGCTAAGGTGTTCATGTTGATCTCCATTATGCTCTTTGTATGCTAATAGCATCTATGTTCTGCTTCTGAGCTTGGAATTTTCATCTATTGTTCTGCTGTCTTAACCTTGTATATGAAAAGGTAGTTTAAGCAGCAGTCAGGTATTTCATCTGATGTAATTTACTTATTCTGATGGATGTATGAGACGTGGTTATTTAATCGTTTTGTTTGATTCGTTGTTAAACAATTGTAGACAACTGAGGAAGCAGCTGAAACACTGAACCAGCTTAGACAAGGTGCAGTGAAGGTGAGTTTCTGCAACTGAATGCTACTTTGGTTTGGTTTTGATAGTGAAAAAAAAAAGTTGAACTCTTGCAGAGTGGTTGCTTTTATTGCACAAGATGCAATAACTTTTGTTTTTAGGCCATTGCAGATGATAGATTTGCATGCCAGTTTTATTTACTAGTGATGGTAGTACTTGTTAGTTGTTACATATGGCTAATTGCTCAGATAGAAGATAGTTAATTACATAAGTTTACTTTCTTTAGTGGTGATGTTATAATGCTTTTCTTGTTGGGAATCAATTATTTCTTTTCTTGTTGCAGTCTGAAACTGATATGATTAGTTGATACTTGAATGATAACAATATCTCGGCAAAGGTTAGCTGTGCATTTCTCTTTCAATATGTAGATAATTCTATTAAGCCTTGCTGCTGAATTATAAATCTGATGCTTGACTTGGATTAAAATAGAGTTATCATGGTGGCATGAGTTCAAAGGAACGCAACTATGTCCAAGAGTTGTTTACCTCCAACAAGATTAGAGTGGTAAGATAAAAAATTTTGTTTCTAATTTCCAATTTTGTCAATTTTGTGGTGCTTAAATGCTTTTTTGATAAATGCATATCCCCAAGTTATTAGAATATATATACTTGATTGTAGCAAGGTTGGTCACAGTTTGGCTCCTATAATAAACTTGACTGAAGGGATTCGTGCTGATTAAAATGTGTAGCAACAATTATATATAGGCTGACCAAGATAGATAGATAGATATATTAGGATTTAGGAGTAAGACTATATATATATATATATATATATATATATATATATATATATCCTCAGCAAGATATACGATGAATTAATTAGTACTATTTTTATTTGTTAGTGATATTAATTTGTGACTAATAATGATTTGGTGGTTTATTAATTTTCAGCTATGGTTGGTACTTCACATTTATTCAAGGGTTTGTTTACCTTTTCCTGATTTACCTTCAAGGCTTCACAAGGAAGCAAATGGTGAATCCATGGAAAACTTATGTGAAGCTTTTAGCTGTTCTTATGGGTTCTCATGGCCTAACGAAGGGGTCTCAGGCTTTCCTTAACTGCCCTGCACAAATCATGTTCAAATCCACAAAGGTAAATTTATCAAACTAATCCTTACATTTTCTCAATCTTATAGGGAACCTATATACTGATGAAATATCCTGAATGCATTTTCATCTTATTAGTTACTTGTTGGATTTATCAGACATAAATTGGTTGAAAATTAATTCTACATGAATATCTTGATTGAAAAATATATGCATTTGTGTCCTCTTTTCTAATTTGTTGTTGACGAAGTAAACTCAAAACTTACATGTAAATCATTGTAAGTGTCTAATAATTTACTATGAGGGTGTATATGAAGTTAAACTGTTATTGGGTACAAACTAGTAAGACAAAAATAAATCTTCGTTGATCTAACGATTTAGTAAGTTATATTGGTTACTTACGACAACAACTAAGGCAGAGAGCAATTTATGAGACACTCCTCCTATACTCGTATATAGACATACAATTGGACTATAAATATTAAATACATGCCAAGATCGATTTATATAGGATATTTAATATAATTTTGTTACAATTTGCATAGTATTGGTTTCACTTTTACTTCCCAATCCAATTCAATTTTATTTAAAATATTGTCTATATCGATTTGGATTTATTGGATTTGAATTTGGGAATTGATTTTTCTTATTACATCTATATTGTGCATATATGTATGTCTCACTAGACATGTTAGCTTTTTTTTAAAGGTAAAAACCATAAAAGAGGAATTGCATATATGAGCTTGGCTGTGTAGTGCTTAATCTCCACAGATCCATAGGAAGTTGCTTGAACTCCAAGCAGAGCTGGAAGGCGAGAAGTTGAAGAGGAAGGCGATGGAGGATGAGGCAGCAGCAGAGAAGAAAAAGATGAAGGCGATCTGTTTCAACGGCAAGGCAAGGAGCTGCCATCAGACATCACTGCAGGGATGAGTTTCGTGGAATGATAGAGTGAAGAATAGAATATTAGGATTGGAGATCTTTTTGATTGAAGCAAATATTTTATTGAATTAGACTAAGCAACTCTTTGAAAGAGATTTATTTTCTTCGTATTTTTATGAATATATTATTTTGTTTTGCTAAAAGTTTAGATTCTAAGGTTGAAAATATTCACTCTTAAAATAATAAAAAATCTAAAAAGAATAAAAAAATAATTCAATAATATTTTTAAAAAATATGTGTGTTTTTTTTGAGAAATCCAATTTTTTTTTATTTTTTTTAATTTAGCGGCGGTTTTAAACCGTCGATATTTGTGACCGAAATTATAGTATTATTTAGCGGCAGTTTAAAACCGCCGCTAAACGTGTGGCAACTTGGACCTATCGAGATAAATCGCGGTGGTTCGAAAACCGCCGGTAAATATGAAGCAAATCGTGTCAGTCTGGTTTGGCGGCGGTTATCTATTGGTGTGCCGCAAAATTTTGATTTAGCGGCGGTTATACCAGCGGTTGCTGGAAACCGCCGCCAAACCCAATCCCGGCGCCCATATCCATAGCGGTCCGGTTAGCCGCCGGCATTTATTTTGCGGCGGTTTAAAACCGCCGCTAATCAAGAAAAAAACCACCGCCATTTCGCGCCTCCCTTGTAGTGTATGGTTGCAAGTTTTAATATTGAAAATCGATTTTGTTTAGAGTATTATTTTCATACTTGATAGTTGATACTAATTGTTAAATAAAATTAATTTTTGAGACTATAATGTCATTATTGTTTTTAGAGAATATTATTTTATCTAAAACTGAAAATTTAAAAAACTAAAATAGTAGTTTCATGAATGATTAGTAGTAGTTAAGAAAGAAAAGAAACCTTCACTTTATTGGATACCCTTCTTAATTAACCACTCCAGATTTGCCACAAAACCTCATCTTATCAATCGATTTATTGAATAAAATCATAAATACTTCTCTAATCAAACACCAAATTGACATTTCTTGTCTGAAATCAAGCTCTGTCATGTATTAATCATATTTGGCATGTCAATAACATTATTGATTTTATTAATAGAATACTAGATTTTATGCTTAGAGAATCCGATAACACTTATTCAATTTGATAATTATATTAGTTTCTTGATAAAAAAAATCTTAAATTTAAATTCTAAAAATAAAAAGATAATTTTGTTAAAAGACTTCTGTTTTTCATAAATCTACGTTGAAGATTTTAATCTCAAATTAATTAGTTTCTAAAAAAAAATATCAATTTAGTCTTTTATAATAAAAAATAATGGATAAGTTATATTTTTCTATCAATTTATCATGTAAAATTTAATAGTGCTGCTTATAATTTTGTTAATTACTATAATATGTCTATTTATAAATTCAATATCAAATTATTTATTCAATTTGATAATTATTTTAGCTTCTTGATAAGAAATCTCGAATTTAAATTCTAAAAAAATATTAGAAGACTTCTATTTTTTCATGAACCTACAATGATAAAATAAGATTAATCGAATTTTTAATAATAAAATTCAAATAATAATAGTTCAATCATATTTAAAAAAATGTCAAATTAGTTTATTAGTGGAGGAAAATGGGACATGTCTTTCGCAGAATCAATTATTAATGATTTATTTTGTGGGGCCAAAAAATAAAAGAGGGTTCATATATGCTTAAGAAGTAATATAGAGCTTGTGCATGAACCTTGAAGCATGACAATGCATGTGAAGTTCCATGTGCCATACATTTTTTTTTTCCTTCTTCTGTCAATAATTGTTGTTCCACCAACCTAAGATTATGTAAGTAACAGATTCCAAAAGCTTCTTAAAGTTCCGTGTTTTGCACATTAAATGCAACCTGGACGATTTGTAAACCAGACCACAGATTCATTTCCCCAGCACAAAAACAACAAAATGTGAATGGCTAGATTTCATAATAGGATGCGAAGATGCATAAAACATCTTTTTGTAAAGACATTATACGTATCGTATTATTATTTGACGTATTAATAAACCGTTATTTTTAAATTTCTTAATAAATTAGAATAAAATCAACTTTTTTTATAACAATAACAATAAATTCAATTTTTTTTAGGAATTTAATTGTATTTTTAAATTTTAGGAATTTAAATGTTCGAAAAACAAAAAATTAAGGATATAATTGTCTTTTTATCAACAAATTTAAATATATTCGGTTTAGATTGTATAATTCAATCGGATCAAATCGAATCTAATAATTATAATATAGACAATTGGATTTATGATTGTTGTTATAATAAACTTATTTTGTTCTGATTTATTAAAAAACAAATTATTAACCAATTTAATAAAGATATTCAATAATAACATAACATATATAAACATCTTTAAAAAAAAGATATTTTTAGTATTTTTATTAAAGTGGTCTCCTTCATAATATCTGCTATTTTAATCATTAAAATTAAGAGTTTTGTTAACGGATACTTATTTAGACTATTACAAGTTTAAAGGATTTTATAAAATATATAATATAACAAATATTATTCACACGTTAAAATCAAATATCATATATTTATATATAAATATGTATAGATATATTTTAATGTGTATTCTATCTTAATATATAACTAATTTTAATAATTAATTTTTATATATACCTAACATAATTAATAATATAAATATTATTTTTCAAAATTTTGTATTCATCTAATTCGCTAAAAAATATTTACTTATTTTTTATCTTATTCTCTTAACCAATACTTTTAGGGTTATATTTTAGTCAAGTCCTTAAAATTAATAGTTTAATACTATTAAAATTCTTAAATGAAGGATTGTTTATGAATTTGTTAATCAAAATGATTTTATCTACTTGTAGGTATCTTATTATAATAAAAGTTTGGATAAATAAGTAAATTTGTTCTTAAAAGATCATTTGTTTTTTAAATTAGTCTCTAAAATATTTTTTTAATCAAATTCGTTCTTTAAAAATTTTAAATTAATCAAGTTATTTTTTTGTCTTTTTTTTTTTTGTTGACGGTGCCAAAATTTGTGGCACGTTAAGTAATATTACAACACACACATAGGAGTCTTAATTGACTATTATCATGATAAATTTATGAAATTAGATCAAATAAAAATCTAATTGAAGAGATGACAATAGGATAGGGGCGTAAAATGCCTCCATGCTCCTCGTCCCTACCCCAAATTTACTCTCCGCCCCGCCTCTGATCCTTACCATGGGAAATATTGCTCCCATCCCTATTTTCCGTGGGGTTCATTTCTTATGGGACTCCATTTTTTTATCTCTCTAATAGTTCTAACTAATTATTAATTTTTATAAGAGTAGAGCTGCAAGTATCCATTTTATACAAAAATATTAATTTGTAGACGACGACTTCATTCGAACTGATGCAGTAAGGAGATGCGACAGCGAGGTAAAGCATAGAGCAGGGAACGAGGTGGGGGATGCGACAGTGGAGAGGAGAATGGATACGACGACAGAGTGGCGGATAGGAGAACGAATGCACCATTAAAGAGGAGAAAGAACACCGCGCACAGAGAAAACGGCACGGTGAGGGTTGACAGCACGATGAGGGATGATAATGCAGTGAGAAGGGAGAGTGACAAAGGAGTAGTTGCAGAGAGGTTGGATGGAATATGGACAATACTAAGGATATCAAAATTGTGGCTCCAACTTACCTCTGCGACCATCTCCGTCACGAAAATGCTGATTTAATGTAATTGCATGACATGGTGGACACTACTTAAACGACGGCCCATTGGTTTCGAGCACAAACACTTTGGAAACCACGTCATTTCAGTTTTTTGTGGGTTAAAACTCTTTTTCTTTCCACTATGACGATCATAAGTTGCCAAAAATAAAAAAAACCCTTACACTATGTGGTTTCCAAAGGGTTTGCGCGCGAAACCAATGCGCCATCGTTTAAGTAGTTTCCACCATGTCATGCAATTGCTCTAGATCAGCATTTCGGTGACGGAGAATATCGCAGGGGCAAGTTAGAGCCACAATTATAAATTTGGGGATTCTAATTGGGGCCAACGAAATTGTGGAGATCATTCTGAGTATCAGACCAAATTTCAAGGGCCAAATTGAGATTTAACTCTGCAAATGAGGATTGAAAATTTAAGGTTTTTCTCTCTACATATATGGCATGTGAAATGACTAAAAAAATTATATGAAAAATAAATTATTAAAGACAATTAAATAAATTTATGAATTTCGAAAATTAACAGGAGCTAAAATTCCGCCCGATCCTTGCACTTGCCTCATGGAAATTTCGTACCCGGTCCTTATCTCTGCGAAAAATTTTTACAGTCGGATCCCCACTTGGGATGGTCCCATGGGGATCCCCGCGCCTTAGGGAGTAGGGGAGAACTTAAGACATTGGAATCCCTAGATTTGGGGTTGAATTGATCTAAATTCATAAAATTATCATGTTAGCTGCCAATTAGTACTACTAGATGTGTGTTGTGGTGTCACTAAACGTGTCAATCAACAAATTTTAACGCCGTTAGCAATGAAAAGACTAAAATAACTAACTTAAAATTTTAAAGGACGAATTTAATTAAAAAAAATTATAAAAACTAATTTAAAGAACGAGTGATCTTTTAAATACTAGTTTGACCATTTATTCTAAAATTTTAGTTTATTTGTTAAAAAGATTTTCGAGCACTTTTCCTTACTAGTTTGACCATTTATTCTAAAATTTTAGTTTATTTGTTAAAAAGATTTTCGAACACTTTTCCTAAAATCGTGAGAATAAAAAGTAACTTGAGAATTTTAATTAAAAAATAGCGAATATTTCAAACACAATATTTAGTAGCAATGCTAGGTTGTTAATTAATTCGAAAAACTCTACAACAAAATGAATTATCTAATCAAGTCTAACCAAGTTGTAACCTTTTTTCACATCATGCGGTATTTACTGTACTGTACGCGTGATTTTTTTCATCTTCTTTAAACACGCTTCTTTTTCTTTTGTTATTGTCATCATTGTCACTACCACCACCTCCTCCTCCTCTTCTTTTTTCATTTGATTTATTCTTTTTCTTTTTTTTCTCTTGTTCTTTCATCATCATTATCTTTTTATTCTTCTTCGTTAAATATCACACAATTGGTTTAACGACGAAAAAAATACATTATGATTAAAAAATTTCAATGTCAAAATAAAAAAATTTATATCATGATTACAAAATTTGAATGCTATTTATCTGATAAAATTTTGCACAATTCAAAACGCGAAAAAAATGAAGAATACAGAATACAAACATGCTCTTACTAACGAAAATGAAACTGATTTTTGTTAGAGTTGAACTAATTTAATTGCCAAAAAACATAAACTTAAAAAGACATAGACTTGTAAGGAGACTGTAACTAATTATGGCATGATGATTCAAATAGCTATGCAAATTGAAAGTGATATTCCCATCACAACTAAAAATGAGAAACTCTCGCCTACATGATTTCAAACAATAAAATTTTTGACTTCATGAAATACATTAAAATAGTTAGATATATGAATGATGAATAAAGAAAATTTGTGATCACTCTTAATAAACATTTGTATCAAAACTCTAAATGTTGTAATAGTGGAAACGACATGGTAAACGGAATGAATAATGTCTCTATAAAGGATTCAAGCATAATTTATCAGCATACTGTGAGAAAAATTGATGATTTATCAACATACTAATGAAAACCATAAAGTATATACACGCATACCTTAACACATTTGCATTTGGAACCAAACTACAAATTTTATTCATAACTTTCCATAGCATTACAGCACAAAGGGCACATATGAACATCATTACATTGTATAGAAGTTGCAGTTACAAGTCCATAAAAAAAATTGAAGCCTTGAGAAAACTAGGACCTTGGAATATAAAAAACAACCAACTTCCCAAAGGAGAGAGAAGAGGTTGTCATGGCAGAACTGTATAACTTGCTGCCATGGCCAAAGCCACTATAAGGACAAGGCATCATTAACTCTGAACTCAACAACTGCAAGCAACCTGAAAACAACACAAAGTGGAACCTATTGTGCCCTTTGAGTAAAAGGGAGACCCAAACATTGTGGCATATTTGGTAAAACAACATTGAAAAGACTCTGGTAAAAGTAGCTGAAAAACCATAAACATGGTGAAGAAAGATTCCTAAATCCAGAACCAGGTAACTATGTTCTCAGAGATAATGCAGCCATTAAGGTGGCAATCCCATGAATGGGACGGCCAAAAAACCTTAGAACAGGTTACCATTTCAAAGGAAACCTGCAAAAAATTGTGGTGAAATGGCTGCAAGCCCTGAAAAAAAGTGAACCCGAGTCACTGGATGATGATCAAGACCCAAAAGTTAATGGACCCAAAAACTACTGTGCAATACTAATCATAACTGTCCAACTAGCGTCGAGATTGTTCCGATCCTGGGCTAACTTGCGGGAGGGAGATTAGTTGTTCTTGCTCATGAGAGGATGTCACACCTCCAGAGTTGTTCAACAAGCATGTCGACTGTGCTGCTGCTTATTGAGTTGCAGTGCTGGATGTTTAGTCCCAAAAGGGTGCTGCCTAATTTTTTCAAAGATGGCAAGCTCCTATCTGAAACCAAACTGCAACCTGACAAAGAAAGAATCTGCAGATTGAACTGCTTCGCTTCCGCCAGGGCTGCAATCCCAGTATCAGTGATCGTGCACTTGGAAACATCAAGGTCACATAGCAATGGGCAATTTTTAGCAATTGCCACCATGCTAGGATCACTGACATTCTTACAACCATCAAGGTTTAGAACCTCAAGAGTCCAACCATGCAGATTTACCAATGATGAAACAGCTTTGTCAGTCAGATTTACGCAATCACTGAGATTAACTTTGACCAGACCACCTTCATTGCTCTCGAGCAATGAGAGAAGCCCGGCATCTCTCACACCATCGAGTCCACTCAGTTCAACATGTTGAAGCTGAGGACACTGCTTTCCCAGGACAGAGAGGGTAGCATTACCAAAACCAGGGCAGTTAATGATTGATAAGGACCGAAGAGATTCACAAGGGGATGATGGGGGCAATACCATATTCAGATCCTTGAACCCAAAGCAGCTCGTCAAAGAAATTGCCTTCAATATGGCACCACAGTTGAAAAGAACACCAAGAAAACCCAATTGGGAAATTCTGTGGCACTCTTCCAATTGTAGGCTCTCTAGAGATGAAGTGGCCTTCACAAATGATACCAACCCATTGTCTGACAAAAGTGTAGACTTGCGAAGGTGGATGGCTTTCAGATTTGGGCAACCCTTCCCCACGGCTTCAAGACCAACATCTGTTAGTCCTAGGCAGGGCCCAACTGTAAGTGACTTCAGCTTCTGCAATCCATTACCGTTGCCCATAACCCAGAAACCCCTCTCGCTGACATTTGGGAGGGAATTGAGGACAAGATCCGTAACTGCCTTTCCATAATGTCCAATAACAGCAAGCGATAGATCGGAAATAGTCAATGCTTGTAGTTTCACCTTCGACAGAAGCAAAGTCGTCGAAGAAAACAAGCAAGCGATTCCCTGATCACCAACACTACTGCAGTCCTTGATGGCTATGGACTTCAGATTGGAGCAGCTTTTCCCAATAGCACTTAGACATTCATTACCAATGTTAGGACAAGATTCCAACGATAACTCTGTCAGATTTGGGCATTTCCTCACAACTGCAATCAAACCCTTGTCTGTTATTGCTGGGCACTTGCAAAGGTCAAGCTTCTCCAGCTGTTGACATCCATTTGCAATCTCAATTAAGCCTTCATCATCAATTGTAGCAATATTCCAGAGAGAAAGAGACTTCAAAGAAGGGCATCCATGACCAACTGCTTTGAGACCAAGATTGGTCACCACACAGTCTGAATTGCTTCCACGGATCGAAAGCTTCCCCAATCCTCCTCGAGATGCAGTTCCAACTGCAATTGCTGCAAGTCTAATATCTGTTGCCTTCTTTCCTTCCAAGCTCCGGGAGAGGTATCCCTCGCCACCAAATTCCTCATCATCCCCCTCTTTTACACTAAGGCTGCTCTCTGGTGCAGCACTTTTGTTGCAGCAAATTTCGTTCTTGCAAATATTGCTTAGACACATAAGCCAGCGCTTGGAAACGCAAGCACAGGCGCTCCTATCTTGTCCTGCAGGCAACCGCCTAAGGATCTCAAAGAGGCACTCATCTGGTAATGATTCAATAGATGTCTTCTGTTTCTGTTCAAGCCATTCTCCATTGAAAACAAACGGAGCACTGATCCGCGATCTCTTCCGAGGTGGAAAGTAAACATCAACTTGTGGACCAAGAGGAAGGAATAAACTTGCTTCCTTGGGGTTGCCACAGGTATATATTGACCCACCAGGGCAAAAATTATCAACTCCTGAAAACCAAACCAGGAACAAAATCAGAAACACAGAGATCATTCATATATACGTAGCAAAACATGAAGATTTAACCACTGAAAGGAACAACAAGAACTACATATCCTTTTGAAGAAATATTTGACCTTACAACAAAAGTAACATATTTGCTTGAAAACTCATCCTTAGAAATCAACAACAGGTTCAGATCCACTTTCAAGTTTTAACGAGATTAATAACATCATAGGTACACAGATAAAATACTCATGGCTCAGCCATCTTGGAAAAGCAATACATGACATAAATCAAGGACAAAACACTCTATCTATATCTCCATTTAGTGTTCATATCTTTATCAGAACCACTAGATACCTATCCATTCTATCAAACACGGAGAAAAAAGTACCTACGTATAAAAACTATATCATCTTCCTCAGCCTATACATGCAATTTGATTACACAGTTTCAAAATCGGAAACTTTTGTAACGTAACAGTTAACAACATGACGAACCATCACAAAACACAAATTAAGATATTCAAAGCAAACACATGATAAAGTTTCATCATTTACTTATAAAAACAACAAATTATCAAACACTGAAGTTTCTCAATTCTAACCACAAAATACAAGAAACAAAGCCATGAATCGATTAACTCACCGGAAAAGCCGAAGACTTTAGACATTGGCACAGCTCAAAAAACCGTGAGAGGTCAGATCCGCACCGTTCTCCACAAAAGAACCCTCCAAAGAGAGCAAAAAAGACGAAGAAGAACACGAAGAAGAACAAGGCGGTGACTTCAGTTTTGGCTGTGTTTGATTCTTGAGAGCAATAAAGCATGAGATGAATTTAGGGTAGAGAAGATTGATTTTTGATTGTAGAATGTTGAAACCCTAAAACATAGGGAAAAAAGAGAGAGAAGGAAGAAGAGATGGAAATTGTGTGAATGGAGGAAAAAAAATAACGGTTGGTTTGAGAAAGGGAAGGTTTTTATTTACAACAACTTGAGGGAGAGAGAGAGAGAGAGAGAGAGAGAGAGAGATTCATAGAATTAGAAAAGACCAATGCATTGAATTGGGGGGTTTGTGTTTTGTTGGCACATGCAATGTATGTGTCCATAGAAAGTGGGGTTTTCTTATTTGTTATTACTTATTATTCATTATTCTTCTTCCTACCATGAATACCACAAACCAGAAACCACAATGATTTTTTTTTCAAATAAATAATAATATTTTTTAAATATATTATTATCAATGTTTCTTGTAAGAAAATGATATGTTTAGTGGTTTGGGCACAGGTCATGTTAAAAAGATAAGCATGTTTGGACTTTGAATGTTTCTGTGGAAGATGAGAGAATGGAGTGGATTGGAATAGAAGAATATAGAATACATATCATCATCTCAGTTTATGAATAATGAGTAACTATGATTTGAATTTTTTTATATTTTTATTTACAACTTTTTTTATTGTTATTATTTAGTTATAAAAGTAATTTCAATTTTTTAAATAAATTATTTAAATTTTTAAATAAACTTATATATTATTATTATTATTATTATTATTATTATTATTATTATTATTATTATTATTATTATTATAGTACAATCCTCATAATAGCATAACATAACAATTTTCTTTTGTTTAAGAAAAGAGGAGATTAGTGATAAATGGGGAAACACAAGAGGTTGGGGCTTGTTGGGGTAATTGAAGAAAAAAGGACACTGTACTTCACTGTATTTTTGACCAAGGATAATAAATTAATAATTCAGCTACAATGTTTACCCCTTTTTACTAATTCTTTTAGAATATTTAAGCTTTGTGTATGGTCTTTTAACGGTAAGCATGCATTTTAGTATTTTTAATTTTAGACCAAATTTTTTAAAAATATTTAATTTTAATAAACATCCAACAAAAAACATATTACAAAAGGTATTCATCTTTTATTAATTTGTTACGTAAAAACATTGACTGATTTATTTTTTGTTAGTGGGACAAAATTGACTCACTAGTTGCAACTTTTAAAATGGGAGTATAATTATGGTGATAATGATGGAAATTGCGTTATTCAAATGATTTGAAAAGCAAGGAAGATGTTCATGAACCTGCAATGAATCAACACCTTAATTTCACTTTTAATATGATCCACAATATTATTTTATACCCAACTTGGGAAGCAGCTAACTACTTTTATGCGTTATCACAAGACAAAGCGACAAGCCCAACCCAATACAAGGTACAAACTATTCAAATGCAAGGAATGCATAAAAGTATAAGAATTAATAATTTTACAACAACTTGACCAAACAAATTCAAGCCACTTGAGCCAATTTGATTTGCTGTAACGCTCATGACTACACACATCTTCTAGGAAGAAGAAGGAAAAAAAAAACAAATAAGTTGTCTTATTTTATTTACGTCATTTTTTAAATATTTGTATATATTTTTATTTTTGTATAAAAATAAAGTTTAATTATTGTTAGCTTTTATAATTTTATTAAATTTTTAATTAAGTCTTTATATTTTTTTTAATTGGATCTTTATACTACTTTTAATTTTATAATTAAATTATTTTTATATCAAAACGTTAAGATTAACAGAATTTTTTTTAAAATACATACGACTAAAGATCTAGTTAGATTTTTAATTATAAATAACTTCAATTTGTAAAAAAATGCAGTTAACTTTAATATTTTTTACACTAAAAATAATTTAATTATAAATTATAATACGTAGTTATTTGTTATTTCTTAAATCATTTTTTAGGATGTAATCTTAATTAAACTTTGGAATCAAGATTCAATATATTTTTTGTGACGCTGCCTACCCTTTAAAATGAGTAAATTTTCGTAATATTACCTGAGATTAACATCATGCATTAAAACCGATCTTAAAATTTTAATTATATTAATTATATTATTGAAATTGACAAAAATACATCACATTAATTTTTAACTCATTTTCTATTAATGATCTACTGATATGGCATAATAATATAAATCTTTAATAATATATGTCACATCATAATTTGTCCATGAAAGGTTGATCAGAGACGATAGCATGCTAAATTAATGGTTATGTCATATGTCATAATACTATTTGACTAAGTATAGACTAATGTAACATGTCACAATATTTATTTTTTTCATGTGCATTTGCTACGTCATTATTATAGATACATCAAATTGGTTTTAGATTTTGTATTAACTGACCCATTTTAGTCATTAAAATTAAATAGTATCCATTAAATTAGTCTTTTTACTAATTTTTTTTATAAATTTAAAATTCTCAATACCTTTTAACACACTAATTTCAATTATATTTTTTTAAATACAAGTATTTTTATAAAATATTTTAAAGATTTCAATTTTAATAATACAATTTTTTAACAATAATACAGATAAATTTTGTAATATATAAGTGTTTTAAAGAGGTGAAATGTGGTACCTGCAAGAGACTCCAATACTTAAGTTAGTAAGGATTTTAGGCAGATTTTTTAGTAGATTGGAGTTCGATGAATACTTAAGGGTATCATGATATTTATAAGTGTAGATGTAAAGTCAATAACCATATTTGAAATGGATTTGAATTCTCTAAAGTTTGAATTTTATTTTAGAGAGTAAAATATGATCTCTCACCATTTATTTTATAGGTGGGACCAAGAATAAATATGAAAGAAAAACTATTTAAGAGGAGAATATCACACTTTACTCTCTAAAGTGAAATTCAAACTTTAGATGATCCAAATTCATTTAAAATAATGTTATCTTTGACGATGGGTTTGTTACTCTCTTTTATTAGAGAGATTGTTGAGATTTATAGAAATTGTTATGATCTCATATTTTAAGTATATAAGTTTTATTAGTAGAGACAGTTCTAGTCCCGCCAAAAAATTGTTTCGAAGAAGTCGAACGTGTAAATTTTATGACTTTAGACTTTGTCTTTTTTTAGGCTTAACTTTAAGTTTTAGACTAGGATATAAAAATAAATATATTATTTTAATAAAAAATTAAATAATTAATTAAACACACATTTTTTATTTTTGTCTCGAAATATGTGCGTTTATAATAAGAAAATTAAAAATCAACATACACAACTTTTTTTTATTTGTATGAATTACAAATTATTTGGCCTAAAATAAAAAATATATATTTCAATCAATCATATAATTTTTATTAAATAATATAATTATATATTATAAAATTTATCAATATTAAATTAATATAAAAAAAATTTATATGATAAAAACTAAATTTTAAAATTTATAAAAGTACTTGTATTTAAACAACTTTGAACATATAACTAAAATTAGTTTTACAAAAATATTAAAAATTTAAAATTTATAAAAAAATGAGAAAAATCTAACGAAGAGACTAATTTAGTGTACGAAATTCAATTTTAAAAACTAAAATAAGTTATTTAGTACAAAATTAGGAATCAATTTAATGCATTTACAATGATAATTTTGTGAATAACATGTGGACGAATAATATTGTGACATATAATAAAATAGTATTGTAACACATGATATATCATTCAGTCAGTATGTGATGTGTTTTTGATGACATTATATCGTTACACGTGACCAGATGACATATGTCACTAAAAGGCCACATCAGTGCATCATTAATGAAAAAGAGTTAGAGATTAACGAAATGTAATTTTACTAATATCAGATATGTAATTAATGCAATTGAAATCTTATAAACAATTTTAGTGTATGATATCATTGTCGAAGACGACTTTAGAGAGTTACTCCATTCAAATTAAAATTTTTAGTGTACATGTAGACTGCTCTAGTTGACTATTTTCTATAGCATAATTATTCACCATGCTTCTAATGACTATATGGTACATTGGAAACATTTTTTATAGTATAAACTGTGTTTAAAAGAGAAACTGAGGGAGTCGATGATGCTACTCCAATAGGGGAAGAAGATCAAGCACGGAAACCCACGATTTGTTCCTGAAATCTGCGTTCTCTTTCTTTGATTTTGAAAGATTGAATTTTAAAATTTTTTTGTCTTGAATTTGAATGTGGTGGTGTTGTTGTAGATAGAGTTTTGAATCTGTATATTGTTATTGTTGATTTTGTGTTAGTTTTATTTGATTTTTTGAAACAAAAAAATAGTTAGTGTTGTTGTTGAAGATTTGTGTGAAGAGAATGAAGCAAGGAGGATGAGGAATAGTGGAGTGAGGAGGGTGAAGAAGAGAGATGATAATGAAGGATATTTTAGTCTAAAATTTTTAAAAAGAATGATTTTAAAGCGTTTAAAAACGTTGAGGATGATTTTAATAAGAAAAAAAGGTTGGGGACGATTTTGATTTTGACTACATACTTTAAGGACGAAAAAAATACTTAACCCATATAAAATGCATTGAATTGAGTTATGTCTCAATATTATGTTTAGTTTAAGATAACTATAAAAATTGAGGGATAGATTTATAATTTAAAAAGTTAAATGAGAATAATTTTTAGAAGAAATATTATTAAAATTTTAGCTTCTATTCTTAAAAATTTTGGTCTTTTATATCTCTATTTTCTAAAAGTGCTAAAAAAATTAAAATTTTATGTCATAAAACTAAAATTTTATTTTCAATATCTAACTAACAAATATAATACTAAATTCTAATTCTCAAATTTCAGTTCTAATTTCTGAAAATAAATACTATCTAAAACAAAGTTATTCATTGCTCGGTGTAGTTAGCATATTGCATAAGTGATACGTCATGGTTTTCTTTTATATATATATATAATTTTACTAGATAATTAATAAGAATCTAGCCAACAAGAACTCAATAACCGTTTTTCAATTGTACTTCATACTAATTAATTATTATTAGCTAATGATGATTTAAATTTTATTTTTTAAAAATACAAAATTATTAATTATTAATTACAGTTATTTAAAATTAACTAATTAAAAATTATTTACTTATCCATTTCCATATTTTTATGGATAGTGTTTTGTTAGCATAAAACTTTTAGAGGTAAGTGAAGCAACACTAACTAAAAGAGGCTGTTGCACTGTTTTAAAATGATATAAGGGTTGAGTATTAACTTTAATAAGCTCAGCCTGATTCTAGTAAATTGTGAGTAGAATTAGACACGACAAATGTGTCATTTTTGGAAATGTAAGGAGACGTTGTTATCAGTCAGATATTTTGGTATTTTTTTTTGCGCGAATTCAAAGCTAGTCAAGACATGAAAACCAATAATCAACAAGGTGGAAGAAAAGTTAAGTCTATAAAAAATAAAGATCCTCAATAAAATTGGATAAATTGGTTCTCATTAAATCTGTTTTTAATAACATGCCTATTTACTACCTTAACTTGTACAAAATGTGGAGGGTAGTAGCAAAAAAGTTTATTTTCTTACAGAGGTAATTCTTGCGGAACAAGGAGGATGGAGAAATGTGATGTCTCTGGTGAAAGAAAAATTATTTAAGCCCCAAAGAAGGCAGGTGGATTAGGAGTGTTTAAGTGGTGGTAGAGGTTTTCGAATGAGGATTGCCCACTATGATAGAAAATTGTTTGCTCATGTAATAACATGAATTCTTTCGAGATGATTTGTAGACAACCGATACCTGCAAGAGGTGGCCCGTGAAAGGATACACATCAGTTACAATTTTTAGCGTCACAAGTAAGAGACAAGATGATCAGATCAGAGGCTTCTCTATGGAACTTGGGGATGGCAAGATGATACGATTCTGGGAGGACAGTTGGCTACCAAGTGGGGTGCTAAGATACGTTTCCAAGACTTTTATCGGTCTAAACTTTTAGGGATTCTGTTATAGGGGATTATGGATTTTGGAATGTGTTAGAGTGGATCTTAAATTTTTAATGGCGGAGAGAGTTATTTCAGTAGAAGTTAGAATTAGTAAACCAGCTTCATGAGGTTCTGCGATCAGTAGAATTAACAACTGAAAGAGAGGATAGAGTGATCTGAACATTTGATAAACAAGGTATTTTTTTCAACTAACTCATTTGTGTAGGTATTGCGGCAGAAGTACTTTTGGAGGATATAACAAGCTATAATTTAAGTAGTACAATTTGGCGAGGATTTGTCCCACCAAAAGTTGAGTTGTTTATGTGGTTTGGGTTGGTTGACAGGGTGAATGCAAAAGAAAGACTTTGTAGATTAGGTATTATTGACTAAGATGATCATGTGTGTGTATTATGTAATAAATCTGTTAAACTGATTTTCACTTGTTCATTAAATGTGAGTTTACTTGACAAGTTTGGTGTGCTTAGTTGTTCGCTCTTGAAAAGATGTGGACTATTTCATGTACTCTCAAACAATACTTTAAAAGTTGGACGGATTTACCACAACAAAAGTAGAAAGAAAAAGGTAGTTCAATTTTTTTCACTGTCTTTTAGACAATTTGACTAGAAAAAAAATGATAAAATCTTTAACAATCAGAAATCAAGTGTAGTGAAAATTATTAATAGGTCCTTTGCAAACTTTGATGAATGGTTTGATAGTGAATTCTTTTATTGTTGATGATAATGTCAAAGATGACTAGAGGTTATTTGCACTATTAAAGAGTCTATAATTTATTGCTTCTTTTTTTTACTCTATCTTATTGTATTGAACTCTTTTTACTTAAAAAAAAATATTAACCAAAAGTCATGTCTATTTATATTTAGATATTGTCTTCAAAATAAAAATATAAAAATAATGAATTTAGATATTTATTTGAACCCCAGTTTTTTCTTTTTATCTTCTATTTTTTTTATTACTTTTTTAAAAATAGAGATCAAATATCTACATCTATCCCTCTATTTTTTTTACCTCTTATTTATATTTTAGAAACAGTATTGACATACAATATAAAATCATAAGAAGAAAAACAGCGACGCACGATAGTGAATATCACGTGTTGGCACCGTGCATGTACTAGCTATAGCGGAGATGCCTGGCCTTGATTGAAACAATATACGGGTGCCTGGGTCACCGATGAATCCGGCAAAACAGCACCAACCTCAAACGTCATCACGTGTATCGATATTCCTGAAAAACAACGTCAACACCGCCAATTATAAGCAGCCTCATTTTATGACCAAAAATTCAATTTGATTCACATAATTTTTATCGAATCGAATCAGATATGATATCTACATTTTTTAGTGTTAGATCCGACTCGATTCGATTCGCACATGTGCAGATCAGATAGAATCGAATATCGGATATATCTGCATAATTGAATTTCTTTTTTTAATCATATTTTAACGAAAAAAATTCAATAAAAATATTTTTTTATATTTTTAAACTTATTTATTTTTAAAATATTTTTAATTAAACTTTTTTTAAATAATAAAAATAAAATAATACAATATATGAATAATAATTACTAACTAAAACATACCAACAAGTAATATAATACTAAATATATATTTATTTATTTTTTAATTATTATTATACAAATTAGCGAATTGAATACATAAATATAAAACAGATATTCGTGATCCGATCCTTAAATGGTGTGGATCGGATCTATCCGATCCGATCAATATAAAAATCAGATCGTATCTATAATTTTCAAATCGAATACAAATATTTACATAAATCTCCGAATACAATTCGATCCATGAATTAATAGCTGCTGCACACTTAGTTTGTTAGAGTTTTAGCTAGTAACTTATGTATCAAATAAGCTTTAGAGTAAATAATTGTTTTAATATTAAAAAGTTTTAATTGATAAAATGATACCTAAAAACTATTAATAATAAAATGCCCTAAAAAATTATATCTTTTGCGATAAAATAATGATCTAATCTTTAAATTAATAGTTAATTTATTTAGACAATTGATAAATTTTACATAAAAATATTAATTTATCCTTATCTTTTCTTATAAAATTATAAATTTATCCGTCCACTGTCTCATCACCATTACTTACCACCATCTCCCTTCGTTCACTCACTATTTCTATTTCAAATACGTGTGACAGTACTTCCTCTTTTGTCCCTGCCACCTCCACTTTCACCACCATCATAATCAATAACGGAGCTTAGTTCAGATAGTTCAGATAAAAAATGGCCATGTTTTCCCTAAATTTTTATTAAAAAAATTAATAATATTTTTTTAAAAAATAAAAAATAATTCAATTAGCTTAAATATTTTATTATGACTTAAAATACTAAAGTTCAATCTTCATCTCTTGTTTCTATTATACAATAATTTTTAGTTTTAAACATTTAAAACATATTAGATTTGGACTGAATTAAGTGTATTCGCATTTCGCAACTCTCTATTCAATAAGCAACACTTCCTCTATCTTTGAGTTCAAATATAAAAAATTAAGTATTTTTTATTTATGTAATTTAATATTATTTTATATTTTATTGTTTATTTAATTTAATTTTTTATATGATAAAAAATATTAGAATATTCAATAAGTATTAATATTATTGTATTTGTATACATTAATAAAAAATTCAATAAATATTATAAATTTTATCGGATATATATTTAAATTTTTATAAAAAATAATCATAAAAAATCAAAGAGTTGATGATACATTTTTTAAGAGGATGGCTAATATTCAAGAAAGAAAACATATAACTTTTACAATATTAACACTTGTAGATATTTTTTCTACTTTAATGAATCACGTAAAAAGTAAGATACAACATTAAAAAATTTAAAGAGTTGCATCTGATGAGTTTGACCTTAATTCTTTGGAATGATACCCTAAGAAAAGTTTTAAATTTGGCAATATCATCCAAATCAGAGAGATGAAGTTAGACGAGATTATTTTAAATAGAGTCCATATCAAAAGCATCTTGATAATTACTTTCTATCTGACCCTCCCAAAATTTCATTTCAAACTCCGCCAGCCACTGATCATAGTTAATTTAGTTTTCTAGTTTTTCATTGCCTCAACTTCATCCTCCTCAAGCGTGCGCTCTCTCTCACACACAAATCAAACTAATTTGTGAGATCTAAGCCGAGAATGAAAATTAGGGATTTTATTTCTTTTGTTTTATATATTTTATTTTATTTAGTATCAATAATTTATTCATAATATATTTTAGTGCAAAAGATATTAAATAAAATTATTAATTTAGTTTAAAAAAATAAAAAATTAAATTTGTTATTGTTCAAAATTTTTTTATTATATATCAAATAATATATTCATTAGTTTTCATTTTATTATAAAAATTATCTAAATCATAATATTAATAGTATATCATAGGATTATTATTATTAAAGTATTAATTTTATTTTAATATTTATTATTTATATATTTAAAAATTATATTAGAGAATTATTTATTTAGTTTTATAATAAATAATATTTTTAAATTTAAATAATTTATTATTTTGTATTTATTATATCATATATTCAATTATTTATTAAAAAAATATTAATATAATAAATAAAAAATAATTTAAAAAGATATTATTTAAAAAATAAGAACAAATAAATTTTTAACTAATTTAAATTTAGAGAGATAATTAGGTCTTTATTCATTTTTAAACTTGAAATGTTAGTTTTTTTTTATTTAGAGTTAACAAAAAAAATACTACAAAAACTACATTGTGTCTCAGAAATAAAGAACAAGACAGAAATGAATTATTTTTATCTTGAGAGTCGCATTATGTTCTAAAAAATAAACAAAAACCAAATTGGTACTTCACTCTAAATTGAACACAAATGGTTAAAATGTGTGATCTAGAAGTTGAATTAACTAATGGTCGATATTGTCTAGACTAGCATGTTATCTTGGTCCTAAAATAAAATGTAAAGAAAAGTAAAAGAATGAATAACACATACCGTCATAGAAATCCATGCGAACAGGGATGTTGGAAAGGACATCCTCGTAGTACCAAATGAAGTCAATCTTCTCCCAAACATTACAAAGGATGCCATCAGTGACCTGGGTTCCAAGATAAACAGAACCATCAACCATGAAATCAGGCCTGGGAATCCCAACCTCGAAATCCTCCACCCTGCAGGTTCCGTTAGGCCCCAAAGTGTAGTAGAACGTGGTGCCATTGTTCCACTCGATGTCGTACAACACATCACTTAACTGTCTCTGGAATATGTTCACGTTGCGTCCCTTTGGCCAGTCATACCACAGGTCACTCAGTTGGAGCCGCGTGCTGCTCAGGTTCATGTACAGCAGCGCGTGGAATTGCTCCGGCCATGGTGTAGGAGTTGGGATTGGGATTGGGCTTGTAAAACTAGTCCAAAGGAGGGTAAGTATAAGACAATTTGTGCAGACTTTGATCAGCTTCATTTCCGTTTTGTCCCCACGACCCCCCTTATGGTTTGTGTTTGTGTTTAAAGAAGAACAAGCTTAAGGCCGTTGAGGATAACTGCCATATGGAGTTGAGTGGTTGTAAAAAATAGACTAACAAACACATCTTGGATGGTCAGGTGGTCAGCATACTTGATTCCTTAAACAAGTATGAAAATTCAAATCTTGCATTGTGTATACAACAATTCATTGATCACCTTTAAATGGAGTTCAAATCGTAATGAATTAGTTATTGACATGTCAAGTTGGAAAATATCATGGACAAAAAAAACTAACAAATAACAATAAAAATGTAGATAATTTTAAATTTCTCTCTAAAATTTATACCTTTATTGATTTAGCTCTTGAAGAATTAACACCTTTAACATTTTCTATTTCATCTATTCTCCTAATTAGAATTTTTTTTCCATACAAAAATATTTAAAAAACTATATAAAATCAACTCAAATAGTTTAACATTACTTTAATTTGCATTCTTAATTTGTTTCTCTTATTTTATATTTTTTAATTACTTCTAAAATAATTAAAAATATTAAATACAATAAATGTATACATGTATGACTACGTAAATACACAAGTGACAAAACTGTGTATTTTGACTTTTTAAGTACTAAGGAAAAATATACGTCGTCTTCTAAATATACCACATGTGAATACACAAATACAATGACTCTGGCGATGATTTGTCTTTCTAAATATTCATCTAGTTTTGCTTGGCACCGTTGCTATGCTATCATCGTCATTTCAAGCTCGGAAAAAATTTACAAGAAAAGAGAAACCAGATAATTTGCAGTAGGAATTTAATCAATGGACATTATAAATTAATTTAATCTAATTCATTTAGAATAGAAGCCTCAGAAAGGGAGTAGCAATAGCTTGCAAACAGTTACACCATTCACAACAATCTCTTGTTTAAAAAAAAAAAAGATCCTTGGTCAGTCATATAGACCCTCTTGCTCCCAAATATCAACAAGAAAGTCAACCATTTCCTGACACCAAAATAATCAATTAAGGATATGACACAAAATGAAAACCTTGTTCTTTAAGCAGTCACTTTACTTTGAACTAATAGTGTAAGAGAAGACTGTAAATAGATGAAGCAGCAGGTGCTTACTCTCAGAGGGATTGGTTGAGGAAAGTGTTTGTTGTTTCCGAGAAGGTTGTCGTAGGTGGCGTTCGAACTGTGGAAAATAAACTCAGAATTGGAGATTGACATAAACTTCAAAGGAGTAACTGGGGAGTGAATGCTAACTTTCTGTCTGTTTACCAGTCTCTTCATATATCAAGAGTGCTTATGCATGAGATCAACAGTCAAATTTTTGTCCTTGTGAAATTTGTGATTTTTCTATTTTGCTTTCTGTAATATTTTTGTTTTGGTCTTGGTTCAGAAAAATTAGGAATCTTCGGTTTTGGTCCTTGCGGTTAGTTTGTCTCTGTTAGATGCTGACATGGCAAACCAGATGCGGCATGCTAGAATTGGATATCTGTCTAGCACGCCAACATTTAACAAAGAGAACCTAAAGGCAAGGACCAAAGCCAGACATTTTAATTTTCCTTGACCAACAGAAACAAAAATACAAGGACAAAACACAATTTTACAGAGCAAAACAGATTAATTTAACCCTTTTAAATTGACAAATACAAAGGGCATTCTCTTAAATTAAGACTTCAACCATATAGATAGGAGACATTTGGTAAAAAGATGGCTATACAGCTAAAGCATACCCAACAAACTAATAATAATCTTGTCAGCATGGATGGGTGCTTCTTCCATGAAATTTTTTAAAAACTGATTCATAAACTAGTTCCCAAAGAGGACAGTGATCACTAATTTATGTAAACTAGCAGATTATACTTGGAAGCAAGTAGTCAAAGATACCAAACATAACTCCCTTTGAATATGGATGAAAGGGAAATAGGGAATGCTACCATTTCCTTTGTAAGATGTTTGATATTACAGCCCAATACTAAGTCCTCATTTAAGAAAGCTAATATATAGATATACCTTATTCTCGGTTCTCGAACTTCCTTCTGACTCTCGGAGATTTTATTCCCAACCCATTGCTGCCTTGTCTGATGCCAGAGAAGAAGACCTGCACAGGTGAAACTTCTTTGTCATTAAAAATAACTAGTATGATTGATATGCAAGAATATGTTTAAAAAAAATATAAAAAATAAAAATAAAACATCAGAAAACATATGAAACAAAAATAAAGAACTATATACATAGAAGCAAGAAATTTTACTCCTACACAAAGATGGGAAAAACTAGTTTTCAATGTCTTTTTCAAAAGGGGAATATTAAGCAAATGATAGCCGCACATGACAGTATGATAATTCAAATGAGGCTCTCCAGAGAAAGTCAGTATCAATAGAATATATGCATACTTTGATAAAAGTTTAATAGTTAATACTGTCAAATGAAGCAGCACATAAATGAAAACTTGCCATGGTTGACGAATTCAGCCGGACCAATTTCACTCCCGGTACTACTTTGAGGATCAGAAGGATTATTTGACATTACGATCGATGAGATGCTTCTCTGGGACTGAGCAGCACTATTATCCATTTCAAAAGTGCTGCTGCTCCAGATATTTTCTGTTCTGTTGTCTTTATTTACTGTTTGACCTTGAGTTCTTAGTCCTTTAGATGGCTCGTCCATTGGAATAGTTACTGAAGGTTTTGTGAAGCATCCAAGGCAACCTCTGCTCTGTTACAAAGCAGATTCAACCAAAAGTATGATTAACACCAACTAGTAACTAACTTTGTTTTTTCGTGTTGAATTAGAACATGATGTTAATGATAAAGCAATGCAGGTACCCATTACAACTCAAATTGAATAACACAACCTAGCATGATAGCTTCACTATATTTGCAGCACTTCTGAATAGATCCACAGAAAAGGTATCCCTTAAGCAGAAACTAAAATAAAGAGAAATGTAATTGCGTAGTCTGTTTGTATGTTTGTTGAATCCTTATACTAGATAAAAAATTTCAATGAGGTCCTTGCTAACTGTTTTTTGTTAAAAAAATATGAAATATTCTTAGAATATTCTTTTCGTGCTTGATGTAGGATGAATTGTGGAATATCCTAAGATTGCTTTTTCTAAAAGAGTAGAGGACCTATTTAAAAACTTTTATCTAATATAGAGAGCCAATCATTAAATTGTAAGGACCTAATTAAAAATTTGGTAAGACTATAAGAATCAACATAATAATTAAACGTTCTTGATATTAATCAATTGACTAGGCTAATACCACATACACTATTATGAGGCCAACCTCTAAAACGCACCATTAAAACTAAGAGACCTCCTTAACTATTATTCTCTTTAAGGTTTTGAACTAGGAACTTCAATATTCTTCTTGAAAATGCAACTCGCCTACTATAGTTTGTTTGAAAAAAATACAAGCTATTGGTATTAAAAAATTTATTTGTTTGAATCAGTCAATTCAATCCATATTTCAGTTACAGAAGATTATATCTGTTTGATTATAACCATGCATTAAAGGTTAAACAGTACATATTTTGATTAGTGTTGAATAATGCCATGGCAAAAAAGAAACTAATGTTAAACACGCGTGCACAAATCATTTTGTGCATAGATTACCACTGGAACATATACAACAAAAATCTAACAAATCCAATTTTTGTAATTGATATACACATATAAGAAGTATTTGTAATAGAAAGTTATGCAGTAAAGTATCCCAAAACTTACAACATAATTATCTATTTAACAACCAGTACTCCACTTATTCGAATTTTTATTACCCAATTACCACACCTTGAATTTAAACACTGAAACACAAAACAATTAAATCTATTATAAATGAGATAAACCAAGCCTAAGGGACCTGAACTATTCAAGTTTCTTGACAACTAAATCCTTCTACTCTTCTCATATTAATTAAAAAGAAAAAAGAAATCCACCATTTACCTTAAAAATAAATTTCCTGAAATCAAAATTAGCATATAATCGACTCTCACTTACACAGAAAACCCCCTTGCATTTGAGCTTTAACTTTTCCATAGCAGAAAGCAAGAGAGCGCGAAAGCAGGCACAACAAAACAGTAAAAATGACCAGCACGGTTTCTTCCCAGAGCATACACCAAAATGTGCTAAAAAGCAACATCTAGAATACATACCTCCCTATAAAACCCTATAGAGGAAGCAAAATCTATCTATATATCTTAATGGCAAACTTCCAAAGAATCCAATGAAAGAATGACAAACAATAAAGCCTTATCAAGGGTTAACCCTGTTCACTACATCTTATTTATTATGCTTGCTTGGAAACAAAGCAAGTACAAGCAAAGATTCCCAAACATGATTAGAAAAACACAACAAAACTATAGAAAAAATATTACGACCTTAACTTGCCTAGAAAGGTATTTGATATGAAAAATAATAAAACTTTCAAATCAATAGATTGTAGTCTCTTGAAATTCCAGAACTACAGCATCACATCAACTAAGATAACTACTGATTTTGGATGTTTCCTACCCTAAACCCTAAACACAAAAATTCAAAAACTCACTTGGCTGATTATTCACTTGCACAGATAGCTAAAAGGACTGAAACTATACTAATAAATAACAATTCTATATTAAATTAGAAAAGAAAAAGCATTTCAGTTCAGATTAAGAAGAACGGCATATGCGAGATTCAAATGGAAATCGAGGTTTTTGTTTTTTCCAGCTACCAAACAAATAGAAGCAGAAAAAAAGAGCATAGAACTCACCCCATATACGCAAGAATTTGACAAAACCAAGGTGGAAAGTATCTACAGAATTGCATTTACAAGTCAAAGAAGAGATTTTCCAGCTAAAATTCTGAATCGCCGAAGAGAATTTAATACCCTGCAATCACAATAACAATAATAAAAAAAATTAAACATAAAAATATAAATAAATAAATAAAAAGCAGAGAATTTCCTGGACTTTAATAAAGAAAAGAAATGGAGGTGGAGTGGGGGGACAAAAAGCAATGAAATATTCGAATTGTTTGGTTCTCCAATATATAAATATAAATATAAAAATTAAATAGGAAAAAATATTGGCATGTTTTGGTTTCAGAAAATTATTGTAACGGAAACCTGAAAGATGACATTTTTTATTTTTCAAATCTGGGGACAAAAATTTAATCCTTTTGGTTGGAAATAGCAGCGCAATCGATTTTTTGTCAATCGTATTATGCTGATTTTGGAGAAAGAAATGGGGTTTGGTTTGGGATGATTGGATGAAAATAATAAAAAAAGAGCTGAGAAAGAGAGAGCGAGACTGGGAGAGTGCGGGTAGGTTGGCGCCTCCGTGTAGAGGATTTTTAATAAATAAAATAAATAAACAAAAAAATAAAACAAATAATTTTTTTTCCAACAACGAAGTTGATAGAGTGGTTATTTCACCGAGTTGCTTAAGCAAATGTCAAGATGTGCTTAACTTAAACACATCCAAATAACATTCAGTGTCGTTAAATATTTATAATTTTTTGAGAAAGAAGTATTAAATAAGTTATTAAAATTTACCATTGTCATCTTTTCAATTTTTTTTAAATAATTTTGGTGACTAAATAAAACTTAAAAAAATAATGAAAAAAATAGAAGGCCTCTGAATATAATAATTAAACTCAGTTTGGATAGACGACTTTCGAATAAGGGATGTCAATGGACAGGGCTGGGGCGAGAGATGCCTCCCTACTCCCCATCCCCGCCTCCAGATTTACTCTATGTCCCCGTCCCCATTTCCCACCGTGGGGGAATATTGCTCCCCATGCCTCATTCCTCGCGGGAACGCAAGATGGTGACTTCTTTCGAAATGACGTAGTGGGGAAACGCAACGGCAAGCTAGATGATAGAGAAGTGGACAAAGTAGGGGAGACGCGACAACAGAGAAGAGAATGGACACGACAACAAAGTTACGGAAAGGAACGCCGCAAATAGAGAGCACGACGCGGTGAGGATCATGGCTGTGACGATGCGGTGAGAAGGGAGAGCGGCGAGAAGGTGGCTGCAGAGAAGTTGAATGGAGTATGGACAGCGTTAGGGATTTCTGAATTAAAGAAGAGTTATGCAAACGAGGATTAGGAGTTTTGGGTTTCTGTGTGTGTGAAATGACTAAAAAATACATATGAGAAATAAACTATTAAAGACAATTTAGTAAATTTATGAACTTCGGGAATTAGCGAGGATGGGACGGGAATCCCCGCTCGGGTCCCGCGGGAGAATTTTATCCCCCGTCTCCATCCCCACGGAAAAAATTTTCCATAATCGGATCCCCATTCGTAACAGTCTCTACATGGATCCCCACGTCTCGAAAAGTTTTGCCATCCCTATTCCCAATATAGTAATTAAATTCAACTTGATTTAATTGGTTCAACTAAGTCATTTGGTCAGTTATTCGATTATCTATCTGAGTCGAACAATTTTTTAAACCGCTCTTACATTAGATTTAATAGAATCTGTTTTAATCTGATCAATTCTTATAGAAATCTAATAACTTGGCCGATTTTTAAAATCTAGATTGACAAATTTATTTAAAATAAAAAATATAAACAAGGTTATTTAACCTCAAAATTCTAAAATTGTATTTAGAAAGAAGACTAAAATTGAAAAGTAAAATTAAAAGACTAAACTTGATTTAAATTTTTATACTGTATGAAATGTAAAATATATTAAATTATGTTTGATTTTAGATAAATATAAAAATTAAAAAATAAATTTAAAATTTAATAAATTAAATAAAAATATTTC
The DNA here is from genome assembly GCF_003086295.3 of Arachis hypogaea. Classification (NCBI taxonomy): domain Eukaryota; kingdom Viridiplantae; phylum Streptophyta; class Magnoliopsida; order Fabales; family Fabaceae; genus Arachis; species Arachis hypogaea. The sequence goes on along the minus strand of NC_092051.1, from coordinate 144,474,977 downwards.
TAAAAAAAGATATTACAAAAATTTTATTTTTTATCCCTAAAAATTTTAATTAGCCGTATCTCCAAAAAATATTAAAATTTAAAAGGACTGAAATTTGACATCCAGTTTCTCGTGTCCAAAACAGAGTCTCCCATTTTTCCAGTTTCTTGGTCTTCATTCACAAATCACAATCGCTGGCGTTCCCCCGTAGTTTGTGACTTCGTGTGTCGCCGCCCTCCTTGGTCTCGTCGTCGCCGGATCAGTCGAGAAGAAACAGAAGCAACCAGCAATCGCCGCCTCTGGTTCGGACATCGTCGTCTTCTTGCTTCGTCGCCTCCTTCTCGCCGGTTCCGTCGCCAAGCCGCTGTGGTGAGTCCTTGGCTGCATTCCCCTGTTTTCCCCCTGGCCCTGTCTTCCGTGGTTCACACTCTATCCTTCACAGCTTCTTACATTCTTCTTACCTAATTAATTAATTTGTCATTTTGCTGTAATTGTAATGATGAAGTTGATTTAGGTGTGGCTGTGCTGAAGCTCCGAACTCTGAAGCTGCTCCACCTCTGAATCGACTTCTACTTCTGCTTCTGTAGGTGATTTTTGTTTTATTTTTTTTTTCAGTTATTCTTTAATATCTATTAATTTTTCATGCTTAGTATTTTCAGTTTTAATGTAGTTTTGGATAAATTGATGCTAATTGGTTTAGATAAATTGATGATTAGTTATAGTGATTAGATAATATGTTTTGAAGATGAATAACTCTCATAGTAGTTTTGATGGAAAGGATTGTTCTTATATTGTTCTGCAAAGCTGTTCAAGGGGAAATTATTCAGGTGTGTTGCTTACTCTGGCAGCAGCTATGCGCATTGTTTTGAGCTTATCAATAGTGATAAGTAGGAAGATGATTGGGTCAAGATTGGAAATATCTAGATTTATTGGATAATGAAATGAGGAAAAATTTGTGATGTTTATTTATCTATCAAGTAAGTAAGTTGTGTGTGAATCTATGTGGATATCATAAGAGAAGAAACATTGAATTTCTAAGTTTGGAAGTGACCACTATAAACTTGCGAATCATAATTCTATGGAAGAGAAGCGTATTAAGGAGTGTTTGTTTTGTTCCGTAACATGCTGAATCAATTGTGGAAGGCGAGAAACTCCATGGTGTTTGAGGAAAAGGTGCTGCAGATCGAAGAAGATTGGGAAAAGCTAGATCACTCTTTGAGGAATTTTGGCAAACCCAGATCAGAGAGGAAACGAGGACAAGAGGGAATGAGCAGCAGCGTCCATCAATGCAAAATTGGGAGTGCCCACCAGACTCTGTCCTGACTCCTGAAAGTTAATGTTGATGCTGCAATCTTCAGAAATTTTAATGGTGGTGTGAGAGTGGTAGTTAGAGACAATTGAGGCCAAATAATGGCAGCAGCTTCATGGGTCATACCGTACCCACTTGAACCCCGAGAGGCAGAGGCTTATGCAGTCTTTGTTGGTATAAAATTAGCAATGGAGTGTTGTTTTTCTAATATTACATTAGAGAGTGACAATATAGAGGTTGTGAATGCTCTCAAAAAAAGGAGGTAATTTGGACTCTTGTTTTGGAACTTTCATTGTTAATGCTCTAGATCTAGTAAGTAATTTTAGATTAGTTAGTTTCAATCATGTAAAGAGAGGTGGAAACAAAATTGCTGATGAAGTAGCACAATTAGCACCTGTCAATTCAAATTCTCTGTGGATGGAGGATGCTCCTATTCATGTACTCAATTTGGCGTTGCTGGACCTTTTGGTTCCCGTTGAATGAATTTCCTCCCTTTCCAGTGAAAAAAAAAAAAAAAAGTCTCTTTTGCTTGTTTATATCACCATGCCTTTTGATTTAGTTAATATCATTCTTAATTTTGTTATATCAAAGTCTGTACTTGTTTACATAATAACTTTTGAGTGGTAATTGAGTTTATATGCTTCAAATTAAGTGAAGGAATACATAAACAACCATGGGTAATTGGGTATGTCCTTTGCATTTAATGTCTATTTTTTATATATGTTATTTTTAGGCTTTTTTATTTAAATAAATTAAGAGAAGAACCAAATTACTTTATTCTCCTAAATGGATTTTAAAAACATAATTTTCCTAAATTATATAATATATAAATCGTTCTAGGTTTTTGTGTTTTAAATAATATATAAATTATGTTACACTGGGACGATTTATGCATGAAATGCAATGCTTAAAAACATATAAATCGTCTCAAGCCTTTGTGTTTTACAAAATGTATATAAATCGTCCTAGGCCACCATGAGTTACATTTTTTTATCCTCAAACTCATTGCCCTAGCACGATTTATGTGTAACTAATCATCTCTCAAGACCCTAGCACCATTTATGTATTAATATGGTTTGGGACGATTTACATTAAAAAACACAAAGCTTATGACTATGGAATAATTTATATGCTAAAATAGGTTATAATAAAGGAGAACCATAGATATCGATCCATAGTTAAGTTGAGAGTTTTAGGAAAATAGCTGAAAATGTGTTTTTGTAGTTCATTACAAGAAAAAAATTGATGAAAAAGTAAGGGTGTAATGTTCAGCAGTAAAAAGTAGGTCAGAGTGTTCGTAAATCCTTCAACTGAGTTTAGAGGATTTACAAAATAGTATATTATAGAAGTAAATAAAAAAATAAATAAAATTCATATGAGTAAATAAAATTACGATAAAAAGTAAATAAAATTCATATGAGTAAAACCAAATAAAAAAATAAAAGATTTTATATACAACATAAATATAGTACAATAAAAGATAAAAAAATTTATATAAACAAAAAAAATAAAAATATCATAAAAATAAGAATTTATACAACAATATTTGTCATATGAATAAAAAATAAAATAAAAATAAATAAAAATCATATGAATAAAATCAAATAAAAATAAAATTTATAAAAAATATACATATAAAAAATAGTTTAGTAAATGATAAAAAAAAACTCATATGAACTAAGAAGTAATACGTACTCTAAAATATAAGATCAGCACACTAAAAAAGAATATAAAAAATATTTATCATGTACATAAAAATACAATATGATCTTATATTTTTTATATTATTTTTTTAGTATGCTGATCTTATATTTTTAGAGTACATACTATTTTTTTTATTATTTATTATACTATTTTTTATATATATATTTTTTTATGAAATCTTTTTCTTTATTTTATTTGATTTTGTTCATATAATTTTTTATTGTATTTTTATTATATTTTTTTATTTATATGACAAATATTGTTATATAAATTCTTATTTTTATTAATTTTTATGATATTTTTATTTTTTTTGTATATTTTATTGTACTATATTTATGTTATATTTATACTGTGTATAAAATTTTTTATTTTTTATTTAATTTTATTCATATGAATTTTATTTACTTCTATAATATACCATTTCGTAAATTCTTTAGATTCGTTGAAGGATTTACGAACACTCTGACCTATTTTTTACTATTGAACGTTACACCCTTACTTTTTCATCAATTTTTCTCTAGCAATGAACTACAAAAACACATTTTCACAGTCATCTTCCTAAAACTCTCAATTTCACTGTGGATCGATATTCATAGTTTTCCTTTATTTATAACCTCCTTTGGCACATAAATTATTCCATAGTCATGGGCTTTGTGTTTTTTAATGTAAATCGTCCATCCTAATGTGCCTTACTATAGTAATACATAAATCGTGCTAGGGTCTTGAGGGATGACTAGTTACACATAAATCGTACTAGGGTAATGAGCTTTAGGATAAAAAAAATGTAACTCATGGTGGCCTAGGACGATTTATATACATTTTGTAAAATTTATGCATAAATCGTTCCAGGGTAACATGATTCATATATTATTTAAAACACAAAAGTCTAGGTCGATTTATATATTATATAATTTAGAGGAATCACATTTTTAAAATCCATTTAAAAAAATCGAGTAATTTGGTTCTTCTATTAGTTTATTTAAATAAAAGATAAGAAGAGAATATCTTAGGAGAGCCAACACTTTTTATTATAATTTCATATTATTAGATATAATTTTATACTATTAAAAATATTAATAATAATTAATTAATGAATATAAATTACCAAATGTACTAATCCCCTAGCACTACTGTTTTAGGAATTGCATTGAAATTTGATTATTGTTAAAGTGTCAACAATAATATATATTTTAAATTTTAATTTTAACCTTTTAATTATTTTATATCTACCAATTCTAAATTCAATACTGTTGAACAATTTGATTCTAATAACTATACCCCTAGAATGAATTAGCATCGGTCTCTCTTGTAAATTTGAGTAGCTTCCAAAATACTCTTTCCAGGTTCCAATCACTCTGAATCCGAGTAGATCACAGGACTCCACGTCCTATGACTCCTATCTCATCTAAACTAATTTGACTTTTATAATTTTATACATAAGCAACATAACAAATAAGAGTAGATTATACTAATATATCATTATATATAACATTTTTTGTCCGAAGTAGTATATATAATGTTAAATAACCAAAAACGAACTCATAATCTGGGCCCAGATTGGGATGAGCCCACTTGATCTGTGCTCCTCCTCTTAAAAAAAAGCAAACAAATTTTGGGTGATAAAAATAGCGGTATACATGGCCCGGCCAACTCGAAGATTCGGCTTGATTTTGAATATTTTAAAGGCTAATTTAGTGTAATTTTATTGGATTTAGGATCGGATAAGAGTCTTAAAAATAGACCTGGTCATTATTTAGGGTCGAGTCCGGGCCATAACTCGAGCCGCACGAACTCGGCCCGGTGACCCGGCCATCATACACAATTAATATTTTGTGTTATTAATGATGGATGATAGCTATTGTTATGTGAAATTTAAATATTATAAATCATAATATTTTGTGTTATTAGTCATTATAAGATTATAAGTTAATGTTTTATGTTTAAAATGTATAAAACTTTAGACTAGTGCATAATATTGTGTTATTTATATTGATTTAAATATTTGGTGTTATTAGACAATATTAGTATTGATTATGATTATGCTTTAATTTTAGAGAATGGTTGATTCTTGTTATATTTTTTTTAAGTGAGTTTTACTATGTAAATTGTGAAATAATTGTTGGAGATTAAGTAATTATTACATGTTAAAGACCCGATTTTTACCCGGTTTTCACCCGATTTTCACCCGACCCAAAGATGCGTAGGTTTCATCGGGTCTAGGATCGGGTTAGGATCTAAAAATTAGGATCAGTCTATATTTCGAGTCGGATCTGGGTTAAGCCAAATCCGGTGTGATCCGACTCATGTACATCCCTAAATAAAAGTATTATATTTTGTTTTTTTTTCAAATATTATTATTTTTTATTAAAACATCATCAAAATTTTATTAATTTTGGTTATTAGTCAATCATCGATATTTTAAATATACGAGATAAAGTATATTATTAGATTATTAAATTAAAAATTAATAATTAAATAATAACTAAAACTAATAAATTTTAATAATTTTTAATAATCTTTGGTGCACGGAAAATAAACGGTGATTTACTTGATCAAAGTTTTGGCACAATAATCAAATTGATTCGGTAGAGTGATTATTTATTCGGAAAATATTTTAGTACAGTGAACGGGAATTGGGTTATGTCTCAATAATCACGCTAATCCCGTCCCTCATTCCTTTCCGTTTCTTCTCGTTCTTTCTCGATCCCCATTTCTTTCTCTTCTCTCTCATTCTCAGATGCTCTCTTCTTTTCGATTGTTTGCGTCTCCCTATTCGCCTTCGAACCTTAACCCTCTCCTTTGGTGAGTTGCTCTTCATTTCTATTGGTTTGATTATCATGATTCAATTTATTTATTCATTGCTGATTCCATGTTATATATAGCAACCTACCTTCTTCTCTGCTTGTGTTGCATGATTCATTGAGTTCATGCCAGGCTAGTTGTAAAGGTTCTATCTTCTTTACAATTGAACTTTAAAAATTGGATTTTGATTTTGACGGGAATTAATGAAAATCGAGTTAAGTAGCTTAATGTTTCATGCTCTTATCTAACCTTCATTTCTCTCTCTTTTGCAGGGTTGTTTGTAATCATTGTCATTCGAAGCCTTTTCTACTACTTCATTCATGTTCTTTTAGTTTTTCTCTTTAATTCATTTCACCTCCATAAGTTCTGAAATTTTCCATTTATAGGCCTTTTTGTAATCCCTGTGTATTTAGCATGGGTTCTTATAGAAAGGGAAAGGTTGCTCTTGATTGTTTTCGGACCTTGGCTTCAAAGGTTCTTCCCCAAAATAAAAATTTCCAACGTGGTTCGAGGATATTCCAATCTAGGTATTTGGATTCGGGTTCTAAGGTGTCGAATGCCAATGGGTTCAAGTCTTTTTCTTCAATTCCTACTAGGGTAGTCACATGGGGTGGTGGATTTAATAGGAACTTGCACAACCAGTTTAATGTTGGGGGTAGGAGGTTCTATTATGTGGATCCCTACAATGTGCATCATTTCAGGCCTAGAGGGCCAAGGAAGTGGTTTGAGAATCCTAGACATGTATTCATTGTTGTGGTGGTTGGGTCAGGGATATTGATAACTATGTATTTTGGGAAATTAGAAACAATTCCATATACCAAGAGAACCCACTGGATTTTGTTATCTAAAGCCATGGAGAGGCAACTTGGGGAGGCTGAATTCGAGAAACTGAAGGAGAGTTTCAAGGGAAAGATCTTGCCTCCTATACACCCTCAGAGTGTGAGGATAAGGATGATATCAAAGGAAATCATTGATGCCTTGCAGAGAGGGTTAAGCAAGGAACAAATTTGGAGTGATGTTGGTTATGCATCAGCACATGTCACAGGGTTTGAAGGGCATACTGAGGAGACTTTGAAATCGTTGACTGATGCTAGTGCTGATGGCAAGGCAGAAAGTGGTTGGCCCAAAGAAGATGAAATCCTTGATGACAGTTGGGTTCAGCAAAGTAGAAAGAAAGGCCACGAGAAAGGGCCAGCTACCTCGCATCTCGATGGATTGAATTGGGAGGTGCTTGTTGTCAATGAGCCGGTTGTCAATGCCTTTTGCCTACCTGGTGGTAAGATTGTTGTATTCACCGGATTGTTAGAACATTTTAAAAGTGATGCTGAGATTGCCACTATAATTGGACATGAGGTATAATTGTGCTTTGTTAAACTAATTGTTTTTTCAGTTTAAGATTTGTAGGAGGTTCTTGGTTTATTAATTTGCCCGAAAGATATCTATGCTTATTTGTCTGTTTTTTCTTCTTAATTAGGTTGGCCATGCTGTGGCCCGACACAGCGCTGAAGGTATAACGAAGAACTTGTGGTTTGCTATCCTGCAGTTGATTCTTTATCAATTTGTCACCCCTGATATCGTCAACACAATGTCTTCTCTCTTCTTGAGGCTACCATTCTCTCGACGGTATAACTTCGTTCATGTCTTTCTAATAAGTCAATTTCCTCTGTGGTTCTTTGATTACACTTGTTGCATTTTACTTAACATCATGTTTGTCATGACTGTCAAGATAGTGTAGAATGCTGTTGTGGATTGCTTTAGTGCTTTATTCCACATAACATATTAGTTCATAGAAGATTTTGATAGTTCCAAGCAAATAAGAACTCCATTTCATTTACCATATGCTTTACCATAATTTCAATTAAGTGAATGATAGTTGATATCTTTTCTGAATAAAATTTCTGAGTGAGATGGGATTTAATAATTCATTTGAAACTGTGGTGTTGTGATACAGTTATCAAATTTTGACATGTCTTTTCTCATTCATCCTCAATTGTATTTCCCTCGAGACATTATTGTGTGCCATCTATCAACATGTCAATGTTTTAAATTTCGTATTATACTTAAATATAATCATGTACATCCTGCTTGTACTTGTTCCGCGTGGTAGATATTTTGTTCAAGTTGAAACTTTTTCTTCCTTCAATTTTTTATAACTAAATCCTGTTTTCAGGATGGAAATGGAAGCCGATTACATTGGCTTGCTCTTAATTGCTTCCGCCGGATATGATCCACGGGTAGCACCCACAGTGTATGAGAAGCTGGGAAAAGTCACCGGTGGTGACTCGGCACTCAGGGACTATCTCTCTACTCATCCATCTGGAAGAAAGAGAGCAGAGTTGCTCTCCCAGGCCAAAATAATGGAAGAAGCATTCACCATATACAAGAATGCTAGGTCTGGAAGAAGTATTGAAGGATTTCTTTAGACTAGCGTCACTTATATTTGCACACCAGAATCAACAAAGAACGTGTAGATGAAACTTGAAGGAATTCTGTTTTAGCCAAAAGAAAAGCTAGGCAATTTTCTGTATGCTGAATTTTTTCAACAATTTAGTTTCACAGATAGATGTTTGTTATGTGAAGTGTTAATTGTACAGTGTTTCAAAGAAAATTATTGATTAGATCATCTGTTGTAACATCTCAAAAGTATTTCTAAGGTAAAAGTGACTATTTTTTCATGTGTTCAGTACATGTTATTGCAACAACCAAATCAAGTGTATGATGCTCATATAAAAGGTTAAAAAAGTATTATTGAATGTATTTTTGAGGAGTTTGCTCGTGATGGATTAGGTTGGAAGGCGTTTGATTGCTTTATACTGTTGAGAGATGGAGAAAAGGTAGTGCTGCTCTGATATAGTGAAAAGCTATTTAGTCAATTGAACCTCAAGTTTATGACTATGCATGCAAGGTTGATATTATCATGCTTACAAAGGATTATATGAAACTGGGGGCAGGATAAAGGTAAGGATTAGGAGAAAAGACTTTCACAACCGGTTAAAAAAAGGAGGAAGGATGCTTATGGGTTCAGCCTCAATAGGTGATGATGGTATCGATGTTGACAAAGGAGGTGGATGAGAAACAGAAAAAGAATGTTAAATGCCATATATTTTGTTGAGATAGTTAGCACATTTCTTTGAATGATATATCATTATTCTTTATTTTATGATGAAAAATATAATAAATCATGAAGCTAAACCACCTTTCTAAGTATTCTTTTTATATAATTTTTCAATAAGAAAAAATGGTTGATTTCCATATAATTTCTTTGTTTTCAAAATAATTTTTTTCAATATTTACTTATTTTAAAAATTAACAGATTGTTATATATACAATTAGAACCCCTTACATATCCTTAAAGATTTATAATTGGCTAATAGATTGTTACATGTAAAAAGGAAGATTTAAACTCTCTATACTTAAGAACTAAGAAGACTAATAAGCTAACCACTCAATCACACTAAATTAATTTTATTATCTATCTTATTTATATCCAAAATACAAAATGTTATTTTCTATTAAAAAATTTTGCTTATCAAATTCGGTATGGTCAAAATCTCAATTTGATATGCATTAAATATCTGCATTTTGTATGATTGGATCTAATATCTGTATTTTTTATGTTTAGATCTGATCCATATATTTACCAGATATCGAATATATCTGTAAAATAAAAAACATATTAAAAAAACTTATTTCTACATAAAAAAAGTAAAATTCTTTTTCACGCTGATAAACCTTTTTTTATTTTTTTAAACATATTTATTTCTAAAATATTATTAAACCAACTTTTTTAAATAACAAAAAATAAAATAATATAACATATATGAATAATAATTATTAATAGAAATAAAACATAAAAATAACATATATATATTATTTAGTGCGGATATACGGATCAGATATATATTCATGATCCAATCTGGTTAGATTGTGGATTCAATCAAATCATGTTATAGATCGGATTATATCCGTAAATTCTGAATCGAATGCAAATAAATACTATAGATTTGTAGATATGATCCAATCCATGAACACCTTACCCCACATTCCTTTAATTGCCTTTCAACACATGAGCGTTGTTGCTTTGTTTCACTCAGAAACAGCACCTCAGAGGAATAGGAAATCCATATCTCTTTTATGTTGTGAACTTTTGGAGTTTCTCCAAACCCGGCAGTTTCACGTGAGCATCTTCATGATTGTTGCGGTGCCCATTTTGGGATGGCACGGTGCTCCACTTCAGCAAGATTTGTGTCTGAATTGCTCATGCTATCCACTTCCAAGTCATCTTCCTTTTGTTCTGAACTTCTTTTACGGCCGATTCCAACAAATAGTCTCTCTCTTGCTTCCTCCTTTCTTGCTAGACGTTTTAGTTTTAGCCTTTTTCTGCTTCCTCCTTTCATATTATTGCGACCGCCTATTGCGAGTTCAACATTTGAGACAATTTGCATTCCTCCATGGTCTTCTTTCACTGCTGGAATTGGTTCGGGTAAGACATAATTAATGTACTGTTGTGGGCTATGCATATTGGTGGGAGGTAGGATGTGTTGGTGGTTGTGTGAGGGGTCTGGTTCTGTATTTTGGTTTAAGTTTTGATGTTGTTTAGTGATTCGTCCGTGTGTTGGGGTGGCCGAGTTTTAGCAATTCCGAGCAGTTTACTGACGGAGGAGGAGAGCAATACTTCGGCCTGGACTGAACATGGCTGCGAGAATACCCGCAAAAATACTCCGACGCTCAAGTCAATAATAAATTCTAGTGAATGTATCAAGTAAATATGAAAACTGAGAATAGAATAATAAACCCTTAACTTACTGCCTCCTAACACTTCTCTACTTCGATAGTCCACATTTACACCCACATTGGAATCCGTGTGAAATCTTCTTCTATTTTGACAGTTGCACTCCATCGTTTTATGTGAATCACAACCTGTTGAAAGAGTAAAGGGGAATCCCTTTTCTATCTTTATGGCGTCAGATTTGCGTTTAAAAAAGAACTGAAACACATTGTCACTTTGTCACCATGAGCTTTGACTCGAAAGCTATCGGGATGGTTCCAGATTGCACTAAGTGCTGCCTCCATTATGCCCCCACTAAAGCCTCTATCCGCCATGAGTCTTCCTATTACACTTCTTGAGCAATTTTCAATTCCTTCACGTACATCTTGCTCTTCCATCTATACTATCTCCTCTTCTCCTAACAAATATGAATTTTGTGTTTGCCTTACTTCCTCTGCTGCCATTTATTGGTTAAATAAGATGTCTTTTTGTGATGAAGAACAAAGTGAAACTCTTCAGCAATTTTCTTATTGTGATGAATCCTCAATTATAGAGAAAACAAATAGGATCTCTCCCGCAATCCTCAGTTGAGATGCAGCAGAATTATGCCTCACTAATAAACCAATGTGGCATAAAATTAGGATTCTCCAAAGAATAGTCCTAGCAGAGCACAACTAGCCCTAGCAAAGCACAAGTAATATATTAGCAGACAATTTTTTAGATATTTTTTTTTAGGTGACTACAATTTTTTAGATATAATAAAATACAACTAATTTATATTTAAAGTGTAATTATTATACTGTATCTAAGAGAGAACAATAAAATTGTATTTTAAACTTAATTATTTTATTTAAATTATGATTAAGGATTTAAATTAAGAGAAAGTCTACGGGTCAACAGATTTTGTGGTTTTTAGCTATTAATGATGTTTTTAATAGTATGAGATTGTATCTAATGGTGTAGAATCATTCAATTTTCTTTTAATAGTTAAGTGCTAGCCAGAATTTAACAAAAGTACTGTCCCTAACACTCCTCGTTAAATTAAGTGTAAAAAATATAAAATAAAAATATTTAACTTAAATCATAATTTTTACTGTAATTACATATTTAACTTAATTCTGAATAAGTTTTAAACTAAAGAATTAATATATTTTATTTTCTCAAACATTACATTTTCTTATAATTTAATATAAAAGAAAATAAAAAATAAAAGAACATTGATTTGATGCTATATCAAAATAAAACTATTTAAAAAAGTTTATACAATTGTTTTTAAAATAAAAATTTATATCAAATTAAAACCATTTATAAAAGAGGTCATTGTGCTACTTTATAATTTTTTTTATATGTTACTATATTTTTATTATTAAATTTGTATTTAATATTATATGTGGTATAAAATTTCAGTTTTAATTCTATTTTTTTTAATGTAGTTTTGTTTTTATATAGCTTGCTATATTTTTTGATAGTACAACAAGTCAACAAGTTATAGACCTCATAAAGATGGAGAGAGTTTTAATAGGAGTAGCAAAATAAAAATAAGCAATAAAACATACATGACACACATTTTATATTTATTTTCTATTTTTATTTACTATATCATACACAATAAAATACTAAATACTAATTATACAATATTTTTTTTAGTATTGCCATCAAAATTATTTTAAATTAAAATTTTTTTTATTAAAAAATATTTATTATTATCATTATTTAAATATCTATTTTTTTTATAAAAAAATTATATTTTTTGAATTATTTATCTATCTAAATAATCCCTTGTGCATACACCACTAGTTTATACAAGACAATATTTTTTTCACAAACTGCTATAGGTTTTTAGTCAACAAAATTTTTTAGACATCCTATAGCAGTTTCTGTACAGCACGAAATTCTACGTAAATCACATAACGAATTAATTTCAATTGAAAACCACTATATCCTGGAATAGTTTCTATAAATATAGAAAAGTTATAATTTTATCTAATATATTAAAAAGTTGTAATCTATTGTAAAATAAATATAAAATAATTAAATAAAAAAAGTAATATAAAATAAAAAATATAATTAAATAAATCTAGTAATAATATTCACCACAATTTTAATATAATAAGAATGATTAATATATTACTAATATTATATGTTGTAGTATATGAAAGAAAAGTAAAAGAAGAATTTTATATATTGCACGTAGAGAAAGAGAAAATATTTTATGTCTCTTATATTTCACACTATGAAATTTTATTTATACTTGTACAAGATTATCTTTTTCAACCTTTATTAAAAGCTAATTTTCGTAGAAATCTTAAATTTTTTCTTTAAAAATTTAAGTCGCCCATATTAATGGTTATCCACGTCATATACTTATCTTAACATAATCTAATAAATTTAATTTTTAAATAATTTATATACATAATTTGTCCTAAAATTAAGAATAATAATAAAAAAATATAAAATTAAAAGACAATTACTTTTTCTAATAATAATAATTATTATTATTATTTATAAAAATTATTGTTCATATTGTTTATAAAAATTATTGTTTATCTAACAAAACCGTAATACTAATCATCTTTTAAAGAGATTAATTCTAGCAACTTAATGGCCCATACAACCTGACATAAGACACCGTCAAGGTTAAAAGAATGTGGTCCGTGTAAAACACAAGTGGCCACTTATTACTGCTCAAGTTTCAGAATAAAACGGAAAATCATTCGTAGTTTTTCGGGAATGTCTCCTTATTAGTAGTAATCCATAGTGTTATGATATAGTGGTATCTCTTCAATTTTTTTTTATATAAATAGGTTCATATTGATACATCATCAAACTAAAATAATCAAACAGTTTGTATTACTATTATTATCCTCTGTAATTTTTTTCTTTTTCAACATGGCCATGGATATCAAACCTTCGCTACTCTCTTCTCTAGTGGTGCTGCTCTTCCTTTTATTTGCTCACTCCTCAAATGCAACCAACAAAATTGTTGAAGTGAACAAAATTTGCAACGCAACCCTAAACCCTTCATTTTGTTCAAAAATTCTAAACTCAAAACCCGGTGGTACAAACCGTGCAGATCTAATTACCCTTGCAAAATACACAATTGGTGTTGTTCGTTCCAACGTTACAAGCACAATTAGGCTCATTAAGTCTCTGATAAGAAATTCAACTAATTCAGATGCGAAGGATCATTACCAATTGTGTTTGAAACATTTCGATTACGAAGAAGGCGCATTAGGCGAAGTGGTATACGCTGAAAAAATGCTGAAGGCGAAGGATTACCAAGGTGTTAATGTTGCTGCTTCTGGTGTTATGGCGACGGTTGAAGGTTGTGTTTCTGGTGATTCACCAAGTGATCCTGTTTTTCCTGATCATTCTTCGCTACCCAAATATGCTGAATATGTGGAGCAAGTTGCTGATATTATTTGTGTCATTTGTAACTATTTGACGGGTATTTATAAGTAATTGTAGGTTAGTTAATTGGATTTGTACTTCTTAGTGACGGATATATTATGTAAACAGGAGTGTTAGGAACAATAAAATTTGTGATTTACAATTATTCATTAGTTATTATTAATATTTTTAATGATATAGAATTTATAACGTATGATTATTCATTTTTTTTGTGGTTAAGTTACTTTGTAAATAGTAATGAAATAAAATTATGATTTTTTTTTACTTACATGTGGTTATGTGAAATACATCTCATTGATAGAATGTGTAGTGTGTGTCAAGAAAGAACATAATGTTGAAATTTTTTACTAACATAAAATATATTGAAAAGGAAAAAACAAAGGCCCACATCTAAAATGTTAAATCGCAAGTTGTGCATTCGTCAATCTTTTTTCTTATTTTGAAAGTACTTAATCAAAATAGTTTTTGTAATCTTTTAATAATTTTAACGAAGTTTTATACTTGCATCAAATTAAAATAGTCATTCAAAAGTACATTAAAATTAATTTTTTTCGATGTATATTTTATTTAATTTTTATTTTTTTTATTTGTCAGATTCAATATTTATCAATTTAAAATGATCAAATATTTTAATATATGATGTGAATTTTTTTTATTAAATAAAACTAAAGCAGATTGTTTCTATTTTTATATTGCATTTTGCTACTCGTTACTTGAGATGAATAATTATAATATTTTTGTAGTTAATAATGATATATATAATATCATTTTAGGATTGATTAAGTTCCTTTTTTTTTTTCGGTTCGAATTTTCTTTCTCCAACTTTTTTTTCCTTTGGCAATTTTTTGTTTCTTCTTTTTTCCCTTACTTCTTTATGTTTATATATATACTTGTTAGTTGTTACATTGTCACAGTACAAGAATTGCGCTCGAATTTAGCTACGGATGTTACCAACGGATTTAGTAGTAAACTTTTTTATGACTATAAGTGAAAATACATTTTTGAAATAAATTATGGTCAATTTAAAATTTTGTAACTTAATCCAACGATAAATAGAGGTGTAAAAATAAATTTTATTATTATCAAATTTAGTATAAAAAATTTTCGACGGTAACATATTAATTGGCACACGTGGGCGGTTCTATCACATAATGAATCGGATGGATTTCCTATATTCCAAAAAGAAAAGTATGAGGAGTCAATGAAATATTTATACAATGTGTACAATAGAGGTTTATGGAGTATTAGAGATATAATCACTAACGTTACATTTTTCCATCAGTTGAAGCTTTTGGAATGAGTGGTATCATGATATGGTATTAAAGGACTACATTCAAAAGGTCAAGAGTTTAATTCTTGGTGAACTTTAAAATTAGTTTAATTTTTTGAAAAGATATTTATTATCCCTTATACTCGAATGGTTATTCTAGATAGTATAAGAGATGTTCATTTTATAACTCAATAGCCATTGTACCCATTGTACAAATAGTCCATTGTCTCCCTAGCGGTATCCATTCCAAAAACTTTGAGGTACATATATTTTCCGGTTTCACAGTTAGTTTTCAAGGATGATTATTGCTTGCATGCATGTTAATTCACAATTTTAGTAACAAATTTTTTTGTTTATATTTATAAAATAGCAAATGATATCCTACATTCTCTAAAATAATATGTAAGTTACCTTTTTTGATGTATTGTATTCTAATTGGGTGTTTATTTTAACTTGAGTTACTTTAATCTTATGAGAGTTAATAATATCTTTGGAAGATGATGACAACTTGACAGAAGAATAAACTGGAACACCCAATAAGACAGTGATATTTAGGAGGCACAGCGACGACGACAAAGGAATGGAAAAGAGTAAACGCAATTAGAGAGAGTTGGAGTACCTTTTTTAAAAGAATGATTTGAGAAGAGAAAACAAGAGACTTAATGAGACGGTGATGCTTGGGATAACGACGACGACAAAGGAGTACAATGGAGAGGAGTAAACGTAATTAAAGAGACTTAGAGTACCTTTTCTAGAAAAATGATTTGGGAAGAGAAGATGTAATACCAATGAGACAGTGATGTTTGGAGGCCATTTTCTAGAAGAATGATTTGGAAAGAGAAAATAAGACACCCAATGAGACGGTGATGCTTGGAAGGCGTAATGACTACGACGAAGGAGTGAGGAGGAGTAAACGCAATTAACGAGAGTTGGAATACCTTTTCTAGAAGAATGATTTGGGAAAAGAAAAATGAAACACTAATGAGTCGGTGATGCTTGGGAGGTGCAACCGCGACGAAAGAGTGGAGAAGGTAACTCAATTTAAAATAAACACCCAATTAAAATGTGACACATCAAAAAGGATAACTTACATATTATTTTAGAGAGAGTAGAATAACTTACATGTTGTTACCCTAATATATTCTAGGAAAAGTCTAGGGACCAGCAGTTTTATTGAAAGGTGAGCCATTGGATGAAATCTCACACCAATCTCACATCATCAAATCATCATTGATGGCTAATTAATGGCTAACAATCACAAAAATTGCTGGCCCCTAGTATTGCTCTATATTCTAATATTTAATATTATGTAAAAATAACCCACCATTAAAAAAACTAAATTTTAGTACATTTTGTTGGAATATAAATTGACTATATGATTATTGCACGTTAATTAATAATTTGGGTAACAATATTGTCAGTTAGCTGCGATTTTCTTTTCGAATTTTGACTGAAATTCACAAGTAATTTTGTTTCGTGCGACTTTTACTTCTAAGTTACATCTGCAGCATATGAGCTCATGGATAACTATTGCATGCTGTGAATTTTTAATTTTACAGCTAATTTACTAGTGACTTTTACTGCAAAAAACTTGTAAAAGTTGCAGGGAATTTTGTGAAAAAATCAAACAACTTTGTCTAATTTTAATGCAATTTAGCTGCGAATTTTTTGCATGTATAAAATTTGCAGCCAAATTCACAAGTAATTATTCCAGTATACTTTACAACTAACAAAATTTGCAAAAAAGACAGCAGCTAAATTTTTTGCAACAAATTTCGTAAACAATTAATCTATAATAAAAATCCTAAGTAATTGATGCAGCCAACTGCACAAAAAATAAAATCTGCAACAATAATTCACAAGTAATATTTTTTTTTTGGTGCAAAAAATAGCTACGATATTTGCTATAAATCTTACAATTTGCAACAAAAATTTTACATATTTTTCATGAGTGATAAATTCGCAATAAAATTTACGATAATTTTTTGAAAAAAAAATTTCAAGTAAGTTCACAATTATTTTATTATTTTTTAATAGTAGAAAAATAAAAAAATAAATACTTTTTTAAAACTAATCCAATCTTACCATGGCAATAAAACCTTGATCAAATTTGGAGAACCAAACTATTTAAAACACTTTTTTTAACTATGATAGCTTGTCTAATGTCATACTAAGTGACGGTTAATGTTTCATTTTAATTTTCCGTTGAAGTCATTGACCGGTCAACTAGATTAATTAAATCTGAAGGATTAATTGATCAATTTAAAAACTGAAAAATAGCATATTCAGAGACTAATTTACTTAGGTCCGATATACTTAACAGTTAACACTAAAAAGTCAAAATGTCAACCTTTTACATTGACCCCGGTGTTTTGCATGTCAACATATTACATCCATTCCAATTTCCAAGTTCAATTCCATTGATTCTAGTGCTTATCGTGAGATACCAATCAAATTGTTCTTTGGTTTTTGCGCTATAATCAAATTTGTAATAAAATTAGTTTTTCAATTTTTAAATCTGGGTATCAACTTAGTCCTTCAGTTTTAACCAGTCAATGGACGAGTTTTCTTTTTTCCATAAATTGACTAATTTCTTATGAAAAATATTATCTACCATACGATATAATATTAAATCTTACACGACGACAAATTAACAGGTCAATATATATTTTATTAAACATAAAATTTGACTTAATAATTGATTTTTAATATATATTTATTATAATCATTTTAAGAATTTTTGTATTAAACTATTGATTATAATAAAAGAGAAAAGATCAAATTTATTATTTTCTCAAAAAAAAAAAATTATATTTTTAATAATATTTATTTACATTGTAAATTCAGTTATTATTTTAATTATGTTCATGTAAATTTATTAATTAAAAATTATTAAATAATTTAATATATATTTATCTAATAAATTTTAAATATTAATTTCACATAAAAATAAATTAAATAAATTTTTACTTCATATTTATCTCATGGGATATAAGACCACTAGTCAAGACTTTTACTCCTAATATGTGATTGTGACTTTTCAATTTCCATGTAGACTCCGTTACATATTTACATTGCAATTACGCCGTCAAGGTCAAAAGAATGTTGTCCGCATAAAGCATAAGTCATTTATTACTCCTAGAGTTTCAAAATAAAACGAAAAATCATTGGTACATAAATACATAAATCTTTGACTAAAGTAATTTCATTCCAAAATTCTAATTAATATTTCAGCAATCATTCTCCTTATTAGTAGTAATCCAGAATGTTGTCTCTTCAAACTTTTTTGTTTATAAATAATAGCCTCACATTGATACATCATCAAACTAAAATAATCAAATGAGAAAATATAGGGAGCTAATGACCTAAGCGTACAATGTGTACAATGAAGGTTTAGAAAGTATTAGAGATATGATTATTAGTGTTACATTGTCTTATCAGATTATGTTTTTAAGATGAGTGGTTTTAGGACATGGTATTAGAGTTCCAGATCCAGAAGGTTACCACTACTCTAATCAAATAGATTGTATTACTATTATTATCCTAAGTAGTTTTTTCTTTTTCAAAATGGCTATGGATATCAAACCTGCGTTACTCTATTCTCTAGTGTCGCTTACACTTCCATTTATTTGTTCAATCCTCAAATGCAACCAACAAAATTGTGGAAGTGAACAAAATGTGCAACACAACCCTAAACCCTATAAACCCTTCATTTTCTTAAAAAATTCTAAACTCAAAACCCGGTGCTGCATTACACAATCGGTGTTGTTTCGTTCCAATATTACCAACACCATTAGTCTTCAACTGATTCAGATGCCAAAGATCATTACTTGACGCATTTCGGTTACGACAATGGCGCATTATGCTGCTTCTGGTGTTATGTCATGGTTAACGGTCGTCGTGTATCTAGTGATTCGCCAACTGATCATTGTTCGCTACCGAAATATGCGGAATCCTAGACTTGTATTCTTTGTTCTGTTGGTTTTGTCAGGGATATTGATTACTATGCATTTTCGGGATTTAGAAACGGTTCCATATACCAAGAGAACCCGCTGCATTTTGTTATCTAATGACATGGAGAGGCAACTTGGTGAGGCTGAATTCGAGAAACAGAAGGCGAGTTTCAAGGGAAAGGTCTTGCCTCCCATACACCCTCAGAGTGTGAGGATAAGGATGATATCAATGGAAATCATTGATACCTTGCAGAGAGGGTTGAGCAAGGAACAAGCTTGGAATGATGTTGGTTATGCATCAAGCATATGTCACAGGGTTTGAAGGGGATACTGAGGAGACTCTGAAATCGTTGACTAATGCTAGTGCTTATTGTAAGGCAGAGAGTGGTTGGCACAAGGAAGATGAAATCCTTGATGACAGTTGGGTTCAGCAAAGTAGAAAGAAAGGGCCAGCTGCCTCATATCTCGATGGATTGAATTGGGAGGTGCTTGTTGTCAATGAGTCGGATGTCAATGCCTTTTGGCTACCTGGTGGTAAGATTGTTGTATACACCGGATTGTTAGAGCATTTTAAGAGTGATGCTGAGATTGCCACTATAATTGGACATGAGGTATAATTGCGCTTTGTTTAACTATGCTTGGTTCTTGGTTTATTAATTTGTCTGAAAGATATCTATGCTTATTTGTCTGTTTTTTCTTCTTAATTAGGTTGGTCATGCTTTGGCCCGACACACCGCTGAATATATGACGAAGAGATTGTGGTTTGCTATCCTGCAGTTTATTCTTTATCGATTTGTCACCCCGGAAATCGTCACCATAATGTCTTCTCTTTTCTTGAGGCTACCACTCTATCGACTGTATAACTTGGTTCATGTCTTTCTAATAAGTCAATTTCCTCTGTGGTTCTTTGATTATACTTGTTGCATTTTACTTAACATCATGTTTGTCATGGCTCTCAAAATAGTGTAGAATGCTGTTGTGGATTGCTTTAGTGCTTTATTCCACATAACATATTAGTTCATGGAAGATTTTGATAGTTCCAAGCAAATAAGAACTCCATTTCATTTACCATATGCTTTACCATAATTTCAATTGAGGGAATGATAGTTGATATCTTTTCTGAATAAAATTTGTGAGTGAGATTGGATTTAATAATTCATTTAAAACTCTGGTGTTTGTTGTGATACAGTAATCAAATTTTGACATGTCTTTCCTCATTCATCCTCAATTGTAGTTCCCTTGAGACATTATTTTGTGCCATCTATCAGCATGTCAATGTTGTTTTAAATTTTGGATTATGCTTAAATAATCATCTACATGCTGCTTGTACTTGTTTCTCTTGGTAGATATTTTGTTGAAGTGGAAACTTTTCCTTTTTAAAATTTTTATAACTAAATCCTGTTTTCAGGATGGAAATGGAAGCGGATTACATTGGCATGCTCTTAATTGCTTCCGCCGGATATGATCCACGGGTGGCGCCCACAGTGTATGAGAAGCTGGGAAAAGTCAAGGGTGAGTGGGCACTTTGGGACTATCTCTTCACTCATCCATCTGGAAGAAAGAGAGCAGAGTTGCTCTCCCAGGCCAAAATAATGGAAGAAGCATTCACCATATACAAGAATGCTACGTCTGGAAGATGTATTGAAGGATTTCTTTGGACCAACATAACTTATATTACTACACCAGAATCAACAAAGAACTTGTGGATGAAACTTAAAAGAATTCTGTTTTAGCCAAAAGAAAAGCTAGACAATTTTCTGTATGATGAATTTTGTCAACAATTTAGTTTCATAGATAGATGTTTGTTAGGTAAAGTGTTAATTGCACAGCGCTTCAAAGAAAATTATTGATTAGATCATCTGTTCTAACATCTCAAAGGTGTTTCTAAGGTAGAAGGGACTATTTTTTCAAGTGTTCAATACATGTTAGTGGCTTATTGCAACAACCAAATCAAGTGTATACATGCTACTATGCTCATATAAAAGGTTAAAAAAGTATTGTCTGAGGTGAAATCAGACATGAAGAAGATAGAGGAACTAATTGGCACACCTGGGCGGTTGTATGACAAAATGAATCGGATGGATTTCTTGGATTTCAAAAACTTTGAGGAAAAATGTATTTTTCGGTTTCACAGTTAGTTTTCAAGGATGATTATTGCATGTTAATTCACAATTTTAGAACAATATGAACAACTATCAATAAAATAAAAATACACTATATTTTAATTTAATACTACTAACTAAATTTATTTTTTTAACTTTATTAATTCACATTGTTCACATATTATTCAAAAATATTGTTAGTTATTTATGCTTTTCTTTATAAAATTATCAACACCTCTTACAAGGAGCCCCTTCAAATTTACCCTCTTTTATTTTCTAATGCATCTTATAATATAATCTCTTAATTTATATTTTGCATATTAAATTATTAATATTTCCGTTTTTACCATATAATCAAATTCCTAATAAAATTAGTTTATCAATTTTTTAATTTATCAAGTTAGTCCTTCAGTTTTAATCAGTCATTGGAGGAATTTTTTTTTCTTTCGTAAATTGACTTAGTTTCTTACGAAAAATGTTGTTATCTACGATATGATATAATATTAGACGACAAACTAACAGGTCAATATATATTCTTCAATTTATCTCATGAGATATAAGACCACTAATCAAAACTTTGACTCCTAATATGTCATTATGACTTTTCAATTTCCATGGAGACTCTTTACATATTTACATTGCATTTACACCGTCAAGGTCAAAAGAATGTTGTCCGCATAAAGCATAAGTGGCTACTTATTACCCCTGAAGTTTCAAAATAAATCGTAAATACATAAATCTTTGATGAGAGTAATTTCATTCCAAAATTCTAATTAATTTTTCGGGAATCATTCTCCTTATTAGTAGTAATCTATAGTGTTATCTCTTCAAAATTAGATTTATAATCTTATTAAATTTATAATTAAATTTTTATATTTTTTAAGAAAAATATTTTGTTAATTTTAATATTTTGACATAAAAAAATTTAATTACAAAATTAAAAATAATTTAAAATTTTAATTAATAATTTAATAAAATTATAAAGACTAATAAAATAATTAAATATTTATATTTATATTATAATATTTAAATATAATCTAAAAAATAAACAAAAATAATTACTTAAAAAATAAAAAATAATAATATAAAATCAAATAAATAAATTCAAATTGAATATTTTTATAATTTTATTTAAAATTTAATTTTTTGGTGACTTTAAAAATTTAATTTATGTATATATTTTTTTAATTTTATAATTATTAAATTTTAAAATAATTTATATATTTTAAATTAATCTTTTAAGTCTAGTTTTACATAAAATTACATGTCACGGGTCAGTATCACATTATCACCGAATCCTTTGCCTAAAGAGTTGTCTAAACACAGATTTTTCCTTCATCTCCTCCTCTGTGGCACTGTTGAGTGTTGAGGTCTAACGTCCTCCTCTTTCACTCTACCCTTTCTTTGATGCTGAGGCCACCTTCTTCTTCCATTCTACCTTCTCTTCGACGCCGATACCACTCTTCCTCTTCTCTGCGCTGACGTCCGACTGCGGATTCCATCGTCTTGTCTCCTAAACGCCGACTGATACCACTCTTCTCTGCGACGGCGGCGCCAGTCTCTTCTCGTCGATCTCGCTGCCTCTCCTCCATTTCGCCGCTGCTCCTCCAGTTCGCTGTTTCCCAGCGAGCTTTGCCGCCTTCTGTTAGTCGGTCTCTCTTCCTGGTACTGATTTCTGCTTCTGTTTCTTGTTTATTACATTGTTTTTCCTTGCCGCCTTGTTGCTGCTGCTGGTGCAGTGCTGCTAGTGGTGCAGCTTCTGTTTTGAAACTTTCCTTGTTGTTGTTGATGCTGCCGAAATCCTTGTCACTGATGATGTTTTATTTTCTTAATGAAAATTTTATTTGAATTTATTTCAGTAGAAGCAAAAGCATAAATTTTGGTTCCATTTTCAAAATTCAACTCCAATGTCATCACCACAAATTTTGTCTCAGAACTTGCTACAGTTTCATCTTGTGTGTATACTTCTTAATTTTGTCATAATGCTTTGTAACTTTAAATTGAGTTATTTCTTCTATTAATGCCATCAAATCTTGGTACACAAACAACAGAAAAGAATTACGGTCTAAACCATAAAAAGAATGAGATAGTTGCTTTCATGATTGAAGATGTAATTGAGAATAATAAGTTTAAACTTGAAATGCCTGTGTATATATGAGGAGTAAAGTTAATGCTCCGTTGAAGCTATGATTATCTATGATCCACATACATTATAAGAATAATATTTGCAATTGGATAAATGCAAGGCAAAGAATTGTCAAAACTTGCACATTGGATAGAATTTTTATAACTTGATCAGAATAGTTTGGAATTAGACTGGATACGATGTTAGAAAATTATTGAAACTGCCATTGGAACTTCCCGAAGAATCTAGTTTCTCAGAATTCCTATTTCATATGCTAATAATTTGTTAAGGTGTTACATGTTGGCCCCTACCTCTTGCATACAAGACTAAGACTTGGTTTGGTAAAGCTTTTCGAAGAGGAACTTCTCATTTTGTGTTTGGTAAATAAAAAATATCACGTGCTTGTGCTTGCAGCTTTTAAAAGATAGAGGTGCTTTTGAAAGCACCTAAGGTGGAGTTTTTCAAAGATGACTTATGCTTATCAAAATTAAAGAGTTTAATATAATCATATCCATTAATTAATATCCAAATTTAATTTTTATATTAATGTCTATTATAGTATTTTTAAATTTTAAAAATGATTTTACCAAACACTCTTGTTAACCCAAAGTTTATTTGGTAAGGATAATATGCGATATGTTGATGCTACGAATATGTATATGTTGCTCCAGCTATCCTAGGTTTCCTGAGCTAATTTTCAGACTACTTTAGAAACCAGCCTGATTTTTCTTATTTGCATAGTATATATTAAATAATAAGCAAAGGATTGAGCAATAAATTGAGATAGGTAGAAAAAGAATGATTCAAATCACTTGTTTAATGACATATTGAACCTTATTTATTGAGCAAAAACTTTCTTTTTGTTTTGTGTTGTAGAATCATACTTGATTATTGAACTTTTACTTTGTCCATGCTTGAGGGAAATGACATTTGTATTTGGGTAAAGTACTATTTTAGTCCTCAATGTTTGGGCTAAATCTTAATTTGGTCCCTAACGTTTTGAGTACTATTTTTGTCCCAAAAAGTTTCGAAAGGATTCAATGTTGTCCCAAATTAGGATTTAAGTCAAACACTGACATTTTGAATATATTATTATACATTCTGAAGCAAAAATGCTCCAATAATCCTGAAAACATCCCACACCAACTTTGGGGCCTGCTCCCATAGTTGCTCTATTATATTAAGTAATACAACAGATTTTTACTATAATTTGGTGGAATCCGGTTGATGCCCAGTTCGATTGGTTGGATCTCTGAACTTTTGACCTGGTTGCTTGAGTGGTTTGATGTCCAATCTGGATTTTAGAACCTTATATGTCCAATCTGAGGGTCATCGTTGGTTTTATATGTAATAATTGGAGAACATCTTCAAACGAAAAATTTAACATATCGTGAAGCTTTAGATTATTTTACAAAGAAAGAAACCTCAAGTAGATCCAATTGACTCCCTTGTGTCATTTAATTGCGTTTCAAATTTCTAATCGGGAACTTGTGTTGTTTATTTACTTGTTGAACTTGTGGAATTGTGCAAAATATGTTTGTTATCAGCTTATAAGTTTTATGAAATTTGGGGTGTCGATAGCTTTAACTGTATGTGGTTGAACTAGTGACTAAGTGGTGCTGATTTCAATAACTGCTTATTTTGTGAAGGAGGCAAGCGGTGCATTTGTTGTTCAAATACTTCGTTCATTTTCTTCTCTCTTCATGAAACCTTTTTACATGCTATGACCCTTTGCCACCTTTTTTTCACTTCATTCTTATTTCATATGATGGACATTAATTTTGGGCTTGTATTCTGCATGATTAACATGTGTTTAGGTTAACATGTTTTCTTCTACAACTTACAAGTTGCAAATTTGTTGGCTTTGGTTGACTTATTTCAAATTAGCTCAGCGTTAACTTTATTTTTGCATTTTATTTAATTTCTTATTTTGAGCTATCCTATCCACATTGGTAGTATTTGCTGGTTTCATGTGATATACTTTACTCATTCTTGCTAATATCCTGCTGCAGGTTGATAGAGGCCTAAAGCTAAAATTTTATTCTTCAGCCAACAGAAAACAATTCACAAGCTTCTCACACAACACATGAATATCTTACATCCTTTTGCATGCCTTCCTCTATGCAATGCCATTGCAAGCACCAAGCCTTTTCCCCATAACAATCAAATCATGAAATTTTCATTGGTTTTTCTACAAAGCGCTAGCTATCCAAGAACTTGGACTCCCTTATGCTGTTCTAGAGGTGGGTTTACAAACTTGAATGGTGAGGACTTCAATATAGATCTTATTAAGGAAGATCTTGCTGATGATGATGGTAGTAGTGAGACTTTGGCTCAAGAAACATATGGAAGAAGGAAAACAAACGACATTGATTTAGAGGGGTTAAAAGAAGATAATGATGTTGGTGGGTATTATGGCCAAGGACCATTTACAGGTAGGCCAGAGAAAGATCATGAGAGAGATCCAGAAGTTGCTGATATTCTTGGGAGTTTACTAGATGATCCCCAAAAGGCTCAATCCAAAGTAAGTAACTCATGTATTAGATGGTGCCATAATTTCTAGCATTGAGTAGTAAGATGTTATCTTGGTACAAGTAGGTGTTATTTAGATCCCAATGTTTTAAGGATGGCCTTCTTACATTTCATATTGAGGGGGAAAAATGGACCATCCTAGTAAAAGGATCAAAAAGAAAAATATGGAGGAGTAGCTTCAAATTTCTTTGAATTTTGTTGCTGTTGATAGAGAGAAAAAAAAAAAGAGAATGGTTTATAAAATTCGTGTCTCACCACTACATGATGGAACCGGGCCTATAAAATATACATTGAATTGTAAATATAGATATATTT
Organism: Arachis hypogaea; assembly: GCF_003086295.3. Taxonomy (NCBI): domain Eukaryota; kingdom Viridiplantae; phylum Streptophyta; class Magnoliopsida; order Fabales; family Fabaceae; genus Arachis; species Arachis hypogaea. Next base: position 144,448,707 of record NC_092051.1, on the reverse strand, counting down.
GCAAATATACAAACATCTACATTTATCCTAAATATACGAGTTGGGGTTCTAATTATTGTACCTACAGATTCCAACAGTTAAGCTGGGGATATTGTTTGTGTTTATGTCACATGAACTATTTCGATTTGCAGATGGAAGACAGAATTAGGAAAAAAAGGAACAAAATACTGCACACAAAGACGGGATCAGGAGTACCAATGAAAGTGTCCGTTAACAAGTATGTTTAAACATTCAAATGTGTGTTATGTGTTTGTACTGGGCAGCATGCAGTTTCCTGTTTCTTGTCAAGTTTTCAGTTTTTCTCAGTTTTCTGTAAGAGAGTTACTAGTGTGTTTACTTTATTGATGTTTTATTTCATTTATTAAATTATAAATTGTCATTATATTCGCAGTAATCATCTTACAATAAGGTGCTTTCGTTAGAGGGATTGGGAGCTTGCATAATTTGTTGCATTGAGAAGTTTTTGCAAAGTTGTGAGGATTTATCATTATGAAGTTCTAAAGATATATAGTCGAGACATTGAAATTATTGGTGTTAGTAAATTGGTATAGTGATTGGATTGGTCAACTTATTTATACTACTCTGTCATTTTCTCTTTCCTACTATCGTGTATGACACTAGAGCAGTATTTCTGTTGGTCCAAAGTATATGATACGATTATACTTAATAGTGGTATAATTTTTCTTATTACAGGTAGTATAGAAGGAATTTGACAGTAAAGACCATTGAAAAGTTTAAATTGTTTCATGTAAAACCATTAATGTGCACCTAAAACCATTGACTGCTCTAGAACTCTAGTTCCACGATTTCTATTCTGGCCATTTGTAGTTCTTTTATTGTTTCCCTCAATTAATTTCTTCGGTCTTTGGATTCTTTATTTATTGACACTATTCGTGCCTCTGTTAATAAAGCCCTTTTATCTAGTTTCTCCACTCAGGTTGTTTGCCAGTTGTCACCTTAGCTAATGGTTATAAAAGGCAACCTCAAAGGGGTTGGCACTGCTCATTCCTTATCATTTCTGGTTTTTCATGTAATCTCCTTTCTTTTAGCTCTTCTACTCATTCTCATAATTGGTTAATCTCTTTTACTAAATACCATCTTTCTACAAAATGAGAATTCATTCTGTCCTTTACTTTTCTGGGTCTCCATGTAATCTCCTTTTTCTTAACCGTTTAACTCATTCTCATAATTCTTAGATCTCCTTTACCAAAGATTCTATCTTCCTACAAAACCATAATTCATCATAACTGATTGGCGATGGATGCGAGTCCTGCTGCTATTGGCTCTAGCAGGACTTGGTGTATGTACTCTCACCTTAAACCCTTGTATAGCCATGCCCAATTTGTCATCTTATCCTTGCCAAACTCCAAAGAATGGTACCTAACCTATCCTATCTGTCTAGCTTGCTTGGTAAATCATATTGGGGTACACACTTTTGGTCCTCCTAATGGAGTAATAGTAATGTCATGTCTCCCATTGTTTTAGTTGATTTGATGTTTTAAGTTCCAAGTTGTACTGTGTCTTCTTTTGGGTCATGATACTTTGTCACTTTTTATAGTTTTATTTATGATCAATCACACTGAACTTGACTATTTTTAATGTCGAGTAGATTTATGTTATTTTTCTAATTTTTCAAAAATATTTATCAACAAATCAAAACTCAATTTGGAGTTCCTTTTGTGTAGTTCTCATTGCATGGGTGAATTAGTGCTACACTGCCGTACCATGCTCTCCTCTTCTTGTTCCCAGTTTCTTCTTTTTTTGGGCCGGGGTGGGACAGAGGTGCTGTTCTTGCTTCCGGTTACTATTTATCGCATGCTGTCTTCTGTTTTCAGTAACCAAATCTTGTATTCCCTTTCTGTAACTGTATTTGGGTCACTTGTTTTGTTCTCAACCCTATCCTTCATCTTGACAATATTTCCACCTGATCCTCTTGTATTTGCTTTGTGTTGGTATCAATTAGTGACTTCGGTATTATCGGGTGCCTATAGTCCCTCATAGGGTAGTATGGGATAAGAAGAGTGGTTTCCTCCCTTAATAGCTAGCTTTTGAGGTGGGGTTCCCTACTTTTTTTAAGTACTTAATAATGGTATTAGAGCCTAGTTGTCAGTGCCATGGAAAGGGCTACTCTAGGCTGGATTAAGGTGAATATCGAACACTGATAACTGATAGCCAAGTGGCTACCATTGGTCAATGTCGATAGAGTGAAGCTGCTTTGGACGTCAACTCTCCAGGGGCGGTGTATTGTTAGGGACTTGAGTATTATGAGATGCCCAAAGTTGCACATCGGGTAATATATGATGCTTGATATTGTATTTAAGGAGTGGTTCTTCCTCCTTAATAGCTAGAATGTGTGGTTCTCTACTTTGCTTAATTAACAGTATCTGTGATATAATAATTAAATGTTCATTTTTCTTATTGGCTTTTGACATTGGTGTTTTCAGATTTGATTTTTCAAACTCATATATATGGCTTGAATTTTACAATACACCACTGGAAAAAGACATCTCCTTAATATGTGATGTAAGGAACTTTGTCTATGTTGTTTTTGCATATTCATCATGATGCATATGCTTCTGCCTGGATGTTTTGTTGAATGTGGGTCATTGCAGACTATTCGATCGTGGCATATTGTTGGACGTCTTGGTGGATGTAATTCGATGAACATGCAAGTAAATTTTTCTCTTCTTCCAAGGATGCAATACTCTCTTTTAATGGAATTTAGGCTTGATAGTGTTGCTTATAGAATTATCATTAATCCTGCAGCTATCACAATCTCCGATCACGAAACGGCCAAGTTATGATTTTATTCAAGGAGCTAATGTGACACCAACTACATTTTACAACATTGGGGATCTTGAGGTTCAAGACAACTTGGCTCGAATATGGTGCAGAACTAGTTGTATAGTCTTTCCTTGTTAATAACTGTTTGTAGATTAGCAGGATTTAAAGTGCAAATACTAATAATTTTTCATTGTTAAATGACAGGGTAGATATTGGAACCAGTGAACCGCTGCTTTTGGATGTCTTGATAAATGCATTAACACAGATAAGTTCTGAGTATGATTTCTACTTTCTCTCCATTCCATTGATACATTAGTTTAGTCGTTTACAGTGAAAAGAAAAACTACAATTCTGCAACACCCCAACTAAAATCATCTGGAAACAAACAGTTTTTTATAATTTGCATGAGCAATAACAGTAGTAAATAGAGCTTATTCATTAGGTCAATGCTTGGTTGATATCTAGAAACTATAAATCAAAAAATATGAAATGCCAACAATATCTCACTTGGTTAGTAATCCCTGGAGATTATCAAGTTACCAGAAAATTTTCATTTCTTCTATAGCTGCATGTACTTGAGTTAACAGACATCATAATGTCATGGTCTCCTGGCTTATAAGAGGCTAACTTCAAATCTATATCATATTTGCACTGAATATTATTAGTGAATAGATGAAGTCATATTCTAAAGTTTAGTATTTGGGTCCTGTAAAGAGAGGAAGTTTTTAAAGTTAGAAAGCGAGAGCTGAGTCACCATTGGGTTAGTAACTTCTGCTGAATCAAACTTTTTGTTGCTCCTCAAACTTCAACTTTATTTAAGATGATTATTTTGTCTGACCTAGGAACAAAAGCTTAATCCAAGCTAACAAATTCTTGTAGTTCAACTTTTAGAGTGACTTATGGAGTATTAGAGAAGATACCTGTCATAGGATCATTACTATGTATGCCTATTTTGAATAAGAGAAACAAGGTGATGTCTTGAGTTTCAGAAGTAGTGGAAGGTATTTTCTTGTGAACATACCATGATAGTAAACTTTGTACCAAAGACAAGAAACAAAGCACCTAAAAGGGACCAGAATACACTGACAAATAAAACGGCACTAGCGACATGTGAAACAGTAGTGTGGAGGCTGGCTTGTGGATCTCATATCCCAGTGAAATGCATTGATTGAAGAGATTCAGATAATGCATGACTGATACTCTAGTAGTGGACTTGGTTGCTCAAATGGTGGCACTTGAAGGACTAGCTAATTCCGATTGCAATCTGGTTTTGCACTTACCTTGACAATTGAGGGAGTTGGGATCACAGATCAAGGTTGTCAAGGGTGTATTTTCCTCCCGAGACCAAACTTAGCTCGAGCATTGATGCCAGCTTGAGGATACATGAGGATCATCACGCTCATTCAATCTCGACTCTCTAGTTATCTCTGTACTACTTATCATTGTTCCATATTTCAGTAGGAGTGGCAAACACCAATTGAAAAGATTATGAAGTTTTCCGTTGGTGTGGCACTTTGGATACTCGGTGGGATCACTCGCTGGGATCAGTATGTCCTTTTACTGCATAATACAAGCAAATGCTGGGAAATTGGGTGATATCTCACTGATATTTGCATCTCCCTTGCCCTTCTATTACTGTTTCATTCTTCCACTTTCTCTAGATGCCAGGTTCTTACAGTCTCCTTGATGGCTTTTCTTTGTCTTCTAATCCTACAAAAGAATATGGTCCCAACTTTTCACTCATTCCTCCAATACAAGCTATTTCCATCTAGTCATAAATGGTCTCTTGACTCTTTTGGTAGTTTTAGTTATAAATTCTTCCAACTTTTCACTCATTCCTCCAATACATGCCATTTCCATCTAGTCAAAATTAATATGAATACATGTTCCAGTTCGAAGGTCTAATAAGACTATCTCCCCTTATTTGTGTTATGTGGAAGGCAAATTCAGTGTCAAATTCACATTTTCTATTGACTAGGTTTGTTAGAAGAAAAAGAGCCAAAATGTTTGCAGCATTGTGCATTTTTCGCTACTATTTGGACTATGTACTTCCATGACAGATTTTCTTACAAGAACATTTTATGGGATAAGATTAGATGCCTAACATCTATTTGGTGTAAAACTCATGATCTTTATAATGGATATTTCTTCTAAGAAATGTTGAGAGATTGAAAAGTTATGCTTTATAGATAAATCTTATGTTGTTTTGCTTTTACTTTATAAAAAAAAAAAACATGTTTGACTTGTTTACTCTAATCTTATTCTTTTCGATACTTATTTATTTATTTATTTTACGATAGTTTTGTTGGAATCAAGCAAGTGGTCTTTGGTGGGGAAGAATATGAGAATTGGAACGAGAATATGACATCAGAGGATTCAGGTTTTAGTGTTCACAAGATCTAAACCCAATTTGCTGCCATATTATTTGATAGAGGCAAGTGAAGAGGAAGTCAGGAAATATTGCATCGTATGTATTTGACAAGCAGTAAGCAAACAACTAAATAAATAAAACCTTTTAGCATCTCTGGTGGCTGGCTGTATGTATTAGTTTTTTATTTTATTTTATTATTGTGATTTTTTTTATGGCCGCCATTATTTCCCAGGAACTCAACCATTCATGAATATCAAATTATCAATGTCAAAGACGTGTGATGGCGGCTCTGGGATTTTGATGGCTCTGGAAATTCAACCATTAATGAATATCGAAGTCAAGAGATGACAGTCGAGATAAGAGTTCTGTAATTTAGTTATGGGATTTGTTGTTACTAAGGTTAATTAATCAAAATGAACTTGATTTTGATTTGATGTAGTAGCTCTTAATGAAATATTGGAAAAGTTTGACAGCGTTAAAGGTTCCGTGGAGCAGATAATGACTAGAGAGTAAAGACCCTTTCGGTAAGATTTCTGGGAATGTTACTACCAGCAATCCAGAATCCTCCTTTTTTTTTTTCTTTGAAAATTTATCCCTTTGTTTGGTTGATACATGATTATTGGAACAATTAATCCTGGAATATTTTATTAATTTTCTGAGAAAATGTTAATAATCTATTCTATCTATTTTATTATATAAAAATCGAATTTCTACACTTAATGATAGAGCTAACGTAGTATGTTTATGAGAGTTTATTTATTTATTTTTTTTAATTCACTAAATACAAGTTATTACGATAAACTAATTATATTAATTAATTGATTTAATTTGATTAAAAATTTAAATATCACATAATTTATTATAATTTATATCAATTTGATTTGGTAATATTTTTTAATTTATTTTTTTTAATATTCTATTAGTATTTTTTAATTTATTTTTTTAATTTATTAATTTGGTTAATTTATTAGTCAGTAAAATAATAAATTTATGGTCAAATGAGTTATAGTTCAAATGACATAATTATTTTATAATTTTGTACTTATTCAAATTGATATTTATAGTCTCTTGGTCTAATATATATAGATGGCTATACTAAATTCTAAAAATCATTATTTTTATCCTCTTCTATTTCAATTTTTTTTTCTTTATATATAATTTTTTTTTATATATAAATGTACTCAAAATCAGAGGAGACATATAAGTATTTCATTGATTGTTTGTTTGATGGATACTATAGCTTAAAATATCTCAATTTAGGCATTCTACCTCTATCGATAGAAGTTGAACATGTAGTAGTGCTGAAAAAGGCGGGTCGGACTAGAGCCCGCCAAAATAAAAAAATCCGTCAAATCCTCACTGCCAAATTGGTGAGTTTTGGTGGGGCGAGATGGGCTGGTCCGCCGAGCTAAAGATTTCTATTTTTCTTTTTTTTATTAAATAAGAGAGTGATTACTATTATAAAATTAATAATTATATAATTTTCAAACACTTTTTTGTTTTTGCTTTTATTCTTCTTTTAGTTATTAACTTTATTTATTTTATTTTACAATTTCGTATATTTGTTCAAATTATGTGACTTATTTTTAAAATAAAGATGGTTCTATTGAAAAATATTATTTTAAATAATTTTATTGAAGTTAAAAATAAAAAAAATAGTAAAAAAATTATATTATAATTTGATTATTTTTTATTTGTATTTGATTTTTTAATTATTATTTTTTAGTTAATTTTAATGAAATTTTTTTTTTAAAAAAGAGTCAAGCAAACTAGCCCGCCGACCCGCCAATCCGCCATAAAGTGAAACGGGCTAGCACTTTAAACCCATCTTAGTTGGTGGGCGGGTTGGGGCGGGTCGGCCCACTTTGCCATCCCTAGTACTATTGGATAGAAGAATATTTGTTAAAATGAATATACTCATTGTAATGAATTTTCTTTCTCAATTGTTAGATTTTTATATCAGTCTTGTAAATTCTTTGAAGGCATAAGACAATAAAATAGGTTGACTTTAACATCATTAGAAGCTAAATTTAATTGTTTAAGTAAGCACTACTAATTATGTTAATAAGGTAATTATGTAATAATATGATTTACATTTTAATTTTCTCGAGTAAACTCATTTCAAAATGTAGGAATCAGACTCAATTATGCTAAAATTTTAAAGGTAATATAGGATTTCACAACAAAATTAACATTTATTAAGGAAATAAATTTATTTATGACTCTTTTTTAATTATAAATAATAACTAGATTTAGAAAAAATATTAATGTCATCATTTTTGATGGTTTCAGTGGCTAAGAGAAGGGGGGTTGAATCTTAGCCACCTTTTTCTGATGCTAACACTTGCTGACCTTCAGAGAAACTTTTCTGTTTTTGCTCGTCACTGGACACGAGCAACTTTGTTTTGTCTCGTCCCTTGCCACGAGACTTTTTGTTTTGTCTCGTCACTTGACACGAGATAATTCTGGCTTTTACTCCTGTGTAGTAGAAAACAGAAATGGAGTAGAAAGAGAAGAAGATTGCACCCAGATATATCCTGGTTCGGCTGCTAAGTGCAGTGCAGCCTACATCCAGTTTCCATCACAAACATGATGGAATTTCACTATAATCAATCTGATTACAACTTGTAAAGTGCTAACCCAACTTACAAGGGGATTCCCACAAAATCATGATACACAACATAGATGAACAAAGGAACTCTAAGACATCTATGGCTTTTTCTTTTAATTTTGCACTCTCTGCCTTTTTCCGCTCTATGGCTTTTTCATACAAACCTCACTTGTTTGCCTTTTTTCCATGAGACTCAAGACATGACAAAATTAAACAGAAAAATACAAAACAGAATACATTGAAGGAGAAGAGAAAACTGTTAGCTCAGGTAGCTCTGAGAACTCTGTGCCTTGCACTCTCAAATTTTTCTCCTTGCTTCAAACAGTGGTTGTTCCCCCTTTTTAAAGAAGAGGAAATCCTCCACACTTGAAGCCAAAACCGAACCAACTTCTTCCTCCTTCAACAAACACATAACCGGTTCGGCCACTCAGAGAGAGAAGAGATAACCATGCATTAACCAACATGCAATTACCTCTAGACCTTTCTTGATCATCACCCTTCATCAATCCGGGCTCTCCATCCTTGGCTTCCTCTCCAAGATGGATTTCTGGCCCTTGATGCCTCATAATGATGATGACTTCATCTGCTTCAATCTCTGCCTTCAACCATCACTTCGCCACTCTAGCTACTCCCTGTGGTGGTTGAGCAGAATCAAAGACAAGCCATGCTTCAAGAATCTCCTCTAGCTGGCCGAATCTTCTTCTTCCATTTTTGAGCATGAAAGGCTCAAGATAGCCTCACCAAATCTAACCACATTTGGTAAGTATCTTAGCCACAGCTCACTTTTATTTTAGTATGTTTTCTTGCCATCATTAGCTTGATGGTCTTGAGACTTGCTTTCTCTCCTTTTCGGTAGCTCACTTTTGCTTCCATGGCTGCCAATATTTTCTGTGCAATAACCGAAGAGAGAAAGAGATGAGAGAGAGAAGAAAGAATCTGAAGTAAAGCTATTTCAAAGTGATTGAACTAATTAATTGAAAATAGCTTGCTTTTACTTCCCTTAGTTGGCGTGTAGCAATGATGCCTTTAGTCAAATCAATCTTCTCTCACTTGCTTATGTTTCCAATGTATTAAATTAAATTTGAATTCCATCCAAAGTGAGGAATGGAATCCGTTGGAGGCAAGCAACAAATGTTAACTTTTGCTTTCCTGATGGACTTTGGATTCGGATCATGCATGGAAATATTCATCAAAATCGAATTTGGGCCTTATTGCAATAAAGCTTAATCTGACCCAATTGATTAACATTTGCTTTCCTGATACAATTGATTTCGGATCAAACATAGAGCTCACAAGAAAACATTTGTTTTGGGCTTGCAACAATAATGTTTATTCTGACCCATTTAATAATTCAGCTTCCTGTAGCAATGCTGATTTTTATTTTGGGCTATCAACATCTTTGTTTTTCGGCCCAAAGTAAAATCTGCACAACAAAATTATTAATTAAGCAAATATGAAGTAAGATCAAATTAATAATTTTGTAATTTATTATTTTAATAATGTTTGTTCATCATCAACTTGAATTAGAGTTTTTCAAACTCATCAATCTCCCCCTTGATGACAAACATTATTAAAATTGAAATGGAAAGAAATTTAAAGATTGAGTAAAAAGTACTCCCTTTAAATTTGAATTTCTTCCCCTTTCTAAATGTCACATAGCTCCCCCTTGATGTATGCTTATTTTACCAAGGGAAGCACTAACCTGTAACATTTAAAATCAAGCTTCAAGTAACAATGTTATTTAGCAAATTTTATAATGCTAAATGCTTGATTTATGAGCAGTTTTAATTGATAATCAAAACTCATTTGATATCATAAACTGATTTACTGCTCAAACCAAAGATATCCAAATATTTTTCAAACATTTTCCTGTTTAGGATATCAGAGCAAATCAACATGATGAAAAATATTTGAAGAATAAAACAAGGCAGTTTTGATATTTTACACAAATTAAATGAACTGCCAAAAATAAATTTTCTAAACCAACAAGTTTATCAATGATGAATCAGCAGCCAGGCATCAAAGTAAATCAATCATTATAAATCAATTGCCAAATAAACTAATCATGATAAACCAAAAAAATGCAGTTCAAACAGTAATGACCATAATGCAATAACAACATGCCTTCTTTGAACAAGGGTGATCATAAATTTTCAAAATTGAAAATTTCAACCCCTGTTCCCCTGTTTTTCCAGCCCCTGTTTCGTTCCAATTTCAATTTTGGAACCTAAATTTCCTCCCCCTTTTGTCATCAAAGGGGCACCTGCACAAAACATGATTAACATAACAAAAAGATCAAGATATAATAGCAAAAGTGTATCAAAGTATCCTAGAGATGATCCTAAAGCAGTGAGTATCAAGTCATGCTTATACAAAAAAGATTGAGCCTAATGGAGCCAATATCAAACAGAGTAAAGACAGTCACTAATCATCAGAGAAGTTAATATCTTCTTCCTCAGCGTCTCCTCCACTATCATCTCCCAAATCCTTATTAAGACGTTCCAGCATCAGGTTGACCCTTTCTTTGCAATTTTTCCAAGCTTTCTCACTCTCATAAGCTTGCTTGCGGGCTTCTTTATGAGATCGAAACATCATGTCTGCCATGTTTGAAAATTCTCCCAAAATCTGTTGAATGGATCTGATTGTTTTGGAAGATTCTGGCCTGCCTTCATGCTCACTGTCCGATTTTCTCCCTTTGGTTTCCTTAGTTGCTCCTCCACCTCGAATTGTAGACACATCGTTTTCTACCTTCTCATTCAACAAATCAACTTTAAAGTACTCAAAAATTCCAGTTAAAAACATACCATAAGGCAGGTTAGCCTTTCTGGTGCTTCTAACAGAATCCCACATGTGTCTAATCATAATATAACCAAAGGAGATAGGAGTAGAGGTAACCAAAGCAAACAATATGAGACAGTCAGAAAATGTTACTCGGTTGTATGAGCCGCTTTGGAGAGTCAGAATATGAGTGATGATTCGGTGAAGCAGGGAATTGACTGGTCCAAGGGCTTTGTGGGTTGGAATGGTGCCATGCAATCCAGAAAGGTTCTTGCAAATGTGCTGGAGAACAGTATTGTGTGAAACGCCAACTTGTGTGTCCCATTTCTCCACCATATATGCTCGCGGACCTTCATCCTTGAAGCCCAGGGCCGCTCCAATTGTCTCAGCATCAAGGACTATTTGAACCCTTTTGACATAGGAATGAAGGGTGCCATCAATGAGTCGCATATTAGCATAAAATTCTCGAACAAGACCTGGGTACACTGGTTTTTTGATGAGGAGCAGAGGCTTCCAGTTGAGGAGTTCAAACAGAGAGGGAATGTTGGTGCTCTTGAGATTTTCGAGACTAATAAGATAGGTAGTGCACAAATGACGTTTCTCCATAACCTTTTTGTGAAACTCAAAAGAGGTGCAGGAGTTAAATCTGCTTGGATCAAAATGAGAGTGAGTCTTGCCATACTTGTCTCGGAATTCCATGGATTCCAAGTTTGGAGGTTCAGTCGTGTCATTTAGTGCAAACCCTTGATTCTTCTTTGAGCTTTTTCCGGGGGTAGTCTTCTTCGGTGATAAGGGTGGAGGTGAAGGAGTAGGAGAAGTATGAGATTCTTGCTCTTCTTCTTCAACTACGGGTTTCTTGTTCTTGCCTCGGCCTGAACTCTTGTGGGCAATCACCTTTTTTCTCATGGTGGTTGTTTGTTTGGATGGTGGTGAAGGAGAAGATGATGAGGTTGAATGAATGTGGATATGAGTGTGGGTTTGAGGCGTTGATGGTTTCTGAGAAAGAAGAATTCTTTCACTCTTTCTTGGCGCGGTTTTCTTTTTCATAGTAATGGAGGAATGAAATATGAAAGGGTGTGGTTGATAACCGAGTGGAGTGGGAGAGAAGCAAGGTGGGTGACGCATTAAATGTGGCTTGGAGAGAGAGAACGATGGAAATAATGATCATTAGTGGGCGGTTAATGACCATTATGGGGTGGTTATTACTCAAAAAGATGATTTCCCTTTTAACTTTTGAAATCTAAAACTGAAAAGTTGTTGCCTTAAATCAAGGGATTAGATGGAGAGAGGGATTTGATTTGACAATAACCACTTCCAAGAAGATATGATGACACAAGGAAGAAGATTCTTATTAGCATAGAGAGATAACTAACAAAATTGTTATGGTAGGGTCATGGAAATTTGGTGGGGCCCATAAAAATTTGAATTCTGCGTTGCCTCCCCCTTGACCACAGCTCTTCTATTATGCCATTATTTTTCATCTCGTCCAAACCTACGAGCAAAAACTGAACAGAGTCAACTATTCACAGATTTTCAATGAAACTTAAATCAAACATTCCCAAACTTTTTCTCAATGTACAGAATCTGTCTTCACAGAGAGGTTTTGTAAAAATATCAGCAATTTGGTCTTCAGATTTTACAAATTGAATATCAATAGTACCCTTTTGCACATGTTCTCTAATAAAGTGATATTTTATCTCAATGTGCTTCGTTCTTGAGTGCAGAACAGGATTTTTTGAAATGTTTATAGCACTCATATTATCACAAAATAAGGGTATACTATTGATTTTTAATTTGTAATCTTCCAATTGTGTTTTTAACCAAATTAATTGTGAGCAACATGCAGATGCGGAAACATATTCGGCTTCAGCAGTGGATAGAGCCACTGTGGCTTGTTTTTTGCTTGACCACATGTTGAGTGAGCTTCCAAGGAAGCAACACATGCCTGAGGTGCTCCTCCTATCTACTCGATCTCCCGCATAATCTGCATCACAAAAACCTACTGCACAAAAATCATCAGATTTAGGATACCCTAATCCATAATTACAAGTTCCCTTAATGTATCTAATGATGCGTTTAACAGCCGTAAGGTGGGATTCTTTTGGATGTGATTGAAACCTTGAACATACACCCACACTTTGGACTATATCCGGTCTAGAGGAGGTAAGGTACATGAGTGAACCTATCATTCCTCTATACCTTGTTTCGTCCACATCTTGGCCATCATCATCTTTTTCAAGTTTAGTATTGGGATGCATAGGAGTGCCCATTGATTTGGAATTTTCTACGCCAAACTTTTTGATAAGTTCTTTTGCATACTTTCCTTGGTGAATAAAAGTGCCACTAGGAGTTTGCTTAATTTGGAGGCCAAGAAAGAAAGTAAGCTCTCCCATTAAACTCATCTCAAACTCACTAGTCATGAGTTTTCCAAACTCTTCACACAAGGAAACATTGGCCGAACCAAATACAATGTCATCAACATAAACTTGAACAAGAAGAATATCATCATTAGATGCTTTAATGAATAAGGTAGTGTCGGTGGTTCCCCTTTGAAAATGATTTTCCAACAAGAAGGCACTAAGCCTTTCATACCAAGCTCTTGGAGCTTGTCTAAGACCATAAAGAGCCTTAGTTAATTTAAAAACATGATTTGGAAATTCTTTATGTTCAAAACCGGGGGGTTGAGCCACATATACTTTCGTATCAATAAAACCATTAAGGAAGGCACACTTAACATCCATTTGAAACATTTTGAAACCCTTATGGGCAGCATAGGCAAGAAGCAACCTAATTGCTTCCATTCTAGCTACCGGAGCAAAAGACTCATCAAAATCAATACCTTCTTCTTGATCGTAACCTTGGGCCACTAATCTAGCCTTGTTACGAACAACTTGTCCATCCTCACCAAGTTTATTTTTAAATACCCACTTAGTACCCGTTACCTTCTTACCATTCGGATGAGGTACTAGTGTCCAAACCTTATTCTTGTCAAATTGAGCAAGCTCCTCTTGCATTGCTTTGATCCATGATGGATCCTCAAGAGCTTGTTTGACATTGTTGGGCTCTACTTGTGACAAGAGAGCAAGATTGTTAGGTTCGGTTTGCCTTTTGGTGGAGGATCTTGTGGTTACACCTTGAGAGGGATCACCAATGATGAAGTCATGAGGATAGCCCCTCATGGACTTCCATTCTCTAGGCTTTCGGACAGGTGTTGAGCTTTGATGAACTTCTGGTGGTCTCACTGTTTCAGTTTTTCGTCCCTGCTCAGGAGACAAATCAGAAGTTTCTCCTTCAATCTGACGAGACAAAACTGGACTGGCAGATTCTTCATTCTGGACAGATTTAGGATTTTCTTTGCTTGTTCTAGCTCCTTCTTCATCTGAATCATTATCTATCACAGTACTGGGAATTAAGTTAGAATCACAAAAAGTAACATGTATGGATTCCTCTATTGTCCTATGCTCCTTGAGATAAACTCTATAAGCCTTGCTTGTGGTGGAATATCCAACAAACATTCCTTCATAGGATTTTGGATCAAACTTTCCAAGATTTTCTTTATTATTAAGCACAAAGCATTTGCATCCAAAAACATGAAAGTACTTAAGATTTGGAGGGGTTCCTTTCCATAGCTCATAAGGAGTTTTCTTTAACCCTTTTCTAATGATTGTTCTATTCAAAATATAACATGCTGTGTTCACAGCTTCAGCCCATAAAAATTTAGGAATCTCATTTTCACATAGCATAGCCCTAGTCATTTCTTGAAGGCTTCGATTCCTTCTTTCAACCACCCCATTTTGTTGGGGTGTTCTAGGGCATGAGAAATTATGAGAAATCCCTAAGTCATCACAGAATTTTTCAAAATCTTGATTTTCAAATTCTCTTCCATGATCACTTCTCAAATGGGCAATTTTCAAATCCTTTTCATTTTGAATTTTCTTGCAAAGGGTGGAAAAAGCATAAAACGCATCATTCTTATGAGCAAGGAAAAGTACCCAACCGAATCTAGAGTAATCATCAACCACAACAAGACCATAATATTTACCTCCCAAACTTTGAGTTCTAGTAGGACCAAAAAGATCAATATGTAACATTTCCAATGGCCTTTTGGTTGAGATTCCATCTTTTAATTTAAAAGAGGATTTTACTTGTTTGCCTAATTGGCAAGCATCACAAGTGAGATCCTTATCAAACTTGATGTTTGGAATTCCTCTAACCAAATTCCTTTTGACTAGCTTAGAAATTTGGTACATGCTAGCATGTCCCAACTTTCTATGCCAAAGCCATTTTTCATATTCAAAAGATGTAAAGCATGTTACATTTTGTTCCTTTAAATCCTCAAGAGTTAATCCATACACATTGTTGCATCTCTTGGCTTCAAATAAAATATCCCCAGTTTTCTCACAAACAACCAAACAAACAAACTTCTTAAAGATAACATCAAAACCTAAATCACACAATTGACTAACACTAAGTAAGTTATGTTTCAAACCATTTACAAGGAGCACATCATTTATACAAGAAGAAAAGTTTTTACCAACTTTCCCAACAGCCACTATTTTTCCTTTTGCATCATCACCAAAGGTAACAAGTCCTCCATCATATTCATCAAGTGTTATGAAGAAGGTTGTCTTTCCGGTCATATGCCTAGAGCATCCGCTATCCATGTACCACATATTTTCTTTTTTCTTGGATGCTAGGCAGACCTACAAAATAAACTCAAGTGACCTTAGGTATCCAAATTTTCTTGGATCCTTTCACGTTAAACCATCTCTTATGTCCCAGATCATTGTAATCAAAAACAACTTTGTAAACTTTATCACCTATCATTCTTTCTCCAAAGAAACATTGAACTGGAAAATGACCACTTCGGTTACATAGTCTACAAAATCTTGGGGTTGCTGTTTTGTTAAAGGAAGTTGGGTCTTGATACTTAACATCATTCGAAGATGAAGCAATGTTTTCATAATGTGATTTTTCAGATTTATAAAAACCCAACCCAGCTTTATCATAAAGAGGTTTTTGACTAGCCAAGATTTGATTCAAATTTTCAGAACTTTGGGTGAACTTGGCTAAGTCTTCCTTAAGTCTTTTAACCTCTTTAAGCAACTCTTCACTTTGCTTAAAACAATTCACATATGCAAGGACAGAATGGTCACTTTCACAGCTTCTAACTTGGGCTTTTAACTGCTTATTCTCTTCTACAAGATCACAAGCAGTTTCGGCCTCTCTTAGTTTTTCTTTGAGAAAGTCATTTTCAGCTTTAAGAATGAAATTTTGTTGTTCAAGATCTTGATTCTCAGTTAGAAAACATCTTATTTTTTCAGAAAGATGGTCTATCATAAGATGAAGGTCTTCAGTGTCAGAGTTTTGAAATGATACCTGATCTATCTCATTTGCCATGAGACAGGGCTGTGATTTAGTCTCAGACTCTTCATCATCATCATCTGAGTCATTTTCCAAATCTTCCCATGTGGCCATCAGTCCCTTCTTCTTCACTCTTTTCGGCTTCTCTTCCTTTTTCAACTTGGGACAATCAGATTTGAAATGACCCATTTCCTTGCAATTGTAACAAGTTACTTTGCTAAGGTCTTTCTTCAACTTCCTTGAGCCACTGCCTTTGCCTTTGAGCTTCACCATTTTCTTGAATTTTTTTGCAAACAACACAAACTCATTTTCAGAAGAGTTATCACTGGATTCATCATCCAGAGGGTTAGTCATAGAAGAAACAGCAATTCCTTTCTTTTTTGAATCTTTTTTCAAATAGGAGTTTTCAAAAGCAAGTAGATTTCCTCTCAAATCATCAAGTGTCATGGAATCTAAGTTACTACTCTCAGAAATAATTAAAGCTTTTGTTTCCCACTCTTTTGTGAGACATCTCAACACTCTTCTCACTAGCACAGATTCTGAATGTGTGATTCCAAGAGCATCTAAGCCAACAGTGATGATATTGAACCGTTCGAACAGTTCATCAATAGACTCTCCTTCCTTCATTGCAAACATCTCATATTCCCTGTTTAACATGTCTGTCCGAGTTTTCTTTACAATGGTAGTTCCTTCATGAGTGATTTGCAACTTGTCCCAGATTTCCTTTGCCGTTGTGCATCGTGATACTCGTCGGTACTCCTCAAAGCTGATGGCACAGTTGAGCAGATTGGTTGCCTTGGCATTTAACTCCACGGTCTTCCGATCTTCCTCGGTCCAGTTTGCTTCTGGTTTCAGAGAGATTACTCCTTGGGCATTTGTGGTAGTTGGAAATTTAGGACCTTCCAAGATGATCTTCCAAAGTCTGTAATCCACGGCTTGTACAAATATCTTCATCCTTTCCTTCCAATAGGTATAATTTTTCCCATTGAAGAGGGGAGGTCTGTTGCTTGATTGACCTTCAGCAAGATTGTAGGACAACACACTTGCGCCACTATTTTCTGCCATGAGGATCTTTACTCCAAGCTGCAAAGCTTGATCTCTTTGAGACCAAGCTCTGATACCAATTGATGGTTTCAGTGGCTAAGAGAAGGGGGGATTGAATCTTAGCCACCTTTTTCTGATGCTAACACTTGCTGACCTTCAGAGAAGACTTTTCTGTTTTTGCTCGTCACTGGACACGAGCAACTTTGTTTTGTCTCGTCCCTTGCCACGAGACTTTTTGTTTTGTCTCGTCACTTGACACGAGATAATTCTGACTTTTGCTCCTGTGTAGTAGAAAACAGAAATGGAGTAGAAAGAGAAGAAGATTGCACCCAGATATATCCTGGTTCGGCTGCTAAGTGCAGTGCAGCCTACATCCAGTCTCCATCACAAACATGATGGAATTTCACTATAATCAATCTGATTACAACTTGTAAAGTGCTAATCCAACTTACAAGGGGATTCCCACAGAATCATGATACACAACATAGATGAACAAAGGAACTCTAAGACATCTATGGCTTTTTCTTTTAATTTTGCACTCTCTGTCTTTTTCCGCTCTATGGCTTTTTCATACAAACCTCACTTGTTTGCCTTTTTTCCATGAGACTCAAGACATGACAAAATTAAACAGAAAAATACAAAACAGAATACATTGAAGGAGAAGAGAAAACTGTTAGCTCAGGTAGCTCTGAGAACTCTGTGCCTTGCACTCTCAAACTTTTCTCCTTGCTTCAAACAGTGGTTGTTCCCCCTTTTTAAAGAAGAGGAAAGCCTCCACACTTGAAGCCAAAACCGAACCAACTTCTTCCTCCTTCAACAAACACATAACCGGTTCGGCCACTCAGAGAGAGAAGAGATAACCATGCATTAACCAACATGCAATTACCTCTAGACCTTTCTTGATCATCACCCTTCATCAATCCGGGCTCTCCATCCTTGGCTTCCTCTCCAAGATGGATTTCTGGCCCTTGATGCCTCATGATGATGATGACTTCATCTGCTTCAATCTCTGCCTTCAACCATCACTTCGCCACTCTAGCTACTCCCTGTGGTGGTTGAGCAGAATCAAAGACAAGCCATGCTTCAAGAATCTCCTCTAGCTGGCCGAATCTTCTTCTTCCATTTTTGAGCATGAAAGGCTCAAGATAGCCTCACCAAATCTAACCACATTTGGTAAGTATCTTAGCCACAGCTCACTTTTATTTTAGTATGTTTTCTTGCCATCATTAGCTTGATGGTCTTGAGACTTGCTTTCTCTCCTTTTCGGTAGCTCACTTTTGCTTCCATGGCTGCCAATATTTTCTGTGCAATAACCGAAGAGAGAAAGAGATGAGAGAGAGAAGAAAGAATCTGAAGTAAAGCTATTTCAAAGTGATTGAACTAATTAATTGAAAATAGCTTGCTTTTACTTCCCTTAGTTGGCGTGTAGCAATGATGCCTTTAGTCAAATCAATCTTCTCTCACTTGCTTATGTTTCCAATGCATTAAATTAAATTTGAATTCCATCCAAAGTGAGGAATGGAATCCGTTGGAGGCAAGCAACAAATGTTAACTTTTGCTTTCCTGATGGACTTTGGATTCGGATCATGCATGGAAATATTCATCAAAATTGAATTTGGGCCTTATTGCAATAAAGCTTAATCTGACCCAATTGATTAACATTTACTTTCCTGATACAATTGATTTCGGATCAAACATAGAGCTCACAAGAAAACATTTGTTTTGGGCTTGCAACAATAATGTTTATTCTGGCCCATTTAATAATTCAGCTTCCTGTAGCAATGCTGATTTTTATTTTGGGCTATCAACATCTTTGTTTTTCGGCCCAAAGTAAAATCTGCACAACAAAATTATTAATTAAGCAAATATGAAGTAAGATCAAATTAATAATTTTGTAATTTATTATTTTAATAATGTTTGTTCATCATCAACTTAAATTAGAGTTTTCCAAACTCATCAATTTTTATTAACTGAACCATATTATTAGGTAGTTAATAGTTTTATAAGCAAAAATTATTAAATAATAACCTAAAAATTAACAACAAACAAGCAATAAGGATTCATAATAAATTTATTATATATTATCAGTTTTATAATTAAAATCTATCTCATATCATATTCTCATCTATTTTATTTATTATCTATTCTATTATATAAAAATCAGGTTTCTGCATTTAAATGATGGAGTTAACGTGGTATGTTTCTGAGAGTGTTTAGATTTATTTCTTTTAATTCATTAAATACAATTCATTATGATGAATTAACTAATAACAAAGATCCAATCTGAACCGATTCGAGGGGGACATGTGGACTTCTGCATTGGGCCTTTAAAGTAATGAATCTAAGCTAGATTTGGAATCCTAACAATAAGTCTGGTTGATCTTTCTTTTATTGAGTTCTTAGTAGGTCTAAATATATCTTGAATTAATATTTTGAATTATTTTTATAACAAATAATATACTAATTAATATTATAACACTTAATATATATAAAAATTAGATATATTTATAAGAACTTTTTTAATTCAAATTAAAAAAAATTATTTGTTTAGTTTTAAATATTATTTACTAATGTAATAAAAAAGTAAAAATAACAATAATCACTCACATAATTAAAATAGATAATCTTAATATATACTATTGATATTGTTATATTTTTTTATATAACTATCATATTAAAAATAAAATTGTGAAAAAGAATTTATAATTATATATATATTTTGATAAATCTTTTAAAAAACTAACTCTAATAACTATATGTTAATTATTTTTTATTTATATGGAATGAAAAAAAATTATTTAAAATTTGGTCCCTCCATATTAAAATTAAAATTTCTAAATCCGTCCCTGACTACATATATAAAAAATTATTATATATGATAAATAAATTTTTTCTTTTTTGTAATGACTATTTATATAATTTACTGCACAATTTTTTTATCTTAATATTTAATGAATTTAAGATACAAGATATTATTTAACCTACAAAATAAATAACTTAAGTTATCATCTCGAATAATAAATATAATAGTATAAATACCTACTTACTTATTAGTAGTGAAAAATAAGTAAATAGTATAAATTATTATTCTTTTTTATTATAAAAGCAATAATAAAAATTATTAATTAAGTTAATTACATAATTAAAAAATTATTCAAATAATAATAAAAAATGATATCACTATATTTACGTATTACAAAATTTATGAAAAAAATTTGGGACAATAAATCAATCTTCAATAGATTATACATTAGTCCTATTAAAAAAAAATAAATAATACATTAGATATTTTTATTTATGTACTAATATAATATATATTATTGATTATTAAGTTTATAATTAATTTTAACCTAATTTTTGGTAACTAAAATTTAAATGATTAAAATTATTAAATGCTAAATATTTTCTACCTAGCCAATTTTATTTTTGTTATTGAAATTAAAAAAAGATGAGTTGTTAATCAATTCTAAATTTAAATTTAAATTTGAGTAAAAAAATAAAAAATATTTTGAATTTTATCTCGCTAATCAGAATTAATTTTAAGATAAGAAATTACTTTGTATATTATATTGTAGGATAATGTGGTCATTTGCTATATTTTAATGGCAAATATTATCCAATAAAATGGTGTAAGAAATTAAAAAAAATGTATTTATAAGTTTAGAAAATATTAATTTATTCTTCAATAGAATAAATTATATATTTAATACAAAAATTATTATTGGTTTCTCTTCACACTAACTAATACTTAACAATAGTATTTCGGTACACTATGTTACCAATAAATATTAATCAATCTAATAATTTTTGTAATGACATAAGTCTATAAGTTTGAAAATTTAAAAATCATGTCAAAAAATGTGAAATTTTAACAAGTAACAATGTTGATCATATTGTTTTTTACTTCAAGAATGAATACGACACAAACAAATAAAATTATCTTAGATAAATTTCAACATCGACAAAATTTCATAAGTATATTGCTATTAATGAGAAATTAGTTTATTTTAAAGGCAAATATTTTTTCTAAGAATTTTCTAACTCGACAGGACGATGACTAATCCACCACATATTGATGCTCTATCTATTAAGGGTCTGTAATTAACTAAAAGCATCTCTAAAGGAGTATTCTTAGAGTATCACTTTTGGTACTTTTACGAAGAGAATTGATTTAAAATTGAAATCTATATTGGAGTTGATTTATAAAATAAAACTAGTATCATTTTAGAGATACAGTATCATCTTAATAGAGAATTAATAAAATTTTATCACTTGTATAAATATATTGATAAAAGAATTAAAATAATATAAAATTCTAAATGAATTAAAATTAAACATTAGAAGAATAAATTTTATTTTTAATTTTAAATTACTATTTATGACATATGATCCTACAAATATTCTTGCAAAACCTAAAATAATAAAATTAAAATTAGAACTAACATAAAAGATGTTCTTATACACGTAAAACAAAATTTAAACTCAAAATACTTATTTAAATAAACAAATAGGATGACTATTCAACTAATCTAAATTAGTTAAGATAAATATTAATTATTTTTAATATTTTTAAATTAATAAAATATTTATAATAATTATTATATATATTTTTTGTTTAATTGTTTGATAAAATTTTTTATATAATTTTATATCTTATTTCGTGTAACACACAAAAATATATACTAATTCAATATAAAATATCACTTCTAATTCTTTCACATATGCACTTGACACAACAAGAGAATACCTCATTCTTACATATGTAAAAAAAACAGTAACATCTAGGGTTAAGTACTTTTTTTGTCCCAAAGGTTTGAGGTAAAAATCAAAATCGTCTCTGACTTTTTTTCTTATTAAAATCATTCTCAACATTACAAAATGTTATAAAATCGTTTCTTTCTATATCAATTTTATTTTGTTGACTAAATTTTCCTTAACAAATAATAAAAATAATATTAAAAAATAATAACAAAAAACAAAAACAAACCCCTACCTCCACCTCCACCTCCACCCTCGATATCTCTTCCCTGTTCTCTCCCCATCCCTTCCTCCTACTCCTTTTCGAACTCCCCTTTTCCCAAAAACAAAAACAAACCCCCCACCCCCATTCCCCAGATCTACTCTTCCTTGTTTTCTCCCCATTCCGTTCCTCCTACTCTCTTTGAACTCCTCCTCTTCCAAACCCCAATTCTTCTTCTCAACTTAAACAAAAAATCTTTTCTTTTTAGCCAATTCACCAACAACAACAACCACAAAATAAATTTCGATTTCAGATTTAACAACAATTCAACAATCATCTTCTTTTCAGTTTAAACGAAAAACCCTCCCCCTTCAACCAATTCGACAACAATAACAACCACAAAACATATTTTAATTTTAAATTTAACAATAATTCAACAATTATCAACCGTAACTTTAGATCAACATCAACAACAACAGAAATTAAAAAAATTAAAAAGAACGAAATGATTTTTATGTTCTTCAAAAAAATAAAAAAACAAAAAAAGGAGGAAGGAAGTCCGGTGTTTCGTCTCGGGTTGGACTTGGTGGGAGAGATTTCTTCATATGTGGTGATAGTGAGTGATGGAAAGATTGAGTTGTATCAGACGAGAAGTGGCAATTGTGTTCAGGTTTTGCCATTTGGCGGGGAAGGAATCGAGCCTTATATTTGTTAGAATATAATTAGAATCAATTAGAATTATTTAATATATTTGAATATTTATTATAGAATATTACGTCTTTATTATTACGATTTTTTTAACTCCTATAAATACCCTTTTATATTGTATCATTCTTAGACAACTTGAGTAGACAACTTGAATAGACAACTTGAATACACATAAACAGTTTTTCTATTATTCTCTCTTATCCTTTCTAACAGTATTGTTGCAAGTGAGGAAAACAAAGGTGAAAAACTTGTTGTGCGTCACAAAATTCTCACTTCTGCGAGGATCTCACCTAGTAATACCAGATGTGCGAGCACTCAGTGGCGGAGATGTGGGAGCGTACGGCCTTCAGAAGGTGGAGGACCCGGTGGCGACGACATATGCGGTGTAGTCAGGGATCTCGTAAAAGACAACAACGTGGGACTGGAAGGCGAAATTGTATACCTCGTCGGAAAAGACAGTGTCGAGCCATTGGCAGAAAAAGAAGACGTCGCAGAAAAAGAATTCTAAAAGAGTAAAAGAAAAGGAATGGAGAGAAAATTCAAAAAAAAATATCGAGTGATAGTGAAAATGGGGTGTTTTTGTTTTTATTTTTGAATATTATTTTTATTAATTATTAAAGATAATTTAATAAAAAAAATAAAACAAAAATAAAAAAGATAATTTTATAATATTTTATAATAATAAAAATAATTTTAATAATAAAAAATAAAAAATAATTTTAATTTTCAGCTCAAACTTTAAAAACAAACAAAAATTACTTAATGCTAAGTTTGACAAGTAGCATCCGCCATTTAATGTCCGATAATTAATGCGTTAGTTGCATCGGTAAGTTAGAGGGTCTTCTATTTGGTGCATGTGAATCATGAATCACTTTAGAAACATATGAATTTCAAGAATAATTTCAACGACCGACAAGTGGTCGAACTTGGAAGTTTATTGTCCACAACTAGGAGAAATCTTTAGCACTATTTATTTATTTATTTATTTATTTATTTATTTATGAGTTTAATTAAATTAATATATATTCTTAAAATTATTATTAATAAAAAAATTTAAAATCTTTTTAACAAATATAGAATAAATATATTAAAATTTTAAATTAGTATATTTTTAATAACTTTTTTAATAATTTTATTTTAATTTATAATTTTGTCTTATACTTAAGACGAATTAACTAAATTCGTTAATTTATTTACGTGGACAGGATTATTACAACGAAAAAATTTGATAGAAACGTGGAGAGAGAATAAATTTCTAAACAAGGCATCATAATGTATACGTTTGAATAATGTAATATATCAAAAAATGATACCACTTAAAACTTAAAAGTACTGAAACTTAGTAATATATTAAAAAAAATTAAAAAGAAATATAGCAAACTTATGATAGTAAATAAATTCTTTATTACTTTGGATTTAATTATTGGTATATATTTTAATATTATATATATATATATATATATATATATATATATATATTCTCTTTTCAAAATTTTTTACGGGAATTATTATAGTTTTTTCTAAATTAAGAAATAAAAAAAAAGCTATCGTTAAGAGTTTGCCAAACATTCTGATGAAACTTTAAAATTTAAATGATATTGTAAAAGCCACATTGTAATTTGTGGCCTTGAAAATTCTAAAATATACGTGGTTGCAAAATATGGAAAATTTATTAGGAGTTATAAAATTGTTTTATTATTATATTTTAGTCAAAGATAAAATTAAACATGCCGATTCGGATCGCTGTCCTTCTGATATTACCAATTAATGTAGTATCGTGAAAGAACTTTTCTATAAATAGAGAACAATATGTATTTCAAATGACTTGCCATTCTACAGAGCAAGTATTTTCTTAAAAAGTAAAATACAAGTCCTTTTTAGATTTTCTTTTCTCATATATATTTTGGTTCCAATCTTTTGTCATAAAGAGAAAATTTTGTGCTCTATTATAGAAAAATTAATAGCGTGTTATTAATAATTACTTGTTGATTAATTCTATCTTCATAAAGAGGTATTGTAACGAAGGCATCTTTTCTTTCATATGATTTTCTAAATATATCTGTTAGTTCATTTCTTTTATTTTCTTAATTCTCAAGTATGTAGTAGTGTTAGTAGTATTGATATTATAATAACTGTTAAAGATATAACCATTAATGTTACCTTCTCCTATGGCTTAAACTTTTGGGATGAGTGATTTCATGACATGGTATCAGAGCTCTATGTCCGAAAGATCAAGAGTTCAGATCCTTGGAGAACCCAAAAAGTGAAAAAGAATAGAAAATCAAGCAAACCCAAAAGAGAGGCTCTTGCTTGAGGGGAAATGTTAAAGATATTACCTTCTCCCATCAGTTTAAGCTTTTGGGATGAGTGGTTTCATGACAATAACTACTACTAAATATGTATGACAAAAAAGTCATATTAAAAAAAAATATAAGGATAAACAATTTTTTTTTATCAATATTAACTAATTAATATTTTAGGCTAATTTTTATTTTAAAAATTAAAATTAATCAAGTATTAACTAAAAATATTAAATTTTGTTAGTCATCTTGCTAGAAAAAATAAAAAATAGCCACAAAATTCTTTTCAATTCTTGCGTATGTACAGAGTATGTAATATTTTTTTTTTAAAAAAAGTACAAGTAGACAATGAAAATATTAAACAATATGAAAAATACGATTATTGTTACTGAAATTGTGTGTTTCTTATTTGTTACATGCATGCATCAGGTTTCAGGTTTTGAAGGCATCGCAGTTGTTGAACATGGGAACGAAGAAGAAGAGAAATAATAATGTGGTAGCTGGCATGGATCAAGATGAACTAATAGTGGATCCAAAGCTCTTAGCTGATGACGATAGTTGTTTTTGTCATTTCAATGGAGTTGAAATTCACCACAAGATACAACATCCTTGTGCTGATGAATATGAATTATTATCTCATCCTACTATGATTCTGTTGCATGGTTTTGGAGCCTCGGTATTCTCATGGGAACAAGTGATGAAACCTTTGGCTGAGGTTAGCGGTTCAAAAGTTATTGCTTTTGATAGGCCAGCCTTTGGCTTAACATCAAGACCAATTTCTACTTCTTCTTCTTCAGTAAAAGCTCTAAATAATTATAATCCATACTCTATGGCATTCTCAGTTCTTGCAACCTTGTCCTTCCTTGATTTAGTAAACACTGCTGGCAACGCTATTTTAGTAGGGTATGTTATGTTATTTCATTAATTGTATTTTCTCTTCTCTTCTCGTCTGTTTTAGTTGTTAAGTAAATATTAACAGAGATAATTTACTCACAAAAAGATATCTCAATTTAATATAATAATTAAGTATTTTCATTTTAATTATTATTTTTATGTATAGACATTTTTATATGAATAGTATAATTTTATATATTGTTATTTTAATTAATACAGAAATGTGTTTTAGTGAAATGTAAATAAAATTAAGTTAAGAATAAAAATTTGGCTAATTTTGTTAGATATAAAAATTCAGAATGTGTTATGCTTAATTACAAAAAAATAGTATGTTTTTTATGAATATGAAGATTATTTTTTTTAATTGGAATTCACAAATTGAAAGCTCAGTTTTGTTTTAGAAACAAAATTTAGGGTCCAATTTGGGATAATAGAAAGATCTGAGTTTTAGATTTATGTGGTCTAAATTTTTTTTTTAAGGAATAAATAAATTGGTAGATCAGTTTTGTGGAAAAAAATTATAAACTACAAATTTTGACCTTTAAATTTATATTTTTTCAACAAAAAAATTTAAAATCACAAATCTAACTCTCAAATTTGTCATATCCACACTAAAAAAAATACATCAAATATTCACATTACTAAAAAATACCACTTAAATCACAATACTAAAAATAAAAAGCCTAAAAATTCACATGATTTATTTTTTGTTTTATAACACTTTCTTTTATAAAAAAAAAATTCACTTTTCATTAACAATCACCTCTTTATTGTAACATTATCCTCATTATTATAGTTATGAGTCATTGGCAGCAATAATGGGTCAGGTAGTTAGCATGACAATGTTTTTGTAAAATTTTTCTTAAAAAAATGAAAAAAATATTTTCTATAAATACTTAAAAATAAAGAATATTATTAATGGAATATAAAACAACAATATTAGATTATTATTATTACTAATTAATAAGAAAATGACATCACTACAACTGATGTTGTTGCAGGCATTCAGCGGGTGCAGCAGTAGCAGTGAATGCATATTTTGAGGCTCCTGAACGTGTTGCTGCTCTCATCCTTGTTTCCCCAGCAATACTTGCTCCTCTTAAACAAAATCTACCAATTCAACATAACTACTCTATAAGCAACATTCCAAATTCTGTGCTTTATAACATGTCCTCCAAGATTGTCGAGTTCATGGCACATGCACTAACACCAATCATGAAGGAAATCATACGTTCGTCTAGGAAATTCTTTTATGCCATCCTGCGTTCATCCCTTGCTATAATGCTGGTAATCAAATAATTAATTAATTATAAATTGTTTAATTGAGATACTATATATACTATACTATATCTAAGCTAGTTACTTAATTTTTCATCATGATATATAATGTCATCAGGTGAGAGTGCTTGTTGATAAGTTTGGTACTGCTGTAGTTCGAAATTCATGGTATGACCCAAACCAGGTGACGGAGCATGTCCTTAGTGCTTACAAAAAGGTATAATCGCTCGCTCTCATTGTCATTCATTTCTTTCATTTTTATATCTAGGCATAAGTTTAGTATTATGTTAATTTTAGGCACATTAATAAGTGCTAGAATCTGTATATAATAATTAGAAGGTGATAAGTACAAGAGTTTAACACTGATGAACATGATTAGTTTTTCGTTTTGTTTGGTTAGCCCGATTACAATTTTTTTTTTTGAATTTTTGAAAGGCAATTCCTCGGAAATTTTTATTTTAATTTTTTTAGAAAAGTAATTTGTTGGAGACGAATGTATTTTTTAAAAAAATTAATTTGCAGGAGGTGAATAGTATTTATTTAAAAAAAATAGAATAAGGTGATGATAATTAAATTCTGGAAATGGTTGACCTTGAACTATAGTCTTTGAAAAAAAATACTAATTAAGTCTTTTAAGATAGTAAACGGTGGACATATATAATTTTTTCTCAATAAATAGTGCAAAACAAAATTAAATTGTCTATATATTTTATTATTTACAGTGGTGCATATCTCGTATTCTCATTTTTGTCACATGAGCAGGAAAATAATATAGTTTTTGACAATGAAACATTTATTATCTTTTAAGTATTTATCATAAATTCTATTAAAACAAATAAAGTTTCGTACCAAAAATTGTTATCTACATGACTATTTTTCATAGATAAACACGTCAGAGTAACTAACAGTATATATAAGCATCACCGTTAAGTTTTAGTTGATGAATTGATAGAAAAACATTATGTGTTCACTGTTTGCTATCTTGGAGGACCAAATTAGTAATTTTTTTAGGAATTAATTAGTCTAAAGTCAAAAATTTTAAAGATCTAATTATCATTTAACTAAAACAATTAAAATATTTTAATATTATTTTAATTCCTAAAATTTAGTTTAATTCGTAATTTCGTCTCGAATTTTCAAAACATCTTACTTTTATCCCAAATATCGTATTTTATTCTATTTTAATCTTAAGGTCAAAATTAATTCTTTAAAAAAAATACTATTTCTTCTATTATAATTTTCATCTAAGATAATGATAAAAATCGTAATTATAATGGTCATACTCATGATTACAGTGATTTGAGAGTGAAAATAGAAAAAAATAAGAGAATAAAAATAAAAAATATTTTTGAAAAAAAAAATTTAGTTTTGACTAAAGAACAAAAATAAAATAAAATATTTAAAACAAAAATAAAATATTTTAAATGTTTTAGACAAAATTAAAACTTAAATAAAATATTAAAAATTAAAATAATACTTTATTCTTTAAAGAGTTAAAAAGAAATTTATTGGAACGATTGTATTATTAATTTTTTAAGAATTTTTTGAAAAAAGAATTTGTGGAGCGAGTTGTGTGAAAAACAAATTCTTCCTGGTGCTGGTGCACCATAGTAAATCACCAAATTGCATGATTCTTTCGCAGTTCACCTCCTGCACCACTATCACGTGCAAATTAATTTGCTCACATTATAAATTAAACTCATATTTATTCAACAACTTTTGGTCATTTAATGCAGCCATTGATGACTAAGGATTGGGATAGGGCACTGTTAGAATACGTTGCAGCATTGCTTCTGACCGAGGAGGAACCTAAAACAAAACCTTCACTTAGGCAGAGGCTTAATCAAATATCATGCCCTGGTAATAAGATTTATCTCATTCATGTCACTAATAATAACCACTAATCTTATATCGATATATATATATATACTGATTATAATTGATAAATGTTTGAATGAACAGTGCTGATTGTGACTGGTGACAGCGATCCATTAGTTCCATCTTGGAATGCAGAGAGACTTTCACGCATCATAGCAGGATCATCGCTTCAAGTAATTAAGCAATGCGGTCATTTGCCGCATGAAGAAAAGCCTCACGAGTTTATTTCAGTTGTTGGAAACTTCCTAAACACAAGATTATAATTAGTGGTTGATTCAAATGAGCAGCACGAAATATAGCTAGATTCGGATGGAGGAGTAGTGATTTCATGCTCTTATTGTGAAATTCTTAATTGGAAGCTATTGAAGGTCTGGATGTGAAAGTCACATAAACTAGAGAAAGAGAGAATGTGGTCGAAAGAACTAACAATTCTAGTTTTCACTCTTTCGATTAAATGACATTGGATAAAAAATGGGTTATATACTCTGAACTTATATAACTATCTATATTGTACTAATATGTGCTTATCGCTACTGCACTCACTTCTTATATGTGTATTAGCTATATTATCTATGTGACATTCCCCTAAACTGTCAAATCTAAAAAGATTTGGCAACTTACAGTAAAAATTGTGTAAGTATGCACTTGGTCATTACATAAAATGCCTTAATTATTTACATTGATTACAAATGAAAGAAAAAAAAACATACACATACATACACTCATACAATGAAAAAACTATATGCATACAAAAACTCATACATTTTTCCTAAAATTGGCATCGAAAATATTGAGGATTTCCAACTTAGTTAAGCCTGATTTGACGAGCCCAAAAATTATTTTTTTTCCTTACTACATGACAATCTACTTCAATATGTTTGATACGCTCGTGAAAGTCTCGATTAGCGGCTATATACCTTGCAGATTGACTATCACAATAGATAGGTTGGATTTAGTGACTGGAACATGTAGGTAAGTAAGAATGAATGAGATCCATCGAGCTTCACACGTTGCAAGTGCCAATGCCCTATACTCCGCTTTAGATGATGATCTAGCTATAGTTGTTTATTTTTTGCTCTTCTATGAGATGAGATGAGTGAAGTGCCTAAATAGAAATAGTAGCCAGAGACTGATCTTCTACTGTCTAGACATGCTGTCCAATTAGCATCTGAGTAGCCAGAAGGGAGCAGGTTTGAGGAGATAGCCAGAAGGGAGCAGGTTTGAGGAGATAGAGAATAAGAGACTTGCTACTGGGGCATTCTTCAGATATTTGAGAATTTGGAGAGCTGCATTGTAGTGAACAGTGGTAGGACAATCCAAAAAATGGCTTAATTTTCCAACTGCAAATGAAATATTTGGCCGTATTGTTGTGAGATAGATGAGTCTACGAATGAGATGTCTATAAGTTGACACGTCTGGAAATGCTGGTGCTGAATCCTTGGCCAGTTTGGTTGCATAATCCATTGGAGTTATAACAAGCTTGAGTTCGATCATTTTGTATTCATTGAGAAGGTCTAAGACATATTTTCTTTGGTGAACTGCAATACCAATGCTTGACCTAGCTATCTCAAGGCCCAAGAAGTACTTTAAATTGAATACTGCATGTAACTGTTGTTTGGTGATGTTGATCTCTAATTGGTTATTTCCTGTGAGAATGAGGTCATTTACATAATCAAAAACAGCAGTAAAAGCACTATTGTTTGATTTAGTGGATAAGGAATAATCACGTTTGGATTGTGAGTAGCCTAAACTCAAGATTAAGGAAGTTAACCTGACATTCCATTGTCAATTGGCCTGTTTGAGGCCATAAAGCGACTTGGTTAATTTGCAAATCATGTCAGGTTTCTCCACGTTGAGGCACGAAGGTAAACTCATGTAAACTTCCTCATCTAGATCGCCATGGAGGAAAGTTGTATTGACGTCGAGTTGAAGTAGCCAACCCTTTGTTGTTGTTAAGGATAAGAGAATCCTAAGTGTAGTTATTTTTGCAACTGGACTGTAAGTATCAAAGAAGTCAAATACTTATGTTTGATTGTACCCTTTTGCTATGAGCCTCGCTTTATGCCTCTCAACGTTGCCATTGGGTTTCGATTTCAACTTAAAGACCTATTTACAACCTATTAGTTTCTTACCTGGAGGTAAAAGAGTGATCATCCAAGTGTTATTTGTATTCAAGGCTTCCATCTCAGTTAAAATATCATCTCTCCAACAAGATTCGGTCACATCTTCTTCACAATATTTTGGCTCAATGGATGATGCAATGTTCACGGACAAAGTTCTATGTGTAGTTGAAAGATTGTGATACGATAAATGATTAGAAATTGAATACCTACAATTAGTTGTGGTTGTTGTCTCTTTAGAAGTTTGCATGTAATAAAAATTCTCTAGATGAACTGGTTTCCTTTTTATTCTTTCGAATCTCCTAAGGTGTTGTTGTGTGATTTGTTGTGAGTGATCATGATGAGATAATGTTATGCTATTGTTATTATGTGATGATGCTGCATGTGATTGAATTTGAGGGGTGAAAGAAATTGTGGCATGTGATTGTATTTTTGTGAGTCAAGTCTAATGATGTCAAATGAGATGCTGCAACTTTATTTTCTTTAAAAGAAAAGATGTTGTGATAAAAAATAATGTCTCTAGATACTATCAATTTATTATTGGTGATGTCAAATAATAAGAAATTTTTTGTACCTTCTTTGAAATAAAAAATACAACTTTTTTACTCTAGCATCTAATTTAGTCCAATGTGCCGATAGTGTAAAAATGTATGCAAGACATCCAAACATTTTAAATTTTCAAAATTTGTAGTTTTGTAATAAAGGATCTTAGAGGGGTTCTTGTTGGCTGGTAAATTGTTGGGAATTTGGTTGACAATTTGAGTGTCATATTTTGCTGCCAAACCCTAATAGTAATGTGGAACACAAGACTCACACAAGATTGCTCTGATGACTTAAAGCAAATGCTAACGCTTTCTTTCGACAATCCCGTTCTGTTGAGAAATTTCAAAACATGAGAATTAATATATAATTTCCTTTGATTTGTAAAATTCATGCATTTGAAATTCTTTGTTATTGTTAGATCTGATGCATTTAACTTTCTTTTTAAATTGAGTATGAACAAAAATTACAAATTGTTGAATTAAAACTACTGCATCAGATTTTAAACTCATTGGAAAAATCTATGTATACCTACTATGATCATCTACTATTGTTAAAAAATATTTGTTTTCTTTTGTAGAAGTAACATTGATGGGACTCAAATATCTACATGAATGACTTCAAAGTAAAATTGAGTTTTAGGAAAACTGTAAGGAAAAAGTTTCTTTTATGCTTAGACAAATGACATGAATTGTAAGAAAGAGTAGCAGCATCTTTATTAAATTTAAACTTAAAACTTGTTGGATACAATTGTTGCATGGAATGCAATTTATTAAATGAAATATGACCTAGTTTAATATACCAAAGTTTTTTATCAGTGTGGTGTGTGACTGGTGAAGCTGCTGTTGTGAGTTGCATAGCTATGTGATCAGTCAATTTCTTAGTATTTGTTTTTATTGCATCTAAATCCTCAGTAAGTTCAGCTGCTTTAATTATCTTCATTGTATGGTAGTCTTATATCTCACAACCAAATTTGTTAAAAGTAAATTGACAATCAATTGATTCTGTTAATTTCGAGACTGAAATCAGATTTAATGCAAAAGGTGGAATGTAAAAAATATGAGATACAATGTGTTAGAAATTGACTATGCCACAAATTGAAATTGTGACAATGTTTTTGTTTGTGAGCCCAATTCTAATAGAATTGATTGTTTGGTGTGAATAAAATGCAACAAAAATATGTATAACATAGACAATAGCTCCTGTATCAATTGTTCAAAAGTCATTATTCTGTGATAAAACGATGGACATAATCGCAGAATTACTTTCATCGGATGACTTAGGGTCTGTGACAGTAGAAATGTTGTTCACATTGTGAGAAGTGGTGGCTCCATGATTTTATAGCAATGTCAGAGCTTGCTTTTGTTATTGTGTAAATGAGGTTTGGGAGACACTACCTTTTTTTTTTGTAGATATCAATAGTGTCATGACCTTTCTCATCAATTATCTCAGCAGTGATGTTGTTAATGTTATGGGTTGTCTTGGCTTTGAGTTGTGGAGGGAGGCCATTCTTTTTGTAGCAATTGTCCACCAAATAGTTCTCTACGCCACAAAATGAACATTGCCTAGGAGTGTTTCTTTTTCTATGACTTTTGCCTCTGCTATCTCTACCATCTCTTTCACAACCTTTGTCTCTAAAAGAAGTGTGACTATTTTTTAACTCATCAGGTCAAGGCCATATATTAGTGCTTTATTTATTAAAGATCTGCTGTTAACTAAAAACATTTCCAATAAAATATTTTTAGAGTATCAATTATTTTCAAACAGAATTAATAATTAATATTTAATAATCTGCAAATAGTTGTATTGTGTTACAATTACAGCCTTTGCATTTATATTGGAACTGTCTAATGAAAAAAAGGACAATGTCACTAGTTTTAACCACAAAATATATCTATATCGAATCTGTATAAAGTGAATCTTTATATTAGTGTGTCCCTATACTAAACTATACAAATGAAAGATTCTCTATCCAATCTCTCTTTATATTTATTCTTTTTTTAAACAAAGAATCTTTTTATTTATTTCGACACTGACACAGATATGGAACACGATACGATATAGAATATGATATAATATAGGACATGTTGACACACAAATTTTAAAATCTTATAAGATACAAGAATACATATATATATAAAATATAAAATATTTTTTAGATATATCGTAATGATATTTTGATATTTCATTGATATTAAAATATCAATTAATTTTTTAATTATTTTTAATATCTTATTTTAATTGAGTGAATTGTTAAATTAGTTCTGAAAAGATTATTCATTCTCGAAATTTGTCTTTGAAAAAAATTTTCTAATCAAATTCGTCTTTCAAAGATTTTAAGTTAGTCATTTTAGTCCTTCCGTTGCTAGTAACGTTAAAATTTGTTGATATGACATATTAAGTAACACCACAACACACACAATCTTAATTGGCGGCTAACATAATAAATTTATGAAATTATAACAAATCAATCCTAAATTGTGACATCCCAATGCCTCAAATTTTTTCCTTAATTAGGTTTTGATTGATCTAATTCTATAAACTTATCATGCTAAAAGTCAATTAAGATTCATGTGTGTGTTATAGCATTACTTAATGTGCAATATTAACACATTTTTATACCATCAACAAAAAATTATAAAAAGACTAATGCAATTAATTTAAAATATTTGAAAGACGAATTTAATTAAAAAAAATTTGGGAACTAATTTAAAGAATAAGTAATTTTTTAGAGACGAATTTGACTTTTTATCCTATTTTAATTATATAAAGTATTTAAAATATTTTTTATTTTAATAAATAATATTTACTATTTCTAAATTTATTTTAAAAATATAAATTAAAAATAAGATTAGACATACTAACACATAATAGTATTTAAATGTGTGTAAACATGTCTAAATTTTTTTTGTTTTTTATTAAGACATTATTAAAAATAGACAAATATTAATAAACATCGTGTTCGAAATATATCCAACATATAAATACCACCATTCAAACAAATATGATATCCGTACTTTACATTTATCTCATGGGATATAAGACAATTAGTCAAAGGTCTAACTCCTAATTTGTCATTATTTTTGTTTGATTACCAAGAGGGCCTAAAAACAAAACACTTCACACTAAAGCATTTACTCTTCTCTTATGATCTCCAATTGCCGAGGAAAAGGGGAGGAGTCTGGAAGCACTGTAATCCCACAGAAATCTGCCTCTCGGAAAACGTGTTTGAAGGAAATAGATAGCTCCTTGATTGCATAGAAACTCATTACATATTTTACATTGCATTTGTCTATATTCCATCGTTTTCTAACACTCTCTTTGTGCTTATAACAAGAAAAAACAAGAATTGGTGAGGTTAGATTTTGATTTAGAATTATGTGTAGCAGACTATTTTCTTCATAATTTATGAAATTGTCGTGTAGTTGAACCAGTAAACATTAGACTGTTGCTTTTAGCTTATTTACTCCTTCACATTTCTGAATTCTGATGATTAATCTCTGCATATGTACTCTTACAGTTTTGTATTCTAACTTTGAGGACATGGATGACTTCAACTATTCACTTTCTGAAGTGAAAAGCAAGTACAGAGTATGTTTAAAATGTAGTGGTCCTCATATGCACATAAGGTGTTTGATAATACGAAAACAATCTTAAACTTTAAACTTTGTTGCTTGCTTCAGGATGCTACCCTTTTACCGAAATGGAAAGCATTTCAGACAGTCATATTTAATGAACTGGTGAAGAAGTTAATAATGTCGCTTTCTTATTTCTGATTATAGTTTGGTTGGATTTTAAAATCGGGGTATACTTTGTATAAATTCTGCAGTTAAAATTACGTTCATGTAAATTTTAATTACCTTTTCCTCTTTGTTCTGTTCTGTTCTGTGCTTCAATAATTTCCAGGATGATGGTTTGCACGACTCAAGTAAGATTGCTGCCTTTGATTTTGATGGAACTCTCGCAAAAACTGCTGTGAATATGTAAATCTTCTTCCGAAATATGATGTAAATTGATGGCAATATTGGTTTGAACGGGAAATGCTATTGCAAAATGTTAGTGCTTCTGGTTATATATTGCTGGCATAGCTATATTAGTGCTTCTAGTTATTATTATTTATTGTCATTTTCAAGTGCATGAGCTTCATTTTTTTGTTGATTTTTGTGCCTATTTTTTACTTCCAGAGTGGGTCCAAATGCTTGGTCACTCATGTATTCTTCAATTCCTGATAAACTACAGAGCTTATATCATGATGGCTACAAGCTGGTGTGTCCTTCTAACCTATAAAAGCTAGCTGAGATCTATTTTGGAAATTTGCCTCTAATTTTTTACCTGTTATTCTGTATTTTGTTCATTCAAATCTTTATTTAGTCCCAAGACCAAGCCGGTCAAGTAATGGACAGGTTTGTCGAATAAACTACCAAAATGATATTGGATTGATTCTGGCCCCAATAAAAGGGACCCTGAGAAAACCGAAACGGAAACCTCCCATCAAAGATAGTAAACGTTTATTTTTGGGGAGCTTTTCAATCATGTAATTTTTCCTAGATCTTTTTGTTTGTGTTAAACTCTTTCGGGTAGTTTACTCCAAGTTCGAGTCTTGGGGACAAAAAAAATTCGCACTATGAAGCCAACATTTCTCAAGTTACACTAGTCGAATTCATATTTTATCAAGCTAAATTAGTTTAATTCCTAGTAATAGGGTCTGGGAATTAGTGACTAAGAGCCAAAAGAAACTTTTGCTGTATAGTATTGATACTAGAAGGAATCTTATATGGTAGTTTATGTAGATGCAATCAATTCATTGGTTAACGTTACTGTCTTCTACTACATATAGGTAATTTTTACCAATGAATGCAATATTGAGCGCTGGAAGAACAAGAGACAGGTAGCTGTGGACTCAAAAATTGGACGGCTGAATAGTTTTATTGAGACGGTGAAGGTCCCTATGCAGGTGAGGCTAAGAAATGTAGAAAGTTTATGTTCTCTTCTTGCTAACCATTCAGTTTATTTCGTCATTTGAAAATTGTTGTATTGTTTCTTTTTTCATTCTTTCAGTGATCTCTTCGTAATTTTGAACAGTTATCACTTATCAGATCTAGTATTCTTATCTATTAATGACATGTTGGGAACCAAGCTGCACAATGGTTTTCTCCAGCTATGGAAATTTAGGGCAATGGACAATGATGAATGATCCTTGGAGAGTTGCTATTGGTATTCGTTATGCAACAAAATTTTAAAAGAGGAAAAATGAAAATAACCTTGGTTGCCTATTTGTTTTGAAATTATTAAGGGGAAAAAATACAAAGATCATGAAGGATAATTAATATAGTATTATATATATTGCAGGTTTTCATAGCTTGTGGTTTACCTAGTAAAGCTAATATAACGGATGCTGATCCTTTTCGCAAGCCTAACCCAGGGATGTGGCGACTTATGGAGAAGCACTTCAACTCTGGCATTGTCATTGACGTGGATGAGTTACTTTTCATACCATTCAGTTCTTCAATCGATGCTTATTTTTTCCACTAGTTTATAATAGCTATGTTTAGTTGCTCTTGGCACTTATCTATGAAGGAATGCAAAATTTAAACATAATCATTTCTGTGTTGTAGATCTTTTTATGTTGGTGATGCAGCTGGGAGAGAATTAGATCACAGTGATGCTGATATTAAATTTGCAGAGGTAGTTAAAACAACTTCGCCAATGTTTTGTATGCATATTAAAATAAAGCACTGCGTGATTGGATCATGTGATGTATTATTGCATGATAGGCCTAGTTATGCATATATTCAACACGTAAAATTTTTTTTTATGTATTTTATTTGAATATATAGTATTATGTCCGAGTTAAACTCCAAATAGTTAACATATTGTATCATTTCTATTATTATAGCAATATGAATCTTAAAAAGCATTTGCATAATCTAAAAGTGTATTTAATGGACTAAATTCCCATTTTGGTCTTTGAGATTCACGTGATCACCCATTTTGGTTCTTGAAATTCAAAATTATTTATACTGGTCCTCCATATTCAAGTCCGGGCACCAATGTGGTCCCTTGACTCTTTCCGGCGATGACTAGACAAACGGAATGCTGAGATAGCACCCTTCCTGTCACGTTGGATGATGAGTAAACGACGTCGTTTACCCTTGGCATCCAAACAAGTCAGAAATGTCGTCCCTTTTTATATGAAGGGAGAAGCAACGATAGAGACCTAAAATAAAATATTTTTCTTCTTCTCTACCTCCGCTATTCTTTATTTCTGACTTGTTTGGACACCAAAGATAAACAACGTCGTTTACTCATCATCAAGCGTGACAGAGAGGGTGCCATCTCAACATTCTGTTTGCCTAGTCATTGCTGGAAAGAGTCGAGTGACCATATTGGTATCCGGACTTGAATATGGAGGACTAATATAGGTAATTTTGAATTTTGGGGACCAAATTGAGTAATTGCGTGAATCTCAATGACCAAAATGGATATTTAGTCGTATTTAATGCGCATTCTAAAAAACTTGTTTTTGTACACATTTTAACTATAGGTTGTAGTGGATAAAAATGTCCTAATAAATTTATCATACGATAATACATAATAAGAGATCATTTACATTATGTTGTGTAATATATTTCTGATTATTCTGTTTTAATGGATGATGCAGGCGAATGGTTTGAAGTTTTATGTCCCTGAAGAGTTCTTTGACACTTAAGGGTCTCATCATTTGAAAGAGTTATTCTTAATAACTTTTGCTTCTAAAGCAAGTTGAAGTAATTTTACTTTGTATGCTATCACTGCATTTTAACTACACGTTTAATGGGATTGCTGAAAAGTTTAAGGTTGTTTTGCAAGAGCAATAGAAAAGATTATGTTTCTTGAACAAATTAACCCCAATTTATGGGAAAGATGGAGCGAATAAGATAAAATTATACATCTAAGACTTTTTAGCAGCTTTAGTTGGTCTAAATTCAACTAAAACTAGTTTCATTAGTGAGTCTAACTCTCCATTAACGTATACGTTTGTATCTCTCGTTTTTTTATTGTTGTTAGCTTGTTATTGTCTGTATTTTTTTTTCTTTTTCTCCTCTTTTTAGTGATTTTCCTGTATATGTATTTTTTTTTTAGTTGTTTAATTTTTTCATTCTTTTTTTCTTTTTCTTTTTAAGAATAAAAAATTAACGTCAAAATTTTTTAACTGTGTCATAAAAATTTTTTTAATTTTGATACAAAAATTCGTAACTATAACACAGGTTCTTGTTTAAGAGGGTGAAAAACGATTATAACAATATGCATGCTAAAAGAGATAAGATAAGTCAAGTTAGTAGGTTAGTAAATACTAAAAAGTAATGCGAAGTGTTATGTAATTTACTTTCTTGCTTATTGATATTCTGATCGCAATGTGGAGGCCAAGCATCGTGGTAGAAGTGTGCCCAGTGAAATAGAGGTCGGTCAAACTCAAACTTTTGGCCCACAAAAATTGAATTTAATTTAATTTATCAATTTCAAATTATTATATATATTATATATATTATATATATATAATATAATTTTTTTTAAATAAATTATAATAATATTTTATTAATATTAAAATATAAATTAATTTTTTAATTAATTAATTTAATTTAATTCATTATTTATATATAATTTAATAAATAAAATCTATTAATTTTTATTCAATTATATATATATATATTTATTGATCTAGTTAAATTATTAATATTATTTTTAATAATTTTATGATTAACAACAATTTAAATTAAATTATAAATATTTATTTTTCAATATTATAATTATTATCATAGTAATAAATTTTTAAATTTAATAAAAGACTTTATTATATTAATTTTTAAATTAATAATAATAATAATAAATTATTTGACACACAATTTGTTATAACTAGTGTATGTTCCGTGCAAGGTACAGATAATACATAAAATTATATAAAAAAATTTATTAAAATTTAAATAAAAAATATCTATTGTAATTATTATTATAAATATTTTATAATTTAAAAATATTAAAAATAATTAATATTTGTTTTAATTAATTTAGATTGGTTGAATGGCTATCTCATTTGTCCGTTTAAGCAATTATTTGAAATTTGAATCTCGTTTAGTTAGCGATAGACCTTTAATAAATAGAGCATCAATATGTGGTGGATTAGTCATCGACTTGCCGAGTTAAAAAATCCGTAGAAAAAAAATTGTATTTGTCTTTAGAATAAAATAATTTTTCATTAATAGCAATACTTATGGATTTTTGTTTTTGTTGAAATTTATTTCGGATAATTTTATTTGTTGATATCATATTCATTTTTAAAGTCAAAACAATATGATCAACATTGTAACTTGTTAAAATTTCACATCTTATGAAATAATTTTTAAATTTTCAAATTCATAAACTTATGTCATTACAAAAGTTATTAGATTAATTAATATTTCTTGATAACATGGTGTACCGAAACACCATCGTTGAGTATTAGTTAGTGTAAAAAGAAATCAATAACAATTTTTGTTATTTAATATATAATTTATTCTATTGAAAAATAAATTAATATTTCCTAAACTTATAAATACATTTTCTTCTAATTTCTTACACCATTTTATTTGACCATATTTACCATTAAAAATAGCAAATGACCATACTATCCTACAATATATATGATATACAAAATAATTTCTTATCTTAAAATAAATTATGGTTAGTGAGATAAAATTTAAAATATATTTTTAATTTTCTTACTCAAATTTAATTTTAAATTTAGAATTGATTAACAACTCATCTCTTTTTAATTTCAATAAAAAAAATTGGTTAGATGCAAAATATTCAACATTTAATAATTTCAATCATTTAAATTTTAATTACCAAAAATTGGGTTAAAAATTAATTATAAACTTAATAATCGATAATATATATTATATTAGTACGTAAATAATAATATCCAATGTATTAATTATTTATTTTTTTTTGACAGAATTAATGTATAATCTATTGAGAATTGTTTTATTATCCAATTTTTTTATAAACTTTGTAATATGTGATAATAGTGATTTTATTTTTTATTATTATTTAAATTTTTTTTATAATTTTTTAATTATATAATTAACTTAATTAATAACCTTTATTATTGTTTTTATACTAAAAAAATATCAATTAATACTATTTACATTTTTTTTACTACTAATAAATAAATAAGTATTTACACTATTATACTTCTTATATTAGATTATGACTTAAGTTATTTATTTTGTATATTAAATAATATTTTGTATGTTAAATTTATCAAATATTAAGATGAAAAAATTGTTCAATAAATTATACAAATAGTCATTACAGAATAAAAATTATATATCATATATAATAATCCTTGATATATATATATAGTGTCATGTATATATTAAGATTATCTATTTTAATTATGTGAATGATTATTGTTATTTTCACTTTTTCGTTACATTAGAAAATAATATTTAAGAATAAAAAAAAGAGATAATCTTAATATATACATTTAATATAAAAGAAATTATACATAAAAAAAATTATACATAAAAAAAAGAAGAAAAGAAGAGTTGGAATAGCAAGAGGCCAAGAGCTACAAAAATCATGATTCTTATAATTTTGTGTGGCCATCTATATATAATAGACTAGACAATTATGATTATCTAACAAAATTAATTTGTATTTATTGCACTCAACTTGAATAAGTAAGAAATTATCTTATTTTAATTTAGTTTTTAATTCACATGATTTGAATTTAGTTCGATATATATGATTTGATTTGATTTGATTTAATTATTAGTTAAAAATATCTTAGTTATCTATTTTATTCATAAATTTATTATTTTAATGACTAATAAATTAATCAAATTAATTAATTAGTACACACAATAAATTTGGTTTAATAAATTAAAAAATACTAAATAAAATATTAAAATAAATAAATTAGGAAATATTACTAAATTAAATTGATATAAATTATAATAAAATATATGATATTTAAATATCTAATCAAATTAATTAGTTGATATAGTTAGTTTATCATAATAATTTG
This sequence comes from Arachis hypogaea, assembly GCF_003086295.3. Taxonomy (NCBI): domain Eukaryota; kingdom Viridiplantae; phylum Streptophyta; class Magnoliopsida; order Fabales; family Fabaceae; genus Arachis; species Arachis hypogaea. The sequence goes on along the minus strand of NC_092051.1, from coordinate 144,407,029 downwards.
TATTTAATGAGTTAAAAAAAATAAATCAAAAAATATTTTTAAAAGCATGCTGTATCAGCTCTATTATTAAATGTAGAAATATGATTTTTATATAATAGAATAGATAGATAGATAAGTATATGGGATTGTATTTTTAATGTTTGTAGTAAGTGTTAATTTTAGTTTTAGTTTTTTTTTTTTCTTACGTGGTCTCAATTTTATCCGTTTTAGAATAGTTTCTGATATCTAATTATATGCTATAGCAGTAATAACTTAGCTCTATGCAACTCAATAAAAAAAATTTGATATTGGGAGAGAGTGTGTGAGAATTCTAAAAAAATGTTAGTTTTTCGGTTTTTTCCTAAAATATTGAAGAGTAATTTTTGGAAAGTCAAAATGGCAGGGGTGATTTGTGTTTTTACAAAAATAAAAAAGATAATTGTCGGGAGCTATTTTTGTGTTTTTTAAAATAAAAAATTATAAAAGTGTAATTGTCGAAGGCAATTTGTGTTTTTTCAAAAAATAAAAAATGTAATTGTTCGGAGGATTTGTGTTTTTTCAAAAAATAAAAAATAAAAACAGTACAATTGCCGGAGGCGTTTTGTATATTTTTTCAAAAAAAAAAGGTAATCGCTATTCTGCTTTTTCATATTTTAGCACTTTATCTTTTTTGGTTTTTTTTGGCACAATAAAAATTTAATTACAAAATTTAAAATTGAATAGAAACTAAATTATAAAATGTTAAACATAAGAATTTAATTATAATGTTTATAAAATTATAGAATTGGGAGAGTAATTTAACCAAAAAAATTTAACGCAATATAGTAAGACAACTTTAATTTTATGTTTCATAGCTTGCACAACATATACATGATATCTCATCTTTTCTAATATTTTTTTATATTATATATTCTCACATGCAAAAAACATTCACAACCCACATAAAATACTAATCAAAACAAAACTTATGAAAAAGTCTTTTAAGTTGAGACAACCCAAGACTCACACCCCTTGATCAATTCTCCTTCCTCCCACACTCTTCTATCCATGAAAGTATATCTATCATATTTATCTTCTCATATATAATTTATAACATATTCATATGACATCAAAAATTCAAAATACATTCAAATTAAAATTATTGTGCATAATGTAAGCTTTGGCTTTGTCTATAATCCTTCTATACCTAACATGAAATAATTCCTTGCCAAGGAGCTAAAAACTTTGTGCATGTTTGGGCGCCATTATTTTGTTAAAAAAAGATCCCTTTTCAATGAAAAAAGATCTTTTTTTATTTTTTAACGTGTTTGGCAAATTTCTAATAGTAAAAATAAAAGTACTAGTAAAATAAAAAAAAAGATCTTTTTGAGAAGCTGTAATTTACATCTTTTTTTAAAATATCTTTTTTCCTTAAAAAAAGATGTTTTTCGTGTAATAAATAAACAAAAAAGTACTTTTATATTGTTATACCCAAACATAATTGATAGATAAAACGACATTTTTACATGAGATATTCAAACATAAAATTACTTTTACTTCTCTATAAGATCTTTTAAAAAAGATAATTAGAAAAAAGATCTTTTCTTAGAACCTCACCCAAACAAGCCCTTTGTATGATATGGCATAGTAAAGAAATCTTGTGACAAAACTTATTATACAAAGATAGTGCCGCCAACAATAATTTAACATATCACTATTATTTTTTTTAGAAACTATGAATGTACTATGAGATCTCAGTTAAAACTTTTAAAACATAAAACTTGGTATACAGAAACGGTCGCACTTATAGGAAAACAGTGTAGATCTTGACGGCTCAGATATTTTTAGAAAAATTAATAATAACAAATTATTAAATATATAAAATTATTATATATTATATAGTTTTATTTTCTATTTAAAAAATATATCTAATATTTAGTCTTATATAAATAAAAATTTAATCTAAATATTAATAATATTTATTATTATTATTATTATTATTATTATTATTATTAATTAAAAGATTATTATAATCATTGTCATATTCTCATTTAATATATAATATAACATAATTTTGTTTAGACTTTCGTTCTCCTTTGTCTAGGAGTGATTATCAGATTAATGATATTATTTGTAATTATTTGTATGTTTTAATTAAGATCAATACATATAAATTAGATTTACTAGAATAATTGACCATTATTATTAGAATTTTTGTCATTAAAAATATTGATTTTTTTATAATTTTAAAAAAATATTTTAAAAAATATTTTGAGAAAAAAAAAAAGATACGCATGCTAAGAGGTATATTGTAAAGAATTTACATTATTTTTAGGGAGGTAAACATTCAGTAGAGGAATATTCCATTCCCTATTTAATTACTATACCCAAAATTGTGCTCTATTTGCTATGCATCACATTTATGATTACCTATAATCTTGGCGCAAATAGATCTCTACCCGTTTTTCAAAAATTGTTATAAAAACGAATCAAATATTAGTGAAAAAGAAAAAAGAAAAAATTCCTCTTATAGAATCACCATGCATAATCCTAATTAATTATATATTAATACGAATTAATTATATATTAATACGGATATCTTTTATGTAAGGATTATCATTAGTATATATAACACCACATCAAAATACAAATAATATATCAAAAACCATGGCTCATTTCATTGTCAATAATAATATTAAACCATTTCCCTTAATCTTATCCCTAGCACTGGTCTTTCTTTTCTTCCATGCATCATCTTGTGCAGCAAAAGTTGTGGAAGTTGAAGAAATTTGCAGCAAAACAGGTGATATCTCTTCCTATTGCAAAGCTATTCTAAACTCAAAGCCCGGTGGTGCAAAAGGATCAGACATTGATTCTTTGGCACAATTCACAATTGAAGTTCTTCGTTCCAATATTACAAACACAACGACTTTTCTCAAATCTTTGATTGCACGTGGTGGTGACCCTGACTTATTAGATGTTTATGATGGTTGTTTAGACAACCTTAGTGGTGATAGAGGTGCCCTAAATGAAATTGATCGCATGCAACAAAGTTTGAAGGCACGTAGTTACAAAGCTGTCACAACCGGTCTTAATAAGGTTGATCAGGACAATGCTGATTGCTTTAATGACTTTAAGGATCCAGCTTTACGTGATCCATCAGCGCTTCCACAGTATACTCGTCAAATATCTCAAGCTACTGCTATTATCAAGGCCATATCTACATTTTGGTTCTCTATTTAATATATAGCTTTTTTTTATTATTCTAATAATTAAGTTAGTTATTCTATGAATAAAGCCAGAACAAACCTCTAATATATGGTAGTATAATTTATTTGGATATTTTACTATGTTAGTTTTGAAGTTTTGATAGGAATATCGATGTTGAATTTATCTACAATAATATTTTGTTTTAATTGTTGATTCCTCCTATTTTGAGAGTTTGTCCTTTTTAATATATTTATTTATTTATTATCTATATATGTTTGCATGTGCCTAAGTTTGTCACTAAATACACAATACTCAGAAATGGCCCTTATTAGGAATAGGGGTAGGAAAAACCATGGTGTCAGCTAAGGACAAGCAATAGGGGGTGGATTACATTAAACTGATGAACTCTATTAGAAAGACAACGAGAAATTTTGACTATATGTACAATAAATTTATTTTAAATTTGGCCTAATACAAAAAAAAATTTAAATAATCATTTAGGCGACGGATGGTGGAGATCTTTGCCGCATCCATGCATGCAGAGAGAATAGAAGAGACTGCCGAAGAAAAAGAAACTACAGCACATTCTTCGTACGCATAAAATTGGAAGAATACGTAACTTTCCAAAACCAAATTTTTATTTTTTTAAAATTTAAAATTGGAAATTATTAGGAATTAATTATTAACTTATTATAATTTTAATTTTATCCTATTGTATACAGTATATATTAAACTCATTGTTTTCCTATATTTTATTTAAACTGAATTTTATAGTGCTTATTGTTTAGTTTTTAATTTTTGTCTAGTTTATTTTTTATAATAAAATTTAAATATTTTTTAAAATTATTTATTTTATAATTTTAAAAATAAAATATTAATTTATAAATATTTTTAATAAATTAAATACTGCTTTTAAGCACTATAATAATTACCTTATATTGAAATGATAATATAAAAGATTATATGTATGTTTTTAAATAAAAATTCCAAAGTCAAAAAATTATAATCGTACCTTTAGATAAGAACTCTAAGAGAAATTTTTATCTAAAAGCATGTGTATAATTTCCCATGTTCATTGTTTCAATATTGATAATGTAATAATGTTAGGCCATATTCCTTGGTTTTAACCCTAGTGCTAGCCTTCCTTTTATTTGATGCATCCTCCTATGCACACAAAAAATCGTGAAAGTAGATATTTGCCAGGAAACTGCAAATGTTTTATATTGTTCAAGTCTTCTAAATTCAATACCACTGATAGCAAAATACCGCTGATCCTAAGGCCAACAAACTTTTCAATTTTTGTTTAGAAAAATTTAGTGATCAAAATGGGGCACTGGGTGAAATTGACCACATGGAGCAAAGTTTGAAAGCAAAAAGATTACAGTGATGATGTGTATTTGGGTACAAACGATGTTGAAGAGGACACTGATAAATGTATTTTTTATGGAAAAGAATCATCAACATCTTCTCACCATTTTACTACTGATTTCAAAGACTCATCACCACTTTTCCGCAATTCATTAATGAAATATCCAATGTTCTTCAGATAATTTCGGTCATATCTACTTACTAATTCCGCAATTCATTAATGAAATATCCAATGTTCTCTGAAAAAGTATACGGCCTTTATAATTCTCCTAACAATGATAAACCTATTAAACAAAATTTTTACATTTACTAACTCTTGGATGATAATAAATGAAATAAAAGAATTAAAAATCAATTATAATTAAAGTCATTTAATGAATATTATTATTATAGTTCTTTAATTTATTATTATTAGTATGTATTGTATTCTTAAATATAAAATTTAAATTATAAAAAATATTAAATAATGATTACAGGAATGTCTAATAATTAGAAATCGGATATAATATTATAATTAATATCATTAATAAGTAAAATTAATAAGAGTATAATAAACGAATTAATAAGAGAGTGTGATAAAAAATTAAAATATTATTAAATTATATAAATAAAATAAAATTTGAAATTTTTTTGTTAATTAAAAAAATTTTAGTTACCAAACTTTTTTTAAATCTAAATATATTATTTTTATATGTAATATCATTAATGATTAAAATTATTTAATTATATTTATTGTGCAACTTTAATTCCTCGACGAGACTATTTACGATATCATTAAATAGTGTTGGTCAAAATTTTAATGGGATGATTTGATATGAATATATTTGAATTGGTTCCATATTATTTATATTCATTTAAGAAAAAAATTAGTTAGGATATATATATATATATATATATATATATATAATTAAAAAATAAATGAATAATTACTCAAATCAGTTCTTAAAAATTTTAAAAGTAGATATTTTAATTTCTAAAAGAATTAATATGTAGATCAATTTTTAAGGTTTTACTCCCACAGACAGATTAGTCTCCAATTCATTTTCCGTTAAAGTAATTATCCAAATCAGTCCCAAGGATTTTAAAAGTGGATATTTTAGTCTCAGAAAAAAATTAATACACAGATCAATCTCCAAAATCTTTTTCTGTCAGACATAACGGTCTCCCATCTATTTTTCAAATATAGTTTTGTGCATGTGGATATGATGACACTATCATGTTAATACACTCTTTTCGTTAGAAAAAAAAAGTTAGGTAAATAATGATACTTTAAAATTTAAAATTAAAATTTTTTTTAATAAAAATATATTTTTTTAAAATAGGACATCTTTTGATTACATTAAATACAAAAATATCAAATAGTTTCAACATAAAATTTCTTGTAGAATAATCTTTAATAATTTTATTTATTATTATTATTATTATTATTGAGTAACTATATATATATATTATAAATACATACGTAAGAATCTAAAGGATAAATTTATTATTATTTTTATTCAAAAAATATAAAAAATGATGGTACAGTAATATTATTGTGCAATTAATAATAATAATAATAATAATAATATTTTTTTGGATAAAACAATGTTATGATGTCTGATAGAAAAAATATTGGAGATTAAAATGTTTATTTTTAAAATTTATGGAGACTGATTTGGATAATTATTCTGCCGAAAAATAAATTAGACACTGATTTATCTAGTAAAATAAAACTTTGATGATTGATCTGTGTATTAATTTTTCCTTATAACTAAAATGTTTCCTTTTAAAATATTTGGGAACTGATTTGTATAATTACTCAAAATAAAAATGCAACCAATTAGAAATTCTATTTGTCGAAAGAATCAATTATGATATCTAATTGAGATTTAATGGAAATTAAATCATGAAAATTGAAATTTTGAATAATAGATAGACTAGGATTGGACAAAAAATTTAATAATTTTACAATATTCATATTTTAGTTACTCTATTTATAATTATAATATTGTATTGTAATAATTTTTATTAATGTATATATTATAAAATAATTTATAGTTTTTTAGTAATTATTGAAAAGTATTTTTACAAAAATATAATATATATCAAATGATAAATATATACAGGTTAAATATATCAATGGAGAAGAAATTTAAAAAATTCTAAAAAAGTATAAATTGAATAGAAATTTTATGTGTATTGTGTACGAGAATCTAAACTAGTATTAGATAAACCAAAGTCATTGATAAAAATACATTAAATATATAATTTAATTTTAATAAAATAATTAATTTTTCATGCATTAATTCAGTCATATATATGTTTTTACATGAATATATAAAAAAATGCAATCTATTAATTTCGTCAAACTATCAATTAATAAAGGTAAAAAAACATTGTAAAAAAAAGTAATGCAAAAAAAATAAAAAATAGCCTCAATTTGTTTTATTCTATATTTATTAATTCTAACCATAACTAATGAATACTAAATAAAATAAGTTTTAATTATTTTTTATTAATTTTATTTGTTATTAAACATTTAAATATTTTCGATAAAAATAACCTTTTGTTAAAGGATCTAAATATGGAATATCCATATACAACTCTATATAAGAACTCATACCAAACCCAACAATTGCAACAAAACTCAAACGTTGAAATTAATATATACACCATGGCTCGTCATTTCAATGGTAACAATGTAAGACCATATTCTTTGATTTTAACCTTAGTTCTAGCCTTCCTTTTATTTGATGCAACTTCCAATGCACAAAAAATTGTGAAAGTAGAAGATATTTGCAAGCAAACTAAAATTTTTGCATATTGTTCAAATCTTCTAAACTCAATACCCGGTGGTGCAGCAAGAGCAGACGTTGATTCCTTAGCACACTACACAATTGAAGTGCTTCGTTCAAAGCTTAAAAATACAGTAAACCTTCTCAACTCTTTGATTGCAAAAGCCACTGATCCTAAGGCAAAAGAACTCTACAATTTTTGCTTAAAAGAATTCACTGCTCAGGATGGTGCACTTGCTGAAATTGACCCCATGCAACAAAGTTTGAAGGCAAAAGATTATAATAGTGTGAGTTTTCATTTAAATGATGTTGTAGCTGACAATGATGAATGTATGTCTCATGGACAAGATCAATCATCAACATCTTCTCACCATTTCACTACTGATGATTTCAAGGATCCATCACCGCTTCCACAATTCACTGATGACATATTCAAAGTTCTTCAGATAATTACGGTCATATCTAATTACTGGTTCAAAATTTATTAGTTGACTAATAATAAATTAGTGTTTTATGTCTTACTAGTTTACTACCATAATAAATGTAAGAATAATAAATTTTCTATGTAAACACTTGGTGTTGCTAAGATCATTGATATATATCAAATATGGACTTTATCTATGATATCTCATATTAAGATAAGAATTTCGAAAAAAAAAAGTCAATATAAGAAAAATCATTCAAACTTTTAAAAATGTGACATTTAATACATAATCAATGAGTAGATTCACATCACAAATAGTACTAATAGATTCAATGTCCTAGTTAAAGAGATTAGACACAAGAGTTATAAATCTCAGTGTAAGCTTGAGGACCTAGGTAAATCTTGTCCCCAAAAACATGTGAGATTTTGGGTGCAAGCAGTTTTAGCTTGATAGTGTCGGTAGTAAACAGAAATTCCGTGGCTGAGATGATGATGGCAGTGCCAAGAGAGGAAAAAGTTTATAGGAATAGATTGGTAATTCTCGAAAACATTTTGAATGAATGGAGTTATTGCTAATTAATTCACATTCAAACTCCAAGGGCAACGGATGATGCTGTTGTGGAGGGAATTGCTAATTTTAAGGGATATTATGATTTGGTTAATGATGTTGAAACAGAGAAAATGGTTAATTGGGATTTTGTTCTTGATGGACTGAATAAAGGGAGCTATTGGAGGAAAAAACTTGACCAAAACAGGCTTAATTGTTGGCCCAATAAAAAAGCGTTTAGCACATGTGCTGAAGGAGGGAGAATGGGCTGCTTTTCATCAAACTCAGGCCCATATCACGTTGATGAGGAAACGGAAGGCATGCTCATGCGTCCGGGTCGGGTTGGGTTCCATCCGGTTGCGTGCACTCCAAATGCTGCTGGGTTCTGTACAGCTGCTAATGACCATATCGAAGAGGAGAACTTGGATGCTGATGGCGCTGCTAATGACCATATCGAAGAGGAGAGCCTGGGTTGATCGCGGCACCGCAGGTTTTGTGGCGAGAAACTGTGCGGCCGAAATGGAGCCAACAGGCCGCCTTCCTATGCCTTCAGAGAACTCACCGCCGGCGATGACAGGACTCGGTCCCTCCAGGAAAGATGGATTCGAAGGAGATACCAAGGAGACTGGTTCAGTGCCGGGGAAGGATGTCGTAGGCTTTCGGGATGAGATTCTGGAAAACGGTGAATATGCACTAGAGGACGGTATGACTTTGGTTGTTGCAAGGCTTGATGAGAGCAGTGGCGAGAATAGGGCGGTCGTGGATATTGGCACTGGACAACAGGGTAATGAGGGCAGTGGCAAGACTGGGGCGAGCGTGGATTTTGGCACTGAACAACAGGTGATCAATGGTGGAAAGGCTCTCGAAAGAGAAGAGCAGATGCTAACAAATAAAAGGGCATGGAAAGTGGCAGTTGAATCTAGAGCAGTGCAATACAACAAAGATGACGATATAATGGCGATTTTATAAGAATGGAATGAAGCGCTAGCTCAAAAGAGGAGGTTGGCAAAGCAGAAAGAAAAGACACGAAGATGTAAACAAAAAAAAAACTCAAAAAGATGTGTAACAAAGTTTTAAAATGATTTTTAGCTCTTGAAATGTTAGGAGGTCAGGGGAGTTAGAAAATTGAGTATGATAAAAGAACTAAAAAAGAAACAAAAACTGAATATGTTAGGTTTGGTTGAGTCTAAAATGCAAATTGTAAATAAGTTTGATGCAATACATATTTGGAGGAGTAAGCCTGTGGGGTGGGAGTATGTAAGATCGGAAGGCACGTCCGGAGATCTGTTGTTAAGGTGGAAAGTCATGCTGTTTAGAATGAATAACTGTTACAAAGGGGAGAGATGGTTATGTGTTGAAGGAGTCCTATTGAAAAATAAATTTTATTGTACTTTTTGTTTGGTATATGGTGCTCATACTAGAGTGGAAAAACTTGCTGTGTGGGAGGAGTTGAGCTTTATAGCTGGCTTATGTCAAGTCCCGATATGCTACATGAATGACTTTAATGAGGTTATACTAGTTGAAGAGAGGGAACGTCAGGACATATTAACAGCGTCTGTGGAAGAATTTAAGAGTTGGATTCAAGATATGTAATTAGTGGATTTACCGTTAAATGATTGTAATTTACATGGTTTAGAGGCCGCTCTTACAGTCGTATTGATAGGGTTCTAGAGACTGTAGAATGGACAGAGGAGTTTCCGAAGATTCGGTTAAAAGGGAGATCGAGAGGCCTATTAGATTACTATCCAATTATAGTTGAGGATACTATATTCAGAGGTGGTCCACGTCCATTTCGAAACTTAGATTTCTGGTTTACATGTAAAAGTTTCCCAAAAATGGTCAGGGAAGAATGGAGAAATTTTGGTGAGGTGTAGTTCACGGATAAGTTGAAGGTTCTAACGGTGCCTTTGAAAAGATAGCATAAGGACAAATTTAGTGACATGGATGAGAAAATTCAACGCTTTGAGGAGGAGATTAAAAAGATAGATGAGTGACAAACCCCATTTTTAGGGTTTATCTTGTATTGATTTTAGGGGATTTTATCACCTTTCACCCACATTTATTCAATAAAATAGCATGGTTTTGTATATTCTCCTTTAATTGTGCTTAAGAGTGAAAACATGCTTTTTAGGACTCAAAATAGCTAAATCTAATTCACCTTGATTCCATTAGATGCCTTGATATGTTTGTTAAGTGATTTAAGGTTTAGGAGGCAAAGATTGGATCAAGGGAATGAAGAAAGAAAGCATGAAAAGTTGGAGAACTCATGAAGAAATGAAAGAACCGGAAAGCTGTCAAGCCGACCTCTTCGCATTTAAACGACCATAACTTGAGCTACAGAGGTCCAAATGATGCGGTTCCAGTTGGGTTAGAAAGCTAACATCCGGGGCTTCGCAACGATATAAGATTTGCCACAGTTGCTACACGTATGGTGGCGCGCACGCGCATAGTACGCGCACGCGCCGTTGCTGCCACCTAGTCCACTTGAAGCAAAACGTGGCCAGCGATTTTAGAAGCCTTGTGGGCCCAATCCAACTCATTTCTGATGCTATTTAACCCAAGGAGTGAAGAGGGAAACACAAGTTAGTTACCATTAGTTTAGTTTTAGCATAGTTTAGTTTTAGAAGTAGTTTCTAGAGAGAGAAGCTCTCACTTCTCTCTAGAATTAGGATTAGGATTAGGATCAGTTCTTAGATCTAGGTTTTAATCTTTGCTTTCTTCTACTTCTACCTTTCAATTCTTTGTTGTTACATTCATCCTCTTCAATTCCTTTATTGTAATTTTCTTTATGTTGTTCTTATATTTTGTTGTAGATCTACTATTGTTCCTTCCATTTTCTTTCAATTCAATAAGAGGTAATTCATAATAATTGTTCTTCTTTGCTTTTCTATTGTTGATCTCTTGTTTTTGTAGTTGTAGATTCCTTTAATTCTTGCATTTAATAATGTTCACTTCTATTGCACTTTATGTGTTTGTTGAAATGTCTCTTTTAGTTTTAGTGTAGAATTTGTTCCTCTTGGTCTAGGTAGAGTAATTAGTGACACTTGAGTTATCTAACTCCTTTGTTGATTGATAATTGGAGAGATTGCTAATTGGTTTGGAGTGCACTAAAGCTAGTCTTTCCTTGGGAGTTGGCTAGGACTTGTGGCTCAAGTCAATTCATCCACTTGACTTTCCTTTATTAGCAAGGGTTAACTAAGTGGTAGCAATGAACAATTCTCATCACAATTGAGAAGGATAACTAGGATAGAACTTCTAGTTCTCATACCTTACCAAGAGCCTTTTATAGTTGTTAGTTTATTTTCATTGCCATTTACTTTCATGTCTCTTATCCAAAAACCCCAAAACAACTCAAATCAATAACAAGACACTTTATTGTAATTCCTAGGGAGAACGACCCGAGGTTCAATACTTCGGTTTATAAATTTAGGGGTTTGTTACTTGTGACAAACAATCTTTTGTATGAAAGGATTATTGCTTGGTTTAGAAACTATACTTGCAACGAGAATTCATTTGTGAAATTCTAAACCATCAAAAATCCGTTCGTCAATGAGTTAGCAGGAAATGGAGTTTATGATGGTACAATAGAGGCTAGAAGGAAGACTCTAGTAAGCTGTTGCAAGCAGTGGAATGTGAGAAAAAAAATACACGGAAAGCAGATGTTGCACTCCAGGCATGCGAAGGATATGGATAAAAAAACTAGGTACTTCCACAACTTGGCATCGAAAAGAAGGAGGAACAATAGAATTGATGCTCTGGTAATTAACTAAATCGGTTGCTATTCTGGTAATTTCTTGTAGTGGAAGGTTGATAAGAAATTAAGCTCGGATCAAGATTGCTATCAGAGAATTTTATAAAGATTTGTATCACCAGGAGAGAGCAAAATACTAATTAATTTAAAATTGAATACTTTAATTGAAATTATAAGATAATAAGATTAATTTCCTTTGTTTCTAAAACTTAAAGTATTGGATTATAAAAATATCAACTATTTAAATTAAATCATATAAAATTCTTATTATTTCATAACTATCAACTTTATAATTTAAATATAAAAAATAATTCAATAATTATAAAATTGGATAAGAATCTTAATTTATTTCAAATTCAATTAATCAAAACTTATTTTAATTATCTTTAATAAAAAAAATTCTGAAATTAAAGTTACAAAAATAATTGAATTTAAAATTAGTTTATAATAATCCTTTTCAAAAGTTCTGCGTCTTACATGGAGGGTCAATACTTTCAGCAGATGAATCATTACGTGAAAATGGTGATGGAAGGCCAATACTTCTAGGAGATGGAACATTGCGTGAAAATGATAGTGGAAGTACTTCTAGCAGACGGAACCTTACGTGAAAATGGTGGTAGAGGACCAGTATTTTCAACAGAATTAGAAAATATTTTTCACAGAGCCAATAATGAAAGTAGATCTTTTTTGTTTTGAAGTCAATTTTTTTACGGAAGTGATAAAATGACTTAACAAAAAAGAGAAGTCATATATTTCTACTCCTTCAAAAAGTTGTGAATTAAATTTTCAGGAAGTTAAAAGTTTTTTTTAAATGGTGTCAAACAGCGTATTGTGACTTTTCATAATACAAAAGTAAAAAAGTAGCTTCTGCTACTTCCCAAATGAGCTCTTAATGCTCTTGATATATCTAGAAACAACTATTTATCATGGATACTAGATGTTGAAATCCATATTGATTCAGTGGATATTGGAGATACCATTAAGACTGAAAATAATACATCCTGGAAGGATAAAGCCAAAGCCATGATCTTTTTTTATCGTCATCTTGACGAATGATTGAAAAATGAATATCTTACATTAAAAGATCCTGCAATTATGTGGAAAAACTTTGAAGAAAGGTATAATAATCAAAAGATAGTGATATTTTCTCAAGCCCGATATGAATAGACGTACTTGCGTCTATAGGATTTTAAATACATAAATGAATATAATTTAACAATGTTTCGAATCACCTCACAAATAAAATTATGTGGAAAAAAGATAACTAATAATGATATGTTAGAGAAAACTTTCTCAACCTTCCATGTCTCGAATTTGCTCCTGCAGCAGCAGTATCGAGAAAAATGATTTAAAAAATATTCTGAGTTAATTTCTTGCCTTCTTGTTGCTGAACGCAACAATAAGTTGCTTTTAAAAAATCATGAAGCGCGTACAACTGGCGCCGCCCCATTTCCTGAAGCAAATGCGACAAATCATTATTCCAAAAGAGGTAAATGGTAATGTTTTAGTAACAAGAAAAATTATGAAAGGAAGAAGAGTTATGTTCACAATAAAGAATCTCATCAGAAGTAGGATAAAGAAAGAAACACTAGGCAAAATAAATCAACAGAGAATAAATGTTTCCGTTGTGGTGGAAAGGGTCATTGGTTGCGTACCTATCGTATCCCAAGGCACCTAGTCAATTTTTATCAAGCATCTTTGAAAAAGGACGACAAAGAAAAGGAGACGAATTTCGTTTTAAATGATGCTGAAAATTCCACCACTCATTATGATGTATTTGATTTCTTTGAAAATCTTGAAGGAAATATTGGTCATTTGATCAATGATAGAATAGTTTAATATGTGGGATTGTTAAGTATTCATATAAATAAATAATAAAAAACTTATTATTAAATTTTATTTTCTATGCATCTGAATTTTAAATATGATGTATATAAAATATTTATGAATTTTAAAATTACTAAATGTGCCAAATTCTAAAATAATAATAATAAAATTTTTAGTATATGATGCTATGTACAGTATTTTTTAGAAAAATAGTCAAGAAAATAATTTTATGCACATATACTTCTACTCATTTTATTATTATTATTTGTCTTTGAAGAAAATGGCAAAGACATATAGTGAAGATGTTTGCCTTGCGTATAGTGCAAGTTCGCATACTATTCTCAAAAGTAATATATATTTTACTCATCTTGTGCTAAAAAAAGAATATGTTAATCCTATTATTGTCTCAGGCAATGTGATAGAAGGCTCCGGAAGAGTTATAATTTTGTTTTTCGAAGGAACAAAATTCATAATAAATAATGCACTATTGTTTGCCAAGTCTCTAAGATACATGTTAAGTTTCAAAAATATTCACCAAAATGGATATCATATTGAAACAATGAATGGGAAAAATCATGAGTATTCATGTATTATAACTCATATTAGAAAAGTTACCATCACTTTCATGTGGGTTATATTATACCAAAATTAGTGCAATTGAATCACATGTCATTGTAAACGAGAAGTTTATTAGCCCAAATGAATTCATAACTTGGCATGATCGATTGGGTCATCCGGAAACAACCATGATGCGGAAAATTATTGAAAATTCTTATGAACATTTACTAAAGAACCAGAAAATTCTTAAATCTAGTGAATTCTGTTGTGCTTCATGTTTTTAGGAAAATTTAATTTTAAAGCCATCATCAGTAAAAATTGGATTTGAGTCCCCTGAATTTCTAGAAAGGATTCAAGGCGATATATGTGGACTTATTCATCCACCATATAGATCTTTTAGATATTTTATGGTCCTAATAGACGCATCTTCAACATGGTCACATGTGTGTTTATTGTCTTCTTGCAACTTGGTGTTTGCGAGATTACTTGCTCAAATTATTCTATTAAAATCACAATTTCCGAAAAATCTAATCAAAGCAATTCGTCTTGATAATGTTTTTGAATTTACTTTCCAAACCTTTGATGCTTATTGTATGGCTAACGGAATAAGCATTGAACATCCAGTAGCTCATGTTCACAGACAAATTGGGTTAGCAGAATCACTTATTAAACGCCTCAAATTAATTGCTAGACCCTTACTTATGAGAACAAATCTCCCAACATCGGCTTGGGGCATGCTATTTTACATGTCGCAGTACTTATTCATTTAAGGCCAATAAGTTACCATCAATTCTCTCCTATACAATTAGCTTTTGGCCAGCAACCAAATATTTTTCATTTAAGAATATTCAGGTGTGCGATATACGTTTCCATTGCACCACCTTCTTGCACCAAAATGGAACCCTAGAGAAAATTGGAGATATATGTTGGATATGATTCTCCCTCTATAGTGAGGTATCTTGAGGTACGAACTGGAGATGTATTTAAAGCCCAATTTGCATATTGTCATTTTGATGAATCAAAATTTTCAACATTAGGGAGAGAGAATAAGCTTCATGAAAAGGAATTTAATTGGAATGTATCATCCTTGATGCATTTAGATCCTCGATCAAGACAATGTGAACTAGAAGTTCAAAAGATTATACATTTTCAAAGAATAGCAAATGAATTGCCTGATGCATTTTCTGATACAAAGAGAATAACCAAATCTTATATACCAGCAGAAAATATCCCAATTCGAATTGATGTCCCAGACTCCCAATTGAACAAGTGGCCACTGAAATAAATTCACACCAGAATCGTGGTAAACCTGTCGGTTCCAAAGACAAAATTCTTGAAAAAGAAAAGAGGTAAATACTATTTCTATTGAAAAAGACATAGTAAAGACACATGCAGTTGTCCAAAATTCTGATATAATTTTGATGCTAGAAGACGTTCAGGTACCTGAAAATTATGAAAATAATGAGATCTCGATAAATTATGTCTTTACAGGAGAAAAATGGACCAAAATAAGACAATTGTCAATGAAATATTTGCATATAATGTGGCATTAAATATCATGCATGAAAGTAAGGATCTTGAGCCAAGAACAGTCGAAGAATGTCGACAAAGGAATGATTGGCCAAAATGGGAAGAAGCTATGAAGGTTGAGTTAGACACACTTGCAAAACGTGAAGTCTTTGGACCTGTAGTCCATACACCATAAGATGTAAAACCTGTTGGATACAGGTGAGTATTTGTGAGAAAACGAAATGAAAAAAATGAAATTGTATACTACAAAGCTCGACTTGTAGCAAAAAGTTATTCACAAAGGCCCGATATAAATTATGAAGAAACATATTCCCCTATAGTGGATGCGATAACATTGCGTTATTTGGTTAGTTTATCTGTATATCATCAACTGCATGTACATTTAATGGATGTGGTAACAACCTACTTATATGGATCATTAGATCGTGATATCTATATAAAAGTTCCTGAAGGACTAGAGATATCTAAACCATCCAATGAATATTCACAAGAGTTATACTCAGTCAAATTGCAAAGATCTTTATATGGTCTAAAGCAATCTAGACGAATGTGGTATAATCGTCTTACTGAGTATCTGTCCAAAATGGATTCAAGAATGATGATATCTGCCCATGTGTTTTCATAAAGAAATATGCATCTGGATTTATTATCATTGTTGTGTACGTTGATAATTTAAATATCATTAGAACTCCTGAAGATATTCCAACAATTATAAAAACTCTAAAAGAAGAGTTCGAGATGAAAGATCTTGGAAAGACTAAATTTTGTCTCAACCTACAGATCGAGCATATAAAAAATGGGATATTTATTCATCAAACAACATACACAGAAACGATTTTGAAGAGATTTTATATGGATAAGTCGCATCCATTAAGTACCCCAATGATCATAAGATCTTTGGATGTGGAAAAAGATCAATTCCGTCCTAAAGAAGAAAATGAAGATATACTTGGTCCTGAAGTACCATATCTTAGTGCCATTGGAGAGCTAATATATCTTGCTAATAATACATGACCTGGCATATCATTTCTGGTAAATTTACTAGCAAGGTATAGTTCCTCTCCAACCAAAGACATTGAATGGAATCAAACAAATTTTTTGATATCTTTATGCAACGGTTGATATGTGATTGTTTTATCCCTTTGGATCCAAATCACAACTAGTTGGCTATGTAGGTGCAGGATACTTGTCTTATCCACATAAAGGGAGATCTCAAATAGGATAGCTGTTCACATATGATGGTACAGCTATATCATGGAGGTCCACAAAACAGACGATTGCGGCAACATCCTCTAATCATGCTGAAATACTAGCGATACATGAAGCTAGTCGCGAGTCTTTTTTGGTCAGGAATATGATCCAATATATTCTGTCATCATGTGGACTAATTGAGTAAAAGATAGCTCCAATTATTCTGTTTGAAGATAATACAGTATACATTGCTCAACTTAAAGGTGGATACATCAAAGGTGATAGAAAAAAGCATATTTCTCCCAAATTCTTCTTCACTCGTGATCTTCAAAATCAATGGACAATTGATGTCCAACAGATCCGCTCAAACGATAATTTGGCAGACTTATTTACAAAGTCACTCCCAAAATCCTCTTTTGAAAGATTGGTACATCAGATTGAGATGCACCGATTTCGAGATATTAAATAATGTTGACAAGAGAGAGAGAGACTGTATTCTTTTTCCCTTGATTAGGGTTTTTTTCATTGGATTTTTCTTGACAAGATTTTTAATGAGGCTGTCTCCATCACAAAGGATATTGTACTCTTTTTCCTTCACTAAAGTCTTTTTTTCTATTGGATTTTTTTTTAGTAAGGTTTTAACGAGACATAATACTAAATGGTCATCTAAGAGAAAGTGTTGTGATAAACATGATTATGTGGATGCCCATTCATTATATGGGCGGCTGATTTTTCCTATGAAAAAATTAAGCTTCCAAGTTAAACTGAACTTAAATGAAGTTTGAAAAAGTCAATATTTTACCTCTATAAATAATGAGGTATGAGAGAATTGATGTACAATAATAACATATTGTTCTCTTTCATATACCATCAATAACAATTCTCTTTCTCTCTTTATATTGCCTATATACAAAATATTTTTCTTTCTCTCTTTCATACATTATTAATATATATGAATTATTTTTATTATATTAAAATATTAATTAGGATAAATATTAATATTAATGTTTCTTATTTATACTTTCTTATTTTATATTTATTATATCTTTTTTAATTATTTATTTCACAACCATGATAATATAAGATATTATAGCAACTAGTGTAAAATTCGAGCTACACCCGGACCAAATATTATTCTATTATAAAAATTTATTGATATTTATTTATTGATAATAATAGTTGTTATTTTTAATTTAAAAAAAAATTTATGTATGAAAAATAAAAAATTTATTGTACAATATATAAGATTATATTTCATCTTTTATTTTTAGAAACTAAAATAATTTTGTTATTTTTTTTAGTTCATATTGGTGAATTCTACTTAAATTTAAATATAAAAGATATTATGTTCGTATATTTAGATAAATATTATTATACTCTGTTATTGTAATACAATTAAAATTTTTTTTAATAAAAATAGTTTATATTGTAATCATACAATATACGAATATCAACTAAATGATATTTAGTTAAATTATTAGACCCCCAATATATGGGTCGTGTAATAGCCCAAACCACCCGCTAGCACGATATTGTCCGTTTTGGCACACAAGGTTTCACGATTTTGTCTTTGACGATAGGGATGATGGCTGAAGCCCTCCACACTCACTCGTCAAAACACATCATGCTAAGGAGAGATATCCATATCCTTATAAGGCATGATTCGTTTTCCTCCCCAAACAATGTGGGACCTTATAATCCATCCCCTAAGAGAGCCCAGCGCCTTTGTTGGCACATAAATCCAGATTTTGGCTCTAATACCATCTCTAACCGTTCGCGTTATACACAAATCTTATACTTAATTTACTTTATTATATTTATGTATAGTTTGTATACAAAAATATTAATATACATATTTATTGAAATAATTAATTTATTTAGTATAAAAAAAAGCTGGCAATAATGATGAAATAGCGCTACTGGAATTTGAGGGAATAAGAAGAAAAACTTAAAAATAATAAAAAAGTAAAAAATTTAAAATAAATGGGATCAATTAGCGGTTATTTTAGGATTTAATTTTAATGTTAGTTGACTAAAAATATGAAAATAAATATAAAGTAATTAAATCAAATTAACTGCAATATTTAAAATTGAATTATATACTATACATAGATTAAGTTAGCAAATTGAATATTGGTCAGAAATATTTTTGTTTTTAAAATTAATTATTGGAAAGATCAGTTAATGTATATATAACACTTTAATAAAAAAATTTAACGGTGGTACTAAATAGTTAAAGAGTAACTATAATATAAAAATGTAATTTAAAAATTTTCGTTTTTTTTATAAGTAAGTGACATACTTCTTTATTATTCACTTTTTTTATTACCATCTTTTTTCAATGTTTTTAGAATCATTAATGTTCTTTTTAAAATTAATTTCAATTTTTTCAAATCAAATTCCTAACATCTCTCAAATCTCAATTATATTATTATCTATTAAAATATAATTTTTCTACAGAAATTATAACGGTTAAATTAAAAAATTTTAACAACTTTCTGCTATACAACTTATATTTTACATATAGACTATTAAAAAGTTAAAAAATAAAATATAAAAAAATTTTAAAAATAATTATTAGCTCGTTATATTAAAATCAATAAATAAGTATACATATATGAATATTAAATAAAAATATTAAAATAATTAAAATTATGATCTATTAGTGTATATATGAGATAATTTGAAAAATACAACAAGACGTATAGTTTAAAATTTGGTAATATTAATTATAAAAATTTATTAATTATAGACATTATATGTATAATCATACATATAATGTCTATAATTAATAAATTTTGTACTTGCAAAAGAACGCCAAAAACATGAATCTCACAAAAAATGCGAGCAATGATAATTGAACAGTGACTGGCGGTGATAAATGCGAGCAGAGAGAATCGAAACTCAACGAGCAGAGAATTGAAGCTCAACAAAAAGAGAAGCAGAGGATCGAAACTCAACGAGCAAAGAATCAAAGCTAATTCGCGAGCAGAGAAGATCGAAGCTCAACGATCAAAGCTTATTAGCAAGCAGAGATTGAAAACAAAGCTCAATAAAGGAACGCACATCATCATCGAATAAATTGAAGAATCAGGGAGGAACAAAACATTATTTGAAATGGATTGGAGTTAGGAATTTTGTTAGGGTTGGGATTTTGTTAGGGTTAGGGACTGAAAAATGAGAAGACTCTTCTTTCTTCTTCTCCTCCTTTTTATTTCTCTACACAATAATTAGCCTTGTTGTTTGGATTTTTTCTTTAAAAATATTAAAAATTTTAAGCAACACTTGATAAGTGAAATTTAAAATAAATTTTAAGGCAACTCTTAAAAAGAGTAATATGTTATTTTTATAATGGTTGTTTTTGTATATTTGATAGAATAACATTTGTAATTTTATTTTATTGCTATTAGTTGCCTATATATATATATATATATATATATATATATATATATATATATATATATATATTAGGCAACTTTTTTTAAGTATTGTCTTGAATATATGTTGCAATAGCCAAAATATAATATCCGATCTAATCGAAATTAATTAAATAATAAGTTAAATAGGAGCGAATATGGTTGGAAGATTTGGCAATTGGAATTTGATGATTTAAATATGATATTCGGATTCAGTGAATTTTTCTGAGTCGGAAAACATAGTTTTCTGCATAAAAGCGCGCAGTGAAATTTTGACCGGAAGTACCGGCTGAGATCTGTCTGGTACTGCAGCTGAGAAAATTGATTATGAGTAAATAAGATTAAGAAATGAGGAATTATAATTAGGGGAGGTAGAAATATTTGAAGTGCGATTTAGAGCGCTAATCTTAAAGGTTTTGGTCCAAAATTGGGCCAACGGACAAAAATAAGTGAACCGGCCTAAGTGGACCCAAGACCCAACATATATAAACATTAGTTATGAGCATTTCAGCTCATTTTGCCCTAAAGAAGGGGTGTTGGGCGCTGAAATTGGGAAGAGAGAAGAGAAGAGAGAAAACCTAACTCTCTTTGATCTTCAAATCACCATAACTTGAGCTACGAAACTCCGATTGACGAGCCGTTTGCTGCCACGCATGGCTCTTCTCATCCTCTACAATTCTATCTAAGTTTTATGGTGAGTAATCCACTGTCCTCTGCCCAGTTTTCATTTTCCTCTTCAAATTCGAATTTGGTATGGGTTTTGAGGAAACCTTGTGATTTTGGTTGTTTAGAAGTGCTTTAGTATGAACCAATGGTGATATTCATCACAAACTTCAGTGGGTTAAGGTAAGAAACCCTCCAACCCTTGTGAATTGTCATTTTTATGAGCCCTAGGTTGATGTATGTATGTGATATTGGTTATGTTAGTGCATTTGATGGTTTTGGTGCACAATTGGGAGATTGGTGTTGCTTGAGGAGCTTTGGTGAGGCTTGGGGTTAAGGTTGGTGGAGACTTCCAAAGAAGGGGCTCAATTGATTTGGCTACAAGAGGTACGATTTAAGTTTCATTTAATTACCGTGTGGTGTAATGAGAATTCCTAGGCTAGATGCCCCTAGGATTAAGTTTGGATTGTGTAAATGGTTGGTGCTAATATGCATAGTTGGTATGTAATGTGAATTAATGATTGGGTTGAGAATTGTGTGGCCTTGTATGCTTGGTGTATTGAAAATTTGATGATTATATGAGATATGGAGGATGGCGGTGGAAGTACCGTGTATATCATGAGCCGAAGGGCTATAATTATTGATAAATGGTTGGTTCTTGATTGAACCATGAGCCGGAGGGCTGAGTTATTGCCGGATACGACGGAGCCTTGTTGATAAATTGGCTAGTTCTGGATTGAACTGTGAGCCGGATGGCTGAGTTATTGCCGAGTTACGGCAAAGCCATTATGAATTATGGCTGAGTATAAAGGCATATATGATAAATGAACGAATATGATAAATGAATAATGATGGAAAATGTTGAATGTAAGCATGCTTGTGTTTTCTCTCTGTTTGTAAGGGTGACAGGGCACCAATACCCTCTAATGGCGACAGGACGCAGATACCCTCTAATGGCGACAGGACGTAGATACCCTCTAATGGCGACAGGGCACAGATACCCTCTAATGATATTAATACGCAACAGAGAGATTGTGCCCGGGTTAGCTACTGGACACGTCGGGTTGGCTTGATAATCGACAGATGATATCATCAGCCATAGGGCAGGCATTCATCATTTGCATATGTTTGAATTGTTTGGGTTTGCCTATTTGTTTTGGATTTCTACATTATATATGCTAAGTTACCTGATTATGTGCTACTTGTTCTACTTGTACTTTAATTGTGTATTACTTGCCTGTATTGCTTGTGTTTGTACAACTGAGAGCCCCTCATGTTGGTGTCGGTGGAAGCTGGGGGCTGTTCTTGATGAGATGAATTAATGATGCGATTGCATGATGATGATGATCATTGGATGAGATAATTTGAGCCCCCTGGGCAGACGCAGTGATGTGATTTCACTAGCTCCAGGCGAGGGTATGATGTATTCATATAGAGTTGCTGAGGCAGAACAACTGGTGATGGTTTTGCTTATGATTCTGAGTCTGATTCGTGGAAGAGTCAGTGAGTTGGGAAAACATGTGTAACATGAACTAGATTTAGTATCCCCTTACGATAGTTGCCTATTCATGGATTAGTGAGAATCTAGCCTGGATATTTGGTGAAGAAGTTTAGGATTGCTTAGTGAGTTTTTATTGCAGTGCATTGTATTTTTTGGCACTTTTACCGTACTGGAAACCCATGGGCCCAGGGTTCTCATTCCGTATATATCTCTTGTTTTTCAGATACAGGTCTAGGTGCTCAAAAGTGAGCTGTGGTTCGTCTGAGAGACGGCGAAGATATTTATTTCCTCTACTTTGTGTTTTGCTTAGAATCTCTCCACGTTTGTTTTGAAAAGATTATATTATGTATTGAACTCTTTTGGAACTTGCCTATAGAGGCCCTTATGTTTCCTTTGGGAGAGATTATATTATGTTTCCTTTTGGAACTTTCATACTGTACCCTAGCCAGCCTAAACTTCGCGGGTCGCGACTAGTGGCTATTTACTTATGCTATAAATATCTATCTGTTATCTATCTCTTAATCTCCTTTATGCCTTGTCTGTATATTGCGTTCGACTTAACAGTTTAACTTTTCGTTGTCGAAACGTGAGTGATACGTCTTCGAGATTTTATTTCTACTCTTTTCAGACTTCTCGATTAATACTCCTTTTGAAATTTACCTATATTTATATATTAAAAATCCACCTGAGAGTCGTACCACCGTAATATCATTGACTTATGACTCGAGCATAAGGATTTGAATATTAGGGTGTTACATTATGGTATCAGAGCAGTTCGTCCTCATGAGCCTGAGGGATGGAACTGCTTATGCTTCAATGCATACTCTGAGTCTGTGCCTGTGCTAGTTAGGGTATCTAACCGATACATCTAGCATGAAGTTCATGAGTGTACCTTTGCTACTTTGAAGCACTATACTTCCGATATTGAGACTGATCAACTTGATATTGATTGTTTGGTGTGTATAGGAACCAGATGGCGCCTCGTGGTCCCGGTCGGAGACGTGAGAGAGATCGTACTAGTACTCAGGAACCGAAAATCAACCCGAATAACTCGGTAAACCTTATGACGGCGTTGGAGAATATGGCTGCTACTATGCAGGCCACTGCAGAGGCTCTTGGGCAACAGATAAACAATAATGGCAATGGCGGAAGTGGAGCTCAGGGCCCGATGACACTGATAACTTTCTTAAAGGTTAATCCACCTAAGTTCAAGGGAACCACTAATTCGACTGAAGCTGACACCTGGTTTCAGGCCATGGAGCGAGCACTGCAAGCGCAGTTGGTGCCTGAAGAGCAGTGTGTTGAATTTGCTACCTATCTGCTCACGGGGGAAGCATCACATTGGTGGCAAGGGGCTCGACGTCTCCTGCAGCAGGGGAATGATCCTATCACCTGGGGTGCCTTCCAAGTGAAATTTTATAAGAAGTACTTCCCTAATTCTGCTAGAACGGTCAAGGAACTTGAATTACTGCAGCTGAAGCAGGGTACAATGTCCGTATCTGAGTATACATATAAATTTGAGGAGTTATTCAGGTTTTCTCGTATGTGTCAAGGAACCCCGGGAGACTTCGAGGAATGGAAGTGTATTAAGTATGAGGGAGGACTTCGAAGTGAAATCCTGAGCTCCGTTGGACCGATGGAGATTAGGGTCTTCTCCGAACTTGTGAACAAGAGCCGTATTGCTGAAGAATGTGTGAGGAAGGCTGTTGAGGCGAAGAATGACCGTCGGGAGTCCCACCGCAGGGAGCACAATCAAGAATACCCAACAAGGGGTCAAGAGTTTAAGAGAAGAGGATACCCACAACGTTTTCCTCAAAGGCGAAATGACCTTGCGACGAATAAGAATTCCCAAGGAAAAGGTAGGGAAAAACAAATAGTGGCTGCTTCGGATGTTTTGAGCTGTCAGAGATGTGGAGGTCATCACCCAAATAGACCGTGTCGTTATGGTTCGGGTTTGTGTTACAATTGCAGAAAGCTAGGACATTTGGTCAGAGATTGCCCACACCGGAAGGACCGGGAGACTACCAGGTCCGATTTTCGTACCTGAGGTAATAAGAAAACTGATAACTTAATTCTTTACCACTTTAGATAATGCTGAAGGCTGGTATTCACTCATAATACATGGTCGAATGAAAAATTATGATCTGTTCTAGATAACCCTAAGTTATCTTAATAGAAGGTTTGGTGAGCATAAATGATTAGGTAGGCCTTTAACAGAAAGCAACCTCAGAGTAGAATGACTGGTGGGCGATGTCAAAGCCATCATCCGGGAACTCCGTGTCGAGGTAGATTGGGACTTTGCCATGGTTGTAGAGGAGTTGGACATGTGTCCTAGAAACGTCCTAAGAAGGTCAACCGGAATACTACCAAGGACCAACAACTAGGTCGTGTGTTCACTACAACAACGGGTGATACCGTTAGATCTGACGGTTTGGGAATTAGTAAGCGAAAGATTGGTAACAACGTGTTAAAAGTACGATTAAGTTGGTATGTGGTTTTGGCTATCATAGATAGAAATCTAGTGAATGCCAGTCATGCTAAGTTGTGGTTGAGTACTTGAGGGAGTAAGTGATAGAGGTCGTACTAGACGAGAGATCAGAATAAAGCAGCGAAAACTTGTGGAAGTAGTAACACATGATAGCTACGAATAGGAGCTGTAAAAGTTTACTATAGTATCTTATGTTTGAATACTAGAAGGGTTAAGCGGATTACTGCAAGTAATGATCCCCAAATATTTGGAATTGATTGCGGCTGTGAGCTTTGATGGTTTTAAAACGGATGAGGAAATTATCATTGATGCACAATTGGATTTAGATGATGAGAGAGTGCAAGTTGTCGTGTTTGAGAGATGAGTACTATGATGATTGGTCATAGTGACCTTGGATTTAGATTGAGATTTATAATGATTGGTTTTGAAAGACGGATGTGAAAACCATTAAATCAAAATGTTGATGTGGTACTGAGAATGGTTTGAGGGAACCCGTGACAGGTGGTAAACTCCAATTTTTGGGGAGGTACTATTGAAAATTTTTCCCCAAGAATTTGAAAGAGTGTTGGTTTTGGTTTTGAAGATGATTTTTGATATGAGTAATTTTAACAAAAGAGATGTGTTTCAAATACTTTTATAGATTATTAAAGGAAATGCGGACTCTCATGATTTTGTTAACTTGCTATTCCAAACTCATTTGATTTCTAGAAATAAAAGGGGTTTTTGATTGATAAGCCAGAGACTTTATATCAGCAAGTCATGAAGAAATTTGAGAGTTTGAGAATAAGAAAGTAAGTTTGGAAATTATGCTTGGAGTTGAACTGTGATTAGAGGAATTGGCTTGGCAGAGAGAGAGAGAGGATAGTGATAGAGTATGATTAAGGTGTGGTGATGATCGTTGATTGATTATAGTGATGTGGGATAATGGCTATGATTAACGATGATGGCAATCTTATTGATGACATGATTTGAGATTTAATAAGGTGTGAGTTGATGAGACGGTAAAAGTAAGGGACGTGGCTATTGGTCGGCGTTGAACGAACGACCGAGACCCTCAGGGATAGAGAAATCAGAACGCGGCAACGGAAGCGCGCAGAGTAAAAAGGACCTTGGAACTGTTATGCGTTTGATATAAAGGCAGACTATGCTCGCGTACTCGTAGTGATGGATGGAATTTTCGCGGGTGAAAATTTCTGTTAGGGGGTAGAATGTAATACCTGGTCTAACCGAAATTAATTAAATAATAAGTTAAATAGGAGCGAATATGGTTGGAAGATTTGGCAATTGGAATTTGATGATTTAAATATGATATTCGGATTCAGTGAATTTTTCCTAGTCGGAAAACATAGTTTTCTGCGTAAAAGCGCGCAATGGAATTTTGACCAGAAGTACCGGCTGAGATCTGTCTGGTACTGCAGCTGAGAAAATTGATTATGAGTAAATAAGATTAAGAAATGAGGAATTATAATTAGGGGAGGTAGAAATATTTGAAGTGCGATTTAGAGCTCTAATCTTAAAGGTTTTGGTCCAAAATTGGGCTAACGGACAAAAATAAGTGAACTGGGCCTAAGTGGGCCCAAGACCCAACATATATAAATATTAGTTATGAGCATTTCAGCTCATTTTGACCTAAAGAAGGGGTGTTGGGCGCTGAAATTGGGAAGAGAGAAGAGAAGAGAGAAAACCTAACTCTCTTTGATCTTCAAATCACCATACCTTGAGCTACGAAGCTCCGATTGACGAGCCGTTTGCGGCCATACATCGCTCTTCTCATCCTCTACAATTCTATCTAAGTTTTATGGTGAGTAATCCATTGTCCTCTTCCCAATTTTCATTTTTCTCTTCAAATTTGAATTTGGTTTGGGTTTTGAGGAAACCTTGTGATTTTGGTTATTTAGGAGTGCTCTAGTATGAGCCATGGGTGATATTCATCACAAACCTCAGTGGGTTAAGGTAAGAAACCCTCCAACCTTGTGAATTGTCATTTTTATGAGCCCTAGGTTGATGTATGTTGTGATATTGGTTATGTTAGTGCATTTGATGGTTTTGGTGCACAATTGGGAGATTGGTGTTGCTTGAGGAGCTTTGGTGAGGCTTGGGGCTAAGGTTGGTGGAGACTTCCAAAGAAGGGGCTCAATTGATTTGGCTACAAGAGGTACGGTTTAAGTTTTATTTAAGTATTGTGTGGTGTGATGAGAATTCCTAGGCTAGATGCCCCTAGGATTAAGTTTGGATTGTGTAAATGGTTGGTGCTAATATGCATAGTTGGTATGTAATGTGAATTAATGATTGGGTTGAGAATTGTGTGGCCTTGTATGCTTGGTGTATTGAAAATTTGATGATTATATGAGATATGGAGGATGGCGGTGGAAGTACCGTGTATGCCATGAGCCGAAGGGCTATAATTATTGATAAATGGTTGGCTCTTGATTGAACCATGAGCCGGAGGGCTGAGTTATTGCCGGATACGACGGAGCCTTGTTGATAAATTGGCTAGTTCTGGATTGAACTGTGAGCCGGATGGCTAAGTTATTGCCGAGTTACGGCAATGCCATTGTGGATTATGGCTGAGTATAAAGGCATATATGATAAATGAACGAATATGATAAATGAATAATGATGGAAAATGTTGAATGTAAGCATGCTTGTGTTTTCTCTTTGGTTTTAAGGGTGACAGGGTACCGATACCCTCTAATGGCGACAGGGCGCAGATACCCTCTAATGGCGACAGGGCGCAGATACCCTCTAATGATATTAATACGCAACAGAGAGACTGTGCCCAGGTTAGCTTCTGGACACGTCGGGTTGGCTTGATAACCGACAGATGATATCATCAGCCATAGGGCAGGCATTCATCATTTGCATATGTTTGAATTGTTTGGGTTTGCCTATTTGTTTTGGATTTCTACATTATATATGCTAAGTTACCTGATTATGTGCTACTTGTTCTATTTGTACTTTAATTATGTATTACTTGCCTATATTGCTTGTGTTTGTACAACTGAGAGGCCCCTCATGTTGGTGTCGGTGGAGGCTGAGGGCTGTTCTTGATGAGATGAATTAATGATGCGATTGCATGATGATAATGATCATTGGATGAGATAATTTGAACCCCCTGGGCAGACGCAGTGATGTGATTTCACTAGCTCCAGGCGAGTGTATGATGTATTGATATAGAGTTGCTGAGGCAAAACAACTGGTGATGGTTTTGCTTATGATTCTGAGTCTGATTCGTGGAAGAGTCAGTGAGTTGGGAAAACATGTGTAACATGAACTAGATTTAGTATCTCCTTACGACAGTTGCTTATTCATGGATTAGTGAGAATCTAGCCTGGATATTTGGTGAAGAAGTTTAGGATTGCTTAGTGAGTTTTTATTGCAGTGCATTGTATTTTTTTGGCACTTTTACCGTACTGGGAACCCATGGACCCAGGGTTCTCATTCCGTATATATCTCTTGTTTTTCAGATACAGGTCCAGGTGCTCAGAAGTGAGCTGTGGTTCGTCTGAGAGACGGCGAAGATATTTATTTCCTCTACTTTGTGTTTTGCTTAGAATCTCTCCACCTTTGTTTTGAAAAGATTATATTATGTATTGAACTCTTTTGGAACTTGCCTATAGAGGCTCTTATATTTCCTTTGGGAGAGATTAGGATATACTGTTGTCAACTACTTTCATACTGTACCCTAGCCAGCCTAAACTTCGTGGGTCGCGACTAGTGGCTATTTACTTATGCTATAAATATCTATCTGTTATCTATCTCTTAATCTCCTTTATGCCTTGTCCGTATATCGCGTTTGACTTAACAGTTTAACTTTTCGTTGTCGAAACGTGAGTGATACGTCTTCGCAATTTTCTTTCAACTCTTTTCAGGCTTCTCGATTAATACTCCTTTCGAAATTTACCTATATTTATATATTAAAAATCCACCTGAGAGTCGTACCACCGTAATATCATTGACTTATGACTCGAGCATAAGGATTTGAATATTAGGGTTGTACACAAAAGATGTTATAGTGTGAAATGATGAATATTATGAGTACAAAATTATGAATGTTATTAATACGAAATTATGGATATTATTTATATGAATTTATGGATGTTATGACTAAATTTATTAATTGAATAAATTAATTTAAGAATTTGACATTTTGTTTTAAATTCAATTATGATAAAATTTAAAAACATCTGTGTTAACTTGAATGATATATGTATGATGTAATATCTAATAAATATGAATTTAATTTTTAGACGCTAGTTGTATATAATTATAAATGTTATGTATATGAACTTATGAATATTATGTGTATAAACTTAGTTAGTATAGTATAATTATAAATGCGCATAAAAATAAAAAAATTAAATCAGTTTATTACCATAACTTATCAAAGTTAGTGTGATTTTTCATATTCTCGAAAATTGAGTGTCTAGCAACAATCTCATCGGGTCAAATATCATATTATTTGCAATAATAAAGGCGATTTTTTATAAATTTCCTTAGCCTATCCCAATTGTACTTGTAATTGAATTAGAGTTGTAATTTTTGGTCTCTAAAAGAGTATACAGTCTTCATGATTCTTCTAACAATGATAAACCTATTAAACAAGGCTTTTACATTTGCTTACCTTGAAATAATAATAAATGAAATAAAAGAATTAAAAATTTATTACAATTAAAATCATTTAATGAATATTAATATTATAATTTTTTAATTTATTATTATTAGTATTTATTATATTTCTAAATATAAAATTTAAATTATAAAAAAATATTAAGTAATGATTATAAAAATATCTAATAATTAAGAATTAGATATGATATTATAATTAATATCATTAATAAGTGGAACTAATAAGAATATAATAAATAAATTGATAAGAGAGTGAAATAAAAATTAAAATATTATATAAATAAAATAAATTTTTTAAAATTTTGGCTAATTATAACAAAAAAAAATTTTGTTATCAAACTTTTTTTAAAATCTAAATATATTATTTTTATATGTAATATCATTAATGATTAAAATTATTTAATTATATTTATTGTGCAACTTTAATTCCTCGACCCGACTATTTACGATATCATTAAATAGTGTTGGTCAAAATTTTAATGGGATGATTTGATATGAATATATTTGAATTGGCTCCATATTATTTATATTCATTCAAGAGAAAAATTAGTTAGGATATATATATAAAAGAGTAATTATTCAAATTAGTTCTCAAAAATTTTAAAAGTAGATATTTTAGTTTAAAAAAAAATTAATACATAAATCAATTTCTAAGATTTTACTCTCATAGACAGATTAGTTTATTTTTTAATAGAGTAATTACCCAGATCAATCTCAAAGATTTTAAAAGCAGACATTTTAATCTCAAAAAAATTAATACACAGATCAATTTCTAATATTTTTCTTTATCAGACATAACAATCCCCGTCCATTTTACTTTTACTATATGTTGACCTCTATTATTATTAAGTTAGCTTTGTGCATGTGAATATGACGACAATAGTATATTAATACACTCTTTTCGTTAGAAAAAAGTAACGTAAATAATGATGCTTTAAAATCTAAATTAAAATATTTTTTAATACAAATTAAATATGTTTTTTTTAGTAGGACATTTTTTGATTATATTAAATACAAAAATATCAAATAGTTCAATCGTAAATTTCTTGTAGAATAATCTCTAATAATTTTATTGAATATTATTATTATTATTATTATTATTATTATTGAGTGACTCTATATATTTTTTTATATTATAAATACATACATAAAAATCTAATGAATAAATTTATCATTACTTTTATTAAAAAAATACATTTATGGTACAATATTATTGTGCAATTAATAATAATAATAATACTTTTTTTTGGACGAAAGATTGTTATGTCTGATAGAAAAAAATGTTTGGGATTGATCTGTATGTTAATTTTTTTGAAGACTAAAATGTTCGCTTTTAAAATTTTTGGGGACTGATGCAAGTAATTACTCTACCAAAAAATAAACCGAAAACTGATTTGTCTACCGGAGTAAAACCTTGAGAAATAAGACAAATTTACTAATTTTAATTAAATAAGATAAATTTTAACTATTTTTTACTAATTTTATTTGTTATTAAACATTTTTTTTAAAAAATAACTTTTGTTGAATAACCTAAAGAAAAAGTTTAAGTACCATCACTTTTATTAAAATTTGGCCAGCACTTAACTAGTAAAAGAAAAGTGAGTAATTACATACCATTAAAAATATTAATAATAACTAATTAATGACTACTAATCACAAAACTTGCTGGCCTGACACTCCTCTAATCTAAATATGGAATATCCATCATATACAACTACATATAAGAACTCGTACCAAACCCAACAATTGCAACAAAACTAAAACGTTGAAATTAACATATACACCATGGCTTGTCATTTCAATGGTAACAATGTCAGACCATATTCCTTGATTTTAACCTTAGTTTTTGCCTTCCTTTTATTTGATGCAACTTCCAATGCACAAAAAATTGTGAAAGTAGAAGAAATTTGCAAGCAAACTAAAATTTTTGCATATTGTTCAAATCTTCTAAACTCAATACCCGGTGGTGCAGCAAGAGCAGACGTTGATTCCTTAGCACACTACACAATTGAAGTGCTTCGTTCAAAGCTTATAAACACAGTAAACCTTCTCAACTCTTTGATTGCAAAAACCACTGATCCTAAGGCAAAAGAACTCTACAATTTTTGCTTAAAAGAATTCACTAGTGATGATGGTGCACTTGCTGAAATTGACCCCATGCAACGAAGTTTGAAAGCAAAAGATTATAATAGTGTGAGTTTGCATTTAAATGATCTTGTATGGGACAATGATTTATGTATGTCTCATGGAAAAGATAAATCATCAACAT
The DNA here is from genome assembly GCF_003086295.3 of Arachis hypogaea. Classification (NCBI taxonomy): domain Eukaryota; kingdom Viridiplantae; phylum Streptophyta; class Magnoliopsida; order Fabales; family Fabaceae; genus Arachis; species Arachis hypogaea. Next base: position 144,374,922 of record NC_092051.1, on the reverse strand, counting down.
CTTCTCACCATTTCACTACAGAATTCAAGGATCCATCACCGCTTCCGCAATTCACTGAAGATATATTTAAAGTTCTTCAGATAATTACGATCATATCTAATTACTGGTTCAAAATTTATTAGTTGACTAATAATGAATTAGTGCTTTATGTATTACTACCATAATAAATGTAAGAATAATAAATTTTCTATGTAAACACTTGGTGTTGCTAAGATCATTGATATATATCAAATATGGACTTTACCTATTATATATCATATTAAGATAAGAATTTAGAAAAATTTTCTCAATATAAGAAAAATCATTCAGACTTTTAAAAATGTGACATTTAATATTAGGTTACAAAAATGTGATGAATTTAAATTTAGGTTAAGTTGCATATTATGTCGCATTTTTTACACAACTTAAAATATAATAGAACTAGATAGATATAGTGTTGAGTTCAACGAGCAATAAATAGTTTAAATACAAATAACACTATATTTTTGATGTAGTGTTTTGCTTAAAAAATTATTAATTAAATAGTAGGTTTTTTCACGCACTAAAATAAAATAAAAAATATTATTTTTCCAAACACGATTTTTGAACTTTAATTCTCCAAATACGATTTTTTTTTTGGGCAAGTTCGCCGCACTCCCGACAAACTCTATAAAAATTAGCGAGTTTGTCTTACCCCCGACAAACTCTATAAATTTTACCGTTCGTCGGGAGTGCAGAAAACTTGCTCTAAAAGAAATCGTATTTGAAAAATTAAAGTTAAAAAATGGGATTTGAGAAAATATTTTTTTTATTTTATTTCAGAAAAAAAAAACCTTAAATACTAATATTAAAAATAAATAAAGTTAGATCTAGAAATAGGTAAATGTAGAGTTTAAATACTTTTTTTTTTCATTATATTGTCTACTAGAGATGCATATATAATTTGATAACATGGGTGGTAGTCTCTATGATCATCATTTTTAAGAATAAGGTGTGCATTGCACTTTCTTTTCTGAGATTTGGAAAAAAATCAATAATATCTTCACAGTTTTCTCAAGAACTAGGATCCAACAACGATTGAAGACACAGTTCAAAGTTTATAAGAAAACGACCACCGTAGCTGAATACTTTTCCACCATACTAAAGATTGTAGATTCTCTACTCCTTGCAATCGGTTATCCATTTCAAGAAGTTGACCATATCTAACTAATCTTGAACAGTCTCACAAAAGAATATCAAGGATATATTACTTTAATGATGTCTTAAATGATCAATTTTATATTTTAAAAGAGTAAACTATTATTTCTGTCCATGAAAATTGAGAATGCTGACTAATCTACCCACGAAAAAAAGAAATTACCTAATGTACCTATTAATAATGATATCCGTGGGACGAAACTAACCAATTGTTATTCTGGCGTTGACTCCGTTAATGACGCTTTCTACGTAGCACATCACGGCATTACGTGGCCTTGGGTGCTGAGTTGTTTGACCGTTATAATGAATCATAAACCCCAAAATTTTTCAAATTCAAAACTTCTTTCATCCTAAACACGAACCTTAGCCTTAGATTGACAAAATTCTTCGAAAATATACCAATGTCGAGGCGAAGACTCTTTACTCCACCTTTGAATGGAGCTGCAGTGTATCTGGAAGCTCAATTTTAAAGCGGGTGCATGATAGGAAGTTCAATGACAGGTACTTCTGTGGTTTGGGGGTGACGCTGTTGCAGTCGGGGACGGCGATGAATCCTGGGAGGTGGTTCGTCCGTTGTCTCAATTGGAAGGTAAATCCGTTGTACACTTTGTATGGACGGCGATGAATGTGTGTCTGATCTATTTTTCTTTGTCATTAATAGACTTCGGATTGCATCTTCTTGGTATGGGTAGACGAAATCGAAGGTCACTGGGAGGGTTTGAGGAGAGGACTGTCAGAAAGAAAGATGCACGAAGATGTTCTCGAGGCTGAAGCTGAAGTGAATTGAAGACGCTCATGAAGTTAGGGAATATTGAAGTTGGAGTTAACAGACTTAGGTTGTGGCTTGTGATTATGTCAATGGTAGTGATGTGTAACCTTGTGTGCCTTGTGTATCTGATTTTTAGTAGGTTTTGAGTTTGAGAAGTTGTTAGGCTATGATCATGACAAAAATAACCATGCTCGATTCAGAGTTTGACATTTGTGCACATTACAAATTCAAGAAATGTCAAATGTAGTCTTACAAAATATATAACTTGCAAAAAATATCCATTACTAATTGGTATTTTTGTTTTGTTTGTATGGTATTCCAAAATAACATGAAAGAGAGGCCACATAACCTGCTATATACGTAGTAACGGAGTTATTGAAACATTCAACTTATAAGTATGAGTATTAATTACGATTATGAATCCATACCGAAAACCAAAACATAAGCAATATAGGATAAAAGTATGTGACATATCCAACAATTTTAACATAAACTACAGATCCAACAAAATAACATAATATAAACTCGCTTGCTTCATGGATTTGGAGTAGAGTTGTTGCTTCCGCTTGATCCTTCTTTCAAGTATGCAGTTGTTGTCTTGTTGACCCCTTTTTTGCTGGTGGATGAAAGACTGGCTGCGGCCACCTAGTTGAGCTTGATCCTCTAATTGCGGGAGTTGGCATAAAATTCATGAACCTTGAAGTAATTCCCTAAGAGGCAGCTTGCATAGTTTGAGGTGTCATAATGGAGAGGCACATGAGAAGTTGGAGGTGATGGACTAACTGATGATGGAGCATTTGGTGTTGGTGGCCTGACAATAGTCTGAGCACATGGTGGTTACTGAGTAGTTGGTGATGGTCTTTTCAGATTCTTCCTCTTCTTAGGGAATCTTTTTGCAGTTGGTGGCCTAACTGAAGGAGGCATGACTGGATCAGAAACAGATTGAGAAACTAGAGGAGTTTTATGCCACAGTTGGTACATATAAGTGTCATAATTAACCCCAACTTATAAAATGAAGTTCTAAAAGAAACTACTAGACTCACTGTCGGGGGGTTGAGATGCTGCTGCTTCAGCTGCTTCAACAGCTTCTAGAGTTTCCTCCCATAACATCTCCTCTAGTCTTGCTGCCTCCTCTTCATCATCCACAGCAGCTCCACCAGCAAAAAGAGGTTGACTTGAAGAAGGACCTCCAGCACTCCCAGCCATTGCCTCCTTCTTCTTTGAACAGCTACGACTATTGTGTCCAGTCTGCAATACAAATGGCATGAATTTAAACCTGGACATTCAACATACAAATAATGTAAGAGTGTGAAGTATGGTATACCTTTAGGCAATACTTGCAGGTGATATAGCCATATTTTCTAGGAGCCCTATGAAGATATGGGGTGGGTTCTTTTGGTTCATCGTTCTTTTTGTCTCTTTTCAACTTTGCTCTCCCAATTTGTTTTTTGTATACTGGGGGCAGTATGGGAGGTAGTTAAACATGCTGCCAGTATTATTGAATTGGAACAGTCTGGATAACAAACTGGTATGTGCTATTATATGTCCCCATAAAGGGCCAGTTATGTGCATATTTCTCTGGTCTCCTATTCTGTTATGCAAGGGTAGCACATGCATGCCTGCAGGGCAACCCAGTCAGTTTTCAAAATCTGCAAGGCAACCTATTCGCTTGAAAAAATGCTGCCTACTGACTCTCTTTATCATCACTTGCAACAGAATTTAGCTCTTCCGACTCATAATAGTGCATGCATGCACCTGCCTCTGACATATCTTCACCTTCCACAAATATAAAAATTGAGGATGTTTATTGGGATCGTGGTTAAGTATGAAGGTTTGGCCTGATGGAGGAGGCCTCACTGTTGACCATCTCTTCCTCTTCTTTTGACTCCCACCACCAACTTTTGGATTTACTTCTGGTTTGGGCTATGAACTGCTGGGTTGACCCCCTTCACAGGGTGTCTCCTCCTCATTTTGGATGCTACGCTCCTGAGAGTCCGGTTCATTGCAAGGCTGCAGAATGTATTGTGTAAAAACCTCAACAGATTCTGCATTGTCTTTATCAAAACAAGAAATAGAGTTCCTTGGATTAATTCTATCTACTCAAGGAAAGCTAAAACTTCAACCAAATGTTCTAGAAAAGGTAAATTTATTTCCTAATAAAATAGAAGATAGAAAACAATTACAAAGATTTTTAGGGTGTATAAATTATATTTCTGATCAGGGATTTTTAAAGAATATAACAGAATACACTAAAAGCTTATTTCCAAAAATAAGCACTAAAAAAGTATGGAAATGGGATGAAAAAGATAGCATACAAATTCAAAGAATTAAAGAATTATGTGAAAAACTTCCAGAACTTTATATTCCAGAAGAAAATGACTACTTAATAGTAGAAACAGATGCTTCAGACATAACCTGGTCAGGATGTCTAAAAGCTAAGAAAGCTATAAAAAGGTTGGAACAAGAAAAAGAATCACTAGATTCTAAATATCCCCCAAAGGAATTACTTTGCAGGTATATTTCAGGGACTTTTACTCCAACAGAACAGAGATATACTACTCATGAAAGGGAAACTCTAGCAGCAATTAAATCTCTTAAGAAATGGAAAATTGATTTACTACCCAAAGAATTTACATTAAGGACAAATTCAAGTTATTTAACAGGTTTCATACGATATAATTTGAAAGTTGATTATAATCATGGACGATTGGTAAGATGGCAATTATTTTTGTTACAATATCCAATAAAAATTGAATATATTAAGGGTGACAAAAATGTTATTGCAGATACATTAACAAGAGAATGGAGTTCGTCTACAACGCATTAAATCAAGAAATTCAAAAATACGAACAAGAACTCGAAAAATGCAAGCATTGTCAGCAAATAAGGACACAGATCCAATCCCTCAAGAAGGCCATCGAAGCAATGAAATCAACACAACAACCAAAACCATCAGAGTTCAGCCAGCTAAGCGTGGTGGACAAATCAGGTGAGGAAAAAATTCCAGAAAATAAAACAATTGCTGAAATTATCAAAAAATCCACCCAAGATAAAAAATATTATGTAATTTATAATGGCCCATGAAAGGAGTATATGATGCCTGGGAAAAAGCAGCACCATTTACACAGCAATCAAGGATAATTCATAAAGGAGGGTTTTTAACACAGGAAGAGGCAAAGGAATCTTTTAGAGAATATGAAGCTCTTCATCCAGAGCAAACCCTAAAAAGAGCAGATAAAGCTCCAATTCAAACCCAGAGAACAGGGATAATAAGAAACATTCCTACAAGGGCCGAAATCAAGGAAAAGAAAAGGGTTTGTAGATCAAATCTCAGAGAAACCCTTAACATAGTCTTGAATTGGACTGCAGAAAAGAGGCGATCTTGGGATATTATCCTATTGCCAAAGAACAGCTAACAAAGCTGGTTATATTTCCAGAGGCTTCCCCATCTGACACCTATCAGTTTTTCCAGTATGGATTAATTGATACAATCTTAATTTTTAATGATTTGAAAATTATTAGTGAGTTTCCTGCAGGATTTATTGATGCAGTAAAAAGATTTAAAAATATGATTGACAACGTAAATCCAAGGGATATATCCCTAAAATTTACGAATAGTCAACCTATTTTTAATGAAGAAGAAGAATGCTTGGTTCCAGCACATCAAGTGATCTTCATGTCCGTCTTCCCAGGAAATTTTCAACCAATTGATTAAGTTCAAGATTTAACAATCTACAGTCATGAAGGAAGACTAGCCAGCACACTAGCAAGGGTCTTCGAAAGAACTCAAAAGATAACAAGGGAATCTCACACAAGAATCAATTATAAAAGCAGAAATACTTTGCTTGTGTCTAGTAAAAAGAATGAAATTGAAGAAAGAGAGATGAGACTCTTAGTGGAATTTGAATCAGCATTCTACAACTTATCTGGACTCTTAGAAAAACTCCCCGAAGGGATAAAGAGGAATCTCTGCTATTTGATAAAAGACAGAGAAGACCACAAGTGCCAACTATGTGTCTCAGAGTTATCTGAAGAAAGCAATAATGAAACGGAATCAACCCACATGATAAAGGAAGAAGACAACGCATCTGAAGGTCACATGATGAAAGGAGAAGACAGCACATCTGAAGCATCTCTCAACATTATTGCATAATGACGTAAGCGCTTAGGTCATAGAGCACCAACAATGTAGCTGGTGCAAGATAATAAACAATGACGTAAGCAATGACGTCATAAGAAGGGTAAGGATGGGAATTGTCCATCAGACCCAACCATTATAAATAGGTTGCTTAGGCAATTGTAAAAGGCATCAAACAATAGAAAGCAGAAGGCTAAGAGTACTCATATGCTAGGAGAGCAAGGAGGAAGCGGCCGAGGCGATTCTATAGTTTGAAGAAGAATTCCCTTAGGAAAAACCAATTCTAAACTCCCCTCTGGAGTTAGTATCTACAATCTCCCCTCTGGAGATAAAAACATCTTATGTAAAATATTCTAAATAAAGGAAGTTTTTCTCCAGAAAGGTACGCCTTTATCTTAATCTCATAGTTATGAATTATTTAGAAAGTTTAGAATTAACGGAAGAATCTGATTATTATAGATTATCTGCCTTATTAGATAATGAAAAACAGGCTGTTCTAAAAACAGAATTAAATCTCAAGTCAAATGAAAATTTTAATAAACAAAATCTTTTAAAAGAAGTTTTTAATAGAAAAAATATAATATACTATGGAAAAATTCAACTTGAAGCCCCTATAAAGATAAAATCTGCTAATGGAGAACTTGAAATAGCTCTGATAAATGATGAAGAATTCAGTAAACAGATTGAGAAAATTAAGGATCAACAAAAAAGATCTAAAATTGGATGGATTCATATTAGTACTATACAAGTCTTAATCAAATCTACATATATGAAAGGAATTAATTCACCAATAAGCTTAGCAATCTGTGACAAAAGAATTACTGATGACCCAATAGATCAAATAATTGGAATTGTTCATGGAAATTTGGCAAACGTAAATGTTAAATTCAATGCCCATCTTGGATATGCTATACCTTTATCAACTGAAAATCTTGGAAGATCTATAAGTTTGGCTTATAAATTTCACAGAAAGAATCTAATGGAACAAGACGATGAACCATTTTCAATTACATATGCAATAAATTATGCTTTAACAAATAGCCATCATAGTATAATATTTAAAAACAGAGAAAGAATTTATGTCGATGAATTATTTCAGAAAATTGTAAAAACAGAAATACCAAAATATAAAGCTATTGAAAACCCAGTTCTTTTACTAAAAGAACCATCAGAAAAGTTAGTTTCATCGAATTTTCAAATAAGAGAATCCAAAATTAATAGCCCTTTAAGTTTATCTAAGTTAAAGATTAAAGAAGAAAATTCTGAAATAAAAGAATTAACAAAAAAGGTCGAAAGATTAAATGAAACCCTAAACACTAAGTTATGACAATAAATAAAGAGAAAATATATGTAACCTATCAAGACAAGAAACAAGAGCTCTTTGAAAGAGAAAATCGGTTGAATTATTTACAGTTTTCTGAAATAAATCAAAGAGCATTTGAAACTCTAAAAATAATCTATGACAAATTGAAAGGAGAAGTTGAAGAGTTAGAAAAATTAATAGAATCTCTAGAAAATAGTGATGAATCGATGATAGAATTTGCAGAAATTCTAAGATAACTAATGAAGTATACAAAGATTGAAAGACCAGAAAATAAAATAAAAAGAAAAAGGGCGAAAAAATTAAAAAGTAAAATAAAGGAGTATAAAAGAGAATTAAATAATCTTCAATTCGAAATTAATGACATTATAATAAAAAGGATAGAAATAAGAACAAATATAAACAAGTTGGAGCTAAACTTAAAAAATTTATAAATGCCTGGGACACCATATTATGATTTAAAAGAATTAAAGCTGTTAAAAGAAAAAATGGAAAATGAAATTGAAAAATTAAACAGATATTTAGAAACAGGAGAAAGTGTAGAAATAAAAGAAGTTATTGAGGATTTGAGAAATTATATTAAAGAAAAAGACAAACAGATAAAAGATTTTATATACAATAATCCATGCAAAAAAGAATATTATAAACTAAAACAAGATTGAAAAGTTATGGTCAAAACTTTTTATAAAGCACCTGTACCAATAGAAATTTCGAAAAAGAAATTAAAAAAAATCCAAATTAAAAAATTGGTATCAGAGCCAAGTTAACGATTAAGGATAACACTTTCTCTTTAAGCAACACTTTTAATGATACGCTTTCAGTTACCAAATGTCCACAACTAATTAGTAAACTTCTTTGTAGTCACCATAGGTACAATAAGGTAATAGGTACCATAGAAGGCACCTAATATATAATAGCGATGAGAATGGCTAAGCAAGAATATAAAAATTTAATTTAAAAGTTACGTAATTTTAAAGGTTATAACCTGTCAACATATTATAGGCTTAAATATATTAATTATGTTAAATGTATATTAAAATTAATTATAAAATATATATTAAAAATAAATTAAATTATATATATTTATATATAAATATATGGTGATTAATTTTTAATGTGTATATATTATTTTTATATAATTTAATTCTCTAGTTTAACAACAATAATTATGTTTGATTATTATATAATTCATATAGTTTGTTAAAAATAAATAATTTTAATATGCATTTTTATTTAATTGATTCTCTCTATATGTAATATTTATCTATCTATTATAATAATTATGTGATATCCATAAACATTTTCAATGTAGTAGTAAGTCAATAACGTTTGATTATAAATAATACACATAATAAGTACAATACAAAAATTCAATAATAAATTAAAAAATTAATAATTATAAATATTTTTTATAAATTATTAAAATTTTTTATTATAAATTATAAATAATTATTTATTAACTAATTTAATCAAAATATATTTTCAATAAATAAAATATATGTAATTAATTATTAATTAATCTTATCAATATATTTTTCATAAATAATACACATAATTTATATAATTGGTTTAAAAAATATTTAATATATATTTTTATTTGGTTGATTCTTTTTTTAAATAAAAAATATATATTTTTAATATATATTTTATATTTTAATATATATTTTATATAAATAATTATTTAATTATTATTTTTTATATACACATGTCATAATATTTGTTATTTTTATCAAACAAATACTATATCAATGCAATATTTTTGTCTTTTTCGTATTTTATGATTATTTTTATCAATATATGAAGTCAGTTACAGTTTGTGAAACACAAAGTTATATCAAAGCAAAAGAAATAGTCATCAAATCAGTAGTCATATACTTTATATATAAATGCGTGTATTATTTTAGATATGTTCAAAATATTAAAATATATTTTATACGAATAATTAATTTAGTGATTGAACTTTTTTGCACACATTACGTGATTATTTTTATAATATATCTCTAATCTTATTTTATAGTAATAATTTTTGAAAAATGAAAAAATTTGCTAAAATAACTTAAAATATCTCTTATTTTATTTGGTGGATATTATTATAAAGATTTTATAATTATTTTTATATGAAGATATTTTTTTTTATCATTAGATCACGAATTGTATGGTTTGATTTTGATGTATTACAAAAGTGTTATTTTTCTTAAAAGTGTTGTTAAACAAATAAAATACATTTTTAACACAAGAATCTTTATATAAAGATGTTTTTAGCATCTTCATTTAAATAGGTGCCATTTTATTTAGCATTCATTTCGTTTTTGACTGTTTTAACCATAGTTATCAAATCTGACTCGACCTAGACAGTTTGACCGAAAACTCAGTCATTTAGCCGAGTCGAATCACATATTGAACCAGACAAGTATGAGACTCGGTGAAAACAGGTTCGATCTAACCGGTTATTGCAACCCGGTCCGGGTTGTGTTTTTTTTTTTACCTGCAAACGGCGTTGTTCGGATGCCTCCCCCCTCCCCCCATTAAAACCTAGTCTGAATGGAACTCCTCCACCCCAACCTCATCTCTCTTCTCTCTTGACACTCCACGGCTTCACTCATGGTCTCACCCTCACCACGTCACTCTCTCGCCTCTCCCCTCACCTCGTCAGTCGTCACTCTCAGTCTCTCACAGTCTCACCTCGTCACTCTCTCGGTCTCGCACTCATAAGCTCGTCGTCGCGGTCTCGTGCTCCTGCATTCATTTCGTCGACGGCAGAAGCAGACGGAACCAGTCAAGCAGCATCTGCTCCGTTGGGTGGTGGTGGTCGTTGTCGTCGTCTTCTTGTTTTATCGCGGTCTCAGAACCAGTCAATCGGGTGAGCTTCGTTCGAATTTTTGACCCAGTTCATTCACTGATTTAGTGTCAAATTTGAATAAATTAGAATTGTTGTTGAACTTGAGCAGATTTTAATTAAAATTGTTGTTGAATCTGGTGGTTGTTGTTATTGTATTTGATTTTTCATAATTGTTGCTGAACCTAAGCAATTTTTTTGTTGCTAGATAACATCATTGGATTGAATTTTGTTGCTGAATATCAGAGTTGAATACTTGAATAAATTAGAATTGTTGTTGAATCTAAACAAATTTTAATTAGAATTGCTGTTGAATCTGGTGATTATTGCTGTGTATTTGATTTTTTAAAATTACTGAACCTAAGTATATTTTTTTGTTGTTGGATAACATCATTAGATTGAATTTTGTTGCTGGATAACAGAGTTGAATACTTGAATAAATTAGAATTGTTGTTGAACCTGAACAAATTTTAATTATAATTTTTGTTGAATCTGGTGGTTGTTACTGTTGTATTTGACTTTTTACAATTGTTGCTGAACATGAGCAATTTTTTTGTTGTTAGATAACATCATTGGATTGAATTTTGTTGCTGAATAAAAGAGGTGAATACTTGAGGATCAAGCGTCATCAGCAAAGACTTGTATTTTAAAAATGTATAATCTTTTGATCGCCCTTATTTATTTAAATTGAGACAATATTTTGTACTAGAGATTAGTTTATTATAATTTAGTTTATTATGTCTAAGAATTGATATTAGATTATTAATATTTGTAAAGACTTGTATTCTAAATTTTAAAATATTATTTTAATTTTATTTATATAATTTTATATTTTTTTAATTATGACCAGGTTAATCGGAGGAATCAATGACTCATCGGATGAACCAATGACCCGACGATCCGATTATATGACCGAATTAATTACTAGTTTAATTCTGATAACGATGGTTTTAACTTATTTTTTTTATTGCTTTTCAAATATATATAACTAAAATTAAGTAAATCAAACTGCTATTTAATTTGTTAAATATCATTTCCTTATTTATTGGTCAAGTAGTCTTAATCACGTTAATACAAAAACAAAAATGTGACCTAATAAGAGTAATAAAATGTCCATGTAAGCATTTGGTCTTGCTAAGATCATTGGTATATATCAATTGAGATAATAATTTTTAAAAATAAAACAAATTTGATATGCATTTTCGTTTGATTGATTTTTTTCATATATAATATTCATCCATCCATTTCGATAGTTATATGACATCCATCAACACTTCCAAAATAATAGTATGTTTAATCACAAATAATAAAATCCACATAATTGAGTCTAAGACACAGTGCAATAGGTATAAATTAAATAATTTTAATAATTATAAATATTTTATATAAATTACTAAAAAAATTTCATTATATATGTAATGACTTTTTTAGTTTTTTACTTATTTGCCAAACATATTACTCAATTGTCGCTCTTTGCCACATTGGTAACTTGACTATCACTAGACTAGACTACATTTTATTATCTATTAACACTTTATATTTTAATATATTACATAACCATATATTATATTTTTTAATTAATATATAATCTAAAAAATTCCATCAAATATTATTTTTATATTTATTTAATTTTTATTTTTATTTTATACTCAATCTTTATAAATTAAATTTTTTAATTATATAAATTTATTAAAATAAATATTAAAATTTATTAAAACTTTGTAAATTTAAAAATAAATATTTTAAAATTAGTTTATTTTTATTTTATATTCATTTTTTATAAATGAACCATTTTTTTATAAAATTAATAAAATAAATATTAAACTTTGTTAAACATCTGTACATTAAAAAAAGTAAATATTAAATTTTATTAAATGTCAATAAATTGAAAAAATTAAATATCGGTGATTAATTATTTTTTATTTTGTATTTAATCTTTTTAAATTAATTACTTTTTTAATTATACAAAATTATTAAAAAAATTAAATTTCATTAAATATTTGTAAATTAAAAGGGTAAATATTTTATTTTAATAATTTTGTACAATTAAAAAAAATTAATTTAAAAAAATGAATATAAAATAAAAATAAAAATTAAATAAATATAAATATAAAATTTAATTAAATATTTTAGATTATATATATTAATTAAAAAATATATAATATATAGTTATGCAATATATTAAGAAAAACCTAATTAATTATGTGTTATTAAAATGGTATTTTTTTAGTTAATAGCGTACATGGCATATTTTTAAAGGTATTTTTACTGATTTTATTTGATTTATTTTAATTATTTATTTATTTATTTGATTTAATTATAATAAATATTAAATTATTTAATATTTTATTTGACTATATTAATTAAAACTAATAAATTATATTAATTATTTGATTTAACTGAAATAAATGAATTAATTTTGTTTTAAGTTGCATTAATTTTTTTGTATTATGTATTTTGGTTAATAATTTTTAAAAATGTTATAATGTTTATATGACGTATTTATAAATATTTTTATTTATTTAACTTATTTTATTGAGCCAAACAATTATAGTTTATTATTATATTAATTATTTGATTTAATTAATTTAAATATATGTTATGTGATTCAATTTATTGTCATATTAATATTTGAGTCATTGTTTATAAAACATTCCTTTTTATATCTATCTTTAATATTAAATATTCTTATTTTAAATTTCAGATGTTTATTTATTGTTTATATTTTGTATTTTAATATCAAATTTAATATTTTTATTAATATTTTTTTATAATTTATTGTCTAATAGTTATGTATGTGATCACCATTAATTATATAATTATAGATGCTTCTTCAATTTATTAAAAAAATAATACAGTTTCATCCTTCTTTTTTTATTTTACCTATTTTATTGTTTTATGACTTATTTATCGTAAAAAAAAATCATATATAATAGTAGAGAATCTCATTTTTTCATTAACTGTTCTTTTATTTGGTAATATTTTTTTTATGATGTATTATTTCTATTCTTTAATTTTTTTAAACTATAAAATATTATTATTATTTGTTATTTTACTCCATCTCTTTTATTTTTTTTATTTTGTTTCTATTTATTTAAGTTTAAATTATTTTTATTATAAATTTATCATTTTTATCCCAAACAAGTTAATTTATCATAACTCTTCACATATTGAATTTTATCAATGTTTGAATTATATTCCTTATGTGCTTAATTTAATTTCTAATTTGAGGATTGAATGATAAAATAGTAGCAAAGAAGGCTCTTGTGTGTCTCTTTCTTCATCATTTTTGCTTATCTCTTTTTTTGTAGGGATCATGAGTAATACTTATGTATAAATAGTAAGTATAAATTGTATCATATATTTTTTTAGTAAAATTTTTATTATTTTTTAAATAAAAAAATATTATAAATTATTTTAGATCAATAAATTTTTTATTGTTGCGATAAGATATTGTATATTTATTTTAATTTTAACAATTTTGATAAGTATTTAAACTAACAAAAAATATAAAATTATTTCTAAGTATAGGTACAACTACTTCAATTTAGGAATAAACAAAATTTATTAGTAAGTTTCTATAAATAGTAACGACATTGGTCAATTAGTTTGACTCAAAAAATGAATATGATTCTAATTAAAAAGTAAATTTTATCTCATGTTGTACTTACTCAAATCGATTTTAACATAGAAATACGAGAATTTAAAAATTTTATTCATGAATTATGAGAAAAATATCTACAAATTCAACAACGAATGTTTTTTAAAAAAATGTTTAAAAAGATAAAATTTTAATGTTTTTTAAATAATTATAAGAATATTTTAACTATTTTTAATATTTTTAATTATATAAAATATTTAAATTACTTTTTTATTTTAATAAATAATAATATATATTATTTTTAAACTTATTTAAAAAATACATAGTTACGTAATGGTATTTAAGTATGTCTAAATATGTATAAAAAAATATTTCTTTATTTTTTTGTCAAAAAATGGTTAAACATAAAAGAATACGTGTATTAAATAAATATCAAATAAATGTCATATTTAAAATGTGTTCAAACTAAATATAATAACTCAGCAAAGTATTTATAATCTATTAGCAATGATATTTATTTATCAACTGACAAAATAAAACAAAATAATAAATATAAAAATTATATACATGTAAAATTAATAACTAAAGATTATTAAATAATAATTTAATTAATTCAGTTAAATTATCTAAGGATTTTCCAATTATAACTTCAAGCGAACGCAATTAGAGGTGAGCGTTTTAAAAGAGACGAAAGTGAGTGAAGACAGAAGAGCAATGATGGTTCCCATGCCCCCCACGAATACAGTACAATACGTACCAGCCCACTGATGATTACAACGAATACAATTGAGAAATGAAGCCCATACAAGATGGCTTGGCAGTTGGCACCAGTGTCAGAAATACAAAGAATATTCCGAAATTCCACAATTCTCCTCTTCAACGGATATTCTAATTCCGGAACCCAAACCCAAACCCAGCGTCCCTTTTTTTTTTAGTTTCCTCAAATCCATTCCGTTCCACTCTCTTTCAATTCCCCTCGTCATAACAGAAACAACCACTCAGCGTTCTCCTTCATTCATCCTCTTAATTCAACACAAAACGGTGTCGTTTTGAAAAGGGGAATATCATATCATGAAGTTCTGGAAGATTCTCAACAACCAGATCGAGCAAACGCTTCCTGATTGGCGCGACAAGTTTCTTTCCTACAAGGATTTGAAGAAGCAGTTGAAGCTCATCGCGCCCGCCAAGGACGCCGATAACAACCCTCCCACGAAGCGGCCCAGGTTGGACGGAGACGGCGCCGCCGAAGATGGGGAACAAGAGGAGGTGGCGAAGGAGGTCAACGACTTCTTGAAGCTGTTGGAATTGGAGATTGAGAAGTTCAACGCTTTTTTCGTTGAGAAGGAGGAAGAGTACATCATCAAATGGAAGGTATCCGTTCTTGATCTCTAATTCTCTATGCATATTGTGTTTATTTTCCATCTCTAAAATTTAGGATATAATAGTGTATGTTGTCGCTTTCAATTATAAAATCAAATCATTGATTGAAGAGTAATAACTAAATAAGTCCTTAGGATGTTTTAGTTGGACACTTTGTCCCAAATCTTATTAGACATATCAGTTCCCCACTTCATATTCTCCCCATTAGAGACCGTGAGGGTTAGCTCGCCTATATAGCCGTTAAGTGTCACGATGTCACAATGGGGACAAATCAGTTCATATTTCTGGGGCTATTAATCCGAGAATTTTAAAACAAAAAATTAGGGACCTACTTATCTTTTTCTCTTTAAATGACGGGGACTGATTTGACTGACGGAAATGGAGGTTGATTTGTCTGTCCACGTTGCACTTAACGGCCACATAGGCACAGTTAGCCTCTAACCATCCACGTAGGCATGTGCAGTTAGCCTGAAGAATTTGGGATGGGGGCTTATATGTCTAATGGAGTAAAAGTTTGGAGCTTATAATTTAAGTCATTGATAGTTCAACGATAGTTTTCTCTTGAGAGAAATATTGTTTATGATGTGCTTGAATATTCAAACTTGTTTCACATTAGTTCTTGTTACAATTGGCAAAGCTAGTGTCTAGTGATGTGAAAGGAGTTTCAACACTTCAAAGATTGAATTGTTATTTGATCTGAATCAAGTGCTAAATTGGGAGCAAGGTTGATTTTTCAGCCACCTTATTGCTAGTTTACTCCAATTTGCATCCCAGGATTGCTTTAATAACTAAATTTTAAGACCAGTGAAATTTAACATGGGTAATAATTAATCTTGGTGTTTGTGGATGCTTTTTGTTGTTTAGCTTTTGCAATTCTTGGAGGGTGTGGGTTATAGGTTTGATTTTCCGTAATGAAATTTACATTTTGTTTACCATAAATTCCTTGCACACAAGGCATGTTATTAGATAGGCAGAAACTGTTCAGAAAAATGTTATGAGCTGGATTAGACATATTTTAAAGATCTTTTGTTTGTGTTTGTGATTCAGGAGTTGCAAGACAGGGTTGCCAAGGCCAAGGATTCAAATGTAGAATTGATGTCTGTAGGGAGGGAAATAGTGGATTTTCATGGAGAGATGGTTTTGTTAGAGAACTATAGCGCACTTAACTACACGG
This sequence comes from Arachis hypogaea, assembly GCF_003086295.3. Taxonomy (NCBI): domain Eukaryota; kingdom Viridiplantae; phylum Streptophyta; class Magnoliopsida; order Fabales; family Fabaceae; genus Arachis; species Arachis hypogaea. The sequence goes on along the minus strand of NC_092051.1, from coordinate 144,358,527 downwards.
GTATTTTTCATGAGTTTAACTGTTTAGGTGATGGATTCTGTTTGTCATCTTTGAACCGGTGAACTGTAGTATAATAGTATTAACATGTGATAGATGACATAAAATGGCATGCAGGTCCTTGGAAATAGATTTACCTATATGATTTACTCTTCAAGTTATTCAAATCAGTCTCTGCCAGATAATGGAAGGACCGGCAAGAAATAAGCTTAAATGATTTAAGGACTAATCACCAAATATTAAATTTGATTCATGGACTACTTGCTATTGAGTTTTCTTTTTTTCATGAGTTTAACTGTTTAGGTGATGGATTCTGTTTGTCATCTTTGAACCGGTGAACTGTAGTATAATAGTATTAACATGTGATAGATGACATAAAATGGCATGCAGGTCCTTGGAAATAGATTTACCTATATGATTTACTCTTCAAGTTATTCAAATCAGTCTCTGCCAGATAATGGAAGGACCCGCAAGAAATAAGCTTAAATGATTTAAGGACTAATCACCAAATATTAAATTTGATTCATGGACTACTTGCTATTGAGTTTTCTTTGAAGGAATTAAAACACTAGTTTACTTTATATGTAGGCATATGAATCAGAGGGAGGAAAATCATAGGTTGTGCACTATTGATTCTTGGATACTTCTATTGGGGAGCTGTTGAAAACCAATTGTTTCAATCCATGAGGAACTAAAAACTATTGATATATTGCACTGTTGATTTACTATCCATTTTCTTTTCTAATTTTTAGTTTTTTTTCCTTTGTTCTTAATGATTGAATGAAAGACTGCAATTTGAATTTGTCTTCTACTTCATACACTTGTGATGATGACTATCTCAGTGGCTCTCAGATCTTGTGACTAATTGGCACCTAAGTGGGAGTGAATGAACCCAAAATGAATAAGTAATATCAGATGTAGATAACAGAACACAGTATGACTACTTGGCAGAGGGGTAGTTATACTTTGAGAAATGAAAACTTTGAACCTTTTATGAAATTTGATCAATGTATAAAGGGAATTTCTCAGGGTTAGGAGGGATATTGAAGATAAATGTTTAGAATGATTGGTTTCTTTTCTTTCAAATCTGATTTCCCCTTGTATGTATAGGTTTGGTGAAGATAATAAAGAAATATGATAAACGAACTGGTGCACTAGTTCGCTTACCTTTCATCCAAGACGTCTTGAACCAACCTTTCTTCAAAGTTGATGTGCTTAACAAGATTGTAAAGGAGTGTGAAGTGATGCTAAGCATCCTTTTCCCCAGAAACAGGCCTCCAGGATCATCGTTATCAATTAACGAGGATTATACGGAAGAAGGGTGCGCCTCCATAACTTCCAATGAAAGTAAAGCATCGCTAGCTCAGGTCCCTAAAGAACTTGCTGAGATTGAAAACATGGAGAACACATACATCAAACTAACTTCGTCAGCACTGCAAACATTGGAGCAGATTAGGGGTGGAAGCTCAACTGTAAGTATATACTCGTTACCGCCTCTCGGTAGCAAGGCTCTGAAAGAGGAGATTGAAGGCAAATAACTGTCTCTCAAGGAGCGAGCAGCCTAGTAGTTTCTGTGAATAAAAAGCAAGATAGTAGGCTGTCTTTCTGCTCTAAACCATGCAGGCAAACATAGATCAGGGCAATAACACTAGATAGCCGCTGACTTTCCATCTCTTTTCTTCTTTCCTGTTCGACAATGCCATCTTGTGTTGTGAATCAAAGGGTGATTGGATGGAAATCTTGGCCTTTTTTCATGGAGCAATATCTGATGGTAGATGGATTATAATGCAGCCTGATTACTTTTTCCCACTTAATGCAAAATTTTTCTGAGGCTTTTAGGTTTTATGGACTGCTTAGCTGGTTAACTAAACTTTTTAGCACTTGTAGCTAATATCAATGTGTTAACAATTTGTCAGCATATTGTAGATATTCATGAGAATATTAGAGATGGATGAAAAGACATGAATATAATTTTGTACTGCATACTAATATATGGTTTTGTTTTGTGGAGAAATTATTTGGTGTGCATCGGTAGCTACCTTACAAGCAAGGTCTTGGGGTGAATCTGAGTTTTTAGATGCAAAAAGAAGAAAAATGCTCATGTTCATTTGTTGCTGTAATAGATGATCCCAGCATCTGAATGCAGCAAATATAAGCTGCTAGGTTTTTCTCCAGTTAGCACAACATTCAGAAGCAACCAAATGAGAACTTTTTTTTATTTCCAAAATTAGGAGTGTCACTCGAACCTGAAAAACCTCTAGGTGAAGATGAGAAAATTATGCCATTTGAGCTATATAGTTCATTAGCAACCAAATGAGAACTTGGTGACCTGTTTTGTTCAATTGTAATTATATGTAGAGATGGTTACATACTTAATAATCGCCTATAAAAGTTGGGATCTAAGATCTAATAGGTGAAAGGAATAACTCCATCTATAAATAGTCTCTTTTTTCCCATATTTCTTCAGCTCACATAGTCATATACCTCTTTTAAGGATTTATTATAATTATTATTTTCTCAAAGTAAAGTGATTTTACATATGAATATTGTTGTGAGAAGTTTATAGTGTTCTACACTATATTTTTAAAACAGAATAAAATCGATTTTTAAAGAAAAAGAAAAATAAAAATATCAATTTTCTTCCCCTTTTTAGTACATAAATACTTTCTTGTTCAAAATGTTTACACTATGAGCAACCCTTTTGTGTAAAACAACTGAAGCAAAATTTATCATGTTTCAAATAAACCAGCTAAAGGGATAAAATAAAGGATAATTCATCCATTATTATATTCCATTTTTCCTCTTTCTTTTTCGATGAAATAAAGGATAATTCATCCATCTCATGCTTCTGTTATGATGTTAGACACATTTGTTGCTTCATTATCTTCTTGTAACCTTTTTCATTGTGTCTGTCATAATGTTATGATGTTAATGTAATTTTCTTAGTGAAGTTTATACTCTTGCTGGTATTTTTTGGATACAAATTCAGGCTCTTCTTTTATCTAAGTTTATAGCCAAATTTGCATGTATGACAAAAGAAATGCATAAAATTTAGTTGTGCTTTACATAATATATGTGATATTTGATTGGAGAAGTTGGTCAGTAAGTTTAGTCGTTGCATGCACGGGATTCAAATCCTGACAAGATTGTAATTTTTCAGTTGTAGCTTTGATAAGTGTAGCATGTCCTCATCCCTTATTTTCCCATTCTTTTCTTTCCTTACATGAACTTGTCTTCTGCCTTTCCCTTTAGTTTCTTTCTAATATTATTAAGCTCATGGTTCTAATTTCGATCATGTTGTTGGCACATTCAACGTAGACAGTTGGATATTACTAGGCACCTTCTTCATTGTGTAATTTTGTGGCAAGATATTAGAATTTTGCCATGGTAGTAGCGGATTTGTGAGAAACCAACAAACATGGTTTTTAGCAAGTGTTTATTAAATCTTAATCTAAGTTTACTTTTCCAAATTCGAACAAAGAGAAACTATATATCCCAGAGTGTTAAGATGAAAGTTATATTATGGTGAGAAAATTAATAGTAATAATTGATATGCTCAGAGGGAGAGTCTAGGCACAGAATTTTAAAATAAATGGGGAAAAAAATGATGGTTCAAGTAGCCAGGCCCACTAGGCCATATTGGACCAAAGGAACTGCAGCCCGTTATCCCTCCACTGTTGGGAGTAGGAAGTGTTCGCTGCTCTGTGAAACCAGCCTCACGCTTTGCCTTCCATTTTAGGAACCAAGAAGCCCGAGCCTTCGCCCAGACCACCTGGCCCAACTCTCAACTTGGAGTGGGCAGGCCAGCAAAGAGCATCCTGAGACCCAACCCAGCTAGCCACAGAACTTGTTGCATCATTTTATTGCCCCCACTTGGGTCACAAGTTGGCGTTACCCAACTCGGCGAGCAATATAACTTGTAAAAGTTATTATAGATACTGAAAATATTCAACTTTTCCCCGATGTGATACTTCTAGAGCATTTCAAATCTTTTTGTAGGTTGAACAAAGAATATTTTATTTTGGGACAACAGAAACTATAACTAGTTTGTGATTGTAGCTTAGGTAAATACTGAGTACTGAAGTATGAATTTTAGCTTAAACATCACAATGCACGTTTATACTTTATAGTATTGTTGTTCAGCATATTAGAATATTAAATTTTAGCTTAAACATTACAATGCACGATTAAGATTTTCCTGCTTTGATATTTGGAATTTGATCGCAGTAGTAACTAAGCCCAAACTCAATTGTTGAGTAAAGTTTACAATCCTAAAAGGAAACTAGTATAGAGAAAAGGAATTTCCCCCTTATGGGTAGTGATAATGATTAATCTGCTAAGCGCTTATACAAACTTGTATAGAAATGACTGCAAAAACATTCTAGAGCCATTGATCAATATAGTTTAGAGAACTCTTTCTTACTTTCTATTAACCAACAACTATATGCAAAACTACTCTCTTTTATAAACAAAACATCAAAGAAGACTTGAACGGAAAGCATTTATACATCACAAATTTACAATTTAGGAGAATTATTACCATTGATAGAGCCTAGATGAAGATGATTCCTTCAAGAACAATTGGAAATAACCACATTTTTCATATATCAGGCTATAGAAAGGGTAATTGTTAACACCTAGAAGTATTCACATAAGCGCCTGTAGCTCAGTGGATAGAGCATCTGTTTCCTAAGCAGAAAGTCGTAGGTTCGACCCCTACCTGGCGCGTTTTTCTGAAAATTTACCTTTCTTTATTCTGTCAGTGCCAACCAACCATGCTTCGATATTTTTCAACCTTAAATACCACAACACAATTTACATGACCAACCTTTACAAGATCTACTACTAAAATATTTTGGCCAACCATAAACACCAAGAATGTAGCTTAATATAAAAAAATCATGCACGCTAATCCTTATGTTCCTTTTGTCTAGTATAAATAGAACCCCCCACTTCATCAGATCATAGTACCCCTCAACTCAAACCTTAAGCATCTAAAGACCTGTTTGTTTCTTTGTTCCTAGTTTAAGAATTAAGATGTCCTTAGTAGCTGTTGGGAATAAGACACAATTCCCCCTTGAGAAAACACCTTTGACAGAGAAATAAAATAGACACAATCACAACACAAGAATTTAACGTGGAAACTCCAATTACCGGAGAAAAAACCACGGCCGTTGTCAAATGACAACCAGAGAATATCACTATGTGAAAATTGTTACAACACATAGACTTCTTTCTCTCACCGGCACCCCAGTACACCCACACTCTTTCAAAGCAAATATCTAACTACACCTCACAACACTCTCTAATCAAAGAGTACAGAGGAAAAGAAAAATCAGATACAAGCTTAAAGTGTTTCTGACTGGTGCAAAAACAAATGAAGAACTTAGCCTCATATTTATAGCCTAGGCCACCCACTCCATTTGCTATCCTAAGCAATGTAGGACTAATTCAACCAAATCCTAACAATCTCCACCTTGATTGAAATAGTCACACATCTTCAGCTTCCATTGTCAACACCGACAATTCTTTGCTGCCATTGTCTATACCGACAATCATAGTTCAGAGAACTATCATACTCCACCATGAAAGTATACTCACTTGGAATTAGACCACTCCAAGAATTTCGCCTTGGTACAGATCGAAACCTTGCTGAAAATTCATGGTGCAACTTCCAAATTGGCTTTTCCTGGAAGTTCTTCAGCCATCGACCTAACTCCGCCACACACCTTGCATCTCAACGCCAACCAATGCCCGTGTGCAATTGTGGACCTGATTGCCACAACTCATCCTTATCCATGGCAGTGCGGTAATACCATGAGGATACTTCTTGTCTTCTAGAGAACATCATCTTCTCTCATAGAGAGAGCAACCAGAGATCTTCTCCTTCAACGCCTTGTGCAAACCTGATTGTATCAACACATCCTTGACTTGTACTTGCCACAAGCCAAAATTGATTCTTCCATCAAATTTCTCTATTTCAAGCTTCACAGCACTTGAATATCCTGACATTGTTGCAACCGTATACTGGAATAGTATAACTCAACTGTAGACCGTGCACTAGGAAGGGTCCCCAGGAAAGAGAGGTGGGTCACAATGGACACACTTAAATACCAAGTCTTTCCTTAGCCAGAACCTTTTCCAAACTGCACTCTCACCGAGTCACACTGCCTTCCAGCAACAACAACAGCAACCAAAGAGATTAGACTAGGCTGCAACCACAGAGCATACTAAGAATAAATCCCACCGAACCGAAGCTCTGATACCACTTGTTGGGAATAAGACACAATTCCCCCTTGAGAAAACACCTTTGACAGAGAAATAAAATAGACACAATCACAACACAAGAATTTAACGTGGAAACTCCAATTACCGGAGAAAAAACCACGGCCGTTGTCAAATGACAACCAGAGAATATCACTATGTGAAAATTGTTACAACACATAGACTTCTTTCTCTCACCGGCACCCCAGTACACCCACACTCTTTCAAAGCAAATATCTAACTACACCTCACAACACTCTCTAATCAAAGAGTACAGAGGAAAAGAAAAATCAGATACAAGCTTAAAGTGTTTCTGACTGGTGCAAAAACAAATGAAGAACTTAGCCTCATATTTATAGCCTAGGCCACCCACTCCATTTGCTATCCTAAGCAATGTAGGACTAATTCAACCAAATCCTAACAGTAGCAGAATCACCGGATTTTCTTCAAGTCTATTCTGATGGCACTGTGAAACGCTTTGCACCAGAAACTGCTCCACCATGTTTGGAACCATCCAATGATCCCAATGGATTCAGGTCCAAGGATGTGGTCATTGACCCATTAAAACCCATCACTGGAAGGCTCTTCCTTCCTCCTTCAGTTTCCTCATCAGAGAAGCTTCCAGTGTTGGTTTATTTCCATGGTGGAGGCTTTTGCATTGGCTCCACCACTTGGCTTGGCTACCATGTTTTTCTTGGTGAATTCTCTGCCACTTCAAGGTCCATTGTTCTGTCTGTTGATTACCGTTTGGCTCCGGAGCACCGCCTTCCCACGGCTTATGAAGACTGCTACGCCGCAATTGAATGGCTTCGTGATCAAGTAAGCATCTATCTTGTAGTACAAGTAAACTCCCAAATTTTGTTCTTTGGTTAGTATTTAAAGAACAAAAGAGATGATAATTGTTTTAATCCTTTTACATGTATAGAATAACCACAAATACAAGGTTAATTATAACGAGTAAAAACTCACATGCAGTTATCTTCCTGTGAAATTAATAGTTGAGAATACTTTAAACTCAAAGTAAGAGGCTTGAATTATAAATCCTACAAATAACAATATATAACTTTGTTTATAAATTAAATATGAAAAAAAATGAATGCAAAGCTGGTATTGCTAGAAGATATATACTTTAAAGTATTTGTTGATGATAGGCAAGCACAGAACCATGGCTCCAACAAGCAGAGTTATCAAGAGTTTTCCTCTCTGGGGACAGTGCTGGAGCCAACATTGCACATCATGTTGCTGTGAAAACAATTCAGAAGTGGGTGTGCCCTGTGAAAATCAAAGGAATAATGCTAATGCACCCTTACTTTGGTAGTGAGAAGAGAACTGAGAAGGAAATGGAAGATGGAGGTTCAGAAGATGTGAAGAGCAATGACATGTTCTGGAAGCTAAGCATACCGGAAGGCTCGAACCGCGACTACTTCGGCTGCAATTTCGAGAAAGCAAACTTGCCTGAGAGAATTTGGTCCAAGTTCCCAGCAATTGAGGTGCATGTTGCTGGTTTGGATTTCTTGAAGGAGAGGGGTGTGATGTATGCAGAGTTTGTGAAGAAGAATGGGGTGAAAGATGTGAAGCTTGTGGAGGCCAAGGGAGAGAAGCATATTTATCATGTGCTTGATCCTAAATCTGATGCAGCAAGGTTGCTTCAGAAACAGATGAGCCAGTTCATGAAGAGGTTTTAGCATCAACTATGATGAGTAATTGAGTATCAATGGAATATGTTTAAGCTTATTCTGAGAAATAATCCATAACAATAGTTGCACTAAAATAATGAGAGAGGTGTATTTTAAGCTTGTTATGTGGAGCTTATAATACACACAGATATTTATGCTTATAATACACACAGATATTTATCTTATTTTCGTCTAGTTTTATGTTTGGTATAATTTTTAAAATCAAGTTGTTTACATGTAGTAGGATATTTGTTATATTTGTTATTGTTATCAATAAAAAAATTTATTCATAATAGCCAGATGATAAGTGAAAGTCAACTTATAAAAGCAGTATGACACTACTTTTAGTATCCGAGGAGTTGGAACAAAATATTCTTAAAATTGGTTTGAAATTAATTAAATTATAAATGAATTATTGTGTTTAATTATTTAAAATAAGAATTAATTCGGTTTAAAATTGATATAATCATTTTGTTTTATATTTATAATAAATATTTTTTTATCACCATCAATAATTATCATTAGATTGTCGTCAAATTTATGTGGAATTGCATATTTTTTTTCGAAATATTTTTTATATTAATACCTAAAAGAAAAAAAAATATTTTATATTTTTAATGAGCTAAATCATTTTTTACTCTTACCCAAATAACTCAGATACACGACGTCATACCTCGAAACTAACTGTTAAATATTCAAAATTTCACCTAATTAAATAACCGTTTCTAACACCTCTATAGCACTTGCGCACATCTCGGCCACTTTATACGCAGGTCAGTTACCATTAAGTTGCTTGAGCACATTTCGGTCATGGCATAATCAGGTCAGTTATCGCTATACAACGATAAATAGATGGCAGTCGCAGCTATAGAGAGTATCGAATCATACCACTTTCAAGTGATAGTTTTAAGAATAACTCTCTGATATTAAGAACTGATTTGAGCGTTGAAATCCTTTTTGTAAATCTGGCGCACAGGTCAAACCACTGAGAAGCTTGTAATTGACACTAGGATCTTGAAGTTGAAGACTTTACTGGTGTTACTGAGCTATACCTCAGAGAACGGTTCCGGACGAGAGCATTAAGCGCCCACCCCAAAAATAACCCCATGTTTTATTACCCTTTTCCTGTGTTCTTCTTTCTTTGCATAGTACTGAACCATGATAGACAACTCCATAGCTCCACCACCTCCTGCAACTAATGCTGAGCTTTTAGACATGAATGCTTCCTTACAGGCGGAGGTCCAGAGAATGGCCGACCTCCTGACAGCCAAACAAAATAATGACAAGGTGAATGATGAGTGCTAGAATGTTAATAATGGCAACCCTAATGAAGAACCCCAGTCCGAATCAAACGTGAAGTTGGGAGAAACACCTCATAAGACAGAAAAACAAAGAACGAGTCCCTTTTCTGAAGAAATAATGAATTTTCAAATGCTAAAAAAATTTACACTTCCAACAACATTGACGCCCTATAAGGGGATCAGAGACCCCAGAGTGCATGTCACTAAGTTTGAGTCCATGATTTCTTAATGGTGCCTCTGACTCTATCTTGTGTCGATCTTTTTCCACTTTCTTAGATGGAGCTGCTTTACTTTAGTTTTCAAATTTGCATGCAGGATCAATCTCCAGTTTTGACGAGTTTGCCGGACTCTTTGTGAACAACTTTGCAGCGTCCAAAATCTACGTGCGAGATTCAGACTATCTAAGCACAATTAAGCAAAGACAACATGAAAGTTTGAAGGACTATATACAAGATTTGCAACAGCAGCAATGGAAATACCAAATCTTAATATAGAAATCCATTTGCATACTTTGAAAAGCAGGCTCTGTCCTAGAAAATTTCAAGAGTCGACAGCAATAGCAAAGCCGAAAACACTGGCCGAGTTCAGAGATAAGGCAACCGATCAAATTGAAATTGAAGAATTAAGGGAGTCCAGGAGGATGGAAAACCCACTACCTCGCAGGGACAATGATAAGCAAAGCAGAATAAGCAAGACAATGATAAGCAAAGCAGAATAAGCAACACCCGAGATGGCAAAAAACCATTCAAATTGACACCAAAACTCGACTCCTACATGCAGTTCAACACAAAAAAGGAGGATATAATAAAGGAAATCTTACATGCCAAAATCTTTAAGCCTCCTAGCAGGGCTTGAATGTACCAGGACCAAAAGTATGTTGACAAGAATAAACATTGTGCATTTCATCAAAAGTTCGGGCATACGATTGACGAGTGTGTAGTAGAAAAAGACCTTTTGGAGTGACTGGCACGACAGGGATTACCGAATAAATATGTTAATGACCAAATACAGAGGGACACGGTGAGCCTCCCCATAGCAGCAGATCAATTGAATTCAGCCACGGCTGCGAAAAACAATGTAAGATGGTTTACGCCGAATCCTCCTCCCCCAACAAGAAAAGTTATAAACTACATCTCAGAAGGATTTGCGTGCTGAGGAATTACAAGTTCAACCAGGAAAAGAAGTCACCGAACCATGCTAACTCTCACAGGGGAAGAAGCATAACAACATGACCCAGCTCGTTTTGTGCCAAGTATCACCTTCAACGAGTCCGATTTTCAATCTAAAAGCTAGAATCTGGATGACCCCGTGGTAATCTCTGTAACTATAGGGGAAGCCACAGTTCGAAAAGTGCTAATGGATCTAAGAAGTAGCGCTGATGTACTATTTTTGTCAACATTTTAGAAGATGCAGCTAAACAAGAATACTATGTAGCCCTCATCTGGAGAATTAGTCGGTTTCTCCGGTGAAAGGGTCCTTATAACTGGTTATGTATGGTTAAGGACGACTTTAGAGGAATATCCCCATTCGAAAACCTTAGATATCTAATATCTAGTGATTGATTGCGTCAGCCCTTATAACATTATATTAGGGCGCCCATCCTTAAACTCTTTTGGTGCTATTATTTCTACAATTCATCTATGTATTAAGTTCTATGTGCAGGATAATATCATTGCAACAATACACTCCGATCACAAGGAGGCAAGATAGTGTTATAATGCAGGATTAAAGGCCCAACCATTAACCTCAGCTCTAATCCAGCAAATCAACTCGGTATATAACGCTAATGATATACCAACGTTAGCAGAGCTCAATCCAAGATCCGATAGAGAGGTCCGACCAACACCAACTGATGGTCTTTGCCAAGTAAAATTAACTGACAATGAGTCATAATATACTAACATTGGCGATGCTCTGTCTACAGGTGAAACGCAAAGACTAATCACCTTGCTGCGAGCAAATGCCGACCTATTTGCCTGGACCCCTACGGATATGCCCAAATGTCATGTGTCATAGGCTTGCTCTAGACCCGAATGCCCAACTAATACGTCAGAAGAAATGGAACCTAAGAAGGGAAAGAAACGAAGCAACAATTCAAGAAACTCACAAACTGTTAAGTGCTGGCTTTGTTAGAGAAATTCGATTCACATCATGGCTAGCGAATGTAGTCATGATGAAAAAGAACTCAAGAAGTGGCGCATGTGTGTAAATTTTACTAATTTGAACATAGCTTGTCCAAAGGACCTCTACCCATTGCCGAGAATCGATAAGTTAGTTGATAGCACATCCGATTTCAAAGTGCTAAGCTTTATGGATGCCTATTCAGGCTACAATCAAATTCTAATGCACCTTGAGGACCAGGAGAAAACAACATTTATAACAGATCATGAAAATTTTTGCTACAAGGTGATACCTTTTGGCCTAAAAAATGTAGGCGCAACATATCAAAGACTAATGGACAAGGTTTTTCAAAATCAAATAGGTAGAAACATGGAAGTATACATCGATGACATGGTTGTCACATCAGAAAATAAACAGAACCATCACTTCAGCCTTGAGGAATTTTTCGACCAACTAAGACAGTACAACATGCGACTAAACCCTGAGAAGTACACCTTTGGAGTTCAACGGGGAAAATTCCTCGGATTCATGCTAACCTATAGGACGATTGAGGCAAATCCAGAAAAGTACCGAGCAATGATAGAAATGAAGTTGCCAAGCAATGTCAAGCAAGTACAACAATTAACTAGACACCTAGCAACTCTATCACGTTTCTTACCCATGGCAGCAGCAAAGTCATATCATTTTTTCAATAGCTTACGAAAGAATAGGAGCTTCACATGGACGGATGCATGCAAATAGGCATTCACCGATTTCAAAGGCATTCTCGCTTCCCCACTCATATTACACAAGCCTGTTCATGGTAATCAATTTTATTTATATCTTTCAGTTTCCACTTATGCTATTAGCTCTGCCCTTGTCACAGAAACAGGCAGGGAGCAACATCAAGTCCATTTTGTTAGCAAACTACTGCAGAACACAGAAACTCGATAACTAACTATCGAGAAACTAGTATTCGCCCTGATCATCACATCATGACGACTTCGTCATTACTTCCAGAGTCAAGATATCATAGTTTGAACCAACCAGCTGCTACGCCAAATACTAACACCACCAGACTTAACAGACCAGCTAATCAAATGGTCAATAGAACTATCAAAATACAACATCTTGTATCAATAAAAAAGGGCACTTAAGTCTCAGATTTTGGCCAACTTCATCGCTGAATTCGCTGCATCAGACGATGTCTTCCCGGTATGGGAACTGTACATTGACGGAGCCTCCAATGAAGACAGATGTGGAGCTGGAATCATTCTTAGAGACAAGACTGGAGTATATGCCGAGCAGTCCTTCACATTCCTATTCAAAATAAGCAATAACCAATCCAAGTATGAAGCCCTTTTAGCCGATCTATGCTTGGCCAGAGAAACAAGCATTCAGCACTTTAAAGTCTACTATGATTCAATGTTAGTCATTCAACAGGTAAGCGGTAACTTCCAGGTAAGAGACCCCCTTTTAGAGAAATATTTAAACATTGCAAAAAATTTAATTCAAACTTCCAATATTTCGAGATCACTCATATACCTCAAGAAAATAATAATAGGACAGATATTTTATTTAAATTAGCCACCTCTTGAATTCTGGATACCACGCCAGCTTTATTATAACTAACACTTGGGGAACCAAGGATACGTGGTATCCATGTTTTTGCCTTGTCACAAACAACAGATAGGAGAACACCCTATGTGGACTACTTGAAATCAATAAACATCCCTGCATCTAAAAGGAACCAAAGTTGTTCAAGAAAAGGGCGAGCCATTTCACCTTGATTGGGGACGACCTATATAAGAGAGGATTCTCCAAACCACTGTTAAATGTCTTGGAGCCGAGGAGTCCAACCTCGCAATGTCAGAAGTACACAAAGGGATTTATGGAGCACACATTGAAGGACGTAGCATAGTGGCAAAGCTTCTACAAGTGGGCTACTTTTAGCCTTCACTCAAAAATAATTGCATGAAAAAAAGTACAACACTGCGACAATTGCCAAAAATACACACCAGCAATCCACACTCCCGCCAAACTATTACATGTGTCCAAGGTAGGATGGCCTTTTCATAGGTGGAGGCTTGACATCTTCGGACCTTTTCCAGTATCTAGAAGTCAAGTAAAATTTTTACTCGTTGTAATTGATTACTTTACAAGATGGATAGAGGCACAACCACTAGCTAGAATCACCTCGGATGAGGTACAATCTTTCATATGGAAATTTATCATATGTAGATATGGGTTACCAAATGACATTATTACTGATAATGGTAGCAATTTACTGATAAGAAGATAGCGTATTTTCTACAGAATCTCAATATTAAACATCACTTCTCCACTGTATAACACCTACAAACTAATGGGCTCATGGAGGCTGCTAACAAAATTATTTTGCAGGCCTTATGAAAGAAATTAACAGAAGCCAAAGGACAATGGTCCAATCTCATCCCGGAAATCTTGTGGAGTTATAACACCATACCACATTCAACAACAAAGGAAACACCATTCCGACTAGTTTATAGAGCAGATTTAATAGTCCCAATGGAAATTTCACAAGGTTTGCTAAGAACTGAGCTCTCAAATAGCGAGGCTAACAAACAAGCAAGGCAAGCCGAGCTAGACACCTTAGACGAGGAACACAACTCGGCCAAACTAAGGCAACAAGCAATGCAGATTGTCATAAGACAAAAATACAATAAAAGAGTGCGACCGAGGACACTACAACAAGGAGAACTCATCCTACGAAAGATAGAAGATGTTTGGAAGCCTCCAGGGCAAGGAAAGCTTGCTGCCACATGGGAAGGACCATTCAAAATATCAAAAGTACACAGACAAGGAGCATATTCTCTACAAACGATAACAGGGAATCAGGGACCGAGCTTCCAAATATATGGAACATATCTTCATTACATTTTTATTCTATGTAAAAGCTGAAGCTAAAAGGTACTCCTTTTTCTACCACCAAGGTTTTTCCCATAAAAAAAAACAAGGGTTTTTCTCGGAGAGGTTTTAATGAGGCTGATCACTTTGCACCTTCCGCATCGAAAGGTTTTGCCAAAACATCCAAATCAATATTCACTACCTTTTCATATTTCTATCTACCTAATAGCACTACCAAATACAAAATATGTAGATAACACAAAATAGCATTCATCAAACAAACATACGAGTTTATCAAAACATGAGTGTCCAAACACCATATCAACCATCCAAATATACAAAATATCGAAGTTTATCAAAATTATAAACAGTTAATATTACAAAACCAAACTACTAAGAAGTCAATCATCTTTCTGAACAGATTCCACATTATCACCCTCTGCTTCACCACCAGCTTCATCGTCTACAAGCTTGCCATTGACCACCATCTTGGTAACGTCAAGGCTCACGATGTCAAAATCATGAGAAAATGTTGTCACCTAACTAACAGCTCAGTTAAAGCCCGCCGCAAACATCTCTAGCATCTCGTTTTCAAGTTCATGCACCCGAGAAGTCAGTTTCCCTTTCTCATTATCATCATCTTTGATTTGACCCTACAAAACCGAGATCTGATCATGTAACTTTGACATCTCTCCCACCTTATTTTTCATTTTGGTCGTCGTATTAATGACAACTTCATCTCGCTCCTTCAGAGACCTCTCTAGGTCCAACATCTTGTTGGTCTCTTTCTTCTCTTTCACCCCAATAAACTCAGTAGTTTGTCCCATACAAAGCATCCTAGTGTCAAACACTTGAAACATGATCAAACATCCCAATTAGGAAAAAACATTAAATAACTCAAACTATTCAAATATTCTTC
Source organism: Arachis hypogaea (assembly GCF_003086295.3). Classification (NCBI taxonomy): domain Eukaryota; kingdom Viridiplantae; phylum Streptophyta; class Magnoliopsida; order Fabales; family Fabaceae; genus Arachis; species Arachis hypogaea. The sequence continues at coordinate 144,343,384 of NC_092051.1, read as the reverse complement.
TTACCTGCATATATTGTCCTATAGCCTCTTTGTCAACCTCTTTTAGCATCCTCACATCTGTCGAATGTTGTGCAACCTTTTCGGCCAACTCAGGCAATGGAAATCGTCCACTCCAAATAGACTAGCATACACACCTCTAGCAATACCATAAAGCCGCAACTACTTCATTAATTCATTATCTTTCCCAAAGGCCAAGTCGGCAGTAGAAAAGACCTCAAGGAACTTTTTTGAATCTATTTTTCTCTTCAACGAACGAGCACTAGACTGTGCAGCATCCACCCCCACGTCCTTCCTGACACCAACAATAGAAATTTCTTTGTCATTTTTCTTTTCTTGGTCCAAAAAATACCTAATCCGCGCCGACGATAAGCTCGGAACTTTTTCACCTGCAACAAACAAACAATGTAAGTCCGAGATATAGGTCTCCCATAAAACAAAACTCCCATCCTATGTCCAAAGATTACCTATATACGTTTTCAAAGCCTCTTTATCATTTTTAACCTTTAACATATCAGAAATGGACAATAATTTTTCTGATGAAAAGCATTCTATCAAAAACTCCAGAATCAAGCACTGCTCCTCCTCCATCCTTAGAGCATCTAAAATTTGCATCGGCTTAGGACACCAATAAAGAGAGAACTTTTTCACTAATTTATCATCTAAGTAAAAGGGATATTTAGTTTTCAATGACTGTACTTTTACAAACATTTTTTTGAAACTCTTAAAAGATGATTTGTATAAAACAAAGAGGGATTGTCCCGGGTAACTACTAAGGTTTATCCAGAGACCTCTACGCATCCCTTTTGATTGAAACAAAGAGAAAAAGACGTTTGGAGAGGGAGGAGTCTCCAAGAACTCCATCAGACATTCACAAGCTCGAAGAAAAGTTCACGAATTGGGATGTAGCTGTAAGGGAGCACAATTCAATTGTGTTAACACCTTACACTCAAAATTAGTAAATGGAAAATTAACATTCAACTCAGATAATATGCAAACATAAAAGTAAAAAAGTAAAAGTAAGCTTAATCACCCCTCTTTTTGCATACTTTCCCCTCACCACCATAGAGAAAGAACTCTACACCCATTATCATACCAACCCGAACATAGTTACAAGCAGCAAATTCAAAAAAATTTTCATGTTGTGATTAAGGAAAGCACGACATTTAACATATACATGCACCCACACGTAAATGTCAACTTTTACTTCTACTATTTTGTCTTTTTTGTCTCTAGCCATGGTAAGAAAGGAGGAAGGAACAGACAAGGAAGCACAAAGACAACAACACTAACCTTTCAAAGTCATGTTTTCTTCACTTGGTAAAGTTTTGAGCCAGTTACCCAGGGCCTATTCCCAATGTGTGAATAGAGAAAGGGTAATACAAAAATTAATAAACCCACCATCACATGATCTGCACCATTTACACTATTAGCCGTCGGATGCAAAAAATTGTTCATCTACTGTTAAAAATGAATGGCCTTGATTCACTTGGGATAATTGAACGGCCGCAATTATTACATTAAGTGAATTAAAGAAAGCGCAAACCTTTGACATTCCCTTGAAAAAACCAAGCGTGTCATGCATTAAAACGATCGCATATTGAGCTTGGGGGCTATTAGGACGAGCTTACAAGATTCTGAGATATAAGCGTTGTGACAAAGTTCAACTTGCTTATACAAAAACAAGTCAAGCTTGGGGGTTGTGATCCGTACCCGAATAACTCGGATACATGACGTCATACCTCGGAATTAACTTTTAAATATTCAAAACTTCACCTAATCAAATAAGCGTTTCTAGCACCTTTATAGCACTCACGCACATCCAGGCTGCTTCATACGTATGTTGGTTACCATTAAGCTGCTTGAACATATTTCGGTCACGATATACACAAGTTGGTTATCACTATGCAACGATAAATAGACGACAGTTGTAGTTATAGAAGGCATCGAATTATACTACTTTTAAGTGATAGTTTTAAGAATAACTCTCTGATATTAATAATTGACTTGAACATTGAAGTCTTTTCCACAAGTATGGTATAGGGGTTAAACCTCTGAAGAACTTGTAATTGATACTAAGATATGGGAGTTGAAGACTTTACTGACTGAGTTATACTTTGGATAGCAATTTCGAATAGGAACAATTTCCATAGAAAAAATATTTTAGAATAAAAAATTAGTAAAATAATAAAGTTGATTAAATTAATAAAGATATTGAATTCGTAACTTTCGTTATTTTTAAGAAAACCTCCACACTCTTCAATGGTGTTGCCCTCCATCCTCTGGCGCGACGTTCGATTGTCTTCTCGTGGAAGTCGCAGCAAAGGAGAATGTCACTATAAAAGTTACCATTAAAGATTAAAACAAGAAAATAATAATACATATTTATTATTTACGATTAATGTAATCTAGATTCTAGAACATAGTCAACATACACTACATACATAATCTCTACTTCAAATCCTTCCCATGTGAGGCATAAGACTGTTGAAAACTTGAAACGGTTGTATATAATGTTAGAAAAGAGAGAGAGAGTAATAGGAAAAAGGTTTGTGAGTATTCAAATTGTATAGAATAATACAATATAAAAAGAAATTTATAGGTGCTAAGAGAATCGAAATAATAAAGACGTAATATCCTATAATAAATATTCAGATATGTTAAATAATACTAATTGATCTAATTGATCCTAATTATACTCTAACATCCATCCTCAAACTCAAGTGACAACTTGAGTTTGAAACAACTAAATTAAAAATGCATGAACTGATAGAATGGGTGCAGACGACACTGCCTGAAGAAAGTGCAGACAGAACTGCTGGAAGGAAGCGCAGACGAAACTGCCGAAAGGAAGCGCAGACGGAACTGCCACAAAGAAGCGTAGACGGAACTGCCACAAGGAAACGCAAACGAAACTGTCACAAGAAAACGCTGATAGAACTTCCGGAAGAGAACGCAGACGAAACTGCCGAAAAACTGCTGAAAAGATGGCGAATTGTCGGAAAACTGCTGAAAAGTGATGAAGTGCAAAAAGATGACAAACTATCGAAAGGTGATGAAAAACATATGGTTTCTTCATGAGAATAAGTAGTGGATGAGCTAATCAGTGAGGTTAAAAAAGATCAAAGCATTGACAAAAGAGAAGGAAAAAAATGACACGAAAAAAAATGAAAAGTATGGTGATTTTACGAGAAGAAAATTAACTTAACCTCCTCAAGGAGGATACCATGGCTCTGATACTATGTTAGAAAAGAGAGAGGGAGTAATAGGAAAAAGGTTTGTGAGTATTCAAATTGTATAGAATAATACAATATAAAAAGAAATTTATAGGTACTAAGAGAATTGAAATAATAAATATGTAATATCCTATAATAAATATTCATATATGTTAAATAATGCTAATTAATCTAATTAATTCTAATTATATTCTAACACCTAATAACTAGTTGTTTATTATATATTAATAGAGTAACACGATATAAATTTAGATCTTCTCAATTTTAATTTTTTATTTAAAAAGTTAAGTGTAATTTTTTAAATATTTTTTATATTTTTTGTCTCATTTATAAAATAAATAATAAAAAATTACACTTTACCTTATAAAATAAAATCTAAAATTTAGAAGATTCAAATTCACGTTATATATAGTCACTAATTCAGATTATAGAAGTTTTGAAAAAATGACACAAATTATGATTCTGCGACCTTAATTTTCCTTTTCCATATTAATGCTTCGTTTACCTAAATTTTTTTAATAAATAATCTGCCGCCTTAAATGTTTTTTGCAATTTTTATGAAAGGTGGAGATTTGCATATTTTATAAAATTAATAATTAAAAATTATTAAATAATTTAATATATTTAAATAAATTATTATTTAATAGTTTTTAGTTATTAATTTCACACGAATATAAATATATACATGAGTTTTTATTTTTGAAAAAAGATCTTCTAAAGTGATAATACTAGTTAAATGGTAAAGTAATGTTTTAATTATTTTTGAATTTATAATATTTATTATTTGTGAGTTTCACTATCTTAATCCAAAGATAATTGATGATATACTTTTTTTTCTAAAATGATAATATAACTTTAGAAAAATTAAATTTTTTATTTCTATATATTAAAATATTTTTTAATGGTAAAAGAAAAGGAAAAAAACCTTTAAAGTACATCACATTGTAAAGAGAAAGAGGCCGATTTTAACAATTTAACTAAACAACCTTCTAATGGTAAATTTAATCGTTAAATTCTTTCTATCACATTATTAGATACTTACTAATGAAAAGTGGATGTGAATGCCAATATCATGAAATGTTTCATGCAATTGATTCGTACGACCCATTTTTTCTGCCCTTTTCTATAAGGTAGATTAATCATTTGGTGTTTTATTTTCTACAATATTATTAATAAAAAATTGAAGAAAGTTAAAAAAAAATTTAAGATCTAAATCGGTTGGTTTACCCATAAATATCCTCAGAGTTAGAGAAGACCTCTGATACCATAATAAAAAATAAAAAATATATATAACAAAGCATTTTTTAATTTTGTGTACTTTTTATGTATTCTTTTAACTTTTTATTAATTATCCTTAACAAAACCATCAGACATCAGTTTTGACTATTGAAACATCAAATTGTTCATTTGCCGTAGGAACTAATTATTATATTTATTATTATAACTTACTAAACTCTAATTTTTCTAGAAGCGATTCCACCCAATTTTTGTATAGCTACCCGACAACATATAAAAAAGTGGAACAGAGAAAAAGAAAGATGCAACAAATAGAATTAATGTTTTCACTTGCAAAAACTTGGTCTATGTGCGATAAAATAGTTTAACATTAATTTTATATTTTTATTCGTGAATAAATTTATTAAGACTAAATTTTTATGAATAAAAATGATTCTATATAAACCTAATGCATAATTGCATGACCCAATTCGGCAATTCCGTAGCCCATAGGGTCCAAGCCCGAAAAGAACAATAAATCATTCTAAGATTTCTAATACTGTCATTATCGAAATTCAGAATAATGTAACTAAAAAAGGTGATAATACATTTTAATCACAGAGAAAGAGTAATAATTGTACAAGTAAAATCAACTGTAAAATCTTATATACATAGTCAACAGCTACAAGTCTAGATGTATATACATACATACATTAATTAATTAATACAGAAAAAGGTAATAATATACAAACAACAATATTCTATACCAAAAAGAAAGAAAGAAAAAAAAGAATAGAGCATCTTAAAAATCATCATTGCCATCGTGGTTGTCGTCAATTTCCGGCGTTACTTGTCGGAAGGGTAGCCACTCGGAACCGGCAGGGTTGTGGATGTGGAGCTAAGAGGACAATAAAATCATAGTAGTAGTAGCTGCCTTCTCCGCCGCTCCTTGTGGCGGCTGGAGCAGGACATCGCTGTTACTATGCTCTTGAATATTCTAATCTTGACTCGGCCCCTTCTCGCGGCAACATCTGTGTCTCTGATGGTGGTGGTTATTCGTTTGGCATCTGCATCGGCCATTGAAGCAAAAAACAGAGGAATTGAGCCGAAAAAGTGAACAAATGGTGGTTGAAGAAGGTGGAATTCAGAATGTTAGTGAGTGAGATAGTTATAGAGTTAGATATAATTTACTGTTCAGTTTTCAGAGGAATTAATTAACTCTTTCAGGTTTACAAAAGGTGTATGGTATATAAACTAGTGAGGCCCAAGTAATGATTCATTTTAGTAATACATTACTCTTCCCCTGTTTTCTCTCTATTCTCTTTTATGCTTCTTGGTACAACCTTGATATGGTATCAAGAGCCTGAATTCTCATAAATTTTTTCTTCTTCTTCTTCCTTTGTTCTTCAAACATCTGTATTTGTTTTTCTTCATCATTTTTCATCAATGGCGTTAGTTCTTGCTGACAATTCTAACAAAGTTCACTGGTTCCTCTAATTGATAAATTGGGGGAAAACAATTTTTCTACTTGGTCTCAACAAGTTCTTCTCACCATTGAGCTTCTTGAGTTGCAAGATCATCTCGACGGATCTAAAGTCCCTTCAAGATTCAGTACTAATGTCTGCAAACACTGAATCACAAACTTTCAAGGAATGAAAGAAGAAGGATCTTGCCCTTCTCAATTGGCTTCTTGCCACAATTTCCGACTTGTTTAAGAACAAAATTGTTCAATGCACCTGGTTTCATGAGGCATGGATCATCATTCAGTCCTACTTCACTACCACATCCAAGACCAGAATTTAAAGTCTCAAGTCACAGCTGCAATCGGTAAGAAAAATTGGTTCAATGAAAGAATATCTTCAGAAAATTCAAAAGCTTGTTGATGCACTCTTCTCAATTGGATATCAACTTCCTGATGATGACCATATCCAAACTATTCTTGATGGTCTTCCAGAAGAATTCTCAGGTTATATCTCATCCGTCATGTCCAGGTTATCTTCCTTTACTGTAGTTGAAGCAGAATCATTTTTGCTAGCATATGAAGATATGGTAGATCGCTTTAAGCGACCAGAAACTGGTATACCCATGGCGAATTCAACTCAGTCATCCATGTCCTTTACCAATAATGGTAGAGGCACGTTTGCTCGTCGTGCCAGAGGTGGTAGATTTGGAAGAGGGGGAAGATTTTCCTCTCCACGCCCTCAATGCCAACTCCGTGGCCGCCTTGGCCATGTTGTGCAAACATGTTACTTCCGTTTTGACTAAAGTTTCCAGAATAACTCTTCTCAAAATGCCGCTCAAATCCCCTTTGGCAATTCTATCCCACCACCACCATCTTCCAATTTTCACCAACCCCGTGCATATTACACTGCACCATTATCATCCTCTGTGGCAGAATCTTCATGGTACCCTGATTCGAGTGCAAGCCACCACGAGACTAATAATCGCAACAATCTTATGACTGCCAACAATAATGCTCAAGGTCTTGATCTCTTTGTGGGTAATGGTCAAGGTATTTCTGTCCCTACTATAGGTTCCTCTTTGTTATATGATAGTTTTCATAATATGTATTACAAATTGCATAATCCTCTTCATGCACCAACTATCACACAAAATCTTTTAAGTGTTTTGAAATTTGCAGCGAATAATCATGTGTATTTTGAGTTCTGGCCTAACTATTGTGCTGTGCGTGATCAGGATTCCCGGAAGCTTCTTCTCCAAGGCACTGTTGAGGGAGAAATTTATAAGGTTCAAGATTTAGTTGTTCCAAGATTGTGTTTGAGTAAATCTCTTGTGTCTTTTTTTGCTGATTCAAATTCTGGGTCTTGTTATAATAATTCTTGTTTGTCAACAAATTCAGTTGCTGTGTCAAGCAACAAATATGAGCCCTCTCAAAATGTTCATAAATGTGTGTCTAAGTCTGTTAACTCCCCAAATTTTGAAGTTCAAAATGCTATTGATGCCAAGTCTGTATATTCTCTGACTTTTGATAATAAAAACGTTGTTGATGTGTCCACTATATCATCTCCATCTACTGCTAATACTAATGCCCACTCCCATGATTTCATCTCTTAAGCTAACACAAAATGATTCTGATGTCTATGAAGATCCCAAGCATTATCGATCTATTGTAGGTGCTTTGCAGTATTTGACGATCACTCGTCCAGAATTATCCTATTCTGTCAATAGGGTATCTTAATTCATGCACTCTCCAACTATTAATCACTGGAAAGCTGTCAAGCGTATCTTGCGCTATGTTCAAGGGACGGTAAGTGATGGTTTAGTTTTTCATAAGTGTACTGACTATTGTTTGATTTCCTTTGTTGATGCAGACTGGGGAGCCGATTTGGATGATCAAAGATCCATCAGTGGGTACTGTGTGTTCATGGGAAGCAATTTAATATCTTGGAAGAGTGGCAAGTAGTCTAAGGTGTCCAGGTCTTCTATAGAGGCAGAGTATCGAGCACTTGCCACTGCTCAGGAAGAACTCATCTTGCTGTAGCAGTTGTTGCAAGAACTTTGTATCCCGCAGCCTATCCCTCCCACTGTTTATTCGGATAGCCAAAGCGCGTGTTTGTTGGCAGCAAATCCTATTCTTCACAGCCGATGCAAGCATTTAGAGCTTGATTTGCATTTCCTATGTGATAAAGTTAACAGTAAAGAGTTGTATGTTGTCAATATACCTGCCGCTGATCAAGTGGCTGATACATTTACTAAGCCCATTTCTGTTAGTATGTTTAATAAGTTCAAATTCAAACTTAGAGTGATTCAAAATCCACTACCAAGGTTCTGAAAACCAAACCGGTCATTGAATCGTTCGAGTTACTGGTTCACTGGTTCATAGGTTCAACCGGTTCGACCGTGGTTGAACTGAAAAAAACTGTTTTATAATAAAATAATAAATAAAATATAAATAAACACATGAAAATATAATTATAGTCTAATGTAAACTTTAAAATATCATTCAAATTAAAAGTACTACATAAACCAGAATGTTATAATCTCATTCAAATACAAATTCAAAAGTCAAAAAAACAAAACAACCAATCAAACATAACATAGCAACATCAAAATAATCCAAGTTTGTCAACAAAATCTAATGATATGAAATGAAAGGATGAATATATATATATATATATATATAATATATATATATATATATATATATATATATATATATTCCATTTATTTTTCTAAATCATACGGGACCTTAGAACACTTCTTAATGTCTCCACCTATCTTCGCCAAATACTTTTTCATTATATTAATTCCCCCGCCCCCGAAAGTACTCAGACAAAATAAGCATTGGTAATGCAGTTTTCCATTTATATTTTCTAAAGCAACATATCCCTAAGCAGGATCAGTTTTTCCCCGAACACTAGAAGTTTTGACTAACTTTCGTTAGTCGCGGGAGGAAGAGAACATTCATTCGAAGAAGAATTATTTTCAGCATTATTATTCCTAGGTAGTTATTGGTTGATACTTTCATCCATACTTAAACATTACCAGCAATCTAACCCAATAATCTCAGCTCTCAAGTTCACAACAAACAACAAAATCCAGTTCAGTAAACAAAGCAAAATCAAAGAGCTACTCAATCAAAGAGTTCACAGTTTAGCAGTTCATCATGTCACAAAATCCAGTTCAGTTAAGCACTTAATCAAAGAGTTTACAGTTTAGCAGTTCATCATGTCACAAAATCCAGTTCAGTTAAGCACTCAATCAAAGAGTTCACAGTTTAGCAGTTCATCATGTCAGTTCATCATGTCACAAAATCCAATTCAGTTAAGCAGGATCAATAAGAGTTCACAGAAGCAGAGTTCATCATGTCACAAAATCAAAGAGCTACTCAATAAACAGAGTTCACAATATCAAAGACTCAGAGTTCATCATGCAACAGTTATTCAGTGATTCAATCAAACAATCATAAGTTCATAACTAAAATAAAAATTACCTGAACTTTGGAAGCTCGAAGGCACCTTCAAGGCTTCAACAGAACATGCAATAGGGAGAGTGGGAGACAGACAGTGACGCCGAGTGGTGACGGGTCGAAGGCGGTGACTGCTCGGCGGAGGTGACTGGTTGACTGCTTGACGAAGGTGACTGGTCGAAGGAGCTGACTGCGCGACGGAGGTGACACGTCAAAGGAGGTGACTGCGCGACGGGGTTGAACGCTCGACGGAGGTGACTGTGCCATGGAGGTGACTGCGCGACGGCGAACCCCTATGGCCGTGTGAGCCTGTCTGCCTGTGAGTCGTGATGGCGTTCTCTGTTCTCTCTGAAGCTCGATGACAATGGTGAAGGTGAACTGTGAAAGTGTGAAGGGTTGAAGGCAATTACAATTAGGGATCAGAATTCAGAACATGTGATTTAGGGTTTCGGAGGAAACGACAGCGTTTTGCTGCCCAGCTCAAAAATTGGCCGGTTCACCGGTTAAACTCCGATTTTCAGATTTCACAGTTTTACTTAATGTCTGAACCATTTTGGTGCCCGGTTCATGATTCGACCGGCCAGTTCGAACTAGTTTTCAGAACCTTGTCCACTACTAAGTTTGAGAGGGTGTTAGTGAGTGAGATAGTTATAGAGTTAGATATAATTTACTGTTCAATTTTGAGAGGAATTAATTAACTCTCTCAGATTTACAAAGGGTGTATGGTATATAAACTAGTGAGGCCCAAGTTTCTTGGGTGATATGATTCATTTTAGTAATACATTACTCTTCCCCTGTTTTCTCTCTATTCTCTTTTATGCTTCTTGGTACAACCCTAATTCAGAAAGACAAAAAAAAAAAGAATGAAGAACGAAAAGAGAAACAACCCTAATTCTAAAATTTGATTATTTAATTAAAAATATACAAAATAATATAATTATTTATACAAATTACATACTAGTTAATGTTATTTTTTTTTATGTAAAAATTAAAATTCATTTTATTTATTATTTTTATTAGCAGATCATGTTTTAATGAATACTGTACTCTACTTTTTGAATTTGAATTCTTTAAATTTTGAACTTTTATTTTAGAGAATAAAGTATGATTTTCTCATTCTTGAATAGTTTTTCTATCATATTTTTCTTAATCCTACTTATGAAATAGATTATAAAAAATGAAAAATCACATTACTTTATCATCTAAAATTCAAATTTTAGAGGATACAAATTTCTATTTTTTACATAAGCATTTTGTCATGAAACCACTAATACTAATGGTTATATTTCTAACATTTTCCCTCAAGTAAGAGCCTCCATTTTTGGGTTTGCTTGATTTGCTAATTTTTTTTTTTTTTTTACTTTTGGGGTTCACATCGAACTCTTGACTTTTCGGACATAGAGCTCTGATACCATGTTATGAAACCACTCATTCCAATAGCTTAAGCTGATAGGAGAAAGTAACACTAATATTTATATTTCTAACACATTTATCTAAGATAATAGACTAATAGAAAAATAAAATTATAAACATTACAATTTTCGAGAAACTTAATTTTCCTTTGTAAATTTAATAGTTTATTTAAAAAAATTTCATAAACTTATTTAATTTTTTTATCTAAATTTTATAAGTTTCTTATATATTTTTCTCAAAAATATACTTACCGTATTACTTTTGTTTTTCCTATATATTCACAATTATATTTGGTTTTCATAAACTATAAAAGAGTTCTATCTAATATGAAATATATAAAATTGTGTTTCGATAAATGAAATCCATAAAAGCTATATAAAAAGATACCAAACAAAAAAATGTTATCTTGGGATAATATTTAAATATGATAATGCAAGACAATAATAAAGTAATTTTATTTAATTTAATATTTAATATTATTTATTTATTCTAACAGTAACTACATAATATAAAATAAGAAGAAACAATAATTAAAAACATAAAATTAAATAATTTTACTTACTTTTTATTAGTTTTCAAAAATTTTGTTGGAATATTTAAAGAAAACACAGAATAAAACTCAAAAACGGAAAAATTTTAAAATTATTTAGAATACAAATAGGATATTAGTTTCTCCTCTTAATCTCTCTTGCTTCTTCACATTACTAGTTATTCCATAATAGAAAAAATTTTCTTCATCTTGGTCTTCTCCTGCATCTTTCTCATTTCATAGACAACAAATACAAAAAATATGAGTAAAGAACAGGGACAACAACACATTGCCAGAAGGCATGCCAGTTACCGAGAGAGTATTAGACGAGGAAAACAAATCGATACATCGAGTGGAACTAACATGACAAAAATAGGAAAAGTAAATTGTATGGAGGAAAGGAGTAACTATACCAACCTGAAGCTAAAATTACAGAGCACCTCTTCTGATGAACTTTGGATTGAATGAAGATAACTTAGATATGGTTACCAAACCTCAATATGTACTTCCTAATTCTTTACCAAAGGATGAAGGTATATTTCACATTACATGCATTAAAACCGCATGAAAGAAGCCAAGAAAACATAAGGTTTGAATCTAGGATAGGTTGGCATTTTTGAAACATATATAAAAACTAAATTACACAGCTAAAACAAGCATACTCTGTAGCATTAAGTCTGGTCCGGTATCTGAGGTACTTTTTTCTCTTAAGATTAACATTGGAAGCTTGAAAATTGTAACTCTGCTTGCTGCTAGAGCCTGAAATCATATCTTCATCATCCCCTTGGTTCAACTGTGTATCACCATCTATGTTAAAACTAAAATTAGAATAGCATAAATTAAAATTACAACAACACTAAAATGAGAACAAGCACAAATTAAATACCAAACTACAAATTAAAATTACATAATCAAGAAATAGCAACCGCAAAAGTTACATGAGAGAACACTAGAATAGTGAACATAACCACAGATAATTAAAATTATAAAAACAACAAATGATCAAAAAATAAAAAAACCAAAAGTTAGAACAGAGAATGCTGGAACTGAACTACAAATTACCTGAGGCTCCATTCTAGATGCAGGGGACTGTGTCGACGAAAACTGTGGGGCTAGACGATGGAAACGGCAGGGCTGAACAGCTGCAAACGGAAGACAAAGAGTGGCAATTGCAGGGAGGAGTGGAGGAAGGCACGACGCTAGAGAGTGATACGGGGTTGCTGCTACGTGGAGGACGACACGATGAGCTGTTGATGCATGGGAAACGACAAGGCGGCTGCTTGCGTGAAGAACGACGGAGAGAGAGCGCGGCTACGATGAAGAGAGAGGGTGAGGATAGGCTGTGTTGTCCGGGTAGGAATTAGGGATGAGGTTGTATTTTATTGGTAGATTGATATTCAATGATGAAAAAAAATTGTTCAAATGTGTTTTTTTTTGTATGAACAGGAGTGAGAGAGATTAGATTAGGGTTTATGATCAATGAAGTAATTTTTTAATGTATATGAATAATGAGATGTATTTTGATTTTGATTTTTAAATTAATTTTTGTTTAATATAAAAAGGGTATTTTAGTCTTTTTATAATATTAAATAAAAAATATTTTTTATTTTTATTAAAATATAAGGATAATTTAGTAAAATAATTGATATAATATATATTTAAAAAAAGAAAAATTAATTATTGACGTGGAAAATATAATTCACGTGTTGTGTTTTAATTTGTCCACATTTTAATTGTATCGATACGTATGAATTTATGATCGTACCGTAGCAAACACCTTAAAAAATTGTTCTTTTGATAAATTTGGTGGCTAATTTTTCTCACAATTAAAATTTTTAATAATTATTAAACTAAATATTTAATTTTAATGCACTATCAATTTAAATATTTTACATATTTATTCAATCAGATTTATGTATTTAAATAATTTTAATATATTTAAAAATTAATCACTTTTCCAAAACAATTAGTTATCCACATAAAATTTATACTGATAATACATGAAATTAAATTCTTAAATTTATAAATAAAAAATTTAACAAAATTGTGCTTTTAGATTACTTGTTAACGATTCTAAATGTAACAATTTAAAAAAAAGTGTGTTAAAAATATAAAAAACTTGAATTTTTAATAAATTTGTCCTCTTCTATTTTCTTAACATAACCAAACTACAAAAAATTATAGACACAAAAAAAAAAACATATAAAAAATATAATTCTCTTATAAAAAATAGACAAACAAAGAAAAAAAAAAAAGAACAAGTGGGACACGTTTGGCAATACGAAAGAGATCATCGTGCGGCCTATAAATAGTAGATAGCTCCTCCAGGATTTCGTATGCATTGATTTGCATTCCAACCTAGCTAGGTTGAGTGTGTTATCTCGATTTCTCTCTCTTACTCTTTTGTCAATCTACGAGGTTCAAACGCTCGCAATTTCTCTTCGCCGAAAATATTGTTTTTTCTGCTAACAAAATTTCTTTGCAGCCTCTTCGCAAACCCTAACCCTCACACCCCTCACTCTCTCTAATATTCCTTCGATTTCCTCTTCTCGCAGGTATTATCCTCTTTTCCAAAACCCTAGAACTATAAACACTTGATTTTCTAGGTTTAAACCCTAATTTTCTTTTTGATTTTCCTTTCATTTCAATTTACTGAATAATTGAACACTTAGTGGTTCGCAGAATATGGGAGAAACCAAGGACGAAGGATACGAGGAGGAGCTTCTTGACTACGAAGAGGAGGACGAGAAGGCACCTGACTCCGTTGGAACCAAAGTCAACGGTGAAGCTGCCAAGAAGTGAGTTTGTCTCTTGCTTATGGTTTTATCTGATTCGAATAGAAAACCCGCATGTTAGAAATAGAAATAATTGTTTGGAATAGGATTTGCTGGTTGAAACATGTCAATTTTTTATTTGGTTTCCGTTATATCTGATCTGTTTTTATCGTATGCATTCTCCCTTTACTTGGGCTTGTAATTGTTTTTCCTTTTGTTGAGTTTTGGAGTATAAATGTTGAGCTTATATAAATACCTGTAAAATAGTGTTTTGTGAATACTGTGTTTGGTATTTATTTTGGTTTGTTTTTGTTTTGCTTTTTGTCTGATGTTTTATTTTGTTGTTATTGTTTTGTCCGCAGGGGCTATGTTGGTATCCACAGTTCAGGATTCAGAGACTTCCTTCTGAAGCCAGAGCTTCTCCGGGCTATTGTGGACTCTGGATTTGAGCATCCTTCCGAAGGCAAGTTATCACTCATCCTCATTTATAGTGATTGGCTCATTTCGGTTGCACCTGTTCTAATGACTTAAAAGCTCCAAAGATCTAATTGGATTTTGGATGCCTTTACCTTCGTTTTTTCTGGGATGAAATAAAATTCTTTGTTGATAGTTTACCCAAGTCATTAAGATTTCTAATTTTTGTTTGAATAATTGTTTTGATAAGCTTTATTTTCTAATGTAGTTTTTGACACTTGTGTTTATGCTTATCTTCCGGCCAATTTTATGCTAAGATTTGGGATTGAGGTTACCAGACAGCTTGTCAATTTTTGTTGCAATATTGCACACCTTCGCATCCCTGACAAATTATCGTTCTGCCAGTAATATTTGTTTGATGCACATGCTGATTTTGAGATTGAAAAATTGACGTATCCCTTACCGTACTTATTTGTCAAATTTTCTTTTCGCAGGTAATACTTCTATATAATCTTATTTTGGGCAACTAATATGCTTTGGTAGCCCTGCAAAGGGTCAGAAAGGTTTGTTTTACTTACCACCGGTTCCTTCAACCGTCTTTGGTTCATCACCAGTGCAACACGAATGCATACCTCAGGCAATCCTTGGAATGGATGTGATTTGTCAAGCTAAATCGGGAATGGGAAAAACTGCAGTGTTTGTTCTTTCAACTTTGCAGCAGATTGACCCTGTTGCAGGACAAGTTTCTGCACTTGTTCTGTGCCACACTAGGGAATTGGCATACCAGGTATTTCATTTGAAGTTTATTATATGAATGGTGATGTAATTTACTATTCTAGTATCTTCTCAATCTTATTTTAGATATCTTTTCGGTTTCTTCCATGTAGATATGCCATGAGTTTCAGAGGTTCAGCACTTACTTACCTGATCTCAAGGTTGCTGTCTTCTATGGAGGTGTCAACATTAAAGTTCATAAGGATCTACTGAAGAATGAATGCCCTCATATTGTTGTTGGTACACCTGGAAGAATACTAGCACTGGCTAGGGACAAGGACCTTTCATTGAAGAATGTTAGGCATTTCATTTTAGATGAATGTGATAAGATGCTGGAATCACTGGGTATGTCTAATTGCTGTGCTGTAATTGTGTTCAATCTTATATTTGAGTGCTCTTTAATTTGGATATGGTTTTAAATATTCCTATTACGCTTTATGCAGACATGAGAAAAGATGTGCAAGACATTTTCAAGATGACTCCCCATGATAAGCAAGTGATGATGTTTTCTGCAACACTTAGCAAGGAAATTCGTCCCGTCTGCAAGAAATTTATGCAAGATGTAATGTCCCATGGCCAGCTCTACTTGTATTTGAAGTCTCTTTTGCATAATACTCGCATTCCCTGAGAGATCATTAAATGTTTACAACGCTCTGCTTCCTGAAAATTTTACTCTTGATAGGAGTTTCTGTCGGGATAGTGTCTTCTGTTTTCAAATCCACTTTCATGGTACAAACAACTGGTGGGGTGAAGAGTGGTTGGGTGACCATAGCTTGGGCTAGAAGACCTTTACTGGGTTGTTTTAGGAACTTCTATCTGTGACTGTTGTCCTTCTTGTGGCTGTAGTCCTTCTTATGTACTTTTCCTCCATGTTTCACTTTTGAAGTTAGTTTTTGTCTCTAATAGTATGTCTATCAGATGTGACTTTTCACAACTTAGGATATCCTTTAGTTTTGGTTGTGGGGGTAAGTTCCTAGTGCATTTTGGGGTTTTGCCTACACTGTTCTTAGTGGGTCAGAGTGTCAATGGAATTTTGCATGGTGTGACTGAAAAAAATGTATCTACAAGGAGACAAAACTGATGGACCAGAACTGTGATTCAAGGGATCTGCATCCATCATTCATTTCGTTCTGGATTCTGTTAGCTTGAGGAAGGCACCTAATATGATTTACTGTGACATTGTTGCTTTCAGCCAATGGAAATTTATGTTGACGATGAAGCCAAGTTGACCCTTCATGGACTTGTGCAGGTGAGTTTTTTGCAAGTTAATTTTTTGATAGATAATATGTTAGCTGAATGGCTTACATTGGGAATTGAAATTGCAGCACTATATTAAATTGAAAGAGGAGGAAAAGAACAGGAAGCTGAATGACCTTCTTGATGCATTGGACTTTAATCAAGTTGTGATCTTTGTTAAAAGTGTTAGCAGAGCAGCTGAGCTTGACAAACTACTTGTGGAGTGCAACTTCCCATCAATATGTATTCATTCTGGAATGTCCCAGGAAGAAAGGTTTGCATTGTGTGATATTAATGGACCATTAAATTATGGGTTGATATGTGTATGAATCTGATGTTAGAATTTGCTATGATTTCATTTTTTAATGGAGAATATGTAGCGAGAAATGTAATAAATCAGAATCACAGGAGCAGTATATTATTTTATTATACTTCAGTTAAAAACTTGGTCTAAAATTTTGAAATGCATTTTCACAGTACAATGTGTGGCACTGGAAGTTTCACAATTTCTATCATTCATTTTTTTCCTTTAATAATTTAGTGTACCCTTGACGTGCAACTTGGATATTTCTTTTAATTGGAATTGATTTGTATGCTTGTGTTGTATAATATAATGGTTTAACCTGAAAGTGGGGTTCTGAGAACATTTAAGTACTGTGTTCATGTCATGTATGCACTAGTCTCTGTAAATGCCATTGTTTTGATATGACCGAGAGCCATGTGCTACTTAGTGCTAATGTTTTGTATTTTTAGAAGGTATATTGAGCTATACTGTTCGAATTGTTGGTTCTGCGTGCAATTATATTGACTCTTCCTGTTTGTGTTGCTCATTGCTGTTGTCTGCTTGCATTTGGATTTTTGATTGTGTCATTTAAGTGGGCCATTTAATGGATTTCCCATTTTGTATGTTTCTTGTTTTTCTAAAACAGGAAAGGCTTGGTTGTGTGCACTATTAAATCTTGTCTGATTGTGGTTAATGGTTTTGTAGGTTAAAGCGATACAAAGGTTTTAAGGAGGGCCACACTAGGATTCTTGTGGCTACAGATTTGGTCGGTAGGGGAATTGACATCGAACGTGTGAATATAGTTATAAACTATGACATGCCCGATTCTGCAGACACTTACTTGCACAGAGTATGGCTAGAAAATCTTCTATTTCTAAGTTTCGTTTTTCACTTAGTTATATCTTATCTGCAGTCTAATTTCTTTTTGGCTGAAACTCTGAGCAGGTAGGTCGAGCTGGAAGGTTTGGCACGAAGGGCCTAGCAATTACATTTGTTTCATGTGCTAATGACGTTGATGTCCTCAACAATGTATGTATGATGACTTATGCATGTCTTTTTGGACGATCGACATTGTTTATGAAAACGTGGCAAGGCTTGTGAAAATAGTCCAGAATCCTCATATGAGTTAATTGTCTTGAGGGTTGATACATTGGTGCCATGGTTTTTGATTGTCCCTCTTGTTTGGTTGGGTGCTTGGTTTGTGATTCTGTTCAAAGACACTTCTGTTCATTTTGTTGAGTTTGATGTAGTCCTCCTTCCATATTCTTTAGCTTGTCATTTATGGTATCTCAGTAGTCTCCCTCTTTTGTGGCATTCTGTCCCTGGCCTATGTATCGAAATTTCTGATTTCACATGTTTGCAGACTTGATTGCTCATTGTAAATGACCTGCTTAAACTATCAGCAATGTCTTAAAACCATGAACTGACAATACTCCATAGCAGATCTTCTCAAACCGGAAAATCTGACTGAATCAACATAGATGTTCACTGCTCCGAATATCCACACCATGGATCACCCAGAAATTCTTTGTTTTGGGGGATTGCATGTCCAGCCGTAACATAACAACCAAAGTCAAACAAAGTTCCTGAAGTCCTTGCATGTCCATTTTCCAGCCTGTTATTTTATTTATGCCAAGTCACCTCTCCCCCTCCCCTGTTGTTTCTGTTTGTCTTGCATGGTTTGCATGGTTTTAGTGTGGTTTTACCAAAAATATCACCTTGTTGAATAAAAAAAAAAAATTCATTCAGCTTTTTCAATTTTATGAAAAATTTCGAATTATAAAATTTAGATTCTTTAAAGAGTCCAAGTTGGATAGATTTATTTTTGAATACATGGTGTTTAGTACAGTTTATTTCTGTGAGTGCTGCTGTTTGCAGAAATGCAATCTTCACTATAACTTTAGTGGGTGTTTGGATTTTTACCAAGCTGTGATCTGCCATTCCTATCACAGTCCAGGTTACTAATTTCCTTTCTTTTCTATTTCAGGTTCAGTCCAGGTTTGAGGTTGATATTAAGCAACTTCCTGAGCAGATTGATACCTCTACCTACAGTATGTTCTTTGTCCAATGCTTTAATTTTCTATATTTGTCCAGTACTATGTTTTGGTTAGATACACCACTTAGCATGCCAGAATCAATCAATCATTTGCTTTCTAGTCCTGTTAATTTGCTTAACTTTCATCTATTGGTAGCTTGTTTAAATATTTTGGTGTCTCAGTTTCTTACAGCCTTACAGGATGCAATTATAGAATTGGATTTATACCTTTTGTTATCCTTTGCCAAACTTTAGGGTTAATGGTCAATATTTAAACTCAATAATACCTCTATTGAGGATGTTTCAAATTAGTCCCTTGAAGATACGACAACGGATCATATTGGTCCTTCCATTAGTTAGGTGATGATGTGTCAAGAAATTATTAAGGATTATTTTTCTGTTAACCATTCTAGTTGATAATTCAAATGTGCTTGCTACTAGATACTTTTGCTTGCATTGACACCCCAAATTTATGATTTTGTTGATATTGGATTGCTCTTGATTGTCCTTTGTATATTTTGTATTAGTACTTACTGATAGGCTCATAACAAAAGTAATGCTGAAATGTTAACTATAGCATTATAAATATTCGTACATTTTTGTACCCCGAGTTGATGAGGCTTCTTTGGTGGAATATTGAGAGAAACCAACTTAATGAAGTATTATATTTGATATTTTTTGTTTTCAATACACTTTCAATGCGTTAAATACATCAGTAACAATAAAAGTTGGTTGTATTAGTTCTATTAAAAAGTCCCCTACACTATCAACTACCGAGAATTGTCCTTGCTTAACTGACACATTTGACTTCTGGGGTTTGTGCCGTTGGCTGCTTCCCTTGACCCTTTTTTTCTCAAAAATATTTGCAGTGCCATCTTGAATACCACGCTGGTGAAGAGTCAATCTCATGGATGCAACGAATTTATCTTTTCGGCATTCAGCGGCCCAAGGCTCCTAAACCACTGAGCCCATTTTGAGCCTTGTGTAGTTTTATGTTCTATGATGACCGTTTTATTATTAGGGGTTTTTGTTGCTATTAGGATTTTGCGGTATCCTGGCTATTAATTTGTGGGATTCAAATTCTGTACTCTGTATTCTGTAGATGTTTGCACCTTAGGGCCTCGACTGTTCAAGAACTTGTGTTTTGAATTATTATGGTAGTGAACGAAGTGGTCTTTTATTTGTTTATGTCGCTGCTTCTCTGTCTTTATACAGATTTTGCTGGTGTTATCATAATGAGCTGTTTATTTGTAATTTTGTTTTGGGCACTGCGGTGATATACTAGATGAGAATTGAGAAATATGGCACGCGTACACTCGATCTCTCTCTTCCATCTTATTTATTTCGACAAATGGTGGCGCCATCACCTTTTACTCATTCTTTCTTTCGTAGGAACTGCTAGTTTTACATTAAGATTTTAAAATGTCCTGTTTTATTTTCCTGGTGGTAGTACTTTTGTTTTTCGGATTTTACTCCTAATTTTATGTGAGGAGGACATAGGTGTTCTAGTAATGGCGTCTCATCCGTCATACACAGACATTTCAATTCTCAATCACCAAATCGTTGTACAAAATGATACAATGGAGGATAAGATTCAACAACGGACAAGAAACACCGCTCCTCAATGTATTGTTCATCAAGCGAGCCAGCTATACTAAAAAAATTTCCTTTCCCCCAAACTACTATTTCACGGTTCACCGGATTAACATTGAATTCCTTCAGAATTTAAAAAACTACAATTTTTTTTTGTACTTTTTTTTATTTATTGGTAAGACATTTATTTATTTATTTGTTGGGTGTACAAGGTAAAGAAAGAAAGAAAGAAAACAGAAAAAAGTTAGCTAAATGTCTTGATTCCAAATATGTTGCATCTCATATCCTAATTCTAGCCATTCCATATAATATCTCTATTACTTTGCTGCATTTGTTGTCATCCAATTAGCAGCACTGTTGGTTGTCTCTCAAATCAAAGGAAGCTGCACTTACCAATTTCTCTAGTGAGAACCTTTATGTACAATCTGTTTCTGAAATAACCTCCTTAATTTCACATACCCAAAGGAACACTAATCCCCTTCATATTGCAAAATGTTCTGTATGAAGTCCATACTATGAAGAACATTTGAGACTTCAACCTTCCCTTAACAACTTTTTTATTTATTTTCAAAGTATAACAATTACTATTAGTAGTAATTTATGGTTTGTGATTAAATTGATCCCAGTCGTCCAGCTAATGCAACATGCAATCATGCTCAAGGGACATCCACTAATATTGTTTCTCCTCCTATAACATGTTTGAGTCAATACATGCACATTTAATTAATTTGTTCCTTGATTAAATGATTTTGTTAGAGGTATATAATAAATTTGTTATTATTTTAAATTTAAGTTGTTTTATTTAGTTTGGAACTTTGGATTAGGTTTTATTGTTTTTTTATTCAATTAGTTATGATTATAATCACTTTCAATTTGTAATCGAGTTATCAATATATAATAAATTATAACATAATTCGTATTTAAATTCAGCTAACTTTTCATTTAAAATGTATTCTGTAAGTGAAGTATTAAAATTGACAATGAAAATTTACATTATTGAATAATGGAAATTATGACTACGTAAAATTCGTGAAGTATTTTGTGCAGCGTTTTATTTCTGATTTTTTTTCTTTTTTTAGATGCATTTGATTATAAATGCTTGAAGCTTGATGCTAGTTTGATTCTTCTTGTTTCAAGCTACAAAAGACATCAAATTAGAGAATAGAGAGAATCATACACCTCATGCTCATTCATCCAATTTAGAAAATTAGTGTCCCAAATACTGTATTTGGATATTATTTCTGAGATAAAAATACAGAGATTTAAACTCGTTTATCTATAGAGACAGAAATAGAGATAAATTTTGGTACTTCAAAGAGAGAAAATTATTGTATTTTCTCTATCTCTATGGCTATATTTAGATATTGTTTCTGAGACAGAAACACAGACATTGGATATAGAAACTTGTTTGGTTGTAGAGACAGAAAATATCTGCTCCGTTTGTCATGTCTATAGTTTTATCTAAGAGACAATATCTAACTCACTATTGGAAATATCAATTAAAATCAGTGATTTCCTCAAATATTATCAAGCAAGACAAGAAAGCATATTCCAAGGAGAAAGCATGGCATAGTTATACCAAAACAAATAGAAAAGAACATAGAAAGAGCTTACTGACAAAGAATGGAATCAACCTGAGCTTCAAACAAGATTCCAACAACTACTCTTTGAGATGCTGATTGCTGAACCAGAAATCCAAGATCAAATTGTCTAATGAAAATATAAGAATGAGATTATAATTTTATACATTACAAATCATTATATTTTATAGAGAAGGAAATTTTATTTGAATAGAAGAGTACAAAAGCCTAACAGTAGTATAGTAAAATCATGCAACAATGCATGAAGAAACACCATTGAACCCTGTGCAGAGCACCAAAGAGATGCCAAAAGAGTAATCATAGCGCAAATAAAGCATAGAATGAAAAGGAATAACTAATGATTTTGGTATTATTTCCAACCAGATACAACAACATAAATGATAAACCAAAGATTGTCACAATGTCTGCTTTTCATTTACAGGATTCAAAATCTTTTCAAGAAAAAAGATGATGTTAATCCATATGAAAAATCCACAACTC
This sequence comes from Arachis hypogaea, assembly GCF_003086295.3. Taxonomy (NCBI): domain Eukaryota; kingdom Viridiplantae; phylum Streptophyta; class Magnoliopsida; order Fabales; family Fabaceae; genus Arachis; species Arachis hypogaea. The sequence goes on along the minus strand of NC_092051.1, from coordinate 144,320,874 downwards.
CAAAAAGGATCCAAAAGCATGATCCAGAGAGATCTTGTCATAGGGCATATGAAAAGAGATCAGCTCCGAAGTCATGATACATTGATAAATATATTTGGGAACAAGGCAGCAAGTTACAATTACACACCTGATGTAGGCCTCAGATCAGCAAGCTCTGGCTGGCTATGAAAACAAGAAACTAGAAAAGCAATGGCAAAGTGAAGCCAGAAGAGGGGAGTGTGAAGTAGACAATTTCAAATTCCTAATTCTTGGGTTATAAGGTAGCCTTTAACCTAGAGAAACTACAAAAAATTATAAGCAAATATCTCAGCATATGCTATAAGAGAATGTTTTAAATACAATTAAATAATACACCACTCCCTGCAAATGACTTGTCCAAATGCATTCTAAGGGTGCATATTGACAAATAATTATTTGGAATCAATTTATTTATTATTCCAAAATAATGCATATAACTTCATTGATTTCATGAAATTAACTCTAAAATGGCTACCTTAGTAGATTACATAGCTTACATTTCAATTTCAGCTGTACAAAAGTTGGCAACCAATAGCATTTCTACCCTTGGTTCAGACAAGTAACTGAGGACAATACCTATGTTTTGACACCAACAAAAGAAACTTTAACTGTCTCGTGAATTCTTAGGATACAGCATCAAGATTGACCCATGGTTATTCATCTACCTCCTAGTCAGTTTTTGGACAACATTTTGTATATGATGGAAAGTAGAAACCTTGAAAAACGAATTAAAAATCGTAATCCCAAAATGATATTCAGACATGAAAATTTTGAAGTTTCAGAAAATGTGAAGAAAATTAATGACGCTTCAATCAACTGGTCACCAGAAGTCTTTACAGGAGCACACACCATTCTTGAAATGGTGGAACCGATTGCGGTCTCTCACCACAATCTCTCTGTTATAAACCTTAGATATGAACTTAGTAGCAGAATGACAATCTTCACAGACACGCAAGTTTTTCACGAGTCTAATGGGTGTGCCAGGGGGTGTATTCAAAAGAGAAAAAGCTATGGCAATTTTTTCACTGTGTCTATACAAAGCATCTTCTTTGTCTTCTTCATCAATGTCAAGCAATACCTGTGAGGTTGTAGGCACATAGCCAGCCCTCTTTATCTCCCTTCCCATCTCGTCCATCATTTCATATATTTGTTTCGACTGATTATGTGACTTATCTCCAGCGACAAACTCATACATCTCATTATTCAGTTCAATCATGGTGCTTCCTGGGATCTTCTTCATCCCTTTCAAATCCATCATCTCTCTAACCTTGGTCTTTTTCTCCCAGCGAAGCAATTTTGCGTAAATGTTTGAAAGCAGTACATAGTTAGACTCTTGCATTGGCTCACTTCTGATAAGTTTTTTTGAGATGCTCTCTCCAAGCTTGAACTCACCACGAGCATGACAAGCAGTGATTATGCTTCTCCAGATGATTTGGTTTGGGTTAATAGGCATTTTTTGAACAAATTCCAAAGCCTCCTTGACAAGTCCAGCTCTACTTAACAGATCCACCATACATCCATAATGTTCAATCTTTGGCACAATGCTGAAGTTCTTCTCCATTGAATTGAAATAGTAATGTCCTTTATTGACCAGCCCGGAGTGGCTACAAGCAGAGAGGACCCCAATAAATGCAACATCATCAGGTGCCACCCTTTGCTCAATCATCATATCAAACAACGAAACAGCCTCTAAGCCACGGCCATGCATTGCCAAACCAACAATCACCGAAGTCCATGAAACTATAGTGCGAAAACTCATTTGTCTAAACAGTTCCAGAGCTTTGTCAACATCACCACACTTTGCAAACATGTCTATCAAAGCATTGCAGAGCTCCACTGACTTTGGTATTTTCTTCCTCTCAAGATAAGACTCTAACCACTTCCCAAGCTCAAGTGCACCCAAATCGGTACAAGCAGACAACACACAAACAATGGTGACATCGTCAGATACAACACCCTTAACCTGCATTTCCCTAAACAATCCAACAGCTTCCATAGACCGCCCGAGACGCGCATATCCACCAATCATAGCACTCCAAGTAACGGAATCCATCTTGGGACTTTCATCAAACACCTTCCGAGCAAACTCAACCCCTTCCCCACAACAACAATACATGTGAATCATAGTGTTCTGTACATGACGATCATCATCAAAACCAAACTTCACCAAAGATCCATGAACCATTTCCCCCAAATTCAAGTCACCAATGCCAGCACACGCCTTGAGCACAAAAGGGTACGTGAACTTATTTGGCAAAACGCCATAGCTAAACATGGTTTTGTAAAACTCCAGAGCCTTAAACTTTGAGCCAGCCGTTTGAGCATAAGCCCTGATAACAGTGTTAAACAAGAATGCATCATACAATAAGAGATTGTTATTATTATTAGAGGGGGAGAATAGGAATGAAGAAGCATAGTGAATGGCATTGAGATCAGAAGATGTTGAAGCGAACTTGGTGAGAACAAGAGGGTTGTTATGGAGACCCAATTTGAGGATGATGGTGTGGATTTGTATGAGGTTGGTGAGAGTGTTGCAAGAATGAAGGAGGGTCAAGCAGGTTTGTTCTGCTAGTCTGCGTTCGGAGGTATAAGAAGGGAGTTGGAGGGCTAAGTTGGTAATTGCACGTGAAAGCTTGGTTCTGATGGAATGATTCATCACTATACCTCCGAACATTTGATCACTATGAAATTAACCAATATACGCAACTTCTTCAAATTTTACATACGTGAGAAAATAATTAAGCTTTTATTTGTTTAAATAAAAATAAAACCCTTCACTTAGATGCGATCATGCGACGAAAATTGTTAAAAAAGGTCCACCGAATACTTTGCCTGACAAAATTTGGTGGTAACAGAAACGGCCACGTCAATCGCCATCTACCTTCCTTCTTTCTGAACTCTACTTGTCCCTCTCTTATGTTACGAGCTACCTGCATTCTTTATGATCGCATTCAAAGCATAACGCAAAAAGCAACCTCGTTTACGGATTTAGAAAAAGATGAGAAGAATATTCTATCTTCTCTGAGTCCAAGAAGCTCATTGCAGCAACAAACCCAGCTTCCAAGCTTCGTTTCAATGCGCTTCGCTCTTTTTGCGATCACTCTCTCCTTCGCCCACAAAGCCGTCCAGGTTCACCAAGCTCCACCTTCTGCAATTTCTTTCTCATTTTTTATTTCGCGAAATGAAGTTAAATTATCTTAATTATTCATTGTTATACCAATTTCGAGTTGGTTGCGTGGTAGGCAAGTTCGTTTCTTATGATAGGTTCCGGTGGTGGCAAAGATAGCGAAGAGAGCTGTTCAATTTTATAGCTCTAATTTTTAAATATTGAGTTTGAATTTGTCAATTGATTTAGTTAGTTAGTTTTTTTTTTTGCTATCATTACAGGGCCGCTTGTGCAGTATAAGAATCTAGTGGAGCAAGGGAAGTTGAAGCATGATCCATACCAAGAGGGTGTTGCTTCAGAGCTTGAGAACTTGCTTGCAAGGTTGGAGAAGTATGAGAAAGATATGGAAGAATATCATGTAAAATTGGAACTGGATATTTTGTTCTATTCTAATCTTTCTTCATCCTTTCGTTTGTGGCTAGCAATGTGATTTTTTACTTGGTTATGGATGCTCAAGGATTCTGTAATTTTTTGTCAATGTGATTTTAAAATCATAGTCTTCCACTTGTGGCAGATAAAACTATCTGAATGGGAGAAGAGTAGGGAGAGTGAACGGCGAAAGCTTCTCACGGAGGAAGTTGAGCAGCAGCAGAAAGACGAGGATTGGTGGAAGCGGTTGAACAATAAACTTGTTGATAGATGGTCCTCCCGGTAAATTTTGAGTCAAAGTTTAGATGATTTGGTTTCAACCTGCTGCTTAAGCATATGTGATCGGTTTGCTTCTGAGAATTTTCAATCAAACCTATATTTTTGTCTGAGTTTCTAATTTTGCTTCATTTAGGTTTCCTTGGTTTGAAATTTGTTGATGTTTCCTTGTTTTGAGTTTTGCTTCAAATTATGTTTTCTGTACTAGTTACATTTTATTAAAGGGAGAAGTCTTTTGTGACTCAGTAAGAAACCAGAAAATATGGAGCCAGGGGTCGGAAAATGGGTGTCATATCTGAAACGTGAGAAGAAGTTGGATTCACTAGTTGGTCGCCGTCCTACTGCTCCTCCAGCCCCAAAAGGACTTTACATATATGGCAATGTTGGCACAGGTAACTTCATTCTTTCATTTTTCTTTATTTCAGATGAATCTCTATGTTACCTGTAGTTCAAACTTCACCACCACTTGATTTATGGTTATCATAATGCTCTACGTTTATGCTTACATCATTTATATCAGCTTCCAGTTTCCATATAATGTCTGCTTTATTTTGCAACTTTTTTTCTGATAATTTTGATCACATTTTTAATGCCGAAGGGAAGACAATGCTGATGGACATGTTTTACAGTGCCACTGAGGGAATAGTTAAACATCGAAGAAGGTATCACTTCCATGAGGTGAGTATTTTTTCCTGGACTATTTATCATGTTTCTTTAGTCAGACTACTGTGAATGTAGCGCTGAAAGAGAAAGAGTTTAATCTTTTCCTATCAATATGCAGGCCATGCTTAGAATAAATGAACACATGCACAAGATATGGAAAACTCAAATGGAAGAGAAGTCCTTGCAGTCTAGCATTGCTGGTTGGATTATGAATCTTCCTTTTGACACAAAAGCTAAGGAGTGGCTGGCTGCAGAGGAAAGGTACAAGCAAGAGATGCAGATGAAAAACATACTTCCAGCTGTAGCAGATGAATTTTTCCTGAATCAAGAAGAGGACAGAAAGGGGGCTAGTATTTTGTGCTTTGATGAAATACAGGTAAATAAAAATGTAAAATCGTATTATAATAGATTCTCATTATTTGTATTGTAGGTTATTTTTTTCAGAAGCCATCATGACTGATTTAATTATTTGGAAAGTAAAATGGATGTAATGGGGTATTTTCATATGTATTATAATTCTGTTTGGTTTTCTTGCTTAACAATGGGCATGTACTGTTCCTTTCCACTTTTAGAAGTTTTTGGTGATCCATTTGAAAGGATTCTTTACGGTGGTGTAAACTTCATGTGGTTTTCTACTTTCCCTACCCCTTGTCTATTTCTTTATGCATAAGGTGCTTGGATTTCTTTTGTGCAAATAAGTTTTTTTGCACCCCTATGTACACATTAGCTCCAGCCTCCAGATCACACTGTCTGGAAGCAGGCTTTAAGGCATCACTGTTTTAGCTTGTAGGGTTGATTTTCTTCCATTGTTTTGTCCTGCCTATTTGATTCATTCTGTGAGCACTCTCTGCACTATGCTACTTGTAGCTTTTGCTGATCTGATCCTTTCAGAATCGCAAATTATAATGATTTTTTTTTAATGCTCTATTTCAGACTGTTGATGTATTTGCTATTGTGGCTTTATCTGGAATTCTAAGCAGATTACTGAGCAGTGGAACCATTATTGTGGCAACCAGTAATCGAGCGCCGAAGGATTTAAATGAGGTGTGTTTTTTATTTGTCTCTCTTTTGCTGCATGTGGGTCAAGTTATTACAAGGATGATGTGTTTTTTATGTTGTGGGGATGGAGGAGCCTTGGAATCCAGACCTGTTGGATATGATGTCTTATTTGTTTCCTATTCTCTTTCTTGGATCATTTGTCTTGTTCAGGCTGGTATGCAACGAGAAATCTTCCAAAAACTTGTATCCAAGTTGGAACAGCATTGTGAGAATGTATTAGTAGGAAGTGAAGTTGACTACCGTCGGTTTATAGCACAGAGATCAGCAAATCAGGTGAGAATTTAAAGATATCTATTTACAAATGGGATGTCATATTGTCAACTTTGCTATAAAACAATGATTTTCTTTTCTTGAATATTTGTATATTGATGGTATGCACCTCTGAATTCTATTTTCAACTATTATGGTCAACTGGTCATTGATTTCTCTTATATGTCATCTACAACATATAGTTAGCAAAGTCATTCAAAAGTAATAATTAAGAGCTGATATTGTGTTATGAATAGAAAGGAAAATAATCAATAGTTGGTAAGCATATACTTCACTATGATAAATTTAAATCTAGACCAATATATAAAGAGAATTGGGGTAGTTTGATTTATATTTTGGTCTTTCTCACATTTGTCTCTCACACAATTTGTAAAAATAATTCCAAAATGGTTGACGTGAGGAATTGAATCTAGTCTCTTCAAGTCGTACCCTTTACAAATTCTTTAACCACTAAGATATAAATCTTGTTGTGTTTATTTTTTTATATAAAAAAATATAAAAATGCTCAATAAACACCAAAAATAAGTTTTGTGTATATTTATACATGTTTGTTCACACATCTTTTTGTGTTTATTGTTTTATATAAAAAAATATAAAAATGCTCAATAAACACCAAAAATCAACTTCGTGTATATTTATACATGTTCTTCCACACATCTTTTTCAACAGAGTAATAAGCTACCAGGATAATGAAGCATATCATAATAAAAAATTCAAAACTTGTCCCAGTAGAATAATCAAACCTTTTTATAGCATTATAATCAAATTTTTTCATGAACACCACATATGCATTCCTATACGGTGGCTTGGTGGCTGATTTTTTTATATTCATGTTGCACAATTATAAAAGATAGGCGCTAATATATAATGCTTAATTGGAATAATTTTAGTTTTAATGGTTAATCAAATGTAGATGCACTATTTCTGGCCCATTGAACCAGAAGCTGCCAATAAATTCGAGAAGAAGTGGCATGACGTAACAGGAAGGTTTGGAGGAAGAATAATCAGCAACACCATCTCAGTGATGTTTGGAAGGTACTCTACGAATCTAATTATAGTTAGTGCTGTCAAACAATGGTAAATAGTAACCTTGGATCATATAATTTTTGTTTCAATGACAGGACACTTGAGGTTCCTGAAAGTTGTGAGGGAGTTGCACGCTTCACGTTTGAGTATCTCTGTGGTCGTCCGGTACATTGTCTCTTTGTGTCCAGTTATTTCCAACTTTCTTCCAGCTAACACTGTCATTAAACGGGATTCTATTTATTTATTTATTTACCCCCTCACATGGAATATCTGGTGATTAAATTCCTACTTGATGTGGTTTTGATCTTGCCTCAATGACCTTAGGGTCAACTACACTCGCCTCAGGGTAAGGGGTATTGACAGTCTTGTATTAGAAATTTGGATTAATGTAGAATCCTTTTTCTAATAAAGTATTAGTTGAATACTAGGCGGCTTGAATTGCTCGAGTGAAATCCATAAAGTCTCATTTATTTGTATGGTATATATTGCAAATCAGATCCCAAAATGATCATTTATCTACTACTGTAGCTATATCATGCACCAATAAATATTTAGAGTAATAACAGTGCGAGTTATCATTGTTAGAAAACAAATTAAGCTTCAAAGTTTGATAGATAAATCATCCCCAGACGACCATGTTTGGGAGGTTTGGTTCTGAAAACTGAAAAGGGTAGGAATAGTACAATATCATGCTTTGTTGTTGTTCCTTAATCCCCATTGTTACGATGTAACTTGCTTTCAAGTTTTATTCTAGTGTTTGTGCATATACGACAACTTGCTTACTCTCTCTCTCTCTCGGCTTTCAGTTGGGTGCAGCTGACTATATTGCAGTTGCTGAAAACTATCACACTGTTTTCATATCTGATATTCCAGTGATGAGTATGCGCATCCGTGACAAGGTATTGTTACTGAAAGGTTGAGTTGACCTCAACTGTATTGCTAATTGCCTTATTTTACTATGAAGGGAAATTTTAGGTTATGAAACTCGTATTCTCTCACTCTGTATCTGCATTGTTTCATAGAATATTCCTAAATAACAGCCATTGCATTGAATTAGTACAATTGTTTCTGCATAACCCTGTCTTGTTTTGATTTTTATATTGTATATATTTTACTTTTCAGGCAAGGAGATTTATAACCCTAATTGACGAGTTGTACAATCATCATTGCTGCCTTTGTTGCTTGGCATCCTCCTCAATTGATGAATTATTTCAAGGAACTGAGGATGGCACACTTTTTGACTTGGAGAGGTAACCTTCTTATGCTTGTAGTCTTAAATTTTCTTCTGATGCCATGTAGCTGGGAACAGATGGCTCAGATTATAAACATTTTTCATTGAATTCCCTAAATACCCTGTATCTGAAATCTGAATTTTTTAGTTCTCAGGTTTCTATCAAACTTGGGATAGAAGGCACGTAGATTTGATAAATAGCTACTGATTTATGTATATCCTATTATTAGAATTTTCTCAGTGGTGTATAAACTAGTGCTTATATAAGGCTTATCAACTCTGTTGGTGGTGGTATTCTAGTGATCAATGTTGCATTGCTAACTGAACCTCTGCAATCTCGTCTTGGTTTCAGTTTCCAGTTTGAAACAGAGACCGAAGGTGCTAAACTTCGCCGTGATGTCTTAGCAGAAGGCAATGTGGGCTCAGGAGGTACTCCTGTTGGTATCACATCCATATTATCTGGTCAAGAAGAGATGTTTGCCTTTCATAGAGCTGTAAGTATGACCTCCCAGCTTTTAGTTTCAATGGAAGCAAGAACACTGCAGATTATGTTTTTTAACCTTTTGAAAGAACATCATTAACATTGGCTCTTTCTTGGAATGCTTGGTAGGTTTCGCGCCTTGTAGAAATGCAAACGCCATTGTACTTGGATGGAGTTCGCGATGTCCATCCTTATTTTCAGAGGCAACGTAGAAGATCTCAAAAATCTAGTGGCAGCTTACTCTCTGAGGCATCAATCTGAAAATAAGATTTTCATTCTATTTGTACCAAAATAACTGTTTTCCAACGGCCTAAACTCTGCTTGTTATTCCAAACAAGTAAAAGTAGGTGAGTGATCTAGTTAGTGTGATAATAATGTTCATTCTTTATTCCTTACAGCTATAGGTTCTAAATAATGCAGTAATGCATATGATAAATATGTACTTTGAAAAGTCCAAAATGTGCAAGTAATGCTGAAGGATATTGAATATTATCCTCATAATTGTTGTTTGATACTTTCATTCATCAAGTTTAACAGTAGTTCCTGATACTTTTTCATTGTCAGTGTTATGTGTTGTGCAGATTTTTTTATCTCTCTTTTATGGATATGCAAGCTACCTTTTACAGAGTTACCCATGGTTGAAAAAAGCTAAAAAATCGATGGTCTTATCTTTTGCTAGTTAAATCGATGGGGTTTTCCGTTTTTATTTATTATCTTTTTGGGGTCTGAAACATTGATGGTTTATAAGTAACTTTTTTTGGGTCTGGATTTGAATAACTCAACTGTTATCTTTGATCACAAGGAATAGCCCAACAAAATGGAAGAGTGACAAAGCAAATTAGCTTCGGTGCGAAATATGTCTAAATATAATATTTTACGCATTCTCCCGAATGGGATTCACAATTATCATCTCTTTTATACATGTACACTTTGGATTTCTTAAATTTTCTGAAATTGTAGATCTTTATATCAGGAGAAAAATTATAGTAAATAACGTAAATAACAAATTATAGAATTAGTCATAATGGTAGACTAACAAATAATGTTAGGAGACAATAAAAAATTAACCTAAAATAGTTTTAAATTATCATATTTTATATTTTTTAATTATTATTGAAATAATTGAGTAATTAGATATAATGAGTATATAATTATGAATGTTACATATATAAAATTATAGATATTAAATTAAATAATTTGATTTTAGATTATACCGGTAGATAAGTAATGCTTCTGTACAAAATAAAATGGGTAGATTACTAAATAGTATTATTTTTGTTGAGTCTGCAGCGGAATTTGAAATTCTAATAGATACAAAGTAATATAAAATTGAACACTATCCACAATAATGCACCAACTATAACAAAGCCAATACGAGAAAATAGGATGTGAATTAATTTTCTTTCTTATTTTTTATGATGTTTCAACTACATTGTTACAGAAATATATATAGTATCATATATGCTATAATTTTAATGAATGAGAATAAAATCCTCCTATAAAAACTCCCTACAAGTTCTTTTCTATTAAAACTCCTTGCAAACCTTATTTTACTCCCTAAGTTCGCTCTTAACCTTTCTTTTATTCTCACATTCTCCACCTCGTTCACAATTTGAAATCTACTCAAATTTTGGACGATCAAAGCGTGGTATTCATATCCGGTTGCATCATTTTTACAATGACTGCCTACGTACCTTTGTTCAGGATCAAATCAATCGTAGTTCCTCTATTTCTCCATGTAATGCCTAACATGAAGCAATATTGAGCAATTCCAAACAGTATTGGAACTTGTTTTCTGACACTACTTTAGTCAACATATCAGCAGGATTTTTATCTGTGTGTACTTTTATAAGAGAAATGTTACCTTTCTCTATAACATTGCACACGAAGTGATATCTTACATCAATATGCTTGGTATGAGTATAATGAACCTGATTTTTAGCCAAATGAATTGCACTTTGACTATCACAACTCAGATTCACGCAATCTTGCTTCAACCCCAAATCATCTAGAAGACCCCTTAGTCACAATGCTTCTTTCACTCCTTCTGCTACTGCCATGTACTCAACTTGTGTAGTAGATAGTGCCACTGTAGCTTGTAACATCGATCGCCAACTAACTGGAGCACCTTGTATTTTATATACATAACCAGTGGTAGAACGTCTTCTATCTAGATCACCAGCATAATCAGAATCAACAAAGCCCGATTTGACATGATTTTCCACTAAAGCATAAACCTGTGTCAATGGTACCCTTCAAGTAGGGGTGGCAAACGGGCCTTAATCCGCCGGGCCGGCCCGCGTAACCCGCCAAAAAAGGCGGGCTGGGCTGGAAATTTGGGACCGCCGTAAGACAAAAGCCCGCCTAACCCAAACCGTTTAAACCGTGGGCTTTGGCGGGGCAAGGCGGGCTGCCCCGGCGGGCTGAACGTTTTTTTGTTGGGCTGAACCCATTACCCATGAACCCATAAACCCACCCGACCCGACCCGACCCAATACCCATTCCCCACACACCTAAATGGCCGAAACCCTAAATTGAATTCCCATTCGGCCATTCCCCAATCCCTAATCCCCATTGCAGCTGCCTCACTCTCACTCCTCTCAGTTCCTCGGCAGCACCGCAGCACTCAGACACTCAGTCGTCTCGTCTCCACTCTCCAGTCTCCTCGACGGCTCTCAGCCTCTCACTCGGTTCCTCAGTCTCAGTTCCTCACCGTCACTCTCAGTCTCTCACTCGGTCATCCTAAGCTCCTCACCGTCACTCTCAGTCTCTCATTTCCATCGTCCAGCGACCTCAGCTCGAACTTCAGAGTTCCGTCCTCACCTCTGTCTGGCCGTCGTCGCTGCTGCCTGCTGGTCTCGGTCCTGGGCTCCTGGGTCTTGTGAGTCGTGACTTGTCCTCTGACTCTGCTGGTCTCGCTCTCGGTCACGGCTGCTCCTCGCTCTCGGTCACGGCTGCTCCTCACTCTCGGTCATGGCTGCTGCCTGCTTGTCTCCTTGATCCTTCAAGGTCTCCACAACTCTAACCTTTGCTAATGCTATTACCTGAACAAATATTTGTAACTAATTCTTTGTTTTCAAATTATTAACACAAGTTGATATATGATATACTTGATGATTGTAATTTATAGTGTGTGTTGCTAAGTGAAGGTGCATGGTGTATTGGTGTTGTTATTTATTATGTACAAAAAAAGGGTGTTACTAAACTACAGAAAGTACCAAAGATTTGGATAAAATAAAATAAGAGACAGAGAGCCGTTTATAGCTAATTAGCTAGTGGTGTTGTTATTGTTTTTAGTATGTGTGTGGTTGTGTGGGATAAATATGTATGTAATATTTGTTAAATAATAGTCATGAACTATGATACTATTTATATAAAGAATTGAATAGAATGAATATATTAACAAGTTAATGTGCTAAATTGTTCTAACTAGATGAGTATTCAGTTGATGCCTCAAGAAAGAACAACTATCTTTTACATTTTTGACGTGCTAGAGCTTCTATGTTTGAACCCCTTTTTTTAAGTCATAACAAAAAACCACAATTACCATACAAAATTGTTCCAAATGGAGTTATTTTAAGAGAATTGAACAATTTTATTGATGAGAAGAAATATCTGAGTTATTGAGCTCACTGTCATTATAAAAAAAACAGAAGACATATTTTTTGAATTTGTCATTCTGGTGGTCAACTCTTACCTATTGTACATATTCTTTCAATTCATATGCAACTAATCCTTTTTTTTGTTCTGTTGTTACATCAAATGCAGTTGTCTATGCAGTTGCTAGTGCAGTTTTTAGCACCCAAGTGGTGAATTTGATAATAGATTATATGCTCAATTTTTATGGATCCATCATGTATTCAATTTTTAAAGAGAAATAATGATTGTTGGTTAAATACTTGAATCTGATGCATATTCAGAAATTGTTTGATAATGGTTGAGTTTTGAATATACTTGATAATGGTTGAGTTTTGAATATGGCTGAATACTTGCTGTTTTTTGTATGGTTTGCTAATGGTTGAAAAACTTAGTTCATATATATTTATTTTGTCTATGGGACTATTTATAAGTTATAACTATATTTTTGTATTTTGGATAATTGGATTATGTTTATTTATTTTGAAGACTATTTATATTTAATATTTGTATTTATATTGATTTAAATAGAAGATATTAGATATGCCCTTATAAAAAAAATTAATTAGGCGGGTTTAGCCCGCCAGCCCGCCAGCCCGCCATTAGGCGGGGCGGGCTAGGATTTTGGGACCGCCTGAATAGGCGGGGCGGGACGGGCCAGCCCGCCAGATGGCGGGCTTCAGGCGGGGCGGGGCGGGCTTCCCCGCCTGACACCCCTACCTTCAAGTATCTTAATATCCACTTGACTGCTTCCCAGTGTGTCTTACCTGAATTTGCCATGAACCTGCTAACAACACTGACTACCTGTGAAATATCTGGGCGTGTACACACCATAGCATACATTAGGCTACTGACTGCACTAGCATAAAGTACAATTTCCATGTAAGCCTTATCCTTTGTTGTTGTGAAAGATTGTTTACCAGAGAACCTAAAATGTGGAGCCAACAGCGTTACCACCGATTTAGCATTTTTCATTTCAAACCTTTCAATGACGCGCTCAATATATCCTCTTTGGCTCAAGAACAATTTTTGGCTTGATCTCTCTCTTTTAATTACCATGCCTAATATTTTTCGTGCAGCACCCAAGTCTTTTGTTTCAAATTCTTTACCAAGTTGAACCTTTAACATATCTATCTCTACCTTGCTCTTAGAGGCAATAAGCATGTCATCCACATACAATAGAAGATAGATATAATCACCTCCAGGAAGCTTACGAATATATACACAACAATCATAATTACTTCTGGAAAAATCTTGATTTAACATAAAGGAGTCAAATCGCTTATAAAATTGCCGAGGAGATTGTTTCAATCCATATAGCGATTTCCTCAAGTGACATACCTGACTTTCTTTACCCTCAATTTTGAAACCCTCAAGTTGATACATGTAGATTTCTTCCTGTAAGTCATCGTGCAAGAATACAGTATTCACATCTAGTTGTTCCAACTCAAGATCATCATGAGGGACAAGACTTAAAAGCACCCGTATAGAAGTGTGTTTCACCACAGGAGAAAATATCTCATTGTAATCAACACTTTCTTTCTGTGCAAATCCCTTAGCTACTAACCTAGCTTTGAATCTTGTACCATCTGACTTAGTAGGATCTTCTTTTCTTTTATACACCCACTTACAACCAATTGCAGTCTTTCCCACGGGCAATGGGACCACATCCCATGTATTGTTCTTATGAAGAGATTGCATCTCTTCCTCCATAGCGACAAACCAACTCTCTCTTTCTTTGTCTTTGATAGCATGTTTGAATGTCACCGACTCATTATCCTCCACTGAGAGTGCATAATCTACCAAGTTTACCTGCCCATAATGTCTCAAAAACTTGTCTGACCTGAACTTCTGAACAAATTTATAATTCCTCTTTGGCCTAGTAGATGCCAAAGAATCCTGCTGTTGCTGTTGTAATGCATGTGCATTTTCTCGTTGAATTTCTTCATGATCAAATTCATCTTCTGCGTCATCTCGAGTAGCAATAGGATGCTCCACCTGAACATTTCTAGAGTCTATTTGTTGGTATTTAGACTCTATCTCCACCACTTGAGTATTTGAAATTTTTCCAGTATCACCATCATCTGGCACCATATCTTTAGACAAAGCTACCATAGATCGTTCATCAAAGGTAACATCCCTGCTAATTACAAACTTAGAATCATTTACACTCTAAAGGCGATAGCCTTGAACCCTTCTTGGATATCCCAAAAAGATTGCCTTCTTAGCTCTATCATCAAGCTTGTTATCTTTGACATGATAATAGGCTGTGCATCCAAAGACTCTGAGTTTCTCGTAATCTGCATATTCCCCTGACCACACCTTATAAGGTGTGTTTCCATCTAGAGAAGAATGTGGGGATTGATTCACTATGTAGCAAGCTGTAGCAACCGATTCTGCCCACCATTCTCTGCCTAATCCGGAATTAGAGCGCATACACCTTGCCTTCTCAAGTAGCGTAGGAGTCAGTCATTTGGCGACTCCATTCTGTTGTGGTGTTTCTCTAACTGTCCAGTGTCTTATAATGCCTTCTCGGTTACAAAACTCCTTGAAAGCCCCATCCGTGTACTTTGTGCCATTATCAGATCGTAGTGTTTTCAACTTCCTACCTGTTCGGTTTTCAACCATTGCTCTCCACCGCTTAAAAGTATCGAATACCTCATTCTTATGTTTTAGGAAGTAAATCCAAACATACCTGAAATAATCATCAACAAAAGTAACAAAATACCTGGAACCACCCTTGGAAGTAACTTTAGCTGGGCCCCAAACATCAGTTTGCACGTAGTCTAACAACCTTCTGCTTTTATGCTTGCTTGTAGAAAACTTCATCCTATGTGCCTTTCCATACACACAATGCTCACAAAATACCATTTGTGGTTTCTTCATATTTTTCAGCAAACCTTGTCCACAAAGCAATGATAGACCTTTCTCTGACATATGTCCAAGCCGCATGTGCCATATTCTTGTGCAATTTGTTTGATCTCTACTTCCACCGATTCCAACTGCTAACTCACATGTGACTGTTGACCCCAAAAGAGAATAAAGATTACTATGACGAACTCCCTTCATCACTACCAAAGAACCATGAACAACTTTTAGTATCCCATTTTCTGCAACTATTTTGCAACCATTTTTCTCCAACAAACCTATGGAGATAAGATTTTTCTGCAAGTCTGGAATATGTCTCACATCCTTTAAGGTTCTTACTATTCCATCATGCATCTTAATTCTTATAGTACCCAAAACCCCACAGTTTTACAAGCATGAGCATTGCCCATTAAAACCGTGTCACTATTTATGCTTTCATAGGTAGTAAACCACTTTCTATTTGGACACATATGGTGAGAGGCTCCTGAATCAAGAATCCACTTACCGGAGATTTTATAAGATTGTTCTGTTACAGAGTAACAATCCTCCTCATCATTTGAGACGTAGCTTGCTTCTTACTTTTCTTTTGGGTTGTCGTTGTTCTGTTTCTTGAAAGTTATCTTCTTATTTGGACAATTTGCTTTGAAATGTCCAGTCTCACCACATTTAAAGCATGTTCTCTCCGCGTGAGGTCTAGATTTTGGCCTAGACTTTCCACGTTTATTACCTTTTTCTCTTTCATTAGTTCTTCCTCTAGTCGCGAACAATCCTTGTACTTGATCATTATACTCTCTTCCATTTGAAGATGACATTACACTTGTAGCAACCTTACGTAGATCATCCGTTAAAAGTGATGCTCTCGTCTCATTTATGGTCAGAGTGTCACCCACCAGCATCAATGTCTGCACTAAATTTTCATAGAACTTCGGTAATAAAAGTAACAATATGAGTGCCTGGTCTTCATCATCAACCTTCACATCTATATCCTTTAAGTTTGATATGATCCTATCAAACTTATTGATATATTCTCGGATTGAAGTGCCTTCCTCCATCTTGCATGTATACAATTTGGATTTTAAGTATATCCTATTAGTTAGAGTCTTCGTCATGAAGTTACTCTCTAACTTTGTCCAAACGCCTGCTGCAGTTGTTTCTTCGTTCACCAAGAAAGCAACATCCCTCTCAAGGCATAAGATTATTGCAGCCCGTGTCTCAAGTTCTAATTATTCCCAATCCTCATCTTTCATTCCTTCCGCCTTTTTCTCTTTTTCCGCTAGTGCCTTGTGTAACTTTTGTGATATAAGCAGATTTTTCATCTGCTTCCTCCAATAGAAAAAATCATTTTTTCCAGTGAACTTCTCGATTTCATATTTGCCTACTTTGACATTACTACTAGTAGAAGCCATCATATTCAAAATAGAATTTTACCACTCAAATAATGAATAATATAACGTTGGCTCTTGATACCAATTGTTGAGTCTGCAGTAGAATTTGGACTTCTAATAGATACAAAGTAATATAAAATTGAACACTAGCCACAATAATGCACTAACTATAACAAAGCCAATACGAGAAAATAGGATGTGAATTGATTTTCTTTCTTATTTTTTATGATGTTTCAACTACATTGTTACAGAAATATATATAGTATCATCTATGCTATATTTTTAATGAATGAGAATAAAATTCTCCTATGAAAACTCCCTACAAGTTCTTTTCTACTAAAACTCCTTGCAAACCTTATTTTACTCCCTAAATTTGCTCTTAGCATTTCTTTTATTCTCACAATCCTATTATATGATTAAGGGTGGCAAAGGATAGTTCATCCCTGCCAAGGCCTGTTCAAAAAAAAAAAAGGAGGAAGGTTGCATGCTTAAGACTATTTTTAGTAAAAAATTCATATCAATTTTTTTTATGATTCACTTGTCATGAAAGATGATTTTATATCAATTTTTACATTATAAATATTAAATAAAAACTCAAAGCATCTCTCTTTTTTATTAAAAAAAATTAATTTTAGTTCCTGTTATGGTCCTATTTAATTAATTAATTAAAATAATTAAAATTAATGTAGTTATTATTTTTTTATAATAATATTATTTAAATTTATAAATTAAAAAACAATTTACTATTAAAAAATATTAATATTAATTTATTAATAATAACGATAACATATTAACAGCTAATTTTTAACAATTAATTTTGCAACGACTAGTTTTGTAATGTGGTTAGTATAAATTTTATAAAAAAAATTAAACAATCCAAACAAAAATTATTTTGTAATGTGTAAAAATTAAATTTATTTTTTTATGTAAACAAATTTAATTAATTATAATTTAATATAACAATATACATAATATTCAATAATAATATAATATAATTATTTAAATAATATTTTTTTACCAAAAATAGAGAGACTCAAACGATAAACCTGGGATTTCTAAATAAATATAAAAAAATTATGTTATTTAAGTTATAGTTTGTTAGCTAAATAATAATTAATTAAATAATTAAATTATAATTAATTTATTAATAATTATAATAATTTAATATAATTATTTATTTTAAAGATAACTTAGCACATGCCAAATTATTATTGGCAACCACAAATCTCTCTAAGGAGAACTCTTTCTCCTAGATGCATGAAGAGGGACGCTACTTCTCTTCTCTCCAATAGTTGGAAAATGGAATCTTGAAAAATTCATACGTTGAAGGTGCTCTAAGTAAAGCAAATTTAAAATGTTATCTTGCTTAAGTTTTTTAAAATAAAGTAACAAAATTAATTTAAAAAATTATAATTAAAAAATACAAATAAAAAATAGTTTTATTATTTTTTTTAATTTTAAATTTCAAAAGAATTATTTAAAATAATATTTATTAATAATTTTTTTATTTTAAAAAATAAATAACATAATTTGAATATATACGTAAAAGTGTAAAATAAAATAATTAAAGTTAAAAATAAAAAAAGAATAAAAATAAATTCAAAACATGTTTTATATATGCAATAATTTATAGGTTAATAGTAGATTTAATGGAATTTAAATCTATTGCAAATTAATTTTTGACAGATTAAAGAATATCATAAATAATCAAAAAAATAAAAAAATTATATATTTAAAATTATATAATTATTAATTTTTATAGCCCACTAATAATCTTTTGTTTAAAAAAAAAAAAAACTTTTGGCTTAATCGGCCGATCTTCTCTTCTCTACGGGAATATGTGAATTTTTTTTTGGTCAGACAGAAATATGTGAATTTGACCGTACAAGTTTTGCACGTTTTTTTTATTTTGCGGGTTTTAAATTTTAGTCCAACTTTTTTTCACGGCGAGTTTGACTCGTTCTGCCATTCTTATATCTATATATGATTATTTAATCAAATTTTTGCATAATTTTATAAGTTATAAGTTTTAAAGTTAACTATTTTTATTGATGTACTAATATATAATTGGTTGTTTGTAAAAAAATTTTTGTTAATAATGAACGATTTAAATTCTTCATATGTATATACCCAAAAGAATTATTTGTTATTTTAAAAAAAATTAAAATCCAATTCAATATTTCTTTCCTTTTCCGGTTATTTTTTATATTTTTCAAAATAAAATCCAATTTAATAGTTTCTTCCTTTTTTGGTTATACTTTTTTTTTAAGATCACATTATTATTTTAGTAATTGATTTGGTGCTGATTTTTTTTCCATAACATTTTTTATTATCAAATCATCTTTATCTAAATACCAAAAATATACTTACCTCAATCTACCAAAATCTTTAAATACCTCTTATTTATTGATATGGATATTGATTTCCAAAGTCGTTGCTGATTGATGATTCATATTTATCTAAATAATAATAATAATAATAATAATAATAATAATAATAATAATAATAATAATAATAATAATAATAATTAACATAAAAAATATTCAATAACAAACAAAATTATTAAATTAGTTAAAAGCAGTCAAAATTTATCTTATTTAATTTTTATTAATTATTACAATAATTAATAAAAATTAGGACAAAATATTAAATTGGTCTCCTACGTTTAGGTGTAATTTTGATTTGGTCTTTAAGGTTTAAAGTGTCCTATTTGAATCCAAAAAAGTTTCATTTAGATTCAATGTAGTCCTACTGTGATGTTAAAGTTAAATAATTAACGGAATGTCCTACGTCCTACATGACAGTAATACAAGAACAAGATCGAAAATTTAGAGAACAAGTACAAGCTCCAAAGATACAAAATCAACCGTAGATGCATCAATAGATTTATTTATCATTTTTCTTATAATTTAAATGAAATATTTTCTATAGAACTAAAGAGAATGATAAATAAATATATTGATGCATCCACGGTTGATTTTGTGTCTCTGGAGCTTGTACTTGTTCTTCAAATTATCGATCTTATTCTTGTATTGCTGTCATGTAAGACATTCCGTTAATTATTTAACTTTGATCCCACGGTGGACTATATTGAAGCTAAATGAAACCTTTTTAGATTCAAATAGAACATTTTAAACCTTAAAGACCAAAACAGGATTACGCCCAAATGTAGGAAACCAATTTAGTACTTTACCTTAAAAATTAAATGGGGTAAAGTATACTTTTTGTCCCTGAAGTTTGACAAAAATTTAAAAATACCCCTAAGTTTTATTTTGTTTCAATTTTGTTCCAGAAGTTTTTGATTTGCATCAAATACCCTTAACGGCTAAATTTTCAAAAAAATTTAAAACCAATCTAACAATAATGCATAAAAATTATGCTTGATTTGCTTGTGTTGAGGGTTGTTCTTATGAAATTATTTTTGAATTGGTCTTAAATTTTTTAAAAAATTAGCCGTTAGGGTATATTTGATACAAATCGAAAACTTTTGGGATAAAATTTAAATAAAATAAAACTTATGGATATTTTTGAAACTTTTGTCAAATTTCAAGGCAAAAAATATATTTTACCCAATTAAATAAGATAAGTTTGGATTTTTTGTGTCTTCTTAACGTTATCGTTTTAACACAGTATTTTTCTATCATAATGCTAGCACAATTTTCAAGTATTTTAATAAAGAATAAAGTATACTTTTATTTTTGAAGTTTGTTAAAAAATTTTAAAATATTTTTAAATTTTATTTTATTTTAATTTTATTCCAAAAATTTGTAAACATTTAGCGGCTAATTTTTCAAAAAATTTAGGATTAATTTAACAATGAGTACGAGAACAACTTTTAACACAAATAAATTAGACATAGCTGTCATGTATTATTATCAGATTAGTCTTAAACTTTCTAAAAATTTAGCTATCAAGAATACATTTGATTCAATTCAAAAAATGCAAAAACAAAATTGAAATAAAATAAATTTAGAAATAATTTTAAAATTTTTGACAAATTTTAGAGATAAAAATTATACTTTACAGCCTGTTTAAAAACTTTTAACAGTATAAAATTAAATTCTAATATTTGAAATGAATTAGTAAAATTATAAAATTGAATTGATTCTTATATTTGGAATGCTTACCAAATAAAAGTTTTATAATAGACAACTTTATCTTCTATTAATGTAACATTATATTTAAATAATAAAATGTTCAGCAATTAGTCGTATTGGTAAATATTTAGTATCATTAATCTAAGTTAAATACATAAAATTTATATGTATGAATAATTTTTATAGATTTACATAGTAGATCCTTTCAAAAAAATAGGTATATATTATATTAAGGGCTTGTTTGGGTGAATTTTTAAGAAAATATCTTTTTTCGAGTTATCTTTTTTTAAAAGATCTTATAGAGAAGTAAAAGTAATTTTTTGTTTGGATATCTCATGTAAAAATGTCTTTTTATCTATCAATTATGTTTGGGTATAACAATATAAAAGTACTTTTTTTGTTTATTTATTACATGAAAAATATCTTTTTTTTAAGAGAAAAAGATCTTTTAAAAAAAGATATAAATTATAGCTTCTTAAAAAAGATCTTTTTTTATTTTATTTTACTAGTGCTTTTACTTTTACTACTAGAAATTTACCAAACACATTAAAAAATTAAAAAAGATCTTTTTCATTAAAAAAATATTTTTTTTAACAAAATAATGGTACTCAAACATACACTAAGTGATTTGAAAAAAAAGAAAGAAAAGGAAAGAGATCGAAGAAAATAAGAGAAGACTCGGTGTGTGTTGAAAGATAGGAGCTGTTGAAAGAATATGAGTGATAAAAGTTAAAAAGAAGTAATTAAATTATAAGAATATTTTAAATATTTTAAGTTTTAAGTAAAATCTTAATAGAATAGCCAATGAATTATAGTTCAAATGACATAGTTTTTTTATACTCATTTAAAAGATTACAAATTCGAATCTCCATATCTTCGATAAAAAAAATCTCAATAAAATAAAATTCTAAAGCGAACCTATTTAATCGAAATTGATTTAAAAAAATTAAATTAAATTAAATTTCTATAAAAATTAAATTTTAAGGAATTTCTAAACACTCTATAAATCTTTAATATATTATTAAACGTAAGCCAATTACTTACTCAAATGTATAGAAACTAGAAAGTATAAAAAATTAACCTTAAAATCTGAGACAGCGACATCAAATTAGCTATGAACAGAGTCAACAAAAAATGGTTATGCTACAGTATACACTAAAATCAGTCATTAGTATAAAATATATGATATAATATAAATATATATTAAAAATAAATTAAATTACACATATATTTATACACAAATATATTAATAGCTAATTTTAGTGACTAATTTTAGTGTACAAATAATATTTTTCATTAAAAAAAATTAGGTACAAAACACGTCAAAGTATGTCAAATAAAGAAGAATATCTCTCTTTGAATTCACTTCCCAAACTTCGTTACACCAACCCAGACTTCCAACCAAACCAAAAAATAACAGGGATTGGTCCTCTAATTTTATTTTTTGAATTAAGAAAACGTTCACATCAAATAAAAACATTTCATGAAATCCTTTTTTATAAATAATAATATGATAAATTTGCTTTAATTTATTTATTTTAACAAAAATGGGGAAAGAAAAAAAATCATATGATATCGATACAACATACAAGTAACAACGAAATAAAGTACATGAATCAATCAAATTTGCAAGTATAAATAGCATAAGACAGATCCACATTTCTACTACTCTCTCTGATGTGTTGAACACTTGAGAGAGAGAGAGAGAGAGAGAGAGAGAGAGAGAGCAGCGCTACGCTAAGAAAGATTCACGTTCACCTAACACCTCTCTGTAGCTGCCGCCACCTTATATTATATCTCTCGTTTCCATCGCCCTTCCCATTTAACACTTTTTCCTTCTTAATATCTCTCTCTTTCGCCAACCCTTCCAAGCTAAAATCATTTTTTATTTTTTTAATTATTTTATTTATTTATTAAACCTTGGGAACTGGGGAGGAAAGGAATAACTGGTTTTGTCACAGAAGGTTTTAGGTTCATCAATTCATGGGTGGAAGAAGAGGAATTCAGCAATTTCACCACGATGATGATAACCGAAAACAAAACGATTGGTTTTTTCTCTCTGTTTCCGGTTTAGGTTCTTCTCATTCTGAATGGGCTCACAACCCTGGTGGATTGTTCGCTAGCGTAGGTCAAATGGGAATGGGGTTTGGTGCACCAAACCCTACACCTTCTCCCTCTTCTGATTCCCAAGGAAGCAACAATGGAGTCAGAATCCCCTGCACTGAGTTGTACGTGAAGTACGTGCATTCAGAAGGGAAAGTGAAGATTGTTTCTGAATCGGAGGAGTTAGTTACGGAGGAAGAGGAAGGTGTTAGGGGGAAGAAGAAAAAAGCTGGGTTTTTTGGGGTTAAGATGAAGGTTAAGGTGAAGAACCCTTCACTGAGGAGGTTGATTAGTGGTGCATTCGCGGGTGCAATTTCGCGAACTTGCGTGGCGCCATTGGAGACAATAAGAACTCATTTGATGGTTGGGAGTAGTGGCCATTCAACAGGTGAGGTGTTTCAGAATATCATGAAGACTGATGGCTGGAAGGGATTGTTCAGGGGTAATTTTGTCAATGTCATCAGGGTTGCTCCTAGCAAGGCTATTGAGGTAATAAATATATTATGCATTTTCAATGCTTTTTGTTGTATGTAGTTGTTAGTTATAAGTTTTAAGATCAATTTGTTGTATCTGTAAGAAATTGAATGAGTATTTGTTGGTTAGCTATATGTATGATAAAAAAATTTATCAATGAATAGTAGAATAATTCATCTGAATGATAATACTAATAGGTAGTTTGTGAAGTAATCTATATCTAAAGGTTTTCTACTTAGTATAGATGTTTGTTATAGCCTTCAATTCATGTAGCATGTGCTACTATGCTATACATATTTGTTACAAGTAGTTGAATGTTTTACTGTCAAAATGTTATGCCTAACTTTCAATTTTATATGTTGCATCTCCTTTATTACCTCAAATCCTGAAGCTGGTTGTGTTCAATCATATTTTCAATAATGTTGATAAAGAGCCTTTTGTTTTGTTTTTTATTTTAACTTTTTTGTTTTCGATACTCTTGTACATCTATGCTATGGCCATTTTGTCAATTAACCATGAAAATCCATATGACTTGAAGGGGCCAAGTGGATTTTCGAATTGAGAGGATCCACTGCCTCAAGTCGGACGAGTGTTTAAGCATATTAGATGGCCCTTTAGAAAGGTCAAAGTGCAACTTGTCTCTAATGCATCCATGATCACTTAATTTAAGTAGCTTAGAATCTTTTTCCTTTAATGCTCTTCACTAGATTCCATAGTTTTCATGTCTTTTAATGAGGTTTATTGCCTTTTATTTTCAGCATAAACTGAAGTGTTTATCACTTTGGTTGGCTGTATTTTGGTGTAGCTATTTGGTCTTTGTAGATTTGTTTTTTTGGTGGGGGTGGCATGATGAGCTTGGTTAATTTATTTTAGTGATGGAATACCAAAATCTTACCCATGATGAGAAGTCCCATATTTGCATTTAAGGGAATATGCTTTGTTTTCAGAAAAGAAAAGCATAGAATCTCTTTATCTTTTGTTTACTCTTTAAATAAAATTTTAAAAAGATAAAAATTAATCTTTCAAACAATGACAAGTTATGCTTGTTTCAAACATTTTCTTCTGTGACCCGTTTTTTTATATATTAACAATTCACATCTTGAAAAGAGTTGTTGTCTTTTAATAGTGATCAAATCTACTCTTGCACTAATGCTCATCTGTCTCCTTATATTTCATTTGTTTCTGCACAGCTATTTGCTTATGACACAGTTAACAAGAATCTGTCACCAAAGCCTGGGGAGCAGGCCATGCTTCCTATTCCTGCATCATTGATTGCAGGTGCCTGTGCCGGAGTTAGTTCAACTATATGCACATATCCTCTAGAGTTGGTCAAAACTCGACTAACCATCCAGGTGCGCACATATAAAATCAAACCAGAGCGTGATTTTCTTTTCAATATGTATCTTCTAAGCATCTTACTGAAAATTGGAAACGAAATTTAAGCTGCGTTGGTGATTTTGCAGAGAGGTGTTTATAATGGTTTAGTCGATGCATTTTTGAAAATAATTCAACAAGAAGGTCCTGGTGAACTTTATCGAGGACTCGCCCCAAGTCTTATTGGTGTAATTCCATATTCTGCCACCAACTACTTTGCATACGACACATTAAGAAAAGCATACAAGAAAATCTTCAAACAAGACAAGATTGGAAACATTGAAACACTCTTGATAGGATCCGCTGCTGGTGCCATATCGAGTAGTGCAACTTTTCCACTCGAAGTGGCTCGCAAGCATATGCAAGTGGGGGCACTCAGTGGAAGGCAAGTTTACAAGAATGTTGTTCATGCCCTTGCAAGCATACTTGAACAAGAAGGTATTCAAGGATTGTATCGAGGGTTGGGACCTAGCTGCATGAAGTTGGTGCCAGCTGCAGGTATCTCTTTCATGTGCTATGAAGCTTGCAAAAGGATACTAGTAGAGGATGATGATGAAGAATAGAATGAGTTTATTTAGCTATCTAAGGCTTATAAAGAATAGAATGAGTTTATTTAGCTATCTAAGGCTTATAAAGCAATGGCCTACGATTGCTATTAAGAGGAAGAGGTGCAATTTTTTCCCCTTCAAATGAGTACTTGGTTAAATTATCTTGGATTTCTTTTAGATTATTGGATTCTTTTTGATCCTCTATTCAGTTTTGATAGGCAATTGAGAATGGAATTATGGCTTGTGTTTTGCAATCATTTCTAGTGGCACCTAGCTATATTTGGTAGTCAGTACTTGGTTTCTTACTAACTGCTCATTGTTACGGTGTAAAAGACCCAAAAGGATAAAGGGTGGTTGTGCTATCATGTTCATGATGGAGTTTTTCATTTCTCTTGTCTGTTATTTTTAGCTTCCCACTAAAGTTTGAATCTTAAAATAATAATTGTTACAGGTGAAATTTGGTCCTTGAAATATTAGGACATCAATTTAATTGTCAGAGAAATGGATGCTGGCATCGATTTTAATTTTATTTCTCGTTACTTGGAACTAAGATATATTTTTGTTTTGTGGAGAAATTTCATCTCTTCTCTGCTATAGACCCTTATTTGAATGAGCTTTTCTCAAAAGATTTTTTAAAGTAGAAGTTACTTTTATATTCAACCATGTAAATGGTATATATATTTGGTGTAGCATGATATGTCTACAAGATAATAATGGAAGGTATATTATGCCCAAAAATAATAATAGTTTCCTATGAAATCATTTTTAGAAGAAATTATGTTTTGACACAGCACACATTGCTCGAATGGTTTGGAGATCCCTTTCTCGTTTTTTTTACGTTCATAAGTTGTAATGACTGATTGAGTATTTTACAATGCTATAAACTGTGAAGGTTGAACTTTCAAATGTTACAAATGAATCTAACTATTTGCACTAGAATTTCAATCTTACTAGATGAAACTGCTAAAAAGAATGCTATATAACATTGCCAAACTCCAAAATATATAACATTGCCAAACTCCAAAAATATTGGCAAATATTTCCAAACCACTTAACAGATCCTTAATGTTGAATTATGACAGAAAAATGTTCATACTTATGCAAACAAAATCCAACATAAACAAACCACTTCACGGACAAATTAACAACAAAGTAGATAGCTAACAGAACCTTAACTAATAGTAAAGGTTTGCAACTAAACACTTTTGTTGGTAGAATGATGCTTGAATAAAATTTTGACACAATTTCTTAGTGCATTCAACCTAATGCGACAAATGATAATCCCACCTTTAATATTATGGCATGCACTCCAGTAGCTAATTGGCCAATATTATTGTTATAGCTCATTTGATCAAGAGATAAAGTCTCAATACGTTGTAACTTAGCCTATACATTACCAACCACTATCTCCAAATCTCTGGTTTGCCTCCGCTTTTTGTTGCTCCAGAATTTCGCGTATCTTGGGATTGTGGAAACGATCACGAACGTATTTCCTCTCCTCGGCTTGTATCTCCTTGATGGCACTTGGATATGGGTTTGGAGGAGGTTTCTTTCCTTGAAGACGTGCAATTTGCTTCAAGCGAGCATATGCTTTCTTCTTTTCCTTCTTCTCTGCCAGATATTCCATCTAAGAAAGAAGAAATTTCAACTGACCATTAGAGGACAAAAGGGAGAAAACAGATTGTAGAATGATCATATGCAGGAAATTTCAGGTTACATACATCAGCTACAGCCATTGCTTGTTCCTCATTTATGCCCTGCTCTTTCAACTCAAGAACCCTCAAGGCATATATACGTGATGGAGGATGATCAAAAGCAGATATCCTGTTCCAACATTACACATACAAAGGAATCATTGACTACAACATTTGATGCTAAATAGCATAGACATGCAGACAAGGGCTATGCTACGTACAAGCCTTCATGACAACAATGGAGGTAACTTGAAATTTTTACAGTACATTACTCTTTAGAAGTATTTAAAAGATATACCAATGACGGATTTAGGATTCTTAGAAAATTGCTAAAACCAGCATAACTTAATCCCCTTTTTTATGTATGTACGGGCACAGATTAACAATAACGCTAACACATAACTTGAGAAACAATGTGAATCATGCCATATTTGTATTGGAAAAATAGCACTTGAGGTTTGAGGACCACACAACTATCATAAAACATAAGAAAGCACAAAATAATCAGATAGCAGCCCATAAAGACTTATAGACTCTTTCATACTGTTCAAGTGCAAAGTTGCAAACAGGCTATTGGCTTGGCTGACACTGTTCACAACATGACTAGTTCAACAATGCATATTTAGCTACTCAGTCCCCTCATGACCACATCATACATATCACACTGTAGAAACCAAACTCATCAAGATAGCAGTACATCACACGACAACACAAAGAACGATTGATGCTTGAATATTGTAACTGGATACATAGAGGTAGGAGAAAAAGGGCATACTTGATTGGATCATGGTATTTCGAATCCGGATATTTATTGTAAAATTTCTTCACGTAGGCATCCTCAGGAAGAGTAATGGTTTGAATTTTCCCCTCTGCTCGAGGAAATGTTGCTGGTGGAGCTCTAGTAAACACAGTGAGAAGAGAATACAGGAAAGTGGTCACCCTTATGGGGAAAAAAATGACCATGAAAAATATTAACACTACTACAACTACGATAACAACAGCTATGTTTTGTCTCATTAGGTGGAATGAACTACATGGATCATATGCCATCAAAATACTCTTTTGTGAATCATATCCATGTCTAAACAACTTATATGTAAAGTTTTTCAATAACATTCCCATATAATTTCCTATGTCTCATTCTCTATCTCTAGCTATAAGACTACCCTCCATTAGATACACTTACTCTATTGTGAATCATAACCATGTTCAAACTTCAAACCATTAAATTTAATTTTTTATAAATAATTTTCCTTATAATTTTCTTAAGCTTCCCTCTACCTCTCTAGCTTAATGACTATTCTGCATTTGATACTCTCTTAAATACTGGGGCCTCTGAAATCCTTTGTCGAACATAACTAAACTGCCTAAGGCAAGATTCTGCCTCTACAGCATTAGAAGATTGGTATCGCACAACTTGAAGAATTAAGTAAAGAATAACCAACCTAAAAGTGCTTACATTGATTCAGTGAGAATGAAAAAAGAAAATAATCATAACATTAAACAATAATATGAAATGAAATGCACAAGGCTTCTCATGATAGATATAAAAAACCTAAATTTGACCAGAATTATGAGTCCAGCCATGTTAAAGCTTCCATTGTTTGGTAATTTTCCTATCTATTGCAATACCTTTTATGCCACAGGGTTAACATGATTGTTTCTTTAAGCTAGGGCGTTGAGTATATAATCATGAACAAACACATCTTCAATTCATGTCCTAATTATTCATGCGATGAAATTGAATGATTTGCATCGCGCCCCTTTAAAATTTCCCAGCAAATAACATTGTTCCCACCCAGAAAAATAAATAAATAAATACATAAATAAATTTACAATCTAAACTGAAATCTGAAAGCAAAATATTTGACTGAAGCCATGTTAGATGCCGAATTAATTGCAGTGGTTGAAGAGATTGAATCCAAAATCAGGGTTCAAACATAAATCCCAATAATAAGAAAGGAATAGAGAAAGTAACTGACTCTTCCATGGCTTTGAGCCAGAGGGGTTCGGCCTTGGCCATTCCCTTGACGAGCTTTCTAGTTTTAGAGAGCAAATTTCCTCTCATAAACGACATTTTTAGCGCCTCCTTCCTCTTCTTCTTCCTCTTTTCTGAAATGTTTTCTGAACTCTCTGGTGTTGAAGTTGAAGAAGCAAACTCGTCAGGAATACTTTGAGGTTTTACCATAAAACCCTTCCGTTTAGATTGGATTCTTTTCGATGCTTTCATGGACGGATTGACGGACTAAATCTATCCTATTATATAAAAATTGAATTTTTTATTCTCTGGAGAGTATTTTTTGATTTAATTATTTTAATTTATTTAATAGAATTTATTATTATAATTTAATCATATCAGCTAATTAATTTAATTAAATATTTAAATATTAGGTGAATTTTATGATATCTAACTTTTACTTAACTTACCTGTTATGACAACTTTTGAATATTTAATAATTATTTATTTTTATACTTTTAAAATTAAATATTAAATTTTAACTCTTTTTAGTAAGTTAGACAAAATTTTTAGGTACTATAGCAATCACCTAAATATTAATATAATTTATTATAATATATATTAATTAATTTTACTACATTAATTATAATTTGTTATATTAATTAATTAATTTATTCATTTATAAAATTTGAAATAAAATAAATAATTTATTATTTATTCTAATTGAATTTATTAAATTTAATTATACATTATATATAAATTAATAATAATTTATAAATAACTCTAATTTATAATATTCAATAAAATAATTTGTAAATCACTTTGTATTATATATGTATTAATGAAATATTATATATGTCTTAATGTATTAATTAAATATTATATACGTATAGAAAAATAAATACAAAAATGATTTATATAATATTAATAATATTATATTAACACGGTGATTTTTTTTATATCATATAGTATTGATCATGATAATATTATTATATAATAATATATAAATTTTACAATATTAATATAGAAAATTAAAAAATTATCTTTTATGGCAATCACTCTTAGTAGAATAGTATGTCCCTTATATAGTATTGATAATTGTTGCTTAATTTAAAGTAATTGTATGTTGGTATGTTAACTTTATTTTTCAATAATGATCTAAATAGATAAATCTAATTGAATTGAATGATTATATAAAATATTTTATATTATTAATATACTAAAATTAAAGTCATTTTTCAGTATAAAATTTTATAGGTAAATTTTATATAAGATTAAGTTATTTTTTATCTTTTTATTTGTTTTATCTGTGTTACTTTATTTAATTTTAAGTAGCGTCATATTTATAATTATCCCGAGTATAATATTTTATAAAATATGAAAATTAATTTTTTTATAATTTAAATATCAATGTTTGAGTTAATTTTAATTTAACTTTTTTAAATTAATGTTATCTTTCATTTAGATCTTAATTAATTTAAAATACAAAAATACTAATCTATCTTTTTCTCTTTAAATAATAATAATTTTAATTTATTTACGGTCTTTTTTTCTTTTTATATTTTGTTTAGCAAAGATAATATATGAATTAGGATGGAGTTAAAAAAAAAACTCTATATGATGCATGTTTGGCACTAGTAAATTTATATGAAATAAAAGAGAAGAAAACAGAAAGTTAAAGAACATTGAATTAAATGATGTAAATAGATTTATTGGAGTCAAGTGTCTGTGTTCTCATGTCTCATCTCATTTTTCAAAGTTTAAACATATTTTGAATGTACGAATTTTAATTATATTTGTTTTTTTCCCTCTTCAACAAATACTACCATCTCTTCCTATTTTTTCTATAAGTTTGTCTTTTATTTAAAAACACAAAAAAATGTAAAAAAAATTAAAAATTAAAACTGTTATTATATTTTAAAAAATTAAATGCTCTTTTAATTAAATATCTATGTAATTCCTATTTAGATATAAATTGTATTTTAATATATTGAGTGGTAAATATAAAAAAAATATATAATAGATAAGTTAAAATAACGAATAATGAGATATCTATTTATCTATTCTATTATATAAAAATCGAATTTTTGTATTTAATAATAAAGAAGTTGACCTGGCATGCTTCTTAAAATGTTTCTTGGTTTATTTCTTTTTAACTCATTAAATATAATTTATTACAGTGGATAATTATATCAACTAATTAATTTGAATTAGATATTTAAGTATCACACAATTTAATATTATATATATATATATCAATTAATTGAATATAATTGTTAGAGTATAATTAGGATCAATTACATCAATTAGCATTATTTAATATATCTGAATATTTATTATAGGATATTACGTCTTTATTATTTCGATTTTCTTAGCACCTATAAATACTCTTCTATATTGTATTATTCTACACAACTTGAATACACACAAACCTTTTCTCTACTGCTTTCTCTTACCCTTTCTAATAATAATAAATATAATTTAATTTAGTTAGAAGTTCATTATTTTATAGTCTTCTATAAAATAATCTTTTTTTCACTTTGAATATTTTAACTATTTTTTCTTTTTTTTTTTCTCTTTATATGTAATTTTGTTGTGTGTTAACTTTGTTTATTTAATGATGAAATATATTCATGTTAATTCTATCATATAATAGTTTATTTTTCTCCTATGTATTTTGATTTGTATAGTTACTATTGATCTTAATATTTTCGATCTTACTGTTTTCGTTTTCTTGAATTGTTCTTTATTTTTCATGACTTAATAATTTAAAAAAAAAAAGCAAAAAAAGAAAAAAGATGGCCAAAGACGAAGGTTAGAAGCCTAAAGCAGCAACATTATTCCTCAGTATTATTATTATTATTAATATGAACCTTATTATTTCTTTTTCTAACGTTCTTTAATACAAGCTTCATTTCTTTTTCTTAATTATTATTAATACTTTTATTTTTTCCTTCTCTGATTATAAATCTACTTATAATAATTTTTTAATAGGATATTTTTTTGGTCTAATAAATTTTTCATCTATTTTTTGTCAAAAATAATTTATATTAGAAAAAAGATACAAATTAAATTTTAAAATTCAAATTTAAATAAGATATGCAAAGGATAACTATTGAATTCATTTGGTCAATTTAAACACTTTGTATTATTGTTATTGAAAATTTCAAATACTATTATAAAATTCTAGATATTTTTATTTTATTGTTCTTAAATTATATATTATACCATGTATTTGAAGAGTTTCATCTTTTTTAAAATATATGTGTGACGTTATATACTTTTTTAGATACAATAAATAATAAAGTTAAAGTGAGTAACAAAATTGATTATATAATAAGATACAAATTTTTAGAATTTTTTAGCACAATTAACAAATAATTTTTAGTTTCAAAATAAATGTTTACTCTATTTTTTATCTTTTATTTGATTTTTTATAATTTTTCTTATTTTTTAATTAATTATATACTTTGTGTTTTGTAGAAAAAATTTATCAATCATAAAATACAGAAGATTTAACCAAAAAATTTAAAAAATGTTGATTAATTACAAAATAAAAAATTATGAATTATGCTTTAATTATCTTGTAAAATATAAATTGGGACTATTTAAAATTAATTTTTCACCATTAATATTAGCTTCAATCATAATAGGTAAAAAGTAAAAATTGTATATAATAATTTAATTTTATTATTTATACTACCAAAAATATTTTTTAATGTGTTATATCCTATTTATTTTTATTTATTGATGATCTTTAATTGTCTATTTTCAATAAAAAATTTCTCTGATTAAATTGATTTTTTTAATTAGTAATATAATTATTATGACATTTAATTTGTTCAATAATATTTTTTATTTTATTTAATCTGATTAATCATCTCTTTCTTATTTTATGCTAATTTAACTAATTAAAATTAATAAATTTTAGTTATTTTAATTCTTCCAATTTTTTATTATAATAATGTATTTCTATTAATGTATTAATATAATTTTAATATTTATATGTCATTAATAATAATAATTTCATTTTAAAGTGATATTTTATTCTCAATATATATATATATATATATATATATATATATATATATATATATATATATATATATATATATATATATGTAATATGTCTAATTATAGAAAATCTACTATTTCTTTATACGATTAGATTAGATATATTTATATTTAATTTATTTGATTATTTAATTAAAATTAATTATATTAAAAAATTAGATTAAGATTATGGTAGACTAATTATATTGTTATTAATTAATTATATTAAAAAATTAAGATTATGATAGATTATCATTATTTTATTATTTTTTATATTAATTCAGATGTTTAGCTTCTTTTTTTTATTATTTTTTATTCTCTTATTCTATGTGTTTAATCCCATACATCTTGCTAAATTAAATAAGGTATTGTATATCTTCTTTTTATTCTTCTTTTATATACACATAAAATTTATTAAATTATTTCTCTTCCGTCTAATAATTTTGTTTCTCTTCCATTTATATTTCTTTCCTTCAATATTTTATTGGTTCTTATTTTTCTAAATTTTATTTTAATTTATGTATTTGTTCTTACTATACCTAATTTTTTTTATTTATGTGTAATTTACATTCTTATATATGTTATAGAGATATGATTTGATTCCATTAACTTGCCAATTTTTTTTTAAAAAAATCTAAAGCTAAAGCACAAAAATATATTTATATATATTTTACTTTATTTTTTAACAAAAAAATATAATATTTTTTTTGTCATATTTGTTGGAATTCTAAGTTAAATATGAATATTAATTTTTGAAATAGAATAAATATATTTTAAATTTTTTACATCTAAAAATAATATTCTATCAATGTTAGAATTATTTAAATAGAACTAAGTACATTTTTTTATTGAAAATACGAATTTAAAAATATTATATTCAATTCTCAATAGTCAACCTCTCATTGAATCATTGTATTTTCAAAAGATTTTCGAAAAAATGAAATAGTTTTAGGTGTATAATTTTTGTAAAAATTTAATTAATTTAAGATATTTATTATCGTTGATTAAAAAAGTAAATTGAAATGACAATTTAATATTTCTATACTCTTAAAATATTATTTATTTATTTTTTTAGTATTTTTTTAGTATTTTTTATCAAAATAAATAATTTTAAAAATATTTATCGAAATAAATACCTCTCTCTTATCTCGTTTACAGTGTAAACTAGATAAAAGAGGAGTATTTATTTCGGTAAATATTTTTAAAATTATTTATTTCGATTATTATTATAATTAATTTATTTATTAAAATAAAAAAATCCATCTAAAATCTTATTCACATTCACAGTGTATTGTTTTATATTTGGGTATATTATTTTTCTTTGATATAATTTTTAAATCAAATTTAATTTATCTTTCGAATATATATTTAAAATATATATTTTACATTACAATCAATAATAAAATATGTTTTTGTGATTTAATTAATATTTTTAATATTATATGATATTATTTTTATTTTAAAATAATTTATTATAATATAAATATTATATAATATTTGTGAAATTAAATTACACTAATTATGTATGGAATCAATTCGATTTAATATATTATATAATTTTGTTGGAATTAATCATCATTCAAATATCTAAATTAGATTTTATAAAACATTTAGGTTAGATTCGGTTCTAATCGAATCTGGTTTGGTCAAATATATAACGAGAATTTTAAATATATAAAAAAAATTAGAAAAAGTCAAAAAATTGATAAAGGGATTAATTTGGTGTACATGTAATGATGACATAATAGATTACATGTTGACAAATAGTATTGTGGTATATGGCATAATTTGACACGTAAACAAATAGTATTGTGACACGTGACATAACTATCCACTTCAGTATGCCACGTGTCATTGCCTGACACATTATCATACTGTTACACATGGCCAAACCATGAGGTGACACGTTTATCTATGTCATCAAGTCACCTTAACGTTAACGGAAAAATAGGCCAGAGACTAATATAGTACAATTTTTTCAATCTTAAGACATAATTGGTGCAGTTAGAATCTCAAAAACGATTTTAATGCACGACGTTAATTTCAAGAATCTTTATGAAAAGTTAGTCTCACAATTACATAACACTTTAAACATACATATTTTAAATATATTTTTTTACAGAAAATAAGGACAATATTTTTAATAAAGACAATTTTTGAATAAATCATAATTACATCACACTTTAAACATACATATTTTGAATATATTTCTTACCGGTGCTCCCTCGTCAAGAATATGACCCTTCTATCCTAGTAATACGGTGAACTTCAAGAAGAACATAAGCAACGTCTTTAAGAGAAACAACCTAATTTTTATGAACATGTGTAAATTAATCTTTGTTGACATACTAAATACCGCAAGCACAGAGATCCGTGCACTGAAGCTCATCTATAGCAGTAAGATTTCTTGCTCTAATGTATACTTTGCAATAATTATTGGTCTTAAATTAGAGGTGTTTTACACATAGCATTTTCCTAATTAAATAATGCACCATGCAGCAGTGGGTTGAATATTCTAAATTTATAATAATTTTACAAAATAATATTAAAATACTTTTAATAAAATAATTTCGTATATTAGTGAAACTTTAATGCATTATTAATAGATAATAGCTAGGTTACGTAAAGTTTATAAAGCATATTTGATAAGTGTCAAAATATTGTTACTAATCTAATAACAAATAATTTTATAAAGATTTTACTTTGATAATATAATAAAATCAAATGTATAATATTTAATTAATTTATAAAATTTTAGTTATGAATATTATTATATATCTTAAAACATAACTAACAACTATAAGTATTATAAGCTAAGAAACAACAAAATTATAAACTTTGTATTAATCTTATTTAAAATTAAATGTGTTTTTAACTCATTCAAGGATTTGAATGGTATCAATGTAATTCTTTAAATACTGTTTGCATAGATCTAGCAGTAAAATATAGAATTGCAACTTGCAAGAATGGTCTCGTTATATATTTATATTTTAAAAACAAAAATCAACATGTGAATATCATGATAAGGTAGGTAATCATTCATGTGGCATGTATTTTGCCATGCAATTTTTATTTTCTTGTAAATAATTCGAATATGAATTTTGAAACAAGGTTGAGAATTATTTTTTTTAGGCCAATAATATTCGGTCAATATTTGTCTTTCATTTCTACCCCCTCCCCCTTTCCGCGGCTGAACATTTGCTATACATTGCTTTATTAGCTAATTATTGTTTAAAAAAATTGTTTCCCGAACAAAAGATTGAATCTGAATTTATATAGATTTATATAGTTACTATAACTCAATAATAATTACGGTATATTACCTATCAAAAAAAAAAAAATAATTACGGTATATTGTAAAAAGAAAAAGGAAACTATATCATGCAATGAATAATAATATAATATCCTTGACCCTCTATGTTCGATAAAATTTCTTTTTAAATTAGTCCTTAGTATGTGGGTTGTAAATATCATAATATATATTGTTCGGTCGTCGGTTGCCGGACAGGTCGGTTGGTGATTGGAAGGGGTGAGAACGTCTCGATTGTGGTCGTACTGGGTTCGGATTTACCGTGCGGACGAGCTCCCGATGTGAAAGGAAAAAAGGGGGGTGCCACCTGCAAAGACACTCCGACGCCCTAGTCAGATAGTGTGCAGGCGGGGAAAATGTTAGGAGGGAAGGTGACGTACCTTGGAGGAAGGGCAGGTCCTTCCCCATTTATACCGTGTCAGAGGTGGGCCCTACAAAGACAGGCCCACTTTCCTCGAAGCTTCCTTGTAGCTGCTATGGAGAGCTATCTAGGACGCGTGTCCGGGTCGCATAGTGGATCACGCATGGCCGACCGTTCGGGTCGGGTACTCAATGAGTCGGGTCGACCCGCGAGTTGCTTGGGCCGGGCCGTAACAGTGCCCCCACGCGCCAGTGGTAGTCGTGGGAGCTATCAATGGCGTGTCGTCTCGTATCTCATTTGTTCTCGTCAGGTCGGCCGCTCGTGGGAAGAATATGCCCC
Organism: Arachis hypogaea; assembly: GCF_003086295.3. Lineage (NCBI taxonomy): Eukaryota > Viridiplantae > Streptophyta > Magnoliopsida > Fabales > Fabaceae > Arachis > Arachis hypogaea. The sequence continues at coordinate 144,284,116 of NC_092051.1, read as the reverse complement.
CAACGCGCGTGTCCCTTGGTTGCATAAGCGACCGTTTCATCGCATCGTTCCTTGCGCCGAGCATTGAATGCTCATAATGGGGTGAAAAAACCCCGTTTGCAAAGACTATTCTGCCCCCAGGTTTTTTGCACTTCCTGGGAGACAGTTTTTAAACAGTCAGTTTATGCTTCTGCATTTCTTCATACCTCCCATTTCTGCCTTTTTCTTGCTCCCAAATTTCAGAACGTCGTTGTGGTGCCCTCGCACATCCTCCCCCTGCATCCTTTCTTATCTGCAATTTCATCCTTCTTCCACCAATTCAGGTAATTCTTGAACTCTTTTCTTTTATACTTCGTTCTTGCATGCTTGTTGCTTGGTTTTTGTTATTGTTGTGTAGCCTTTCGATTGTGGTTAGATGTGTTAGGGGGGTACCATTCCAGGGTAGGTTTTTCCCTGGACTTTTCACGTTTTAATTGTGTTTGGCCTTAGTTGGGGAGTAGTGGGGGTAGTGTCTGCATTCGGCCTGAGCAACCGATCTTTTAGACTGACTGGATGGTCCCCTCATGTAGGTATGGCTCGCACGACCTCCCGGGCTTCCCTTTCTCCCGCGGCGTACGATCCCTACGCTTGGGTCGTTTCCGACGTGAAGGAATCGCCTAACCAAATGGGTGAGGAGGAACTCACCGAGTTCCGACAAGCCGAGTACTTGTGCGGAGGGACCGATGAGGAAGCCAATTATGACGTCTTTGTCCCGGCTCCTCACGAGCGATTGTACGAGATCAATTTCAATCATCCCCGAGTTGCCGACTGGATTTGGTTCTACAAATCCATGTTTACTCAAGTTGGGGTTCGCATTCCGTTTTCCGCCTTCCAAATGGCGCTTTTAGGTCGGGTTTCCGTGGCACCGTCGCAGTTGCATCCGAACAGCTGGGCCTCAATCCGCTGTTTCGAGATGGTTTGTGAATACCTTGATCTGCCGGTGTCTGTAGATGTTTTTCTTTTCTTCTTCAATCTTACAAACCCTTCGAAGGAGGGGAAACATAAAAAGGGGTTCATGTCCTTCCGGTCTGCCCAAGGTCGGAGGATTTTTGGTTTGTTTGAGGACTCCTATCACGGATTTAAGGACAAATATTTCAAGGTCCGCCCTGTCAAAGGTCGTCATCCCTTTTGGTTGTCGTTGGAGGGGGTACGCCTTATTCCGACCTATTGGAGCTTCGGGGCAGGGTCCAATGCCTTCGTCAAGGTAACCTACAAGGGCATGTCTGCGGTGGATAGGAAGATTGCCGACGTGTTGATGGCAGTCTTCGGGAGGAATCATGTGAATCCTCACCTCCTCATGGGTGATCGGGAGGCCGGTCGTAATTATATTTGTGAGAAGCCTATGCTTGTTTTGCCTCTCCTTGCTTTTGTTAATAATTTTTTGCGACTAACCGACTTCACTTCCTCTCTCTCTCTTTTTTACAGTGGGGATGTCTGCCGAGATAACGGGTCTCCATAACTTGTTCCAAACCTTCCTGTGTGCAAGTGATGACGAGGGAGGTAATGAGAAATCTGCTGCTGAGAAGTCTGCTGCTCCCCCGGAGGACAAGGATGCTTCCGAGCAAGGGACTGCGGTCGACGAGACCGGCACCTCGGCTCAAGGTGCCGCGATCGAAGGCGACAAGGCAGTTCCTGTTTCCCCCTTCCGTGAGGTGATCGGCACTGGGGGTTCGACGTCTAACCCTGATGCCGATGACGAGGTGGAAGAGGTCCCTAGCCTCAAGAGGAAGAGGAAAACGTCGTCCAGTCCTGAGGGGGTCCTTACTGTCATGGAGAGGAATTTTGATGCCGGGAACTTTATAGATTCCCAGTTGATTCTCGGTACTGAAGAGTATTTTCATGAGTCATATCTTGCCGGGCAGGCGAGGTGGATATACCGTACCCTTTTGCGCGGCGCAGTGATAGCTCGGAAGGCCGAGTTCGAACTGTCTGGGATGGAGTCCCTCCGCAGGAGGTTGGAGTCTGCTGGGAAGGCTAATAACGAGCTTAAAAGTGAAGTTGAGACTTTCCGGGAGCAGCTGACCCAATCTGAAGAGAAGCTTGACGCCGCCGAGAAGAAAGCTACTGCTGCCAAAAAGAAGGCCACTACCGCTGAGAAGAAATTGGAAGAGTCAGACGCCACGGATTCTCGTCTTGTCGAGCGCGAAATGGCTTTAGAGAGTCAGGTCGGCGCGGCACAGAAACGGGTGGCCGAAATCGAGAAGGAGAAGCAAATTGCGGAGGCCGAACTGGCAACATGGAAAGCAAAGTATAAAGACGTCGTCAAGCAAGGGAAGGGCGCGATTTTGGCGACCGAGGAGGCCCTCAAAGCTCAGGTCAAAATTGTTGCTCCCGAGTTCGACACGTCGGCGATCGGCGTTTTCAAGGTCATTAAAGACGGCAAAATTGTTGACGTCCCCAAGAAATGAACCTTCTGTCTAAAACTTTTGTAGTTTAGCCGTTTTATTTTGGCTTTTGTGAACAATTTGACTATTTAGTCGTTTGCCCGCTTTAACGTAGTTAACTCTTTCTTATTCGTCTGGTTGTGCTATCGTTTCTATTAACCGTTATTGGTTTATAGTTGTCGTTTATATTAACGAGTCGTGGCCTTTTTGCGTAGTCGTTTGTTATCGCGGTATTTGACGGGCTCCCGGGGTGATCAGTCCCGGGGCCGCGCATCGTTGTCGGGTTGTGATAGAGCGGGTTGTCTGGAAAAAAGGAGAACAAAATGAAAGAGAAAATTTGCGCAAGTATATCTTATTCGGTAATTGCATAAAGGACCCATAGGTCATAATGGAAAGTTCAAATCCGCAGATTAACCACTTAGCTCGATGGGTCGGCGTGTCGCCCCGCGTGTCAGGAGTAGAACCTTCTCAAGTTGTTCGCGTTCCATGTTCTTGGGACTTCCTTACCATTTAGCCTTTCTAACTTGAAAGCGCCTTTATCCATCGCTTCTTTGATTCTATAGGGGCCTTCCCAGTTTGCCGCCAGCTTGCCTGCTCCGGGGGTCGGTGGGCCGATGTCGTTTCGCCTTAGGACGAGATCGTTCGGCTCGAATTCCCTTTTGAGCACTTTGGTGTTGTAGCGTAGGGCCATTCTTTGTTTTAGCGCTATCTCTGTCAAATGGGCCCTTTCTCTGGCTTCATCTATCAGGTCATTTTCCACGGCTTCCTCCACTCCTTTCAAAAGTAACCGGGGGCTCGGTTCCCCGATCTCGTTCCCCGATCTCTACGGGTATTACCGCATCTAACCCATATGTTAGTCGGAAAGGAGTCTCCTTAGTGGAGGACTGTTCGGTTGTTCGGTAAGACCAGAGGACCGAGGCTAGTTCGTCGGCCCAAGCACCCTTTTTATTATCCAATCGCTTCTTCAGCCCTAAGAGGATAATCTTGTTCGCGGACTCCACCTGTCCGTTTGTTTGGGGGTGCTCTACCGAGGAGAACCTCTGTCTTATACCCAGGCCGGTGAGGAATTCCGTGAACTTCTTGTCGGTAAACTGCGTGTCGTTGTCCGAGATGACGACTTCTGGAATCCCGAATCGTGTTATCACCTGCCTCCACATGAATTTCTTGCAATTGGATGAGGATATGCTAGCTAGCGGTTCGGCTTCTATCCATTTGGTGTAGTAATCAATGGCGACTATGAGATATTTGACTTGCCCGGGACCGACTGGGAAGGGTCCCAAAAGGTCGACTCCCCATTGAGAGAATGGCCGGGAGGACGTTAACAGGCTTAACTCGGAGGCCGGTGCCCTGTGGAAATTGGCGTTCTCTTGACACTTCACACATTTTTTTACGAACTCCTTGGAGTCTGCCATCATTGACGGCCAATAGTATCCGGCTCGAATTAATTTTCTTGCCAGGGCCTTACCTCCTATGTGGTGTCCGCAGCAACCTTCATGGACTTCCCTGAGGACGTAGTCCGTTTGGTCGGGGTGTAAGCACTTCAGCAGGGGTTGGTTGAGTCCTTTCTTGAATAGCTGTCCTTGGATGACCGCGTATTTGGCTGCTTCCCTTCTCAGTTTCGCCGCGTCCTTTTTGTCGTCAGGGAGTTTGCCATTTTCTAGGAAGCTGGTGATAGGGTCTAGCCATGAAGAGCCCAGTCTCGACACGTGCAAAGTGACCGCTGGCTCTCTCGTCATGCCTTGGATGAGAGACCGGTTGCCTTCTCCCGGTTTAGTGCTGGCCAACTTTGATAGGAGATCTGCCCGTGTGTTCCTTTCTCTAGGAACGTGGTGGACCGTGACCTCCTCAAATTTTTGGCTTAAGTTTTTGACTTTTTCCAAGTACTTTTGTAATAACGAGTCTTTGGCTTGGTAGCTCCCGTTTACCTGGGAGGTGACGACCTGAGAATCGCTGCATATTTCTAGCCTTGTTGCTCCGACTTCCGCTGCTAGGGTTAAGCCCCCTATAAGGGCTTCGTATTCTGCCTGGTTGTTCGAGATGGAAAATTCGAACATGATCGACTGCTCGTATACTACCCCAACCGGGCTTTCCAGGATGATCCCGGCACCCCCAAATGTCTGGTTGGAGGCTCCGTCCACGTGGAGCTTCAACCGTGTGCTCGTCTCTTCGGTTGGATCCCCCGTTACTTCTACCAGAAAATCTGCCATCGCCTGCGCCTTGATGGCTTGCCGGGGTTCGTATCGTATGTCGTATTGGGAAAGTTCGATGGACCAAGTCATCATTCTTCCCGCCAAGTCGGGCTTTTGAAGTACTTGCCGGATTCCCTGGTCCGTTCTTACGACAACCTGGTGACTTTGGAAGTATTGCTTTAACCTTCGTGAGGAGGTCAAGAGTGCTAGAGCTAGCTTTTCCAGTTTGCTGTACCTTAACTCTGCCCCTTGCAGGGCTCTGCTTATGAAATAGACTGGTTGTTGAGCCCTCCCTTCTTCCCGCACCAGAACTGCGGCCAGGGCTTCTCCTGTTATGGCGAGGTATAGGTATAACGGCTCCCCGTCCTTTGGCTTCCGAGCACAGGTGGAGCCGCCAGGATTTCCTTGAAGCGCCGGAAGGCTTCCTCACATGCGGGCGTCCACTCGAACGCCATCCCTTTCTTCATGAGGTTAAAGAACGGTAGGGCCTTTGTCGCCGATGCCCCGAGAAACCGGGATAATGAGGTCAGCCGCCCCGCCAACCTTTGGACGTCCTTGATACAACCTGGGCTCTTCATCTGGAGTATCGCTTGGCACTTCTCCGGGTTGGCTTCTACCCCTCTCTGAGTTATCATAAATCCTAGGAACTTGCCAGCTTCCATTGCGAAGGCATATTTGAGTGGATTCAGCCTCATGCCGTGTTGCCGGAGAGACGCGAATACATTTGCCAGATCCTTAAGGAGGTCGTCGGGTCGCATCGTTTTCGCGAGGATGTCGTCGACATAGACTTCCACTGTCCTGCCTATAAGGTCGTGGAATATCTTGTTCATCAGCCTCTGATATGTTGTCCCTGCGTTTTTCAGGCCGAACGGCATCACCTTGTAGCAGAAGGTTCCCCCCGGCGTTATGAACGCCGTATTGTCTTCATCTGGACGGTGCATCGGTATTTGGTTGTAACCGGAGTAGGCGTCCATGAAGCTTAGGTAACGGTAGCCCGCCGCAGCGTCGACGAGTGCGTCTATGTTAGGGAGGGGGAAACAATCCTTAGGGCATGCCTTGTTAAGGTCAGAGTAGTCCACACACATTCTCCACTTGCCGTTGTGCTTTTTCACTAGAACTACATTCGAGAGCCACGTCGAGTAGTCTACTTCTCGTATGAAACCTGCTTCTAGGAGGCTGGCCGTCTGCCTGGCCACCTCCTCTGCCCTCTCTGTCGATATTTTCCTCCTCCGTTGTGCTACCGGGCGTGCTTCCGATCTGACGGCCAGATGGTGTGACGTGATTTTTGGGTCTATGCCCGGCATGTCTGCAGGCGTCCAGGCAAACAAATCCCTATTAGCCCTTATCATTTCGACCAATGGCTCCTTTAACTCATGTGGGAGGTTCTTGTTGATGAACGTGAATTTCTCCTCCGTGTTGCCGATCATGAATTTTTCCAGGTCCCCTTCCGGTTCCGGTCTAGGTTTGTCATCTACTCTGGCGTCCAGGTCAGCTAGGAACACACCGGACGCCTCTTTTGATTTCTTCCTTAGGGAGAGGCTGGCGTTGTCGCAGGCGACCGCCGTCTCGAGATCCCCTCTTATGGACCCTATAGATCCATCATCGGTAACGAACTTCATGACTAGCAGCTTCGTGTTGATTATCGCTTCAACGTCATTTATCGTCTTCCTTCCCAAGATGATATTGTAGGCGGTGGAATCTCGGAGGATCGCAAACTCAGCCATCGCCGACCTTCGACCTTGAGTTTGTCCTACTGAGATCGGCAGGGATATTACTGCGTTAGGTTTGATGAAGTGGTCGCCCAATCCGATGACCCCGTGTTGGTGAGTCGTCAGGTCGGCGTCCCTTAGCCCCAGTGCGTCAAATACGTTGCGGAACATGATGTTTGAGTCAGCTCCTGTGTCGACAAGGATGCGCTTGACGAGGCCGGTTCCCACTCTGGCCGTAATGACCATGGGAGGATTTTCCGGGGCGTCGTCGAACCATTGATCTTCCGGACCGAAAGAAATGGATGGAGGCTTTTTAGAGTTTCGCACCAACGAGGAGACCGCCAAAACCTTTGCATCTTTCTTGTGCGCTGATCGGGATTTTGCCGCGGTGTTTTTGGCTGTCACCACGTTTACCACAGTGAGGCCGTGGTCTCCATCTTCCGGCTCTTGTCGCCGCTTTGCCGAACGGGTTTTGCCTTCTTCATCTTGGTCGCGATATCGTCTCCTCGGCTCTCTGATAAGATGAGAGAACGCTGCTAGTTTGCCTTCCCTTATCGCTTGTTCTAATGCATCCTTCAGGTCAAAGCAGTCCTGCGTTTGGTGACCGTAACCCTTGTGGTAGTCACAATAGAAGTTCTTGTTTCCTCCCGTACGGTCCTTGAGTGGTCGGGCCTTCGGCAGGATCCCCTTCTCGGCTATTTGTTGATAAACTTTCATGATGGGGAGAGTGAGCGGGGTGTAGTTGGCGAATTTTCCGACCCGGGGGAACGACCTGGGTGTCTTGCTTGGCGCTTCCTCCCTGGTGTGTTCCTTCAGTCTTTCTCCGTTACCCTGTTGCCGAAATTGGCTGTAGCCGGACTGCCGTTTATTGGCAGCCACGACTCGGCTGACTTCCTCGTCGTTTATATACTCTTTGGCTACCGTCTGGATCTCGTGCATCGTCCAAACTGGTTTCGTGGTAAGGTGTTTTCGAAAGTTTTCGTTGAGGAGGCCGTTCGTCAGGCAAAGGCTGGCCACCGAATCGGTTAGGCCATCAATTTCCAAGCATTCGTCGTTGAACCGATCCAGGTATTTTTTAGTCGACTCTCCCTGTCTCTGGGTTACCCCCAGAAGGTTGATCGGGTGTTTTGCCTTTGCTATTCGTGTTGTAAATTGGGCCAGGAATGCACGACTGATGTCCGAGAACCCGTGGATGGAGCCCTGCGGTAGGCCGTTGAACCATCTGATCGCGGGTCCCGCTAGGGTTACCGAGAAGGCTCGGCACCTCACCTCGTCCCCGACTCCCTCTAGGTTCATCCTCGCTTCAAAGGCCGTGAGGTGTTCTAGGGGATCCTGAGTTCCATCATACCTCATGTCCGTTGGTTTGTCGAAGTGCTTCGGCAACCGGACTTCTAGGATGGATCGGTGGAATGGGGTAGCGCCCATTATCACGGGTTGTCGTGTCTTCTCGGACCTCCCTTCCTCGTCTTCGTGATCTCGGGTTGTGCGGTGCGTTTCCCTACCTCGGGAGTAGATGATCGTGTCATGTCGTCTTCTTGGAATCGGGGACTCTTCACACGTGCTTTCCGCTTCCGTTCGAGATGCGGAGGCGCGTCGTAGACGGCTTCGGTGGGAGTCCCTCTCTTGGCTTTCATGGGATGGTGTGTAACTGGGATCGGTGGTTCGCCCGTCGCGCTCCTGTTCGGCCAGTTGTCGTTCCAGGTTCTGGATCCTGTGACGTAGCTCTTGCATTATTATGGCGCTGTCGCCGCCTGTTCCTCCAAAGGGTCGCGTCCTTGTGTGCTGTTCAGTTTGTTGTCGGGGGGACCTTCGTCGTCCTCTTAGTGAGGCGACAGAGGCCGCCCCTTCCGCTCCGGCTCCTCGGCCTTGGTCTCCGGGACCCGGCACAACGTCCATTAAGGCGTCCCCACAGACGGCACCAATGTTCGGTCGTCGGTTGCCGGACAGGTCGGTTGGTGATTGGAAGGGGTGAGAACGCCTCGATTGTGGTCGTACTGGGTTCGGATTTACCGTGCGGACGAGCTCCCGATGTGAAAGGAAAAAAGGGGGGGTGCCACCTGCAAAGACACTCCGACGCCCTAGTCAGATAGTGTGCAGGCGGGGAAAATGTTAGGAGGGAAGGTGACGTACCTTGGGGGAAGGGCAGGTCCTTCTCCATTTATATCGTGTCAGAGGTGGGCCCTGCAAAGACAGACCCACTTTCCTCGAAGCTTCCTTGCAGCTGCTATGGAGAGCTGTCTAGGACGCGTGTCCGGGTCGCATAGTGGATCACGCATGGCCAACCGTTCGGGTCGGGTACTCAATGAGTCGGGTCGACCCGCGAGTTGCTTGGGCCGGGCCGTAACATATATATATATATATATATATATATATATATATATATATATATATATATATATATATATATATATATATATATAATATGTATAAATATATTTTTTTATTTTATATTCTATTGTTGGGTGGGTTTAAACAATATAAAAGTAAGGGCAATTTACCAATTTAAAACAATTGGTTGAATCCTTTACCAGATTACAATATTTGGAAATTGCATACCATTTTGTCTTGAACCATTTTATATAGAAACCGTGGGAGGCAACAACGGTTTCCAAATCAACATAAACCGTGGCAGGTAGCCAGGTTTTATGAGGAAATCATGTTGAGTGTAAACCGTGGTAGGCAGCCACGGTTTACGTGAAGAAAGTGATAAGCATAAACCGTGGTAGGCAGCCACGGTTTATGAGGAAATGGTTTCGTACATAAAACCCTAGAGGCAGCCACGGTTTATGAGTGTGCAGTATAAATAGGAAAGCCGTGGCTGGTGAGGACGGATCATTTGTGATATTTGATAGTAAGGAGAAGGTTGGTGGGTGAGAGAGGAAAAAAATTTTTTTTTTGTTAAGTTGATTGTTTGAGAAGTTGAACCGGTTTAGTGGATTGTTTGAGAAGTTGAACCGGTTTAGTGGAGAACCAATGGAAGAAGAAGACCGGATGTACCGGTTAAATGGCGTTGCGCATGTGGCTGGATTTATCGACCAAGAGGTTGGTTAAACCGGCTTTTTATTATTAATTTTTGTTTAATGTTGTTATTATTAATGGTAAATGTTAAATTTATATTTTAACAGTTATAATAGAATTTTTTGCTGTTATCATGATAGTGAGTTTTTTATATTTATTAAATTTGTAATTTTTATTATTGGTATAATTAATTTTTTAGGTTTAGGTGTTAGTAATATTGTTAGTGTTATTTTTGCTGTTCTTGTTATGCTTAGGGTTTTTTATTGATATTACTGTAAGTTGTTACTATTGTTGTCTGTTGATAGTTCGCTATCTATCTTTTTACAGCCTGCTAGGGTTATTACTGGTGTGAGAAGACAACAGAATATGCCTTTACACGAGCGTATCATACCGTATCTAGAGACGGCGGGCTTATATCACTTGGCTAGGCTTAACAGTCAGTGGTTCTGGGTTGATGAGCCTCTACTTAGCGCATTCATTGAGAGGTGGCGTCCTGAGACCCACACATTTCACATGCTCTTTGGGGAGTGTACGGTCACCTTGGAGGACGTGGCCTATCAGCTGGGTTTACCGATTGATGGTGAGCCTGTGAGTGGCTGCCTTAGTGAGTTTGAGAATTTCATGGAAAATGGAAGACCGGCATGGGTGTGGTTCCGCGAGCTGTTTGGGGAGTTACCTCCGCAGAATAAAGTGAAGCAGATGACAGTGTGCTACACATGGTTCCATGAGCGGTTTCGGGTTTTGCCAGCAGATGCTACTGACGACATCGTGCGTATATACGCGAGGGCCTATATTATGATGCTGTTGTCATCTCAGCTGTTTGCGGACAAGAACGCCAACCGTGTCCACCTTCGCTGGTTGCCTTATGTGGCATCGTTGGATGACTTGGGTAGATATAGCTGGGGCTCGGCCGTGCTGGCGTGGTTGTACAGATGTCTTTGTCGTGGAACAAACAGAAACGTTGTCAACTTGGCTGGGCCACTACAGCTTCTACAGTCTTGGATCTTCTGGAGATTTCCTTGTCTGAGGCCTAGTGATTTCAACAGATTCGGCTTTCCACTTGCATCCAGGTAAAGAAATATGATTTTAGAGTTAGAAATTGTTCATTTACATCTCCCATTACATTTTATGACATTCTTTAAATTGAACTGAACTTGTAGGTGGGCTGAGTATCTACCGAGGAACGATGCAGTAGATCAAAGAGTCGTGGCTGCACGCCTTTGTTTGGATAGATTGCGTGTGCATGATGTGAGTAATTTACTTATAGTTGATACAGTTATGTTTTCCTTGTTATAAAGTTTGTTTTACGTAACGTTTCATTATGTGATGTAGATCGTGTGGGAGCCCTATTCCTCTCCGGATGTCTTAGCTGTTGTTCATCCAGAGATACTACTTGACGAGCACCGCAGGCTATGGACGGCAGTTACCAGTCTCATTTATTTTGTTGCGATTGAGTGGCACCAGGTGGATAGGGTTATGCCTCAGTTCGGCGGGGTTCAGCATCTCCCTCATTTGGCTCTTAACATAGATTGGCTTCATGCGAAGGACGGCAGGGGTGGAGATAGGTGGTTCCCCTCCTATTATAGGGAGTGGCATGAGCATTGGCAGGATCGGCATGCCACAGTTTTACCCGTTGACCGAGTCGCTGATCCCGGGCCATCATCTGAGTACCTGGACTGGTGGTGTCGTGTGGCCCATAGATTTTTATCCCCGGAGGTTGCTTTTCAGGATCCCAGGCCTATTGTGTTGACTGAGGAGGCTCGTCATAGAGGGTCATCACAGGCACCTCCGATGGTGCAGGTTGTCGACAGACCGGACAACCGCCGCGTGGACCGACGTAGGCGTATCGGCACACGTACTACGGATCGAGAGTGGCGTTGGCTGGCCGACCACTTAGAGGAGGAGCAGGTTGTTGGTGATCATGGAGGTGATGTTGATCATCGTGTTCCTCGACGTAGGGCCAGACGACATGGTCAGCGGGATGGTGGTGGGCGGGCCCGTGGTAGAGGACCATCCGGAGAGTATCACAGTGGTCAGCATGCTGTTGGTGAGGACATTGGCGGTGTGGCCACAGGGATGGATCAGGGTACGTTTGAGGTGGGGGGTTCTTCTCAGATGTTCCAGAGTGGTGACACCCAGGCGTTCGCCGACTTTACTACCGCGGCCGTCGGTATGGACATTGATGATCCTGTGAGTCAGTCAGAGTTCTTCAGAGATATAGCAGACATCTTGGGGGAGGATGATGGCACTCATTATAGGCCACAGATGGATGAGGTACATTCACAGTTTGCCGAGCACCAGCCACATGTTCAGGATGTACAGCCAGCTTTGCTGGTTGACCTGAACGAGCCTGCAGCTTCACCATCGGACCCATGGTTCGCGTTAGGAGGTACCCCTGCTTCGGCTTTCAGCGTAGTTCCTCCTCAGGCATCGGTGCCACAGGTGGATCAGAGACCGAGGAGGGTTCGTCGTGCTCCTTTATGTGGCACTGGAGGTCACCTTATTGGTCAGTTGGACGATGATGACAGTGACACGATTGAGGACTCTGATTAGTTAGCTATGTATTTTCCATTTTTATATGTACTTTCTTTCATTATGTTGTTGGATTAATGTTTAAACATTTATTCTGTTTTCCGGTGTTGTATCTGATTGCGATGTATCTGACTATTAAGTATGATTAATGATGTAGTCGTTTCGAGTTTGTTTGTGTAAACAATACAATGACATTAACACTAAATTAAGCTGTCTTAATTTTTCTACTAAACAAACAAATATTCTTTCAGCACGATACAGAAACATATGAATAACACCAATGCTAGCTATAAGACAGAAATTTAACTTACATGAATAACCCAACAACAAGCTAAATAATACATCCTAATTATCCCCGCCAGCAATATTTCTTCGCTGCCCACAGTTCCTCCTCGTATGACCTGGCTGTCGACAGAGGCCACAGCGCTTGGGCTGGTTCTCAGCAGATCGATCCATGGCACCGCGGATCCTAGTTGCCTTCGGACGACCTTCCCTCGCTCGCCTCATGTTAGGATCAGGAATGATAGTTGGCCCGGCATATGGTGGCCATAGGCCTTCTGGTATGGGCGGAACAAACCCGTGACTGTAAACTTTGAACACCTCACTCATACGATACACCTCATGCACATATGCTGCCCAATTAAGCCGGGAGTGGGCGCAACAAGCAATCGCGTGACAACATGGATAATGGAGTGCCTGAAAGTACCCACAATCACATGTGTGATCCTTCAGCGAGACTCTATAGCTACCCAACGAGAAGTTTCCAGTCGGTGTCGTCTCAGCAACCGTGTACTCCGACTGGTGCCTGTCGTACAAGGTGACGGTGAAGCACCTTGACTCTCTTATATTCCTTTCAATACCCTTGACCAATGCCTGACAAAATTCTTGTCCAGATCCAAGTTGCGCCTCTGCTGTTTGTCCCCGGAGAACGAATAGCTCAGCAAGCCTTCCGTATGTGGACTTTACCAACGACGTCACCGGGAGGTTGCGAGTTCCCTTTAAGACGGAGTTCACACATTCACTGATGTTTGTTGTCATGTGCCCGAACCGTCTACCGCTATCCTGGTGTTGCGTCCACTTCTCATACTCCATCCGGTTCGCCCAATCACACATGGCCGGATTCTCTGTACGCATGATGTCGAACCAGTAATAGAACTCCGCCTCAGTTTTTGCGTACGCAGCATTAACCAGCATTCTTCTCGCATCTTTACCTTTAAAAGAAAGGCTGAAATTTGCTGCCACATGACGGATACAGTACGCCCGATAAGCACGTGGGGGCAGCCAACCATTCACGGGATCCTCTAGTGCAGACTTGATACCGTTATGCCTATCTGAGATAACAAGGATACCCTCCTGTGGAGTCACATGCCTTCTTAAGTTGGACAAGAAAAAAGCCCATGACTCGGCATTTTCCCCCTCCACAAGGGCGAATGCTATCGGGAGGATGTTTGAGTTCCCATCCTGTGCAATCGCCAACAGTAAGGTGCCTCCATATTTGCCGTACAAGTGGGTACCATCAATACTCACAAGCGGCTTGCAATGTTGGAAGGCCTCAACGCAAGGTGGAAATGTCCAGAACAGACGATGAAAGTACACTGTTGACTCATCAATCTGGTCCCCAACTCTAACAGGAGACGTCTGCAACACAGTAACTGTCCCGGGCATCGTCAACTCCACTCCTAGCATCCAACGTGGCAATTCGGCATAAGACTTTTCCCAATCTCCATATATTTGTGCAACTGCCTTCTGTTTTGCTTTCCAAACCTTCCGGTAACTGGGCTTGAAGCCGTAATCAGCTTCAGTCGCTTGTTGCAACACCTTGATCGGTATTGCAGCATCCGCACTAACCAACGGAAAAATCCTCGCACAGATAACGTGGTAATCAAGCTGACGGTGATCATTGGAAATAGATGTAGCTAAGCAAGTGTGGGGACCGTTGTACCTCCTAACCTCCCAAGTGCCCTTCCGTGCACGGAGCGAAATCCGAATCAGCCAACTACAACTTTTGCCGAAATCCTTGCACTTTCCATGATACTTCAAATGGTCCGATTCCAACACTCGGTACTCAACACCTTGACGGATGCTATAGTCCTTCACACTAAGAACAGCTTCATCTTTACTCTGGAAGGATTGCCCAATCTGAAATTCGGTTGACGAACCACCAACTGTAGCAATTCCCGCCGGATGTTCACCCAGAGCCTCCAAGTTTAGCGTCGAGAAGTGTGGAGAATAATGCTGTGTGCCGGAACTTGAAGGGCCTTGTTGTGCATGTGGATTAGCACCGGTGTCATCATCGCTGTCCCCAAAGATATTTACAGGCTCCTGGTCAGAGTCATCGTCCCGCATTGCATTCTCTACTCGATCAGGTTCCCCGAATTCTTGAAGTTCATCATCTGTGGCACGACCTGATTCCCCCAGAAATGCCTGCTGCAGGACCCCTTCATTAGGGGAACGTACAGTACGAACTGCCACCGTTGGTACCAGATCAGCCGTAAAGGAAGGAGAGGCAACCTGCGGAACAGAAGACCGGTTCGCTGGCGCCGAGCAAGACGCACCGCCTGCGGCAGTCGAGCTATGAACAGGAGCCGATGCCCCAGAACTATCCAGAGTTACCTCCAACTTCGCATACAACTCGTGTATTCTGACCTCAGGAAAACTCCTTACGCAATGAAACAGAACCCTAATATCTTCGTCAGCCGCTAACACGAATGTATCATACATCACACCGCTGGAAACTACAGCGATGGGAATCTTGTAGAAGATCTTCTTCACAACCTTGTTCCCAAAAACCCCAAGCTTCTGCAAGATGGTGCTCTTCAAATCTGACAAACTGTTTGACGAACTAACAAATACACTCAACGGTTCTCTATCAGTGAACTTCACACCATATTTTTTGCTTTTTTTTTTATTTTTCCAGAGCAATGCACTAAGACAAGAACACACTCTTCCTCACTTGACATTGTGATAATGATCTCCTCAACAACTACATTCTCACTCGAATATATATAGATTTTCATTATACATAAACCGTTCTAGGTTACAGGGTTTTATGCCCATTGGATGGCCTTCATAAATCGTGGTTGCCAGCCACGTTTTATGCTTTTCCTTCTTCATAAACCGTGGCTACCTCCAGCGGTTTCTGGGTTTCACTAATAAAGAGTAAACCGTGGCTCCCTACCACGGTTTACGTTGTGCATCTCCAACATGTAAAACCTCCCTGCCAGCCACGGTTTATGTGTATCTAGAAACCGTGGTTGGCTCCCACGGTTTACATAAAAAACGAATCAAGACATTCAGGTATCAATATCTCTATTGTTGTAATCTGGTAAACAAATCTCTTCTTTATTTTAATTTGGTCATTTGCCCTAAAAGTAATTTATCTTTATATCAAAATGGTAGTGGCATTATACCAGAAATGAATTTTAAATGAAAATTATCTTTAGATGGAATACACTAAAATCTCTATCTACAGTTTCACTCAAATTCCAAATTTTCAATATAAAATAACAGTTTAATTAGGTATCCTTTGAAAATGGTATAATATTCAGTCTTTTATTATAATAATTTTAAAAAAGTAAAACAAACACAACTAAAAATTATGAATATATTTAATGTCTTTTTAACATTAAATATACATTTAAAATACAAACTAAATAAAACTAAATTTTAAATTTTAAATTTTAAATTTCTATTTCAGATTTAATATATTTAATTATTAATATATTATAATTTAAATACACATCTAAAAATTAAATTATTCAAAATTTAAAATTTTGATTTTAAAATTCTAAAATAAATCTTAAGCCATCTAATTATATTTATTTGATAAATTTTTTGATATATTCTAAAAATATTTTGAGTATGACTGTATTATTTTGTATGCATAATAAACTTACGAAATAAACTAATTTTAAACATTAGCTAAAACACCAAAAAATAACATCAATAAAAAAATTAAAATAAATAAATACTAATACTCAAATAAATAATAAAAATTTCAACTAATACTATGATAATACATGTTAGCTATATTTTTTATTCATAAGATATAAAAAATTTAAATTAATTATTGATTTTAATAATTTTGACAACGTTAATGTTCAAATAAGTAACGAATAAATCTAACTAATGATAAAATAATAAATATTAGATGCATTTTATTAGATCAAATATCAAAAGATTAATTGTATTTTTAGCGTTTATATTTAAATGCTAGAATTTATAATTTTGGATGTATTTTAAAAATAATTTATATATAACATCATATTTTTAGATGTGTTATAATTGAAAAAAAAAGTTATGAACATACCATCTATATCTTCTTACTTAGACTTTTAAATTTTGGATGTGTTTTAAAAATAATTTATATATAATATCATATTTTTAGATGTGTTATAATTAAAAAAAAATTATGAACATACCAACTATATTTTTTTACTTAAATTTTTAATCTTTTGTGCATCTTTAATCAAACTAATTAAGTATGAATTACTTTATTTGAAAACGTTAATGTTCAAATAAGTAATGAAAAAAATCCAACTTATAATTAAATAATAATATTAATTACATTTTATCGAATAAAAAATCAAAAGATTAATTGTATTGTTAACGTTTATATTTAAATTCTATAATTTTATGATTTTAGATGTGTTTTAAAAATATTTTGTATATAACATCGTATTATTTAATGTGTCATAATTGAAAAATAAAAACACCATTTTTATGACTATATCAGCTACATCTTCTCTCTTAAACTCTAGATTTTTTTTGTCTTTACTCAAACTAATTAAATACAAAATACTTTATCTATAACAATTTTATTTATAAAATCAAATAAAATCAAACTTGTTTCAATTAAATAAGAATGGAATTTTTATGTTTATTTTTAAATATAATTAAAAATGATGAACATGATATTTGATAACATTAATTAAGCATAGGTGTGAAAAGTGGTGATACCTTTCACCAATGAAGACGAGAGGGTGCTTCAGCTGAAATGTGGTGATACCTTTCACCGATGAAAATGAGAGGAGATTTAAGCTGGACGGTTCCTGTTTGTTTGAAATTCACTAATGCAATGTGAATGTTACGTAAAAAAAGAATAACAAATCATATTTGATTTTGTGAAGTTACGTAAAAAAAGTAAAGTCGTAATAACTAACTATGAAGTGAGAGAGAAATTAAAAAAAAATTATTTTAATATTTAAATTAAATTTATTTATAGATATGTATCTAAAAAATAGGAATATGTTTTAATAAAAAAATAATTAAATATTCTTAAAGGCTGATTAAAGGTTGATTAGTGTTGTACAAGTAGCTTTTTCCATAAAATAATAAAATTACAATCAGGCACGCTTTTGATTTTTGGTGTGGGAGAGAGAAACGTATATGACAAAATATGGTGTGAGGAGAGAAGTGTTTTATTTGGCTGTGGGATGACACAAATACGAGGCACGAATTTATTTGCATTGTTTTGTTTTTTAAACAAATAATCACAAATCGGACAATCCGATTTGTGATTTCGAAAATAAAAAAAAATAATATTAAAATTGGACCGTCCGATTTTTATTTTAACAAATAAAAAAATAAAAAATACAAATCAAACCTCTGATTTGGAGTTTATTTTTTTTCTTCAAGCAAATCGGACTCTCCGATTTGTAATTTATTTTTTTCATCAAACAAATCGAACTGTTCAATTTGAATAAAACACCATATAAAAAATACCTAATTTTCCAATAACAATGTATATTTAATCAATATAAAAAAATTAGCCAAGCTTAATAAAATAATATTTTAAATATGAAATAAATAAATTTGCTATTGTTAGTTTAATAAAAGTAATTAACTAATTATTCAACTTCCAATTGGTACGATACAACAGTAAGTAATTAACTAGTTATTCAAGTTTCATGTTGGTCCTTAATTTGCAAAGACTTCATGGTATTTCTGTATCTTAAGAAAAAAATTTCTTTATGAGATGAATTTAAGATTTTCTAAGAATGTAAAAGAATTATCTATAACTTTGATGTTAGACAATCTTTTTCGTTCTTAAATATTCTAAGTAAAAGAAATTAAAAGAAGAATGGTGTGTTATGATTTGCTCCTCTTGTCTCTGAGCGAATGTTAACTATGAATGCCTCTTAGTGATCATTGGCCAACAAAGGCAACGAAATTCAAGAAACTTGTATTATCATATCTTGGATCTTGTGATGGAGTGGATAAATTCTAAATGGAAAAATCTAGGGGCAGCAGTTTTATTGAATTTTGGCCAGCATGTAACCAACAGAGGAAAGTGAGCCATTGGATGAAATTTCACACCAATCTCACACCATCAAATCATCATTGATGGCTAACAATCACAAAAATTGCCGACCCCTTAGCATTGCTGATTGTAAATTTAATTGATGAAACTTTTTGGCAATATAATTTGCTTGGTGTCTTTGAATGTTACGGTCAAAACAATCAAGGAATGTGCATTGTAAGGTCAAAATGAAAATGGCGATGTATCTATGGACATTGCTAATAATGTGAAAATACTATTTAATCTATTTGAAGTATTTCAGTACTCATTTTAAGGGTTCTGAATCGTAATATGACAACAAAGCTAAGTTAAATGATAAATTCATAAATTTGAGCAACAAATAGCAGCTTGTTTTCTTTCATTAAATTATCAATTATTAATCCAATACAAATCAAAAGTTCAAAACTATCACACAGATATTTTGCTCAACTATCTTGGTATATACCAGAAAAAGGAATACGTATCAATAAATAAAATAAACAAATAATACAACACAACACAAAGGGTTAAGTCTTCTATGTTTCAATCTTTATCAAGAACCCTTCTTCACTTGTTTCCTCCATAAGAACCTTGAGAGAATGAATTAGGTGTATGTTATCTGTACTTATCTCGTCTTGTCAAGTAGAATAAGTACATAAAACATTTCTCAATGAATTCGGTATATACACTATGGCAACCTTGTGTGTCTCCGAATAATGAAACAATAGAGGATGGTGAGTTTAACAAGAGTGTCTCTAGCAGTTGATACCACAATTACCATTAGCATTTGTTGAGGTTTCTGTGGTGAAGGGGTCAATCCTAACCCACAACAAGGAGAATATGGAAGCAAAGAGAACTGGCCAAACAATAACAATGGTTGGTGTGCGGTTTTGCCTTCCCAAAAGACCCTTCAAGAATGGGTACACCCAAGATTGGTATCCACTGTTTATAGCATATGACACACCAGCCACAATGCCTACAAGGTTCACTATGAGCACTGTTGTTGGAGGGATGAGAAGTGATGTCCATTTGAACACGTCCTTTGACGTGACGGTGAAGTTTGTATCAATGCCTGCAAGGACTTTGAGAAGACTTTGGAACACAGTAAAAAGATGTGCTGATGTACCATCAATAACCCAAAAATTATGAGTCCAGCCATGTTAAAGCTTCCATTGTTTGATAATTTTCCGAGCTATTGCAATGCCTTCTATGCCTCAGGGTTAACATGAATGTTTCTTTAAGCTAGGGCGTTGAGTATATAATCATGAACAAACACATCTTCATGTTATGCGTTAAAATTGAATGATTTGCATCGTGCCGCTTTAAAATTTCCCAGCAAATAACATTGTTCCCACCCAGAAAAAAAAATAAATACATAAATAAATTTACAATCTAAACTGAAATCTGAAAGAAAAATATTTGACCGAAGCCATGTTAGATGCCCAATTAATTGTCGTGGTTGAAGAGAATGAATTCAAAATCACGGTTCAAACATAAATTCTAATAATAAAAAAGGAAGAGAGAAAATAACTGAGTTTAGGAGGAAATTCAAGACAGGTTAGTACTTGAAAATCGATAATTGATAAAGTGGAAGGAAAACTTAGTTTGTGAAAGGCAAAAGTGCTCAATAAGGTGGGTAAATTAGTTTTTATTAAATTTATACTAAATAGTTTGTTAGTATACTATTTGAATCTGTATAAGATGCAAAAAATAGTGGCAAAAAATTTGATTTCGTTGCAAAAAAAAATTCTATGAAGCAAGGAGGAAGATAAGAATAGTTTGGCATTGGTTAAGTGAGAAGTGGTTCAAACTCCTAATAAATTGGATGGATTAAGAGTGGGTGATGTCATGGTTAGGAACACCGCTCTTCTTTTTAAGCGGTGGTGACGTTTCTTAAAAGAGGAGTGTCCATTATAAAAGAAGGTTGTATGTTCTTGTCATAATTTGGACCTCAATGTGATGTTATCTTCTCAGACATTGTCTAATAGAGGGGTCCATGAAAGGATATCTGTCCGTTGCAGTTTAAAGATCGTAATATGAGAGATAAGATGATTGCTGAGTTATCTTTGGAGGTGGGCGATGAAAGGAGGACTCGGTTCTGGGAAGATGTTTAGTTACAAAGTGGTTGTTAAAGATGAGTTTTTCGAAGCTCTTCTCTATTTTAAACCAAAGAGGATTTGTCATAGGGGATTGTAGGTTTTAGGATGGGTTAAAGTGGATTTGGAACTTCCAGTGAATGCGAGATTTATTCTAATGGGAGTTAGAATTAGTGAATCAATTGTACAAGACTTTAAGACCTGTAAAGATAGCATGTGATACGCAAGATAGAGTTGTGTTAGAGTTTGACAAGGAAGATATTTTTTCAACTAACTCTTTTATACATGTGTTACAGTCAGAAACACTCCCAGAGAATCTTACTAGTGAACATTATGGAAATGTTTAGTTTCGCCACGAGTAAAGTTATTTATCTGGTTTGTTTTAATAGGAATAGTGAATACCAAAAAAAGATTACATAGACTAGAAATTATTAGTCACAGTGATAACATGTGTGTATTATGTAAAAAAGATGTTGAACATATCTACCACTTATTTCTTGGTTGTGAGTTTACCTAGCAAGTGTGGTGTAAATGACTATCTGACTTTAGGAGGCCATGGTCTATTCAAAATTCACTGAAAGAACATTTTAAGAGTTGGAGAAAAGTCGTTAACAAGAAAGAGGAGCGTAACAAGTGACTCATATGTTTCTTTGCAGTTATTTAAAATGTTTGACTAGAGAAAAAAAGAAGAAGAAAGAAACCAACTCTTCCATAGCTTTGTGCCAGAGGGGTTCGGCCTTGGCCATTCCCTTGACGAACTTTCTAGTTTTAGAGAGCAAGTTTCTTCTCATAAACGACCTTTTTAGGGGAATGGATTCTCTCAATTTTTTTTAATAAGTACTTTATTCCCTTAATGGTGAGATATCACACTAGTGTGATATCTCACCATTAATTTTATAAATGAGACTAATAATAAATACAAGAGAGAGAGAGAGCAATAAAGGGTTAGAAATCACACTTTACACTCGCAATTTTTTTTAGAATAATTCTCTACATACAAGCATTTTTTTATACAAGTCTTTACAAGTCATTTATATTAACGTGCTTCGAACCATTATTGCACGTTTTCACTGCACCTTCTTTTTCTTCTTGCTGCACGTTCTTCTTCCTCTTCCTCTTCTTCTTCTTCTTCTTCTTCTTCTTTTTCGTTTCTTGCCTTCTCTTTCTCCTTCTTCATTTACGTGTTTTTCTCTCTATTTTTTTCTTCGTTATTCTTGATTTCCATTGTTTTTTGACATCAAGCTCTGAAATCGTTTTTGAAGAAGAAGAAACAACAGAAGATGAGGAGGAGAAAGAGAAAGAATTCTGAATTATGCATAAGGTGTACTTCAACGAATTTTTGGTGTATTTCTTAAATCCTTAGGTGTAGTTTTGTAATTCTTTTGGTGTATTTCTATAATCGTTTGGGTGAATTCCTGTAACTGTTTAGGTGTATTTCTGTAATCCTTTGGGTGTATCTCTGTAATCGTTTGGATGTATTTCTATAATCGTTTGGGTGTATTTCTGAAGTTCTATTATCTTCAAATTTGCCAAAAAACTCGTTTTCATGGAGGAAGAAGAAGAAGAGTCGTTCATAATGCATGGTGAGTAGCGCGCTTTGAAAATAGGATATATTTTGTTGGACTTGTGCCAATTTACAAGACTTATAAGTCAAAAAGACTTATATGTATAGCAGGCCTCTTTTTTTTTAACAATTGGAAAAATGTATTCCTCTTTTTACCACCTCCTTTCTCTTCTTCTCCCTCTCCTCTTTTCTGAATAGTATATTAGTAATTTAGTATAAACCACATTTTAATAAAATAATTTAGTATAGAGGTAATGACCAATTCGGTACCCGAAAGATTCAAACGCTGACATTTTGGTACCCAACTATTGCTATTGACAAAAAGGTACTTGAATGATTAAAAATTTTGCCAAGCGTGTCTAAGTGCTTGCCGAAACATAACTCCGGTGAGTACGATGCTTACGTGGACGCCGATTTTTTCTGACAAGTTTAGTCTTATATTAGAGGGGTAAGTACGATTTTGGTCCCTAACGTTTTGTGTCAGAATTGAAATCGTCCCTCTTGTACTTTTCGTATTAAAATCGTCTTTAACGTTTTTATTCGTACTAAAATCGTCCTTTTTATTTTTTTTGGACAAAATTACCCTCACCACTACCAACATAATTACTTCCTCCACCACCACCAACACCAACACCAACACCAACACCAACATCACAACCTCTACCAACACCACCACCAGCACCACTGCCGCCGTCCCCCTCCCCCTCCCTGCTGAGGAGCTTGTGCCGAAACTCAGAATCCATCCTAACATGTTACAAAGGGAGGCACAGGAGTGGTTTAAGGTGGAGTATGACATCTCAGTTAATGAGAGGATGATGTACAGGGCTATGGATAAGGCCAAAGATGTTATTGAAGGAACGGAAAAGGATCAATACCTGAGACTTAGAGACTATCTGAATGAGATCATCAAGGCTAATCTTGGGTCAAGAGCCAACATGGGGACAACTCCACAGCAGGAAGGGTTGCCTAGGTTTAGGAACTTGTATGTTTGTTTGGCTGCTTGCAAGCAGGGATTTAAAGTAGGGTGCATACCCTTCATAGTGTTGGATGGGACGTTTCTGAAAGGCTACTTTGGAGGGCAGTTACTAATAACAGTAGGTCAGGACGCAAATAACCAGCTTTTTCCAATTGCATACGGTGTTGTAAATGCAAAAACTCGGGAAAATTGGAGATTCTTTCTCGAGGAGTTACATACTGACATAGGGGACTATAATGAGAATGGCTGGGTATTCATGTCTGACCAACAAAAGGTAATATACAGTGTATTCAATCATTGTTGATCTTATATTCCTAATTGAGTATCTTAAGTGTATTAATGTTAAACTGTTTAATTTACCCATGATTGTAGGGATTGATACCAGCATTACAGGATGTGATGCCAGGTGTGAAACACAGATTTTGTTGTATGCATATGTGGAGAAACCTGAACAAACGATGGAAGGATAAGGAACTTAAGGGAGCATTCTGGCAATGTGCAAAAGCAACTACTGATCAAGAATTCAAGGATGCAATGGCTAATGTAAAACGGATCAATAAACAGGCGTGGGAGTATTTGGATAAATTTGAGCAAGAACAGTGGTCGAGAAGCAAGTTTTCTGAATGGCCAAAGGTAGATAGCTTGACTAGCAACAACTGTGAATCGTTTAATTCAACCATTGTGGGTTTGCGGGAAAAAAGCATACTGACAATGCTTGAGGAGCTCAGGTTTTATATCATGAAGACGATGGCAACTCACAAGGACGCACTGATGGCTTACACTGGACATATAGCCCCTATACAAGTGAGTAGATTAGAGAAGGAAAAAAAACAAGCTAACTACTGGGAGGCACAGTAGTGTGGTGATGATGACCACAACGAATTTGAAGTCAGAAAGTGGCAACATAGAGTCAGGGTGAACACAAGAGAGAGGACATGTTCCTGCAGAAAATGGCAGCTGACTGGACTACCATGCTGTCATGGTATAGCAGCAATCCAGAGGAAGAATGAGAAGCCTGAAGACTATGTCCATCACAAGCTCACCATCGAGGCATACAACAGGACTTACCAGTTTCACATTAACAGCATACCAAGCCAATAGTATTGGGAGCACCATGAAGGGTTGCCTTGTCTGCCTCCTCCATACAAGAGGCCTATTGGCAGACCTTCAAAGAAAAGGAAGAAGGATAGCAGTGAGCAAGACTGTAGGAGCCAATACAATGCCAAGAGAAGATATGACCAGATAACATGTCAAACCTGCAAGAGAGTAAGTCAAACGAATTTATTCTCTACTATCTACTTGCATAATATCATTCAATCATACATAAACTGTTTGAATACTGATTTAAGTTATTCATTGCCTGGCTGCCAAGGTTGGACATAATAGTAGAACTTGCCCTGAGAGATCAACTGGAGTAGCAGCTCAAGAGACCATGGAGGCTGCACATGCTGCACATGTTGCAGATGAGGAAAACCTCACTCAAAACCACCCAGAAAGTCAGCCTGATGAGGTAAACTTTTGTATTTTAGTTCAAACCTTATTTTTTCCAATATGTTGCACCTGGAACTGAGAAATCCATTTTTTAAACTAAACACCCTACTGATACAGAACACTGAGACTGATGTGTCTACTACAACAACTGCTGCACCCCTTAATGCAGCCACTACACCAGCAACCAGCTCAGGACCAGCACCTCCAGTGGTAGCAAGGCCAATAGGGCCAACACCACCAATACCACCAAGAAGAGGCACGGGCAGGACCAATCGAAGAGGAAGAAACCCAAGCTCAACAGCACCACCCCCTGCTCAACCTAGGGTTGTTAGCCATGCTGCTGGATCTAAATCTCAGATCCCAGCCACACCAACCAATGCTGCAGGACCAAGTAGTGGGCCTGGGTCAATGTCACAAAGTTCTTTGGTTAGGCCCACTCTTCAAGCCCAACATTCAGCCACATCTAGGCCACCAAGTGTGACTAGGGAAACCATGACAGCAGCAAGCCCAGCCACACAGAGCAGGTTTACAGGTTTCATGCCCACCCCATCCTTGAAGAAGAAAAAGGCTTCAGCAAGCATCAAGAAGTGACCTTACTTTCTTAGCTTTTCATTTTATTTTTAGTTCCATGTTGGACCTGATGTAGATACTATGCAACTAAATGCCATTATGGCATGTTGAGTTTTTAGTTCCATGTTGGACCTGATTTATTATTACTTGTTATGAACATAAGTGTCATTATGCCATGTTAGGTTTTTTGGGGCAAAACTTGTGTTATTTTGGGTCTGAGGTATGTTACTCTGGATACTTATGGATTATAATTTCATGCTATGAGACAGGTGTTTTTATACAGCTTCTGTTTATGCCATTTTTTCATCAATGGCTTACCTATCTTATATATAGCTTGCTCACAATTCAACAGCAATAACTCAGTCACAGAAGACTCATAAGATTGCATCCATTAATTCATTTCAATTACAATTAGGAGAACATTACAAAGAAACAAAATTTCATTCTTAAACTCTTAAATTTGACCATTGTCTTCCTACTTAGCCATACAAAGCAGACTCAATACCAGATTTAACCCAAACAATATACAGATAACAATCAACAACAACTCAACCCTCCTCAGCTGCTCCTTCATGTCATTCACCACAGAAAGCACCATCATCATCCTATCCCTTTTTCGGCCATCACTACCCTCCTGGTTGATTCTGCTTTTCTTCTTTGGGTCTGCTATGCCCACCATGTTGCTATTCTCCGAAGAAACTTCTCCTTCCACACATTGCTCTTCTATTTCATCCAACCATTGAAAATACCCACAACGTCTTTGTGTGTTCTAGCATGGCACAAAAATTTCATGAATCAGACAAGATCGGAAAGTAAATCTGAAAAAGTGGAGAAAAGAAACCCAGGAAGAATGCATCATTTCGTCATGTATACATCAACATTTTTAGGTTACCTTCCACATAGAGCAACGTAGAAACCATCTATCAGGTTGCTACTTGTATTCGACTTCAACGGAACCACCGGAAGGGGACAAAAGCAACACCCATCGTAGATTTTACTATCAACTCCTGAACCACCATCAACGTCAAAGGCTTGAATGGATGAGTGCTTTCTCACGGTTCCACCTTTTCCACGAGCCCTAGCTGCTTGCATCTTTTAGATTGGGATTGTGCTCTACGAGTGAGCCAAGAGAGCAAAATTGAGTTTTAGGGCAAAATTAATTTGGGACTAAACCAATGTTCAATTATATTAAGTTAATTTTCAGGTAGGATAAGCATAATTTTAATTATAAATTTCATCTAATATAAGACTAAACTTGTCAGCAAAAATCGGCGTCCACGTAAGCATCGTACTCACTGGAGCTATGTTCCGGCAAGCACTTCGACACGCTTGGCAAAGTTTTTAATCATTCAAGTACCTTTTTGTCAATAACAATAGTTAGGTACCAAAATGTCAGCGTTTGAATCTTTCGGGTACTGAATTGGTCATTACCTCTTTAGTATATTAGTCAACCTTTAATGCATTATTATTAATAGATAACAGGTTACATTGATATTTATTTATGTAAAGTTTGTAAGGCAAATTTGAATCTTAAGACTGGGTAAGTGTCAAAATATTGTTACTAATGTAATAACACATAATTCATTTTTTATAAAGATTTTACATTGATAATATAATAAAATCATTTTTTTTTTTGTGAAATTTTAGTTATGGTCGTATGGATATTAATAATTATGACAACCCTCCATTTCTTTGTTAGTCTTCAAGATCTCCCTCCGCTCCTCAATGTGTCGGTGATCTATCTTAATGATAAACCCCAACCCCAATCCCAGCCCTCTTTCTCCCTCCGCCGCCAATGTCTTCTATTCGAATCGAGGCATCAAAGCAGCACTACACCACCACCTTCCTCGTAGTCGGTTACGCATTGTGCTCCAGTCTCCTCGCCATCATCAACAAGTACGCCATCACCCAATTCAACTATCCCGGCCTCTTAACCGCACTCCAGTACCTCACTTCTGCCCTTGGCGTCTATCTTCTCGCCAAATTAGGGTTCCTCCACCACGACCCCTTTACTCTCGACACCGCCAAGCGCTTCTTCCCCGCCGCACTAGTCTTCTTCCTCGCCATCTTCACCAACACCAACCTCCTTCGCCACGCCAATGTCGATACCTTCATTGTCTTCCGATCTCTCACCCCTCTCCTCGTCGCCCTTGCCGACACCGTCTTCCGCCACCAGCCTTGCCCCTCCAAGCTCACATTTTTCTCCCTGGTCGTTATCCTTGCCGGCGCCGTCGGGTATGTCTCCACTGATTCCGCTTTTACCCTCACTGCTTATTCTTGGGCTTTTGCTTATCTTGTCACAATCACCACTGAGATGGTTTACATCAAGCACATGGTCATGAATCTAGGGTTGAACACTTGGGGTTTTGTTTTGTACAACAATTTGTTGTCTCTCATGATTGCGCCCTTGTTCTGGTTTCTTACCGGTGAGAATTTTGAGGTTTTCGATGCTCTGAGATCCGGTTCCGGGAGCTTGTTTGATCCCAGTGCTCTTGCTGCTGTTGGGCTATCCTGTGTGTTTGGATTGGCTATTAGTTTCTTTGGCTTTGCCGCAAGGAAGGCCGTTTCCGCGACGGCGTTTACTGTCACTGGCGTTGTGAACAAGTTTCTCACTGTGGCTATCAATGTGCTCATCTGGGACAAGCACGCCAGCCCGTTCGGATTGCTTTGTTTGCTATTCACCATTGTTGGTGGAGTTCTTTATCAGCAGTCAGTTACAGGGCCTGCCCCGGTGCAGCGTGATACAACGGTGGATGTTGAGAAGAATACCGGTGATTATGATGATGATGGTGATGATTTGGAAGCTGAGAGACTATTAAAGGGTACACTTGCTTCATGAGTAATGTTAAGTTTGTAGCATTTCACTGTATTGTCTCAACAGCCTTGACAAATTTTTTTATGGAATATGAGGTATCTTTCTCAGAAGGTTATGAAATTGTGTTGTTGCTTATTGCTTCTTTCTTCGGGAAAAAAAGAAACACTATGTAACTAAGAAACAACAAAATTATAAACATTGTACTAACCTTGAGTGATATCAATGTAATTCTTTAAATATTGTTTACATAGATCTCTGAAATATAGTAAATATATATATATATATATATATATATATGTGTGTGTGTGTGTGTGTGTGTGTGTGTGTGTAAAACATGTATAAATATACTTTTGTAAATACTTTTTTTTATTTTATATTCTATTGTTGGGTAAACAATATAAGAGTAATTTATTTTGATATCTTGGATCTTGTGATGTAGTGGATAACTTGTAAATTTAATTGATGAAACTTTTTTGCATTATAATTTGCTTGGTGTATTTGAATGTTATGCTCAATAAAATCAAGTACTATGGATTGTAAGGTCAAAATGAAAATGCTGATGTATCTATGGACATTGCTAATAATGTGAAAATACTATTTAATCTCGTTGAAGTATTTTGGTGCTCATTTTCACGGTTCTGAATGATAATATGACAACAAATCTAAGGTAAATGATAAATTCACAAATTTGAGCAACAAATAGCAGCTTGTTTTCTTTCATTAAATTATTAATCCAATACAAATCAAAAGTTCAAAACTATCACACAGACGTTTTGCTCAACTATCTTGGTATATACCAGAAAAAGGAATACGTATCAATAAATAAAATAAACAAATAATACAACACAACACAAAGGGTTAAGTCTTCTATGTTTCAATCTTTATCAAGAACCCTTCTTCACTTGTTTCCTCCATAAGAACCTTGAGAGAATGAATTAGGTGTATGTTACCTGTACTTATCTCGTCTTGTCAAGTAGAATAAGTACATAAAACATTTCTCAATGAATTCGGTATATACACTATGGCAATCTTTTGTGTCTCCGAATAATGAAACAATAGAGGATGGTGAGTTTAACCAGAGTATCTCTAGCAGTTGATACCACATTGACCATTAGCATTTTTTGAGGTTTCAGTGGTGAAAGGATCAATCCTAACCCACAACAAGGAGAATATGGAAGCAAGGAGAACTGACCAAACAATGACAATGGTTGGTGTGCGGTTTTGCCTTCCCAAAAGACCCTTCAGGAATGGATACAAATGAGCAATGACCCATATAGCAAAGAAAAGCTTCCCAAACAATGGTCCCCAAGATTGGTATCCACTGTTTATAGCATATGACACACCAGCTACAATGCCTACAAGGTTCACTATGAGCACTGTTGTTGGAGGGATGAGAAGTGATGTCCATTTGAACACGTAGAGCTCAGCAAATTCTCCGTCCTCGTCCGACGCCTTTGACGTGACGGTGAAGTTTGTATCAATGCCTGCAAGGACTTTGAGAAGACCTTGGAACACAGCAAAAAGATGTGCTGATGTACCACCAATAACCCAAAACTGCTCATTCCTCCACCAGTCTTCTATGCTCACACCACTCCATCTAAGCTCAAGAATTGAAGTCACGAAAATCGAGACGAAGAGGAGAATGAACCACATGCTAGCAAAGTTGCTTATCTACGCAAAATTAACCACATTTCACTCACTTACTTGATTTCTATTGTACAGAAAAGAATTGTTTTAATCCTGAAAAGATTAGTTCACTGGTAAAATGGTCCTTCAAAGATTGATAATTATTGTATGGCATCTGAAAGATTAGTTCTGCTTGGCAAATCCATCCATAGTGAAGACTAATTTGTCAACAAACTAATATTTCGAGGGCCGAAATAGTGATTTGGTTAAGACTAAAATGAATCAATCTTTGAGAGATTATTTTCTCAGCAAAGTCTTTTAAGAGTTACCTTTGGTATTTTAGTTTACTCTAATGATAACACTGCACTGAAGATTATTATAAATATATGGATGAAAATTGAAGCTTTGAGAAGAAGCAATTACTTACCTCGGGAATAATAAATTTATTTGTGAGAAGACAAAATGCAGGAAGTATGCAGTAAGCAAGAAGTGGGATTGAAGTAAGGGGATAGACAATGGTGTTGATGTAAGCCAGCCTTTGAAGAAGCTTCAATCTACCATTGTAGCCATACCACAAGGGACAATGTCTGCTTAGGAAGATCTCAATGGAACCCAAGGCCCACCGGAGCACCTGGTTGAGACGGTCGGAAAGATTGATGGGAGCAGAACCCTTAAACGCCGGGCGAGGTGGCATGCAATAGATGGAAATCCAACCGCGAGCATGCATCTTGAATCCAGTCAAGATATCTTCAGTCACAGAGCCATATATCCATCCAATCTGGTAGAATCACAAAAGATTTTATAAATAAGCTGAATAGAACTGTTTCATTAGTCTCATTTTCAGATTTCTTTTTTGTGATTCCTAAAGAACAATGTTAAGTAGCTACTAATTTGCTAACCTCTTTGCCCCATTCTGTCTTGTCTTCATAACCGCAGCTAATAACATGGATTGCTTCCTTCAGAAGCGTCGCGGGATTGGTGGAAGGAGGAATGCCACCCTGCTCCATGAAGGTGGCAGCTATGAAAACCGGAGACTGACCAAAACGCTTCTCTAACCTCTTTTGAGACATAAGCAGTGACCTTTCATCATCATACCCTGCAAAAGAAAACACATGCATCAAATAAGATTAATTTTCTAGGAGAGGAAGAATGCAATTAAAGTATATTCTACTCAGAAAATCCACAAGAAAAAGCAGACCTTCAACACCCTCTTCAATGTCTTCAACATTAAAGATAGGAATGGTTGATTCAGTTCTTTTTGCAGCCCTCTTCTTGTCAATGTATTTCTTGTTCCCACCCCTTCCCTTCTTTCTTGAACCACAGCAACTCTTCACAATAATGTTAGGTTCCAAATCTTCCTCAGTCAAAACAGGATCATAACCATACAAAGCCTGCCTATTGAAACAACAACCAGTTCCGACATACACTGGTCCCTGAATACCATCCAGACCCTTCAAGTTGATCTGTTAAGTCATCAAAAAAGAAAAAAGAAAAAGGTTAAATAGAGCAATTTAAGGAAAGAAAATAGTTTATATCTTCTAACTTCACAATATATGATACTTACATCAAAGAAAACAATGTTGCGGTTGGCATATCGATCGTGCAAATCAATGCCATCGAAACGCTGAGGGAACTGCACATAACATGTCTTCTTTCCAAGAGCTGGATCCATCATGAAACACATGGCTTCTTTTAGAGCTTTGCTGTTATTGAAGTAATGATCACAATCGACGTTCAATAGATATGCGCCATTTGTCAAGACAGCAGAAACTCGAATCTGCAATCACACAGGATGAACCATAGTTATATATGCTTATATACAATTGCTCAGAACATAGCATTCATATGATACCAAAACATGAAAGATGAAGAAAATACCAAAGCAATTTGCTGAAAGAGATAACAATAAAAATACAGTCATCCAGACGGTACAATATCATCTCCAAAAGCAGCCTTAGAAAATATGTACTTTTTTTTTATTTTGTCATATATCTTTTTCCTTCTAACCTATCTAATGATTAAAACTACACGAACATAAATGTCCATAAACCCAAATTATTTACTAAGAAAATGTAGGCATCAGGTGAAATCATTGATCAAATTTAATGTGAACATCAGACAAAACATTAAACAAATTAAATAAGATTCAGGGGTAACGAACCAGAGCATTCATAGCTCCGGCTTTCTTGTGATGTTGGAAGCCTGGTCGCTTTTCACGAGAAACATAAACAAGTCTTGGTAGCTCATTTCCATCTGTATCAAGACCTCCACTATGACCCAAGAAGACCTACAAACACCAGACAGCATTAGTGTCAAAGCGCAACATACAAAATACTTATAAGAGAAAGCAAAAAATACTATGTGCACACAAAATAGTCATCAAATCAGCTACTATGTATTTGTCTATATATACATGTGTTGATGTTTTACACATTTTCAATGTATATTTTGTATTTCAATATGTATTCTATAAGAGTGGTTGATTTGAAGGCTATTTTTTTATGTAAAAGTAGCATGGTTAAAATGGCAATACCTGAATCATTCCAGGATGATCCCTAGGATTATTTCCAGGCCAAGAAGTTCCATCCTGCATTGTCCATCCTTCTTCTGGTGTCTTTTGAGCTTTGGCGACAAGGGCATTGATCCGTATTTTAAATTCTTCATATTCTCTCTGTTTAGCAAAATGATAAATATTTTTAATTCACTATAAGATAAAAGATAAGTTTTGACAATGTGCTTTGTAGTTAACAAAGTTTTCAGTTGGTATGTTGTGTGTGTGGACAAATTAGGAGCGTTTAGCTGAAAATGGATCACAATTTGCATTCTCAAGAATAACCTTCATTGCGCGGCGCTCTTTTACAAAAGAGGGTTGAACCTTGTCCTTCAAGTAATCAATCTTCTGTGCAAAATAAAACTCTGGGGCTCTTGGCTCAATATTGTGCTTCTTGCAAAAGGGAACCCACTTCTTTGCAAATTCAGCTGTTTCTGAAAGGGCTTCAAAGGTCAACATAGCCGAACCATCATCTGATACATAGCAAGAAACCTTGTCGACAGGATAATCGACAGCAAGTATAGACAGAACAGTGTTTGCTGTTATGAGAGGAGGCTCTTTGAGAGGATCCACTGTACTAACAAACACATCCACCGGGGCCAATTGCGACGGTTCTCCATCACGGTCATACCTAAACAAGTCAACCTAAGATTAGTAAAATAGCAAAACAAATATCATACTTAAAAAAAAAATCAGATTCCAACCAAATATGTTAAAAAGTCAGATATCCTGACCTTAGAGCAAGCCTATCAAGGTATGTCTCGCGATTGATGGGAGACCATTTTGGAAACTGATCCAAGAGCCATGATAAGGCAAACCAGATCTCACAAATAACTGATGTCAACCATAGAGGGTATGCATCCTTCACAGGATGAGTTGTACGATATTGCAAGAAGAAAGCCAGAATAATCAACCGGAGTATGATCACTACACGATAAGGAGTTATCTGAGATGAAGGAATAGGCACCACACGACTCAAAGGTTGTCTGGCATCATCAATCCTGTCATGAACAAAAACAATTAGCCTCAAAGAAATTGATATTCAAATAGGCAACAGCTTAAGTATTGAAAACTTCTATGTTCCTTCTATAAGCAAAACAGAAGAATGCAATATAACCATGAATATATGAACAAAAGAAAATGTGAGCTCTAACAAATTTGAAAGCAATTCTACAGAATTAAATGTCCAATTTTAATAACTAGTGACTTTTATATGTAGTGGCTTACATTTGAAGTTCTTCTCCATTGGAACCAGTTCCTTCAATATCACCTTTCCCCTCATTGTATCTACTACCATTCACATGCACCACATTCTTCTCCTGCTTGAGTTTCCAACTTTCAACCCTTTCTTTCCAGTCAACATTTCCAAGACCATAAGAATTTAAGTCCTTTGATGGATCTACAATTCTTACTGGAACTGTAACAAGAAAGATATTATCAAGTAAGAATCCATAACAACCATGAAAATATAATATGATATATCATCAGTTCAAGCCAAACCCACACCTGGTTGCCTTGGATCAACATATGGAAGTGAGTGAACCTTGTCAGATGGACCCAAAGGGCCTGATGTAGTTCGAACTGATTGCGTATCAGGTGTAGCAATCTCACTAGAAATCTGTACAAAAACTTGTTCAGTAAGTGATATTGCAAATGAAGTATTATGAGAAGTTAACTAAACATTATTACTTCAGGATTATGGAAATTGCTATTCATAGAAGCAAGAGTATGGAAATGCACAATATGAAGTAAGATCCAACCAGGGAAATAAGTTATTATAGTTAGAATCTAAAAATCCAAGTTTGATGCATTACTTGGTGCCGATGAGTCAAAAGTGGAATTGGTTGTTCATGTCTTGAAGAGGAAGACATGTCAGCATCTTCATCCCACTGCGGCCGTGCCTTGGCCTTTCCTTGGCCATAACTGAACTCATTCTCCAAATCATCAACATCATCCTCATCTTCATCTCCATCCACTCGAGGACTCCCTGAAATCCAAAGATGATTCTTTCAGTTCAATTAAGTTAAGACAAAGGATCATCAGAGTCCAAAACAGAAAAAAAGAAAACACACATGCACAAAGTAAACTACCTTTGTGCCTTTTGTATCTAGTCTTGCACTGGGGGCAACACTGGTTCCCATCCTTTCGCTCGTATTCATAACAAGGACGACAAACTGGAAATGCACACTCATTGCAAGCAACAAAGACATCGCCACTATCTGTTAATCCAACAGTTTCACCACAAATTTGACAGATTTGTCCATTCAAATTCTTCAGGGGTTTAGGCTACAGAATAAAAGGCATTTCACAAGTTGAATTACATCAGTAGAATTTAAACCAGATTAGCTTCATCAAACTCTTATAAACTGATAAACAAAACTAGTCATTTACCATCCAAAGGAAATGCTCAAGCAGGGCTAATTAGAATCTTAGAATGGAAATTAGTTTGACTTCATTACAATCTTTGTGATGTATAATAAGAAAAAACTTTAAGTTCAATTCATTAACAATTAGCAATAATATCACTATATAAGTACACAGATCTATAAGAAAAATATCCAATCTCAGATCATTTGATCTAAAGATGGTAACCTTTTAATTTCTCACTTCTAGAGTATCCAAATACTACATAGACTATTTCAGAGATACATATCTAAATCCTCACGAACTACACATAGATCCAATCCATGCCCTGAATTTCACAAACACTAAAGTAATGCATCAAAGCAAAACTCCATGAAAAGAAACATATCAATAGCATCACATTCACATCAATCGCATTATGTGACTTTTCTAAAGTCAAAGCATAGGTAAGAATTGAAACCGACACATACTAACTTCGAAGTTAAGATATATACTTATCACAGTTATCAGTAACAATGAAAGGTTAAGATACTCAGATCCATCGTTGAAAATAGCTATGTATGAATATATATAAATAAAAAGAAAATACTAACGGCGGTTTCGGAATCGTGGCGAATTCGAACAAGCTCGTTCCTCTTATGCGAGCCAGCAACCATTCCTGCAGTTGCTTCCATGGTTTTTGCTTGTTTTGTATTGGCACAGATTTCAATGCCTTAAAAACTCTTAAAACGATATTAATGAGATTTTGAGACAGTGACACGAAAAGAAAGACGACGCCAAAAAGAGAATGAAGAAGCTTCGGGCACACTCAATGTCCCATCTTTCTCATTCTCTTTATTGAGTTACTTGTTTGCTTGCTTTCATTTCCAGCTATCAACATCATATTCATTCACTTCTCTCAGTTCTGTGATTGGCTATTTCTTATGCTGTGTCTGATTTTAACTACCATTTTTTTAGTACGGTGGATAGGTTCTTTTTTACCGGATGCGTCGGTTCCCGGTAATCTAGAGAATCCTCTAAGGTCCAGCTGATTCCCTGGCTCAAGATTAAGAAAGTCTCTTGTTAGGTGCAAATGGGGCATGCAAATATTTATATGCCGATCGTTCTCTAGTTCCCTTCAATTAATGAACTTTTGTACTTTTATTACATAAATGCCTGTAATATTATTTTTTTAAAATTAAATTAATAAAAGAAACTAATAAATAATTATATTTTTAATATATTTTTTAAATAATAATTTTTGTAGGCTTTTTTATTTTTTATTTATTTTATGTTACATTTTTTGTTCACTGAACATAAAATTTTATACTTTTTTATCATAAAGTTTATGATATTATATTATGATGTTATTTTTTAATTTAAATTAAATAAAAAATATACGTAAATAATTATATCTCTAATAATAAAAAAATTTTTTGAATTGAATGGGTTGTTAAAAGTCTAAATGTATGTACCAAAAAGATATAAAGTATAATAATTTAGCAAGATTTTGCTTATATGAGCATGGAGTAGGTTAAGGTAATAAGTATATTATTCTTTGGTTAAAGGTTTTCAAGTTTCACACTTTGTTTGGATTGAAGATGGAAAATGAAAGGAAAGAAAATAGAAGGAAAGAAAATGGAAGGAAAGAAAATAAAAGGAAAAAAATTATTTTTTTTATGTTGTTTGGATGAAGAGAAAATAGATAGAAAGAAAATAAAAAGAAATTTTTCTTTTGTTTAGATAAAAAGAAAAGTAAGAAGAGAGAAAATCATAACCAAATAAAATTACTTTAATACCATTTTCTACATTATATGTAAATTATCTTATACCAATATAATTGAAAGGGTAAATTTGTCTTTTTACTCAAAATTTCTTTTCTATCTCAGTTTTCTATTCAACTTTAAAGTGAAAACTTTTAAGTGGTCCTATACATACTTTTTTATTTTTCTTTTATTTTTTCTAGTGATCCAAACGAAGGATAACTAAATTTTTCATCCATTTTCTTCTCTCTCGTTTTCTTTCTTTCCAACTTCATGTGATCCAAACAAACTGTTAAAGATGGAGAGGGGGAGGGGGAGATGTGAAGAGACTTCCATCTTTGTAGTTAATTTCTAATAAGCAATTAATAATATGATTGAAATAATGGTTAATTAGGATTTGAAAAAAAATCTTTGTTTAAAAAATTTGTAACTAAAAAAATATGAGAGAGAAGTTTGAGTGATTTGGAACTTATAGTTAGTCATTTTAAAATAGTGAAACAAAACCAGACTAATTTTGTTTATTATAAATAAAATTAACAGTTTTTCTTGTGTATTGTAAAATTTTGTTGAGTTACTTATAATCCAAAATGATATTTGGTATGCATATGTTGAATAACTATTATACACATGGATTTCCAGTACCATATGTTGCATATTATAATTTTTAATTTGGTTGATGCATCACAATCAAATTCGGTTAACACTGAAAGAGACAATGAAGGGTGTATGATTATTTTTCCATACCATAAATAAATATATATATATTTTTGGGCACTAACCAGGCTGTCCCACGAAGTACCGGTTGCTGCCGGTTTGATTTCTGACCTGCTGTCGGTGCCACGTGAGTTAATTGCAAGTGTATCCTTATTATTCGTCAAATTACAACACTGCCAGTTAAGTTTTCTATTTTTGGATGTTACGACGTCCAACAATTATTTACTAACTAAACTCTATAGGGTAAACCGTTATATGGAGAAAAAAACAAATAGATTATTAATCTTTTCATATGTGAATATTTAAATTTTTTAAAATTTAAAAATATATTTAAATTTTTTATTTTTTTTTTAAATTTGTATATATTAATTTTTAATATTTATTTAGATTTGTCAGATTTAATAAAAAAATTAAACATGATTTTTATTATTCTGATAGTTGATAGTTAATATAAATACATACGTAAAAAAAATTTTAAGATGAAACAAATTAGATAGAGATTAATATATTTATATTTTGAAGAGATTAAAAATTTAGATGTATTCTCCCGCTACAAATCTGCAACCATAGACTTTTACTCAGATTAATTACCTGCAAACGAATATATTCACTAAAAATATTGTGTTAGAACTTAGAAATATATTACCTTTAAGAGATCAAATTTAATACTCACACACTAACGCACACTAGTTTGGTTTAGAAAATAGAAATATAATTCTAGAGCTATTGTTAATCATATTTTTTGATAAATTTTAATATGATATTTTCATGCTTTGTTAAATTAAAGTATTATATTGGTGTTTTAAAATTCTTAGTAATTAACTGTATTTTAAATTTATTCATCTAGCTAAGTTGTTTGATATCTTTTCTTTTTTTTAAAAAAAATTGGAATTGAAAATTTTAACTAATTTTTGGAAAATAAACTTAAGAAAATAGATAGATAATAACCCAAGCAAAAAAAAAAAAAAAAATGAATCTATGATACTGACACTCAAAAGTCGAAAATCTTATTGATGCCAAATTGTTGTTCATATAATCATAACAAAAGAACATTTCTACTATATATACTGTTGATGTTGTTGTTACTTTATTTAGTATTATTGTTGTTAACATATTATACAAGAAGATATATAAATTCTACGGGAAAAAAAATATGTATTTAGTAGATGAAGATTTTATCATAATTATTAATATTGAGATTATAATTCAAAAAAGTATAAAATATAAAAGACATTTTAGTAAATATATTAAATTGAAAGAGATATAACTAAATAACTACTTTTAAATCAAAAAATAATAATCAATATTTACCGTCTAATTAATCTAATACATATCATATTTAAAAAAAAAATATAGATGTTGTAGTGCATCGTTACTTTAATAATTTATAGGTTGACACATATATTTTGTTAGGAACAGATATATTCACAAAAAAATATTTAACTAATTAATATTAATTAGTAAATTGCAAGCCCAAAGTGGTGATTCAACTTATTGTAACGTAACTGGCTGGTTTTTATTATTTTCCTAAATTTATCAAATATCTTGAAAATTGCATGTTTGTTTGATTTTATTAATTTTACTTAAACATTCTTTCTTCAGCAATTGAAAGGTGGTAACAAAATTTGGTTTGTTTCAGAAAAAAAAAAATCTTCTTTATGAAGCTTATACTAGATAGTGCAATAATGTATGTTATTTAAATATATTTAATTTCCTTACAAAATTCTACAAACAATAAATAAATAAAATATTTTTCACATACAAGCGTTTTTTTATACAAGTCTTCATAAATCATTTATATTAACGCGCTTTGAATCGTTACTACATGTTTTTACTGCACCTTTTTTTTCTTTTTGCTGCACGTTCTTCTTTCTCTTCCTCTTCTTCTTCTTCTTTTTTTTTTTTGTTTCTTGCCTTCTGATCTCTTTCTCTTTCTTCATTTACGTACTTTTCTCTCTGTTTTCTTTCTTTTTTATTCTCGATTTCCATTGTTTTTTGACATCAAACTCTGAAATCGTTTTTGAAGAAGAAGAAGCAGCAAAAGATGAGGAGAAGAAAGAGAAAGAGTTTTGAATTATGCATAAGGTGTATTTCAACAAATTTTGGGTGTATTTCTTAAATCCTTTGGGTGTACTTTTGTAATCCTTTGGGTGTATTTCTATAATCGTTTGGATTAATTCCTGTAACTGTTTGGGTGTATTTCTATAATCCTTTGGGTATATTTCTGTAATTGTTTGGATGTATTTCTGAAGTTTCATTATCTTCAAATTTGGTAAGAAACTCGTTTTCATGGAGGAAGAAGAAGAGTCGTTCATAATGCATGGTGAGTAGCGCGCTTTGGAAACAGGAAATTGTTGAATAATGTGCATTTATTTACTCTTAAATGTGGGAGTCTGATGCGTGTATTTTGTTGGACTTGTGCCAACTTGTAAAACTTGTATGTGTAGTAGGCATCAAATAAATATAATGAAAAAATTGATTTTTTTGTGGCTAATTAATTTGAAAATGAGAAATCAAAATATTTTTTTATTTTTGAATTTTAAAAATATTATATATACTCTAAAATTTAGTTACCAAATAAATCATCATATATTTATTTTATATTTTACTATATATTTTATATTAGTAATTAATTTAGTGCACGATTCTTAGTATTTTCGTAGCGTAATTGTTCTGGTTTTATACTTATATAATATACTATTTCATTTGATGTATTCCTATGTATTTTTTTGCTAATTGTATATAGGGGTGACAAACGGCCTGAATTCTTCGGATCGCGACCTGCCGAACCCGCTTAAAAAGACAGATCGAGCT
Organism: Arachis hypogaea; assembly: GCF_003086295.3. Lineage (NCBI taxonomy): Eukaryota > Viridiplantae > Streptophyta > Magnoliopsida > Fabales > Fabaceae > Arachis > Arachis hypogaea. Next base: position 144,244,663 of record NC_092051.1, on the reverse strand, counting down.
AGAATTTGAAACTTATCAAATTAAAAAAATTTGTCGAATCCGTACCGCCAAATTTATGGGTTTTGGCGGGGCAGGACGGGGCCGCCGGTCAAAGATTTTTATTTTTTTTTTTTTATTAAATAAAAAAGTTATTATTACTACAAAATTAATAATTATATAATTTTCAAACTTTTTTTTTTCATTTTTTGTTTTTATTCTTCTTTTAATTATTAATTTTATTTATTTTATTTTACAATTTCGTATATATGTTTAAATTATGTGACTTATTTTTTAAAAATAAAGAATGTTCTATTTGACAAATATTATTTTGAACAATTTTATTGAAGTTAAAGATTAAAAAAATATATTAAACAAAATTATATTATTATTTGACTATTTTTTATTTGTATTTAATTTTTAAATTATTATTTTTTGATTAATTTTTATGAATTTTTTTTAAAAGGAGTCAAACTCGTTAGTCCACCAGTCTGCCAATCCGCCATAAAATAGAATAGACAAATGCTTTAGTTTGCCAATCTACCAATCCGTCATAAAATAAAATAGACTAATATTTTGAATTTATTTTATTTGACAGAATGGACTGGTCCACTCTTTATAATGTAAGACTAGATAAGATAGTGTAAGTTAGAACATATTAGCTCGCTTTGTCACTCCTAATTTATATATTAAGCTTTAAACTTAAAGAATAAATTTTCTCAATTTTTTAACAATTAAAAAAATATAATCTTTTATCATTAATTTTATAAGTAAAAGTGTAAAACTAAAAAAACACCTTCTTTAAACACGCCTCATTTATATACTCGCTTTAGTAATTAATCTATTTCTTATTCTTCCAATAAAGTTCAAGGGTATGTCTAAAATGAGCTCAACCATTATGTGCTTATTGAATGAGCCACACTTATATAGGCCATTAGATTTTATTAGATGAAAATTAAAGGCTAATATAAAACAAGAACATTGATGGACTCTAATAAATATAGAATATCCTAGTACATAAATAAATGTTTTTTTTGTGACTACATAAATAAATGCTTTAAATGATAATACTTTAATACACAATACTTTAAACGGCAACAAAATCTTTTATTCTTAAATAATTAAATATAAAATATATGAGTATTTTTTATTTATTAAAATTAATTATTGCAAAAAAATTTTATAATATTAAAAAATTATATTAAAATAATATTTTAAACTATAACTAACATAAAAATATAAAATAATTAAAATTTTATTTTATATTACTTGACAAATAATTAGATTATTATATTTAAAATTTATTAACTAACTAAGTTTATTAAATATATTATTATATAATATAATTTTTTATAAAAATATTTTAAAAATATAATTTATTTAAAATATTATATATAATACATGAAAATATTAACTTTTTATTTTTTTCAATTTTTTTAAAAAAACATAATAAATAATATAATTTTAAATACATACCTAAATAAAAAGTTAATATTTGCATGTATTTTATATAACTTTTTAAATAAATTTTACTTTTACAAATATTTTGATAAAAAATTATATAATATAATAATATATTTAATAAAGTAATTAGTTAATAAATTTTAAATATAATAATCTAATTATTTGTCAAGTAATATAAAATAAATTTTAATTATTTTATATTTTTATATTATTGCTTAAAATATTATTTTAATATTATAAAAAATTTGCATAATAATTAATCTTAATGAATAAAAAAAATTATATTTTTTGTATTTATTTAATTTATATTTTTTAGAACAAAAAGTTTCTACCTTTATATAGTAAAATATGTGATAATTTTCTTAATATATGTTAGGGGTGGCAAAACAGGTCGAGTCCGTCGGGCCGACCCGCCGAACTCGCTAAAAAAGGTGGGTCGGACTAAGATTTGAAACCGGTCAAATTAAAAAATTTGCCAAACCCACAAAATTTTTATGCATAATTTTTTTATAATATTAAAAGATTATATAAAAATGATATTTTAAATAGTTATACTGTAATAGATTTAATATGTTTTCTGATTTTAATGTTATTATATAATTATAATTATTTAATATATAAAAAAATTACTAAATATTATATATATATAGGGGTGGCAAACGGGCCTAAACCCGCCGGGTCGGCCCGCATAACCCGCCAAAAAAAGCGGGTTGGGCTAAAAAATTGGGACCGCGTAACTCGCACCGCTTAAACCACGGATTTTGGCGGGACGGGTCGGGCTTATTATTTTTAGCAAGAGGTATTTTTACAATTTTTTTTTGCCAAAACCCAACTTCCCCCAACCTAACTTACAAGAGAATGAAGATGAAAATTGTGTGTTTTTTATTATATTTATTTTATTTTAGAGACAATATTTATAATTATGTTTTAGATTATGTTTATTTTGCTTTGGGAACAATATTTATAATTATGTTTTGGATGAAAACTTGGTTTATATTTATATTTATTAGATATTTATAATTACAAAGACTTTAATATTTGTGAATATAAAAATTATAATTTGTTTATAACTTTTAGAAATTATAATAGATAAAAGTAAAAAATATGAGAGATTTTTTTATGCCTTTATATATATTATTTAATAGTTAAAAGTAAAAAAAAAAAAAAAGAGGATATTTGACGGGCTATGCCTGCCGTTAGGCGGGGAGGGCTAGGATTTTTGGACCGCCTCACTAGGCGGGGCGGGGCGGGCTTCCCCGCTTGCCACCCCTATATATATATTAGGGGTGGCAATGCGGGCCGACTCGCCCCAACCCGCCCCGCCTCACCTAGGCCTGCATCTTAAGCGGGACGGGCCAGCCCGCCCCGCCAACTAAAGTTGGTACAAAATGCTAGTCATTTGACTTTTTTTTTGAAAAATAAAATTAATTAAAATTAACTAAAAGATAATAATTAAACAATTAATTACAAATAAAAAATAGTCAAATTATAATATAATTTTTTATTATTATTTTTAAAATTTTTAACTTCAATAAATTTGCTTAAAATAATTTTTGTGAATAAAACCATCTTTATTTTAAAAAATAAGTCACATAATTTAAACATATATACGAAATTATAAAATAAAATAAATAAAGTCACATAATTAGAAGTTAGAACATATATACATAATTTAGCGAATGTTTTTAATTTGACAGGTTTCAAATTCTAACCCAACCCACATTTTTTAGCGAGTTCGGCGGGTCGGCCCGACGAATTCGACCGGTTTTACCACCCCTATATACAGTGGCGGATCCACGGGGAGACCTAAGCTTTATATATATATATATATATATATATATATATATATATATATATATATATATATATATATAAAAGAAGATTATCACTTGTTTTATTATATAAAGATAAAAAATTTTATTTTAAAAAATATAAAATATAAATACAAAAAATATAAGTTTTTTATTCATTAAGATTAATTATTATATACAAATTTTTTTATAATATTAAAATGATATTTTAAACTACAACATAAAAATATAAAATAAATAAAGTTTATTTTATATTACTTGACAAATAATTAGTTTATTATATTTAAAATTTATTAACTAATTTCTTTGTTAAATATATTATTATATAATATAAATTTTTATCAAAATATTTGTAAAAGTAAAATTTATTTAAAACGTTATATATAATACATGAAAATATTAACTTTTTTATTTAGGTATGTATTTAAAATTATATTATTTATTTTGTTTTTCTAAAAAAATAAAAAAATAATATTTTCATGTATTATATATAATATTCTAAATAAATTATTTTTTAAAAATATTTTTATAAAAAATCATATTATATAATAATATCTTTAATAAAAGTAGTTAGTTAATAAATTTTGAATATAATAATCTAATTATTTATCAAGTAATATAAAATAAATTTTAATGATTTTATAGTTTTATGTTACTATTTAAAATATTATTTTAATATAAATTTTTAATATTATAAAAAAATTTTGCATAATAATTAATTTTATTAAATAAAAAATACTCATATATTTTATATTTATATATTTTATATTTAGTTATTTAAGAATAAAAGATTTTGTTGCCATTTAAAGTATTGTGTATTAAAGTTTTACTATTTAAAGTATTTATTTATGTACTAGGATATTCTATATTTATTAGAGTCTATCAATACTCTTGTTTTATATTAGCCTTTGATTTTCATCTAATAAAATCTAATGGTCTATATAAATGTGGCTCATTCAATAAGCACATAATGGTTGAGCCCGTTTTAGACAATCCCTAAAGTTCTTGCTATCTTTGTTAAAAGGGAAATGAGTGAACCTTACTCAAGTTACCGGTATGTCTAAAACGAGTTCAACTATTATGTGCTTATTGAATGAGCCACATTTATAAAGGCCGTTAGATTTTATTAGATGAAAATCAAAGGCTAATATAAAACAAGAGCATTGATGGACTCTAATAAATATAGAATATCCTAGTACATAAATAAATGCTTTAAATGGCAATACTTTAATACACAATACTTTAAACGGCAACAAAATCTTTTATTCTTAAATAATTAAATATAAAATATATAAATATAAAATACATAAAATACATGAGTATTTTTTATTTAATAAAATTAATTATTATGCAAATTTTTTTTAATATTAAAAAATTATATTAAAATAATATTTTAAACAGTAACATAAAACTATAAAATCATTAAAATTTATTTTATATTACTTGATAAATAATTAGATTATTATATTCAAAATTTATTAACTAACTATTTTTATTAAAAATATTATTATATAATATAATTTTTTATAAAGATATTTTTAAAAATAATTTATTTAAAATATTATATATAATACATGAAAATATTATTTTTTTATTTTTTTATTTTTTTAGAAAAATAAAATAAATAATATAATTTTAAATACATACCTAAATAAAAAAGTTAATATTTTTATGTATTATATATAACGTTTAAAATAAATTTTACTTTTACAAATATTTTGATAAAAAATTATATTATATAATAATATATTTAACAAAGTAATTAGTTAATAAATTTTAAATATAATAAAATAATTATTTGTTAAGTAATATAAAATAAACTTTATTTATTTTATATTTTTATGTTGTAGTTTAAAATATCATTTTAATATTATAAAAAAATTTGTATATAATTATTAATCTTAATGGATAAAAAAACTTATATTTTTTTATTTATATTTTATATTTTTTAAAATAAAAATTTTTTATCTTTATATATATTAGGGATGGTAAAACAGGTCGAATTTGTCGGGCTGACCGCCGAACTCGCTAAAAAATGTGGGTTGGGTTAGAATTTGAAATCTGTCAAATTAAAAAAGTTCGCTAAATTATGTATATATGTTCTAATTATGTCACTTTATTTATTTTATTTTATAATTTCGTATATATGTTCAAATTATGTGACTTATTTTTTAAAATAAAGATGGTTCTATTGACAAATATTATTTTAAACAATTTTATTGAAGTTAAAAAATTTTAAAAAAATAATAAAAAGTTATATTATAATTTGACTATTTTTTATTTGTAATTAATTGTTTAATTATTATTTTTTAGTTAATTTTAATTAATTTTATTTAAAAAAAAAACAAAGTCAAACGACTAGCATTTTGTACCCACTTTAGTTGGCGGGGCGGGCTGGCTCGTCCCGCTTAAGGTGCGGGGCGGGTTGGGGCGAGCCGGCCTATTGAGGCGGTCCCAAAATCCTAGCCCTCTCTGCCTAACGACAGGCTGGCGGCCGGCGGGCATAGCCCGCCAAATATCCTTTTTTTTTTTTACTTTTAACTATTAAATAATATATATATGCATAAAAAATCTCTCCTATTTTTTACTTTTAACTATTATAATTTCTAAAAGTATAAACAAATTATAATTTTTATATTCACAAACATTAAAGTCTTTGTAATTATAAATATCTAATAAATATAAATATAAACCAAGTTTTCATCCAAAACATAATTATAAATATTGTTCCCAAAGCAAAATAAACATAATCCAAAACATAATTATAAATATTGTCTCTAAAACAAAATAAATATAATTCAAAACACTCAATTTTCATCTTTATTCTCTTGTAAGTTAGGTTGAAGAAATTGGACTTTGGCAAAAAAATTGTAAAAATACCCCTTGCCACCCCTATATATATACTATCTAGTAATTTTTTTATATATTAAATAATTATAATCATATAATAACATTGAAATCAGAAAATATATTAAATCTATTACAGTATAACTATTTAAAATATTATTTTAATATAATCTTTTAATATTATAAAAACATTTTGCATAAAAATTTTGCGAATTTGGCAAATTCTTTTAATTTGACCGGTTTCAAATCCTAGTCCGACCCACCTTTTTTAGCGAGTTCGGCGGGTCGGCCCGACGGACTCGACTCGTTTTGCCACCCCTAATATATATTAAGAAGATTATTACATATTTTACTATATAAAAGTAGAAACCTTTTATTCTAAAAAATATAAATTAAATAAATACAAAAAATATAAAAATTTTTATTCATTAAGATTAATTATTATGCAAAACTTTTTTATAATATTAAAATAATATTTTAAGCTTTAATATAAAAATATAAAATAATTAAAATTTGTTTTATATTACTTGACAAATAATTAGATTATTATATTTAAAATTTATTAACTAATTATTTTATTAAATATATTATTATATCATATAATTTTTTATCAAAATATTTGTAAAAGTAAATTTATTTAAAAAATTATATAAAATACATGAAAATATTAACTTTTTATTTAGGTATGTATTTAAAATTATATTATTTATTCGGTTTTTCTTAAAAAAATTGAAAAAAATTAAAAAGTTAATATTTTCATATATTATATATAATATTTTAAATAAATTATATTTTTTAAATATTTTATAAAAAATTATATTATATAATAATATTTTTAATAAACTTAGTTTGTTAATAAATTTTAAATATAATAATCTAATTATTTATCAAGTAATATAAAATAAAATTTTAATTATTTTATATTTTTATGTTAGTTATAGTTTAAAATATTATTTTAATATAATTTTTTAATATTATAAAAAATTTTTGCAATAATTAATTTTAATAAATAAAAAATATTCATATATTTTATATTTAATTATTTAAGAATAAAAAATTTTGTTGTCGTTTAAAGTATTGTGTATTAAAATATTGTCATTTAAAGTATTTATTTATGTACTAAGATATTTTATATTTATTAGAGTCTATCAATACTCTTATTTTATATTAGCCTTTGATTTTTATCTAATAAAATCTAATAGCCTATATAAGTGTGGCTCATTCAATAAACACATAATGATTGAGCTCGTTTTAGACATACCCCTCAAGTTACTAACTAATAATTAAAGTAGTAATTGCACTAACTGCTATTGTGTATGTGTCAAAGTTCAAAAGCAACATCTGCAATGACTTTCACAAAACGCAATTGCATGGTGATTGAGTCGGTGCCCGACTTTACTTACCCAAGAGAACTACAAAAAGATCATAAGCCATCAAAGCCATATATATATATAGTTATAGAGACAAACAAATCCCAATCAGAGCAACAAAAATAAGTTGTTGTTTGCTTTTTTTTTTGGTCAACACAGTTAGCACTTACCAGTATTTAAGTATATTCTTTCGAGTTTTGAAGAAAAGTTCTTCACGTGCACGAAGACAACAATTAACATTGCATTAATGCTTTAATTTGTGAATTATATAAAGAGTAAAAATATATATTTAGTTTTTTTTTTTATTATCCTCAATACATGATTAGAATGTCAAAACAAAAAGTATTTACGGCCCACGGTAGAAAAAATTAAAATTTTATGTAAAATAAAAAAAAAATTGAATGTATAAAATATAAAATCATAACAGAATTTAAATGTAAAATCAACCTAATATAAATTTTATTAAAATTGATTTAAAATTTAAAATAATAACATCAAAAGATAAAAATTAAATCAAAATTCGACTTACTATATTTGCGATTAACCTTTTTTATGTAAGGATATATAATTTTTTTTATTTCTTTATTGTTGATTTGAAAAAAGACTAAAGAATTTTTTGGGAGAAAATATTGTCGCCCTTTTTATATGGCTTTTTTTCTGGTGATCACTCTAAAAAGGTGTTGTAGTAGAAAATTTTACTGATAATAGAATATTTATTCAATTATGTATAAAGAAGTAACAATAATTTGAATAGAACAGTAAATTGACAAAGTACTAAATGATATGATAACAACAAATAAAGTGATAAAAGAATTAAGGAGTAAAAGTTTAGCTTCATCTCAGCTACAGTAAGCATTCATCAAAGGACTTGGAAGAGGAGAAAGATGTTTAACAATTAGGAAAAGAAGTACAAGGAGAAGAATAGAAGAATAGAAAATTCAGAGAAGTTGTCATCAATACAGAGAGAGAGAATTTACCACACACGCCTAAAGAGCATATCCTTGCAACCTCCTGTTAATAACCTTCTCTCTGGCACTACGCCTTGGTCCCCACTCATCCTGATAAATTGCCACGTGTCCCGTATTTGTAACTAACTCAATATTGCAATTTGTGTCGCTCCCTTCAAATATCTTCTCCTTCTCATTAATAACCATAATATTACCCTCCTCTTCAACAACAACCTTGTCCACAAGGTTGAAAGTGGGGTAAACACGTTAAAATTTGTCAGCTTCTTTCCATGTAACCTCAGCATCCGCACCTTGCCTCCACTGAACCTAAACTTGTTGTACTTCTTTCCCATCCTTTAAGATTGTTCTAGTAGCTAGCAGTTGATGAGGTTCAATGATGAGACCAAATTCAGTGGAGTAAAGTGGCATTGGTAAGTAATGATCACGCTGCTCACCATGAAATCACTTTAAGGAGGAGATGTGAAAAACATCATGAATTCTAGCTTCTGTAGGTAGAGCCAAACGATATGCCACTAGGCTGAGCTTGTGACTGATCCAAAAGGGGCCAAAATAACGCATACCAAGTTTTTGGTTCTTCCCCAAGGCGGCTGAATGTTGTCTATAAGGTTGGAATTTGACCAGGACCAAGTCCCCCACTTCCAACTCCAAGTGCCTTCGATGCTTATCAGCAAAGTGCTTCATAAACTGTTGTGAGCGAGTGAGATTAAGCTTGAGCTGATCAAGGAGTTGATCTCTAGCGTGTAGCATATCCTACAAAGATTGCTCATCATCTGAGCAGAATTCATACTGCATCAAGTTGGGAGGGTCCTGGCCATACAAGGCCTTAAAAGTGACATTTTAGTGCTACTATGCACGCTAATATTGTACCAGAAGTGGCCCATGGAAGCATCTCAAACCATCTTCATGGGTTGTCAAAACAGAAGCAACATAAGTACATCTCTAAGGTTTCATTCACTTCACTTTGTCCATCCGTTTGAGGATGATAGGAAGAACTCTTCGCAAGGCTTGTCCCTTGAATCTTGAAAAGTTGCTGCCAAAATCGACTAACAAAGACTTTATCTCTATCCGAAACGATGAAACGGAAAAACCCATGTAGTTTAACCACATTTTTTATGAAAGCCTCAGCAACCATTTTGCTACTAAAATCATGCTTGAGTGGAATAAAATGAGCAAATTTGGTTAAACGGTTTACAATCACTATAATCACCGAAAACCCAGTAGAGGGAGGTAAAACAATAATAAAATCCATACAAATGTCCTCCCAAACTCTCATAGGTATGGGAAGAAGCTGCAACAACCCTGCGAGAAGCTTCATCTCAGCCTTCTCCTGCTGACAAGTAGTATACAATAACACATAGCTACATATATGACGTTGCATGTAAGGCCAATAATAGGTCGCACAGATTCGATCCACTATTTTTGTCACACCAGAGTGCCCTCCCACTGCACTGTCATGATATTTCTTCATAATTGAATTAATTAAGCTGCTGGTTTGGGGAATCACCACCCGGTCTCGCCATAAGAGAATCCCATTTCTCAAAGCATAGTTCACATCATTCGAGGAACAATCTCTGCATTGTTGCATAATGACATTGAGGCTAGTATCCTAAGCAATTTCAATTTTCAGCTGGTGCAACCAATCAGACTTTGGTGATGACCAAGCAACAAAACGTGATCTAGAAAAGGCATTGGCATGCACATTATCCACTCCGGGCTTGTAGTGGATCTCGAAATCATATCATAGCAGTTTGTGTCGCCACTTATGTTTCTCAGGAGTGTGTAGATTCTGCTCGAGTAGTGCCTTAAGACTCTACTGATCTGTACGAATGATGAATTTCTTCCCCAATAGATAATGGCAGAATTTTGCAATGGCCTCGGTTATGGCATAAAATTTATGCATCTAAGTTGACTGGTTACGCATTGTGGCTGATAATTTCTTAGAAAAGAAAGCAATGGAGTGCTTATTCTGTGTCAATACCGCACCCATGCCGGACCCAAAAAGCATCAGTCTCAACTTCAAAAGGCAGCTCAAAATTTGGCAAAGCCAAAACTACTTTGGAAGAGATAGCTCACTTGAGATTTTCAAAAGCCAAATAAGCTTGAGCATTCCAATTAAAAGCACCCTTTTTTAGAAGATCAGTCAACAGAGCTGCAAAAGAAGCATACCCTTTAATGAAGCAGTGGTAATACCCAATAAGACATAAGAACCCTCGCAATTGCTTAAGGTTTTGTGGCTGCTTTCAGCTGAGGACTGTTTGGACTTTATCAGTCTCCATGTGAACTCCACCTCCCGAAATTGTATGATCCAAATAATCGACTTCATGAGTACCAAACAAACATTTAGATAACTTTGCGCATAATTTCTTTTGCTATAACACTTGAAGAACAGTTTCTAAGTGGCGAAAGTGTAGCTCCCAAGATGCGCTATAGATGTCATAAAAAAATACCAATGCAAATTTCCTGAGATACAGGCGAAACACGTCATTCATAAGGCTTTGAAATGTGGCCGGCGCATTTGTTAAATCGAATGGTATCACAACCTCATAAAAGGCCTTGATGAGTTCGAAAAGCCATTTTGAAATGGACCTCAGGCTTAACCAAGATTTAGTGATAGCTAGAGGGAAGATCCAACTTAGAAAAGACAAGAGCACCAAACAATTCATCTAACAATTCATCCATGGTCGGAATTGAAAAACTGTCTTTGATCATAATATTGTTCAAAGCAAGGTAGCCAGTACAAAATCTCCACATCCCATCTTTCTTTCGCACCAGCAAGATTATAGATGCAAAAAGGGCTCTTACTAGACTGAATAATTGATGAGTGAGTTTTTGCCGGTATAAAAATTATCAAGTAATCAATCGTAGTATAGTCTAAACCGACGCAAAATCCATCATCAAACAATTCTACAATCTATAATCGAGAGTATTAGTCCCGAGTTGTTCTTCCCTAGGAATGCTACAAGGATGCATGCTATTGGTTAAGTGATCTTCGTGGCTTGAAGAGTGTGGCATAAAAGTGCTAATAAAAGAAAACAACAATCAATCAATATCAAAAGACTTGGCCAAGGTTGAACATTGAAAGTTCCATCACTATAGCTTCCTTCAATTGTGATAACAAAGGAGTGTTGCTTCACTTAGTTAACCCCTAATCATAGAGGGAAGTCAAGTAAAAGTAATTAACTCAAGTCACAAGTCCTAGTCTTACCCTAGGGAAGTCTAGCTTTAGTGCACTCTAAGTCAATTAGCAATTCTCAATCCTCAATCAACAATTGACATCCATTATTCAAGTGTCTCCGATGACTCAACCATTAGGCCAAGTGAGGGAATGCTACTCCATATCTAAAGTTGCCATTCTCTCAAACATGTGGAGAGCAAGAATGGAAGACATAGTAAAATTGAGAAAAGGTTTAGAATCAAAGTAATTCAACACAAGAGATTAACAACAATCACAATGAACAACAATGAAAATGAGATCTTCAATGAATTAATAGAATCCAAAACAACAAAGTTAAACCTAAGATCTATGAGAATTGAACAATTACAAACACTAATTGAGATTAGAGAAGAGGATCTACAACATGAACAAAGTAAATTGAGTGTTGTAATAGATCTCACCAAGGAATGGTTGAGAAGTGAGAAAATGAAGATGAATCCTAGAGAGAGGTTGGAGTCTCTCTCTCTACAAATGTAACTAACTAAAAATATCTAAAAAGACTTGTAAAATGAGTCTATGGATGTGAATGTGTGTTAATCCCCTTCAATCCTTGGTTCTTATATGCAAATTGGCGCCAAAGTTGGTTGCTGAAACCTTCCAAAATCGCCAGACACGTGTTGCAATAACAAAATCACGTGCGGACTACGACGCTTGCGCGCACGGTACGCGTGCGCGTCCCTGGCTTATTCCACAATGTGCGCGCGAGCGCCTTGTGCGCGTGCGCGTGCTTGGCCGAGATTAATTCTTTGGCTTTTTGTGCTTCTCTCCACTCGCATGCTTCCTTCCTTGCTCCTTTGATCCATGCCTAGCCTATTTCAACCTGAGATTACTAGCAAACACATCAAGGCATCTTATGGAATCAAGGATGAATTAGAATTCATCAAAATAAGGCTTAGAAAGCATGTTTTTACACTTAAGTACAAATACGGGAGAGATTACAAAACCATGCCAATTCATAGGTTAAATGCGAGAAAAGGTTATCAAAATACTCTAAATTCAATACAAGATAAACCCTAAAAATGGGGTTTATCAATAATTCCCTCATCAAGTATTTCATGTACCATCAATTCAATTTGGGTTTTTTAACTACGAGAATACCGATATGGTATCGCCTTCATAGGTCCTGCATCCTTAACCAAGGGAATGCAGTGGTCATGAGCCCGCTGTGGTGGTAGGCTCGAAGGTTTAGCAAAGACAGCAACAGATTTAGTCAATAACTGCATCAACTTAGGGTCCATAGAAGTTGGAAGCTGTAAGGGTGATTGGTTTTTCTCTACGAATTCCTTCAATTCCAAAGTAAACATTTCAGCTATAGCATCAATGTTGAACAGCCGTTTAATGTGATAGAATTGAGCACAACCAGCAGTTTGGTGTTTAATTCCTTACACAGTGGTGAGTTGTCCATTGTGCATAAATCGCAAAAAAGTTGCATCATAATCTACTATATGGGCTCTCAAGGACCTAAGCCATGTAGTGCCAATGACCAAGTCACCTCTCGCCACATGCAGAAAAAAAACACCAGGGATCGTAATAGTGTAACTGCCTAGATCAGCCTCTAAAATCCCAATGCGACCTTCCACTAGCAGAACATCAAAATCACCAACCATCACTTGGAATCCTGGTGCAGGCTCCACCGGTAACTTTAAAAACTTGGCAATACAGGGCTGAATAAAACTATTGGAACTACCCCCATCAAGTAAGGCATGAACCTTTAAGCGATTGATAAAGGCTTTAATCTGAATCATGGCTAGGCCTTCAGTACCATGCATCGCATTATAGGATAAATGATGCTCAATGATATGTTGATCCAACACCTGCAAGTTTGCGATCGCATCCATAGATGCATCCGTTGGCCCCCCTGGCATTGTCTTATCCCCCAATTCAAGCGGTAATGACATGAAGTGCCTATTAGTACTACAATGGCTCGTTGAGAACTTCTCATCACACCAATAGCATAACCCTCTTTTCCTTTTACTTTGGACTTTAGCCGAAGTAAGTTTTCGAGTAGAATTTTTGGTAGTGTTTTGGTAGGGGTTGTTGTGATAGTGTAGGAAGGAGTGGAGGAAAAGATTGGCGTGCATTAGGTCGCGGAGTAGCGGCGACAACTTGGTTAGCAAACTGATGGCGATGGGCAGCTGGCCCTGTAGTGTGACGTGGTTCGGGAGTAAATTTATCCTCATACAATCTCGCTAAAGTCACAACACACATCAAACTCAGAGGACACTGAGCTTTCACTTTCCTTTCGAATATCCTGCCTTAATCCGCTTATAAAATAGTCTTTAAGCGCATCAAGTGGTTCAATCTGAGTACGATTAGCTAAAGCAACAAATTCGGAATAATACTCACTCACCGTTCCATGTTGTTGAAGCTTGAAGAGCAATTTCCTAGGAGACTCGAACAATGAAGGTTCGAACTCGAGCTCAATCGTCCTCTTGAGTTGAGTCCAGGAACGAAACGGTGCCACTTGCTATGATAATTGAAACTATAGAATGGCCGATCCCGACATTTGAAGCACTGCTAGACCCGCCTGTTCTTCATCGGGAACCCGGAAGAAATCAAAGTATTGATCCATGGAGAAAATTCAACTCAAGGCATCACTCCCATCAAATTTTGGCAGATTGACGTTCACCCTTCGGAGTTGCAATCCCACGCGAAATGGCGGGTCCCTGGTTAGCTCGCACCATGTGAGAACTCACGAGAAGGAGAGCTCGAGCGGTGTAGATTGTGGAGCAGTTGCGTAATGGAGGATTGAAGCACGTCAAATTTGAGATTCATAGCCTCAGAGGCTCTAGCCCCTTTGCTCTATGTTCCTCTGCTGCCGATTCAATCATTTGGTAAAGTTTTTTAATATCCGCCTCCATGCCTTTCATTCTCATGTTGTTCGTGACAGACATGGTCAATGAAAGCACCAATGGAAGGGTGTTGCAGTAGAAAATTTCACTGATAAAGGAATATTTATTCAATTATGTATGAAGAAGTAACAACAATTTCAATGGAACAGTAAATTGACAGAATAGTAAATAATGTGATAGCAATGAATGAAGTCATAAAGGAATTAAGGAATAAAAGTTCAGCTGCATCTCAGGTATAATGAGCATCTATCAAGGGACCTAGAAGGGGAGGAAGAGGTTTAACAATTAGAAAATGGGAGTAGCAAGGAGAAGAATAGAAGAATAGAAAGTTCAGAGAAATTGTCATCAGATATAGGAAAAAAAATTTACCACATGCTTAAAGAGCATATTCTTGCAATTTCATGTTAATAACTTTCTCTCTAACACTATACCTTCGTCCCTGCTCATCCCGATTAATTGCCACATATTCCATATTTGTAACTAACTCAGGATTGCAATTTGTGACGCTCCCTTTATGCATCTCCCATTTTCATTAATATATATAACCATAACACACTCTCTATATGACTTTAATTTTGCCAAATCATTTTTATTTAACTATATTTTTTTTTACAATACCTTTTTAAATGCACAACTCTCATATCTATAATTACTTTAATTTGTTTAATACGAAGGTATATTTAATCTAATAAGTATTAAAAATAACAAAATTATTATTTAATTGTTGTGTATTTTAATCTAACGAATATTATTAGTTTAAAAAAAAGTATTAAATACTATTACAATTTTAATTTTAAAAAATAAAAGTACATAAAAAAGTTGCAGTAACTTTGTTTTAGAAATTTTATGTTATATCTTGATCAAATTAGTGGAAAGATTACACTAAGTTTTACACCACAAATTACATATTCTTCCGATACGGATTAAATATTACTTTCATATTTATATTATACATGAATCAACCACTTAATAAATACATTACATATTATATGCTCTTGTAATATAAGTGATCATTCTTTTGTAGATATTGAGTTCCTGACCTTGCACTATATTTACTTATAGTACCACTATATCCATCATTTTATTTTCTCATTGGTATATCTTTCACATTCTCTCCTACAACCCAAATAATTTCTCAACATTTCAACGGCTTTGTGTGTTTGGATTTCAGTTTGCAAACGGGAGTTTGTATAAAAGTGATTTTGCAAACTTGCTTTTGATGAAAAGTAAGTTTGTATTAATGTGATTTATGTTTGGCAATCTTTATATTAAAATTGATTATAGTAAAATAAATATTGTTTGGATTATACTATTCAAAATCACTTTTAGATAAAAAATTACTAAAAGAGACATCAATTAAAAAATAGAATTTATATGAATAAGAAATAATAAGAATATCATAAAAAAATTAATAACATACCTGAAAGATGAGAGATTAGAACACTCAAAAAATAATATAAAAAAGGTCAATGATAACAATAAGTAAAAGATATAGGAAAAACAACCATTTGTACCCATGAACTTTACGAACGCTGACAAAAGTACCCATTAAAGAAGGAAATTAACGTTGTATCCATCAAAGATGGATTCCGTACGACAAAAGTAGCCAAATCCTAAATTTATGTTGACTTTTTAATAAAATTCCAGAATTACCCCCACCATTATCTTCAACCCCTCCTCTCTTCCTTCCCAAATCTCAAATACCTCCATTGCCTAAAAACCCTAATCTCAATACCTAAAAACCCCAAATTATCATTTTCCTAACCTTAATCTCAATACCCCTTTCAACAAATTTCAACCCTCTCTTTATTCTTTTCAATTTTACCACCTCATTCACCAACATGTGTTGATGGTGTATTGAGTTTGTGCTTCCACCACTACCGCCGGCAGAGCCTTCTCCTCCTCCTGCTGTAACTTCCGACTGAGAGCAGTTTTGGAAGAGATAGTCTCCCGATGAGTTGGCACCGTAATCATGATGATGATCGGCGAAGGAGTGTCCACCGAGGAAGTTCTCGAGTTTGGGTTGTTGGTGATGGTGGTGGTGGTTGTTGTCAACATTATTATTGTTGTTGCATGAAGTTTCCAATTGCAGGTTTTGGTTGATATAGTTATTCTCCTTCCAATCTATGATGATAAAGAAAAATTAAAAAAAAAAGAGTAATTTATAATAATAATAATAGAGAAATTAAAAGAGAAAAGAAATTAATAAACCTTGTTGAGTAGAAAGGTGATGATGATTGTTGAAGGGTTCTTGATAGATGGGAAAAGGAGAGAGGTTGAGAGTAGTAGCGGCATGAGTGGAAGGAGTGAGATCGAAGCAAAATAGCCCAAAACGAGTTTGATGATGATGAGTAGTAGTAGTGTGTTGTTCTTTAGGGGAGAGAGAAACCCAACAAGTTCATTGAAGCCATAGAAGAAGAAGAAAGGTTAAATTGTTGAATAAAGAGAGGGTTGAAATTTGTTGAAAGGGGTATTAAGATTAGGGTTAAGAAAATGATAATTTGGGAATTTTAGGTATTGAAATTAGGATTTTTAGGAAATGAAGGTGTTTGAGATTTGGGAAAGAAGAGAGGAGGTGTTGAAGATAATGGTGGGGTAATTTTGGAATTTTATTAAAAAGTCAACATAAATTTAAGATTTGGCTACTTTTGTCGTACGGAATCTATCTTTGATGGATACAATCTTAGTTTCCTTCTTTAATGTGTAGTTTTGTCGGCGTTCGTAAAGTTCATGGGTACAAATGGTTGTTTTTCCAAAAGATATAAAAGAACAAAGTCAAATAAAAATAAAAAAGACACCTCACATGTTAAACATAAAGAACAGTAAATGATAAAAAAAAATCATATGAACTAAAATACAATAAAAAATAAAAATATAAAAGAGAGTACTATACATTTTATAATGTCAAATAAAAAGATAATATTTTATAATTTATTTTAGTTCCATGAGTACTTTTTAATTTAGTATATTTTGGACTATAAATTTTTATTATTTATAACTCTTTTGTTACTTATAATTAATATACAATAAAAACAAAAATAAAGTTCAGTAAGAAGTACAATAAAAATAAAAAGCAAAAAGAAAAAAATTATGCAAACATAGTATATAATAAGGTGAGTTCTACCCAACCCCCTCTAAATCAACATGTAAATTACCCCTTATGACATGGCATATTTTAATTGGATGTTTAGTTTTAGTTTGAGTTAATTTATCTTGATAAGAGTTAATATATTAACTACAGTAGAGTAACTTTGTAATTAAATATTTTTATAAGAGGGAAGAATATATAATTTCTGTAAACATTAAAAAGTAAAGTTATATTTCTCATCATTGTTCAGAAGCTCAATGCCCATTTTTTCATTCCTCTCTGAAATTGAAAGAAAAAATAACTCAACCTGTACCTCACTCGTCTTGCTTAGGGTGTGTTTGGCAAACGCGTTGGAGAGCAAAGAAGTACGTTTGAACTTCTTGAAAGTTTCACTTTTATGTTTGGCCATTTTTATCTTTCTGAACGCAGAATTGATTCTGCTTCTGAAAGCACGTTCAGGAGAAGCTAAAATTTGTAGCCTCTGTTTCATGGTTACTTATTATCCTTGGAAAATTAGATGAAAAATTTATTTCTTTTTTACCAACCCTACTCTTTATTTTCTTCTTTGAAAAGGATACCAGTAACTTTTACCTTAACAATAAGTCTTTGTAGTTCTTCCTACTTCTTCGTAATTGTTCGTTCTAATTTATTTTTTCATTAAAATAGTTCAGATTTGTTTTAATCACCAGCAAATTGAATATTTTAATTTTTTTATTTTTAGTACTCATTTTTATATTTTAATTTTTATATTTTTTATTATATTTTTTATTTATATGATAAATATTTTTATATTATTTATGTAGTGTTCTGATTTCTTATGTTATATTTTTATGAGTTTTTTTATCATTTACTATACTATTTTTTATATGTATATTTTTTATGAAATCTTTTTTTTTTATTTTTGTTTGGCTTTGTTCATATGATTTTTTATTTATTTTATTGTCTTTCTTTTATTCATATGACAAATGTTGTTGACTTCTTTTATGATATTTTTATTATTTTTTTGCTCATATGAATTCTTTTTTTTTTCCTATCCTTTACTGCATTGTATTTAGGTTGTGTATAAAATTTTTTTATTTTTTTATTTGATTTTATTCATACAAATTTTATTTATTTTTTATTGTATTTTTTTGTTCATATAATATATAATGTTGATTTTATGGAATTTTTATTATTTTTGATCTGTATGATTTTTTTCCATTTTTTGATGTACTCTATTTTTGTTTTGTATTAATTTTTATATTCTTTATTCTGACCTTGTAAAATTTGTAATTATAATTATTATATATTACGTTTATTATCAAAATTTTGTATAATATAAATTATGATCCTATAAAAAAGGATAAAATAAATAAAAAATTAATTATAAGTAACAATAAAGCCATAAATAATGAAAATTTATAGTCCAAAATAATACTAAATTAAAGAGTACTAACAGTACTAAAAAAATTATAAAATATTTTTTTTTGTTTGACATTATAAAATTTATAGTACTCTCTTTCATATTTTTATTTTTATTGTATTTATTTTATTTATATGATAAATATTTTTTATATTATTTTTATTAGTGTTCTGATTTTACATATATATAAAAAAATTATTTAAACTGATGTCTCTTTTAGTAATTTTTCATCTAAAAATAATTTTGAGTAGTATAATCCAAATAACAATTATTTTACTACAATCAATTTTGATATAAAGATTGCCAAAAATAAATCACGTTAATCCAAACTAACTTTTCATCAAAATCAATTTTACAAAAATCAATTTTATGCAAACTCTCATTTACAAACGGTAATCCAAACAATACTTAGTCACCTAACGTGCTCCATATCTACGTCCTATATCAAGATCATCTCATGATGATAACCTGAAATTATATTATGTTGGCATAATAGCTTACTAAAATAGTAACCATTCACGCAGACAATGAACAAATGATCTGAACAAGTGGCCCACGGATAAACTCGCGTTGATAAATTTTTCACCGTTGTAGATCACCAATGGCTGTACTGCGTCAATATATTCTTCAATTTCAATTAGGAAACAGAGAGCAAGTGCGATGGTTTCAATTGAAGGACAATTCTGGGGGAATGACACTGACACTCCGTCATCTTCTTCCTGATGCTCAAACCATGCTAGAATTTCTTTCCTTAAGGATCAACATTTGTAAGAAGTCTTCACGATTTTGGGTAGCTGATTCTGCAAAGCCACAACATGCCTTTGATATAACATTATCAGTTGAAAACAAAGGTTCATTTGTTCGGAGCATGATTTGGGGAAGAAACAAAAATTGAATTTTTAATAGTTTAGTAAATTATACAATTATCCATTTTGGGCTATAATTTAATTATCAATAGTTTAACTATAGTTAACATAATCACCAATTAGAGAGTGACATGTCACAGAGGGTAATATACATGTTATTATCGGAAGGGTAGAGTAGAATTTACCATATAATAATTACAACTAACAAAATATATCATATGAACAAAAAAATTATAATAAAAAGTAAATAAAATTTATATAAATAAAAAAATAAAAAAATTTATACATAACATAAATATAGTACAATAAAAAATAAAAAAATAATTTATATAAACAAAAAATAATAAAAATTAAAAAATACAATAAAAATATAACAATAGAAAATTAAAAAAATAACATCAGAATACTAAAAAAAACATAAAAATCAAAATATGAAAGAGAGAACTAAAAAATAATAAAAAAAAATAAAATCTTTAAATTGTCAGTGATAGAAACAAATATGAAAGAGTTTGATGAAAAAAACAAAATCTATAACGAAAGAACATGAACTTACAAAGAACTACTGTGAAATAATGTGGTTATGGACATCCTTTTCATAGAAGAAATGAGGGGTACAGTTGGTAGATATGAATTAAATTTCTTACCTAATTCCTCCAAGGATAGTTAATCTTCCCAACGTGAACGCAGAAGTTTAAATTTTTAGCTTCACCTAACGTACGTTCAGAGATAAAAGCACTTCTGGGTTAGAGGTTATAAAAAATTGCGAAACATAACAATGAGACGTTCAAGATGTTCAAACGAGCTTTTTTACTCCTCAACGTAAATCCCAAACACACATTGTATATTTTGGAAACAAAACTTTATAATAGATAATTTATTTAAGAAATTCTCAACCCAACTACCTTTATTTTTATTATCCATCTAGCTCAATGTTTTTATATGAAGTAATGATTGTACCTTCCTCTTCGTGAACTCTCTCTTGTTTTTGTCATTCTTTACACATAGTCACTGCATCCACTTCGGACTTATAATTTTTTATCATCATTCTTGGGTCAAGTTGCTACTTCATTTTATTATTCTTCTTGCCAAATTCTACACTTTATTGGTTGCTCAATCTCGCCTCTTCCGTTGTGGTTGATTTATATTGCAAGGTATATACTATATACATAACAATTTTCTATGTTCATAGTTATTCATTTTCAACTCTTTCCAGGTCTCAAATAACTCCTTAGTATTATTTGTCCTTAGTAACTCTATTCATAGATGAATCTGCTAAGTTACCAAAAATGTTCATTGACTATAATTGTACAAGCTCATCTAGAATTCTCATCACTTTTTTTTTAAAAATAAGTTGGTTGTGAATACTTCATCTGTATTATATTCTTACGAGTTTGTATTCTTATTATTTGTTCATCATATTTTTTTTTGCATAAAATGATATTCGAATCTTCAATTTTTGTTTAAGTGAACTAGTAACTAGTAAGTTAACTACTAGACCGATTCAGATTGATTAGGAAAAAAATATTTGATAAAAACCTAAAGATTACTTTTGTTTATTTTTTTTTTAACTCGGACTAACCTAAAGAGGCCCAGACCGATCCGGCCCAAATATGAGAAGAAGCTAAGAAGGAATGGAGTTGAATTCCCGCCCGCATTTTAAATGCCCGCCCTTGCACACTTACGTTACTTGGCAGTCGCATTTCACGCTCCACACACACAAAAAACAAAATCTGATATAAAGTCTTCACGAATAATAATAATAATAATAACAAAAATAATAATAAAAAAAACAAACAAATTAATCGCGGAGAACAGAGATTTTATTCTGTAGAGAAAAAGAGAACAATGATGCAGTGAGAGTGAGAGTAGAGAGGGTCAAAGCAAGTAAGAAGAAGAAGAAGAAGAAGAAGAAGAAGAGGAAGTTATTTTGTTATTGGTATGATCATGGAATCTCCAGAACCTTCGAAGAACAATGCAACTTCTTCGGCCTCCACAATCAATGCCGTCGCCATCAATGACTCCCCTCAAGTTCAAGTATAATTCACTCCCTAATTTCGTCATTTCTTTTTAATTTGTTATTGACCTCAAGTACAATTACAACATCTTTTTTAATTTTTATTTTCTGCTCTTTAATTAGGGCTTTGAAGCCCTCTGAATTTAGGGGGTGCTAAATTATCGTTTCTGACTTGCTGGAAATGTTGGTGGCTCGAGTTATAGGGTTTTCTCTGTTGATTTTCTAAGTGATTGGCATGGCTAATTTTAGTATTTTGAAGGTCTAATTCCCAGTGGGTGAGTTGGACTTTTGGTGAGGGATAATTCAAAGCATATTTTTGGAGTTTAGGTTAATTAGGTTGATTAGTATGATGTGATGGTGCTTTTAATTTTGATTATGCCTTTTTCTTTGGTTCATTTTGTTGCTACTAGCTATGCCATCAGATTACTTGTCTGTGCTCAAGTTAGTAGTTTATAAACCATTGCTGCTTTTTAGTAGATTTTTATATTTTTTGTACCTCTTTAGGTTTGAGTTCAGTTATTCTAATAAATTATTGCATACACCTGAATTTTAAGGTTTTCAAATTCTAAATGAAATGTTTTCTAGAAGGGTCTTTTTCCTCGGCCATGGTGTTAGTAATAAGACCATCAAGACCAGGATTCATTGAAGGACTACTATACGATTACATTGTGCTTTGTGTCATAGATATGGATTCTTGGTATTTGCCTCTTTGGTCCTTGTCCTGATCCTTGCGCATAAATTTATATCTACATGTGTCTGAAGTAATTTAATTAAAATTTAATGGACTCTGTTGGATTATTTCATTTTCTTTTTCAGTACGACAGAAATTAATTGTGTTCTTTTCCAATTCCAGGAATCACCCTTTTTCAGGTTTGTAAACAACTTATCTCCTATAAAGCAACCTGCCAAGGCTTCTCATGTGGCACAAGGCTTCGTTGGACTCAATTCTCCGCCTCTTGTATTCACATCACCGCGTATTAGTTGTCACCGTGAAACACACTTATTGGAAAGGTTTGTGACTTAAACTGTGCTCATTTTCGTTGCCATTATTGGCAATGCATTTGCTGTTTGTTGACCAATTTTGTTCATATCAGACCTTCAGGTGCTCAGTCATCAAGTCGATCAGAATCTCAAAGTGACAATAGAGGCAAGTTAATTGAAGCTCCTGGGGATTCTGCGAAATCAACTGCTGAACTGCCACTTGCAGGGGAGTTTATAACTGAAACTGTGAAGGATTTTGATGTCAAAAATGATGCAACTACCCAACACTGCAGTCCGCCGCCATCTGTTGATAAATATCTGGTTGATCCTGTGGATATTGATCAAATGTACTCTGTCAACCCAGATGAGAAACAATCTAATGATACTGAATCATCTCTGAGTAACTTAGCTCAATCAAAGAAAAGCATATCAGAAGTTGACAGCAAAGATGATCCTTGTGATAAAGCAGATAAACCTTTGATTTTGTTAGAGAAAGTTGATAAGGCTCAAACAGGGCCAGCATATGTTGAAGGGCATGATCAAGTAACAGGGGAGAAAAATGATGTTTTAATGGCTTTGCACAAGCGCATGAAGGTAGAGCCTACTTTTTGCTGATGTAGTCCCTGCTAATGTTAATGCATTCTAGTCTTTCTTGTATGTTACTTTATTGTTGATCCACAAGGTATTAAGATTCAGCGTGCTGGAAATGAACTGCAGGATGATAATGACTGTACATCTCAGTTGCTTCCCGAACAGAATCTGCAGGATGTTAAAGATTGGGAAGATTGCGATGAGATGGTGTCAACCTCACATGTAGGTGCTGAGAACGTGTCACAAGATGCTTCTGAGGTATTTGTCTAACTTCTTTTTTATAGTTTATCATAATCCTCCTGAGGCAGCTTGTGTGTGATTTTGTCTATTTATTTTCTTTGTCATTTCACACTTCTTTTCCTTTCCCGCTATCTGTTGCTTATTCATGTTATGTTCATTTCACAGTCTCATATCTGATTTGTACTTTATTGACACTCTTTGAAAATTTTGTGCTTTGCCATCTGGTTTGTTTATGAAACTTTGCATGCATCATGGCAGGATTTATTTTAAGGAAATTAGCAGCAGTGGTATACTTCATATCTCCATATCTCCATATCTCTGTGGCAGATGGGTAACTAAAAAAATATCCCATTTTTTGCTTTTGTGCTTATTAGTCGGTACCTGTGTTGGAACTCTGAAAATTTTGTGAATGGTTTGGATTAAATTGTAGAAGTCCAAGTGAGATCTCACGTTATGTTTTAGGGTACTCTTGAGTTTTGGGTAAGCATTTTCTTTATCTATCTTTGAGCGTACAAAATATTGAGAACTCTTAACCATTTGCTTGCTTTTAATAGGTTTTAGTCATGTGGGGTGATACTACTGTGGCCTAGGTTGCATTAGAACACTTGACAAGTGATTTATCTATCGTAGAAAATTCTTAGCACAAAAAGTTGCAGTTTGATTCTCATGAACTTGCACTTTTTCTTCTTTTCTTTTGGGTTTTGTTCTAGTCTATAATAATTATTACCGTCAAACGTCAATGCAGGTTACTCTAAAGCATCATGGCCTTCGTAGACGGTGTCTACAATTTGAGGAGGCTGCATCTAATGCTCGTGGAAGTGATAAATCTTGTATGAAATCAAATGCAGCTCCAATCAAAATAAAAATGGTCAAGCTGTCTGAACCTGGCACTTCTTCCTTGTTTCCTCAAAGATGTAGTGGAAACTCAACTGTGACATGTCCCAAGCCATCAGGCATTGGATTGCATTTAAATAGCATTGTAAATGCTATGCCTCCTGGTTGTGCTGCAACTACAGGTATTAGATCATCAGATTGTTTACAAGGGAAGAAATCTGCATTGATTAGTATAAATAAAGTGGAGAACATGAAGGGACGCCTAACTTCATCAAATATAGATGGGCAATCATTAATTGATAGTGGAAATGAGAGCCAAGCCAACATTTCCTCACTACCTGTAGATTCTTTCATTTCTGGGTCTCATAGCCCTACAGAACCTGTTGCTATATGTCCTGAAAGTCTCCATGATAAGAGGAAACTAAGCCCTACAGGTGACGGATATCCTGAGGAATCAAAGCAACCTAGCCCGAGCAAGAAAAAGTCAGTTTTTAACTTTTTATTTTCTTTCTTGTATCTCACACACAGATGTGCACACATAAATATTTTGTATTTGAATTTGGTTACTTAATTCATTTGTTTAGGAAGAGAGCATCAAGCAACAATGATGATAATGGCTGTAAAAGGTGCAACTGTAAAAAGAGTAAATGTTTGAAACTGTAAGTAAATTTCTATATTTGCTTTGGCATATCTCAGGATGCAGTAGCTGTATATTCTGATTTGATCGGTTTGCAGTTATTGTGATTGTTTTGCTGCTGGAATCTATTGCGCTGATGATTGTTCTTGCCAAAGCTGCTTGAATAGACCAGAGTATGAAAATAAAGTTATTGAAACAAGGAAACAAATTGAATCCCGTAATCCTCTTGCATTTCTTCCCAAGATTGTCCCTCAATCCACTGATCGTCCATCAAATAATATGGTACAAAATCTTTGTGTACTGTGTTTCACTTTTGTAGTTGTCTTTTGATTTCAGCAATGAATTGATTGATTAATGTGCCGTTGCAGGAGGATGCAATTCTGATGACACCTTCATCAGCCAGGCACAAAAGAGGTTGCAATTGCAAAAGGTCAATGTGTCAGAAAAAATATTGTGAATGTTATCAGGTTGCATATACATTATAACATAATAATTCCACACCAGTTTCCTCTCCCATATCTACTAATATTTAATTTTATATTTAAAAAAGGCTGGTGTCGGATGCTCTAGCGGATGCCGATGTGAGGGATGTAAGAATGTTTATGGCACAAAAGAAGGTTAGAGTTTATATTATGAATAAACTTTTCTCAATTCTTAATACATCACAATGTATGCTTTTGTGTAATCTCTACTGTATAAAGGGGTTGAGACAAACAAACTTCCATTATCACAATTCATTTCAAATTTCGTCCTCAATGTATTTTCAAAATAATTACAAGGTATGGCAGTTAGAAGTGTTTTTAATATAAAAAAATAAATCACTAGAAGTTATGAGAAGTTAGAATAAAGAATAAAGATTACAATATATGATAAACAAACAAAAAAATAGAAATTTTATAATTAACACAAACGAAGATATTGTGGATTGATAGG
This sequence comes from Arachis hypogaea, assembly GCF_003086295.3. NCBI lineage: Eukaryota > Viridiplantae > Streptophyta > Magnoliopsida > Fabales > Fabaceae > Arachis > Arachis hypogaea. Next base: position 144,218,575 of record NC_092051.1, on the reverse strand, counting down.
CATGGTGCCTAATCCACTAGTAGTAATAGTAAGTAGAATGCTATGAAATGATATTCAAAAGTTTTGGTAGCATGGTTTCTTTCTTTTTTTCAAATTTTGTTTTCCCCCCCTCATCCCCACTGATATGGAATTGATTCAGGAGAATATGAAATTGAGCCCAATGTGCTTAATAGTGAAAGACCATGTGATGCACATCCTTTTTTGGTTTTAAAACTGCAGATTATGTTGCAAGGGATCATGTTTTCAATAAAGAAAGGATGGGTAGCAGGATTGAAAATGAACCAGATGGTGCTTTTCTCAACAAACTGGAAATGGTGGCAAGCAAGTCAGATTTGTTCCATGTCTCACCTATAACGCCATCATTGCAATGCTCTGAGTAAGACTTGCTTTCACCACAAATCCTTTTGCATATTTTATAGGATAGGAATTTACAATACTGATTACATACTTCCTGATGTTTTTACTTTGTTTTTTCATTGGCCCTGTCCATTTGTTCAGCCAAGGAAAGGAGGCTGCAAAATTCGGACTTCATTCTGGACAGCATCTACCCTCCTCTGAAACTAATGTTGATATGCTTCCCTCAAGTGCAAATTATAACAAGTCTCTGGAGAACTCGCAGAGTGTTCTTGCAAACCTGGAAACAGATGAGATGTTGGAAACTGCTTCCTATGATTGGCAAGTGGATTGCAGCGATGTAATGGATCAATCATCACCATGTGATTTGGTTGCTAACATACTTCAGGATACTCCCTTGTCAAATCCTGAATCAATGTCAAGTGCTTCACTGTTCACATCTAGTACAAAGGAGTGCGGAAACATTCCTCTATCCCAATCACAAGGACGCATTCGCCTAATATCCGGGAGCTCTCTTCGTTGGCGTGGTTCACCAAATACCCCAAGGGCTAGATTAGGTGTAAAACACCTTCAGTCTCTTGATTCTGAAAGCAGACTCTTCGACATAATGGAAGATGAAACACCAGATGTATTGAAGGAAGGTTTAACACCCACCAAGTCTGTGAAAGCAAATTCCCCAAACCAGAAGCAAGTTTCTCCTCCCCATAGTCGTCTACGCGGACTTGGTTCAAGCTCCTCTGGAGGCTTCAGAACTGGCAGGAAATTTATACTGAAATCTGTTCCTTCCTTTCCCCCATTGACACCTTGTGTTGAATCCAGAGATAATAGCAGTGAAGACTTAGGTAACAATGCCAAGTAACTGATTCCCAAAACCAAAAGTTTTCCCTCAATGTGAATGTCATGAGAAGATTTATGTAATCTGGTATGATTGCTAGCATCTTTTCTGGTATGAGCATGGTACAAAGTTCTGTATTTCTCTCTCTTTGCCCTCCTTTTTAGTTCTTTTTATTTGGTGCTGTGTTCTGGTGTATCTAATGTGTCCCAATATTACAGTTTAAGTGACACATCTAGCTGTGCCAAACAGGTTCAGAAGACTTATTTTATGAACTATCAGTGCAAAGTTTGAAGTTGTCTGTATCACCTGTGCAGTATTATTTTAGCCATTTGGAAAAGTTTTTACCTGGAAAAACAGATTCTACTTGATTTTTTATTCTCTGGATTCTCATTTTAAGGTAAGGTGTCCATTTCAATTCACCTAAACAAAACCTGGTGTTAATTTCATAGAAACCACAAAATAGGCAGAGATAAAAGGAAAATTATGTGTATTGATAATACTCAAAGGAGAAGATAATGCATAATTTGAAAGAAACTCTCATTAGATCACTATAGCAGCTCTCACTCTCCTAAGCTATTCCAGATAAATGCTTGAATCCCCCTCTCTCACCCACTCATACATTAGCCTCTCACCTCACTTCCAATGCCTCCAATCAAAACCTTTTCTTATGGGATGAACTTATTCAGGGTAAACTAACCATGAGTTAGCTAGATAAATGCCACTGTAAGAATGGCAATTACACCTAATGATGTAGCCATACGAAGGTTCCTAAGAGTAGCTACGAACGTGATGTCGTTAAAGAGCCCTTTCTAGTTTCTACTTTCTAGTGTAGTGTGTGAATTAGGGCGTATGTGCAATATATAACCAAAAATAATTGTTAGATAAATCTGGCCCAATAAGGCCTTTTAAATAAAGGAACGCCTGACCTAGGGCCAACATTCTTGGAGCTCACTTTGATCTGATCCCTATCTACCAAACGGATTGGGTTCGTCTTGTTTCGCTGTAACTCGATCTGATATGTGCAAGCCAGCTTCAAAGCCTCGATGCAAGAATCTTTATTCTTAGACTGTCAAGTCAGGAATATGCTTACACCAACCCTTAACCACCTATGATTCAGAATCCTTCATAACAAGGGTAGTATTAGATCAAGGATATTTCCACTTTGTGGAAGCAACTTGGTACATAAGACCTCAAATCCAACTTTGCAAGAACACGTTCCAACTCAGACTTGGCCTTTTCAACAACATACAAATGACAATTGGTGGGACATTCCAGTACGGACAAAGGATATGAGCCTACAAATAACACTCGATGCCCGACCTACGAGATCGATCATTCAGTGGGAACAGTGTTACTGTTACACCTGACCCAGTAAGGCCTTCCCACAGAGAAAAATCTAACCTAAGAACTGATTGGGTCAGTCTTACCCCGATGAAACTTGACCCGACTTGGTGCGCAAACTAGCTACAAAGCCTCGAGCGGGAATCTCTCTCTAACTTGGAGATCAAGCTCTCCAAGTCCAACCCCTACAATCAAGTGGTTACTAACACAATTTAGCTTCCAAGTTAGTAATTGCCATTCTCTCTTAAAAGAACTCCTAAAGACGTGATCACAATCTTCATTTCCCCCTTTTCAATTTTATCCTTTGGAAGCCAAACAATATCAACATTACGTCAGCCTATTAGTATACCACGTTAATTAATTTTAATGTCCATGCACTCGTTATCAATCAGATTTTTTTTTTGGATAAAATCAACTTTTGTCTTTTGCACAGTAGGTGCAAAATAATTGGAAAACATGAACTTCGATATAATCACATATGGGATCAGATCAAAATTGTGTGTAATATTTAAATGTTAATATCCTAATTCAATTTGGCTGAAATTACCCAATAAGAGTTATAAATAAGTTGTTTGACGTCGTTCATCTCTCCCTGGCTATATATGATATTCGAATTTGGATTTGGCTTGGATACGCCTTGTAGTACACTATTAAGAATATTATTAACAGAATTAATCCCATTCTAGTATTTTTCTCTAATTCTAGGAAATGGATGGGAGATGACGTCTTGCTTGAGGTTGTCAACGATGAAGGTTTACGAATTGTTGGAGCGGCGGATCTTCTCATTCAAATATAAGCAAGTTGTTATTATTGATAAATCACGATTTTTTCCGATTATAAATGAACCCATTTTTATTCTTACATGAGGGTGCAGAATAATCAACATGCAAAAATAAAGGGACAAAATTTTCCATCAAACAGTACAGATATTTTTTTTTTCAATAACAGTCAACTATTTTCTAACAAAATACAGTAGAAATGGCAACCAACAGTTTTACCCCAAAATTAGGTTTAACCCCCAAACCCAGAAATATAGGATAGGCCATAACTTTGATAAAATTCAACTCATCATGCAACAGTCTCTAACTCAATCGGGGTCATCACTCATCAATGTATAAAGGCCCCGGTCCCAACTAAAACTGCACTCTCAACTTCATTATTCTAGTACTACTATTATCCCATGTCAAATTCAATTAAAACTGAAACAGACTACAAGGAAAACCTAAATGGTGGTTTAGAAAGAGAAAACGTAGCATTCATAAATTCCAGCAAGCAAGTAGAGATGTTTGAGAATTGAAGCCTCCAGCTGGCAAAACATAACTATCAATCAGCTTCCATACACCCAATCACTGATTTTTTACCTCGGGCTTGAGTCAGGAGAACCATCTTCATACGAGACTAGGCCTTTCTTTCCATTTGGGCTTCCGGATGACGACCTTGACCTGTTGACTCCGCTTGCTTTTCGTGGAGATTGTGATTCTACAGAAGACCTCGATCGTGACGGACTCCTGCTCCGAGATGAGGACATGCGCCTCTCTGCACGAGGAGAGACACGAGCTCGATATGGTTCAACTGGTGAACGGCTACGAACAGGGCTACGGCTTCTGCTATATCTTCGACTGCGATAACGAGGGCTGCATGATAAAGGTGTCCTGCTCCTCCTGCCTCGGTATCTACAGATGGGTTTTCACAAAATCATGTCTACTTAATAGGCAGGCATATCAGGAACGGAAAACACAAGCACCAGAAATAAATGAACTGAAGATAGAGATACAAATCACACCTTTAGACTCTAAATACAAGATCTCTGTAATTCTAAGAAATAAAAATGTCATAGGAACAAGGAAGCTTGAAAGAAAAAGATAACCTTGGAGGAGATCTTGCACGTGGTGGTGGGCTCCTGTATCGCCTGGGGGAATACCTCCTATAACTTGTGTATCTGAGCAGAAAAAGTGAAAATAGAACATTCAATTATCCAAAGCTCAATATCACCTCAAGATGATGACTAATCCGAGAGAGTAGATAGAGCTCTACCTGTCACGGTCACTTCTTCCATTGTAGCGGTATGACCTCACAGGAGAACGAGAAGGGGTTCTATACCTTCTGGCATAAGAATATCGTTCACTAAAACCTCTTCCCCTTCTGATACGCTTTGGTGAAGCATCAGGTGAGACGCTTCTCGAAATGCTCCTACCACGAGGTGTCCTTGTCCTACGGACAGGGCTGCGACTCCTAGAATAGCTGCGGCGATCACTTCTACTTGGGGCTCTGACAGGGCTTCTACTAATGCTTCTCAAAGGAACCCTCCCAGAGCTTCTACTCAAGCTTCTGGCAGAGGACCTAACTGGACTTCGGCTTATGCTCTTTCTTGACACTCGCACAGGGCTCCTACTGATTGTTCTTCTTGATGGTGGTCTGGGAGAACTCCTGCTCCGATGACTGCGAGAATGGGATCTCACAGGGCTTCGGCTGACACTTCCACGATCACGAGCTCTCACAGGGCTTCTACTGATACTTCTGCGATCACGGGCTCTCACAGGACTTCTACTAACACTGCGATCACGGATTCTCCCAGAGCTTCTACTGATACTTCTATGATTGCGAGTTCTCATGGGGCTTCTGCTGACACTTCTCCCCTTCCTACCCCTCACTGGGCTTCTAATGATGCTTCGGTCTGGACTTCTGCTTGTCCTTCTAACAGGACTTCTGCTTATGCTTCTAGCAGGACTCCTGCTCAAACTCCGCCTTGATGGAGCAGGAGGGCTTCTACTACGACTTGGACTTCTGCTCAAACTCCTGTCTGGACTTGGACTTGGGCTTGGGCTTCTTTTTCCACCCCTGGGACTAATACTCATACTCTTACTCACAGCTCGCTTAGGACTCATGCTTCGACTCCTGCACATCACCTTTTAATAAAATACCACATCTGGAAGAAATGGTAAGCATGAGAAATAACTGAGGTCCAACAAGATTTGAAAGTAGACCTAGATTTCCCTGGATGATCATCAACCACATCAGGTTGCCTTTCTTCACTTCTGTCAGATCGATGGTTGGTTCCTATGCCATTGCTGCGCCGTGCTCCATTCTCCTTCGGAAATTCTTCCTCTGGCATATCCAGTTCCTCCCGCTTTTTCCGATGTGCAAGAGGCAATTCATTCTCCACATTTAATGGAGACTGATCTTCAGCTATGAAGCAAAAACAAAGGCAGGACATGACATTACTAACATTGCCCAACAAAGTAAAGCTAGAGTAATCAAAATCCAAGCAATTGACTTGCATAAGCTACAAATTTACCAGCGACTTACGTAACAAACCAACAAGAACTGCATTAGTTGTGAAAGTAATCCAAGTCGTGAAAGGAGTCACACTTGAATTTAAAATAAAGAAGCTGATTTTTGTACAAGTGAACTTCATTGACTTCTTTCAAAACTTAAAATTGATGACTAGCTAGAAGGCAACAAGGGAAGATAGCAGAAAAAAAAGGATGTCTGCTCCTCTGTGAAGTTGAATCTTTACAAAATTCTATTATGTAATTCAAGATTTTGTTTCAACATAAGTAATGCACACGTATAATGCCACACAAAATGGAAGTTGAATTTATAAAAAAAAAAAATACCATTTTTCTGCCCATGATCTTTATGCTTCAGATCTTTCCCATCAGCTTGACTTCTGCTATCAGGGCTATTGCCACTCTTAGTTCCACTATCCGAATCAGTTAGACTACCAGAATCCCTAACATCAAACGAGAATTTCAGTGTAAATTAAGAGTTAAGACAATAGTTGAAATCAATTAGGACATGTAACATTGTATATTTAGACAATGGTTATTATTAAGTTCTTCCCAAGTACAGTAACTAATATTTGATATAATACAGCAACACACATCAAAGTATACGGGTCACATCCTAAGAGAACAAATGATTTAAACCGTGATCAGATGTTTAATCAGATTCAGTACCGTTTCGATCTACGTTTTGACTTCTTGTCACGCTTCCTGCGCCTCTTATCTCGGCGTTTATCTCTTCGCTTTCCACGTCTATGTTTATCCTTCCTCGAAGACCTCTTTCTCTTCCTTCGCCTGTCATCACTAGAGGAACTTACATAAGATGATGAAGAACCATCCGACTCAGAATCACTATCACTTTCCGAAGATTCCATGTCCGAATCAGAACTCTCAGAATCTGATGAGGAGTATTTTCTCCTTTTTCTTCGGTCTCTTGAAGATTTTTTGTGCTTTCCCTTACGCTGCACTTCTTGACTATTGGCTTCAGATTTATTTATCTTCTTTCCATCTGCTCGAGCATACGGAATCAGATGAATAAATAAAAAATGGATCATATAAATTGCTGCATAGAGCATAATCACTCAAAAATAGATCACATAAATCGCTGCATAGAGCATAATCACTTATGTGGAGAAAATAAGCACACTTCCATACACTACTCATTTCATCATTTTCAAGCATTGGGAATATAATATTCAATAGATGATATAGGATTTGAACATTGCCTTTAATATTAATCATAGAATTTTTTGTTTTCCATAACAGGCTAAGGGATTCTTACCGTCATTGAATTCACCACAATTAATTATTTTAACGGTCACAGTTGGATGCCCTTCTTCATCACCTGTGTCTTCAATTTTCTTCAACACATTATGCCCGTGGACAAGCTTGCCAAAGACTACATGCTTTCTGCAAGATGATTCCACAATTTTGAACATGTAAATTGTACATCTAGTCCCATCCGAAGAAACAACAACTCGGTATCATAGGATACACCATCACCCACCCAACACAAATTAAACAATGCATTAATGCAAAGGCCCCATTTGGATAAAAGAAAAAAATAAATACATACATATCGACTGGATCTTGTTACATAAGATCTACTTAGAAATAAACCCAATGGCATTCAAAACATCCTGAGAATTACATCTCAGTCGTTATGAACAAAGACAGCCACCTGAAATGATTTATTTTTTGTAGATGCTTATAAGCTTTTTGCTGGAGCTTGTATAGCTAAACTCACAACGGGTTTCAAAATCTGTGTTCTCCAAATCCTACTAAAATGTTTCAAAACTGCTTATTGCAGTAGATTGAAAGGAACAAGTTTCTCATTAGAAGGCTTTACTAATTATAGATTTAGATCCTTTAAAGTGAGAATAATTGTATAGTAAGAAAGAACAGGGATGAACACCCTTAAATCAATTACTTTGATTGTATGGGAGTCCCTACTTAACAATCCAAAATTGGTCAATCTCTTGCTTTCTCACAGTTCCTTTTTTATGGGAGAAGATATTTCATTATGATGGGACATCCTCACCTAGATACAGAAGATATGGTTAAGAATTTGAGAGATCCCTTGCTCTCTGTCTTTTAAATACTAGTATCCCAAGAAATGCCTTCTCTATCTTTAACACACCTTTATCTCCTGTGTTACCAACTACTAATTCTAATTCCTTAACAGCAAGGCCCATTAATTAGAGGGTGGTCCCCATCATAGATAGCCTACGAAAATAAACACATTCTAAATCTAATAAAGCACTTGAATGCTACAAAAATGAACCGGACAAACAAACCTATCAAGATGGTGATCCGCTTTTAAAGTGATGATAAAATGAGAACCCAGTGTTTCGCGATCAGCAATTGCCATTGATAGAAGGCCCGAAGAATCATGCTTCAGCCTAGGTGACTCATCTGAAACAGAAGTACAAAACAGAAACAACTTGAGAGACGTAAAAAAAACCTAAAGGCCAAAAAGCGAGTGCAATACAGCTCTGAACCCATGCTGCAGAATATGCAGCTCAACTTCCTGGCTTAACATTCTCACCTGGAAACTTTGAACCATATATGCTTTCCCCACCAGTCCCTGCAAAACACAGGAACCAATTGACACAGGAGTTTAGTATAATTTACAGCATATGATGGATTTATGGAACCACAAAAAGGATGAAATATGACTATCAATGACACAGAAGACACTTTAAGACAAGCTTCTAGTTCATTCACTAAACCAGAATCCAATAAAAAAGACTATTATATGCCATTGTCAGGAATTCTTTTAAGTTTGTAATGGATCAATATAAATTTGAAGAGGAGTGATAAACACCACAACATAACATAATCCTAACTACTAAACATGACACATTAAAATATAAAAACAAATAGAAGAAACAGAAAAAAAAAATCCATAAAACAGGGCAAACAAAATATACATAGCAATAGTATTATGAATACAGTGTCTGAAACTTCTAGTAGTGAACCACAATAGAGCAATATCAAAAACTTAATTTTTTTTATCCCAAAAAAAAATTGCAAAGGCATATCTCTTGTACCCCCAAGTCAATGACGGGGCAATAACAAATTTTTTTAGTTAGGTCCCTAATTGACTTAGAAAAGAAATTACCATTCTCACAGGAAACATGAAACAAGGCTTGCAACTCGGACAACTGAATGATCAAATGATAAAAAATAAAAGTGACTAAATATATCGTATGAAATTTCAAGTTTCAAAAATTGAAGTAATTCATAATAGGAGGCAACATAGAGACAACTACATACCGTTTCGATTGACAAAATCGCCACCCTGCAAAAGGAAAACCAACCATTAATACATATAACCTGGAGCAACAATGCATACGAAATAGTTATGGACATCATGAGACTTAGAATTACGAGAATGTATAACTCATTTAGTAACCTTGAATCTATATCACAAGAAAAGCAATCGTGACCATCAGCGCTGTATCCTACAGAATAAACCAGGATAACTGACTAAAAGACAGACAACTACTAAGCCATGTTTAACCAAAAAAGAAGGGTGGAAAAGTTGTATAAAATTACTGAAGAACAATCAAGACGTAAGGTGAATAACCAAAAAAGAACCAACATACCCGCACAATAGAGCCTTTCAGAATGTAATGGAAGAAAGAACCCTTGTAGTGTAGTGATTTCCCAGTATTTGGGCTAACTCCTTTTTCTCCTGGATAAATAATGAAATTTCTCAGGAAATAGCAGGACAGGAATCAACAGATTGTTAAATAGGAAGATTATATATTTTTCCAGTTGTTCAGTTGACTACGGAAATTTCTCAATGGGAGAAAAATGAGAACCAATAAAAAAATGGCAAAATTGAATAAAATCTCCCAAAAACAAAAAACAAAGCCTTATTCTACATTTCTACTAGGTGGATCAGCTACATGAATCAAACATCATTTTGCCCTATCATAGTGTCTATCGTGAAATTGTCAAAATTTAATAAATTTTCAAACAAATCAAATTAATTGTTTACCTGTACACAGTGCACGAAAATTTTCTGCAGTCTTTGGAGCAATGTCATAGAAGAGCTGCAGCGACAGCGTACCATTAGGTTGACTATTGCAAATATATATCATTAAAACTAAAAATTATAAAGGAGAATTACCTCGAAAACCATCCTCTCAACTGGATCTCCGTCTATAGAAACATCCATATACACGTGGGGATTCTTCTTCTTTGCCATTATTGGTGCTTTTTTAATTTAAGATTTAACCAAAATAACCACCAATCTGAAGCATCAATTATAAAATTAGATAAATGGTCAATTCTATCAACGCAAGATAGGTACAAGATACCTTTTGCAACACTTAAATAACTTCATGTGAGTTCATAAGATAATTGCTGCAACACTAATGAACATAACAGGATATTTTCGGTACCCAAACCAAAAGTAAGTGGGGCAAAAGTAACTAATGGCTTTGTCTCACAGTCAAAAAGCCACTATACACCTATATTTTCACACACTAGCTGTGCTCAACTCCAGACTAAATTACTTATATTTTCACCAAGTTATTCAAGTGTGAAGATTCTCAAAGACTGCAAGCAGAACTAGCAGGGAAAAGCAGACTACAAATTACAGGGAGTTCTTAAGAGAAATAAAAGTATAGTTCAAAGTTTTTTTTCTTTCAAAGATAATGCTGTTTGATGATCAACAGTGCTACTTGTCGCTAGAGTGTTATTTGTCATTAGATTTTAGAAGAATAATTTAGGAGTTATCTAACTAGTGTGAATTATGTTATGAGTTACAGCAAACGGGATTCTTGTTTGCCATGGCAGTCCAGTCTAAACACTGAACTGAACTCTGAGGCAATATTAACATGGCATCGTTAAACAAGCATACATCATTTCACTCTGAAACACAGATCTACTTAAAGAAGGTATGTATCAACTATCCAATGGAACTGAGTTACACAAGATAAGTTACCTAAAATAGGAATGAATTCTCCTTCACAATAAAAAATATGTACCTAGACTAAATTACAGAATCAAATTAAGGGCTACATTACATCACAAATATGCGCTATTATAAACCCGAATTTCATTCCAATGTGGTCAATGAGTGCATTCCTAAATTAACTTTATGTGCTTAAAAAAACTTATGCATTATACAATATAATTCATAATCAGAAGTGCATTCCTAAATTAACTTTATGTGCTTAAAAAAACTTATGCATTATACAATATAATTCATAATCAGAATCATTTCAAAATGAATAAGCTCTATAAAACAAACTCCCATGTAAATAGTAGTTTTAGACTCGGCCTTACAAGGAATTAAGTTAGAGATAACATGAACTACTATTTTCTAAGCATAACTGAAATGACACAACAGGCATAAAACACAGAAACATGAAACTACACAGCTTAGTAAAGTGAGGAAATTCCCATCTCCTGGAACAAAATCAAAAACTGATTAATGTCACTCCGAAACAAGAAATCTATAATCAACTCATAAAATCACAACAAATTCCATTATAAACTTCCATCGACCAAACGAAATTCATGATAGTAACCAAACATTGGGCATCAAACCTACTAAATTGGAACAAACAAGAATAACAAGCAATAGATACGTCAAATTCGGGTCTCAAACCCTAAACCCTAGCTCCAATACCTAAAACATGCAACAGAGTGTTAAAGATGAAGCCCAAAACCACAAACGTAAGAAAAGAAACACATAGGATTATACGAAACGCAGTGTAGCTACACACAAAACGACAATCTGAACAGTGGGTTCAAATTTGGGGTGGCTTTAAGAGCGGAAAGGAGTGTCGTTCATCAGTGTAAATCGTAGATTCGCCAAATGGTACAGAATGGAAAGAAGAAAGTAGCTGGTGGTTATAGTGAAAAACGACAAGCGTTTTGGTGGAAGAAAGATGAAGGAAGCAGTACGATTGTGCTTACCTGAGAAACGCAGAACCACATAGAAAGGGGAAAATGGGTATCGAAAGTGATGAGATGAGAAGAAGAAAATGAGGAGCATAAAAACCTAGGCATTTTATATATGGAGGAGGGTTTAGCCTAGAAGCTACTTGTATTGGCCAGGGAATTTACCGGACTACCCTTGTTCATCATTTTGGTTTCTTACCCTCTTGACAAGGAGGAGAGAGAACTTTTACAAAAGAGAGAACATATTTTTTGTATCTAATGTTTTTGAAAAAATTTTAAAATATCTTTAAAGCTAATTTGATTTAATTATATCTTTAATATTTAAAATAAGTTTTAATTTTACTTTTTATTTTAGTTTTTGTAAATTAAATTTTTTATTTTAATTATACACTCAATAACCACATTACATTTTTTCTCATCCGGGTGGCAACACTACCTGAACCCGCGGGTACTCCTTCCCCCCTTACTTGTTCCGGCCATTGGAGCGGGTTTTAACGAGCGGGGCGAGGTAGAGTTTAGGTTAAACCCACCCCAGTAAATATATATATAATATATGTAATATATATAAAATAATTAGTAAAATGGTTAATAATATTGTATTATATTTAAAATTTTATTTTAATTTATATGATGTATGTAATGATGGTTATATAAATTTTAAAATTTAATTTTTTTTGTTGAATTTTAATAATCATAGGGACGGGTATGGGGCAAGGCAGGTACCCACAGAGACATGTTAGGATTTAACATTTTACTATCCGCAGATAGAAGCGAGACGGGTTCAATACGAGTTATTGTAGGGCGGGATGAAATCGGATAGGGAAAAAACCCGCCCCTACCCGCCCATTGCCACCCTTACTCTTATCGCTAACAAATACAAAAAATTTTTCATATTTTTACTTCTATCATCAACATCATATACTCTATCTCCACGACTCACTTACTGACAAATGATTAAAAATCACAATATTATTTTCAATAATATTAGAGCCATTACAACATAAACACCTAATTTTTTTTAACTTTTTAAATCCTCATTCGTTCTTGAGGTGAGTTCATGAACTTAAAGGATGAAGGTTGGAGATCCTACTTCAGTGATAGAACCAAATTGTATAGGTAACTTGCAAATACTATGATACCAAAGTCAGTAGTGTTTTAGGTGAGATAGAACAAGTGTCTTTACTTGCTAAGCACCTTTTCCTTTTATCTCTGCTTCTTTGGATAATGCCGTTTTTCAGCATTTAATACCTTTAAATTACATCTTTGATGTCTCGATTCGACTTTTTCAGGCTTTGTTATGCTGCCGTTATGGCGCGTTTAGTGAATCATCATAATGTCAGATTCTCATTTACTCGTTTTTTCGTTGCATTACTATTTGTCCATAAGAGTTCTCCAAAATTGAATTCCTAGACCCTGGCTTTTTTGTCATAGGTATCCGAGTTTATGAATCCGGTTTGATCTTCAATTAGGACCCTAAGGTTCTTTGGGTGGTTATAATTTTTTTCGTTTCACAAATTATTAGCCCATTTTCGAATTCTCTCTCCAGTAATAAATGCAACATTATTTTAAATTTAAATAGATTTTTATTTCTACTTTACCTTTTCACTTTCCAAACCATCTCACTTCCCAAATACGACCAGTTATCCTTCTTTTTCTCTCTAAATTTCTCTTGCTTTTGTTTTGCTCTCTTTGACTCTCTGCAAACCTTGCTTGTTTTTGTCTATTGGCTTGAGGAGGGTTAGTGATATTTATCAACAAACTCCACGGTAATCGTCATTTGAGGTTAGTGAAGTTTCTATTTCTCCCCCATTTTGTGTTTTTACTGAAGGGATTCCTTTTGAACCATCGTTCTGCATGTTATTCCTTTCTTTGCGCCTGCTATCTCTAATTATGCTCATTGAAGAAGAGGAATCACTATTTCTAGTTCCCAAATAGTTGATTACTGTGTACCCCCAATTTTCGTATTTCGCATGCATTTTATTAGTTCATTGAGTGCTTTGAATGAGCCATAGTCATAGGATTTGTATTCCTATGGTTTTTTTTATTTCTGGCAACGTAGTAGTGATAACATAGTGGTGGTACCTCTGTAGATTTTCACGAGATGGCCAGGAAGAAGGTTGTTGTGAGCCTAGGACGTGGCGGTGCTGCTAATCCACCAAGATCCCGTCATGCCTCTGTAATGAACAGTGAGCTAGAGGTGGACACATACTCGTGGGTTTCCGAGGAAGTCAAGGAAATGCCTACCACAATTACTCAATAAGAGCTTGACAATTTGAGGGTGGCTCGGGTCATCTTTGATTCCGACCTGAGCAACCTTTATATCTTCGTTGTTCCGAGGTCTGGAGATCAGTTATGCCACATAAACGAGCATGCCGGTACCGCTCCAGATTGGCTATGGATGTACGAGACCTTGTTTTCTTGGATCGGGGTTCGCTTACCTTTTACTGATTTCCAAATAAGTCTGCTAACATATACTGGATGTGCTCCTTCCTAGCTCCATCCCACTTATTGTGCCATTATCCGGGGTTTTGAGCTTTTGCGTTAGTTCCTGGATATTGAGCCTGCTCTTAGAGTTTTCTTCTATTTTTTACTCTTACTATCCCCTTTAGATCCCAAGGCCAAAGGTCCGTCTCTTTCCAAGGCGTCCCTAATAGAAGAATATTTACTTTGTTTGAGAAATCCTATCATGGATTCAAAGAAAAAAATTTTAAAATTGGAGGGGTAGAAGGCACGACTCCCTTCTTTCTAACTTTGGAGAGTGCCAAAAGATTTAATTTTTGTTGGAACTATAATGTCTCTTCACAGAGAATCCAAATTTCCGGTGTGAATGCCAACAAACTTTTGAGTATCAATTTGTTAATGATGTTGTGGAGTGAGCATCCTCTAGTTTTAAGGGACATTCTCATAAACGAACAAGATGCTCGAAATACTATTAGTAAGATTCATGACTTTCATATCCTTGTTTATTGCTTTGGTACTGATACGACCGTTATACGTCGGTTACGAGTTATAGCTCGGCGAACATCTTGATAACCGACGAATCCCTTGCGCCGAGTTTATGGCAATAAACAACCTTATGATTAGTTACATCGGTTACGCCTTAAACGGTAAGTTAAGGAATATGACTGTTACAGTATCTCGGTTATAAAAAGCAATCAAGAAGAATCGGTAAAGGTAGACCTTTCTTAACCCGTTAACTTCTAAGAATAACTCTTCCAAGCTGACTTGAGCGTCGGAGTACTTTTGCAGGTACTTCCCCCCTCTTCCTTTTGGCTCTGCTGGCTGGTGGTGGAATACTACAACTCGAGGATAAGCTCGGCCTACCATTGCTCGGGGACGATCTATAGTTCGGCTGTAATCAGGCAAGAACAGGTACATTTTTTGTTTCTCTATCTCATGAGTTCCTATTTGCTTTGTTTTTCAGTTGATATGACCGGGGACTTTCAGCTATTGCCGAAATGAAGAGGAGGTTGGCAACTCAACCTCCAATCATGGTCGGTGGCAACAAAGTCTCTTCTTCCGCCACTATTAGCCGTCAACTACAACCTCAGAGGGTTGGAGAGAATGGGAAAAGGCAAGATCCTGAGGTCCATGTCTTGGCAGAGGATTCCCCTGCCAACTCTCCAATTAGGAAAAAACTAAAGAGTGTTGGACAAAATGATACTGCTGCTTCAGTTCCTACCTCCTTCAGGCACGTGCTAGATAAAGGTTTTCGTGCTATTGACTTTATATATCTCCATTTTATGGATGAAGATACGAGGGAGGTACTTGCTAAAAATTTTCTTGGAGGACACCCTTCCTCGAGTTCAGAGAATGCTCCTCCGCTTGGCCACTTATGGCCGCAATGTCGAGGTAAAGATCTCAAACCTCCAATCGAACTTCCTTTTAAAGGATAAGATCATTGCTGATGCCAACGCCCAGATCCAGAAGCTGAATACCTCGGTTTCCAGTTTTCAAGAAAAGCAAACTTTTTTGGAAAACGAGATCAAATTTCTTAAAGAGGCGAATGCTGCTTCCGATTCAAAGGAGAAAAACCTAAAGAAACAAATTTTTGAGCTGATAGGGAGAATTGATGAACTCAAGCTTTCAGTAAAAAGGGTGGAGCAAGCAGCTATGGATGGGGTTTTTGATGCCGCACAAAACATCATTGACCAAATCAAATTAAAGACTCCCGACTTGGACATCTCCAAAGTCGACGCCTTCAAGAAGGTGGTGGATGGAAATTTTGTTTCTATTTTATAATTTTATAATATTTCCTTAAGTTTTGTGAGCTCTTTGATTTGAAACTTTGGTATCTTTTGTAGTACTTTTAAATACTTATGTGGTATTTCCCTGATTATAATCGAGGTTACCTTTTATGTCTCTCCGTGATTTTCGGGATTATTTTATATGTCCTAATGTTTTACCGCTTTGACATGCTAAAGAGATACTCTAAAGATTTAACATAACCATTGAAATATAAAATTAATTTGCAAAGGAGGTTTATCATAACCATTGAAATATAAAAGGAGACTTACACTTACTTAAGCACAACTTTTGCAAAGAAAACTTAAAGCACGTTTGCTAAATACAAATAGGCCTCATTAGAAGCTTAGGTAACTAAGAAAAGAGTGTCTTTATTCTCTTGAAAATTAAAAATTTTAGGAGTAATACCTTTTTAAATGAGTTGCATTTCAATTTTTCGGAACCTCAGTACCATTCAATGTTTCTAGTTTGTATGTTCCTTTTCCTAATACCTCTTTTATTCTGCAGAGTTCTTTCCAAGTCGGAACGAGCTTGTCCCTTGTTCCTGAAGATCCGGCATCGGCCTGTCTTAAAACTAAATTCCCATGTTGAAAGCTCCTATGTCGGACTTTGGTATTGTATATCTTGGCTACCCTTTGTTTCAAAGCTTGCTCAGCTAATTGGTGCCTACCTCATAAAAATTTTGCCTCCATTCTCGCAAAAAATTCTCTGTCTTTAAATTGCCATCTGAAACAGTCTCTGTAAAGATTCTCGTATTTTAAAAAATTTTGCCATCTCTAACACACACCCCTCCATGATTGTTGCTTCGGTCAAACTCCCAGGACACCACCTCCTTGCAACAGAACTAGAACACTTTGAAAGATGGAGGTCGAAGTTGAGTGTTTGTGATTTTCATGGCCTATGAGTTATATTTTTTGTTTTGGTTTAAAAAAATGTTCTGGTTGTAGAAAAAAAATTTATTTAGATGTCATTAAGTTATTAAAAAATAGTTTTTATTAATTTTTTTATTTTTTTGTGTGTTTAAAAAAATTTTTATATTAAAAATATAAATATCAAAAAAATAAAAATATATTATTTTAAAAGTTATAATATATATTTTTTACTTAAAATAAATATATTTTAATATAGTAAATAAAATTTATTTTTATATTATTATACCTAAAAATATTTAATTAACTTCTTAATTTGCTATAATAAATTTTTTTATTTAATTAACTTCTTATAACAAATTTGATCACCTCGCCTTCTTGTAAATAGGGGTGGATTAAATACTTATAAAATACTTATTATAGCAAATTAGCAAGTTTTCAAAAAAAGGCCCCTCCCTTAATTTTCACACAAAAATTGGCTTAATTTTATCCTTTACTTGTGACAATTTTTGTGCACTATATATAAGTAAGAATTTCAAGTATGAACGGAAG
Organism: Arachis hypogaea; assembly: GCF_003086295.3. NCBI lineage: Eukaryota > Viridiplantae > Streptophyta > Magnoliopsida > Fabales > Fabaceae > Arachis > Arachis hypogaea. The sequence continues at coordinate 144,201,170 of NC_092051.1, read as the reverse complement.
ACTCTAGTGGCTATTTTTTACTTTTATGGAGAATGTTTGTATCACAAGATGAATTCCTATTTGCTTATTTAATAGGGAAATAATAATATTATTTTCAAATTGATAACGACCTTTTATTTTAATTATATTATTTTATTCTTATAGTATTGATAACGATACTATTCTAAAAATATTCAACGTTTTTTTTTATAGGAATATACTCATAAATAGCAAAAATGAAATAAAAAAAAAAGAAAGGAGGGTTGGTTCCTACTCTAGGACAACTAAATTAAAGTAAAATTATAATGAAAAGGATAACAATTTGAGTAAATTCTCGTAGTGGTTTCTGAGATTTATGTTATTATCCAATTTAGTTTTTGAAATTGTAATTTTACTATAGTAATCCTTCAAATCGAACTCCAGGCACTAAAATAATCTATGGACCCTTTTGTGACACTGAGTCACAAACGATGTGGCATTCTATTGTCATGTTAGACATTGTAACATTTCAATTGAGATCCAATTTGGTTCTTCCCTTTTTATAACCTTAATTCACTCTCATCAATTCTTCTTCTTCTAAAACAACTTGAGTAAATTCTCATAGTGATCCCTAAGATTCACGTCATTATCCAATTTAGTCATTGAGATTTTAATTTCACTATAGTAGTTCCTCATATCGAACTCCAGGCATCAAAATGATCCTTCAACCCTTTTTTGGCATTGAGTCGCCAAAGATGTGGCATTCTATTGCCACGTTAGACATCGTAACATTCCAATTGAGATACAATTTGATCCCTCCCCTTTTTATAACCCTAATTCATTCTCATCGATTATTTCCAAACATTAGTTTCCTACATCAACCATCGTCAGTTCAGTTTCTAAACCTAAATTAATCCGTTTCTTACTTACATACACAACCCTCTAATGTATTTCTCAAAACATTTGAAGGAAAAACCAAAAAAGAAATAGACAAATAAATTCTTTGCCAGATCAGAGATGTCGCTCACGAGGCCTAGGATGTCATCAACATCTTTGTTGTCAACGTGGCAATGTACAAGCATAGAACCAAGCTGGAAAGGATGCTCCATGGTTTGGACATTCAAAGTTGTTCTGCGATGTAGTCATGTAGCTAAGAAAATAGACAGAATTAAAGCCATTGTCAATGATATAAGAGACAATAAGATCAAGTTTACTAATGTCTTCCAACAAGAAAGTGAATCATCGTCATCAAGAGAGGACGAAACCAGACAACTTCTTTCCAAACATCAGTTTCCTACATCAACCATCGTCAGTTCAGTTTCTAAACACAAATCAATTCGTTCATTACTTATATACATAACCCTCTAATGTATTCCTCAAAACATTTGAAAGAAAAACCAAAAAAGAAATAGACAAAGAAGTTCTTTGCGATCAGAGATGTCGCTCACGAAGTTGAGGATGTCATCAACACCCTTGTTGTCAACGTGGCAATGTACAAACATAGAACCAAGATGGGAAGGATGCCCCATGGTTTGGACTTTCAAAGTTGCTCCATGATGTAGCTAAGAAAATATATAAAATCAAAGCCATTGTCAATGATATAAAGACAACAATATCAACTTTACTGATGTCATTCAACAAGAAAGTGAATCATTGTCAGCAAAAGAAGATAAAACCAGACAACTCTGAAGCTCGTTGATCTCCTCCAAATCAACGACTTCCTCAGACTGAAGCTCTTCTATTTCCTCACTTGCGGGATCTTTTCTCTAATTGGGCACCATCGATAAGAGAGGTATTATTTGGGGCGTCCTTGACGTCAGCTATGGCAGCGAGGTAGGTGGACTGGTTCTTCTTGAAGTCCTCTTCCTGGAGTTGGCGGGTACAAGCAGCTTACGCGTGGATTTGGTGGAAGGTAGAGAAGTCATGGGAGGAGTTGTCGAAGGTAGAACTTGTCGTTGGGGCCAATAACTTTGGGAGGTTGAGAGCGAAAAAGTTTTGGAAATGGACTGGGATTAGAAGAAGGAAAGAAGAGTGTGCACCGAAAATGAAGTGATAAGGCGGGAATGGATCAAATTGGGTCTGAATTGCAACTTATCACGTCAACTAGCTATTACAAACTCTAACATGGCAATAAAATGCCACATCATCACGGTAATTGCCGATTTTGCGTCGAAAAAGGTTCAAGGACTATAATAGTATCCGGAGTTCAATTTAGAGGACTACTATAGTGAAATTAGTATCTAAAGGACTAAATTAAGTAATGACATAAATCTTATGGGCCATTATAAAAATTTACTTATAATAATTTAGTAAGAGAAAAGAATAGTTTATATGCAACTCCTTTGAAACTCTTCAACCAACTCCATAGATGAGGAGCAAATAAGAACAGATTTTATTGTTTTTGAAGATTTTGAGATTCCTAACTAACTAAATTAAAGTCTCCACAAATTTAATTATTGACTGCTTTAATCTTTATTTTCTCATTTAAATATATGCAAAACAACAACAACAATAATAATAATAATAATGATTCAAAAATTTGAGAATCAACCAAAATTAAAGCTATTTATGTTTTTTTGTCATATCTATAGCTATTGATATTTATTTTCAAACACATGTGAAATTACTAAAGCTCATTATCTTTGGAGTGCATTTTATGATTCTGAGAGAGAATTCTACTTACATAACTAGCATGTGAATTTTATTCAAAATTGTTATTGTTTTCTCAACTTATTTTTATTAAAATCTATTAATTCTCTTCTTTTATATTTTTTTTAATTTTTTTTAATAAAAGAACAATGCTAAAAAATTAATAGCATAAAATTATCTTATTTAACTTAACATTTATAATTATATATATATAATATCTATAATTGTATATTTGTTACCTATAAAATTATCTACTTATTTTTACAATAATTAAAGAATACAAAATAAGAAAACAAATGTATTAAAAAAAGCCTAAAAAAACAAGTTATCACTCCCCTATGGTTTTGACTCCCAAATATTTTTGTAATAAAATTCAGTGATTCGTAAAAATGATGCATTCATCACCCATATAGGAAAATTTAAATTTGTAATATCTTAAGTGAATATGAAAAAATTATGTCATTTGAGTTATAATTCGTTGATTTGAACTTATTTTATATATAAATTTAATTTTGATGTATTAATATAAAATATTTGATATAATCATTAAATATGTTTTTTTAATAATCATTTAAGTAGTTAATATAAAAAATAGTTCTTTTTACTAAGATAGTAAAAAAAATTTAGATACACCCAAAGTAAAGTTATTAGCAGTAATATATTGACTTAATTAAAAGACTCTTATGTCCAGTTTGGTAACCAACTTAATTAAGTTTATTTTGATAAAATAACTTAAACAATAAATGACTCTGTTAAAAGTAACTTATAAATAAGTTATTTTGTGTTTGAATTTTTAACTCAAAAAATGCTTATTTTATAGAAATGTGATGAAAAATAGAAATATTATGAGAGAAGTCATTTTTTTAACTTCTCTATAAAGTCCTAAATAGCTTGTTAGAAAGTTGTAATTTGATTTTAAAAATTACACCAGACATTAATAATATTACTTTTCATAAGTCAAAAATAAAAAAAATTACTTCTAAAGTTTTTCAAATGGACTTTTAGTGATGCAAACTTTTTCTTCTAATAATTTTGACACTTACCATTAAGTTTTAAAACTATGATGCCACATGGGCCGGACTCAAAAAATTAATAGTTAAATCAGTCATTTGTTTGAAAGATAAAAATTGACATATAATTATATTCACATGGTCATAAAGTTGATAATAGCTAAGAATACATGAAGACGGTTAAATGTGTATTTTTACTATAAAATATATGTTACAATATAAAATACATAATAAAAATAAATTATAAAATAAATATAAAAAAATTTAAAGGTTAATATTTTTATTAAAATATAACTAGTACTTAATCAATAAAAAAAGTAAATAATTTCATACTATTAAATATAATTTCATATCATTAAAAATATTAATGATAACTAATTAATAAGTACAAATTACAAAGTTTACTGATCCTTTAACACTTCTCGAACAAATATATTTATACATAAATACATCATGACTAATTTGATTATTGTTTCTTGATGTGTTCGTAGCATTTATTTTTTCAAAAACGATTTTACGTACACTACATCACTACAGTTGTGGGAGTAGATCTTTTTCAATGAAAAAAAAATTGAATGGTGTCTAGTGTTTAATCTCTCCTTTTATTATTCTCACTCTCTTATTTATTTTTGGTCCCACTTATAGAATTAAAGGTGAGAAATCACACTTTATTATTTCAAGTATTAGAAAAATGGAAAGGATCCATTTCCCACGGTTGTTATGCGGATTGCTATACACTTGTGCCCAGTTTGAGAAAACAGCTTAATTAAGTTACTTTTAAAAAAAATAACTTAAACAATAAATGACTATATTAAAAGTAACTTATAAATAAATTATTTTGTGTTTGTGTTTTTAGTTTTAAAAGTGCTTATTTTATAGAAATGTGATAAATAGTAGTACTATTATGAGAGAAGTCATTTTTTTTACCTTCTCTATAAACTCCTAAATAATTTTAAAAAGCTGTAATTTGATTTTAAAAATTACACCAAACATTAATACTACTACTTTTCATAAGTCAAAAATTTAAAAAAATTTCTTTAAAAATTTCTCAAACGGGTGCTTAATCACAACTAAGATGGAGAAAATCTAAATTGTATGTGAAATCAAAAAAATAAATTAAAAATATAAAACATAAAATTTTAACAAAATTTAAATAATAAAATTATAAAATTTAATACAAAATTTTATAAAATTAATAGATTCATTTAAAATTATAATATCAAATAATTTTACAAATTAAATTGAGATTCTAATTATTACGTCACAACTTTAATTCGAAACCTTCCGATTAAGTCCAGTCATCAATAACTCCCTTCGTCATCAATAACTCCCTTCGTAACTTGAAGCATGGCGGCAATTGTATATATGCACGTGTTTAATTTTAGTTTTTTGAGATGGTGAAGATGAAGCTTATTTAATTTGCGAGATCAGAATGAGCAGGAATATATGCATGGAAAAATATGTAGTGGTAGAAAATTAGAGGGGAAGTGTAGTGGTTGAATATTCATTCTTCTCTTTGGGTCGAAATTATATTCGCGTTAGAAACCTTCTCATTTTTTAAGCTATCTGAATATGACACCGGCCACTCCACAGGAGGTATCTCCACGGATTTTATAATTCTTATACATGAAATAATGTGATGTAATTTATTAATAACAATCCACTAACTAATAAATAAATTATAAAACAATACTACATCACTAATAAAATTTATTATTTTTTAGTTGAAATTTACTTGACATTTTAAATCTAAAGTATTATATTCTAAACTAAGTTTTAAATTTAAATTCTAATAATATAAAATAAAATATTAATTAAAATTAACTAATATTAATAAAATATATTAATATTTCTCTAAAATAGAATAATAAACAATGAACAAGAATTATAATAATAAATTTCACAATGTCAAACAAAAAAATATTCTATAATTTTATTAGTATTTTCAGTATTCTTTTATTTAGTATTATTTTGGACTGTAAAATTTTATTACTTATGATTCCATTGTTATGTATGATTAGTTTTTTATTTACTTTATCATTTTTAATAAGATCAATAATTCATATTATAATAGAATTAAAATAACAAATTTAATAAAAAAACCAAAATATAAAAAAATACTAAAAATTCAAAAAAAATTTAAAATATTTGAAATGACTTGAAATAAATATGAAAATTCTTTTGGAAAAAACTAATAATGATCATTAAAGGTGAACTCACGTTGAAGTGAACGCAGAAGAAGCAACAATGTTTTGTTTTCAGTAAACGCGCTTTTAAACTGCAAAATCACTTCTACGTTTAGAAGAAAAAGATTGCCAAACATCAAAAAGCAGCGTTCAAGAAACTTCAACGCACTTTTATCATCTAAAACGGGTTTGCCAAACACACCCTAAGAATATGAAGGACGTAGCCTAGTCTATATTCTATAAGGAAGATTAGGTCCAAGTTGAAAGTCAAAATTTACTTAAACTAGGAAATTTCTTTGATTAGGAGTTGAATGGCATAAAGAATTATATTTTTTATTAAATTTATAAGAAATTATAGGTCAATTTACGCTAATAAAATTAATAGAGATTAAAATAATGTAGATGTCATAAATTAGAATTGGTTATACTTCTTATTTTAAATATTTTTATATAAATAATTTGACTCAATTTACGTTATTTATATTATTTATATGTTTGATTTATTATGTGCATTTTATTTAAATAGTAAATCGAATTAAATTAATTTGATTTATTATTAGTACGACATACACACAGTAAATCAAATCAGTTTGATTCAATTTACTACTAGTATAGATTATTAATATTTTTTACTTTTAAATTAATAAAGATTAATTTTAAAACATAAATGTTAATAAATTTTTTTTTTAATTTAAATTCAAATAAAATATAAAAAAACCAAAACGATAAAGAATAAAAATCTAACTATTGTGTTGTAGTTCAAAATTCAAATTCTAAAAAATCTATATTTTTATAAACTTATGAATTTAAACTAGAATGATAACAATTTTTAAAAATTCATTATAAATAATCTTTTGACTTATTAACATCTTAAGAATTATCATTGGAACTTTTGATATTAAAAAATTATTATAAAATATAACTTTTTAACCTGACATACAAATTAAAATTTAAAATTTTCTAGAATAAAAAATAATAAATAATTATACAATATAAAAAAATTAACTATATTTATACTATATATAATTTAAAATATAATTAAAATATCATATCAATTAAATTATAATTTAATTTACAAAATTAAATATAAAACTTACATTTTAATAACGTTATTTCTAACTTAAACTTAATTTTTTTAGAAGATAACATCATCAATTAACAGAAATTTGACATCGTCAGCCATATATACTTAACAAATGTCTATGAGATTGATAAGAGTACCCGACAAAGAATTTTACAATATATTTATAGACTTTTCAAAAAAAAAAAATCAAATAAGTCTAAAAACAAATTATGATGGACCCATGGATTTTTGAGAGGACAAAAGAAATAAATTTACAAAAAAAAAATTGACTTATAACTTCATGAAAAATTACATTGTTAGATATATAAACCAAAGTAATAAATTAAACTGTTACGTGATATAGTTTTTTACTCATATAAAAATTATAAATTTAATATATTTCATAAGAAAATCAGTTAAAATGAAAATATTTTCATAAAAATAAAATGTTAGATATAAATTCTAAGTCAGTCTTCTCTCTGCACAAGTGCGTGTATCACACTTCCACAAGTCATTATATATATGATAAAGACAAATATATAATATTTTTATAATGAGTGAGTTTTATAAATGTTTTTAGTATACCTTTTCTTTATAATAAAAATCAACGTTATTTTAATATTTAAAAAACAAAAGTTTAAGTAAGAAGTTAATTTTCTTTAGTTAATATTAGCTTGTTTTTTTAATTATTTTTAATCGTAAATTTTAAATTCTTAAAAAGATAAAAGAACAAATTTATAATAAAAATTAGTTAATATGCTTTTTTTTAATTATTAGACATGAGGATGATTTTTTCTTAAGTAGATTTAATAATTTAGGGATTATCGAGGACGGAACAAAAATGTCTGTTCGGATTTCCGTGCCTATCTCAAAAAAATTTTGCTTTTATTTTTGTGGAAAAAATTCTCCATCTTTAAATTTTTATTCAGAACAATTTCTGTAAAAATCCTACATTTTGAAAAAATTTGCCATTTCTAACCCACACCCTTTCATGGTTGCTGCTTCAGTCAAATTTCCAAAACACCACCTCCTTACAAGAGAACTAGAACACTTTAAAAGATGGAAGTTGAAGTTGAGTGTTTGTGGTTTTTATGGGCTATGTGTTGTATTTTTTGTTTTGGTTTCAAAAAAATTGTTCTGGTTGTAGAAAAAGAATTTATTTAGACGTCATTAAGTTATTAAAAATAGTTATTTTTTTGTGTTTAAAAATTTTTTTATATTAAAATATAAGTATTAAAAAGTAAAAAATATATTATTTTAAAAGTTATAATTTATATTTTTTAATTTTTTTTACTTAAAAAATATATTTTAATATAGTAAATAAAATTTATTTTTATATTATTGTACCTAAAAATATTTAATTAACTTCTTAATTTGCTATAATAAGTATTTTTAATTTTTATTTAATTAACTTTATATAACAAATTTGATCCCCTCGCCTTCATGCAAATAGAGATGGATTGAATACTTATAAAATATTTATTATAGTAAATTAGCAAGTTTTCAAGAAAAGGTCACTCCCTTAATTTCTACACATAAAATTGGATTAGTTTTGTCCTTCACTTGTGATAATTTTTTGTGCACTATGTAAGAATTTTAAGTATGAACTGAAGACTTTAGTGGCTATTTTTTATTTTTATGGAGAATTTTTGTATCACATGATGAATTTCTATTTGATTATTTAATAGGAAAATAATAATATTATTTTTAAATTGATAACGACCTTTTATTTTAATTATATTATTTTATTTTTATAATCAAATTGATAACGATACTACTCTTCTAAAATTATTCAACGTTTTTTTATAGGAATGTATTCCTAAATAGCAAAAAAAAAAATGCAAAAATGAAAAAAAAGAGAGGGGAATCGTTCCTAGGGCTAGAAGTGAGTCAAGTCAGTTCATGAGTCAGTTTAAACTCAACTCGTTAATAGCTCGATAAGTTAAACTTGTGAGCTAGTGAGCCAAACTTGAATCTGGAATTTAGCTCATAAATTAAATGAGTCGAGTTTGAGTTTGGATAAGTTCAGCTCATTAGCTCGTGAGCTGGCTCGATTATATATATATATATATATATATATATATATATATATATATATATATATACTCTCCTATATGCATTTAATCTATACTTTTAATATTATATATATACATATGAAATAGTAATATATAATTATATATATATATATATTAATGATCTTAATTATTTAAAATTTTATATTTATTTTTATATATAATTTTGATATAAGACATAAATAAAAAATTTATAATTTATTGATAGATAAAAAAATATATAAAATTGATCTTTTTAAATATTTTTTAAAATATATAAGTTATGATTTATTGATATAGAATTATAGATTATGTTTCTATTATTTGAGTCAGCTTGTGAGATTGAGCCAACTCGTGAGTTTTTGGTGAGTCGAACTTGAACTTAAGAAATAGGCTCGACTGTTAATGAGTCGAGCCATGAGCCAAACCCAATTTTTGTGAGTCAAGCTTGAGCTTGATCTAACTCGGCTCAACTCAACTCACTTTCAGCCCTAATTACTTGTTCCTACTCTAGGACAACCAATTAAAGCAAAATTATAATGACAAGTATGATAACTTGAGTAAATTTTTATAGTGATCTTTAAGATTCACGTCATTATCTAATTTAGTCTTCAAAATTTTAATATTATTATATTTGTCCCCAAATCAAATTCCAGGCACCAAAATAATCTCTGGACCTTTTTCGGAGGCTGAGTCACCAACAATGTGACATTCTATTGCCACTTTAGACATAGTAACATTTCAATTGAGATCCAATTCGGTTTCCCATTTTTATAATCCAAATTCATTTTCATCAATTCTTCTTCTTCTTAATGACAAGGATAACAACTTGAATAAATTCTTATAATGTCCCTGAGATTCACGCCATTATCAAATTTAGTCTTAGTAGTCCCCTATATCGAACTCTAGGTATAAAAATTATCATTGGATCCTTTTTTCGACGTTGAGTCACCAACGATGTGGCATTCTATTGCCCACATTAGACATCATAACATTTTAATTGAGATATAATTTGGTTCCTCCCTTTTTGTAACCCTAATTCATTCTCATCCGTAATTCTTCTTTTTCTTCTCCTTTCCAAACATCAGTTTCCTACATCAACCATCGTTAGTTCAGTTTCTAAACACAAATCAATCCATTCCTTACTTATATACACAACCCTCTAATGTATTCTTCAAAATATTTGAAGAAAAAACCAAAAAAGAAATACACAAAGAAGTTCTTTGCCATATCAGAGATGTCGCTCACGAAGCTGAGGATGTCATCAACACCTTTGTTGTCAATGTGACAATATACAAGCATAGAACCAACCTGGGGAGGATGCTCCATGGTTTGGACATTCAAAGTTGCTTCGCGATAAGGCTAAGAAAATAGATAGAATCAAAGCCACTGTCAATGACATAAGAGGCAACAAGATCAAATTTACTGATATCTTCTAACAAAAAAGTGAATCGTCGTCAACAAGAGAGGACGAAACCAGACAACTCTAAAATTTGTTGATCTCCTCCAAATCAACGACCTCCAAGCTGAAGCTCTTCGATTTCCTCACTTGGGGGGATCTTTCCTCTTCTTTGGGCCGTTCTTAACGTCTACTATGGTGACGAAGTAGGTGGACTGGTTCTTCTCAAAGTCCTCTTCCTAGAGTTGGCGGGTACGAGCGGTTTACGCTTAGATTTGGTAGAAGGTAGAAAAATCGTAGGAGTTGTCGAAGGTAGAACTTGTCGTTGGGGCCAACAATTTTGGGAAGTTGAAATCGAAGAAGTGTTGGGATAGAATGGAGTGAAATTGGATGAAGGAAAGACAAGTGTGCACTGAAAATGAAGTGGTAAGGTGAGGAGGGACCAAATTGGATCTCAATTGCAACTTGTCATGTCAACTAGCTATTGCAATCTCTAACATGGCAACGAAATGCCACATCATCACAATAATTGCCGATTTAGCGTCGAAAAGCGGTTAAAGGACCACAATGGTACCCAGAGCTTAATTTGAAAGACCATTATAATAAAATTAGAATTTAAAAGACTAAATTAAGTAATGACATGAATTTCAGAAATCATTATAAATATTTATTCATAACAATTTAATAAGAGAAAAGAATAATTTATCTGTGACTCCTTTAAAACTCTTCAACCAACTCTATGGATAAGGAGTAAATAAGGTTAGGACTAATTTTATTGTCTGCCATGATTTTGAGATTCCTAACTAACCAAAATTAAAGTTTCCACAAACTTGGTTATTGACGGCCTCAATCTTTATTTTCTCATTTAAATATATGCAAAACAACAACGACAATAACAACAACAACAATAATAATAATAATAACAACAATAAACAAATATAGAAGAAAAGCAATTTTAAACACTTGAAAAATTTTACTCTTGTCTATTTATATATAGCATAACGGCATAATCTCTTTTTTAAATTTTATACTCTTGTCGAATGTTGAATTGTTCATTTTTCTTATTATTATTTTCTTCCGTTTGCTTTTTCTATTTGCTAAAATACTGCAGAAAATATTTAAAATAGAAAGCAAGATACCTGTTGGTAGCTACAGCTTTCTTTTTATTTCATGTCAATAAAAATTGTAAGATTGAAATAAAATAACCTAACAATAATACGTGTGGTTGGACTAATTTTTAGTATATCTTCAATCCATGGTAAATCATATAATATAATATATTAAATGAAAAAAAATTATACTATGTATATACAAAAAGTAATCATCAATTAACCATCGTATTTTTTAATGCGTATTTAATATTTAATATCTTTTTAGAAAAATACTAAAAAATTATCAAAATTTATTATTTTTTATTATTAATTAGTTATTAATATTTAAAAGTGTGGGTTAAAATATTTTGTTAAATTATTAAATTAAAAAAAATTGGTTGATAATTAAAAGTAATGGCAAAAAATAATAGATTCTTATGACTCTTTATAACATTTATCATTTTTTATTATATTTCTATAGACATTCTATATATGGAGTGTTTCAGTTAAAATTCATAAATATATGTTTTACAATCAATTTTTTGTCGTATTTTTTAATTTTGCTTTAAATATTAATATATTTTTCGTTTTAGAATTTTGTTTTTTTTTTATTAATTCACCCATATTTTTATTCTTTTAATTACATAATGCTTGTTTCCAATCAAATTTGAATTTTTCATTTGGTCTTGCATTGATTGCATATCGCCGTAGTCTTTTACAATGTATCACATTTTATGAAGTTTCTTCTTGCATATTGGGTGGTATTCATGCATTGACCCAAGTGATAATTTTATGATGTGAGATTTCAACGTATGTAGGGATAGTAAGCTATATTTTATCAAATGATGGTTGAATTTACTTAGATACTATGACTCGTAGAATAAAATGTTGGTAAAACTAACTTTTCAAAGGAGTTTGTTTTATGATTCAACAATCGCAAATCGAGCTTTATAAGCCAAATTTATTTTCCAGTATGTTCAAACTTTCTATATCTGGCTGATGATCATTTTCGAAATAAAATATACAATGAGATTTGGTTCTTTTAATTTAGTACAACTTTAAAAAATTTACGAATTATTCATCCACCACGTTAACTTTTTTTCAACAAAAAGGTCATTCTAAAATTTAGTGTAATATTAATGACAATTTTGATTTTTAAAAAAAATTAAAAATTAAAATAATACTTTATTCAATATATTCTTGAGTAATTTTTTTTTATATAGTTATTGTTACAATTATTAACCACCAAGAATACTAAATATTTTTTATAACAATTAAGTGACAGTGAAAAATATATTTAAACAAAAACAAGTATTTATTATAAAAAATACTCTATCAAAATAATTATTTTTAGTGGCCATTAAAATTGGTCATTTTTTTTGTAGTGATATATATATAGCCACAAATTTTATTACGATAACAATACCATAGTATCATAACAATAATATTACAATTGTAAATTATTGTTAATGAAAATAGTCATTAATGTAAGATTACTTGAGACGAAAAGTTTTTTTTGAAGTGCATAGAATTTAACACTGCGAGGTGGAGCATTTGAAGTTAAATAAACTAGATATACAACACGTCAAAGATTTCAAAAAAATCTAATAACCTCAAGTCATTTTCAGTATTACCATCAATAGTGTTGAATTCAAATTCTAGAATTAACAGCGGAGAAAAAAAAATCTAACCAAATAGTTAATTTTTTTTATATACTAGTTAATGGATATTAACGTGTAATTCTATAATTATTGTTAAGTTTTTCTCCACCCCATGACTTGGTTTTGAGTTTCATTGAATTTAAAAAAAAAAAGAGAGAAGAGACTCAGAAGGAAGTAGTGGATGGAGTCTATAAAGAAGACTAGCTGATTCAAGGTTCAAAGTCAAAATCAACTTAAATTATAGTAAAAAAATTTGAGGTGTATAATAACTTAAGAGAGAAGTGAACACGACGGTCTAAAATTATTATAATATTGTTTATGATTAATATTTTTTATTAATTATTTTAGTTAATATTTTAGATTAACACTTTATTTTCTTATTGTTAACATTTAAAATTTAAATAAATATATTTTTGTTAATAAAATATATGTTAAAAAATAATAATTTTTGTTTGTGATGTAATATTTTTTCAAATTATTATTAGAGAATGGCCAACAATTGATTTCCAATACTAACCCAAATACCTAGTACCCAATAATTTTCACTCACAGGCCACTCTCTTCCTTTTTAAGCTGGTCATTTATAACAAAACACTTCTTCATCAAGGATTTAAATCATCCTTCAATTACTCAATGCAAGACAAAAATGTTTGGAAAAATTGTTTTACATAGAACATATGGTAATTTTTCAAAAGTATAAATTATAAAACACGTTTAGACGTACCATTATTGTCGGATTTGAAGTCATCGCTCGCGCTTGTTGACTTGACTTGCATAGCTTAAACACATTCAGAGACTTGCTAATTATTGCTATATAATCCCCAAGAATCCAGGTTCTTTCAAGGAATTTGTTACAGTAGTCTTGTTCCTACAATAATGGTGTTAATATTTTATGTATATTTAATATAATTGTAATAAGAAATATTAGATAATTAATATTTTTTTATATTTATCTTATATTTAAATCAATATTAGCTAACTTCTTTTTCACTAAAAATGTTATAAGTTTTAAATAAGACTTAAAAATGTTTTAAGAGAGGCATGAAATTTGACATTTTCAGCCACATATACATGCCCTACAAAGAATTTTACAATAGATGTATGGGGCACTCTACTATATAGATTGAGTGATATAGAGAGAGAAAATAATTTTTTTTATAGTTATTTTTTATTATTTTATTGTTATTCAAAGTGTGGGTTCTACCTTTTTCAATCTCTCTTTCATCCCATAAAAAGAAAGATCTGTAAACTTATATCTTTACCATATAATTCACCTAGATGTATATATAGAATTCTTTTTTAAAAAATAAGTATAAAATATAATGACAGGCTCATGGATTTTTTTAGAGGATAAAAGAAGTAAACTTACAAAGAAATAATTTGACTTATAAGATCATGAAAAATTGCATTACTAGGTATATAAAACAAAGTAATAAATTAAACTGTTACGTAATATAATATTCTCCTCATATAAAAAATATACATTTAACATATTTATATTTCATAAGAAAATTAGTTAAAATGAAAATATTTTTATAAAAATAAAATATTAGACACAAATTCTAGGTTAGTCTTCTCTGCACAAATGACAAATCAATGAATGCATATAAATATTAGATATAAATTACGGGATAAGACTTCCGTACAAGACAATATATAATATTTTCATAGTGAGTGAGATTTAGATAAGTTTTTAGTATACCTTTTATTTAAAATAAAACTATCAAAAGTTATTTTAATATTTCAAAATAAAAGTTTAAGCAAGGAGTTAATCTTTTAGATAACATTATTAATTTTTTTAAATTATTCTTTTATTACAAATTCTAAATTTTAAATCCAAAACATTAAAATTTAAATTATAAAGTTCTTAAGAAAATAAAAAATAACTTTATAATAAAAAATTAATTAATATGTGTTTTTTAGAAAGTATAAGAACAAATTTTTAATTAGTCAATATTAATGGATTTTTTTATTTTAAAATTTTTTATTTTTTAGAGGTTTTAAAATTTAGAGTCTCGGGTTAAAGATTTATGATTTAGAATTTAGAATATAAAATTAAAAAAATAATTTTGTCAAAAAATTGGCTCTTAAGATTTTTTTTTTTCAATTATTATACATCAGGGTGCATTTTCCTTAGCAACTTGGTCTGATAAGTTGAACACTTCAACACCCTTTGTTGCTATCTATAAAAGAATGAACTCACGAGCCATTTTCTATTCACAATTCACACTTGAAATTCCTAATACTTTTGTTTATGTTGAGAGAGTTGAAGCTTGATCTTGTGAGGCATAGAGGATCATATTGGTGTTAATATAGTTGTGGGGGGAATGGGAGTGAAGGGCATGTTATTTGTTATTGTTGCCTTGGTCCTTGTAGAAGTAGAAGTAGAAGTAGTAGCTATAGATGATATTGACAGTACTCAAATAGCTCTTCATGGGTGCCAAAGGAATTGTGGAGATGTTCAAATTCCGTATCCATTTGGCATAGGAAAAACCGAAAACGGTACTACCTGTTTCTTAGACAAACCATTTAATCTTACTTGCAACAGTAGTAGTTCCAGTTTAACATCGGGCAATGTCCAAGTTATAAACATCAACATCTCCCAAGGTCAAGCAGATATGTTGATTTTTGTCTCCAAATATTGTTATAATAGTAGCTATGGTAACAACGCTGTAAGTAGCCAACCCAGCGGGCTCATAAGTAGTTCTTCTTTCACCATTTCGAGCAAAGACAACAAGTTCATAAGTGTTGGCTGCGATACTTACGGCTATCTTAATAGCTTCTACAACAACAATGCAGGTTATTCAACAGGGTGCTTAACAAGATGTTATGGCAACACTAAGGAAATCAAGGATGGAGATTGTTCCGGTATTGGGTGCTGTGAGGTGGATATTCCTCCCAAGATGAGATCGGTCTCAACTCAAGCAGGTACCTTTTTCAATTTCCAGGATTCTCTGGTCTTCAACAACTGTAGCTATTCCTTTGTTGTCAAGAATGGCAACTACACGTTTAAGAAGGCCCACTTGGAGAATCTACCATATGAGATGCTCCCTGTGGTGTTCAATTGGAGTGTTGGAAACGAAACATGTAAAAAATCACTCAACAGAGGTACCAACGCTTGCAAGGGAAATAGTACTTGTGTGGATGCAGAGAGTGGACACGGTTACCGGTGTCAATGCAAGCAAGGTTTTGAAGGAAATCCATACCATCCGCATGGTTGCACAGGTAATTAACTACTTTCCTTAAACATTCATCTATCTTTATATAATTTGTTGTCTTTTCTTTGACAACTTCAATTTGTTTTCTCTGCAGACACTGATGAATGCAAGACAGGACAACATTCATGTGTAAGTGACCATAATTGTCACAATACAAATGGATCCTACATATGCTTCTGTCCTAAGGGGCAATCTGGAAATGGTACCAAGGAAGATGGTTGCCTGAAGAAAAATTTCCTTCTACGTATTGTCATTGGTAAGAAATTTAATTATACGTGCTTACATTTATAAATAATCAGTCAGTTACTTATATTTAAATGCATATATTATTTCGTAATTTTATTCTATATTAATAAAATTATATAATAGATGGTTGTTATTCTATTCTAGCATATATATATATATATATATAAGATAAAATCAATCATATTATATGTATACTAAAATCAGTTATTAAAATTAGTTATTATATATAAATAGAGAGCACTTCAATAAAGACACTAAAAATATTTTTTTTAAGATGTTTATATGTGTCATATTATTATTTGACATCTTTATTAAACCGGTTAATAATTTATTTTTTGATAAACCAGAATAAAATCGGTTTATTATAGCAACAATAATAAACCCAATTGTCTGCATTATAATTTATAATTATTAGACCCGGTTTGATCCGATCGAATTACACAATCTAAATCGAATATCTTTAAATTTTTTGATAAAAAGACAAATATATCTCTGACTTTTTGTTTTGCAGACATTTAAATCCCTAAAAATTTAAAAATACAATTAAATCTCTAAAAAAAAATTGGGTTTATTGTTATTGTTATAAAAAAAATTAATTTTATTCTAATTTATTAAGAAATTAAAAAATAACCAGTTCATTAATACGTCCAATAATAATACAACACATAAGCGTCTTTAAAAAAAAACTTTTTACACATCTATATGAAAGCATTTTCTATATAAATATATGTGTTGTTTAATTTAATTTTTAATATGTATTTTATATTTTAACATATATTTTATATTAATAACTAATTTTAGCATATAAATAGCATTTTTTGATAAAATAATACTTCATTTTGTAAAAGAAAATTAAAGAATTGTGTCCAACACATTACATGCAGGGGCTAGTGCAGGATTTATAACTATTTTGGTGGGGACTTGTTTGTTATACCTGACGTATCAAAAGAGAAAACTCATCAAACTAAAAGAGAAGTTTTTTGAGCAAAACGGTGGTCTTATTTTGCTACAACAAGGAGAAGAGTCCTCCCATACTAAAATTTTCACCGCTGACAAATTGAAGAAAGCCACCAACAACTATGACGAGAATTTAATCATTGGCAGGGGAGGTTATGGCACAGTTTTCAAAGGAGTTCTGGAAAATAAAACAATTGTTGCTATCAAGAAGTCCAAATTTAGTAAGATATTTTGATAGTAAGAAAAAAGGGAAATTCAAATCCCATTTAACAAAGTGAAATTTCCACAATTCTTCCTACACAAATGAAAAATACAAATATATGTTTCTTAAGGAAAATATAAATTCGGAAGCAGAAACTTAAAACTTAATAAGACATCTAAAACAAGAGATAGTCCAATCATAACAAAACAAAGCTATCAATAAGACACCCAAAACATCCTAGACTGCAAGACAGTAAGACAGTGCAGAGAACTTAACACAAGATAATACCACTACAGTTGCTTAATAATCATGGTTATTTAACTAATTGAATAAGTATAATTAATTTATGAAATTTCTAATGTAAATTTAGCATATTTTAAATATTATATGTGGTGCTTTAAACAAACTTATTAACATCTCTTATTTAGATATAACATGCACATATCTAAAAGTATATATTTAGCGAAAAATTACTAAATTTTAAAAATAATAATATCTCATATTTTTAATCATACTTGAAAAAAATTGCATCATAATTCAATTTTTAAAGCATTTTTTAAAAAATATATATTTAATGTTAGATATTTTTATCGCATTTTAAAATTATTTAAAAATATTTTTGTCGATAATAAAATTCGGGTATATTTTTGTCAACGACAAAATTATTTGAGTGCATTTTTAATAGTCTACTCTTATTTATTTTTTATATCTACAAAAGAACCGTACAAAATGTTTGCACCATCTTAAAAAAAATAATAAAAAAAAGAAAAACATGCACAAACAATAATCTTCGTTTGGTCATCTTCTTAGTTTCAAAAATCAATTTTGTAGGAACCGATTCGTAGTTATAATTTAGGATTCAAACTTCGGAATGAAATTGTACTATTTATTATTCAGAATCGTGAGATTTTACTATTATGTACATATTAACAGAGACGGATGTTTTGGTTACTAAAATTATTTGAATAAAATCGATCTACTATTTTATTTATTTTTTAAATATTAAAAATTATTAATATTTAGATTAAACTTTTATTTATATTAGACTAAATACTAGATATACTTTTCAAATAGAAAATAAAACTATAGAATATATAATAATTTTATATATTTAATAATTTGTTATTATTAATTTTTCTAAAAATATCTTAGCCATCAAGATCTCTACAGTTCTATACGTCCGACCGTTCCTGTATATCAAGTTTTATGTTTTAGAAGTTTGGATAAAGTATTAAATTGGTCCCCTAAGTTTGGACGTAACTCTGTTTTGATCTTGAATCTAAAAAAGTTTCATTTAGTATCAATCTAGTTCCACAGTGAGGTCAAAATTAAATAATTAACAAAATATCTTACATAATAACAACAAAATCGATAATCTGGAGAACAAGTACAAGCTTTAGAGGCATAAAATCAACCATTGATACATCAATATATTTATTTATTTTTTTATAATATAAATAAAATATTTTCTATAAAACTAAAAAAAATGATAAATAAATATATTGATGCATCAATGGTTGATTTTGTGTCTCTGGAGCTTGTACTTGTTCTCCAGATTATCGATTTTGTTTTTGAACTATTGTTATGTAAGACATTTTTGTTAATTATTTAATTTTGACCTCACTGTGGGACTAAATTGATGCTAAATGAAACTTTTTTGGATTCAAATAGAATACTTTAAACCTTAAGAATCAAATCAGAATTACGCCCAAACCTAGGGGACCAATTTAATACTTTACCCTAAAAGCTTTTACTGAGATCAAATAGTACATTGATAGTTTCTAAAAAAAATTAATAGTGATATTTTAAATTATTGTTGGTGGCTCTATCTTTGTTGACTAACAATATGAACTTCACGGTAGACCTTTTTCCCGCTGATACCAGCATCCCAATAGTTTTACTTCTAATGCAAGTTTAAGCATATGATGAAGCTTATGACCATGACAAATTACAATTGAAAAAGCAAAGTTAGCATACAAAACATTTATGATACTGCAACTGTGTTTTTAAGTAAAAGCAAGTAATCTGCCTTTAAATTGACGTTTTATGTTATCTCTAAATATTGTAAAAGCATTTTGGACCTTCTTCGTAACCAATAATTTATTGAGCTCTACGTATGAATATCTACTCGACTGTGGTGCTCTGGGATGTGACAATGGTGACCTTTCAAATTCATGAACTCCCGCCCACGAAACAAATGAAACTACTTATGCTACTTTATTTAAGTTAAACATGCAAGTCCTTGCAACCGGTGGATCCGTGGCGCAATGGTAGCACGTCTGACTCCAGATCAGAAGGTTGAGGAGCAAATAATTTGGTTGACTTATGAATATGAATGAGAACCATGTCTGAGTCTGACACATGGTTATAATCGAGAGTAACAATTATGGATGAATTAGGTTTAACTAATCTGGTCAAAGCTTATTTGCAAAGACCAATAAGAACAAGCATCCTTAATGAAAAGATAATGATTCATACACTCAAGTAAGAAAACCCTATTATCCATGTTAAGTACAGAAAACATAACATTAACTACAACAAAATAATCAAGCTAAACTAACAGTAACAGAGGAGGCACAAAATTTCTCAGCAAACGCTTCAGACATACTACAGCAATTGTCAACAATCAAATAAATATATACAGAACTTTGAAGTGGTTTCGCTGCTAGAGGATTCAAAGCCATAAGCTCTTGACAAAGAAATCAACCCTCAAGACCTTTCATCCGGAACAAAGAAATCAAATCTAACATCGAGAGAAGAACCGGAAATGTCTCCGGTTTCCTTAAACTCAATATTTGTTATTGTCCCAACTTCATCCATATCTTGATATTCTGGCTTAACACGCCGCACAGGAACAGTGACAGAGTAAATAGTTCCAATATCTGTATCAGAAGAGACACTCAGCTGAACTTTGTCCTGTGACTCTATTTCCACAAAATCTGATAAAGCACGCACAATCAAGGCAGAGAAAATCGAGATTTTACATGAAATCGAAAAAGTAAATAAAAAACGTAAAACATAAAATCTTAACAAGATTTAAATCATAAAATCGTCAGACTTAGTACAAATTTCGATAAACTCATTTAAAATCGTAATATCGGAAGATTTTAAGAGTTAAATCGAGATTCTAGCTACTATGCGCACAATGTTGTTAACAATTTTTCGCTTTGCCACGTCACTTACTTCACATCGATCAGAGAACAAGATCATCTTAAAGCGTTGCTTGGCAATTCTAAACTTTTTCTAGATACTGATGATGGGAAAACTATCTTCCAAGCTAAATTTAATCGCTCAAAGAAACTCATGTTAACAGCATCAAGGAGGAAGTTCTCATCTTCTCGAATAATAGATTTTTATGAAAACTTGGGACCTTCAAGGACTCCAGAAACTGGCTTGCAGAAGCCACGCATATTGGTGCGACGTACAATTGTCAGGCTGGGACATCTTGGGGTGAATTCAGAGATGCTAGACGCTCCATTTGAGTAACCACTGAAATCCACCTATTAGGCAGAAAACTAGGGTATTAGTGATAAGGCATTCAGATTCTTGCTAATTCTTTTTGTGAGATATGCATAATATATAACAAACCATGAGCATTTTTGAATAGAAGTCATCAACAATGAAAAATTAAACATCTATAAGACATGTGGCCTAGTGCATGATGCTCCGGGTTTGAGCACAGTAGATATATAAAACCTTATCCCCACAATTGGAGAGGTTTTCTACGTTATTTGTACGTCAAAAGGCAGCAAGACACAGGGATCAGATTAAAAATATCCAAACACAAAGATTAAACAACAACATTTTATTAAAACTATATTGAAAACTGCAATCTCACAAACTCTTTAATCATACTAATCCACCCAATTAAATGCAGGTTTTTAGTTGCCAATAAGACAATCAGCAAAAGGACCTCTAACCCATGTAAACAAAAGAAGCTGTGTTAAGTACCTAAGGAAAACGAGGAACCACACCTTAAAAGCTAGTATTAAGGAGAAAGAATCAGTCTCCTTAAATACAATATCAAACATCCCAGACTACTTGATGCGGACTTTGGGCATCCCATAATACACATCCCTAACAGGCTGCAAGATTACAGGCTAAGACCCTGCAAAATAGATATCAGCAACAGCAAAGTGATGAGATGGTTGTGGGAACCATTGAAGAGAATGTGAATATGGAAGGGCAAAGGACAGTGTGGGGGACATTCGGTTGATTGGAGACAATGAGATGGCTAAGGTCATCAGGAAGAATAGCAACTTGCTTCTCTGATAATTCGCTATTTTCTCATGCAAAACTTGTATCTTAATATACTATTCTAATCAATAATATCTTAATCCATCAATAACTATTAACTATCAACAAATACTAGATACAAATCATACTTCCAAGCAAATGAAATAAGGTTGAAAAGCAGTTATGTTTTCCCGTGGTACTAGTGCTGGTGAGCAATTACATGGTATTACAACTTTACAACTTATGGATGCAGGATTGCAGGTTGCCACATAGTCCACATTATCTTGGCGTAGTGAGATTTCTTTTTACTTTCAATCAACTTAAAATAAAGATAAAAAATAATATAATTTAACAACAACAAAAGCCAAAAACGCTATTGCTGCAGAATGTAGACAGACGGAAAATAGCCTCCAAAACATCCCAAGCATAATGAATTTGTACCTTATAATACTAATAATAGTAATAAGGATAATAATAAAGAAAATGAATTCTAACCCTAGCAAGAAAATAATATTTGTAAGGAGAGCTACGAGAAATTTATTCTTATTTCGACATGCTGTACACAATAAAAAGAAGTTCATTATGGGTGCAAGCTTTAAAACCAGGTTCACAGAAGCATGTTAGACAAGTAAATCAACTCCGTGATTTTTTACAAACTTCACAGCGAAATGCGGAAGTGAAAAAATAAATAAAATAAAAAGAGGGAATATCGAAATTAGAAATGTGAATTTGTATGAACTAAAATTTCAAAATAGATACATTGACGACCCCAAAGGCTTCAATTCCTAAAAATAATAATAAAATAAAATAAAGTAAAATACCCCTCATCAAATACCACCTGATATGCCCTGCTTTGTAAGATATATCATGCAATTGGGATTTCAATTCACCATGGAAAGAAACATTTAACCGAATTTCATACAGGAATAAAAAATCATCTAATTCGGACAGGTGAAAAACAGAACAAGAGAATACCAGGAGAAAGAGAAAAAACAGAAAGGATAAAACCTTTGGAGAAGGGAAAGAGGAGATTCGTGGTTGTGAACGAGAGTGATAGAGAGGAACGGTAGCATAAACCCTAAGATCACCAGAAATCGCTGTTGTTAACCCCAAAATAAAAAGAAACCGCTTTGAGCCTGAAGTGTTCCTTCGCCTCCTGTTCAAAATTCAGAGCTTTAACACACAGACTCAGTTATGCAAGTGAATACCGGCAGTCTCAGGGTTGGCTGTTTACTGGTTTGAGAGAGAGAGAAAACAAGGTAACGGTTTTGTTTTTAATTAAACGGTCAGAGTTGAGATTTAAAATTTATAGATTATACTTTAGAAGGGATTGATCTAAAAATTTTAATATAGAAAGGCTGAATTTTAGATATTTTTTTATTTTATAAAAATAATTAACATATAGTTATTAAAGTTAGTTTTTTAAAAGATTTATTAAAATATATATATATAATTATAATTTTTTTATAATTTTATTTTTAATATGATAAT
Source organism: Arachis hypogaea (assembly GCF_003086295.3). Lineage (NCBI taxonomy): Eukaryota > Viridiplantae > Streptophyta > Magnoliopsida > Fabales > Fabaceae > Arachis > Arachis hypogaea. The sequence continues at coordinate 144,177,752 of NC_092051.1, read as the reverse complement.
TATATAAAAAATATAACAATATCAATAGTATATTATAAAATTATAAAATACCAATAATTTATAGCGTATTTAGTTAAAAAATATCATATATTTTATTAATTAAATTTAATTCTTTTAAAAAATTTTAAAAATTTAAAAATAAATTATAAATTATTAATTATTTGAAAGACACAGTATCCCTACAGAATACAAGATATAAGATATTTTTATACATTTTTTTCTTTTAACAACGTAAATTTAGAAAAAAATGAATATTTTTTTATAAAAAGATAATATTTAAAGTACATGATGTGTTTACCGAAATATAACTATATAAGTTATTATTAATATAATAATATAAATGTTAAATATATTAATATAAAAAGTTAAATGTTTTTTTAAATAAATATAGAAATTATTATATAAAAACTAATTTAAAAGATATAAAGATTTGAAGGTATGATATTAAATTAGTTAAGTAAAAAATATTAATAAATTAAACAATTAAAACATAAATTTATCACATAATAAATATATATATATATATAACTATTAAATTACATAATATTTTTTATTTTTAAATACATATCTTATATATAAATATAGTTTCTTAAAATTTTTGGGGACGAGTTCCTTCCTGTCTTTGTATGATAAGTTTTGTCACAAGATTTCTTTACTATGCCATATCATACAAAGTTTTTAGCTCCTTGGTAAGGGAATTATTTCATGTTAGGTATAGAAGAATTATAGACAAAGCCAAAGCTTACATTATGCACAATAATTTTAATTTGAATGTATTTTGATGCCATATGAATATGTTATATATTATATATGAGAAGATAAATATGATAGATATGCTTTCATGGATAAAAGTGTGGGAGGAAGGAGAATTGAAGGGGTGTGATTCTTGGGTTGTCTCAACTTAAAAAGACTTCTTCATAAGTTTTGTTTTTATTAGTATTTTAGGTGGGTTGTGAATGTTTTCCGCATGTGAGAATATATAATATAACAAAAAAATATTAGAAAAGATGAGATATCATGTGTATGTTGTGCAAGCTATGACACATTAATTTTTTTGGTTAAATTACTCTCCCAATTCTATAATTTTATAAAATTTATAATTAAATTCTTATAGTTTAATATTTTATATTTTAGTTTCTATTCAATTTTAAATTTTATAATTAAATTTGTATTGTGAAAAAAAAAACAGAAAAGGTAAAATGCTAAAATATGAAAAAGCAGAATAGCGATTACTTTAATTTTTCTTTTTAAAAAAATATACAAAACGCCTCCGGCAATTGTACTGTTTTTATTTTTTATTTTTTAAAAAAACACAAATTCTCCTAACAATTACATTTTTTTATTTTTTGAAAAAACACAAATTTCCTTCCACAATTACACTTTTATAATTTTTTATTTTAAAAAACACAAAATAGCTTCCGACAATTACCCTTTTTATTTTTGTAAAAACAAAAATCGCTTCTCCCATTTTGACTTGCTATAAATTATTCTCCTATATTTTAGAAAAAACCGAAAAATTACTATATTTTTGGAATTCTCACACACTCTTTCCTAATATCAATTTTATTTTAGTTACATAGAGTTAAGTTATTACTGCTATAGCATATTAGATATCAGAAACTATTCTAAAACGGATAAAATTGAGACCACGTAAGAAACAAGAACTAAAACTAAAATTAAAACTTATTCCAAACGTTAAAAATACAATCCAACTATACTTATTTCTATAAAAAAATCTGTTGGTAGGTAAGTTATTTTGTCGATTTTGTTCTTAGTTCGCAAGTGTTTTAATTTTTAGATTTGAAATTTATGCACCAATAATGCTTGGAAAGCAATAGAAAATCAGCATAAAACAACATAAAGTGACTTTGAGAGAACCCCTCATTTCTTATCATTTGGTCCAAAAACTTGGACAGCTATAAAGATTTTATTCGAAGTCTTGAATAAAATCTACTAACTTTAGGAAAAAAAATCAAATAAAATAATTTTAAATTATTGTTTTTCTGTCATTATCATTTATACTCTAATCTTAACAGATTTTGCCTATAAATATTAGTAATAATAAGTACATTATTTCTAGTAGACATTTTTTTATGTGAATAACTATCAAGTTGTATACTACTATTCTATTTGCAGTGACCTCAAACAAACAGTAAAGGAACTCATTTTTGTTAATATCAATTAACTTTTTTGAAATTATTTTTAAAGTTTAGCTAACATGTGTCTTTAGGACACATAATAAAGACACATAATAAGTTTATCATTAATAAAAAATTTTAAATTTTCTTTTAATAAATATAAAATAAATACATTAAAAATTTAAAATTTGTGTATTTTTAATAAAAAAATTTTAATTTGTAATTTTAATATGTATTTTTAGGGCACAAGATAGATAAATTCTATTTTTATTCTAAATTTTAAATTATAAATCCTGAATCCTAACTCTAAATTCTAAACTCTCCAAAAGAATAAGAATTAAGAAAAAATTCAATAAAAAATTGACTAATATTTATTAATTAAAACTTAACTTGATTCCTTACTTATTCGTTAGATAGATGATTATCTAAAAGATAAATGTGATTAGATGATTATTAAAAAAAATTTATCCAGTCATTACATTAAATTTAAACTCTAAAAATTATTATTACAAAACTCTATATGCTTCCCTATGTTTATCATCTTCCATCTAAGGAACTTGACAGTTGATCATTGATACTATCATACCTATAATTTTGATGGCTACAACGTTCACTATGCATGTGTATTCTTGATGAAGTCTCATCAAGAACCAAGCATTGAGTTTCTCCTAGATTGTTGTCTCCATTATTATTGCTCCAAGGGTGCTTTTGCAATACTCTAATTCCTTCCAATTCCATTGCCACTTCCTTCATACTTGGTCTATCTTCCCCTTTAAGGCTTAAACATTTTGCAGCAAGAATAGCAACCTCCTTGATCTCTTGCTCATTTTTCTCATTCAGAATTCCATCCTGAATCGCGTCGAACACGCGATTCGCTTTCAAGGAAGAAAGGAAGTAGATAGCAAGACTTCTTTTCTCTTCCGATCTATCAAAAGAAAGAGGCTCTTCTCCTGTTAGAAGCTCTGCAAGCACCACTCCGAAGCTATAAACATCACTTTTCTCAGTCAATTGGCTTGTTTGCATGTACTCAGGGTCCAAATATCCAATAGTTCCTTGCACCATGGTGGCTAATGCAATTTGATCTTGTGGAACAAATCTTGAAGCTCCAAAATCAGATACTTTAGCAGTGTAAGTGCTATCTAATAGAATATTGGAACTTTTGATATCTCTATGGATAATTGGAATTGAGGCTGCTGAGTGCAAATATGATAAAGCTCCTGCTGCTTCTGTTGCTATTCTCAAACGAGTCTCCCAAATTAAATTATTTGCATTTCTACCCTTGTGGATGAAATTGAAAAGTGTACCATTGTTAATAAATTCGTAAACTAATAAAGGAACCTCTGTCTCTAAACAACAACCTAAAAGTTTCACTACGTTACGATGATTGATTCGAGACAGAACAACCACCTCGTTAATGAATTGTTCGATTTGGCTTTCATCAACTATTTTAGATTTTTTTATTGCGACAATTCTGTTATTCGTTAAAACTCCTTTGAAAACTGTGCCATATCCTCCTCTGCCGATGATTAGCTTATCATCATAGTTCTTTGTGGCCTTCTTCAGTTCATCTTCTGTAAAGAGTTGAACTGTTTGAGAGGATTCTCCTCTTGTAGAGATCTGTTGTAGCAGAATATAACCACCATTTTGTTTGAAAAATTTCTCTTTTAGTTTGCTGAGTTTTCTTTTTTGATACATCCAGTATAGAAAGAAAATCACCGCCAAAAGAGCAATGAATCCTGCACCTCCACCTATACATTAAAAAAAATGTTGGAACATAATTGTGAAAATCTCCTTTAAAGTGAATGAAAAGTTACACTTATGGTTTTAAGAGGGAATAAATAATAAACGAATTTTGTTAAAAAAAGGTATAAATTCAGGTATAGTTAGTTGAGAGTTGTAAAATAATAATTTAGTCCAACATGTCAAATTATTTAATGATTCTCAATTATCAATTTCTAATGAGATTAACTGCATTTGAGTTTAAAAGAGGTTAATAATGGGCTTGATTTTCTTACCAATGACAAACTTGGGAAGTGTATTATTCTCTTGGCACCTTCCTTCCCTTGTTCCATTTCCATGTTGTCCCTTAGGACAAAAACATCGGTATGTTCCATTCATATTATGGCAGTTATCACCACTTATGCAATCATGTCTTCCTATCTTACATTCATCAATGTCTGCAACAACATTCACACATGTTCAAACCAAATTAATACTAAAGTTCACTTACTTTACAATTCTTTCAACAATTTTCATTTTTTCTAGCTAGGTTTTAAAATTGAAGCAAATCATAATAAATAAAATGCAACAACATAAAGATCGGGGAAGATTTTTTGGCAAGAATAAAATGCAGGTGGAACATGCTAATTAACCTTCTTATAACCACTAGTGTATTAATTGGCAAAAAGTGCCTATATATTCAATTTTTTTTTGTTTATTAAAACATGTGTAAAATACACCATGTATACATTAAAATTTCCTGATTTGATAGCTGATTTTTTATATTTACGAAATATGATATATATCAAAAATGTTATTTATACACTAAAATTAACTACTAATATATTTATATATAAATACATGTATCGTTTAACTTATTTTTTATATGTATTTTATATTATTGAGTAATTTTGGTAATTAATTTTGGTTTACACCGAGTATTATTGTAAAATAAAATGGATTCAATATAATGTTGAAAGAATATGATGAATAATTACCTACCTGAACAACCATCAGGATGGTATGGGTTTCCCTCAAAACCAAACTTGCATCGACATTGGTAACCATTTTCAGCGCCATTAGATCTCACACACTCGCTATTTCTTTTGCAAGCATTGGTACCTCTGTTTTTAGAAGCCTCGCATGTTTCATTTCCAACACTCCAATCATAGATCACAGCGACATCATGAAAACGCAGCTTCTTCAAATCCTCCTTATAAAACGTATAGTTTCCATTTTTGACAACGAAAGAGTAGCTGCAATTGTTGAAACTCAAAGATTCTTTGAAATTATCAAAGCTCGCTGCTTGGATAGAGATATTCACCATGTTAGGAGGAATATCCATCTGACAACACCCGAATCCGGAACAACTTTCATCAACGATATCAAACATATTGCCATAGCATCTTGATAAACACCCAGTTGAATATGTTCTCCCACCATCGTCATAGGAGCTATTAAGGTAGCCGAAAGTGTCGCAACCGACACTAACGAATTTGTTGTCGTTTCTAGAAACCGTGAAAGAAGGAAAAGTGACGAGGTACGTTGTTTCGTCACTGCTTGTGTCTCTGCAAGATTTGGAAACTGGTGCCATCATTTCAACTTGGCCTTTGGTGATGTTTATGGATGTGACTTGGAAATCTCCGGATTTCAAAATGGAATCTTGTTCTTCGCAAGTGAGTTCGAATGGTTCGTCCATGGAACAATTCTCGCCGGTTGTGTTTGATTTTCCAATTCCAAATGGATATGGAATTTGAACACCTCCACACTCTCTTTGGCACCCATCAAGAGCTTGATTATGGTCACGATTTGCAGCTACAACTCCAAGAGGGACTAGTGCAACAATTAGCATCATGACCTTTAGTTCCATTGTCACAATATTAGTGTGTATATCAAATATCAAATATCAATATATATGTCATTTATTTGCAATATCAAGTATACTTCGAAAATTAGTCTCGGTAAATTTATCTTATATAGGTGCCCAAAGGAATATGAACATATGATCAAGTTAGGCGCGGCAAGTGCCAGCAAAGTCGTACTTGTGCGTTAAAATCTCAAAATATTTTTATATAACCATTTAGTATAAAATATATATTAAAATATAAAATAAAAATTTAAAATAAATTAAATAATTCATATATTTATATATTAATATATACTAATTAATTTTAGTATATACATAACATTATTTATATGTCTTTCTATGTAAAAAGATAATGTTAGAAACACAATTAAATATACAATAAATTAAAATTATATTATTTGACTTAATAACATTTATAATTTTACATAAATAATATTTATAATTATATATTTATTAGATCTAATATTATTTAATTATTCTAGCGATAATTAATAAATACAAGACAAAATAAGTAATAATGAAGAAATGTATGTATAATGAAGAGTTAGTTTTTTATTGTTTCTCAAATACTTTTTAGAACACAAATTTTATTTTAAAAATATTTTTATTATATATAATGCATAAAAAATATATTTTTACCAATCTATAATACAGCTTGATCCAAGTATACTTGTTGGTCATTATCTTTAGTAGAGACTATATCATTTGAATTATAATTTATTGGTCATCTTTAGCAAATATATTTTAATACCTATTGATACAATAATTTATATAAAAAGAGTAAGTATTGTTATTCTTAAATTAATAATATCATTCTCAATTTGATAAGATCTTATTATACAAGTGATTTGTATCAAGACTAGTATTTATCAAACTAAAAGTGGCATTATTAAATATGTTTTCAAAGACTTTTTTTGTTCTTTATTATTTTTTAAAGGTGTTTTTGTCAATGCATGAATATATCCAAATTTTTTAGAGTTTAAAATAAAATAAAGCCAAGGTGCTGGAAGGTCCCTCCTCTCAAATTTCAACCCCAAAAAGAAAACGTTCCCTATATTCTAGCTAGGGGTGTGCACGGTTCGGTCCGGTCCGAAAATTCGATTCGGTCCCAAATATTTTAGGGGCTAATTTGGTGTGATTTCATCGGGTCTAAAGTCGGGTAAGGGTCTCAAAAATAGACCCAATCATTATTTCGGATCGGGTCTGAGCCATAGCTCGGGTCACCCGAAATCGACCCGGTGGCCCGGTCATCATACACAATTAATATTTTGTATTATTAGTGATGGATGATGGCTATTATTACGTAGAATTTAAGTATTGTAAACCTTAATATTTTGTGTTATTAGTCATTATATATAAGACTATAAGTTAATGTTTTATGTTTAAAATGCATAAGACTTTAGACTAATGCATAATCTTGTGTTATTTGTATTGATTTAAATATTTGGTATTATTAGGCAATATTAGTGTTGATTATGGTTATGCTTTAATTTTAGAGAAGAGTTGGTCCTTATTATATTTTTCTAAGTGAATTTTACCATATCAAATAATGGTTGGAATCTTAAAAATTTGGATATTTTTACATGCTAACTTACAAGAAGGTATCAAGGTAATATAATATTAATGATCCGATTTTCACCCGGTATAATTGTGACCCGAAAGTGTATAGGTTTCATCGGGTTTAGAGCCGGGTTCGAATCTAACAAATAGGCCCGATATATATTTTGAACCAGATCTAGATCATATTAAACTCGGTTTCACCCGATCCATGCACACCCTTAATTCTAGCACACAAGCCAGTAGCCAAGATTAGTTAATTAGTTTTTTTTGTTCTCCTTTTTGAAAAAGAAACGTTATCACACACATTTGTTGACTTGTAAAGAAGACTAACAAGGAAATTTTATACTTTATACTCGAATGTGATCGGAGAGGCCAGGGGATATAACTAAATATAATAAGTAGTGGGTGAGAATTAAAGAAATGTTAAAATAGTTCCTGAGAAAACATGCACAAAGGGATAAATATTAAAAGAGTAAAAAGTAATATATCCACTATATGTAATTATTGCATTCCTTTCTTTTAATGTATTATAGCATTATCGATCTTTTATAATAAACATAACATGTTCCAGGTGGGAAAGAAGAGAAAAAAATATAATGATTCTCAACCTACAAAATTATAACAATAAAATATTGGCGGGGTAACGGATCGGATAGTATTATTTGTTTATTCTTTTCTTTTTTATTTGGTTTAATTATAGTCATCTTTTAATAACATGTATTATAAAATATATTGATTAAAGCAAAAAGTATAACCATTTATAATTAATTTTGCTAAAAATATTTTAAATTACTTAATTTTAGACCAAGTCTAATTGTCTAACTAACTCAACTATAACCCGTAAAATCCAGTAATGCTTAGTTAAGAAGTTGCTACGTAACTCATGAACATGTCACATTTTCATCAAGTCATGCGATGAGTTCATCAGAGATAATAATGTGAAACAAGCAGTTTATGGTGCAATAGATTTCTTCTATAGAAAATAATGTTTTTGTAGTATATACCTTTTATGCAAATTTTAAATATTGTTTATATTCTTTTATGATATATATTTTTTATTAATTATTTTTAATATATAGGGTAAAGTATTTTTTATTTTAATATTTGTGCTTTTATTCAAAAATATTTTTAATATTTAATTTTATTCCTAATTCAATTTGTATCAAAATTATTTATAGATATTAGTTAACTCTATCTAAAATGTTAAAAACAAAATTAAAAAATAAAAATTTACATGCAGCAATTATCTTCATTTTTTTATTAAAAAAAGAGTACATGAGGTGGCATATCTTTAACTAATGAAAAAGTATATGGTACTAATATACTATCTGCCAATTTATTACCAACAATAATTAATTAGTATATTTTAAACACATGTATAAAGAGATACATCTAGGACATACATCTATAAAGACACTTCCATTAGACACAGCTATAAAATTTTTATTAGACATATCTATAAAGACACTTCCATTAAATACTGTTATAAATTAGAATTGGCAAAAATTGGTAGAAATACTGTTGTTAAAGTAGCGGAATTGCTAACTAATTAATCTCATTTGACATTGCTATCAAACACAATCAGTCGCCCATATGCCAACCTCTGCACAGATAGCTATACTACAACATCATACCACCATATATGCATATCCGCCAAGGCATAAGAAGTTCAATAATATAATTCAAGTAATGCATCGATGTTAGACATTACTCAATGTTTCTCACGCTTCAAACTTATCCGTTGCCAACTTGCCATTTGCTCGCCGATTACTTTACAGGAATGAAATTAGCTAAGCTTGAATGGTTGCAGAAAGAAAATGACAAGGTTCTAGAAAATATCATCAAAGATCACGAAGAAAATTATGATAGCAGCAGCAACAATGTGTTAGCTAGAGGTGGATCTATTAGATGCTCTTCTTATGTATACATTTCTAACCCAATGATTATGGTTGATAATTTAATTTCATCAGGACATGCTTGTTTTGGAGGAACAGGAACACCATCAATAACCATAATATAGGCTATGTCAGAATTCATGAAATATCCCAAGGTCATGGAAAAGGCACAAAGTGACGTAAGAAGGATCTATAAAGATAAATGATCATATGTGCATGAAACAAGTTTTCATAAACTCAACTAAAATTCAGTAATCAAAGAAACTCTTAGACTACTCCCACCAAAAGTATTATCTATCTATTCAAAGAAAAAATAGCGAGGCATGTGTAATTGATGGATATTTAATAATTAATACCCACAAAGAGCACACAATCATTGTTAATGCTTGGGCAATTGGAAGAGACCCTAAGTATTGGTATGAAGCTGAGAGATTTTTACAAGAGAGATTTCTTGATTCATCATCAATTGATGATTTTAAAAGGTACAAACTTTGATTCTTTGAATACATTGCATTTGGTGCTGGAAGAAGAATGTGTCCAGCAATTGCATTTGCCATGCCTTACATTCAATTGTCACTTGTAAATTTGATTTATCATTTCAATTGGAAGTTGCCATATGGAATGAGGAATGAGGATTTGGACATGTAGTGAAAAGACAAAATGATCTATGCTTAATTCCCACCGGCTACTAGCCTTCCCAGTAAAACATATCACTTTCACACTGTATAATGATTGAAAATCCTAGTTACTAATTCAAGAAATTTACTATCCATGCATTTAATCCCTATACTATAATAAATTAATAACAATAAAATGCATTGTTTGTCTGTTTTTACACAATCATGTAATTATATTTACGTATTTAAATAATTTTAAAATAATAGATTTTAAAATTAATTATTTTTACTATTGTAATAATATATAATTAGTTATTTGTATAAAGTTTTTTTTTTTACATTGACAGTGTATGAAAGATTAAATAATTTCAATTTTTTTGCCTAAGTTAAATATTTTTCCCTCCAAATTTTCTCCTTATTATGATAAAACATATATTTCCATTTATTTTTTTTAAAGAAAAGTAATTCTTAAGCTAAGTCAAGAAAAAAGATTTCTCTTCTCCATTTGGAAACATACATGAATAAAAATAATAGAAGTTATGTTGCACTCTTCATGGTCCCCCATATTTCTAAAAGATTTTATATGTTAACAGGTATGTGTATTAAATAGTGTGTACCTTATTTTTCTTTTAAAAATGCTATATGTACTGTAAAAGTCAGTCACGCACTAAATTAAGTCAGTCACTATTATATATTTAATTATTTATATATTAATTGATTCACATATTCTTTCAACTAAATAATTAGCTATTAAATAGTAATCAAATTTAATATAGTAAAACAAATAATCAAACTTATTTATAATAATATAATAAGAAATAATGAGATGTCAAAAATATATTTTTATATACGACTATTAATGATGACTAATTTTTAAATATACTTATTAGTATACTTATTTTTTTAATTCAATATATATTATATTATATGATTTAACATGGATTATTGACTTATTGTAGATATAGTAAAAATATTAGTCCAACCACATTTATTATTAGTTGTTTTTTTTTTCAAACTTACAACATTTATTGACATGCAATAGAAAAGAAATAGAGATGGAACTATTAATATAGTTAGAAGTATTCAAAGTACAGACCAGCCTGAATTCGATTCGGGCCTAAATATGGCTGCGGTATTGTGTGTTTTTCCTCCTATTTCTGAATTCGAATTTGTTTTAATTGCACTTATACTTAATCCAAAATCAGTAATCAAATGGAAGAAGGAGCTTGTAATCTGTTCGTTGCAACAAGGGAAGATAATAACAACAATGGGAGCATCTTCCTGCAACAGTGGCGTTGAAGTGAAAAAGGAACTAGTTAGGGTTTCGGGTCGGAGTTCATATAGGGTTTTGGGTTAAAAAAAATGAATTATATTTTAGATTCTAGCTGCTTCGAAGTCATTTTTGCATATTTTTTATTTGTATTTAATTTGTTTACCTTTTTTTATAAAATTTCTGGTTTCTCCAGAGAGAACAAGAATAGTTACGTATCTATATTTTGTTGATAACAAAGCAGGGTATTCAAGACCCAAAGCATATTTTATCGGATTTGAATTTTCAATTTCTATTCTGTGTTATTTTTAAATTGAGTTTGAATTATATTTTATATTATCGACTTTTCTCAAAATTATTTTTTATAATAAAAATATATATTTTAAAATAAAATTAATAATATTATATTATATTTTTATATTTTAATTATTATTTTTTATGTCATACAATACTATTTTTATTTTAAAATAATTTATTTTTATATAAATATAACATAATATTTATTAAATTTAATTTTAAAAAATAAAATTTTATTATTTTAATATATAAAATTTATAAATTTATATATATTAATTTTATATTAGATCTACTTAGTTTAATTCAATTTGTTCATATTACTTCGAATTGGATCAAAATTTATCCGGTTATTTTTTAGGACCGAGGCCAAATCCGACCCGGTCCCAGTCCATGATTACCCATATGGCGCGACTATAGTTTAAACTTTAAAGTCGCCGAAGAACCTTAGTTCAGATGACGTTTTTCCCTTCTCTATCATTAAAATCTAGAGATTTAGAGTTCAAACTCTAGAGGATACATTTGAGAAAAAAATATGATAAATGTGTGAAGAGTGTGTGGATAAGTTATCCTATCTATTGAGGTATCTAAAATTGAGGTTGTTCAATTCACTGAACAAAAAAAAAATTCTTTAAAGCCTAGGCAAGTCAAGTCAACAACTCCCGAGTTGTAATAATTGATCTGGAGATGGCCATGATAGTCACATTCGACAACAAGCCCACTCGTTTTGGTCTGAAGTTGCTTTCAGGAAGATATGGTATATGTTTTTGTGGTTATTATTATGATGATAGTTAAGAAGATTATATAATTTTAATAATGTTAAAAAAATTATTAAAAGTACAGTAATATTTTTTAATTTAAAAAATAAAAATAAAAAGATAATCTAAATTTTAGTAATACTTTTTAAGTGTTATTAAAATTATATAATTTCTGTAATTATCATAATGATAATCACCCTAAATTTTACCTATTTTTATTTTATTTAAAAAAGAGAGCCCATTATAACAGTCTAAAAGACAAAAACACAATTCTATGAGAAAAAAAGTCAACACAATCACAGATAAAACAAACACCGTAAAAAATTTTCAGTGTCATCTTCACCTACCACAATATTATTTAGTATGTGTGTGATAACTGGTAAGCTAGCATTATCACCTTCCACTTGGCAAGGCAATTAGCACTTCTTGATCCCTGATGATACTATCATATTTGGTATTTTGATGACTGCCACTGCTGCTATCACCATGCTCATATTTTTCTGACGATGATGACACTGGAAGCAAGTGCTGGATCTCTTCAAAATTCTTGTCTGCATTATTAACCCAGTGGGACTTTGACATTAACCTTATTCCCTCTAATTCCATTGCCACTTCCTTCATGCTTGGCCTTTCTTCGCCTTTAAGTCTCAAACACTTTGCTGCAACAATAGCAACTTCCACAATCTCTTGTTTATTTTCTTCGTTCAAGATTCCAACTTGAAGAGCTTCAAACAAGCGATCCTCTTCCAGGCAAGATGTCAAGTACATAGCAAGATTTGTTTTCTCTTCCGACTTCTCAAACATAAGAGGTTTCTTTCCCGTAAGAAGCTCAGCGAGCACAACACCAAAGCTATACACATCACTTTTTTCAGTTAGTTGGCAAGTTTGCATGTATTCTGGATCCAAGTAACCAAAAGTTCCTTGCACCACTGTAGCTAATGTATTTTGATTCAATGGAACAAATTTTGAAGCTCCAAAGTCAGAGACTTTGGCAGTGTAATCTTCGTCTAAGAGAATGTTAGTACTCTTAACATCTCTGTGGACAATTGGAATGGAAGCAGATGAATGAAGATATGATAAAGCTCCGACTGTCTCTGTTGCAATTCTGAGACGATTTTCCCAATTGAAATGATTTCTCTTGTTTTCATTATGGATGAAATCGAAAAGTGTGCCATTCCTTACAAACTCATAGACAAGAAGAGGGACTTCTGTTTCTAAACAACAACCCAAAAGCTTCACCACATTTCTGTGGTTAACTTGGGACAGAACGATAACCTCGTGGATGAATTGATCAACTTGGTCAGCATCAACTATTCTGGACTTCTTGATAGCAACAATTGTGTTATTCTCTAGAACTCCTTTGAAAACTGTGCCGAAACCTCCCCTGCCAATGATTAAGTTCTCATCATAGTTGTTGGTGGCCTTCTTCAATTCTTTGGCGGTGAAAATTTGAATAGTATGGGAGGATTCTTCTCTTGAAGAGAGTTGTTGTAGCAAAAGAAGACCACCATTTTGCTTAAAAAACTTCTCTTTAAGTTTGATGAATTTTCTCTTTTGGTGTGTTAAGTATAGCAAAGAAGTTCCCACAAAAATAGCTATGAATCCTGCACTTGCACCTGCATGTTGGATAATATTGTTCAGTATTTTTTCTTTTAAAAATAGAAATTTTAACTATCTTATTTTATCTTATAATGATTTTACATGTACAATAAAAGAGTATTGATCCACTATATTAAAATATTAATTGACCCTGCAATCTTACTAATTAGTAACTAAAATTGGATGTATATACAAGAGAAAAATGTTAGAGGACCCATGAAATTTATTATTTTTGGTCAATTAGCAATGTTTAAAAGTGTGAATTAAAAGTGTATTGTTGAATTATTAAACTAAAAAACTAATGACTAAAAAAATATATTCTGCTGTTTGTGTTATATTAATATCTCTAGTAGGCACAATAAATCTAAATGTGGTTAAATTGCTTACCAATCACAATTTGTGGAAGCAAATTTTTCTTGTGGCACCCTTCTATTGTTGATCCATTTCCTGATTGTCCGTTAGGACAAAAGCATCCGTGGAATCCAATTTCATTGCGACAATTATGTTTACTTGCACATGAATGTTGTCCCGTCTCACATTCATCAATATCTGCAAGAGAAAACAAATTGAAGATGTCATACAAAAGATAACTAACTATACATAAATATACAGATGAATGCTTAATAGAATTAGTTAATTACCTGTGCAATTATGAAGGTATGGATTTCCTTCAAAACCTTTCTGGCATTGACACCGGTAACCATATCCACTTTCTGCATCCATACAAATACTATTTCCCTTGCAAATGTTGGTACCTCTGTTGAGTGATTTTTTACATGTTTCGTTTCCAACACTCCAATTGAACACCACAGGGAGCATCTCATATGGTAGATTCTCCAAGTGGGCCTTCTTAAACGTGTAGTTGCCATTCTTGACAACAAAGGAATAGCTACAGTTGTTGAAGACCAGAGAATCCTGGAAATTGAAAAAGGTACCTGCTTGAGTTGAGACCGATCTCATCTTGGGAGGAATATCCACCTCACAGCACCCAATACCGGAACAATCTCCATCCTTGATTTCCTTAGTGTTGCCATAACATCTTGTTAAGCACCCTGTTGAATAACCTGCATTGTTGTTGTAGAAGCTATTAAGATAGCCGTAAGTATCGCAGCCAACACTTATGAACTTGTTGTCTTTGCTCGAAATGGTGAAAGAAGAACTACTTATGAGCCCGCTGGGTTGGCTACTTACAGCGTTGTTACCATAGCTACTATTATAACAATATTTGGAGACAAAAATCAACATATCTGCTTGACCTTGGGAGATGTTGATGTTTATAACTTGGACATTGCCCGATGTTAAACTGGAACTACTACTGTTGCAAGTAAGATTAAATGGTTTGTCTAAGAAACAGGTAGTACCGTTTTCGGTTTTTCCTATGCCAAATGGATACGGAATTTGAACATCTCCACAATTCCTTTGGCACCCATGAAGAGCTATTTGAGTACTGTCAATATCATCTATAGCTACTACTTCTACTTCTACTTCTACAAGGACCAAGGCAACAATAACAAATAACATGCCCTTCACTCCCATTCCCCCCACAACTATATTAACACCAATATGATCCTCTATGCCTCACAAGATCAAGCTTCAACTCTCTCAACATAAACAAAAGTATTAGGAATTTCAAGTGTGAATTGTGAATAGAAAATGGCTCGTGAGTTCATTCTTTTATAGATAGCAACAAAGGGTGTTGAAGTGTTCAACTTATCAGACCAAGTTGCTAAGGAAAATGCACCCTGATGTATAATAATTGAAAAAAAAAAATCTTAAGAGCCAATTTTTTGACAAAATTATTTTTTTAATTTTATATTCTAAATTCTAAATCATAAATCTTTAACCCGAGACTCTAAATTTTAAAACCTCTAAAAAATAAAAAATTTTAAAATAAAAAAATCCATTAATATTGACTAATTAAAAATTTGTTCTTATACTTTCTAAAAAACACATATTAATTAATTTTTTATTATAAAGTTATTTTTTATTTTCTTAAGAACTTTATAATTTAAATTTTAATGTTTTGGATTTAAAATTTAGAATTTGTAATAAAAGAATAATTTAAAAAAATTAATAATGTTATCTAAAAGATTAACTCCTTGCTTAAACTTTTATTTTGAAATATTAAAATAACTTTTGATAGTTTTATTTTAAATAAAAGGTATACTAAAAACTTATCTAAATCTCACTCACTATGAAAATATTATATATTGTCTTGTACGGAAGTCTTATCCCGTAATTTATATCTAATATTTATATGCATTCATTGATTTGTCATTTGTGCAGAGAAGACTAACCTAGAATTTGTGTCTAATATTTTATTTTTATAAAAATATTTTCATTTTAACTAATTTTCTTATGAAATATAAATATGTTAAATGTATATTTTTTATATGAGGAGAATATTATATTACGTAACAGTTTAATTTATTACTTTGTTTTATATACCTAGTAATGCAATTTTTCATGATCTTATAAGTCAAATTATTTCTTTGTAAGTTTACTTCTTTTATCCTCTAAAAAAATCCATGAGCCTGTCATTATATTTTATACTTATTTTTTAAAAAAGAATTCTATATATACATCTAGGTGAATTATATGGTAAAGATATAAGTTTACAGATCTTTCTTTTTATGGGATGAAAGAGAGATTGAAAAAGGTAGAACCCACACTTTGAATAACAATAAAATAATAAAAAATAACTATAAAAAAAATTATTTTCTCTCTCTATATCACTCAATCTATATAGTAGAGTGCCCCATACATCTATTGTAAAATTCTTTGTAGGGCATGTATATGTGGCTGAAAATGTCAAATTTCATGCCTCTCTTAAAACATTTTTAAGTCTTATTTAAAACTTATAACATTTTTAGTGAAAAAGAAGTTAGCTAATATTGATTTAAATATAAGATAAATATAAAAAAATATTAATTATCTAATATTTCTTATTACAATTATATTAAATATACATAAAATATTAACACCATTATTGTAGGAACAAGACTACTGTAACAAATTCCTTGAAAGAACCTGGATTCTTGGGGATTATATAGCAATAATTAGCAAGTCTCTGAATGTGTTTAAGCTATGCAAGTCAAGTCAACAAGCGCGAGCGATGACTTCAAATCCGACAATAATGGTACGTCTAAACGTGTTTTATAATTTATACTTTTGAAAAATTACCATATGTTCTATGTAAAACAATTTTTCCAAACATTTTTGTCTTGCATTGAGTAATTGAAGGATGATTTAAATCCTTGATGAAGAAGTGTTTTGTTATAAATGACCAGCTTAAAAAGGAAGAGAGTGGCCTGTGAGTGAAAATTATTGGGTACTAGGTATTTGGGTTAGTATTGGAAATCAATTGTTGGCCATTCTCTAATAATAATTTGAAAAAATATTACATCACAAACAAAAATTATTATTTTTTAACATATATTTTATTAACAAAAATATATTTATTTAAATTTTAAATGTTAACAATAAGAAAATAAAGTGTTAATCTAAAATATTAACTAAAATAATTAATAAAAAATATTAATCATAAACAATATTATAATAATTTTAGACCGTCGTGTTCACTTCTCTCTTAAGTTATTATACACCTCAAATTTTTTTACTATAATTTAAGTTGATTTTGACTTTGAACCTTGAATCAGCTAGTCTTCTTTATAGACTCCATCCACTACTTCCTTCTGAGTCTCTTCTCTCTTTTTTTTTTTAAATTCAATGAAACTCAAAACCAAGTCATGGGGTGGAGAAAAACTTAACAATAATTATAGAATTACACGTTAATATCCATTAACTAGTATATAAAAAAAATTAACTATTTGGTTAGATTTTTTTTTCTCCGCTGTTAATTCTAGAATTTGAATTCAACACTATTGATGGTAATACTGAAAATGACTTGAGGTTATTAGATTTTTTTGAAATCTTTGACGTGTTGTATATCTAGTTTATTTAACTTCAAATGCTCCACCTCGCAGTGTTAAATTCTATGCACTTCAAAAAAAACTTTTCGTCTCAAGTAATCTTACATTAATGACTATTTTCATTAACAATAATTTACAATTGTAATATTATTGTTATGATACTATGGTATTGTTATCGTAATAAAATTTGTGGCTATATATATATCACTACAAAAAAAATGACCAATTTTAATGGCCACTAAAAATAATTATTTTGATAGAGTATTTTTTATAATAAATACTTGTTTTTGTTTAAATATATTTTTCACTGTCACTTAATTGTTATAAAAAATATTTAGTATTCTTGGTGGTTAATAATTGTAACAATAACTATATAAAAAAAAATTACTCAAGAATATATTGAATAAAGTATTATTTTAATTTTTAATTTTTTTTAAAAATCAAAATTGTCATTAATATTACACTAAATTTTAGAATGACCTTTTTGTTGAAAAAAAGTTAACGTGGTGGATGAATAATTCGTAAATTTTTTAAAGTTGTACTAAATTAAAAGAACCAAATCTCATTGTATATTTTATTTCGAAAATGATCATCAGCCAGATATAGAAAGTTTGAACATACTGGAAAATAAATTTGGCTTATAAAGCTCGATTTGCGATTGTTGAATCATAAAACAAACTCCTTTGAAAAGTTAGTTTTACCAACATTTTATTCTACGAGTCATAGTATCTAAGTAAATTCAACCATCATTTGATAAAATATAGCTTACTATCCCTACATACGTTGAAATCTCACATCATAAAATTATCACTTGGGTCAATGCATGAATACCACCCAATATGCAAGAAGAAACTTCATAAAATGTGATACATTGTAAAAGACTACGGCGATATGCAATCAATGCAAGACCAAATGAAAAATTCAAATTTGATTGGAAACAAGCATTATGTAATTAAAAGAATAAAAATATGGGTGAATTAATAAAAAAAAAAACAAAATTCTAAAACGAAAAATATATTAATATTTAAAGCAAAATTAAAAAATACGACAAAAAATTGATTGTAAAACATATATTTATGAATTTTAACTGAAACACTCCATATATAGAATGTCTATAGAAATATAATAAAAAATGATAAATGTTATAAAGAGTCATAAGAATCTATTATTTTTTGCCATTACTTTTAATTATCAACCAATTTTTTTTAATTTAATAATTTAACAAAATATTTTAACCCACACTTTTAAATATTAATAACTAATTAATAATAAAAAATAATAAATTTTGATAATTTTTTAGTATTTTTCTAAAAAGATATTAAATATTAAATACGCATTAAAAAATACGATGGTTAATTGATGATTACTTTTTGTATATACATAGTATAATTTTTTTTCATTTAATATATTATATTATATGATTTACCATGGATTGAAGATATACTAAAAATTAGTCCAACCACACGTATTATTGTTAGGTTATTTTATTTCAATCTTACAATTTTTATTGACATGAAATAAAAAGAAAGCTGTAGCTACCAACAGGTATCTTGCTTTCTATTTTAAATATTTTCTGCAGTATTTTAGCAAATAGAAAAAGCAAACGGAAGAAAATAATAATAAGAAAAATGAACAATTCAACATTCGACAAGAGTATAAAATTTAAAAAAGAGATTATGCCGTTATGCTATATATAAATAGACAAGAGTAAAATTTTTCAAGTGTTTAAAATTGCTTTTCTTCTATATTTGTTTATTTTAACGAATTTAAAGATTGAATTTTAATATAACAAATAATAAGATTTAAAGATTGAAGCATTGAAGATATAAAAAAATATTAACATTTTAGCTAAAGACTTAGGGTTAATTATTTTTAATTTTGTATTCATTTGATGCCCTCGCTCTTATGAATTTTTTTGTTCCCCCCACAGAGAACAAGAGCCGTTACGCATGTATATCGTTGACCGCAACTAAGTTTAAAAACTACCCAAGTCAAGTCAATTCAATAACTCCGAGTTGTAATGATGAGTTCGGGGAAGACCATGACTAGCTATCACCACATTCGACAACGAATGTACGAAGTGTTTTATTTGCTTGAGATGGTGAAAGATGAAGCATCTTGCTAGAAAAGACCAGGTAGTATTGCATAGAAAAATATGTGGTGATAGAAAACTAGATCAAAATAGTTTTGTGCGGTTAATTGACTCTATTCTTTTTTGGTAAGGAGAAGAATAGATTATTGCAACAATTAGAGCTAAACGTGAATAGAGTTGTAGTAATAATGCATGAGTTGTATTGATATTCTGTAACAATGCATGAATTAAAATTCTTCTATTTATTTTTTATTTTATGAAATGTACCCGTATCAAGAAAAAATGATCACGTCTCATAGGATCTAGAACAGTATTAAGTTAGTACTAAAAAGTCATAAATCTATTGTCTTTTAATGTATGATTTGGGCAAAATGATTTGTTGGGATCTAATGACAATGCAAGCCGAGTCAACCAAGGCAGGCTCTCAATCCAATATTAGCAATAAGAAATGATGTATGAAAGGAAGAGAAAATGTAGAGTTGTTTTTTTAACAGCATAATTATTTTGCGATGGGTTTAAAATTTAAAAACAAAAAATAAATAGAAGAATTTTAATTTTAAAAATAGAAGAATGGGATAAATTTTATATTTATTTGAGGTCACCAAATCCTTAGCCTTCTTTCTAAGTTGGTCATTTGTAAGAAAACACTTCAGAAAAAGGGTAAAAATCATCCTTCACTTGCTGCAAAGACAAAAATATTAATGTTTGGGGAAATAATTGTACGTACATAGAAGAGTTTTCCGGACATGTCATAATTTTCCAATAAATAAGTATAAAACACGTTCAGACTTAACACTGTCGGATGTGAAGTCGTCGCTCACGCTTGTTTACTTGACTTGCTTAGCTTAAACAAATTCATAGCAATAATTGTTTATAAAAAATTGATTTAAATTTTTTAAAATAAACTTATTTAATATTTATTAACTATGGTTAAAATAATTATATAATTTTAGAAATAATAAATATATAATTATAGATATTATATGAATAAAATTATAAATATTATATTATATAAAATAATTTTAGCTATTATATCTTTAGAATTATTTTTGTTGTTTACGATATTATTTTAAAAAAAAAATTTAAACTCTCAATACTTATTTAAACATACGAGAGCGAAATTAGTTATTGGACCAATTTAAATTAGTTTGTGTCTCTACTATTATTGACTCATAGACTTGCTAATTGCTATATAATATAATCCCCAACGGCCGGGTTCGTATAGCATCCACTTAGCATCTTCACTAACGAGAAATACTTGTACTTTTTTAGCATATTAATGATTTTAAAAATATTATTGGTACATTAAAATTAATTAATTATTAATAAATTTGTGTATAAATATATATGTGATTTAATTTATTTTAATATATATTTATATTTTAATATATATTTTATATTAATGATTAATTTTAATAATTAATTTTAATATACACATGGTATAATTATTATTATTTATGTATAATTAATAATTACAATAAAAATTATTAGGTGTTCAATATTCTTTTATATTTATCTCTTGTATTTAAGTCAATGGTAACTAACTCTTTTTTCACTAAACACGTACTAATCTCTTAATATTTTCAATTTAATTATGTTTTAAATAAGATTTAAAAATATTTTTAAAGATTAAATGAATTTTAATTAGCAGTAAATTTGACATTTTCAGCCACATATACTTTAACAAATATCTATGAGCATTTGATAAGAGTACCCTTCAAAGAATTCTACAATAGATTTATAGATTTTTCAAAAAAAAAAAAAATCAAATATAAGTTTAAAAGAATTGTTATATAGCTAGGTCTCTGCTGGCTAGTAACTAGTGGTGGCTAGAGTTATACTTTTAAATTTAAAAGTGTAACTCTTCACAAAAAAAAGCGTTACCTAATGGAAAAAAATAAATTAGAAGATTTAAGAAAAGAAATAATTAAGTTATCAAAATTAATAGATAAAAAATTAATGATTTTAACTAATGTTAACTGTAATGACACCGAATTCTTAAAATCAATACAAAATGATTTTTCTCAAAATCTTTATTTTACTATAAGTTTTATTGAAGGACTTCAAAAACCTGAAAAAACTTATCTTTCACACGGAATTTCTAAAAAATGTTACCATGGAAATGATTCCCCACATCTATACCATACTTTTAACCCACAATTAAATTCTATAGTAGATATGTTTGAAGAAATATTAACATCCATAAAATTTCAAAGAAATAAGGAAAAAGAGAACCCCAAGGAAGAAAAATTTCAAAACATAATTAACATAACAGATTTAAAAGTAAAACCACCACTAAAATTATGAATATTGAAGAAAAATTAGAAGAAGTTACAATGCTTTTTAAACAATTAAAAATGGCTCAAGAAAATAATATTATGGAACATGGTTTCCAAATAGAAGAAGAATTAGTAAATTCTGAAAATATAGAAAATGAAGAACACATTCTAGATTATTCAAGTGACGAAGAACCAGCTATTCCAGTACAAGTAAAAAATGAAGCTGGAACATCTAAGGATAATCAATCTCAATTTAAATGGGAAACAGGTTTTGATAATTATGCTTTTAAAAAAGGGTTTATAAATAAAGATTCAAAATATACAAAAATACCATCAAAATACGTTTCTAAAATCCAGGAAATGGAAGGAGAAAGAATGCTCGATTTAGACTGCAAAAAGAACGAAAAAGAAATTTTCGAAAATTGGTTGAATTCCTTCTTATTAGAAGCCTTT
The DNA here is from genome assembly GCF_003086295.3 of Arachis hypogaea. Classification (NCBI taxonomy): domain Eukaryota; kingdom Viridiplantae; phylum Streptophyta; class Magnoliopsida; order Fabales; family Fabaceae; genus Arachis; species Arachis hypogaea. The sequence continues at coordinate 144,155,279 of NC_092051.1, read as the reverse complement.
ACTAATCCAAAACTTAGTGAATTGTCTGGAATGGACATTTGGAATTACATAGGGTTTCATACTAAAGGAACTATAAGAGATTATATGACATCAATGGAAAACCAAATAATAGAAGAATTAGAAACAAAAACAACAGCTTATGATAAAATATTATATATAATAACGATTCTATATAAAGAATTTTTTGAAAAAAATATTATAGATCATAGACAAGAAGTCTATAATAAAGAATATCAAGAAGCAAAAAACCATTTAGCCAATATTCAGATATATGATTTATGTAATGTAGAGTCTTATATATGTGAATATAGAATACATTATTACAAATTAAAAGAAGAAGATAAAAATCATTATCTTAGTATGTACATAACAAAACTTCCATATCCTGCTAATGAATTTATAATGGGAAGATTTATAAGAGAAATAAATAGAGGAACAATTGAAAATAATTTTGGTGGAGCAACCTCTGCAATAAGAGAGGAAATAAAAGAACGTTGTATACAAGAAGCAACTCAAAAAAGATTTGCAAATATAATCAGAATTTGCTGTCAGGATAATGAGGAGATACCTCAAAAATATGGTCTTAATAAAAATCTTCAAAGAAAAAGAAAATATCAATTTAGAAAAAGAAAATACTATCCAAACTGGAGAAAAAAGAGATATTTTAGAAAAGAAAATAACAATAAAAACAAAAGACAAAGAAATAACTATTGCCCAAATAAAAAAGAAAATTGTAAATGTTGGTATTGCCAAGAAGAAAGACACTACGCAAATGAATGTCCGAAAAAGAAGGATAAAAAAGATCTTACTAAACAAATAGAAATTGCTAAGTCTTGCTTCATGGAACCACTAGAAGAATCTGATGATAACTTAGACTATATTTTTGAATATGTCTCGGAAACAGACTCAGAGACTGAGTAATAATGCTACATTTATTACTATAAAAATAACAGAAAAGTTTATAAATGCTTTCATAGATTCTGGGGCAACACAATGCTTTGCTAGTTCAAATATAAAACTTGATTGGAAAAAATTAAAGAAACCATTAAGAGTTAGAATAGCTGACAAATTAATACATAAAATTGACCAAAAAGCAGAGATGGTTGAAATTTTTATTCAAAATTATAGGTTCATTGTTCCATCTATATATATGTTAGATTCTGGAATGGATTTTATCATAGGAAATAACTTTTTAAAGCTATATCATCCATTCATTCAAGAATTAACATATATAGTTTTAAAAGCTCCACACGATTCTTCAATAAATCAAAAATCAAAACGTATAAAAATACCAACTACTACTATAGATAAGATCTTAAAATTTAAAATATTTTCTATATTAGAAACATGTTATTTAAATCTATACTTTCAGATAAATATTCTAAAAAATAATCTTGAAATAAAGATAGAAGAACTCTTGGAAGAAATTTGTGCTGAAAATCCTTTAGATATTAAAAATACAAATAACGAATTAGTAAGCATTAAACTAAAAGATCCCACAAAAGAGATAAATGTTCCAAATAAAATTCCTTATTCCGCAAGAGATAGAGAAAAATTCTCATTAGAATGTAAAGATCTTTTGGAAAAAGAAATTATAAGATTAAGTAAAAGTCCTCATGCGGCTCCAGCTTTTTACGTTGAAAACAATAATGAAATTAAAAGGGGAAAACGAAGAATGGTAATAAACTATAAGAAAATGAATGAAGCAACTATTGGTGATGCTCATAAACTTCCAAGAAAAGATTATATTTTAGAAAAAATCAAAGGAGCAACTTGGTTTTCATCTCTTGATGCAAAATCAGGATATTGGCAACTTCGTTTAGACGAAGAAACAAAGAAATTAACTGCTTTTACTTGCCCAATAAAAGAATCAACAAGTGTGTTACTTTACGAATGGAATGTATTATCATTCGGATTAAAGCAAGCCCCAGGTATTTATCAAAGATTTATGGAAGAAAATCTAAAAGAGTTAAATGAATTTGTTTTAGTATACATTGATGATATACTAATTTTTACAAAACAGGATAAAGAAGATCATCTTCAAAAATTATTAATAGTCCTAGAAAGATGCAAGGAAAAAGGATTAGTTCTTAGTAAAAAGAAAGCAAAAATAGCAAAACAAGAAATAGAGTTCCTTGGATTAATTCTATCCACTCAAGGAAAGCTAAAACTTCAACCAAATGTTCTAGAAAAGGTAAATTTATTTCCTAATAAAATAGAAGATAGAAAACAATTACAAAGATTTTTAGGGTGTATAAATTATATTTCTGATCAGGGATTTTTAAAGAATATAACAAAATACACTAAAAACTTATTTCCAAAAATAAGTACTAAAAAAGTATGGAAATGGGATGAAAAAGATAGCATACAAATTCAAAGGATTAAAGAATTATGTGAAAAACTTCCAGAACTTTATATTCCAGAAGAAAATGACTACTTAATAGTAGAAACAGATGATTCAGACATAACCTGGTCAGGATGTCTAAAAGCTAAAAAAACTATAAAAAGTTTGGAACAAGAAAAAGAATCACTAGATTCTAAATATCCCCCAAAGGAATTACTTTGCAGGTATATTTCAGGGACTTTTACTCCAACAGAACAGAGATATACTACTCATGAAAGGAAAACTCTAGCAACAATTAAATCTCTTAAGAAATGGAAAATTGATTTACTACCCAAAGAATTTACCTTAAGGACAGATTCAAGTTATTTAACAGGTTTCATACGATATAATTTAAAAGGTGATTATAATCATGAACGATTGGTAAGATGGCAATTATTTTTGTTACAATATCCAATAAAAATTGAATATATTAAGGGTAACAAAAATGTTATTGCAGATACATTAACAAGAGAATGGAGTTCGTCTACAATGCATTAAATCAAGAAATTCAAAAATACAAACAAGAACTCGAAAAATGCAAGCATTGTCAGCAAATAAGGACACAGATCCAATCCCTCACGAAGGCCATCGAAGCAATGAAATCAACACAACAACCAAAACCATCAGAGTTCAGCCAGCTAAGCGTGGTGGACAAATCAGGTGAGGAAAAAATTCCAGAAAATAAAACAATTGCTGAAATTATCAAAAAATCCACCCAAGATAAAAAATATTATGTAATTTATAATGCCCCCATGAAAGGAGTATATGATGCCTAGGAAAAAGCAGCACCATTTACACAGCAATCAAGGATAATTCATAAAGGAGGGTTTTTAACACTGGAAGAGGCAAAGGAATCTTTTAGAGAATATGAAGCTCTTCATCCAGAGCAAACCCTAAAAAGAGCAGATAAAGCTCCAATTCAAACCCAGAGAACAGGGATAATAAGAAACATTCCTACAATGGCTGAAATCAAGGAAAAGAAAAGGGTTTGTAGATCAAATCTCAGAAAAACCCTTAATATAGTCTTGAATTGGACTGCAGAAAAGAGGACAATCTTGGGATATTATCCTATTGCCAAAGAACAGCTAACAAAGCTGGTTATATTTCCAGAGGCTTCCCCATCTGACACCTATCAGTTTTTCCAGTATGGATTAATTGATACAATTTTAATTTTTAATGATTTGAAAATTATTAGTGAGTTTCCTGCAGGATTTATTGATGCAGTAAAAAGATTTAAAAATATGATTGACAACGTAAATCCAAGGGATATATCCCTAAAATTTACGAATAGTCAACCTATTTTTAATGAAGAAGAAGAATGCTTGGTTCCAGCACATCAAGTGATCTTCATGTCCGTCTTTCCAGGAAATTTTCAACCAATTGATCAAGTTCAAGATTTAACAATCTACAGTCATGAAGGAAGACTAGCCAGCACACTAGCAAGGGTCTTCGAAAGAACTCAAAAGATAACAAGGGAATCTCACACAAGAATCAATTATAAAAGCAGAAATACTTTGCTTGTGTCCAGTAAAAGGAATGAAATTGAAGAAAGAGAGATGAGACTCTTAGTGGAATTTGAATCAGCATTCTACAATTTATCTGGACTCTTAGAAAAGCTCCCCGAAGGGATAAAGAGGAATCTCTGCTATTTGATAAAAGACAGAGAAGACCACAAGTGCCAGCTATGTGTCTCAGAGTTATCTAAAGAAAGCAATAATAAAACAGAATCAACCCACATGATAAAGGAAGAAGACAACGCATCTGAAGGTCACATGATGAAAGAGGAGGACAGCACATCTGAAGCATCTCTCAACATTATTGCATAGTGACGTAAGCGCTTAGGTCATAGAGCACCAACAATGTAGCTGGTGCAAGATAATAAACAATGACGTAAGCAATGACGTCATAAGAAGGGTAAGGATGGGAATTGTCCATTAGACCCAACCATTATAAATAGGTTGCTTAGGCAATTGTAGAAGGCATCAAACAATAGAAAGCAGAAGGCTAAGAGTACTCATATGCTAGGAGAGCAAGGAGGAAGCGGCCTAGGCGATTCTATAGTTTGAAGAAGAATTTCCTTAGGAAAAACCAATTCTAAACTCCCCTCTGGGGTTAGTATCTACAATCTCCCCTCTGGAGACAAAAATATCTTATGTAAAATATTCTAAATAAAGGAAGTTTTTCTCCAGAAATGTACGCCTTTATCTTAATCTCATAGTTATGAATTATTTAGAAAGTTTAGAATTAACGGAAGAATCTGATTATTATAGATTATCTGCCTTATTAGATAATGAAAAACAGGCTATTCTAAAAACAGAATTAAATCTCAAATCAAATGAAAATTTTAATAAACAAAATCTTTTAAAAGAAGTTTTTAATAGAAAAAATATAATATACTATGGAAAAATTTAACTTGAATCTCCTATAAAGATAAAATCTGCTAATGGAGAACTTGAAATAGCTCTGATAAATGATGAAGAATTGAGTAAACAGATTGAGAAAATTAAGGATCAACAAAAAAGATCTAAAATTGGATGGATTCATATTAGTACTATACAAGTCTTAATCAAATCTACAGACTACATATATGAAAGGAATTAATTCACCAATAAGCTTAGCAATCTGTGACAAAAGAATTACTGATGACCCAATAGATCAAATAATTGGAATTGTTCATGGAAATTTGGCAAACATAAATGTTAAATTCAATGCCCATCTTGGATATGCTATACCTTTATCAACTGAAAATCTTGGAAGATCTATAAGTTTGGCTTATAAATTTCACAGAAAGAATCTAATGGAACAAGACGATGAACCATTTTCAATTACATATGCAATAAATTATGCTTTAACAAATAGCCATCATAGTATAATATTTAAAAACAGAGAAAGAATTTATGTCGATGAATTATTTCAGAAAATTGTAAAAACAGAAATACCAAAATATAAAGCTATTGAAAACCCAGTTCTTTTACTAAAAGAACCATCAGGAAAATTAGTTTCATCGAATTTTCAAATAAGAGAATCCAAAATTAATAGCCCTTTAAGTTTATCTAAGTTAAAGATTAAAGAAGAAAATTCTGAAATAAAAGAATTAACAAAAAAGGTCGAAAAATTAAATGAAACCCTAAACACTAAGTTATGACAATAAATAAAGAGAAAATATATGTAACCTATCAAGACAAGAAACAAGAGCTCTTTGAAAGAGAAAATCGGTTGAATTATTTACAGTTTTCTGAAATAAATCAAAGAGCATTTGAAGCTCTAAAAATAATCTATGACAAATTGAAAGGAGAAGTTGAAGAGTTAGAAAAATTAATAGAATCTCTAGAAAATAGTGATGAATCGATGATAGAATTTGCAGAAATTATAAGATAACTAATGAAGTATACAAAGATTGAAAGACCAGAAAACAAAATAAAAAGAAAAAGGGCGAAAAAATTAAAAAGTAAAATAAAGGAGTATAAAAGAGAATTAAATAATCTTCAATTCGAAATTAATGACCTTATAATAAAAAGGATAGAAATAAGAACAAATATAAACAAGTTGGAGCTAAACTTAAAAAATTTATAAATGCCTGGAATACCATATTATGATTTAAAATAATTAAAGCTGTTAAAAGAAAAAATGGAGAATGAAATTGAAAAATTAAACAGATATTTAGAAACAGGAGAAAGTGTAGAAATAAAAGAAGTTATTGAGGATTTGAGAAATTATATTTAAAGAAAAAGACAAACAGATAAAAGATTTTATATACAATAACTCATGCAAAAAAGAATATTATAAACTAAAACAAGATTGAAAAGTTATGATCAATACTTTTTATAAAGCATCTATACAAATAGAAATTTCGAAAAAAAAATTAAAAGAAAAATTCAAATTAAAAATTTGGTATCAGAGCCAAGTTAAAGATAATATTTTCTCTTTAAGCAACACTTTTAGTGATACGCTTTTACTTTCTTCTATCCATGTGTAGTTTTCTAATGGGAAGAAAGGCTATAATTATTGTAGCCACAGCACATTCATAGCTACCATAGACGGCACCTTGTTATATACCCATGGATTTTTTAGAGGATGAGATAATTTGACTTATAACTTCATGAAAAGCTGCATTATTAAACACATAAAACAAAGTAATAAACAAAACCGTTACGGAATATAATCTTTTACCCATATAAGAAATATAAATTTTAACATATTACATGAAAAAATCAGTTAAAATGAAAATATTTTCATAAAAGCAAAATATTAGATATAAATTTTAGGCTAGTCTTCTTTACACAAGTCAATGTTGTCAATGTATAAATATAAAATAGATTTAAGTCATATAACTTTTATATTTGACTTCCGTACAAGTCAAAATATATACGATAAAGACAAATATATAATATTTTTATAATGAGTGAGACTTAGACAACTAGACGTGTTTCTAGTATACCTTTTATTTATAATAAAACTATTAAAAGTTATTTTAATATTTAAAAATAAAAATTTAAAATTCCATACCTTCATGGTTGGACAGGCCAGGTATAGTTAACTAATTCCATTAAACATTCATCTATATCTTTATATATAGTTATCTTTTGTTCGACAACTTTAATTTTGTTTTCTCGATCATAGATATTGATTCTTTAATTTAGTAATTTAATCATACATATATTTATCTTATACTTTTAAATTTTTATAATTAATTAATAATAAAAAATAATTAATTCTAATAATTTTTTACAGAAAAAATCTTTTTTATTTGTCAAGTCAGAAGAGAAAACAAATCTTACTATCTACTTTCTATCTTGCTTTGAAAATGAGTATTTGTTTGAAGTCCTTCAAGTTGCTAGAATGAAGAAAACAAGCAAGAGATGGTGAAAGTTACTAATGTTATAGCAAAGTGTTTGAGACTTAAAAAGGGAAGGAAAGACCAAACATGAAGAAAGTGACAATTTTTATTAGATGGGACAAATTTTCTTAAAAAAATGTGTGTATCATTATTACATTTATAAGCTATGAAAGAGAAATTCTTATTTATTCCATACACGAAATATTTTCCTTTTTCATATTATTTATCTATCTTTTTTTTTATTTGTCACTTTTTTCTTTTATTTTTTTAAATTTAATAGATAAGATCATTTTAATTTTTATATAGTATATAAGACATAAAATTATAGTTGACAAATACAATATGAGTATAAATATTATGTCAAAAAATATTAAATTAGTATATTTTATATTTTTTTTATAAGGATATAGGAATACTAACAAAAATTTTAACTTATTTTTTATTTTTCTTTTTATTAATTTTTATCACATAATTATATTTTTTATCTTATATATATTTTTTAAAATTTCTTGTATGAAAAAATAGAGTAAATTAAACTTTTACAATTTATTTTTTTTATATTTAATTGTCACCAAACAAAATATAAAATACTTATTTTTATGTCGTTGTTGTTTGTGTATTATTCTTAATTAATATTATATCTTATTCTGTATTTAGAACCAAATATAATCTAAAATTCATGAAAATACTTTTTATGGGAAAATAAATTAAATCTTCTATTTTTTTCATTTGTTTTGTCAAATATAGTTTTTTTTATTATTTAATATTTTTTATATTTTTTTGTTCGCATATAAAATATATGATAAAAGATTACATCTTAGCATAATAATTGAGAAAAAAGTTTGAGAAGATCCCCGTGTCATATTCACAAACATAGCTTCAAAAATGAGAAGCTTTCTAACGCGAAGAATACAATTTCGACCAAAAAAAAAAAAAGATAAGTTCTCTCCTCTCTTTATCCCCTTGGTTAAGGGCGAGTAATTTAATTTTTGCTTTTCGTAAAAGGAAAATTTTGTTTGACGTTCTCAGTTTTATTTACGCCTTATTCACTATCCTTCGTTAAAATATCGTTCGAACAATAATAATACAATATACAGTGTCATTTCAATATTTCACAATAACATACTTTGACACATTGCATGCAAATATATAAAAGAGACAGAATTTTAAAATATGAGAAATCAATAAAATTATTGTAGACCAAATCAACATGGATGATTCTATCTCACAGCTAGTGTAGTAGAATTATATTACAATATATTAGTGATTTGTTTATTAGGCTTTATTCATAGAATATATAGCCAACCTTTGAATACCAAAAGCACTACTATCTATATACTAAGGGAACAAATAAACAGACATGGCTTCAAGTATACCAATAACTTTCTGGATATCACCAGTATATTGTGGAAGCAGTGATGGATCATGGAACTCTCGATTTGGGGTTCCATGATCTACAGACATACAATTTTGAAGGTAGATAAGCGTATCGGTAAGACCAGATATGAATAGAGAGTAAACATGTTCCTTCAAACCATTTTTTATTCTTTCAATTTCAGCTAGTGCACCCTGGCCACGACCACCAATATCATCAAGGTTGTTCAAACACATATGGTAGACATCTAGCAAGTCAGGGCTAGTACTAGAATTTGCAATCAAAGATTTGAGAAGGTTCACTGTATTTGTAAGATTGGACTGAAGAACTTCAAGTGTGTATTGTGCTAAGGAATCAACGTTTGCTCCTTTAGCACCACCGGGAATTGAATTTAGAAGATTTGAACAATAAGCAAACGTTAACGCAAATGCAGGATTAGGGTTTTTGCAAATTTCTTCAACTGTCACAATTTTTGCTGCGTAAGGGGTTGCATCAAGGAAAAGAAAAGCTAGTACTAGTGATCAGATCAAGGGATAAGGTCTAACATTATTCACAAAGAAATGAACCATGGTTTTGATATAATTGCTGGTTTGGTTGCTTTATATATATATATATATATATATATATATATATATATATATATGAAAAGTATGAGGAGCCAATGTATGTTTTATACAATGTGTACAATGGGGTTAAATTAAAATTAAAATTAAATTAGAGATAATTAATTAATTTTGAGTAATTTTCAATTTAAAATTTGAATCAAATCATTCCTATCGGTTATGACAATTAATTAATTTTGAATAGTTTTCAATTTAAAATTTGAATCAAATCACGAATTCCGTCATTTATGGAATCAAATTAGAATTTTTTACTGTATAGATATCTTATTATCTCCGTAGTGAGACTCATATATATAACATAAAAATTATTATCTTAATGTAATAATATGATAATAGATAAAGTCCATCCTTTGATATATACCAATGATCTTAGTAAGACCAAATGCTTAGGTGGATATTTTATTACTCTTATTAGGTCACGCTTTTTTTTTTATCTTTTTTGTTTATGAGGGGGTTAATATTTGACCAATAAATAAGGAAATAATATTAACGTGATTAAGACTTGACCAATATAAATAAGGAAATGATATCTAACAAATTAAATAGCAGTTTTTTTTTTTACTAATTAAATAGCAGTTTGATTTACTTAATTTTAGTTATAAATTTTAAGATAATATTTGAAAAATAATAAAAAATCAGTTAAAACAGTCAAAATTAAATAAATGTTAAATAAAATAAAAGATATTTTAGATTATTTTAGCTAATTTTTTTATCTTTAAAAAATTATTATTATAAAATAAGAAATACATTATAAAAATAATTATATAATGTGTATACAAAAAATCAATTACTAAGTTAATTATTTATATAAAATATAAATCTAATCACTCTGTCTAAATTTATTAAGAGCATATATATACATAAATTGAAATAAAATGATTAAATTTATTAAGATAGCATGCATGCATAAATCGAACAGGTGATTAGATTTATATAAAAAGTTAAATTTAGTCTGACTTACTCGATTTATATAAAAAAGTAATTAAAAAATTTATGTAATATTTTTTTATTTAGATAAATTGTGTAATATTGAGTTAGATTTAGTTTAATTATGTGTTTTATTCTATATTTTATAAATATACTAAGAAAATAAAAATATAAAATTAAGTTTATTTTAAAATCAAAAATAATAAAATCACAATAAAACCTATATTAAAATTATAAAATAAAAAAGATATAAATTTAATATTCATAATTTTATTATATATGTATAATAATTTTTAATTATATATTATAATATATCAAAGATACAAATAAAAAAAAGGATTAGACTAAGATTCGTATCGACTCTATAGTCTATATGCAACTCAATAAGCATATTGGATTGTGAATCCTATATGAACAAGTCAGAACGAATACCCGTTAACCGGGGGCTCAGCTGAAAAGGATCCCCATGAGCCCGTTATGTCATTTCATACTTAACATGACATGTGTCTGGAAGGGAATTTCAATATACTTTGTATTTGACTTGCTAAAAGCTATGAAATAAGGTTAGGTTTAATTAGGGTTTTTATAGTTTTACTAAATTTTTAATTAAATTTTTATATTTTTTTTAATTGAATTTTATATATATTTTTTTTTCAATTTAGTCTCTATTGTAATAAAACTATGAGATTATAGAATATTTTATTCGAAAATCAAATATTCTCAAATTTGAATTAAAAAAAATTATAGTTGTCAGAATCGAACTGGTAATCAAACTGATCAAGTTATTGGGTCACTGATTCAATCGGTGAGTCACTAGTTAAACCAGTTGACTCGGTCCTATGTAAATAAAATTAAAAATAATTAAAAATTTAAAATTAAAATATAAAATACATATTTTTATTAACATTTTAAGAATTTTAAGCTATTTTAAAATAATATGGAATAAGAATAATAAATATTTTATTATTTTTACTCTATTGTAGATATTTTTATTTTGTTTTTATATAAAATAACTATTATTTTTAATTTTAATAATTTATTAATTAATTTATATTTATTATACTATTATATACTATAAGTATTTATTAAAAAATAATATTAATAGATATTATATAATTATGAAAAAAATAAATGAGTTTATAATTGTTGTTAAATAAAAATATAATTAATTTAAGAATGAGTGAGTTTATAACTAAAACTAAAATAAATTAAATGAAAGTAAATTATTTGATGAAACTCATGAAAGATATTTATATATATTTAAATTTGCATATATAATGGTAAGGGCAACGGCAGCCTAGTGGTTGTGCAAGGCACTTCCATTTATGAGGGTGAGGTTCGAACCTGCCTCAAGAATTTTGCATAAATTTTCAACCGAGTTTGACCGATTTTTAATAGTTTATTTTAGATTTGACCGATTTGTATCGGTTTTCTTTCTTATACGGTCCAAATAGCGAATCGGACCAATATAGATTCCGGTTCATCAGTTTTTCGATCGAACCAGCCGATTCGATTTGATTTTGATAACACTGAAAAAACTAATTAAACCCACTTCTATTTTTTTAAAATGTCAAAATAACCCCTGACATTTTGTCCCAAAATTAAAGAACTGTAGGCAGCACTTACTCTTTGAATCCAGTGGCATTTCTCCACCGTTCATCTGCGTCGTTGTCGTTTTCCTTGGCGGCGTGAGCGTTGCTTTGGTCTGCGCTGCACTACTTTGCTTTGTTCATCTTTGATCTGTACTGCGATGCACTGTGTCTGCTCTATTCGTTGCGTTCTGTCGCTGCACCTTTTGTCGTCGTGCCTCACCTGGCAATAAAAGTAATAACGGAAGAGTGACGTGGGAAGGATGCAGCGTCTTGCTTGACATCAACGACGGTGATCGTCTCGTCTTCGATTGCCTCTCCCCCGCTGTCTAAGTTCTTCTTCTTCTTCTTTAATTAATTAACTAACTTAACAATAATAACAATAGTGTTTTCGTTACGCAAGAAATTAAAGATTGAGAATAAGAACTGCTCTATCGGCACTCGCTTCAGTTCTCTCTTTCAGCTCGATAGCACTTCCTTCTCTCCTTTTATATCTTCCCCTCAAGGTATCTATACTTATGCATCATTGCATATTATAATAGCTTAGTGCTGATGTAAGTTCTAGTTTCTAGTTTCAATTCAGAAACTATTCCTAAGTTATAATAACCTCCAGAAGTAATTTTATTAATCACATGGATGAAATAAACTTACAGTTGATGCTACTAACAATGAGAAAATAAAAGATAATGGTCAACCGAATCTTGAATCCAAGGATAATCGTGAATTGGTTGACAATAACACTGCACAAACTCTCACAAGTGAAGATATTGAAACCCTGCGAAGGTAATATTTTATGCAATCCTTATTTAGATGTAAAAAAGAAAATGTTTATTAAAGTATTATTAACTGCTCGTGATATATTACTTGAAAAACTTCAAAGACTTAGTAAAATAATTGATCAAACTCTTGATATTTTATAATTTGAATTTCTATTAAATATGAACAAGATGAACTCATTAAATTTCATACTTCCAGCAAATTAAGTTTTTCCACAAGGAAAATCACAAAATGGCCAAGAGGTTGTTTTTTTTCTTTCATTTTCAACCTATATATGAATTACTATTTCCGCTTTAAAATAACTACAGTTAATTCGTCCAAATTGGTACCAAATTTGTACAGGGATTTAGTGTTGATTTGTTGAATGCTGGAAACCTCAAATTTCTTATTCAAAAAGAATTTTTGAAGTGTTTGAATTTATTAGGACATCAATTGTTCAACTTGTGGAACGAATTTTTGAAATTTCACAGGTTTGCTTTCTCATCTTGTATTATTATTAATTTGATGGTTGATTGTTAAATAAACATACATGATTATATTTGGTCCAATGATATTCACTTGGTGATATTGTTTGACATGGTTTAATCCATAAATGTGCGGAAAATTTTTTGGACTGTTGGCATATGTCTTGTTTGAGAAAATTATGTAAAGAGAAAATTAGTTCTCTTGTTTGAAAAATTATACAGAAATTATTTTGTTAAACAATTTTAGTTATTACTCTTTCACAAAGATGATCCTGCTCCGACTTCTTTTGTTTCGAAAGCAGGCTAGCTACTATGCTTTGATTGAAGCTTTTAGTGGAAAGGGCTATTTTGTTGGGACACCTGATGAACTTAAGTATGCTCTTTCAGAAGCTTTCTCGGCTCGGATATCGGCCGTTATCAATATTATTGTTGATCCCTTTGCTGGTTCAAAGAGTAGGAGGCTGCAACACAAGAATTGATTTTCATATTATTTGTATTATACTGAAATTATATTTTTTATGGTTTTCGTTTTTAGATTTTAAATTTCAATAACACATACATAGCCTTGTGGTTTTCTATGGTTTACCATGATATGATAAAGACACAAACTATATTTCATGAATCTACACAGATGTAAAATGTTACATGATCATAATGAATACTTGAATGATAAAAGCTGAATTTTATATATACTTACTACTATTATTTCTGTTTCATTTTATCCAATTATTTTTTTTTGTATGTTTTTAAGATAAGGTATTTTAAAAGTCAAGAAAAAAGAGAAGGTATTTTTGGTATAATTTGTATATATATCAATAAGCAAAAGAATAATAGTGACAAAATAAAAGGAATTATAGGAATATTTCTCATGTCGTAAAATTATTGAATAGGGATTATAGTAATATCTTTCATTGAATATTTATAGTTTTACTGAATTTTTAATTAGGTCCTTATACTTTTTTCTTTTCAATTAGGTCTCTAAGGGTACACAAATAATTTCACAATTCACTAATGTTTTTTTGACGTTTAACGTTAATAGAGACTAAATTGAAAAAAATAATGTATAGAGACCCATTTAAAAAAAAAAGTATAGAAATCTAATTAAAAATTCGGTAAAATTATAAAAACCTACAAAGTAATTAAACCATAAGGTTAAATTAGCACATTGACCCGTGCGTTGTACGGACATAACACAAAAATAATGAAAAACCGGTTAAGTATATTATACATGTTAACTAAAATAGTAAGATATAGAATTAGTATTTAATTAACTTAAATAATAAAATAATTATTAACTAATATATATAATATATAATAATAAATTTTTAGAATACAAAATATTTTTTTATAATAATTTAATTTACAAAATTTTACAATAATAGATAAATTATTAGGAAAAAAAAAGTGCGCTCTCCGGTATAGATTAATTATCATACAGATATATAGATATTTTCTCTAGTTATATATCTTGCTAATACGTTTACCTGACTTTTGCAAAATAAAACAGGAGGTCAACAGTTTGTGGACGTTCATAGAAAGAGAATTTCTGAGCCAAGTCTATTGTGTAAACAACAAATGGGATGACGTTGTGTTGGATTCCATTCGTCCAACTTCAGGCGTTGGGCCTTATTGGTTGTTGGAACTGGTTTTGACAAAACAAAAAATAAAGATGAAACTAGGGCTGGAAGTGAGTCGAGCTAGACCAAGCTCAAGTTCGGCTCACGAAAATTGAGCTTGGCTTACGGCTCGACTCATTAACAATCGAGCTTATTTCTTAAACTCAAACTCGGCTCACCAAAAGCTCACGAGCTGGCTCAAATAAGAGAAACATAGATACATAATTTATAATTTTATATCAATAAATTATAACTTATATATTTTTAAAAATATTTGAAAAGATCAATTTTATATATTGTTTATCTATCAATAAATTATAAATTTTTTATTTATATCCTATATTAAAACTATATGTAAAAAATAAATATAAATATTAAATAATTAATATTGTTAATATATATATATATATATATATATATATATATATATATATACTCATTTAATTTATGAGTTCAATTTCAGGCTCAAACTTGGCTCACTAGCTCACAAGCTTAGCTTATTGAACTGTTAACGAGTCGAGTTTGAACTGGCTCATGAACTGGCTTGACTCACTTCCAGTCCTAGATGAAACGCAGTTCTTCAGTCCCTCTGTTCCTCCTCTGATCGTACCAAATGTCTAATAAAATAACAATCTTCTCTCTCAAAAGAAACGAATTTTTTATTTTAATAAATAAAATAATTATATTAATTACTGAAATAAATAATTTAAAAAATATTTACTAAAATAAATTTATTTTTCTTATTTCGTTTACACGATAAATGAGATAATTTTACACGTGATAAACAAGATATATATATTCATAAATAATTAAATATAATTTTTAAAAATAATAAAAAAATATTAATAATTTAAATTAAACCAAACTCTTACAAATAAAATATTTTAAAAAGATGAACGATTTTAAATAATAAAAAAATAATATTTACCATGAGGTATAACACCAAATTCATGACGTTGTTATTTTGTATAAATGTTTATAGATTTATTTATTTTGTCAGTCTTATTTAACTTCAAGCACTTATAAAAAATTAAAGTTACAGGTATAACACCAATATATAGTGTCATTTCAGTATTTCATAATAACCTACCTGGACACATACATTGCATGCAAATATATAAAAGAGACAGAATTTTAAAATATGAGAAATCAATAAAATTATTGTAGACCAAATCAACATGGATGATTCTATCTCACAACTAGTGTAGTAGAATTATATTACAATATATTAGTGATTTGTTTATTAGGCTTTATTCATAGAATATACTAAGAGAACAAATAACCAGAGATGGCATCAAGTATACCAATAACTTTCAGGATATCACCAGTATATTGTGGAAGCAGTGATGGATCATGGAAGTCTCGATTTGGGGTTCCATGATCTACAGACGTACAACTACGAAGGTAAAAAAGCGTATCGTGAAGACCAGATATGACAAGACCGTAAGCATGTTGCTTCAAACCATTTTTTATGGCTTTAATTTCAGCTAGTGCACCTTGCTGGCCACGACCACCAATATCATCAAGGTTGTTCAAACAAATATGGTAGACATCTAGCAAGTCAGGGCTAGTACTAGAATTTGCAATCAAAGATTTGAGAAGGTTCACTGTGTTTGTAAGATTGGACTGGAGAACTTCAAGTGTGTATTGTGCTAAGGAATCAACGTTTGCTCCTTTAGCACCACCGGGAATTGAATTTAGAAGATTTGAACAATAAGCAAACGTTAACGCATATGCAGGATTAGGATTTTTGCAAATTTCTTCAACTGTCACAATTTTTGCTGCGTAGGGGGTTGCATCAAGGAAAAGAAAAGCTAGTACTAGTGACCAGATCAAGGGATAAGGTCTAACATTATTCACAAAGAAATGAACCATGGTTTTGATATAATTGCTGGTTTGGTTGCCTTTTATATATATAACATAAAAATTATTATCTTAATGTAATAATATGATAACAGATAAAGTCCATCCTTGATATATACCAATGATCTTAGTAAGACCAAATGCTTACATGGACATTTTATTACTCTTATTAGGTCACCCTTTTTTTTTTGTTAGAGTCACTATGAGGGGTTAATATTTGACCAATAAATAAGGAAATGATATTAACGTGATTAAGATTTGACCAATATAAATAAGGAAATGATATCTAACAAATTAAATAGCAGTTTGATTTACTTAATTTTAGTTATAAATTTTAAGATAATATTTGAGAAACAATAAAAAATTACCTAAAACAGTCAAAATTAAATGAATGTTTAAAGATATTTTAGATTATTTTAGCTAATTTTTTTATTTTTAAAAAATCTATTCTATTATATAAAAATCGAATTTCTGCACTTAATGATGGAGTTGACATGACATGTTTCTGAGAGTATTTTTTGATTAATTTCTTTTAACTCATTAAATATAAGTTACTATGGTGAATTAATTATAGCAACTAATTGATTTGATTATATATTTAAATATCACATAATTTATTATAATTTGTATCAAATAATTAATGATTAAAAGTGTTTTTTAATTTATTTCTTTTAATTCATTAAATATAATTCATTACAGTAAATTAATTATATCAACTAATTGATTTGATTAGATATTTAAATATCACACAATTTATTATAATTTATATCACTTAATTAATTATAATTCATTATATCGATTATTTTAATTTATTAATTTATAAGGTGCATATTAAAATGGATAATTTGTTATTTATTCTAATTAAATATAATAAACACAGATTAATTTAGTTAAAAAAATCACTGTCTCTTAAGAGAGTGTTTCTCTATTTATCTTTTTAATTCATTAAATTTAATAAATTAATTTTTGATTTATTTTTTTGAATTTAATAAATTAAATCAAATCAAATGATCAATTATACTAATTGATTTGATTAATTTTTAAAAATATTTTTATTTGATTTATTTTATTTATTTAAATATATTAATTATAACTAGTCTATTATTTAATTTTATTAGGATAAATATTAAATTCTATTTATAATATAAAAAATACAAAATTTTATTCTTTTTATTTTTATTTTATCATTATAAAAGGTCATTGGATCTCATTTTTTTTTATCAATTACTCTTTTATTTGGTAGTTTTTACAACAATTTTTTTTTTCTATGAGACGTCGTGGCAAGAAGGCAACTATCGACTTATCTTAAAAACAAGCCACCAGACCCTCCAACTTTCACTCGGAGCTATATATAATATGTTAACCATGAAGTATTCATGGACCATGGTTGACGAATTCCTAAGTTGAAGTTTATGAAAAGTCTATCTCTGACAATTTTAACATGGACTATGAACACTGAAAATGTGTTCGGATAGAAATTCAATGGCCAAATATTCAAAATGTTACGGATATAAGATCAATTTACATAGGGTAAGAAAAATCACTTTTGAAATGTTAATTCGAATTATATAAATATCTATCGTTGTCACTACTACCTTTGTTTTATAATTATTTTTTGGTGTCCAAATTTGCTGTAGCTATAAAAGATTTGAATATTTAGGTCATGAATATGGTTTGAGAGTATGGTGAAGTTTATGAATTGGGAGATTTGCATGACTTACACTAAAGAAAATGAGGGCTTTTTAGGTGTTTGAAAGTTTACGTAGCGGCCTACAGAGATTGTGATGCTTGAATATGTTGTTTAATTGATAGAATAGATAGGTGAATTTTGAATTATGGCTCAGAAAAATTCTTGTGTAATTGTACTTCCACATTTATCTATGTATCATAGTAGCTAGACATTCATGTATTTGTTTTTTTTTTTCATTTGGTTATTGATTTTTCATTTAGAGATTGGTGTATTTTGCTATAAGACGGTGATATAGATAAAGAAATTTCATCATATTCTTGAAAATATAGAGGTCCTCACCTTATAAGCCAAATAATTAAGATTCTGGACTGTTGTATAACGAAATAGATAGTATTTATGTAATTGAATATTTCTAAAGGAACAATATATTAGGAAGCATAGACTAAAAAAATTAGAAGAATTAATATTATTAGTATAGAAATTGAAAATAATTGTTAAATTATACCATTTAAAAATAAGGCCATTTAAATTTATAGTTAACTTTTTTCAATTTATATTTTATAATTCAAACTTATCTATAGTTTATAATATGATTTCACAAGTTATAAAATGTGATATTAGTTATTGTTATATATATGAAAAATATGACTCATTTAGTATTTAAATATTTTATTTTTTATTAATATTATTATAATAAGATACATGTAATTTTATGAGAATGATATAACCTGGACTTTGGTTATCTAAGAATTGACTAAGTGACTGGTATAATTTCACGTTACGAATCGACGAATGCTAGCAATTGAAATGATAAAAAAAAACAAATAGATATTCGTAGAGACTAATCGCGATTTGGAACTTAATAGAAATCTATTCTATCTATTCTATTATATAAAAATCGAATTTCTACACTTAATGATGGAGCTGACGTGGCATGCTTGAGAGTATTTTCCGATTTATTTCTTTTAACTCATTAAATATAAATTACTACGGTGAATTAATTATAGCAACTAATTAATTTGATTATATATTTAAATATCACATAATTTATTATAATTTGTATCAAACAATTAATTATTAAAAGTATTTTTTAATTTATTTCTTTTAACTCATTAAATACAATTCATTATAGTAAATTAATTATATCAACTAATTAATTTGATTAAATATTTAAATATCACACAATTTATTATAATTTATATCAATTAATTAATTATGATTCATTATATCAATTATTTTAATTTATTAATTTATAAGGTACATATTAAAATGGATAATTTGTTATTTATTTTAATTGAATATAATAAACACAAATTAATTTAATTAAGAAAATCATTGTGTCCTAAAAAAGTGTTCTCTATTTGTCTTTTTAATTCATTAAATTTAATAAATTAAATCAAATCAAATCAATTATACTAATTATTTTGTATTAACTAATTGATTTGATTAATTCTTAAAAATATTTTTATTTGATTTGTTTTATTTATTTAAATATATTAATTATAACTAATTCATTATTTAATTTTATTAGGATAAATATTAAATTCTATTTCTAATATAAAAATATAAAATTTTATTCTTTCTATTTTATATATTAGAAGAGGATCTCATTTTTTTTATCTATTACTTTTTTATTTGGTTGTTTTTATAATAATTTTTTTCTTTCTATGAGACGTTGTGGCAAGAAGGCAATTATCAACTTATCGTGAATACTGTAACACCCTACCACACTAAACTTTACGCTTAAGCTGTAAAATAGAGGTAGTGTGGTATTACGACCTCTAAAATAAAATGAGTACATATAATAGCAGAAGAATTATAATATGCTAGGAGCCTTGAAGAAAAGAGGAAACAAAATCGCCAAATAAAAGCGCAACGCTCAAGAAACGGGTTAACCTGTGTGCTAAGGAAACCATAACTATTAAACATATGATAACAGAAGTAGGAATAGAGTGCCAAAGATACAAAATAACAAGCTCCTAACTCAGCCTGCGAAATCAAGAATGGCCGGAAAATATTTACATATATATACATACATATCCAAAACCCAAAAGTACATATACACAATCCTGCCTCTCCATAAACTTCTAGGAGGATCAAAAGAACAAGTTATGCGAAGAGAAAACCAAGTACATATATGCACAACATAGCAAAACAAAATAACCCTGTAACCACTCTACTTCAAGGGTCCAAACGCCTAACGAGATGCCTCTCGACCTGCATCTGAAAAACAACAACATAGTCTGAAATGAGAACCGGAGGTTCTCAGTATGGTAAAGGTGCCACACACATAATATATAAGGTCCTGGAAATGCCAGAGGCAATCCTAGAACGCCGACACTCAGATTATAGAGCTTAAAGTATTAAACAGAAGCCATAAAAGGTGGTTTACTAAGGATATTTAAACCTAACTTAACTTAACCTTAAATCTAAATCCCATTCTGCCATTCCTCCTTACTTCCAACTCCATCATGCATTTTCACAGACAACTAAACAGACAAAGGCAAGCATAAGAAGGTTACAAGTATTGCAGATAACAAATATACATTTAACATGGCAAGTACATTTAGGCACACCCAGTTAATACACAAGCAAGTAATTCAAGTAATATGCATATGATGCATGCCTGTCCTATGGCTGATGAGGCTCATCTGTCGGTTATCCAGCCAACCCGACAAGTCTGAATTGTCCTTAGACTGTCCCCCGACGTGCACCCCCAAGAGTCTATGCATAACTTTTTCTCAAATAATCAATATTGCTCAATGGGGGTAACATTCCCGGGAATTTATATAGTGTCCGGTCACACTTACGTCGTAGGGTCAACAGAGTATCGAATTTCCAACCTGGTATACGTGGTGGCAAGCCACGACATTTGATCCAGGGAATCTCGCATCTCAGATTATTCAAATTCTAAAGCCATATAAATAATTCAATTATAATTCATCAACATCCACATCATTCTCAATCGCATTTCATTCATCATTATACGTCAATCATATTCAATCCTTATCCTTCATTACCACACCTCCCATTTCGTCCATCAATAGTTCAAATTCAAAACATAATTCATTATTTTCTAAATAAATCAAACTTAAAACATGCTCATTTTCTTAATAACTCTAAATCAAATCATATAACCCTTGAATCTAAATCTTTTTAAATAATCATATAAACAAAATCTCTAATTTTTTATAAAATTTTGACAACATCTCCTCTAAAACACAGACTTTGCCACCCTTTTCGGGTCCAAACCTGCTTTCTTTTCAATTCAACATACCCTTCCTCATCATCATAACAGTCACCACAATAAATCTACCTCAAATCAATAATTATACTCATACAATATTCAAATCCAACAACCAAAATTCAACTAAGGATCATAGTTCACTAATCATAGGCTTCTAGCACAAAATACCTCAAATCAATAATTCACCAAATTATTAGTTAATCAACAAGTACCTAACCAATTATGTTCATCAATAATAACATTCAACCATGATTCTCTCCAAATTAACATAACAACATTCACCATCCAAAATTAATAACTAATTATCCAATAAACTTCAACCAAATATATTTATCGACAAATTACTAAACATTAAACATACACCTGCATTCCAACTTATCCTATGGTCATCTAACCTAAGTTTTCACAGAACATTATATATTAAATGCAAGAAACCTAAACCATACCTTGGCCGATTTTCACGTAACGACCAAAGAAAATTATTTAAAATCAAGGCAGCCCCTCAAAACTCAACTAATCCGCTTCCTCCAAGTTCCAATATTCACAATTTCAAGCTCCACTTATTTATTCACAACCTAATACACATTCATAACATATATATATATATATATATATATATATATATATATATATATATATATATATATATATATATATATATATATATCCAATTTAATACTCAAAGCTCAAATTCAATAAAATTAAAATAGAATTATCATATCCTTACCTTACCCAAGCTTCACATAAGTAAGAGTGAACATTTTTCTCAAGCTAATTGGATCCTAAAATATCAGAAATAAAAAAAATTCAATATTCCTTCTCAAATTCGAAAATTGGGGGAAATAAAAGCTAAGTGTAAAATAACAAGTTACCTATGAAATTGTTCCGGTAAAAACATAGAGCTCGACGCGGTGGACGCGTGGCCGTAAACGGTGCGGTGATCGGAGCTCGAACAGAGGAGTTACGGGATTTTGAAATTCACCGTAAAGGTTCGGGAAACTTTCGTCGCTCTTCTCCCCTGGAAGCTGAAAGCTTCATTTCTGTTGGAATAAAGAGAACGAAGGGCTTGAGTTCACTTAAAATGGCTGGTCCAGTTGGATCGACAGCCCGGTTTGGGTCCGGTTCAACTGGTTCTGTCCTTTCGATCCAATTTTGGACCGTTTTCTTCGAAATTAGTGTCAAAATTCTCGTTTCGATGAGCTCTACCCTATTTTGATATAATATTCGCATTTCTAATCATCCTTATTAAAACTAATTTATTGACTAATTATCTACTAATTTAACTGAGGTTTACATCCTACTCACCTAATAAAGAATTTTGTCCTCAAAATTCAAATTCAGTTACCTGAAAAGAGATGTGGGTAGTCCTTTCGCATATCTGATTCGAGTTCCCAAGTATGTTCGTCGATACCAGCTCGACTCCAAGCTATTTTTACTAATGATACTTCCCTTCCTCATAATCGTTTAACACTGGTGTCATCAATTCTTACTGGGGCTACTGGAAGTGTTAGATCTTCTCTCACTTGGATTGGTTCTGGTTCTAGAATATGACCTGCGTCAGGAGTGTACTTCCTAAGCTGAGACACATGAAACACGTCGTGCAAATTCGAAAGATATGACGGTAAGGCAATTCTATAAGCCACTGGCCCAATCCTCTTCAGAATCTCAAAGGATCCAATATAACGGGGATTCAGTTTCTTAGTCTTAATAACTCTTCCTATCCCAGTGGTTGGTGTAACTTTCAGAAAGACATGTTCTCCTTCTTCGAATTCCAAAGGCTTTCGCCTTTGATCAGCATAGCTCTTCTGGCGGCTTTGGGCTTTAAGCATTCGACTACAAATCTTCTTTATTTGCTCAGTCGTTTCAGTTATCACCTCAGGCCCTAATAAACTCCTTTCTCCAGTTTCATACCAACACAACAGAGATTGACATTTTCTGCCATACAAAGCCTCATATGGAGCCATTCCAATGCTTGCATGATAGCTATTATTATAACCAAATTCTATTAATGGCATATACTGATCCCAGCTCGTGGCTGGTCTAAAATACAAGCCCTTAGCATATCCTCCAAGGTCTGAATAGTTCTCTCTGACTGACCATCTATCTGAGAGTGATACGCAGTACTCAAACTTAGTTGAGTTTCAAATGCACGCTAAAAAGCTCCCCAGAACCTTGATGTAAAGCAAGGATCCCTGTCAGATATAATGGTAGAAGGCACGCTATACAACCTGACAATCTCTTTAATATACATTCGAGCTAATTCTTCCATTATACAACTTATTCGGATAGGAAGAAAGTGAGCTGATTTTGTCAGTCGATCCACAACCACCCAAATAGCGTCACAACCAGATCGGGTTCTAGGCAAACCTATCACAAAATCCATTGCGATACTCTCCCATTTTCATTGTGGAATCTTCAAAGGCTGAAGGGTTCCTGATGGTCTCTGATGCTCAATATTAACCTTCTGATATGTTAAACATTTAGATACATGTAATGCCACATCATTCTTCATCCCTGGCCACCAGAACATCGCTTTCAGATCTTGATACATTTTGGTACTTGATGATTAGATTTTTGGTGGTTTAGAATTTACAAATGAATTCTCGTTGCAAGTATAGTTTCTAAACCAATCACTAATCCTTTCATACAAAAAGTTGTTTGTCACTAAAACAAACCCCTAAAATTTATAAACCGAAGTATTCAAACCTCGGGTCGTTCTCCCTAGGAATTACAATAAAGTGTCTTGTTATTGGTTGTGAGTTATTTTGGGGTTTTGATAAGAAGCATGAAAGATAAATGACAAGAAAGTAAACTAAGGCCTAAAAAGGTCTTGGCAAGGGTTGGTGGTCAAGGATCTCTATCCTAATCACTAACCACAATATGAGAATTGGCAAGGATTAATCTCATTAAATCATCCTCTAACTAGTAGTAAAGGAAAGTCAAATGAGCTATATCAATCCTAGTCCATAAGTCCTAACTCTCCACTAATTCAATTAGTGAGAACTAGAGTCAATGGATCCCAATCATCAATTACTTGGACATTAGTAACTCAAGAGTTCCTAAGTTACCTTTCCAAGCCAAGAACATAAAACTCTACTCTAAAATCCAACCAAGCATTTCATCAAACACTTGGAAGGCATAAAAGGAAAGCATAGTGAAATTGCAAGAAAAGTAAATCTAGACTACTCAATTGCAAGGAATTAAACAACAACAAATCAAATGAACACATTTATTATTGAATTACCTTTTATTGAATTGGAAGAAAGTAGAAGGAACAATACTAGACCTTTTATTGAATTGGAAGAAAGTAGAAGGAACAATACTAGACCTACAACAAAAAGAATGGAAGAAGATGAATGTAGCAACAAAGAATTGAAAGGTAGAAGTAGAAGAAAGCAAAGATTAAAACATAGATCTAAGAACTAATCCTAATCCTAGAGAGAAGTGAGAGCTTCTCTCTCTAGAAACTACTTCTAAACTAATCCTAAACTAATGGTAACTAACATATGTTTCCCTCTTCACTCCTTGGGTTAAATAGCATCAGAAATGAGTTGGATTGGGCCCACAAGGCTTTAGAATTCGCTGGCCACGTTTTGCTTTAAGTGAACCAAGTGGCAGCAACAGCGCGTGCGCGTACTATGCGCGTGCGCGTACTATGCGCGTGCGCGCCACCATACATGTAGCAACTATGGCAAATATTATATCATTTTGAAGCCCCAGATGTTAGCTTTCTAACCCAACTGGAACTGCATCATTTGGACCTCTGTAGCTCAAGTTATGGTCGTTTAAGTGCGAAGAGGTCGGCTTGACAACTTTCCGGTTCTTTCATTTCTTCATGAGTTCTCCAACTTTTCATGCTTTCTTTCTTCATTCCCTTGATCCAATCTTTGCCTCCTAAACCTTAAATCACTTAACAAACATATCAAGGCATCTAATGGAATCAAGGTGAATTAAATTTAACTATTTTAAGACCTAAAAAGCATGTTTTCACTCTTAAGCACAATTAAAGGAGAAGTTATAAAATCATGCTATTTCATTGAATAAATGTGGGTAAAGGTCATCAAAATACTCTAAATTCAATACAAGATAAACCGTCAAATTGGGGTTTATCAGTACTCCCTGGATGAATTGAGAACCCACTTTTATGAGCTTCCTTCAAGATACTTTGTCGCAGGTCTCCAACATTAGGCACAATAATCCGGTTCTTGAACCTCCATAAACCATCTTGACCTTCTGACACTCTCCACTGTTTTTCCTGTTCAACTGCTTGTAATACCTTACGTAACGCTTCACTATCTCGATGAGCCTTCAAAAGTTCTAATTTAAAATCACTTGAAATCTGCAACTGACTCAAACAGAGGATTCCAGATTCTTCTCTAATTCCCAAATTCAAACCTTGAAATTCCTTTAGTAATTCTTCTTCCCGTAGCATCATCCAAGTTGCATATAAAGACTTCCGACTGAAAGCGTCTGCCACAACGTTCGCTTTTCCTGGATGATAATTCAATTCAAAATAATAATCTTTCAGAAGCTCCATCCATCTCCTCTGACGCATGTTCAACTCCTTCTGCTCAAAAAGATACTTCAAACTCTTATGGTCTGAGAAAACATGAAACTTAACACCATAGAAATAGTGCCTCCAAATCTTTAAAGCAAACACAACAGCAGCAAGTTCCAAATCGTGTGTCGGATAGTTCATTTCATGCGGCCTTAACTGCCGTGAGGCGTATGCCACAACATTTTGGTGCTGCATCAGAACGCACCCTAAACCCTTCAGTGATGCATCACAGTACACTTCAAACGGTTCACTTAATTCGGGCAATACCAATACGGGTGCAGTAGTCAATCTGTGCTTCAACTATTGAAAACTCTCCTCACACTCTGGAGTCCAGATAAAAGGCGTATCCTTCCTAGTCAATTTAGTTAAAGGTAAGGCGAGCTGTGAAAATCCCTTAATGAATCTGCGATAATACCCCGCCAAACCTAAGAAACTCCTGATCTCTGTCACTGAAGTTGGTCACTCCCAATTCATCACTGCTTCCACCTTAGCAGGATCCACAACTATTCCCTGCTTACTCACTACGTGGCCGAGAAACTTCACTTCACCCTTCCAGAACTCACATTTAGATAACTTAGCATATAACTTCCTGTCTCTCAAAATTTGCAGCACAGTTCGCAAGTGCCCAGCATGTTCCTCTTCAGACTTAGAATAAACAAGAATGTCATCAATGAAGACAATAACAAACTTGTCCAGATACGGTCGGAAAATCCTATTCATATAATCCATAAATACTGTCGGGGCATTAGTTAACCTGAAAGACATCACTGTATACTCATAATGACCATAACAGGTTCTGAAAGCAGTTTTCGGAATATCCTCGTCTCTAACCCTTATCTGATGATATCCGGATCGTAGGTCAATGTTAGAAAACACACCAGCACCCTGTAACTGATCCGTTAGATCATCGATTCTAGGCAACAGATATTTATTCTTCACAATGATCTTATTCAACTGCCGATAGTCGACACACAACCGCATACTCCCATCCTTCTTCTTTACTTGTAACACTAGTGCTCCCCACGGAGAAACATTTGGTCGGATGAAATTCTTACCTAACAGATCTTCCAGCTGAGCTTTCAGTTCAGCCATTTCTAAAGGTGACATCCTATAAGGAGTAATCAAAATCGGACCAGCTCCAGGCACAAGCTCAATTGCAAACTCAACCTCCCGATTAGGTGGAAATTCATTAATATCATCCGGAAACACATCTGAAAATTCACATACAACCGGAATATGCTCTAAACTATGATCATCACCTGATACTCCCATAGTTAATAACATAATACCCTGACATTCAGTTTCAGAACAGTTTACTATCATAGAATTCAAATAGTAACTATTCACCACAACCAGTGCTTCTGACTCTTCTGGTATAAACTGTACTGACTTCTCAGAACAATCAAGCAAAACATGATTCTTGGATAACCAATCCAATTCCAAAATGAGATCAAGACCAGTCATAGGCAAATAAATCAAATCATGCACAAATTCACGTTGTTGTACTCGAAAGAGAACTTG
Organism: Arachis hypogaea; assembly: GCF_003086295.3. Taxonomy (NCBI): domain Eukaryota; kingdom Viridiplantae; phylum Streptophyta; class Magnoliopsida; order Fabales; family Fabaceae; genus Arachis; species Arachis hypogaea. Next base: position 144,127,809 of record NC_092051.1, on the reverse strand, counting down.
TGGACATCCTATCCTAGTCACCATAGCTTCATGAGTAGCATTATATACTTTCAAATCATAACCTAAAACCACCATTCTCAATCCTAATTCATGGGCCTTTTCAAATGAAATAAATGAATGACTTGCTCCTGAATCAAATAAAGTATTTAGAATTTTACCAGCCATTTCACAATTACCTCTAATAAGTGTCTCAGATCCCTCAGCACCAATGGTAGAAGTGGTGTATACTCTCCCCGGCTGTTGCACTCTACCAGTCTCATACTTCTTCTCTGAGAAATTACTGGCTATATGCCCAGGCTGTCCACAGGAATAGCATACTCCAAGTCCTAATCTGCACGGAACTCCAGAATGATACTTTTCGCACTTCTGACAATTCAGATCCTGCTGTGGCTGCTTTCCAAACCTTTTTCCTTGACTAGAATTAGTATTCGGCTTTTTATAATTACCTTGACCCTGAGTCTATTGCAGAACAAAACCTCCACGCTTGAAATTCCTACTTCTCGGAGCAAAGTTCCTCCCAGAAGGCCTCTGAAAAGGCACCCTCAAACTTACTTTCTCTGCTGTCGCCTTCCTCACACAATCCTCAGCCACTCTACTCTTATTTACCAATTCAGAAAATACCCTGATTTCCATTGGGGCAACAAAGCTCAGAATATCACTCTGAAGACCTCCTTCATATTTAATACACTTCCATTAAGCAAAATCTTCAGGCGCACCTTGACAGATACGAAAAAAGCGACACAACTCCTCAAACTTACTAGTATACTCAGCAACAGTCATCTGTCCCTGCTTTAACTGCATTAATTCAAGTTTCTTGGCATTTTTGGCTGAATTAGGAAAGTACTTCTTATAGAACTCTGTCCGGAAAACCTCCCAAGGAATCGCAGCACCATCAGGTTGCAGGATACGTCGGGTTCCCTGCGACCAATACTGAGCTTCACCTTGCAACTGATAAGTTCCAAATTCAACCCATTGCTCCTCAGGAACCTGCTGTGCCTGTAACGCCCTTTCCATAGCCTGAATTCAATTATCTGCATAAGTGGGATTTGAGGTTCTCCTAAAAATCGGAGGGTGAACTTTCAGAAATGTAGCAAGTGTCATTGTACTGCCCTCATCATTATTGTTCCCATGATTATCCTGATTTATCTGATTATCCAGTGCCTCGGCTGTCGCCTGCATAGCTGCAGCCATATTTCCCATGGTAGCCATAAAGTCTACTGGATCAGTCCCTATAGGGGCAGGAGTAACGGTGCCTGTCCTACCTCTACCTCGCCCGCGACCGCGTCCGCAAGTCGACATCTGGACCCTATACACACCAAACAAGTGATATTAAGTTGATCAGTCTCAATATCGCAGGTCTAATGTTTTAAGTTCCAAATGCAAGCTCACAAACGTTTATGCCATATATATCAGTCAGATATCCTAATAGCACATAAACACATATACAGAGAATGCACAGAAGTACAATCAGTCCGTCTTTCAGGCTCTACAGGAACGAACTGCTCTGATACCATAATGTAACACCCTACCACACTAAGCTTTACGCTTAAGCCGTAAAATAGAGGTGGTGTGGTATTACGACCTCTAAAATAAAATGAGTACATATAATAGCAAAAGAATTATAATATGCTAGGAGCCTTGAAGAAAAGAGGAAACAAAATCGCAAAATAAAAGTGCAACGCTCAAGGAACGGGTTAACCTGTGTGCTAAGGAAACCATAACTATTAAACATATGATAACAGAAGTAGGAATAGAGTACCAAAGATACAAAATAACAAGCTCCTAACTCAACCAGCGAAATCAAGACTGGCCAGAAAATATTTACATATATATATATATATATACATACATATCCAAAATCCAAAAGTACATATACACAATCTTGCCTCTCCATAAACCTCTAGGAGGATCAAAAGAACAAGTTATGTAGAGAGAAAACCAAGTACATATATACACATCATAGCATAACAAAATAACCATGTAACCACTCCGCTTCAAGGGTCCAGACGCCTAACGAGATGCCTCTCGACCTGCATGTGAAAAACAACAACATAGTATGGAATGAGAACCGGAGGTTCTCAGTATGGTAAAGGTGCCACACACATAATATATAAGGTCCTGTAAATACCAGAGGCAATTCTAGAACGCCGATACTCAGATTATAGAGCTTAAAGTATTAAACAGAAGCCATAAAAGGTGGTTTACTAAGGATATTTAAACCTAACTTAACTTAACCTTAAATCTAAATCCCATTCTGCCATTCCTCCTTACCTCCAACTCCATCATGCATTTTCACATACAACTAAATAGACAAAGGCAAGCACAAGAAGGTTACAAGTATTGCAGATAACAAATATACATTTAACATGGCAAGTACATTTAGGCACACCCAGTTAATACACAAGCAAGTAATTCAAGTAATATGCATATGATGCATGCCTGTCCTATGGCTGATGAGGCTCATCTGTCGGTTATCCAGCCAACCCGACAAGTCTGAATTGTCCTTAGACTGTCCCCCGAGGTGCATCTCCAAGAGTCTATGCATAACTTTTTCTCAAATAATCAATATTGCTCAATGGGGGTTAACATTCCCGGGAATTTATATAGTGTCCGGTCACACTTACGTCGTAGGGTCAATAGAGTATCGAATTTCCAACCTGGTATACGTGGTGGCAAGCCACGACATTTGATCCAGGGAATCTCGTATCTCAGATTATTCAAATTCTAAAGCCATATAAATAATTCAATTATAATTCATCAACATCCACATCATTCTCAATCGCATTTCATTCATCATTATACGTCAATCATATTCAATTCTTATCCTTCATTATCACGCCTCCCATTTCGTCCATCAATAGTTCAAATTCAAAACATAATTCATTCTTTTCTAAATAAATCAAACTTAAAACATGCTCATTTTCTTAATAACTCTAAATCAAATCATATAACCCTTGAATCTAAATCTTTTTAAATAATCATATAAACAAAATCTCTAATTTTTTATAAAATTTTGGCAGCATCTCCTCTAAAACTCAGACTTTGCTACCCTTTTCGGGTCTAAACCTGCTTTCTTTTCAATTCAACATACCCTTCCTCATCATCATAACAGTCACCACCATAAATCTACCTTAGATAAACAATTATACTCATACAATATTCAAATCTAACAACCAAAATTCAACTAAGGATCATAGTTCACTAATCCTAGGCTTCTAACACAAAATACCCCAAATCAATAATTCACTAAATTATTAGTTAATCAACAAGTATCTAACCAACTATGTTTATCAACAATAACATTCAACCATGATTCTCTCCAAATTAACATAACAACATTCACCATTCAAAATTAATAACTAATTATCCAATAAACTTCAACCAAATATATTCATCGACAAATTACTAAACATTAAACATACACCTGCATTCCAACTTATCCTATGGTCATCTAGCCTAAGTTTTCACAGAACATTATATATTAAATGCAAGAAACCTAAACCATACCTTGGCCGATTTCCATGTAACGACCAAAGCAAATTATTTAAAATCAAGGTAGCCCCTCAAAACTCAACTAATCCGCTTCCTCCAAGTTCCAGTATTCACAATTCAAGTTCTAATTATTTATTCACAACCTAATACACATTCATAACACATATATATCCAATTTAATACTCAAAGCTCAAATTCAATAAAATTAAAATAAAATTATCATATCCTCACCTTATCCAAACTTCACATAAGTAAGAGTGAATATTTTTCTCAAGCTAATTAGATCATAAAACATCAGAAATCAAAGAAATTCAATATTCCTTCTCAAATTCGAAAATTGGGGAAATGAAGACTGAGTGTAAAATAATGAGTTACCTATAAAATTGTTCCGGTAGAAACGTAGAGCTCGACGCAGTGGACGCGTGGCCGCAAACGGTGTGGCAATCGGAACTCGAACGGAGGAGTTACGGGATTTTGAAATTCACCGTAAAGGTTCGGGAAACTTTCGTCACTCTTCTCCCCTGGAAGCTGAAAGCTTCGTTTCTGTTGGAATAAAGGGGACGAAGGGCTTGGATTCACTTAAAAGGGCTGGTCCGGTTGGACCGACAACCCGGTTTGGGTCCGGTTCAACCAGTTCGATTTTTTCGGTTCAATTTTGGACCGTTTTCTTTGAAATTAGTGTCAAAATTCTCGTTTCGATGAGCTCTACCCTATTTTGATATAATATTCGTATTTCTAATCTTCTTTATTAAAAATTAATTTATTGACTAATTATCTACTAATTTAATCGGGGTTTACAAATACAAGCCACCAGACCCTCCAACTCCCACCCGGAGCTATATATAATATGTTAACCATGAAGTATTCATGGACCATGGTTGACAAATTCTCAAGCTAAAATTTATGAAAAGCCTGTCCTTGACAATTTTAACATGGACTATGAACACTGAAAATATGTTTGGATAAAAATTCAATGGCCAAATATTTAAAATGTTATGGATATAAGATCAATCTACATAGGGTAAGAAAAATCACTTTTGAAATGTTAATTCGAATTATATGAACCTATCATTGTCATTACCTTTGTTTTATAATTATTTTTTTGTTTCTAGGTTTACTGTAGCTTTAAAAGATTTGAATATTTAGGTTATGAATGTGGTTTGAGAGCATGGTGAAGTCTATGAAGGAGGAGATTTGCATGACTTGCACTAAAGAAAATGAGGACTTTTTAGGTGTTCGAAGGTCTACGTGGCGGCCTACAGAGATTGTGACACTTGAATATGTTGTTTAATTGATAGAATAGATAGGTGAATTTTGAATTATGGCTCAAAATTTTTTTTGTGTAATTGTACTTCCACATTATCTATGTATCATAGTAGCTAGACATTCACGTATTTGGCTTTTTTCTTTTTTTTTTTTTTCATTTGGTTATTGATTTTCTATTTAGATATTGGTGTATTTTGCTATAAGACGGTGATATAGATAAAGAAATTTCATTATATTCTTGAAAATATAGAGGTCCTCACCTTAGAAGCCAAATAATTAAGATTCTGGACTGTTGTATAACGAAATAGATAGTATTTATGTAATTAAATATTTCTAAAGGAACAATATATTAGGAAACATAGAATAAAAAAATTAGAAGAATTAATATTATTAGTATAGAAATTGAAACAAATTGTTAAATTATATCGTTAAAAATAAGGCCATTTAAATTTATAGTTAAATTTTTTCAATTTATATTTATAATCCAAACTTATCTATAGTTTATAATATGATTTCACAAGTTATAAAATGTGATATTAGTCATTGTTATATATATGAAAAATATGACTCATTTAGTATTTAAACATTTTATTTTTTATTAATATTATTATTATAATAAGATACATGTAATTTTATGAGAATGATATAATCTGGACTTTAGTTATCTAAGAATTGACTAAGTGACTGGTATAATTTCACGTTACGAACCGACAAATGCTAGCAATTGGAATGATCTAAAAAAAAGCCAAATAGATATTCGTAGAGACTAATCGCGATTTGGGACTTAATAGAAATATGTCAACTTTTCATGGGTGGGACTGTGGGAACCTATCCACATGAAATGGACGGGGTCGGGGACATAGTTACCCTCTGCATAAGATCTGTTAAAACAACGCGAATATAAAATTACCGATTTTTCCTAATATATATTTTTTTAATTTAGTAACCTTAATTCTTGCTTCCAATTCGAACACTTTTTTTAGACACATCCTTAGTCTTGATTTTGCATCTCTCTCTAACTCACTTTCTCTGCCTCTTAAATTTGTCACTACATCGCTCAATTTTGTTTCAAAAAATTATGTTATGTAATTTTTTGGAAGATGTTTTTATATATTTTTGAAATGTTATTTATTATAATGAATATATTATGAATTGTGTTGAATTATATTGAATTAATTATTTTATGATTATTATATTATGATTTTTTTATTTAAAAGAAAATTTAAAAAATATCTATAGATAGCTATGGGTATCTGCATTCCTTAAGGGGATAATTAAAGAGGGACTTGCGACGAAAATGGGGAGGGGACAGAGGGTATTTTTTTAAAAATAGGAGCAAAGGACGGGAATGAAAGTCTGCCGCGTCCACACGAGCATCCATCTCTAACTAACAATGGAAATTCAATTTGAGCTGATTTGAGATGGGACACGTGGACTTCATCTATATTGAGTCCTAAGATAATGAACCTAATCCGAATTTAAAATCCGGACAATGTACCTAAGTTGATCTTGCTCACTTGAGTTAATATTTTGAGTTATTGTTGCAAAACATACCATACTTTTTAATATTATTACATTTAATATATATAAAAGTTAGATATGCTTACAAAAATTTTTTTAATCAATCTAAAAATTTTAATTATATTTTTTCTCTTTTAGTCTAAATATTATTTACCAACGTAATAAAATGAACAAATAAATAATAATAATAATAATAATAATAATAATAATAATAATAACTCATATAATAATTAAAATTTCATCGTAATATATACATGATACTACATATATTAAAGATGATTATATATAAAAAAAATTTATTCTTAATAAAGTTAATTTATGTATAAATTAACTAATTTTTATAACATATGATTATTACATAATTTTTTCTTTATTTATATTATTAATATATGAAATAAGCAACTCAAGCTAGGACAATAAATATAATATAAATATCTACTTATTTATTAATATTAAAAAAATTATAAATAGTAGAAATATAATTTTTTTTGATAGAAAAATAATAATAAAGGTTATCAATTAAGTTAATTAAGTAATAAAAAAATTGTGAATAATTTTTTAAATAATAATAGAAGAATATATAAGACCACTATTTTACATATTACAATATTTATAAAAAAAATGGATAATAAATCAATCCTCAATAAATTATACATTAATCCTATCAAAAAATAAATAAATTATATATTAATCTTGTCAAAAAAAATTATACATTAGATATTATTATTTGTGTACTAATTAATATATATATATATATTATCAATTATTAAGTTATAATTAATTTCTAACCCAATTTTTGTTAATTGAAATTTAAATGATTGAAATTATTAAACACCGAATATTTTGCACTTAATTAATTTTGTTTTTGTTATTAAAATATAAAAAAGGTGAGTTGTTAATTAATTTTAAAGTCAAATTTAAATTTGTGTAAAAAATTATTTTTAATTTTATTTTATTGATCAAAATTAATTTTAAAATAAAAAATGAGTAAAGTATCATTTTTGTCTCCAATATTTGGGGTAAGTCCTATTTGTGTCCCTAACGTTTAAATCGTTCTATTTGTATCCTTAACGTTTATAAAAATGATTCAATGTTATCCTACTATCAATTATACTAACAAATCAGATTATATATTTCAATTATTCTCACTTGGATGTATTCATTCTCAATTAGGTCTCACTTGGATGTGTTCGATTTTAATATTATACCCACTATTTGTGTTTAGATTCAATTATGTCCCTAAAAAAGTGAATTATGTAAATGTTGTAGGAATTAGTTTCAATATTTGATGAGCTATTTTTCGGAGTAGATCATCGATTCTATCCCAGACATTTGTATTCTAACTTCGATAAGAGATTTTTAAAATTCAAACTAAAGCGCTCATGATGTGTAATTGACAGCAGGATAACATTGAATCACTTTTACAAACGTTAGGGATACAAATAGGACGATTTAAACGTTAGGGACACAAATAGGATTTACCCCAAACGTTGGGGACAAAAACGATACTTTACTCATAAAAAATTATTTTATACATCATATTATAAGATAGTGTAGTCATTCATTTTTTTAACGGTAATTATTGTCAAATTAACTGGTATAAAAATAGGAGAAAAACACATTTACCAATCTAGAAATAATAATTTTTTCAATAGAATATTATATATATATATATTTTTTTTTTGAATACCAAAAGTTATTATGATTTTTTTTTACATAAATTAATACTCAAAGATAATGTTTTAATAATATTACTAAGGAATATTAATCAATCTAATAACTTTTGTAAAGAAATAAGTTTATATATAAGTTTGAAAACTTGAAAATCATGTCATAAAATGTGAAATATTAACCGGTAACAATGTTGATCATATTGTTTTAACTTCATAAATGAATATGATACCAATGAATAAAGTTGTCACATTTAAATTTTAAGAAAGACAAATTTTCACAAGTATTACTATCAATGATAATTGTTCTACTTTCAAGACAAATACTATTTTTTTCTCCCGTATTTTCCAACTCGGCAACCCAAAAACTAATCCACTACGGATTGAAGCTCCATTTATCAAGGGTCTGTCGCTAGCCAATGAGTTGTTATATACATAAGTGGAATTCAAAAATACTTCCGTAAATAGACGAGTGAGATAACTACTCGACCAACTCAAATTAATTAAAATAAATACTAATTATTTTTAATATTTTTAACATTAAAAATTGTTAACCTTTGATTTTAATTATAAATTTATAAAATATTTATAGTAATAATTGTTATATATATTTTTTGTTTAATGTTTTAAAAAAATCATATTTTTATTAATTATTCCGTGCACTGTATGAGAACATTGCCAAATAAAATGGTGTAAGAAATTTAAAAAAATGTATTTAGAATTTAATAAAATAATAATTTATTTTACAATAAAATAAATTATATATCGAATAACAAAAATTGTTATTAGTTTCTCTTCCCACAAACTAATACTCAATGATAGTGTTCCAGTAATGTTATTAAGGAATATTAACTAACTATAGCTTTTATAATGGCATAAGTCTTAGTTTGAAAACTTGAAAATCATGTCATAAAATAGAAAGTTTTAACAGGTAATAATATTGATGATATTGTTTTGACTTCAAGAATGAATATGATGCGTGCTAACAAATAAAATTGTCGTAGGTAAATTCCAACAAAAATAAATCTCCATAAATATTGTTATCAATGAGAAATTATTATACTTAAAAAAATCTATTTTTTTATGGTGTTTTTTTTTAACTGGACAGATCGAGAATTAATCTACTACGTATTGGGTTGGCAGTGAGGCGGGTTTTTGCCTTACCCGGCCCTGCCCGCCGTCCTTAAACTTCTCAACTATTCGCTCCACTTATACCCATGAATAGTAAAATATTGTACCCTAACCATTTCCTGTGGGTAGTAAAATGTTGTACACTAACCCTTTCTTGCGAGTACCCTCCCCACTCTTATCAATTCTATATCAATTAAATAATACTTTAAGATTTACATATTTATACATAAATTAAGATAAAAAAATTAAAATGTATACATAAATTAAACAGCAAACATAAAATTCATATAATATCAAATAACATGAAATAAAAAAAATTAATATCTGATCACTACAAATTTAACATAAAGTATATTAGCATTATTCTAAATGTCAATCTTAATATCATTAGGGGCAACAGTGTTGTTTTGTGCGTCCTCTCTAACATTACTATCCATGAAATAATCTTAAAGCACCTATATTGTAAAAATTGAAAAATCTAAACAAACTATATATAAAGTAATCATTGAAAAAAATGAGCAAACTATTACAACATCAGTAATTAGATCCATTGCACATATATAAATCAACCAAAATCATAAAAATTCTAATTCTCAATCAACATATATAAACTATTGTAACATGCCAACATTAGTAATTAGAACCCAAAGTCAATAACAATTTAAAATGAAAAATACAAAATAAACTTTATGTAATGAGAACATTCACACTTCAATGAAGAATCAATCATAAAACATATTTACTTTTATATAAAATAATCTTAAAATCAATCATGAAAAATATTAGTACATAATATGAACAGAAATAATTGAAATGTAGATTAGACCTACTACACATATATAAACAAAATTGCAACACAAATTCACAACTTTATCAATAAAATCACAACACAAACTCACAACTTCACCAAGTAGAGATTCAATGAAATACAGATTCAGTCATTCATACTGAGAGAGAGGAGAACTTATCTGTGGACAGATAAATAGAGGAGAAAGACAGCGACACGCTCAGGAGAAAGGAGCTCCGGTAACAGACTCACACAAAACTGCAGCGACGACCAAGTGATGAGTCTGTAGAAGAAGAAAAGAATAACTTAACAAACTCTCAATATAATAGGAGAGAGGGGAGAGAAATTTACCTAGAGAAAAGGGACTCAACATGAGGAAGGCGGTGATTGGCTTAAGGAATTTACCTAGAGAAAAAAGGGGTTTAACAGGAAGGTAGCGACGGGCTTAACAACGAGGGTGACGGACTCAGCAGCGGCGATGACGAGAGCTGTGAAGGTAGGCAGTGACGGGCTCAATAGCGAGACAACGGAAGCTTTGACGACAATGAGAGCTGTGAGGTTTTCTGTAGAGAAGCCGAGAAGAAGAAGACTTTGGGTGAGGATGACTGAATCTCTTTTGGCGTGGCTATGAAGTATGGACTCAGACTAATCATTAAATCTGTGATGTGAGGCAAATTCTAATTCTTAAACACGACCCCATTCTGCCCCGTTCGAACACTAGCCCTGAATGAAACCTGCCTCGCCTCGGGTTGAGTTATTATTTGTCTTGACCGTGTAGGGACGGGTCGGGTACTCACGAGTTTCAGTACTCCTGCAAAGTTTAACCATGTATTGATACTCCATTTATTAAGGGTCAATCGCTTGCCAATAGATTGCTACGTACGCAAAACAAGATTCGAACATCCTAATACTTGCTTAAGCGGATAAGTGAGATTGTCACTCAACAAATTTAGATTGATTGAGACAAATATTAATTATTTTTAATATTAAAAATCCTTAGAAATTTATTTTAATTATAATTTTATAAAATATTTATAATACTAATTATTATATATATTTTTATTTAATTTTTTTAATAAAAATCTTTATATAATTTTATATATTATCTCGTACAGAGTACAGGAACATACACTAATTATTATTATAAAATAAGAAATACATTATAAAAATAACCATATAATGTGTATACAAAAAATCAATTACTAAATTAATTATTCATATAAAATATATATTAAAAATATAAAATATATTCTGATATTTGAATATGTGTAAAATAATACACATACTTATATATAAAATATAAATCTGATTATTCTGTATAGATTTATTAAGACAACATACATACAGGCATAAATTGAAATAAAGTGATTAAATTTATTAGGATAGCATGCATGCATGACTAAATCGAATAGGTGATTAGATTTATATAAAAAGCTAAATTTAGTCTAGTTCACTCGATTTAGGGTAATTTAACTCATTAAACCAAATGCATATCAATATTATCTGAATGTCTCTGTTGATCGAAAAATATTTTCGATATAAATGAATTAAATCGAAGAAGTAACGTGCAGTTTCTCGAGAAGACATGCGCGTGAGTATGTGGTTGAAAGTATTCGGCGCTAAGTAACGTGCAGTTTCTCTAGAAGACACGCGCGTGAGTATGTGGTTGAAAGTATTATTTCGATTGTTTTATTGATCGAATAAGTTAAATTGAGTTGATGACTTGGTTCGAGAAATTGAGTAAGGTTTTTGAAAAAAGCTGATCGAATAGTTGTGAAAGCGAAATAGTTCGTAGCTTCTATCACCAGGAAAAAATGGGAAATATCTACAATCATGCAGGGGAACGGTTAGCAAGAGTGATTGTATTTTAAATTTGTAATTTTCATTTAATTGTAATTAATTATAATTCAATTAACCATTATATAAAATAGCTTATAAATAATGTGAAGTGTTAGGGAATAAGGGTTGGAACTTTTACTTAGAAAAAACACTCTAGATAGATAATAATAATTTAAAAATTAAAAAAATATTTTTATCATGTATTTACCTAAATCACTAGAATAGTATAAATTTTTATAGTACTCATAACATCTTTTAAGCCTTTTTTTTAAAATTATTTTGTATGGAATAAAATATATTTTTAATTATTTTATATGGAATAAAATATTTTTTTAATTTCTAAATTATTATTGATTATGTAGAGTATTTTATTTAAAATTTGAGTACATGCATGTATTAACCTAAGTCATTAGAACATTACAAATTTTTATAGTACTCCTAACATTTTTAAGCCTTTTTTTAAAATTATTTTGGATAGAATAAAATATTTTTTGTAGTATAATTTAAATAAATTTATTAAAAAATTTTATTAAAAAATATTCATGAGCTATTAAAAATGGGCAAAAGAGTATTGTATGGAATTCGAATTGATAGTTTATTAATATTTTAAAGAAATTTTGTAATTAAATATTTTGTTAGCTTTTTTTTAATGTATGAAATAAAATATATTTTTTTAATTTTTAAATTATTAATATTTTAATAAATTTTTTTAAATTATTACTCAAGAAATATATATTTTTAAATTTTTTAATAATTTTTTTAAATTGATTAATTCGAATCTGCCCAATTCGAATTACTATGTGCACGTGTGTGTGGATAATTCGAATCACCTTGATTCGAATTAGTGAGTGTGTGCGTGTGTAGGTAATTCGAATCAGTATGATTTGAATTACATAAAAATAAAGTTCGAATTAGGGTGCTTCGAATTATATAGAAATGTGAACTGGTTGATTCATAAACCAATTTTTTATTTGACTAATTCATGTAATTTTTTCATCCTCTTAGCTTAAACAAGTAATTTGCCCTAAAAAATATTAACAAAAAAATTAACTAATCTCATAGAAATAAAAATAAAGTATTGGAAAGAATTTTTTTTGTCAAAAGTCTTATTATATTTTGGAATAATTTTCTCACATCGTTTAAGATTTTCTGTTAGAATTTCAAAATTTCAAAATTAAGACATCATTCAATTTTGTTTTAAATACTTAGGACAAATGTTTGAAAAAAAAATCCAATATCTAATGCATTTTTTAAATATTAGCCGAAGTTTACTATGCACCAAAAATTTACTAAATACCCTTCTTTTTATCCCCTTTTTTTTCCCTACGATTTGGAATAAATATGCATCTCTTTATAACAAATTTTTCAATTCAGTTAATATTTAGACAACAGATATAGTCAAATCCATTAACATACCTTCATTTGTGTATCATAAATTTATAGTAAAAACTCAAGTGCAGTCAACTTCACGTGAAGTTGATATTTAAAAGCTGTTAGATAAAAATTTAATCAAATCATCTAACAATTGTCAGATATCAACTTCACGTGTTTCCACCTAAATTTATTAAGAAACCAGTGAGGCACACACACGAAACGGAGTCCAACAAGTAAAACTACACTTACAGATTTGGCGATTGATCACATCAACTAAGCTCCGATTCCATTTCCATCCCAAGCCAGCCCTGACACATATCGCAACAAACTCTGCCAACTTTTGTCAAGCTGCTTCCTCACAACTAACACAATACCAGATGTCAACACGTCCCTCAATCAATGAGAATATCTGTATCTCTACATCTGTACACTATAAATGACCTCCTAAAAAAGAGGATTTCTTCGATAGTGGAATCCAAAAGATTCATTCTCAAGAATTCCTTCGTCTTATATCAGAGTCATCTCTCCCATCCCGTATCATTGTTGTCAGTTGTCACTTGCCACAATATAAAATTGAGTGCGAAATTACAAATTTTGAATTTTGAATTCAAAATCAAAATTGAAAAAGAGATTATTTCCATCATCTACGTTCTCCCTCCATTCTCAAATTCTATTTTGCTTTCTTCTTCATCATTATTATCCTTAGGATAGTTCTATGGTGTTGAGTGTCTAAAATTTCAGCAGCTGCTAAAATGCGTTGTCACGATGGAGAGAAAGACACATGTGGTGTTGGGGGGTAATACCCGCAGACAGAAACTGATTTCTGTGCAGCAGTGACAGGATGATGTTGACACTAGATGTCTAGATGAATTATTGTGTTAGGCTTAAGTTATGGTTAGTTATGATTAGATGTTTGAGTTGGACTTTTTTGTGAGTGTGGACGTTTGTAGCGTTACTGATGGGCTTTGGGTTTATTGTTAAGAAAAAAAAAGATAGGACAACTTTTGGAGGAGGTTGGGCTAAAAAATTTGATCCGTGTAATGGTTTAGGCAGAAAAAATAGAACAACATGCTTCGGAATGATCTTTCACCATCATTAATTCAAATAATAATGCAATAGCATGGGTCTTGAAAGAAAATAAAAATGTAAAAATATTAAGAGTAATAATATTATGTGTTCAAACGGCACTCTTTGTAGTAATATATTCTTTTTTATAATATTAAATAATAATAAATCTACTGTAATACAGTGTACATGTCATGAATAAAATATTATATTTTTTTATTAATATTAGATATTTGTATGTTAACAATAAATGATAAAACTAATATGATACTTCTTCTAATTTTCTTAACAATTTAGCATACAAGTAATATAATTAAGGTAACCACAAACAAATAAATTCTCCAAATAAAAAAATATAATACAACTAAAATAATTTTTTTATAATTATCCAACATTAAGACAACAAAAAAACGATGCTAAACCTAACAAATATAATATTTTATTTATTATTGACATGAAAAATATAATAATACAAATAAAAAGTATGTCATATTTCATTTGTTATTTGGACTTCATTACAGTAATTTTAATATTATTTATTACCAACATAAAGTACTTTAATATTAAACATAAAAAATTAAATATTTTATTTATTATTTTTACAGTAGCATAACAGATTCATTATTATTTATTATCAAGATAAAAAAATATATCATATACTATTTATCCTTTATACAGTATCATATTAGTTTTATTATTTGTTATTAATATAAAAATATCTAATATTAATAAAAAATATAATATTTTATTCATGACATGTACACCGTATTATAGTAGATTTATTATTATTTAATATTTTCAAAAAGAATACATTGCTACAAAGAGTGCTGTTTGGACACATGATATTATTAACCTTAATATTTTTGCATTTTCATTTTCTTTCGAGACCCATGTTATTGGATTATTATTTGAATTAATGATGTTTTTTTTTATAGTCAAAGGGGGCTAAAAGCCCCAAAAAGAAAACAAACAGTTACAAATCAATAACACAACGGGGTAAGGAGGCTCCTCTCATGTCAGCATCTAAGATGGATCTCAAATCCACAAAAGGGGAGTCAATGAAGCAATACCCTGCATCTCTCTCCTTCACACTTTTTTTTGCTAGCCAGTCTGCAGCCTGGTTACCCTCCTTATAGGTATGTCTGATTTCAACACTCCATTGTTTTTTCAACCAAATATTGATACTCCTGATTAAGTTGTTTGGGTGTTGATTCAGTCTCCTTCCTTTCGTAATTGCTTCATATACAGTCCTTGAGTCTACTTCAAGTTCCACTCTTTTAAATCCCAAATCCCAGGCAGTCTTCAATGCATAGCATACTCCCCATAATTCAGCTTGAAAGGCAGAACAAGTCCTTAAATTAGCCATGAAGCCGGCAACCCATCTCCCCCAATGGTCCCTTGCCAGTCCACCACATCCTGAACCTTTTTCGTTGGACGCCCCATCAGAATTGAATTTTATCCAGCCTTCAACAGGGGGTTTCCATGCTACTTCAATCTCCACTCTTCTTTTCTTTTGATAGAATAGCTCCTCTTTTTTGAAAGCTTCATTTATGGAATTTGTTGTCTGGAAAATAGTTGCTATAGCGTCTATCGGCCGTCTGAAGGGAGGAGAGAAGATTTCACAGTTACGCCACCTCCATAGCCACCAGCAGGTAACTGAGAATTTTGTTATCCATGGAGTTTGGTTATTCTTTCCTAGCTCTGTTGTTAAATTCCACTAGAGCCAAGCATCGAAGGGAGCTCTAAAGAAGCTTTGAATTTTACAGGGATTAATTAATTGAATCCATATACTTGAAGCAGCAGGACAATCTCGCAGGACATGGCTTTGATCTTCCGTCAGACTGTTGCAACGATGACATTCATCTCCTGTACCAAATAGTTTTCTTCTTCTCGCACCTGTCATCAATTTCCTATGCAAGGTTAGCCACATAAAGATTTTTATTTTCTGGGGTCCTTTCCATCCCCATAAAACTTCCCATATGCGGTCCTGTGTATCTGTCTGCTGGCTGATTTTTCTATATGTACTTGCTATGCTGAATTCTCCTGTTGGTGTCAAACTCCATAGAATTTTGTCTTCTTCAAGGTTATCCCAAGGGGGATGTATGGCCTGAATTTTATAGATTATGTTATCTGGAAGATATCTTCTGAGTAAGTTAAAATCCCATCCTCCATTTAGGTTAGTAGCTTCTGTGAGAGTGATTTCCATGTTTTCCTCTTCTATTGGTATGATAGATTTTTAGATTAAGCTACCTTCGTTCTTAAGCCAGGGGTCAATCCATAGCCGAATTCTTCTACCATTTCCAATGGAAAACTCAATGTTATCTTTAAAAGAACCCCAAACTTTTGCTAAACTTCTCCACAGATCAGAGTCTGATTGCTTGCTGAGGATATTTTGTCTCAGGTCTTGTCTTCTCCCATATTTACTGAGAATTACTTGCGCCCATAAGCTTTCTTTTTCCATAACTAATCTCCAAATGATCTTTTGTAAAAAAGCTTCATTCATTTTACTTAGCTTCTGAAAACCGAGACCACCCTCTTTAATTGGCTTGCATATAGTCTCCCAGCTTATAGCGTGAACCTTCCTGCTCTCTCTACCATCCCCCCAGATAAAACTTCGATGTATCCTTTCAACCTCTTTGCAAATACCTTTCGGGACTTGGGTATGCATCATATCATAATTGAGAATGGGACTGATGACTGCCTTGGCCAGAGTTATCCTCCCTGCCATCGATAAACAATTCATCTTCCATCCTCCTAGCTTGTTCTTTACTCTATCAAGAGTAGTTTTAAAGTTGTCCTTCTTCTTCCTGTTATCACTAATAATAGCTCCTAAGTATTTGCCAAGATTGGACTGTTCTTGAAATCCACTGATATTGCTGATCTGGTTCCTGAGCCTCTCTTCAACATTCTTAGAAAAAACAATAGCGATTTTTTCTGCATTAATTTTTAAGCCAGAAACTTGTCCAAATCTGTTAAGAGCCCTCAAGATGCCTTCAATTTGGTCAATAGAAGCTTGTGAAAAAAGGATTAAATCATCCGCAAATAGAAGGTGGGAGATAAATGGTCCTTCTCTCCCTGCCCTCATAGGTTTTCAATCGCCTTTATCTACCAGGTCCTCTATAAAGTGTGATAGTTTATCCATAGCTATTACAAACAAGTATGGCGAGAGGGGGTCGCCTTGCCTGAGTCCCCGAGTAGGAGTGATTAGATCAGTTTTTCCTCCATTCCATAGAATTTTATAAGTCACCGAATTGATACACTCTTTTATGAGTCGTCTGGCCACACCTCCAATTCCAAATTCAGCTATGCATTCATCCACAAAGCTCCATCTTAAGCAATCATAAGCTTTAGCAAAATCGATTTTTATCGCCATGAACTTTTTCTTACCCTTCATACGCTTCATATCATGAATCATTTCCTTTGCAATAATGACATTATCATGAATGACTCTTCCTGGGACAAAACTGGATTGATTAGGGGAAATACGGTCATGTAAGGTAGGCTTAATTCTCTCCACCAACAATTTAGATATGCAATTATATACCACATTACAAAGAGTAATGGGTCGAAATTGTGATATAAATTCAGGTTGGTCAATTTTGGGTATGAGGGTAATGAGGGTTTGGTTTATTTCTCTTATCTCTTCTGGATTTTCCCAAATTCTTTTAATAAAACTACAGACAGAGTCTTTCACCATACTCCAATTCTCCTTATAGAAGTAGGCTGGAATCCATCCTCTCCCGGAGCTTTTAGGGACCCAATGTGAAAAATAGCCTTCTGGATTTCTTCATTATTTGGCTGCTTCAGTAAGGCCGCTTTATGTTCATCTTTCATGACTGGGTAAGAGATAGGCAGATCAAGACTTAGGTAGTCTGTGGACTCTTCCTTATAAAGACTAGAGTAAAAGCTCACTACCATGTCTTTGAGTTCTTGTTGTTCCTCACACCAAGATCCATCCCCTCTTCTAAGTTTTAAGATCCTGTTCTTCTGTCTCCTTATAGCTGTTTTTGTGTGATAAAACTTCGTATTGCGGTCTCCATCAACAATCCATTGCTGCCGAGATTTCTGCAACCAAAGTAATTCCTCCTGGTTTAAAATTTGATCGAGTTCTCTTGACAAATCTCTTTCCAGCTTTTCTAAGTGAGGATTTCTTCCATAGGTGGGGGCTTTTTGAATACCCGCCAATCTGTTCAAAATGGTTCTTTTCTTCCTGAAAACATTCCCAAAGACTTCTAAATTCCAACTCTTTAAAGCTTCAGTAAGGGATTCCAGGGCTCTCGGGAGGGGGGTGTCATTTGTCCAAGTCTTCTCAATGAACTCGTTAAAAGATGGGTGTGTTTTCCACATGACCTCAAAACGAAAAGATCTTTCTCCCAACAGTCTCATACCCGGGGTAAGATTAACAAGGAGAGGGTGATGATCTGAATTGACTCTCGGAAGGATGTCCACCCTAGCATTCATGTATCTTCTTCGCCATTCAGCATTAGCTAGACCCCTGTCCAAGCGCTTGAAGACTCTCTCCATGCCGTCTCTTTGACCACCTTTCCAAGTATACTTTGATCCGACAAATCCCAGGTCTAAGAGGTTACAACTTTGTATCCAATTTTTAAATCTTCGGCACGCATGTTGGTCGGCTCTCGCCCCACCTTTCTTCTCTCCTTCCTCTGCAATCTCATTAAAGTCTCCTATGACCATCCAAGCATCCGTAGTAGCATCTGCCAATCTTTTTAAGTTTTCCCATAAGTTTTTTCTAATTCCTTCTTGGGGACTTGCATAGACTGTTGTAAGCTTCCAAGGAGAGTGGCTAGGGTCCTTTACCTCCATGGCAACATATTGGTGGTGTGTCTCCAATATATTAATGGTCAGCGCTGGATTGTCCCATAACACCCAGATTCCACCTACATAACCATCCGCTTCTTCCAAAAAGGAAAAGTTAAAACCGAGAGCTTTTATCACTTCTGTAGCTTTATTTCCACTACATTTTGGCTCATAGATTAGAGTAATATCAGGTCTGTGCTGAGACTTTCTTTCTTTGAGTGTGCGAATTGTAGCCTTATTCGCAACACCTCTAATGTTCCAAGCAACAATAATCATGGTAAAAGTAAGCTAAAAGGAGGAACTCCTACTAAGGACGGTTGGAAAAACTTTAACCACAAAGGGGAAACAAAAGTGGTCCTGGACCATTAATTGCACTGCATATCTTCCACCTGAGGTGGATTAACTCCTTGCTGAATTGCCTTATTAGCTTCTTCATTCTCATATACTAACATAGCTTTCACCAATTCACTAGTTTGTACTGAGTTAAAAGGTGGATCAGGTGGTTTACTCTGGGCTGGATCCTCCAAAGTTGTCTGAGGGATAGCTAAGGAGAGTACTTGGCTTGGTTGAATGGATACAATCCAATTTTCTTAAAAATGGGGAGGATGATCAGGGTTGTTCAAAATAAAGTCATTGGGCTGGACAGAGGAAGAGTTTGGTGTGTTGCAGGTTTGGGTCATGGCATGAGGATTTTTGTCTAATTGGTGTTCTGGTTGGGAAACAGGGTTATTACTATTAATCTGTTGGTGTTGGACAGTGTTTTTTTCTGGAGTATTAGCTATTTGGGCTTGTTTGTGGGCACGTGTGTTTGGGCTTTTTGGTCTGGTTGTGGACATATGGGTAGGGTTAACTGGCTTAGGAAGGTCTAGATTATTCTTCTTATGAGAGGGAGTTGAGGACATACCTTTGTCTTTTTCTGATTGTGGTTCATTACTGATTCCTGCCGTCGCTTTAGGATTGCTTTCTTCATTCCTTTCAGGTTCTTCCTCTGCTAGTACAGCAAAACGTGACTGTCGCCCCTCACTCTCTATCTTTCTTTCCTTCTCCTTTTCTTTTCCACCTCCTCCACTACTTGTACCTTCTCCTGATTTTGTGGTCTTTTTGCCACGCATAGACCTCTGTACTATCATCCAGGGGCCAAAGGAATCAGCAGGTTCCTCTATCACTTTTTTGCCCTTGTCAATATTCTTATTTCCATTTCTATCCTCTTCTTCAACCTCTGTATTTGTCGCTTGAACTTCCTTCTGGATTTGTTGCTCTGGTGAGGGATCTTGTTTTCCTTCCTTGCACTTGGCTTTGTCATGTCCCACTCTTCCACACCTAAAGCATACCAAATGAATGCCCTCATATTCCACTACATGAGTTTGTCCGTTAATCTGGTATTGAGAGACTAGAGGCTGTTGTAGGTCAACCTCCACACATAACCGTGCAAATTTTTCCCTTGTGATTTTTGCTGTATTTGTGTCCACCTTGATGGTTCTTCCCACAATGTTTCCTATTTTTTCCAAAATAGGTCTACAGTAGTACTCTATGGCCAAACCTGGAAGTCTAATCCAAGCTGCTATATTATCTATGGAAGTATTCATTGGATTGAAATCTGGTTTCCACATCCTTACTGAGAGGTAGTAATCCAGAATTTTCCATGGCCCCTCCATTAAAGCAAAATCCAGATCTTCAGAATTATAGAACTTGACAAGGAGAAATTCATTTCCGAGGTCAATGACGTCAATGCTTCCCCTCTTCCCCCACATCACCTCTAATCTCCTCTTCATAGCCAACAATGAAATTTTTCTCCCCAACAATTTAACAATGAGTGTGTCCCACCATTCCTTCCTGAGTTCTCTTTTCACTTCTTCCCCTATCACTAGATTGTAGAGGCCGTTTGGCATTTTTTTGACAATAATATCTGATTCATCCTCATTACCATCCTCTGGTTCTTCAACAGCTTCATCAGTAGCCATTTTCTCTATATTTTGATCACCCACCTCATTGGCAGCGTTCTTCCCCATTCTAACAATTTCTGCAAAAGAGTGGGGGACTCCTCCGACCCTGCTTTCTTGTTCCTTGTTGCTATTTTCTTCTCCTTGGGCCTCTTGTCTTCCTTGTTCCTGATGCTCGACCTCTGTTTCCATCATCCATTCCTCCACTCTAGGTGTCAGAGCCATCTCTCCAGAGTATTCCTCCGCTTCTCCTGTCTTCCTCACCTTCTTTAAGTTTCTCAACGATGATTCTCCTTCCCTTCTCCTTTCTCTAGGATCATGGGATCTGGACGTCCCCCCTCTCACATAAGCTCCTCTCATGGAGGACAAAAATCACTCGCACCAAATTAACTTTGCAGGCCACCTTCTTCTCAAATTTGGCCCACCTTCGAATTAAATTCATCATCAATTAATGATGTTGAAAGATCATACAAAAGCATGTTCTATCTTTTCGGCCTAAACCATTACACGAACCAAACTTTTCGGTCCAACCTCATCCAAAAGTTGTCCTATCTTTTTTTTCCTTAACAATAAACCGAAGCCCATCAGTAACGCCACAAACGGCTACATTTACAAAAAAGTCCAACCCAAACATCTAATCATCATTAACCATTGCTTAAGCCTAATACAATAATCCATCTAGTGTCAACATCATCCTGTCACTGCTGCACTGCTGCACATGAATAAGTTTTTATCTGCGCGTGTTACACCCAACACCACACGCGTCCTTCTCTCCATCATATCATGACAACGCATTTCAGTAGCTGCTGAAATTTTAGACACTCAGCACCATAAAATTATCGTTATCATTATCATCATCATCATCTACCATTTTTCAATCTCTTTTTCTTCTTCAGTTCTTTTTACTCGTGATCTAACTTGAAAGTGGAGATTATAGAGTTTCAAGGCAGTTGATGTCATTGTACCTGATGGTTCCAACCTTCAGGGGAGTCGTCGCGGTGGAAGGAACAGCAGCTTTGGTGGTAGGGGTTA
Organism: Arachis hypogaea; assembly: GCF_003086295.3. Taxonomy (NCBI): domain Eukaryota; kingdom Viridiplantae; phylum Streptophyta; class Magnoliopsida; order Fabales; family Fabaceae; genus Arachis; species Arachis hypogaea. Next base: position 144,105,874 of record NC_092051.1, on the reverse strand, counting down.
CGAAGGTGGATGCGGTGGCGACTGCGGCTATGGTGGTGGAGGAGTCTAAGGCAGCATGGATCCCAGTGGTTGCGATGGAGTTCGTCGTGGTCGTGGATAAGGTGGAGGATGTGATGACGGTCGTGCATGCTACAGCTGTGCTGGAATGGGTCAAGGATTGCAACCAGGAGCGGATGCAGAGGCAGGTTTGGCGGCGTTTGTGCCGGTGGAAGCTGCTACAACTATAGGCATTTTTGGGCATTTTACAACAGACTGCCCAACAAGCTTTATGAGAAAATGAAAGTATAAGATTTTGATATCCCTGCTCATACTACTCTGTTTTCTTTTAATATTATTTTTGTTTATTTAAATTGTGTCTTCATCGCAGGTAGCAGCACTAGATCACTCTCAAGAGACGCGCTCCCACCTAGGGGTATTTCTTTTTTCTTTTTCCAATGACAGATTCGTAATGGTTGCGATGATGAGTTGTGTGTGTTCCTTACTATTTGCTCTGATGTAAATGTCTGTAGTCTGTACTGTTGTTGTTGTTGTTGTTGTTGTTGTTGTTGTTGTTGTTGTTGTTGTGCAGATGTGTCTTTCTCCGTTGATGCAGAAAATCCAGAACCTTAATATTTTTGCCAGGATTCTAATTGCCCTTCGCCAAAAGGTCTTAACTCTTAACCTGTTTTCTTCTTATCTTCAATTTTGCATCCAATAAGAGCAAGTTAGATTTCTAAGTAATGCAACATGAATTGTTTGCTTTTCTTTTGGTTTTTGATGTCCTGACTTCTGTAATTTCAGAATAATTTAGGAACTAAGGCAAAAGAAGATCTTTCTGCAGCTACTGTGGAGGTTTGTATCCACTCTATTGTGTTTTTATTAATTTTTTATTCAATTCTTTAAACTATATCTTCTATATCCATGACTCTTCAAGGTAGTGAGTTTCAATTCTCAATTTTTGGGTCTTTCCTCTGCTACATGATTCTGTTCTTCTTTCTGTGCTTAATATTGCGTGCATCTTGGTTTGAATTAATATTGCATTATAGCTAATATATTATATTCTTCTTCTCTCTGCATAAACAATTTTTTACTGTCGAAAAAACTTTTTGAAAATTAATGAAAATTAGACTTGAGAAAAATTTAGCATAAATACATTATGATTTAATCAACTAGCAGTGTTTGACACGATATAAACTAAACTATATCTACTGTTGTTTTCATTCAAGGTGAATCTGATCAGAATAAATTGAAAAGAGTTAAGTTTACCTACTGACAGTAAGTAGCAACTATATGCCTGGTTCATCCTGCACCACCCGCTCTGCCTTTTTACTTTGGGCTTTGGCATCGTTAGGTAATGCCCTATTTGTTGTATTGCTGTTGGATTCCTTTATAGTGTTTGTTGCATGGCTCTCATATAAGGATAGATCTCGAATGTTATTAGTGGTTTCAACATAGGAAGTTGTTAGGGTGTCAGCATTTGCTCTATGTCCTTATGGAGGTCCTTGCAGCATTTTCTTCAACTGTAACACAATTTAGCATCCACAGCTTTAGAAATAATTAACCAATGACTAAAGCACAACATAATTTTAGCTTCATAGTGATCACCAAGTCCTGCTGCTGTTGATCATTACAAGTCAAGAGGAATATAACCATGCATTAATGATTAAATTCTTAAACCTTGAAACTTGAAAGTCTCTCTCTCTCTCTCTCTCTCTCTCTATATATATATATATATATATATATATATATATATATATATAATTAGAAATGGTCATTTGTGCTGTTTTATTGCTTCCCCAACCTTCATTTTCGTTTTATCCAATCAAGAGAAAAGTTAATAAGGGAGAGTGATGTGCACGAAAAGTTTTTACACACTACAAAATTCAGTTATATAGTCTCAGCCAGTTATAAATGAATTTATCAAGAAGAAAGACTTCACTGAAAATAAATTTTATAGATGAAACATGTTATATTCTATTTCTATCGAAGATTCATTATCAATCTTTCACTCCACAGCTTAAAGTATCATAGTTTAGCTAAGCAGATACCACATACAACCAATTCCCAACCTTTTTAGACGAATTTTAAAATTCTCTTTGATAGCTCCCCTGATGTTCAATTCTTCACCTTAGATCCTGTATATCTCTAATTCTCTATTTATTCTCATGTTAAACTCGGCTTTCCAATTTTCATTAAGCGTATTTTCTTTAATTAAGATCTGTTTCATATGCCATAATTTGATGTTACCTTATATCTAAATTTTAATTGTTCTTCATTCGTTGAGGATGCTGGAATTTTAATAGTGATATTTCTATTCAGAAACTTCATTTCCTCTCTAAGAGGATTCTTTTTAGGTTTTGATGTAATTTAAAATCTATTGGACACTGGACTGGTAAGTGTTTTTAGTTGTTAGCTATTAATAATTAATTTGGTGTTGTAAAGTAACATGATAAGGATATTTATAAAAACTAGTTTCAATTTGGTTTATATCATGTTAAGTTTGTCTTCTCAAGTTTCAACCTATCCATTCTAGTTGTTAGATTTAGGCACTTCTAATTATTGTAAGGCTTTACATGTAAGTGTATCATAGTTTGCATACTTGCAAGACTATTCCACTAATGAGTATTCATTTGTTTTCAGTATTATATAATTTGGTAGTTATTTATTAAATAGTAAAATACTCCACATCTGATCAAACTATCTTTTTTATTGGTGCTTTTCTTAAAACTACATTATTCTGATTTTATTTCTACATTGTTATTGACTAAACTCATGCAATTTAAAAGTTATTTGCTCTTTACATATAGCATGTGGCGAGTCATTTTTTTATAACTATATAAGAATAGTGCTTTTTAATTTTGTTGTCTTATTTATGTAGTTATTAGTACAAGTTAAACACGCAAATTATGTGTGCACAAGAAAAAGAAAGAGAAATAAATACATAAGCCCGCACAATTTTACATATCTAATATAATTCTTAACTATGCTTATCATAAAACACAAATATTTGCTCATTGTTTTTTGAGGAAAAGATCCAAGAAAATGCATAGGTGCAATGTAGTTGTTGTTGGCCACATATGTTCAAGATATCCAATGTTCAATACTATTATATTTAATGTGCACAATGAGAGTAATTTACCCTTTACTCTCTGAAGAGTAGTTTTTTCTTTTTGTTTTGAAAAAGAAAATCCTTTTCAGGTGTGAAGTCTCAATAGGCTTGAATTCTTCTACCTTTTTAATTGTTGGTTTAAATTCTTCTTCAGTAGGACCCATTTTCTCTATTACATTCTAATTTCTAAATACCATGAAATAGGTGCTAATTCTCATGATCTAAAGGTATTTAATTGTTTCAAAATATTTTGCAAGAGAATTAGTTAGTTTGAATTCGTTGTAGTTTACTTACTGCATCCATTGCTTTCATTTTTTTTTTTAAATTTGTGATTGTGTTGGTTCTCTCGGTTGGTCAAATAAAAAAGTTTTAATATTTTTCTTTTAATATATATTGAGCATGAAATTGAAGCTGTGGTGAAAGTGAATAGTACTGCGAGTGTGAATAGAGGCATGATTAAAGGGAGAACTACTCACGGAGAAAAGAGAAAAGGGCAAGAATAGGTACTCTTATTTATCTAAGTGCTCTGGAATCTGGATGCTTATGGTTTTTGTCTGTAATTCTTGAGTATAACAAATTGTGCAAATTGTGATTTTTCCTTCCTTTTAAATTTGTTGCAGTCATTATCTTTATGTTACAATCTTGATATTCTTTATATAAAAGTGGCTGTTAATCCATTTTTACCGAACTCTAAATAAAGTTTACAAATTTCAATCACTTTGTGTTCTACATCTGTCCTTAATGCTCCATGTTCACCAAAGCCACCCTCTTCCTTAGCAATTTGTAACGAGATTAACATCTAACTAAGGTGCTTGAAGTGACAAAGTTGTTGATCCATGAAAGTTGCTATACAAATTAGTGAAATTACTACTTATTGTCAAACATAAAAATCAAAGATGTGCTATTGATGCCAATTTTCTGGATTAATAATATCTATAGAGAACAAGGTTCTAACTTTTTTCTTTTGCTCCTTTCAGGAAGTTATTGCAGAATCTTTTTCTTTCTCTTATTGCGGATGTTCTGGTTTGGTCCTGTACCGGGTTCTTGGTTGTCTCGGTTGCTCCTTTCTTCAAGCTTGGCGAGGGAGAGGGGATCAATTGTTTTGATATGTTTTCAATTACCTTCGCCGCGTGCCACGGAATGGAAGGGGGCTCATTTGCCGTCCCGGGGCGCTAAGGGGTTGAAGTTTTTGAAACAGACGGTAATGTTTTGCTGATATCTTGAATCAAGCTTTTGACTGAGACCCACGATTTCTTTCTTATTCTGAGTCGAACACTTTCCTGCAGGTATGAATTTCATTGTTTTTGCTCTGTTCGATTTTATAGTAAATGTCATGCTGATGTGATTAACAAGTGTCTAACGCTCAACTCTTCCTTCCATATTTAGTTGCTTCCACAAATTAAACTCTGAGGATTGTAAGTAAATCTAGTAAGTCTGTCAGTCTTAACCTTTCCCTAGTCTCTAATTCTGTCATTACCTACTTGTGCTGCTTACATCACGTATAATTCAATAGTTAAAATGTTATTGATGGACCTTTCTAGATTTGTATATAGTAGTAGGGAGTGAACTTGATTTGGTTTGTTATAATATTCCATCATGTTAAAACCCTTTGGGCTTGAAGCTATTCATTTCAGAGTGCTTAATTTTGATATAAGATTGTGCCACAAGGATTGACCTGTTGCTTTGTCGACAGCCTAATGTCATGTAATGGCTCTACTTTGTTTTAAATATTAAGTCCGCAATGCAAGTCAAGATTTGTTCAAGGCGATTTTTTTTCTCTGCCTTATGTAACTTTAGATTTCTATACTTAAGTCTCAGGCTTTATGAATTCTTGCTGCATGTTTTGTTATTTAGAGGCAAAAATCTGTGATAGTGACACTTTTCTATACTTAATCCCGTTCTTGTTTGCTGTGAATTTACTTACATACCTATCAAAAGTAATTTGATGCTAAATCTACTGCTTACGAATTGCAGGAAACAAAGTAAGATAATATCGCCTTTGGAGTGAATATTTGGTTACCTTTGTAGAGTTCTGAATCATTTTATGAATGGTTCTCATGTACCAGAAAAAACACAAATAGTTGAATCAACTTCAAGGAAAAAATGTTTCATGGTTATAGGGATCAATATAGCTTTTAGTAGCAGAAAGCGAAGAGATTATTTTCGTGCTAACAAGATTAATGCTAGTCGTATTAATCAAGATTGCAAGAGCTTTTTCTAATGGCTGAATTAACCACGGAAACGGAAGACCCCTTCTACTAACTTTTCAGTGTCTTTGATCTTCCAAACATCGCAGTGATAGTAGGTAGTTATAGAGTGTTATGACAATGGCGCAAACTGATGAGTAAGACAAAAATGGGAGTATGAAAAACATGAAGGTACCCTTTTATGGATTTGGCAAGATTGTTAGAACGACAATGAAATTAGAAAAGAGTGTATGTGATAGGAAAGAGTGTATGCCTTGCATTGTATTATTGTTGTATTCATCGTCTATCTTTTCTTTTTTAATTTTTTTTTTTGAAGACAATAATAAATAAAATAGAGGTTGTAGAAGGAAATACTTGATTAATCCCGAAACTGTAGGCTCCTACAAATCTACAGCGTATGTAAATTCCTGTATTGATCGGCAATTTTCTGGAAGATCGAGTGAAAACTACCTATGATTAGCCAACTAAGCATATTTAGTTTAACATCGAAGAAGTGGCGTTTATTTTTAATTTTTTATCCAAATTCAACATTTTTTTTATTTGCCCTATCAAATATATATAATTTGTCGTGATCCCCTATATGAGACAACAATTTCGGGGTGGTGCATTTTTATTACATTCTTTTACCATTTGGCTTCTTGTAATATATGAATTCGATGCTTAGGATAGGGTAGCCACCTGCAACACTAAAAGACTTTATTAGATATAATCACTTGGCAAAGATGAGTTTATAGTTAGAAGCAAGAGTTTAACTAAATGTATAAATTTAATTGAGTTGTTACACTCATTTGGTTCGATATGCCACATGCATGAATCACAGCTGAATCAATCATATATTATGCTCTCCAACAACATACTCTACCAACAAGGTACAAGATAAAGTGCAATATTTAGAACTCGGTTAAGTAACATGTAAAGTCCTCGGAACAATGCCTTTCTGGAAAAAGAAATGCCAATAAAGCTACAAGGCTACAAGAAATCTAATACAAAAACGAAGGTAGGGGCATATCTAATCTACACGATGCTAGAAAAGTATGATACCGTGATTTCTTATTGCCAAGTACCATGAGCTCCCTTGTTGCGCTTCTTCAGTGACTCGCAGAAAAAGGGAAAAAGCACCTTTCATTTCATCTGGAAGAGGGAACTGAAGGGGGAGTACGAGGGGCGGGCGTGTATTGTGTTGCAAACTTGTTTTCCGGGAGATTGGAATCGCAAGTGCTGGTTGCTGCTTGTTTAGCCCTTCCATAATAAAGGAGAGGCGCACCTGGAGAAAAGTAGAATATGAGTCCTAAAAAGAGAGAGCTCTCTTTCATTAAGGAATCAAGGAGCGAAACTTCTGAATTTTTTTAAATTGGAACATCTAAAGCTCATCTTTCCAGTGAAAAATAGCATTCTTAGAGCAATTGTTACCAAAATCCATTAAATAATACAATTCCAATTAGTCGAATAATGTGGGACTCAACTAACAGTAAATCCAAATAAAGGGAGAAAAAAATGATACCTGAAAAGCCTAGTGCAAGGCCAGTACAACATCCAGCTACTCCAGCATTAATAATTGCAGATATGAAGTTTAAAGTAGTCAGAAGCAGAAGATTAGCAAAGCAAGAGTGGCATTTACAGCTGAAAAAGTTCCCCCTCATACCATCATCCTTTCCTCCAAGTCTTTTCAAGATGCAAACAACCAAACTATGAACTCCAGACAAAACAGCAAATGTCTAACAACACAATAGAAAATAATGTACATTTATCAGCCAAATTGAACAATTAAGTAAACACAAGACACAAATACCAAATCATTAGTTTATTCTATGATAAGTTATTTAAGTTATCTCCAACCATGGTGTCAATTCCAAACTCCGAATTCACAATAAGTTCTTGTGCTACCCCGCTCCCATCCGCGCTGCTGCTCGCTGTGACTGGCCCAATTTTTCATGTATTGCTGTAATTGTTCCTCGGCCAATTCTTTGAGGCTTCCTTGTTTTCATGTCATTGTGTTTGTAGGTGACCCAAATTCACAGAATTCATCGTCACATTGTTCGCCGAACCCTTCAATTGCATACGGTTGCGATTCCGCTGCGGGTTCTCCCTTGTAACAATACACATCAAAGGTTTCAGAACGCCAACCTGAGCACACCAGACGCTTCGGCACGGCGCGAGCAGAGGAACAAAAATGGAGCACAGCATAACAAGGCGACGGCGACAGTAGAAGAGGGATTACATCAGTGCTGTGTTTCGTTAAATCCTGAAGTAACGTAGAAAATGTATAAGCCCGATTAGACCCACTGATGACCGAAAACAAAAAATTAAAACAACGGCCCAGCCCACCTCCCTAAATTCAGTTGGGGATCTGTAACATTGGTTTCGTATTCCATTAGCCGGCTCCTCCTTCCATTACCAAGGCAAACAAGATTATAGAGCTCTGTCAAACTTGTTCCTGCAACCATCATCTTGCCACATGTCAATACATTCTTGCATATGTATACATAAACTTGTAGGTCCGCACAAAGCATATGTCTATGGTGGGTCATCTTATGTTAATCCATTTATCCTTACTCTAAAATCGCTCTATCTGTCGCTCTAAAATCGCTCTCTATCCCACATTCTATTTTCTTCTTTAACTCACCTTCTATCATTCAAGCAATGTATTTTTAGGAAAAATGACCTGTTCCTAAAAACAAAATATTTGATTTGCAGCCATTACACGCGGTAGAGTTTTTTTGGCAATGCAAAACTGACGTAGCTTTGACAAATAGTAAAAAATGATGTATTCCCCTTAGAAATGGAAAAACGAAAAACAAGAAACTACTTCAGGCTTGCATTACCAAGAAAACTCTACCGCGTGTAATGGCTGCAAATATTTTGTTTTTAGAAACAGGTCAGTCATTTTTCCCAAGTTGCTTGAATGATAGAAGGTGGGTTAAAGAAGAAAATAGAACGGGGGATAGAGAGCGACAGATAGAGCGATTTTAGAGTAAGGGTTAAGGAATTAGCAGAGTTTATCATGGATTAACATAAGATGGCCCACCATAGACATAGCTGATTTGTGCTTTGTGCAGAGCTCTCCTACACGTTTATGTATACAGATGCAATAATGTATTGACATGTGGCAAGATGATGGTTGCAGGAACAAGTTTGACAGAGCTCTATAATCTTGTTTGCCTTGGTAGTGAAATGGGGAGCCAGCTAATGAAATACGAAGCCAATGTTACAGATCTCCAACTGAATTTAGGGAGCTGGGCTGGGCCGTTGTTTTAGTTTTTTGTTTTCGGTCATCAGTGGTCTAATCAGGCTTATACATCTTCTACGTTGCTTCAGGGTTTAAAGAAACACGTGTAATCCCTCTTCTGCTGTCGCCGTTGTGGTGTTCCTCACAGTTGGAGCCCGCGCCTTGTTATGCTGTCCTCCATTTTTGTAACTCATATAAATAAATTAAAAGTTATTATTTTGGGTCAACTTTAAGCCATAAGATATAGCTTGGGACCTTTCGACCCTGATAGATGAATGCAGAGGCTTCAATGTAAGCAACTGCCTGATACCTGATACCTGATACCTGATAGAAAAGTGGTACCAATTAATAGATGAATAACAACAATACTACACAGATACACAAACTTAATGAAAAATAAAAGATAAAAAGAAAATATCTACAAGAGGTAATATTGTTGGGTCAAACATAGCATAAATCGAATAAGGAATTAAGGGCCAGTTTGGCTAAACTTTTTAAATAAGTTCTTTTGAAAAAGGAGCTTAAAATATAAGGACTTTTATTAATATTAACTTTTAAATAAGTTATTTTGAGTTTGGAAAGTTATTATAGAAGTCCTTATTTTAAAGTTGTGCATTAAATATGAGTGATAAAATAGCTTTTGAAAATAGGAGAAGTCACATTTTTTAACTTCTTCAAAAGCTCTTAAATAACTTTTTAAAAAGTTAAAAGTTTATCTAAAAAATTGTACCAAACACATTAATGTAACTTTCTATAAGTCAAAAGTTGAAAAAAGTAGTTTTTTGGTGTTTCCCAAACGGACCCTAAATAGAGTTAAGAATTGAGAGAAACAAGAGTAGTTCTAGTATACTACTGAGCAATATCTATTCTAAGTAATAGCATTAATACTAAAAATCAGTCTCATTTTCCCTCAATGTCACCCTTCAGTTTGTTCATGCTAATAAAGCATGGTGGGCAAAACAAACGCCATGGCTGGTTTATCTGCTAAATTTACCTAATTTCTTACCTCTCAGTATTTTATTCCCAGTTTAGGAAAGGAACACAAAGTCTTGTATTTTCATATGAAAAGCATGTGGAATCATTGATAAAACCCCTAAAATCAATACAAGATAAATCCTCAAAATGGGGTTTATCGCACATCGAAACCCAATCCACCCAAGCTACCTTGAAACCCGCTCCATCCGTGATTCTGCATCTTCGGTTCTTAACTAAACTGTCTTGCTGGGAGAGATGCAACAAACCCAGATACAGGCTACCCAGCAGTCTCGACCGTCGAGTGTCTCCGTTTCAAACATCGCTACCTTTGTCTAGACAGTGTCGCCATCTTCTCGGAGCCGCCTTATGAATGACTATGGTATGTTCTATGTCATTAGATTTAGGAGTGTTCAAATCCAAACCGATCCAAATTAAACTGCTCATCCAATCCAATCCAAACCGAAAACTGATTAAAACCACACTAATTCAGATTTGATTGGATTCTATTTTTTTGCAAACCACTGGATTGGATCGGATTTCGGATCTACTTTTCATAACCGATCCAATCAAATCCAAACCGCACAATGTGCTATAATATTATTATTTTATTGTTATATTTATGATTATACTTATAACATGTTCAATTTGTTATATATTTTTCTATTATTCATATATTATTATTATTTAATAAATATTTTATGTTCAAAATGTTATTTATTTATTTATTTTAACTAACCTATAATTTTATTTCTATTATTATGTTATCGTTAGGTTTTTAAGATATTGTTAAGACTTGTTATGTCATTGTTGATTATTTAAAATTTGATGTTGAGATTTGTTATATGTATTTAATTTTTTATTTAGAAAACCGCAAATCCAAACCGCTTATAATCGGATCGAATCGGATCGAATTTCTAAAAAGAGTTCATCCAATCCAAACCACCGCACATAAATTATGCGTTCGGATCGGATGACTTTTTCCCTTAAAACCGAACCAAACCGCACCGTGAACACCCCTAATTAGATTTATGTTTTCATTGAGACTTATGTTATTATTGATGGATAGAATTGTTATGCATGTTGGAATGCTGAATTGTTGATGGAATTGTTATTGTTATAAATTTATGTCTTCCCTCTTGAGCTGCGTTGTGATCAATGGTCTGAATACCGGACCAGATTGGCCAGTCGAACCGGTAGCTTAGGCGATTTGATTTATTAGCATAAATTGCTGTTTTAGAAATCGGACACAAACCGTTGAACCGGCCAAAAATCGGTCGGTCAAATCAGACCGAGACCCAGCCGTTTCACAACAAACGACGCCGTTTCCTTTGTTGAAAGGAAAAAAGGGATTGCATGCGTATGGCTCCCCTTTCCAACTCCTTCCTTAGTCATCAGCAAAATGCCCTAGCCTCCACCAAAAGAAAGCAAACCCTAGCCTCCCCCAATCTTGTCGCCGTCTGTCGGAGTGAGAGACTGCTGTTGCTGCCTCCGTCGCACTCAAGAACTTCCGCCTTCATGCTATCGGCGTTCGTTACTTTGCTCTCCCCATCCCCTGTTCGCTCTCATCAGTCGCCTATTCGCCGTCGTCTGTTGCGCTCAACCGCTCTCTGTCGTCCGTCAAAGGTCAATGCTCACTGCTAGTACTTGTTCTTCATTTTTTTTATTGTCTGTTCAGAAACCAAACCCTCTTCATGCTTGTTCCTCGATGGTTAGTGATCGTTGTTTTTTAATACTCACTGTCGGTGTTTTGTTTTTCATTGATTGATGATTATTGATTAAGTGATGTGTTGCTGTTTTGTTTTTTTACTTTGTGCTTGAGTTAATTGGATGCTCTGTCAGTGCTTAGTGCTTGTTCTTGGTTGATTGGCTTTGCTTACTACTTTGGCTTGTTCAAGCCTATTCTTGATTAATTAACTCTGTTACTGACTTATTGATTGATGTTAAATTGGTACTGATAAACTATTTGTTTCTATGATTAGTTTAAGAATTTTTATAGAGTTTTTGTATCTGAAACATTTAGTGATTGAGCTTATATCTATATTCATACACACTATTGTAATAGTTAGACCTTTTAACTAATAAGATCACTTATTTTATTTTCTCATTCCAACTTTGTTTCTATTACCCTTATTTCAATATCCTATTCCACCGTGATAATTCTCTAATTTGACCTTTACTTTAAAAACGATCCAAGTTCCTTGTGAGCATTTTGAAAAGACCCATACTCCAAAAGAGAAAAATGAATAAGGGAAAGAAAGAGAGAGAGAGAGAGAGACAGAGCTGACAGAAAGGAAGAATATAGAGAGATCCACTAATAATTGGATGTAAATTTATTTACATTAAACTAACAGGTAATTTATTAATTAGCTATTTGAAAATAGCCACACAAAAACATGGGGTGACAAGATTTTCGAACTAACAACTCGGATGAAATCTCATATGTGATTCATTGAAATGAATAATAATAATAATATTATATTATTACTATTATATTAGTATACCAAAGAAATATGATCATTAAAATTATGAGGATGTGTTGAACAGCAGGAATGAAATTTAAAGTAACAGTAGTCAACAACACATGCATTGACTTATTGATAGATAGCCTGTTCTTGATAGAAGTATAGAAGTATAGATAGATAGCCTGTTCTTGATTAATGAACTCTGTTATTGACTTATTGATTGATACTAATAAATTAGTACTACTAAATTGTTATTGGCTTGTTCTTACTTTTTTTCTGATGTTAAATTTTATTAAAGTTTCTTGATTTTGTACTCATTACCTCACTAAGTGCTTTTTTTGTTGTTAATCATTGTGCTTATCTTAATTTACTTGTGATGTATTTACTGTCATTTAGAGAGTGCTTATTCTTTGTTTTTTTTATTTTTTTTCTTTCCTTTTATTTTCAGACATCAAAGAATATATTACAAATTACATATTTAGATTGATTTAGGTTTTTATACTGTGGAGATTGTAGTTAGATTTTTGATAAGTTATTCTTGTTAAAGTTTCTGACATAAGCCTTGAAGATAGGTAGTTTCTTGCCATTCATGGTTTTTGAAAAAAAAATAACAAATAAATAATGAAAAAAAAGAAATGTGCTGCATTGTTGTTTTGGACTATTGCAGTAAACTTGTTCTATTTTAATCATACTTGCTTCGCCCAAGTAAAAACATAAATAAATATGAAAGGCCATGTGATGTCTTGTTTTTTTTTGTTTAAATAACACATATTTATTAATAACTTGGGAAGGGAGAATTTGATAATGAGAACCAATGGGGACTTTAGTCAGAGGGAGAGGGAGAGGGAGAAGGAGAGGAACGGCAGCTCCGTGATGCATTCATGTGATGACACACCAATCTCAAAAGACAGCAACCACATGTTCAAAATCAGAGATAATCTTTTATGTATACTCAATATATGTTGTGACCGTCTGAATGATAATGAAGTAATTGTGTGTGATAATGATACTTGGACAAATAAAAAATTTGTGCTGCATAAAAAAATAGGTAATAAAAAAGGAGGGATAGGATGAATTGGGTTCTTTCGTTGAAAAAGATTTTGCCCTTCTGATGAATGAATCATTTCTTTTTATAAATAAAATTTACATCAATGATACATGTGACATCGTAAATTTTTAGAATAGATTGGCCAAATGTCAAACACACTTGTTTGATACTTTGAATTTACATTGATTATTTTTTTGAACTAACAGGTACCGTATTTTAATTAGGTGTTGAAACTTCCATCAATGACCAGCACGTGAAAAGACTTTAAAAACTTTTATCTTTATTGTCTCTTTATTTAATATTCAGTAGCAACAACTTAACAGTCCAACTATATCTGTTATTAATGTGAGCAGGAACGTTGAGTAAAAAAAGTAGCATTGTCAACAATCAAAAAGATCAAGTAATTGGGTGAATTAAAGTAAAACAAGATCGACCAAACACAGGCGTTAAATAAGAAAATTCACACAACTAATATTAGCCGAAGTTGCAACACCTGACCTCTTAAAATTAAAAATTAGGATAACTTAAGATTAAGATTAGGATTAGAATAGGAAGTGTTTCACGTGTGCCATGGTACGGTGCTAGAGTTTCAGAACTCCATGTACGATCAAGTTGCTTGTAAAATTTTGTTTTTTAGCAATTTATTGAATTACCAATTCACCTCACATCTAAAATGGAAAAGACTACGTTGGACAGTTTGTAGCTTTTATTAGTGTATTAATAGATATATATTAACATGACTAATTGATTCACACACTTATTTATTAATTGTTTGATTAGCTGCTGAATCAAATAATAATTGTAGTAATAACGTTTAATAATGATCATGTCTCCGGCATGCGGAAATTTCATAAATTTTAGATTTAGTTCCACTCTAACAGCTGCTGAATTAAATTTAATTTTACTAGCTTTCTCCTTTGAAATTTAAACACCATAAAAAATTAAGAGATAAAGACAAAGATGCTTTATTAACCTAGGTTGTTTAATAATAGAATTTCAAGTTTTCAACCCTTTTATCATTATCGTGGATCCCTCATGTTTCATTTAATTAAAATTAGGATTATTAAATAATATATAATAATTTTATTATAGGTAGTTATCTTAAAAATTTTTATGATATGATAAAGTTTTATTGGAGAGAATATTATTAAAAAATTAATTGATAAGATTATTATTATAAGTATAAAATTAGTGCTTTAATTTTTACTAGATAAATTACAGGCCAAAAAAAAAAGATATTGTAATTTTTATTGATAACAAAAATATAATAAAGTGACTAAATAAAAAAAATATATATGAAAAGTAATAGAACTTAAAAAGTAAAATTCATAGAATAAAATATTTGATATAAAATATTGGAATTAAGTATAGAAATACCGATAATTTTAAGACAAAAAAAATAAAAGAGTATAACTGTGACAAATAATAATTATTGAATAAAATAAATTATATAAATATAAGTACATGATAATAAAAATGAGATAAATAAGATAAGTATATGAACATAATTTTTTATATATTAAATATATTTTTAATTATTCAATTTATAAAAAAATAAAAAATATAAGCCACATGGCATCATTTATTTTTATAAATAACTGTACTAAAACAGAGAAGATGATAATAAATTTTTTATCATTGGATTTTTTTTTGAATAATTATATTATATCATTCTTGATTTCTTATTATTAAATGAACCATCAGTCTAAGCACAGCAAAATAATTTTTCAAATCTTTGCTCACAACTACTCAAAAAAAAAAAACATGATGTAGTCAAGTTTCATTTAATATAACCATCTTAATTTCTGCTGCAATCACATGACAACGTTATTTTGGTTCAGTCCCCCACAACCAACACACCATTAGTATTCACCGTTTATAAATATAGATATTAATATTTAAAATCTAGCCTCTTAAAATCAGAAATTAGGATATTAACTTAGGATTTGTTATTAATGTAAACAGGGACGTTGAGTAAAAAAAAAATAACATTGTCAATAGTCAAAAAGATCAAGTGGTTGGGTGGATTAAAGCAAAGCAAGATCGGTCAAATACGGACGTTGAATAAGAAAATTTACACAACTAATATTAGCGGGGGTTACGACACCTGACCTCTTGAAACCGGAAATTATAATATTAACTTAGGAGTATTTAAAATCTGGCCCCTTGAAACCGAAAATTAGGATATTAACTCAGAATTTGTTATTAATGTGAGCAGGGACGTTGAGTGAAAAAAATGGCATTGTCAACGGTCAAAAGGATCAAGTGGTTGGGTGGATTAAAGCAAAATAAGACCGGTCAAACACAGGCGTTGAATAAAAGAATTCACACAACTAATATTAGTGGGGCTTGCGACACCTGACCTTTTGAAACCGAAAATTATAATATTAACTTAGGATATCCAGTAGCAACAACTTAACAGCCCAACTATATCTGTTATTAATGTGAACAGGGACGTTGAGTTAAAAAAAAAGTGACATTATCAACAGTAAAAAGGATCAAGTGGTTAGATGGATTAAAGCAAAGCAAGGCCGACCAAATAAATTAGTACTATTGTATAAGTGAGTGAAATTGGAATTAGATAAACCTGGAGTTAAAGTAATTTCAAATACAGTATTATCTGAAGGAGATACAGAATTACTATTGTCATGCTGTGAAGAAGAGAACATAGTGTGATAAGGAAAAATTGATTCATCAAAATTCACATGTCTAGCCATATAGACTTTTCCATTTCTTAGCTTGCCATGCACCTGTATCCTTTAAAATTAACATACATCATATCCAAGAAACAAACATAACTCAGATTTATATGCAAATTTAACGTTATGGATAACAAGCACATCCAAAAATTTCAAGAACTTGTAATATTACGTTATAATAAATTTTAAAATGATCTTGCTAATGTTATGGTAAATTTTAAAAAAACTTTTTATTAATAAAATACTACTTTTGAAATGGTTGATGAATAATTTGTAAATCTTTTAAAATTAAATCTAACGGAGAGAACTCAATTTCATCATATACTCTATCTTAAAAATTATACGCCATATATAAATAATTTGGAGATACTAAAATGTAAACTAAGCTTATAAAATTCCAATTTGCAAATGAACTTTCAAAAGAAAATCCTATATAATTGAAAAAATCCACTTCCGACTTAGTTGAGATTTTTCCATTGTTCTGGAAGAATGGTGAGTATGAAGTGGGTCTCGGATTAATCAACTAACTCATTCTGCTATTATGTTTTACTTTCCTTTTCTCTTTTTTCTTCCCTCGTGTTTCACCTAAAAAAGAAATCACACTTCAACACTAATTATCACAAGTCTTATATTTTTTTAAAGATATAATTTTTAAATAATTTATAAATATAAGATATTTTTTGTCTCTTTAATTAACTTTTAAAATTAAGTTATATATTAATCAGCTGACATTTCTTATTACAATGATTAAATATACATAAAATATTAACACCATTGTAAGAACAAGAGTACTGTAATAAATTCCTTGAAAGAACCTGGGTTCTTGGGGATTATAGCAATTTGCAACTCTAATAATTTGTTTAAGCTAAGCAAGTCAAGTCAACAATGGCGAGCGATGACTTCAAATCTGTTTTATACTTTTGAAAAATTACCATATGTTCCATGGTACAAAACTGGAACGCTGATGTTTATGTAAAACAATTTATTTAAATTTTAAATTTTAACAATATGAAAATAAAGTGTTAATCACTTAATCTAAAATATGAACTGAAATTAATAAAAAATATTAATTCAAAACATTTCTATAATAATTTTAGACCGCGTTCACTTCTCTCTTATTAATTATACACGCCGAAATTTTTACTATATATAGTTTAAGTTGATTTTAACCTTTGAATTTGGATTCAGCTAGCTAGTTTTTTTATAGGCTCCATTACTTCCTTCTCAGTCTCTTCTTTTTATTTCTTTTTAAGTCTTGGAGTGGAGAAAAACTTAACCACAATTTGTAGTATTCACATGTTCATATCTATTAATACACTAGTATATAAAAAATTAAACTATTTGGATAGATTTTTTTTCTTCTTCGCTAATTCTAGAATTTGAATTCAGCACTATTGACTACGAGATTAAATAACTTTTTGTCTCAAATAATCTCACATTAATGACCATTTCACATTAACAATAATTTGCAATTGTAATATTATTGTTAAGATACTATATGTCATTGTTATCGTAGTAAAATTTGTGACTAATATCTAAATTAATACAAGAAAAATATCTAATTTGATGGTCATTAAAGTTAATTATTATAATAAATACTTATTTTTGTTTAAATGTATTTTTTACTGTCACTTAATTGTTATAAAAAATATTTAGTATTCTTAGTGGTTAATAATTATAACAATAACTATATATTAAAAAAATTTGTTCAAGAATACGTAGATACAATATTATTTTAGTTTTCTAGTTTTTTTAAATCAAAATTATTGCTAACGTTACAATAAATTTTAAAACGATTTTTTTATTAAAAAAAAGTTAATATGGTCAATAAACAATTGTAAAATTTTAAAAGTTGAACGAAACTGAAAGAATTCTATTTCAAAAATTATCATTAGCCAGTTAGAAAAACTTTGGACTTGTCTAATACTTAACACACTTTCTTGAGATCTATAAAAGAGTCAACTCATGAACAATCTTCTATTTACAATTTACAATTTAAATTCCTAATGTTTTTGTTTAAATTGTGAGAGTTAAAGCTTGATCTAGTGAAGCATAGAGGATCATATTGATATAGTGACTTATTCAAATTCAAATTGTCAATACTATTTAGATAAATTTGATTACCATAGTTCAACTAAAAGCTTATGGTTCTTTTGATGGCCCATATATTTTTAAAATTTTTGCTTCCGCCGAGAGAACATATATATATATATATATATATATATATATATATATATATATATATATATATATATCAAACTCTTTTTATTGCTTATAAGTTACAACTCTCTAAGCTATATTAAATCGTTCTGAAACTCTCTCAAATTTTATCTCTTGCTCACAACTCTCTCTTACTCACCTTTTTTTGTTTTTTTTTTTTTTCTTGTTCTGCTTGGGATTTCACTTTCTCTCACACATTCACAGCTTCTAATGAGAGAAATGAATATGTTATTTGTTATTGTTATATTAGTTCTTAGACTAGTAGAAATAGTAGCTATAAATGATATTTATAATAATCAAATATTCTTTAATAGATATAAAAGTGAGTTTAGTACTCTATAAAATTGCATATAATTTAGTTGTGCTTGATGTCGTAGTAGCGTATTAACATATAATATTTATCATAAATTTTGAAAGAGAAGAAAACTTAAAAACTTCCTAATACAGAAAAAAAGAAAAATAAAAAACTTAAAAAAGACTTTATTCCCAAATATCAAAAATATTTACGGTATTTGACTCATTCAAGTCCAAATTGTTAATACTATTTAGACAAGTTTGATGACCATAGTTCAGCTAAAGGTTTATGGTTCTTTTGATGACCCCTGCTTTTTTAAATTTTTTGTTCCTCCGGAGAGAACACATGCATATATATATGCTCATGTACTCCTACAAGGAACGCTTCAACTCAAACTCTCTCAAATTCTCTCTTGTTCACAACTATCTCTGAGTTATATCAAAATCATGCTCATAATCTCTCTCTGTTATATATTCCAAATCATCCTGGAACTTTCTCAAACTCTCTCTCTTGCTCACAACTCTCTGAACTATATCAAATAATCCTGGAACCTTCTCAAACTTTCTCTCTTACTCACAACTCTCTGTTGCTCACACTTTTTTTTCTGATTTTTCTCTCTTCTTGTTTTGCTTGTGATTCAGTGACGGACCCAAAAAAATTTAGCAGTGCGGCAAAAATATAATAAAATTTATGTATAGATATTTTTTTTGCTTCCCACGATACCCAACAAGTTAAGCACTAATCCATCGTGAATTTGAGTTCCATTTAAGAGTCTGCAATTAGACGACAATAAGTTGTTATACATACGAGACGAAATTCGAACTCTCAATACTTACTTAAGTGGACGACTAAGCTAATCACTTTTTTTTGCAACTCGTCTAAGCTAATCACTTGACTAATCCAAATTGATTTAGATATATTTAAAAATTTAAATTAGAACTAACTATACATATTAATAAGAACTAGCAATATACACACAATCACTTATTATAATATTTAAAATAATAAAAATATAATTTCATATAGTATAATATTTAAAATAAAAATATAATTTATAATAATTTTTTTATTTTTAACATGACTAAATATTATTTTTCTATATATATTCTTAAACAATTATTTTATTTTTTTTATCTCATATTTAATTGTCAAATCTACTTATTATAATTTTTATGATATAAACAATTTTTTTAACCAAAATAATTACAGAATATTAACATATAGATAATATTTTTTTATCTTAAATAATTTTAAAAAAATCACTAATAATTTAAGTTATATTTAATTAAAAAATTAAGTTTCAATTTAATTATCAATTAATTAATTAATATAATGAAGTTAATTATTACTATTTTTTAGTTTATTTATTTAATTTTTATACTAAATCAAATTCAACAATATAATTATTATGTATTAAATTTAACAAAATATTTTTTTAACATAAAGTACAAAAGAATTATTTGTATTTTATTTTGGGACAAACATAATATAAGAAGTGGTATATATATATATATATAAATATTAATTTTTTTTAAATTTTGTGGGGACAAATGCTCCCTCTTCTTTGAGTGTGGGTCTGGCTTTACTTGTGATCTCACTTTCTTTCACACCTTTACAGCTTCTAATGAGAGGGATAAATATATTATTTGTTATTGTTATATTAGTCTTTGTACTAATAGAAGTAGTAGCTATAATAATATTTATAATAATCAAATATCTCTTGCTGGATTCCAAAGTAAATATAATACTCATACAAAATTGTATATAATTTTAATTGTAGTTGATGTCATAGTAGCGTACTAACATAGAATATTTATCATAAATTTTGAAAGAGAAAAAAAAAACATAAAAGCTTCCTAATACGGAAAAAAAAAAGAAAACTTAAAAAAGATTTCATTCCCAATTATCGAAAATATTTATGGTGTTTGACTCATTCAAATCCAAATTGTCAATACTATTTGGATAAGTTTGATGACCATAATTCAACGAAAGACTTATGATTTTTTTGGTGACCCCCACTTTTTGAAATTTTTTGTTTTCTTGGAGAGAACACATATATATATATGCTCCTAATACTCCTATTAGGAGCGCTTTAACTTAAACTCTCTTTCTTGTTCACAACTCTCTGAGTTATACTAAAATCATGCTTACAACTCTTTGAGCTATACTAAATCATCCTGTAGAAGTCACATAAGCACCCCGAATTGGGTCTCCGTGTGCGCGTAATCCAAGGTGGTACGCCACATCTTGTAGGGTGATAGTGGCCTCACCCCACGGGAGATGGAACATATGGGTCTCCCGACGGCACCGTTCTACAAATGTTGTAATCAGGGAGTTGTTGAGTGTGAAATCTATCATATATGAGACGATGACGTTGGATAGAGGAAAGGTATAGCTCACTCATCGGGAGAGGAGAAGACGAGACCTCTGACAAAAAATATATATTCACAATTATTAAAAAATAAATAATTGGATAGGTCCATTAACATAACAATCTGTCTTCACTATTCTACACATAACCCTAACAGAATCTTACATGTATGTACTAACTGAATTTATACCGACACGATATTCTATGTGACTATGTATTTTTTTAACTAATACACATTTTTTCATTCCGTTACATGAACTTAAAATATTCAATAAATTTATTAACAATGTAGCTAACAAATTCTGACTTAACTTAATAATCTAATTAGCAAACTTGCCTAGTTACTAATTAAATTAATAATTATGTAGTAACAACCTAATATAGAAAAAATAAACTAGAGTTTCAAATTTCAATCAGAGACTTATTCCTAGTGATACAAACTGTATTCTAGTTCTTGACGAGTACCTTAATCATGGCTATATATATATATATAAGTTAAGATAATAAACTAACCTCAAAGTCCTCTGCCCCCGGCGTAATGCCAAGTCTCATTCAGCTGGTTAATGTCCTGATCACTACCTTCTGTGCCCAGAATCTTGCTGTCAATGATATATATTTATAGTCGTCCACCAACTTTATCTCGTTTACAGTGTAAACGAGATAACTTTGTACGTAAATGAGATAAGGCTTGGGGATGAATTTCGATAATAATTTTTAAAATTGTTTATTTCAATAATTAATATATTTATTTAATTTATTTACACAAAAGTCCTAACTTTTGGTCTACACATATTTTAATTTTTTGGAATTTAAAAATATTTATTTTTTTTAAATTTGGACACATTGATTTTTTAATTTAATTTGTCTCATTTTAAAAATTCTCTTACCTGTGCATTCGTATCAACTAGGTCAGTACAACAGAAATCACGTTCAATTATTTTGTTGGGTCTGACAGACTCAAGTGAACATAAATGATCAATTTATTTAGATTTTGAAAAGGTTAAAGATTTAAATATATTTTCAATCGTATATAAATATGGTGGAGTGTTATGTTGGTGATGAATGAGAAGGGAATATAAATTGAGAAATGAATGAGATTGAAAAATGTCTTATGAAAAGGGTTTATGTGCTTGAAAGAAATTGAGAATGAAAGTGACTATGATGAGGTTAAAAGTGAGTCGGACACTATATTCCAGGGACTTGGTTTATTGAAAGAGTTTTTCCCGGCAAGGACGGTGGTTTGATCCCACTTATCGTAGTTATTGTGCATATGCAGAGATGGTAGTTTTATCCCGCCTGTAGTGAGGACAGAGGTTCTATTTCGCTCACGTATGGGTGAATTGTTTAGCAAGGACGGTGGTGTGATCCCGCTTGCATATTGTTTTGTGTTGGGTAAGGACGGTGGTTTAATCCCGCTTACTGTGGAGGCAAGGACGATGGTTCAATCCCACTTGCGTGTTCCAAGCAAGGATGGTGGTTTAATCCCGCTTGTTTATGGAACTTACGGATAAGGATGATGGTTTAATCCCGCTTATCCGAGTCAGGTCTGACAACATAGTCGACGTGTAAACTCATAGCCAGTAGGACAGACATGCATCATTTGCATCTATGTGACATTGATTGAGTGTGTTTATTGTATATGTGGTTTGCCTATGTGATTATTATTGTTTAACTACTATATATTATAATTGCTATAATTGAATCTGATTGTGTTTGAACTTCATTATTCGTATTTGTTGTGATTGGTCTATTATGAGACCTTGAATATATGGAGGCTGAGAAGAAATGGGGAGAACTTGAGACCGAAAGAAACATGATAAGTGAAATGTGAGAGAACTAATAAGTGATAGTTTGAGAAGGACTTGAAGTTTATTGGAGAGAGATATGTCGAAGGAAAATTAATGGTGCATGAGTGCAGTTAATTAGTTGGTTTAGCATACTTTGCTATTTTTCTAGTTTAGTATATTTTAAGGTTTGGATTTCTGTTTGTTGAAGTGTTAGGATTGCCTAAAGAATTTGCGTAGTCTTTACATCGTCTCTGCTTTGGAACTGTTACCCCTGCTGAGAATCCCGAAATGGATGATACACTACAAGAAAATAGAGTTATTTTGACACTTTATTTTTTAACACCATAATTAAATGTCAAAATTAATATATATTTTTAACAAATATCACAAATGTCAAATTTTCTATATTTTCTTGACGAAAAATTTGACCGTAGAAAATTACTCCTCAATTTTGACACTCATTTGTTTTCAATTTACTCTACTATTTTTTTCTTCTTTGGGCTCTGTTAATTTTGACATCACACTGCTCTCAGTTTAGTGAGGATTATACTACTCATTCTTTATCTTCAAAATCTCAATTTATTCTTTAGTTTCAAGATCACATCTCATTCTTTGTTAAAATTTTTTGTTGAGAATATTTTATAGTCAATAAGTGTCAAAATAAATAGTATTTTTGACAATTAATAAGTATCACAGAAAATATGTTCTCAAAATTTTCTGATAAATTATTTTTGACAGCCAATATTTATCAAAATAAGATTTAAATTTTTTTCACAATCGCTTATATGTTAAAAATACTATTTTTGACAAAACTTTTATTAACATATTTTCATAGTTAAAATAGTGTCAAAATTTATTTTTTTGACAAATTTTAATTTTCTTTTACACATTATAACCGTAAAAAACAATCTATATTTTTGTAGTGATATTCTCATTTGTTTTGGAAATTTTCATCTTACAGGTACTGAACGTGATGCATTTGTTGAGCATGTCGGTTTCTCTCCGCGAAATAAAGATTGTCTTTTGGGAATTTTACTTTTACTTATATATATATATATATATATATATATATATATATATATATATATATATATATATATTCTTCACTGCTGTATTTTATAATTGTATACCTCTTTTAAAGGTTGATTCTGGAAAAACAAGATTTATGTTCTCTTGAGTTGTATTATATTAATTAGTCGGCTTTATCTTCGCAGGTCAAGACTGGTGTTGTTATGTATAATCTTTCGATCATATATATATATTCTTCTGTCGTTCTACTTACGTATATTACCGGCCGATTTCTGAGTATGAAGCGATTTTGCTTATATCTTTTCTTTATGGGCTCCTAATATATCATATTCCTTCCATTATATACGTATGTATTTCATTTTTAGAAGTCGTGATGCCTCACGACCATTGATTTACGACTTAAGCGTAAAGTTCTGTGTGGTAAGGTGTTACATCATAAAACAAAAAATATTACCGAATAAAATAGTAATTAAAAAAAATGAGATTCTCTTGCTATTATATATAATTTTTTAAGGTGAATAAGTCATGAAACAAAAGAATAGGTAAAATAAAAAAGAAACAATGAAACTTTATCTTTTTTAATAAATCGAAGAAACATCCATGATTATCTAATTGGTGGTGGTTATATAATTATTAGACAACAAATTGTAAAAAAATATTAATAGAAATATTAGATTTAATATTAAAATACAAAATATAAATAATAAATAAATATCTAAAATTTGAAATAAAAATATTTAAGATTAAAGACAGAAATGACAAATTTTTTTGATAAACAATGACTCAAATATTAATGTGATAATAAATTGAGTCAACATATATTTAAATTGATTAAATTAAATAATTAATATAATAAATGAATTATAATTGTTTGGTTCAATAAAATAAGTTAAATAAATAAAAATATTTTATAAATACGCCATATAAAAATTATAACACTTTTAAAATTATTAATTCATAAGACAAAAAAATTAATGCAACTTATAATAAAATCAATTTATTTATTTTAGTCAAATCAAATGATTAATGTAATTGATTAGTTTTAATTATTGTGGTCAAATAAAATATTAAATAATTTGATATTTATTGTAATCAAATAAATAAATAAATAAATAATATATTTAAATAAATCAAATAAAATAAATAAAAAACACCTTTAAAAACATATCATGTCAGATATGCTATTAACTAAAAGAAATCTAATTTTAAGAATAAATAATTGATTACGTTTTTTAATATATTGCATAACCATATGTTATATTTTTTAATTAATATATATAATCTAAAATATTTAATTAAATATTATATTTATATTTATTTAATTTTTATTCTTATTTTATATTCATTTTTTAAATTAATTCTTTTTTAATTATACAAAATTATTAAAATAAAATATTTATCCTTTTAATTTACAAATATTTAACAAACTTTAATGCTTTTTAATAATTTTGTATAATTTAAAAAATAATTAATTTAAAAAATATTAAATACAAAATAAAAATAATTAATCATAAATATTTAATATTTTTAATTTACTGATATTTAATAAAATTTAATATTTACTTTTTTAGTGTACAGATGTTTAACAAAGTTTAATATTTATTTTATTAATTTATAAATAAAAAATGGTTAATTTATAAAAAAATGAATATAAAATAAAAATAAACTAATTTTTAAATATTTAATTTTTAATTTACAAACTTTTAATAAAATTTAATATTTATTTTAATAATTTTGTATAATTAAAAAATTTAATTTATAAAGAGTGAGTATAAAATAAAAAAATTAAATAAATATGAAAATAATATTTGATTGAAGGTTTTAGATTATATATATTAATTAGAAAATATAATATATATGGTTATGTAATATATTAAAAAATAAAGTGTAATAGATAATAAAATATAGTCTAATAATGTGATAAAGAGCGACAATTGAGTAATATATTTGGCAGATAAGTAAAAAGGTCATTACATATATAATGAAATTTTTTTTAGTAATTTATATAAAGTATTTATAATTATTGAAATTATTTAATTTATACCTATTGCACTGTGTCTTACACTCAATATGTGGCTGTTATTATTTGTGATTAAACATACTTACTATTACTTCGGAAGTGTTGATTAAACATACTATTACTTTGTCATATTACTACTTTTGGTAGTACTTTACGCCTCATATCTTATAACAGTAAAAGAATTTAAAAAATATGAACACTTCATTAGAAGATACTTTAACCTATAGTATAATTTATTACAAAATATTAAATTGCATTAAAATATTCAATAATTATCAAAAAACTAGAAGAGAAATATTAACAAAAAATTGACAAAAAGTTGTAACTTAAGACTTTTATTGTCCAAATGCTTTTAAGATATCTTTATCTTTTGCTTGCCAGTAAATTTAATCAGTTCAATAAAAAAAATTCAAGAACAACATAATTAAAAAAAATTCACACGGTGTCCAAAATAAATTATAAAAAGATAATTAACATACTTAAGATCCAAAACCAAAAAGTAAAAATTGAATATCAAGTTAACGAAAAAAAGACAGTTTTACTTTTACCTACTTGACATATAGCTCATTAAGCCACAGTATATAAATTACCAACAATAAATAAAGACAAACACTCGCAGAAGATTAGGAACTTAGTATAAAATGATCATTGAAATTACATAAAATGAATCACAAACCAAAAGCATACATAATATCTAAATCACAGCCTCACAGGTGTAGTATCAATTTGAAGACAAAGTTTTCATTTTAGCAATCAATTAATGAGAATATGAGATAAAAAAATTATAAAATACACAATAAATTTAAATAAATGTACATTTAAATTTCTAATTCTAAAAAGTTACAATTAACTCCCATTGATAGAAGATATAGACAAAAATTAGATTAAAATAATCTATAATCATAATCTAAACAACGAAGATATAGCCAAATTCTGAGAAAAATAGAATTTAAATTTTGTAAGTGATCAAAAGTGAAAAAAGAAAAAGCAATAGGGAAGAAAGAACTAAAGATTTAGGAAAAAAGTAGAAAGATTAGGATGGAGGATCGATTAAATAACCTTTAAATTAAAATGCATTATAGGAAAGGAATAGAATGCCACTTGCAATATATTGCTAACTACTACAGGTTTCATTTAGTATTATTATTAGCAATGTTTATTGTGTTGACAAGTAATAATAATTAAAAAAATTCTAAATATAAATTCCACAACATGGTACCTGTTTATCAAAGAATGCGATGAAAATAAGTGGAGAAGAGATTAAAAATTTCGCGCACTGTAGAGGAAGAGGCAAGGGTTTCACGGATTGTGGATGAGAGGTAAAAGGTCGACACTGGAAAGATAAGAACGGATGGCAGCCACGCTACTCCTACAACCACACAGACGCGAAGGGTAGAACAGATCTTAGAGATTTTTCTTACACCGTGGAGGATGGAGCAGGAGTTTCACACACTGTAGAGGAGGCACGAAAGGTCAACGCCGGTGAGAAGATGATGGATGGATAGCAGTGACACGCGGTGGAGCAGCGACTTCAAAGTTTCGCCCGCTTCCAATTTGTTTTTGCGGATTTCTGGAGCTGCAACTATATGAAAAATTGTTGGTTATTAGATAAACTAAGATTAAATAACTAAGTTAATTAGGATAAAGATTTTGATTATTGCCAGTTCTTCATGTAGTGGCCCTATTCAAGCAGAAATTACGGTAGAAGAGTGACAATAGCTGATATCTCTGTCAGCTACGATAGTTGGATTAATGGTCGATAATTTTTGGTTGCTATGCTCCGCCTTTGCTGTAGTGGATGAATATTATATATGAAAAAAATCAATCAAACGAAAATGCATATCAAATATGTTTTATTTTTTAAAATTATATCAATTATATAACAATAAAAAATAATTAATTATTTTGTAATTAAATTTTTGCATTATTAATTAAAAATTATTTTGTAATTTTTAATTTAGTTAATCTTAGTCTATATGTCTCCTAATATATTGACAGGTTATGACCTTTAAAGTTATATCATGTTTAAATTAAATTTTTTATGTTTTTACTTAACCATTGTCATGGTTATTAATTAGGTTATTGTTTAACCTTGAATTTAATATATGCATTAAATGGAATAATATTATTTGAACTTTTTATTTACAATATATTTTTTAATTTTTTATAAGACAACATCTTATACATTGATGTATTAGTTTTTCACAAAAAGTTGTGTATGTACGTATATTTTTTTTATATATATTGAGATATTTATTTATTGTATTATACCTTTCTCTTTATTAAATTCAAATATTTTTGAATTCTTTTTATATCATTATTCAGTATTCATATAAATGACAAAAAAATATACGAGCTTATTCTATATATGTTAAATATGTTCATACAAAAATTATTTTACATATATTTTATACATAAATATATATAAAAAATATTTATTTGTATATTATACAAATACATATACTAGTTTTTTTTTACAATTTTAATTATTATTAAAATATTATGTATAAATAAATTTTACATGTGTATACAATTATATATCATTATGTTAATAAAAATAACTACTTTTAAAAATCAATGACTCAATATGTGAATGGTCATTTAAAGAAATAAACATAATTAAATGATTATATAAAATACTTTATATTATTAGTACATTATAATTAAAACTCAAAAAATAAATGATAATATAATAATTTATTAGAAAAACATAATTTAAATTTAAATCTCAAACCTCTAATTTTAGAGAATTTGAAAATATGAAGAGTTTGATGGGTTTTGGAAGGTTAATAAAAACCTCAAAAATCCTTATCCTCTAAAAAATAAAACTAATTAAAACCTTTCTTTTTTCTTCAAAATCATCCGAAAACCAAACTTGTAAACATATATACTCTAAAGGATAATTTTTACCCCCACTTTATTGCTTTAATTTTTTGGTTTAATTAATTTATTAATTCTATAATTTCACCAAAAATTTTAATTTAATTAATCTTTACGGTTTAAAAATGTGTAATTTGTTTTTATAATAGCTAGATAAAATGTCTAGATTTGTTGTCCTCCTAATATATTTTTTTCTTGATTTAATTTGTATTAAAAATGATGGTTAACTTTTAAAATGAAAGATAAAATTAAATAAATAATAAATAAACTTATCATTCATTTATTTTAACATTCATACTCAAGCACAAATATATATATATATTTCGTACCAGTTATGTTACACATACAGGTCTTTTTGGCTTACAAGTCTTACAAGTTGGGTCAAACCCAACAGAAGCTACGCTCACCCATAAAAACGTGTTAACACACGCATCACGTTTCCAAACCGCTCTTTTACCATTATGAACGACTCTTCTTCTTCTTCCTCGATAAAAACCACAACTGTCATTTTTTCTTCGTGTTTCTCTTCATCCTCTTCTTCTTTCTTCTTCTCCTTCTTTTTTGTGTTTCTCCTCTTTTTTTTCCTGTGTTTCATCTTCATCGTCGTGTTTTTCCTCATTCTTCTTTTTATTTTGCAACATTATGTATTTTTTTTCTTTGTTTGATTTTTTCTTCCCAAAAAAAATTATGAAAATATGAAATAAGAAGATGAAGAAGAAGAAGCAGCAGAAGATGAGGAAGAGGAAGAATTTTGAATTATGCAAAACTTATCAGAATAAAAATATACCCAAATATCTTCGTTTTACACCCAAATTTGCTGCAAATGCAGAAATGAGTTATGCTATGTGTACACTAAAATCAACCACTAAAGTCAGTCACCAGTATAAAATACATACTGGAATACAAATATACAATAAAAATAAATTAAAGCACACATGTATTAATACACAAATACATTGGTGGTTGATTCTAGTGTACAAATAATATTTTTGTACAGAAAAATATTTTCTCTAATGCTATATTTTTTTCTTTTTCTTCTTTTTTTTATTTATTTCTTTCTTTTAGTTAAATGAATGTAAGTTCATCCTCTTCTAAGTAAGTTTGCAGCATTATGTATTTCTTCTTCTTCTTTGTTTGATTTTTTTGTTTTTATTCTTGTTAAGAGAATAAAACAGCAAGAAGAAACTTGAGAAGGTAAAACAAAAAAGAAAAGATGAATAAGAAAAAAAGAAGAAGAAAATAGTGATGATGATGAAAAAAAAGAAGCAGTAGAAGATGAGGAGGAGGAATAGTAAGAGTTCTGAATTATGCAGAATTTATCAGAATAAAAATACACCCAAATATTTTCGTATTACACCCAAATATCTTCGTTTTACACCCAAATTTGCTGTAAATACAGAAATGAGTTATGCTACATGTACACTAAAATCAGGCACTAAAGTCAGCCACCAGTATAAAATATATACTTAAATACAATATACATTGAAAATAAATTAAAGTACACATGATATATACACAAATACATTGATAGCTGATTTTAGTGTACAAATAACATTTTTATATAGAAGAATGTTTTCTCTAATGTTGCATTTCTTCTTCTTCTCTTTCTTTTAGTTAAATGAATGTAAGTTTATCATCTTTCAAGTAATTTTGCAGCATTATGTGTTTCTTCTTCTTTGTTTGATTTTTTGTTTTTATTCTTGTTAAGAGAGTAAAACAAGAAGAAACTTGAGAAGGTAAAACAAAAATGAAAGATGAATAAGAAAAAAAGAAAAAGAAGATGGTGATGATGATGAAAAAAAAAAGCAGCAGCAGAAGATGAGGAGGAGGAAGAGAAAGAGTTTTGAATTATGCAGAACTTATTAGAATAAAAATACATCCAAATATGTTTGTTTTACACTCAAATATCTTCGTATTATACCCAAATTTGCTGCAAATACAGAAAAATATTTCCTGTAATGCTGCATTTTTTTCCTTCTGAATTGAACCACACCTCAGCCACTTGATTGGATTAAAAAATAATAATTAATTTTGTTCTGATTCAATTGACAATATGAACTTGAATTATTCATTATATTCAACAACTAGATAATTGATGATGGAGGAGAAAGAGAAAAAGAAAGGAAGAGAAAAAAATCCAATGAAGAAAGAAAGAGGAAGAGGAGGAGGAAGAAGAGGTGGTGTTAATGACGACGATAATAAAAAAAATAACAAAGAAAAAGAAGAACGTGCGCGCGTTGATTGAAAAATCTGTTAAAAAAGAGCGTGAAACATACATGCTATAAGAGGGGCATTTAATTCATTTCGTATTATTTATATTGTTGGCCTTTATTTATATATCATAAAAACCCTGAACAATGAACACCAACTTTTAAGCTTCAAGTATAAATTAAAGCACTAGCTAAACTAATTAATTATTAACCTGTGTATAGTAAATATGCAATAACTATAAGTATGTCAACCAATTTCTCAACGTTAGAAGCATGTTCAGGGAGCCTAGATGGATCAGGGAGAGGAGGATCATCAGATGGTGAATCTCCATAAACACAATCTTCAATATTGGTATTGACACTACCAGCAGCCACATCCACGCCCTGGTAATCTCCTTTCTTCAACAATTCTCCGCTGTAATCAATGCTGCCGAGCGCGCCTTCTTCGCCGAAGTGGTCCAAACACCTCTCGTAGTGATGCTTTAAACTAGGATTATTACGCGAATTCGCAATCAAAGAGTCGATGAAATGGATTGTGTTCGTAATTTTGGCACGTACCACGCCAATTGTGTATTGTACTAGGGTAACGAGATCTTTACCCTTTGCACCACCAGGAATTGAGTTTAGAAAGTTGTAACACACACGGAAGGGTACGTCTTTCATCCTGTCTTTGGTTTGCTTGCATATTACGTTTACTTCCACAACTCTGTTTGCTGCATAGGATAATGAGGATGCATCAAGTAAAAGGAAAATCAGCACAATGGAAGAGATCAAGGAAGGTCTACGATTAACATAGAAATTAACCATTGTTATTGGCTTCTTCAAATTCAATTATATTTCTTCTTCCGATTGCCTTAACTAGCTAGCCCTTTGCTGCTTATATAATGAGCTGATGACGATCAACTAGTAAAAGAAAAAGAGAAATGATATAGCAATAGATTTTGTGATTTGTAGTCACCAATTAGTCGTTATTTGTATTTTTAATAGTGTGAGATTATATTTAATGATGTAAGATTACTCAATTTTATTTTGCTGATTAAATGCTGACCAAATTTTAATAAAAATACTGATCCTATAGACTTTTTCAAAGAAAAATTATTAAAGGAAAATTTTTTACTCATATTAATCAATATTTTAGATTAATATTTTATTTTTATATTATCAAAATTTATTATTTAAAATTTAATTTAATTATATAATAATTAATGAGCTGTATGATATATAATAAGAAAAATGATTATGTTGTAGAATAAATAATAAGGAAAAATATAAAATAAAAGTGTACATAGAAGACTCTAGTTTTGATATTCACCAATATAGTTATTTCATTATAATAATAGAAGTAACTTATATATTTACTACTATTATATATATTAGGAACGTATAAAAGAGAGAGGGGAAAAGTTTTTGTCTAAAGAGAGAGATGTTTATTATTCATGTGTTTGTATATTCCTTTAGAGCAAAACTCCTATTTATATACATATAAAAGTTCACCTTTTCAAACTTAATTAATTATATACAATCTCTTTTGATATTCTCAATAACATAGAGAAATGGTCATCCACTTCATCACACTTATCACAACACTCCCCCTTGGATGACCATTTAGAATTATACCTTGTTAAAACTTTACTAAAGAAAAACCCAATGGAAAAAAACTTTAGTGAAGGAAAAAGAGTACAATATCCTTTGATGGGGACTGCCTCATTAAAAACCTTGTCAAGAAAAATCCAATGGGAAAAAACCTGACCAAGGAAAAAAGAGTACAGTCTCCCTCTCGCCGACATCATTTAATGTCTCAAAATCAGCGCATCCCAAGATGTACCAATCTTTCAAAAGGGGATTTTGGGAGTGACTTTGTAAATAAATTTTCCAGATTATCACTTGAGCAGATCTGTTGGACATCAATTGTCTCTTGATTTTGAAGATCATGAGTGAAGAAGAATTTGAGAGAAATATGCTTTGTTCTATCACCTTTGATATGTATCCACCCTTAAGTTGAGCAATGCATGCTGTATTATCTTCAAACAGGACAGTTGGAGCTATCTTATGATCAATCAGTCCATATGATGACAGAATATATTGGATCAGACTCCTGAGCCAAAAACTCTCGTGACTAGCTTCATATATCGCTAGTATTTCAGCATGATTAGAGGAGGTTGCTGCTATCGTCTGTTTTGTGAACCTTCATGATATAGCTGTACCACCATATGTGAACAGATATCCTGTTTGAGATCTCCCTCTGTGTGGATCAGACAAGTATCCTGCATTTGCATAGCTAACTAGTTGTGACTTGGATCCATATGGGTAAAACAATCCCATATCAACCATTCCATGAATATATCAAAAGATTTGTTTGATTTCATTCCAATGTCTTCTAGTTGAAGAGGAACTATACCTTGCTTATTAGCAAGATACATTAGCGCTCCAATGGCACTAAGATATGGTACTTCAAGACCAAGGATATCTTCATTCTCTTCTTTAGGACGGAATCGATCATTTTTCATATCCAAAGATCTTACAATCATAGGAGTACTTAATGAATGTGACTTATCCATATAGAATATTTTCAAGATCTTTTCTGTGTATGTTGTTTGATAAATAAAGATCCCATTTTTTGTATGCTCGATCTGCAAGTCGAGACAAAATTTGGTCTTTCCAAGATTTTTCATCTCAAACCCTTCTTTTATACTTTTTATAATTGTTGGAATCTCTTCAGAAGTTCCAATGATATTTAAATCATCAACTTACACAGCAAGTATAATGAATCTAAATGCAGTTTTTTTATGAAAACACATGGGCAGATATCATCATTCTTGAATTCGTTTTTGGCCAGATACTCAGTAAGACGATTATACCATATTCGTCTAGATTGCTTTAGACCATATAAAGATCTTTGCAATTTGACTGAGTATAACCCATGTGAATATTCATTGGATGGTTTAGATATCTTTAGTCCTTCATGGATTTTCATATAGATATCACGATCTAATGAGCTGTATAAGTAGACTGTTACCACATCCATTAAATGCATATGTAGTTTATGATATGCGGATAAACTGACCAAATAACGCAATGTTATTGCATCCACTACAGGGGAATATATTTCTTCATAATCTATACAGGGTCTTTGTGAAAAATCTTATGCTACAGTCGAGCATTGTAGCGTACAACTTTATTTTTCTCATTTCATTTTTTCACAAATACCCATCAGTATCCAACAGGTTTTACATCTTCTGGTGTACGGACTACAGGTCCAGAGACTTCACATTTTGTAAGTGAGTCTAGCTCAGCCTTCATGGCTTCTTCCCATTTTGGCCAATCATTCCTTTGTCGACATTCTTCGACTGATCTTGGCTCAAGATCCTTATTTTCATGCATGATATTTAATGCCACATTATATGCAAATATTTCATTGACAATTGTCCTATTTCGGTTCCATTTCTCTCCGGTAAAGACATAATCTATCGAGATCTCGTTATTTTCACAATTTTCAAGTACCTGAACGTCTTCTGGCGTTAAAATTATATCAGAAATTTGGACAACTGCAGGTGTCTTTACTATGTCTTTTTCAACAGGAATAGTATTTACCTCTTTTCTTTTTCAATAATTTTTGTCTTTAGAACCGATGGGTCTGCCACGCTTCTGGCATGAATTTGCTTAGGTGGCAATCTGTCCGACTGGGACATCAACTCGAATCGGAGAATTTTCAGCCGGTATATAGAATTTAGTTATCCTCTTTGTATCAAAAAATGTATCAGGCAATTCATTTGCTATCCTTTGCAAATGTATAATCTTTTGAACTTCTAGTTCATATTGTCCTGATCGAGGATCTAAATGCATCAAGGATGATGCATTCCAATTGAGTTTCTTTTCAGAAAGCTTATTCCCTTCCCCTAATGTTGGAAATTTTGATTAATCAAAATGACAATCCACAAATCGGACTTTTAATACATCTCCAGTTTGTATCTCAAGATACCTTACTATAGAGGGAGAATCACATCCAACATATATCTCCAATTTTCTTTGGGGTTCCATTTTGGTGTGAGAAAGTGGTGCAATGGGAACATATATCACACACCCGAATATTCTTAAATGGGAAACATTTGGCTGTTGGCTAAAAGCTAATTGCATAGGAGAGAACTGATGGTAACTCGTTGGCCTCAAACGAATAAGTGTTGCGGCATGTAAAATAGCATGCCCCCAAGCCAAAGTTAGGAGATTTGTTCTCATAGGTAAGGATCTAGTAATTAATTGGAGGCGTTTAATAAGTGATTCTGCTAACCTATTTTGTGTATGAACATAACTTGCTGGATGTTCAACACTTATTCTATTAGCCATACAATAAACATCAAAAACTTGGGAAGTAAATTCACCAGCATTATAAAGATGAATTGCTTTGATTAGATTTTCTGAAAATTGTGCTTTTAATCAAATAATTTGAGCAAGTAATCTCGCAAATGCTAGGTTGCAAGAAGATAATAAGCATACATGTGACCATCTTAAAGATGCATCTATTAGAACCATAAAATATCTAAAAAAGATCCACATGGTGGATTAATAGGTCCACATATGTTATCTTGAATCCTTTCTAAGAATTCAGGGGAGTCAAATCCAATCTTTACTGGTGATGGCCTTAAAATTAACTTCCCTTGAGAATATGCAGCACAACAAAATTCACTAGATTTAAGAATCTTTTGGTTCTTTAGTGAATTTCCTTAGGAGTTTCCAATAATTCTCCGCATCATAGTAGTTCCCAGATGACCCAATCGGTCGTGCCAAATTATAAATTCATTTAAGCTAGTAAACTTCTAGTTTATAATGGCATGTGATTCAATTGCACTAATTCTAGTATAATACAACCCAAATGAAAGTGAGTGTAACTTTTCTAATATAACTCTTTTATTTGAATAATGAGTTGTGACACATAAGTACTCATGATTTCCCTCATTCATTGTCTCAATATGATATCATTGTTGGCGAATACCTTTGAAACTCAACAAGTTCCTCAGAGACTTGGTAGATAATATTGCATTATTTATTATGAATTTTATTCCTCCAAGAAACAAAAATTATACCTCTTCCAGAGTCTTCTATCACATTGTCTGAGCTAATAATTTATTAATATATTCTTCTTTTGACACAAGATAGGTAAAATATATATTACTTTTGAGAATGGTGTATAAACTCGCACTATCCACAAGGCAAATATCTTCACTATATGTCATTGTCATTCTCTTCAAAAACAAATAATAATAAAATGAGTAGAAATATTTACGTAGTAAAATCATTTCCTTGATTGAAAATATTTTTATAAGTATAGTATAAAAATTTTATTATTATTATCTTGGCACATTCAGTAATTTTGAAATTCATAAATATTTTATCAAACATTATTCATATATATCACACTTGAAATTCAAATGCATAAAACTTAACAGAAAGTTTCTTACATTATTTATTCACATAAATACTTAACAAATACATATATTAAACTATTCCATCATTGATCAAATGACCAATATTTCCTTCAGGATCCTCAAAAAAATCAGATACATCATAATGAGTGGTGGAATTTTTAGCATCATTTGAAACAAAATTTGGTTCCTTTTCTTTGTCGTCTTTTTTCAAATATACTTGATAAAGATCAACTAGGTGCCTTGGTGTACAATAGGTACACGACCAATGGCCCTTTCTACCACAACAGAAACATTTATCCTCAATTGATTTATTTTGCCCATTGTTTCTTTCTTTATCCCACTTCTGGTGAGATCTTCTCTTATGAACATAATTCTTCTTCCTTCCATAATTTTTCTTATTACCAAAACCTTGCCATTTACCTCTTCTAGGGTTATAATTTGTCGCATTTACTTCAGGAAATGGGGTGGCGCCAGTTGGGCGTGCTTCATGATTTCTTAAAATTAAAGTAATTCATTGTTGCATTTAGCAACAAGAAGGCAAGAAATTAACTCAGAATACTTTTTAAATCCTTTTTCTCGATACTGCTGCTGCAGGAGCACATTCGAGGCATGAAAAGTCGAGAAAATTTTCTCTAACATATCATTATTAGATATCTTTTCTCCAAATAATTTCATTTATGAGGTGATTCGAAACATTGCTAAATTATATTCATTTATGAATTTAAAATTCTGTAGACGCAAGTGCGTCCATTCATATTGGGCTTGAGGAAGTATCACCGTCTTTTGATGATTGTACCTTTTTTCAAGTTCTTTCCACAGATCTGCAAGATCTTTTATTGTGAGATATTCATTTTTCAATCCTTCTTCAAGATGACGTCGAAGAAAAATCATAACTTTGGCTCTATCCTTCTGGGATGTATTATTTTCAGCC
Organism: Arachis hypogaea; assembly: GCF_003086295.3. Classification (NCBI taxonomy): domain Eukaryota; kingdom Viridiplantae; phylum Streptophyta; class Magnoliopsida; order Fabales; family Fabaceae; genus Arachis; species Arachis hypogaea. Next base: position 144,069,006 of record NC_092051.1, on the reverse strand, counting down.
TTAATGGTATCTCCAAGATCCATTGAATCAAGATGGATTTTAACATCTAGTATTCATGATAAATAGTTATTTCTAGATATATCAAGAGCATTAAATTCAAGATGAGAGAGTTTCGACATAATAAAAAATTGTTACCTGGAGTCTTCCTAAAACTTGATCAGAGTCTCGTACTGATAATGTTTTGTAGAATAAATAAATAAGGAAAATATAAAATAAAAGTGTAAATAAAAGCCTCTAGTTTTGATATTTACCAATATAATTATCTCGCTATAATAATAGAAGTAACTTATATATTTACTACTATTATATATATTAAGAACGTATAAAAGAGAGAGGAAAAAAGTTTTTGTATAAAGAGAGATGTTTATTATTCATATGTGTATATTCCTTCAGAGCAAAACCCATATTTGTAAGACCCAAAAATTTTAGAAAAATCTTATTAAGAGTTAATTTTGATTTATTTATTTATTAAGTACCTTAACCTCAGAAATTATTTTATTAAAAATAAATTAAAGCAAATTTTGATTAATTAAATTTAAAGTAATTTAAAGTTTTATCTGATTTTATAATTATTGAATTATTTTCTATATTTGAATAATAAAGTTTAACAAATATAAAATAATAAGAATTTTATATGGCTTGGTTTAAGTAATTGAGATTTCAGAATTTAATATTAATATTTTTATAAATAAAAAAATAATTATATTACCTTATAATTTTAATTAGAGTATTTGATTTCAAATCAATTAGTATTTTGATACAATAAATAATATTTTAAAGTATTTTAGAGATTTAATTAAATTTCAGATTAACCCAAAAATCCCTAATTTTATCACAAAATTCTAATTCCCAAATCAAAATCCTAGATTCCCAAAACACGATCCTATCCCTAATTTCCTTAACCCTAGCCGCCATACCCCTTTCCCCAAAATAACCCAACACCCACAGCTTCAGAACCCAACAGCCACAGTTTTAGAAAATCCAAAAAAAAAGAGAGAAAGAAAGAAAGGGAGAAAAGAGAACGAGGAGAGCAAAGGGGAGGAAGGAAGAAGAAGGAGGCGGTGCGGTGGGTGTCACTGCCACCGTCGCCGTCGTTGTTGGCAGAGGAGAGAGGAGATCCGAGAGAGGAGATCGCGTAGTTGCCGCTGCCCAGCCATGTCGCCGCCGCCATTCAGCTCGCTGCCGTCCCGCGCCGTTATGCCACCGACCGAGAAGACTGCGTAAGAGAGAGCGAGACACGAAGGAGAGGAGGTCGTGGGTCACTGTCCTCAAAGCTTCCGTCGTCACTGTGCAAAGCTACCGCCATCGTCTTTATCGCGGGCTGCTGCTGCTGCGCGTGTGCTCGCTGCCGCCTCTGGGTCCGTCACCGTCGAGCAGAGCCTCCGTGGAGAACTGTCGCCGTCAAAAACTGCTCCGCCACCATTTAGGTCACCGGGAACGTGGCCGTGATCACCGAAACCACCATCGAAATTATCGCTATTCAGTACAGTCGTTCTTTCTTGTCTGGGTAAGCGTCTCGTTCAGGAACCTTTGAAATTGGTATTTTCTGTTTTAAGTTGTTAAGGATCTGAGCTTTTGGTGTCATAGGATCAAGTTCTGGGTCTCGCATGCTGAGTTCTATGACTGTGCATACGACATCAAGCTGCTGTGTTGTCACCGGAGCTGCCACTGCTCTGTTCTCTTGCTTATTTGCTCTGTTCTCTCGTCCCGAACCTCTATAGTTGTTATTCTGTTATATGTTTCTAAGGTCCTTGCAACGTTAATGCTTTAGTTTTGAGTTCGGTTATTACGTGCTGTGGTTGAGGTTGTGCTGTTGCGGGCCATGAGAAAAAGAGTTTTTGTTGCGTGGTTAAATCGTAATCGAGGTAGAGGCGTTTTCCTTAAACTCATTCTATTTCCGAGAATTGTTATAAATCGATATTGATTCAAAAATATATGTTTGATGATTATGTGGGTTTTATGAATTGAATTGATTTGCTTTGGACAAGTGAAATTATCTGCTTGATTGGATTATTGATTTTCTTGAGTTGGCCTACGATTATTGAAAGTTTATACTGAAAAATGATTTTATTTTGGAAATTTGATATATTTGGGTTTGAAGCTGTTAAAAAGACTTTGAAAAACTGTTGGTTTGATTTATTGGTAATGAGTTGAGAGTTGGTAATGATTTAATATTAAAGTTGGTTCGATTTTGAAGGTGATTTGACATTGGAATTGTTTGATATTGAAGCTGGATGAGAACGGATTGGAAAATATGGTTTTAGTTGGGACCCGAAAAAAGTGGCAAAGTCCAAGTTTTAGGGGAGATGTTGTCGAAATTTTTATGAGATTTAAGATTTTCTTATAAGAATGTGATTTAGAAAAGGAATGAATTTGATAGGTTCTATTATTTGGTTCTTGATAAGATTAGTTAATAATTAATTACTTATATATTTTTTTGTTTACCGCTGAAAATATATTTTGATTAAGTTAGTTGATAATTAATTACTCATAATTAATAATGCATTTGTTCTAATTCCAATTAAATTAAAACATTATACTCTTCCAACGTAGAGATCAGAGAGGGATGCTTAAGACTATAGATGAAGATTTAAGTGGAGTTTCGATTGCTAAGTCAATTTTGACAGTAGAGAAGTAAGTTTTGGGTTTGGAGTGACCAGTTTTTTATCTGATTAGCATGTGATGGCGATTGTAATTTGAAAGAATGGGGGGAACGCCTTCATTATGAACAGAGGCACTTGGTTGCTGATTATGAGTAGTCATATTGAGAGGAACAGTCACAATAGCGGGTATCTTATTCTATTTGTGGTCTAATTTATTAATAATTTAATTTAAAAATTAATTTAATGATTGATATTATAATTATTAAAAAAATTTATTATTTAGTTATATTAGTAGTTAGTTTATTTTTTGATAAAAAAATATAATTATTTATAAAATTTATAAAGTTTAGATTATCAATTCTAATCATCATAACAAATATTTTGAGTTCATTTTATTTTGATGGTTCAAAAATTAAAAGTCCTAAATTTAAATTAAAAAAATATAATAATAGTTGAAAGTACGTAAATTAATAAATTTATAAAATAATTAACATGTAATATCAGAACAAAAATTGCCTTTGTGCTTGTTTGGGCGTTATTATTTTGATAAAAAATGATCTTTTTTCAATGAAAAAAGATTTTTTTTATTTTTTATTGTGTTTGACAAATTTCGAGTAGTAAAAGTAAAATCACTAGAAAAATATCTTTTTTGAGAAGCTGTAATTTACATCTTTTTTTAAAAGATATTTTTTCCTTAAAAAATGTTTTTCATGTAATAAATAAACAAAAAAGTACTTTTATATTATTATATCCAAACATAATTGATAAATAAAAAGATCTTTTTGCATGAGATACCCAAACATAAAATTACTTATACTTTTTCATAAATTTTTTTTTAAAAGATAACTCGAAAAATATCCTTTTTTTTTAGAAGCTCACCCAAACAAGTCCTTTGTCTAGTCATTATTATCTGAAGAAACATAAATAATTGTTTGAATTCAAAAGAAAAATTTAAGTTTGTTATTAAATTTTGAAATTACTTAACATCATTAAAAAATATTCATATTTATTTTAGAATTGTGAAAGTTTAATATTTTCTAATAAAATAATAATTTTAAAATCTAATTAAGATACTCGGAAAAAAAAAAGAATAACTATAAATCTCTATGAAGGACTTTCTCAAACTATCATAACTTAAATGTCGCTAATTTATTTCGGTGGTAGTGGAGTGAGAGTTAGCAATAATCTTGACGTGCTTATTCTTCATTTTGGTTCTTCGTTTTCATTTTGCATTAAAAAAAAGAAGGAAGATGAAAACTTAGGAAATTGAAAGAAAGAATAAGTACGAACGGCATGCTATACATGCATTAGGTTTCATTGACTGTTTCATTAGTAAATGATTAAATATTATTATATGTGATGTAAAAGGAAAACCAACACAATGGAAGACACCAAGAAATTAAAGGTCTACGATTAACGCAGAAATTAACCATTGCTATTGGCTTCTTCAAATTTAATTATATTTCTTCTTCCGATTGCCTTAACCAGCTTGCCCTTTGTTGGTTATATAAGGAGCTTCATGACATATATATTTGTGTTAAATCTTTCTTAAAAAAAAATAAATAGGTGAAATTTATGATAGATATTATTATAATAACTAAAGTGATTATATAACTTTGATAACACTTTAAAAGTATTTTGTAAGGCCCACATTGGTTGGGGAGGGAAACAAAATATGCCTTGTAAGGGGGTGGATACCTCTTCTTAGCATGATGCGTTTTGACGAGTGAATGTGGGGGGCTTCAGCTATAATCCCTATCGTCAAGGGCAAAACCGTGAGGCCTTATATGTCAAAGCAGACAATATCGTGCTAACGGGTGGTCTGTGCTGTTACATATGGTATCAGAGCCGAAGTCCGGATCGATGTGCCAGCGAGGGCGCTGGGTTCTCTTAGGGAGGTGGATTGTAAGGTCCCACATCGGTTGGGGAGGGGAACGAAACATGCCTTATAAGGATGTGGATACCTCTCCCTAGCATGACGCGTTTTGACGAGTGAGTGTGGGGGGCATCGACTATCATCCCTATCGTCAAAGGCAAAACCGTGAGTCCTTGTGTGTTAAAGCAGACAATATCGTGCTATTACAGGATGCTACTTGAATTGCAACCGTTCTCATTTCGGTAGGAATATCCAGCTCATAGCACCCATTGGCGGATCATCGATTGCCATACTCATGTTATGACATTTTGTTATGCGCCCCATTGTATAACCGCTGGTGTTGCTGTAGATAGTAAGATAGCCGTAAGTACTGCATTCAACACCTATAAACTTGTTGTCTTTGCTTGAAATGATGAAAGAAAAACCATTTGTGATCGTGCTGGAAGAGCTAAAACTAACGTAATTTCCATAGCTACTATCATAATAAACTTCGATGGCAGAAGTCAATATATCTACTTGATCTTGGGAGTCATTTGCGGCTATGACTAGTTTATTGCCCCATATTAAACTGGAAATAGTACTGGTACAAGTAACTTTAAAGGATTCTTCTAAGAAATATGTAGTGCCCGTATGTGAATTTGAACACCATAACACTTACTTTGGCATCCATTAAGGGATATTTGATTACTATAAGTATCATTTATAGCAACTACTTCCACTAGTACAAGGACTAATATAACAATAACAAATAACATGCACATCCTTCTCATAAGAAGCTGTGAAGGTGTGAGAGAAGGTGAGATCACAAGCAGAACAAAAAGAAGGAAAAAGTAGAGAAAAGGTGTGAGCAAGAGAGAGAGTTTAGCTGAACCATAAGAAAAAATAGTATTGAAGAAAACAAATCTTAAGAAATAACATGCCTAAAAAAATTTGAGCACAAAAGACGTATGGCTAGATACACGCCACTTGCATGCCCCCCTTTAACGCCACTTGCACGCCACTTGGAACAATAAGAAATAACACGCCTATCCTTCTCATCAGAAGCTGTGAAGGTGTGAGAGAAAGTAAGATCACAATCAGAACAAGAAAAGAGAAAAAGCAGAGAAAATGTGTGAAGAAAAGAGAGTATTGTTTATAATAAAGATCACTATAGTTCATCTTTTTTATTAGGTGCTTGATAACATCTCTCATCTTAATAATAGGAGAATTTTAACTTTACTGCAGAGTGAGGCATGGACCAATCCTCATATATGAACCTAATCAAGAACTATGTTGTCTTATATTATCATAATATTTTATCTTACCTTACAATGATATTGCATGTATACTAAATATCTACCAATTAGATACGAATTGATCCCGTAATCTTTCTAACTTGTAACTAAAATTGGACGTATACAAAATTTTTTATATTATATTAATATCTTTAACTGGCGCAATAAATGTAACCGTGGTGAAATTGCTAACGGGTGACAATTTCTGGAAGCATATTTTTTGTGAATTTTCTCATGGCAGCCTTCTATTATTGATCCATTTCCTGATTGTCCGTAAAGACAAAAGCATGAATAGATCCAATTAAATTGAGACGAGTATCCTTACTTAGACATGTATGATTCTGCGTATCACATTAATTAATGTCTGCAATAACAGAGAAAACAAATTGAAGTTGTCAAATAAATAATATAACAATAACAAATAACATGTCCATCCTTCTCATAAGAAGCTGTGAAGGTGTGAAGGAAAGTGAGATCACAAGCAGAACAAAAAAAAAAGAGAAAGCGGAAAAAAGGAGTGAGCAAGAGAGAGAGTTTATCTGAACCATAAGAAAAAATAGTATTCAAGAAAAAAAACGTAAAAAATAATATGCCCAAAAGAAATTTGAGCATAAGGTGTATGGCTACCACTTGCACGCCACTTGCACACCCCTTGAACGCCACTTGGAATAATAAGAAATAACATGCCCATCCCTACTGATGAGCATGCAAGCATTGGTACCTTTGCTCAAAGATTTTTTACATGTCTTATTTCAAACACTCCAATCGAACACCACAGGAAACATCTGATATGGTAGATTCTCCATGTGGTCCTTCGAAAACGAGTAGTAGCCATTCTTGACAACAAAAGAATAGCCACAGTAGAAATAGGTTGCTACTTGAATTGCGATCGTTCTCATTCCGGTAGGAATATCCAGCTCACAGCACCCGTTGCCGGAACAATGTCCGTCATCGATTGCCATACTCATGTTATGATATTTTGTTACGCACCCCATTATATAACCGCTGGTGTTGCTGTAGATAGTAAGATAGCCGTAAGTACTGCAGCTAACACCTACGAACTTGTTGTCTTTTCTTGAAATGATGAAAGAAAGACCATTTGTGATTGTGCTGGAAGAGCTAAAACTAACGTGATTACCATGGGTACTATCACAATAAACTTCGATGGCAAAAGTCAATATATCTACTTGATCTTGGGAGACATTTGTGGCTATGATTGGCTTATTGTCCCATATTAAACCGGAAATAGTACTTGTGCAAGTAACTTTAAAGGATTCTGTTAAGAAACATGTAGTATCGGTATATGAATTTGAATACCATAACACTTACTTTGGCATCCATCAAGGAATATTAGATTACTATAAGTATCATTTATAGCTACTACTTCCACTAGTACAAGGGCTAATATAACAATAACAAATAACATGCCCAAACTTCTCATAAGAAGCTGTGAAGGTGTGAGAGAAAAAGAGATCACAAGCAAAACAAAAAGAAAGAAAAAGCAGAGAAAAGGTGTGAGCAAGAGAGAGAGAGTTTAGCTGAACCATAAGAAAAAAATAGTATTGAAGAAAAAAATCATAAGAAATATCATGCCCAAAAGAAATTTGAGCATAAGGCGTATGGCTAAATACACGCCACTTACACGCCCCTTGAACGCCACTTGGAACAATAAGAAATAACATGCCCATCCCTCTCATCAGAAGCCATGAAGGTGTGAGAGAAAGTGAGATCACAAGCAAAACAAGAAAAGAGAAAAAGTAGAGAAAATATGTGAAGAAAAAAGAGTATTATTTATAATAAAGATCACTATAGTTCATCTTTTTTATTAGGTGCTTGATAACATCTCTCATCTTAATAATAGGAGAATTTTAACTTTACTACAGAGTGAGTCATGGACCAGTCCTCATATATGAACCTAATCAAGAACTATGTTGTCTTATATTATTATAATATTTTATCTTATCTTATAATGATATTATATGTATACTAAATATCTACCAATTAGATACCAACTGATTCCGTAATCTTTCTAATTTGTAACTAAATTTGGACGTATACACAATTTTTTGGTATTATATTAATATCTTTAGCTGGCACAATAAATGTAGTCGTGGTAAAATTGCTTACCGGTGGCAATTTCTGGAAGCATATTTTTGTTAATTTTCTCATGGCAGCCTTCTATTATTGATCCATTTCCTGATTGTCCGTTAAGACAAAAGTATGAATAGGATCCAATTAAATTGAGACAGATATCCTTACTTTGACATGTATAATTATGTGCATCACATTCTTAATATCTGCAATAACAGAGAAAACAAATTGAAGTTATCAAAGAAAAGATAACAAACTATATAAAGATACATGAATGTTTAATAGAATTAGTTAATTACCTGTGCAAGCATGAAGGTATGGATTTCCTTCAAAACCTTGGTTGCATTAACACCGGTAAGCATATCCAGTCTCTGCATCCACACAAGTACTATTTCCCTTGCAAGCGTTGGTACCTCTACTCAAAGATTCTTTACATGTCTCGTTTCCAACAATCCAATTGAACACCACAGGGAATATCTGATATGGTAGATTCTCCACGTCGTCCTTCGAAAATGAGTAGTAGCCGTTCTTGACAACAAAGGAATTGCCACAGTAGAAATAGGTTCCTACTTGAATTGCGACCGTTCTCATTCCGGTAGGAATATCCAGCTCACAACACCCGTTGTCGGAACAATGTCTGTCATCGATTGCCATACTCATGTTATGACATTTTGTTACGCACCCTATTATATAACCGTTGGTGTTGCTGTAGATAGTAAGATAGCCATAAGTACTGCAGCCAACACCTACGAACTTGTTATCTTTGCTTGAAATGATGAAAGAAAGACCATTTGTGATTGTGCTGGAAGAGCTAAAACTAACGTGATTACCATGGGTAATATCATAATAAACTACGATGGCAGAAGTCAATATATCTACTTGATCTTGGGAGATGTTTGTGGCTATGACTGGCTTATTATCCCATATTAAACTGGAAATAGTACTGGTGCAAGTAACTTTAAAAGATTCTTCTAAGAAACATGTAGTACTCGTATGTGAATTTGAACACCATAATACTTACTTTGGCATCCATCAAGAGATATTTGATTACTATAAGTATCATTTATAGCTACTACTTCCACTAGTACAAGGATTAATATAACAATAACAAATAACATGCCCATCCTTTTCATAAGAAGCTGGGATGGTGTGAGAGAAAGTGAGATCACAAGCAAAACAAAAAGAAAGCAAAAGCAGAGAAAAGGTGTGAGCAAGAGAGAGTTTAACTGAACCATAAGAAAAAATTGTATTGAAGAAAAAAATCATAAGAAATAACATGCCCAAAAGAAATTTGAGTATAAGGCGTATGGCTAGATACACGCTACTTGCACGCCCCTTGAACGTCACTTGCACGCCACTTGGAACAATAAGAAATAGCATATCCATCCCTCTCCTCATAAGCTGTGAAGGTGTGAGAGAAAGTAAGATCACAAGCAGAACAAGAAGAGAGAAAAAACAGAGAAAATGTGTGAAGAAAGGAGAGTATTGTTTATAATAAAGATCATTATAGTTCATCTGGTTTATTAGGTGCTTGATAATATCTCTCATCATAATAATAGGAGAATTTTAACTTTGCTGCAGAATGAGGCATGGACCAGTCCTCATATACGAACCTAATCAAGAACTATGTTGTCTTATATTATCATAATATTTTATCTTATCTTACAATGATATTACATGTATACTAAATATCTACCAATTAGATACGAACTGATCTCATAATCTTTCTAACTTGTAACTAAAATTGGACGAATATAGAATTTTTTTGTATTATATATTATATCTTTAACTAGCACAATAAATGTAACCGTGGTGAAATTGCTTATCGGTGACAATTTCTGGAAGCATTTTTTTGTGAATTTTCTCATGGCAGCCTTCTATTGTTTATCCATTTCCTGATTGTCCGTTAAGACAAAAGGATGAATAGGATCCAATTAAATTTAGACAGATATCCTTACTTAGACATGTATGATTCTACGTATCACATTCATTAATGTCTGCAATAACAGAGAAAACAAATTGAATTTGTCAAAGAAATAATATAACAATAACAAATAACATGTCCATCCTTCTCATAAGAAGCTGTGAAGGTGTGAGAGAAAGTGATATCACAAGCAGAACAACAAAAAAGAAAAAGCAGAGAAAAGGTGTGAGCAAGAGAGAGAGTTTAGCTAAACCATAAGAAAAAATAGTATTGAAGGAAAAAAAACCCATAAGAAATAACGTGCCAAAAAGAAATTTGAGCATAAGGCGTATGACTAGATACACGCCACTTGCACGCCACTTGGAATAATAACAAAAAACATGCCCATCCTTACTGATGAGCATGCAAGCGTTGATACCCTTGGTCTAAGATTCTTTACATGTCTTGTTTCTAACACTCCAATCGAACACCACAGGGAACATCTGATATGGTAGATTCTCCACGTGGTCCTTCGAAAATGAGTAGTAGCCATTCTCGACAGCAAAGGAATAGCCACAAGTGAAATAGTTTGCTACTTGAATTGCGATCGTTCTCATTCCGATAGGAATATCCAGCTCAGAGCACCCGTTGCCGAAACAATGTCCGTCATCAATTGCCATACTCATGTTATGACATTTTGTTACGCACCCCATTATATAAGCGCTGGTGTTGCTGTAGATAGTAAGATAATCGTAAGTATTGCATTCAACACTTATAAACTTATTGTCTTTGCTTCAAATGATGAAAGAAAGATCATTTGTGGCCGTGCTGGAAGAGCTAAAACTAACGTAATTATCATAGCTACTATCATAATAAACTTCGATGGCAAAAGTCAATATATCTACTTGATCTTGGGAGACGTTTGTGGCTATGACTGGCTTATTGTCCTATATTAAACTAAAAATAGTACTAGTGCAAGTAACTTTAAAGAATTCTTCTAAGAAATATGTAGTACCCGTATGTGAATTTGAACACCATAACACTTTAATATTATTGTTATGATAATATGGCATTGTTATTGTAGTAAAATTTGTGACTATATATCTATATCACTACAAGAAATTATTGTGAATTAAAATTTTATTACTATTTACCACATACAAGAACATCGTTATAGGTAAAGATGTAGTAGAAGAACCAATTTCTACCTAAAAAATGAAACTAATAAGAGAGCAAATAAAGAATCAATTACCTAAATAATTGTGATGATTGAAAGCTTATTAAATGCATGTGTTAATTTTTATTTTTTTTAAATTAACCTTTTAAATGCATGTGTTATCATGAATTTTATGAGATTGAAAGCTTATTAAAAAATATACAAAATAACCCGGAGAGAACACACACACATATATATGCTCCTGATACTCCTATCAGGATCGTTTCAACTCAAACTCTCTCTATTGCTCACAACTCTCTGAGCTATACCAAATTATTTTAGAACTCTCTCAAACTCTCTCCCTTGCTCACACATTTTCTTTACTTTTTTTCTCTTCTTGTTCTACTTGTGATCTCACTTTCTCTCACACCTTCACAGCTTCTGATGAGAAAAATGGACATGCTATTTGTTATTGTTATATTAGTCCTTGTACTAGTAGAAGTAGTTGTTATAAATAATACTTATAATAATCAAATATCTCTTGATAGATGCAAAAGTGAGTGTAATACTCGTACGAAATTGCGTATAATTTTAATTGTGGTTGATGTCGTAGTAATGTATTAACATAGAATATTTACCGTAAATTTTGAAAGAAAAAAAAACTTAAAAACTTTCTAATATAGAAAAAAAGAAAAGAAAACTTAAAAAAGATTTCATTCCCAAATATCGAAAATATTTACGGTGTCTGACTCATTCAATCCAAATTGTCAATATTATTTAGATAAGTTTGATGACCATAGTCCAGCTAAAGACTTATGGTTCTTTTGGTGGCCCTACTTTTTTAAATTTTTTGTTTCCCCAAAGATAACACATGCATATATATATATTCTCCTGATCATAGTTATCAGAACCGAACCGGCAATCGACCCGGTGAGATTACTGGGTCACTGGGTTAGTGGTTCAACCGATGGGTCAGTGGTCGAACCGTTTAACCCGGTAATAATTAAATAAATATATAAAATTATAATACAATATTTATTAAAAAATAAAAATTAGGGTTTAATATTTTATATTATTTAAATTTAAATAAATTATATATAAATTTCATTAGCTTATTACTTTAATATGATATATATATAATTTATATAAATTATTAGCCTTTAATTTAATGGTCTAATCTAAAAAAAAGTTACATATAAATAAAATTAATGTTAGACATATGAACTAGTGTATGGTTGTTAGCTTAGAGCATTGTCATGTAAATTTTCTTATTATATATTATTATTAGCTTATAATTATCAAAGAAGAATGATTGGCATAGTGGCAAGCGAGTTGAAGATTTTGCACAAGCTTCCTGGTTTGAATCCCAAGTGATGCATTTTTGTGAATTAATTAACAAGGTGCTTCTACTGTGATTAGCATGCCCGCCGGTGCACCGTGGAGACGCGCGGTTCATGCGCCCGAACCGCACCGGTTCGCGTTGACTCGTCCGGTTTTCAACGGGTTTGACCGCCGTTGACCGGGTTAATTGCAGAAACGGTCTGCAACCTAAATCGAACCGGCCAGACCACCAGTTCACCGGTTTTCCGATCGAATCGGCCGGTCCGGTCCGGTTCTGATAACTATGCTCCTGATACTCCTATCAGGAGCACTTCAACTCAAACTCTCTCAAATTCTCTCTCTTGTTCACAACTCTCTGAACTATACTAAAATCATGTTCATAACTGTTTGAACTATACCAAATCATCCTGGAATTCTCTCAAACTCTCTCTCTTGCTCATAACTCTCTGAACTATATCAAATCATCCTAGAATCCTCTTAAACTCTCTCTCTTGCTCACACTTTTTTTTCTGCTTTTTCTCTCCTTGTTCTGCTTGTGAATTAGTGATGGACCCAGAAAAATTTTGTAGTGTGGCAAAAATATAATAAAATTTAGGTGTATATATATATATATATATATATATATATATATATATATATATATATATTTTTGCTTCCCACAATACCCAACAAGTTAAGTACTAGTCCGTCGTGAATTTGGGTTCCATTTAAGAGTCTGCATTTGGCCGGCACTAAATTGCTACACATACGAGACGAAATTCGAATCCTCAATACTTACTTAAGCGAACGACTGTAACACCCTAATATTCAAATCCTTATGCTCGAGTCATAAGTCATTGATATTACGGTGGTACGACTCATGGGTGGATTTTTAATATATAAATATAGATAATTTCGAAAGGAGTATTAATCGAGAAGCCTGAAAAGAGTAGAAACAAAATCGCGAAGACGTATCACTCACGTTTCGACAACGAAAAGTTAAACTGTGAAGCCGAAAGTGATATACGAACAAGGCATAAAGGAGATTGAGAGATAGATAATAGATAGATATATATAACATAAGTAATAGCCACTAGTCGCGACCCACGAAGTTTAGGTCGGCTAGGGTACAGTATGAAAGTAGTTGACAACAGTGTATCCTAATCTCTCCCAAAGGAAACATAAGAGCCTCTATAGGCAAGTTCCAAAAGAGTTCAATTCATAATATAATCTTTTCAAAACAAAGGTGGAGAGATTCTAAGCAAAACACAAAGAAGAGAAAATAAATGTCTTCGCCGTCTCTCAGACGAACCGCAGCTCACTTCTGAGCACCTGAACCTGTATCTGAAAAACAAGAGTATATACGGAATGAGAACCCTGGGCCCATGGGTTCCCAGTACGGTAAAAGTGCCAAATAAATACAATGCACTACAATAAAAACTCACTAAGCATCCTAAACTCCTTTTCACCAAGTATCCAGCCTAGATTCTCACTAATCCATAAATAGGCATCTGTCGTAAGGGGATACTAAATCTAGTTCATGTTGCACATGTTTTCCAACTCGCTGATTCTTCCACGAATCAGACTCAGAATCATAAGCAAAACCATCACCAGTTGTTCTGCCTCAGCAACTCTATATCAATACATCATACCCTCGCCTGGAGCTAGTGAAATCACATCACTGCGTCTACCCAAGGGGCTCAAATGATCTCATTCAAAAATCATCATCATCATGCAATCGCATCATCAATTCATCTCATCAAGAACAGCCCTCAACATCCACCGACACCAACATGAGGGATCTCTCAGTTGTACAAACACAAGCAATACAGACAAGTAATACACAAATAAGGTACAAGTAGAACAAGTAGCACATAATCAGGTAACATAGCATATATGATGTAGAAATCCAAAACAAATAGGCAAACCCAAACAATTCAAACATATGCAAATGATGTATGCTTGCCCTATGACTGATGATATCATCTGTTGGTTATATAGTCAATTCGACATGTCCTGGTAGCTAACCATTGGACAGGAACACCCCTTGCAGAGCAAGTAGGTTTGAGCTACAACCCCCTTGCTACTACCCGCTCAACCCAGAGCCAGTGGAACAACCACTACTGCGGCTACTACCCAGGCAGGTGTTTAAAAGCTCAACCTGGAGCGAGTGGATTCACCACTACTGCCGCTACTACCCAGGCGTCACAATCTCTGACCTGGAGCAAGTGGGACAAACCACAACCCTTGCTACTGCCCAGGTATCTTAAGCATTAACCCGGAGCAAGCGGGACGAACCACAACCCTTGCTACTGCCCAGGTATCTCAAATATATATTCATTCAATCTCAATTCATATTATCAATCCTCATTGTTATCAAATCTCAAACATTAACCTGGAGCAAGTGGGACGAACCCCAACCCCTTACTACTACCCAGGTATCAGAGCTACATTCATTCAAAACTCCATAATTAACTCATTTATCATAAACATCCTTTTCCGTCTCATACCCGGAGCAAGTGGACAATGCCACTGCCTACCACCCGGGGTTACACATCACATTTCAACATTTTCCCATTATTATCCATTTAACACATTCATTCATTAATCATATATACATTTATACTCAGCCATAATCAATAATGGCTTTGCCATAACCCGGCAATAACTCAGCCATCCGGCTCATGGTTCAATCAAGAACTAGCCATTTATCAATAAATATAGCCCTTCGGCTCATGGCATACACGGTACTTCCACCGTCATCCTCCATATCTCATATAATCATCGTTGATCATCATTGATCATAACTTTTCCCCTTTGCTTTATTCGCAAGTTACCACATCCCCTAGCTCCTTCCTCTTTGCTAGGCATATCATAATGATTTAATACATAAGGGGTGAGATCGGAGGCTTAGAAGTATGAGATTTGGCTTTTAAAACTCAAAAATCAACCTTGGCATGAAAACAGGGCCACGCGTACGCGTACTCCACGCGCACGCGTGGATGGCCACAAAGCTCATCGACGCGTATGCGTCATACACACGGACGCGCGGATTGAAACACAACCAGACGACGCGTACGCGTGGGTGCATTTGTGCCGCAGACACAAAACTGGCACAACTCTCGGGAAAATGGCTGGGCATTGGGTGCAGCGCATCGATGCGCACGCGCACACCACGCACACGCGTGGATGGTGCCTTCTAGAAGAACGACGCGTACGCGCCAAGTGCGTCTACACGTGGAGGGTCATTCTGCTAAAAATTTTCTAAGTTAAAAGCTGCAGAATTCACAGATTCAACCCCCAATCTTCCGACAGACATAACTTTCTCATTTTAAATCGTTTTTCACCCGTTCTTCGAACGTCATGGACATTCCGGATCCAATTTCACTTCTAAACAAGTTTGGCACAAAACGAAGATTCAGAGTCCAAGTTATGTCCCATCAAAATATGCCCAAAAACCATGTTTTCATACAAAACCACAAGGTGCCCTTTTCAAAACAAGCAATTTTCAACCCTTTTTAAAATCAACCAAAACATGCTAGTTTCAACCCTTTTTGAAATCAATCAAAATATATCAAAATCAACATCAAGCCTCCTCAACTCATACATTAACGCTTTGCCACGATTCACAAAACCGCCATATAACCATTTTTACCCATTTCAAACAAATGGCTAAATTACAAACACATTAACATGTCATACATCTTTCCTCATCCCAATTTCCAACAATACTATTTTCAATCAATCATCATTACACATAATCAATATTATACTCACTATCACATGGTTTCACCCACAAATCAACCTTAATCATTTCTCAAGTATATATCACAACATACATATCTCTTATGCATCATCATACCATTAAGGCATCAATAATCATGATCACATATATGACCACATAACATACCTCAACCAAAACCAAACATACCTCATCTATACAATTTCACCCAAAATTACCAATTTTCACACTTCAACTCCTCAAACCTCATTATTCAATAACCAACCCAATCATTCATATATTCATTATCTGAAATTCATCCAATCACTTGTGTCATCATACAATGCACACATCAACTTACCTTCCTTACCTCTTTCCGGCCTCCAGCCCAAAATTCACGGCCTCCGGCCCCATTTCATAATTTAAATGCATAAACCACAAATCAATACTCATTAGCCAATATATCAAATTTCAATATAGCAAGCATACAAGACCACACAATTATCAACCCAATCATTAATTCACATTACATACCAACTATGCATATTAGCACCAACCATTTACACAATCCAAACTTAATCCTAGGGGCATCTAGCCTAGGAATTCTCATCACACCACACGATACTTAAATGAAACTTAAACCGTACCTCTTGTAGCCAAATCAATTGAGCCTCTTCTTTGGAAGTCTCCACCAACCTTAGCCCCAAGCCTCACCAAAGCTCCTCAAGCAACACCAATCTCCCAATTGTGCACCAAAACCATCAAATGCACTAACATAACCAATATTACATACATACATCAACCTAGGGCTCATAAAAATGACAATTCACAAGGGCTGGAGGGTTTCTTACCTTTACCCACTGAAGTTTGTGATGAATATCACTCATGGCTCATACTAGAGCACTCCTAAACAACCAAAATCACAAGGTTTCCTCAAAACCCAAACCAAATTCGAATTTGAAGAAAAAAATGAAAACTGGGCAGAGGACAGTGAATTACTCACCACAAAACTTAGATAGAATTGTAGAGGATGAGAAGAGCGATGCGTGGCCGCAAACAGCTCGTCAATCGGAGCTCCGTAGCTCAAGTTATGGTGATTTGAAGATCAAAGAGAGTTAGGTTTTCTCTCTTCTCTTCTCTCTTCTCTATTTCAGCGCCTCAACCTCTCTTTTAGAGTAAAATGAGCTGAAATACTCATAACTAATGTTTATATATGTTGGGTCTTGGGCCTTCTTAGCCCCAGTTCACTTATTTTTGTCCGTTGGCCCAATTTTGGACCAAAACCTTTAAGATTAGCGCTCTAAATCGCACTTCAAATATTTCTACCTCCCCTAATTATAATTTCTCATTTCTTAATATTATTTACTCATAATCAATTTTCTCAGCTGCAGTACCAGACAGGTCTCAGCCGGTACTGCCGGTCAAAATTCCACTGCGCGCTTTTACGTAGAAAACTATGTTTTCCGACTCGAAAAAATTCACTGAATCCAAATATCATATTTAAATCACCAAATTCCAATTGCCAAATCTTCCAACCATATTCGCTCCTACTTAACTCATTATTTAATTAATTTCGGTTAGACCAGGTATTACAACGACTAAGCTAATCACTTGACTAATCTAAATTGATTTAGATATATTTAAATTTTAAATTAGAACAATCTATATATATTGATAAAAAATAGTAATATATACACAATCACTTATTATAATATCTAAAATAATAAAAATATAATTTCATACAGTATAATATTTAAAATAAAAAATATATAATTTATAATAATTTTTATTTTTAACATGACTAAATATTATTTTTCTATATATGTTTTTAAATAATTATTTTACTTTTTTTATCTCATATTTAATTGCCAAATCTACTTATTATAATTTTTATGATATAAACAAGTTTTTTAACCAAAATAATTACAGGATATTAACATATAGATAATATATTTTTTATCTTAAATAATTTTAAAAAAATCACTAATAATTTAAGTTGTATTTAATTAAAATATAAAGTTTCAATTTAATTATTAATTAATTAACTAATATAATTAAGTTAATTATCACTATTTTTTAGTTTATTTATTTATTTTTTATACTAAATCAAATTTAACAATATATAATTATTATTTTGTATTAAGTTTAACAAAATATTTTTTAACATAAAACACAAAAAAATTATTTGTATTTTATTTTGGGACAAACATAATATAATAAGTGGTATATATATATATAAGTATTAGTTTTTTTAAAAAAAATTGTGGGGGCAAATGCTCCCTCTTCTTTGAGTGTGGGTCTGTTCCTACTTGTGATCTCACTTTCTCTCATACCTTTACAGCTTTTGATGAGAGGGATGGATATATTATTTGTTATTGTTATATTAATCCTTGTACTAGTAGAAGTAGTAGCTATAAATGATACTTATAGTAATCAAATATCCCTTATTGGATTTCAAAGTGAGTATAATACTCATACGAAATTGCATATAATTTTAATTGTAGTTGACGTCGTATTAGTGTACTAACATAGAATATTTACTGTAAATTTTAAAAGTGAAAAAAAAAACTTGAAAGCTTTCTAATACGGAAAAAAAGAAAAGAAAACCTAAAAAAGACTTCATTCTCAATTATCGAAAATATTTACAGTGTCTTACTCTTTCAAATCCAAATTGTCAATACTATTTGGATAAGTTTGATGACCATAGTTCAACTAAAGTTATGGTTCTTTTGGTGACCCCCACTTTTTGAAATTGTTTCAACACAAACTCTCTCTCTTGCTCACAACTCTCTGAGTTATACTACAATTATGCTTATAACTCTTTAAGCTATACTAAATCATCCTGTAGAAGTCACCGGAGCACTCCCAACTGGGTCTCCATATACGCGTAGCTCGAGGTGGTACGCCACATCCTGCAGGGTGATAATGGTCTCATCCCACGAGAGATGGAACATGTGGATCTCCTGACGTCATTGCTCTACGAATGCTGTAATCAGGGAGTTGCCGAGTGTGAAATCTCTCAGATATGAGACCATGGCATCGCGTAGAGGAAAGGTATGACTCACTTGTCGGGGGAGGAGAAGGCGAAGCCTCTGACAAAAAAAAAATATATATTCACAATTATTAAAAAATAAATAATTGGATAGGTCCATCAACATAACAAACTGTCTTTACTATTCTATGCATAACCCTAATAGAATCTTATATGTATGTACTAACTGGATTTATGCAGACACAACATTCTATGTGACTATATACTTTCTTAACTAATACACATTTTGTCATTACTTTACGTAAATTTAAAACATTCAATAAATTTATTAACAATGTAACCAACAAAGTCTGACTTAACTTAGTAATCTAATTATCAAACTTGGCAAGTTACTAATTAAATTAATAATTATGTAGTAACAACTTAATATAGAAAAAATAAACTAACTAGAGTTCCAAATTTCAATTAGTGACCTATTCCTAGTGATATAAACTGTATTCTAGTTCTTGACGAGTACTCTAACCATGACTATATATATATATATATATATATATATATATATATATATATATATAGGATTACATAAAAGTTAAGATAACAAAACTAACCTCAAAGTCCTCTGGTCTCCGGCCGGTTGATATCCCGATCACTACCTTCTGCGCGGACCATCGTGGTATTACTCAATAATATAGATAAAAAGGAGTAAAAGAGAGGAGAAAGTGGTCAAAAGGTTTAAACTGGGGCCAGAATCTTGCTGTCAACGATATATATTTATAGTCGTCCACCAACCTTATCTCGTTTATAGTGTAAACGATATAACTTTGCACGTAAATGAGATAAGGCTTGGGGACGGATTTTGGTAATAATTTTTAAAATTATTTATTTTAATAATTAATATATTTATTTAATTTATTTAAATAAAAAATCCTGACTTTTGGTCCACACATATTTAAAATTTTTGGAATTTAAAAATATATTTATTTTTTTTTAATTTGGACACATTGATTTTTTAATTTAATGTCTCATTTAGTCACCAAAAAAAATGTCTCATTTTAAAAATTCTCTCACCTGTGCATCCGTATCAACTAGGTCAGTACAGCGGGAGTTATGTTTTATTATTTTGTTGGGTTCGACAAACCCAAATGAACATGAATGATCAATATATTTAGATTTTGAAAAAGTCAAAAATTTAAATATATTTTCAAATCGTCAAAAACTTAAATATCTGCATATCAAAAGATTAAGGATCTATTTATTCTTTTTTCTAAATTTTAAAATGATATCACTAATGTTATAGTAATTTTTAAAATAATCTTTTTGTTAACAAAAGCTACTTTTGAAATGGTTGATGAATAATTTGTAGAATTTTTAAAATTAATTCTAAACGAAAAGAATTCACTATCGTATACTCTCTGTTAAAAATTATATGCTATACATAAATAATTTAGAGATACCAAAATATGAACTAAGCTTATAAAATTTCAATTTGCAAATGAACTTTCAAAAAATAATCTTATATAATTAAAAAAATCCACTTCCGACTTAGTTGAGATTTTTCCAATGTTCTAAAAGAATGGTGAGTGAAGTGGGTCTCGAACTAATCAACTAACTCATTCTGCTACTATATTTTGCTTTCCTTTTTTTTTTTCCTGGTCTTTCTCCTACTACACACCAACACTAATTACCACAAGTTTTATATTTTTTAAAGATATAATCTTTAAATAAGTTATAAATATAAGATATTTTTTGTCTCTTGAATTAACTTTTGAAATTAAGTTATATACTCAATTTTATTTTTAAAATAATATCAAAATTTATCTAATAATTAGTGTTATCCGTCTCAAAAATATATCTTTTAAATAATTTTAAAATATAAAATATTATTCATTTCTTGAATTAGCTTTTAAAAGTTGAACTAAACCTATTTAACTTTAAGGCGGATGCTATCGTGCTGAAGTAAGATTCTTTCAGCACGTATTTAAAGTGACTTGGCATAAAGGGAAGTAGGACGCGTGTGTTGATTGTATTGCACGCATAGACACAACCTGAGGCACTACAGTATTGGCAGGAAGGTATTATTCTGGGAGGGCGTAATTACTTCAGCGTAATCAGCAGCTAATGTTGATTAATTATTTGGGTTTGGACTTTTTTGTTGAACAGGGAAATTTTTGGTTGCTATCGTGAGTTGGGATTTACTGTACTGACCACATGTTATTGGTTCAATAAGTTCAGTATCTTGTTTATATTAAAATGAAGTTGGAGACAGTTAAAGATTAAAATTAGGCCTATCAAGGAATGGATATGCTGGTGTTTTTATTTTTTTTCCTTTTTGTTGTCATGCATCAGATAAAATATGATATAGACAATGCATAAAAAGAGAAAATGGGAAAGCGACAGTAATAAGAATGAGAAGGAAATGAAAAAAAATTACATGTGCTCTTATAAAAGTTGTGGTAATTAAAATTAGTGAGTGTATTAATTTCTTAATTTAAAAAACAAGTGTTTTTGTTAAATTGTGTATGGAAAAAAGGTCATTTTATTTTTAATTCAGTAATGTTAGAATAGGACATTAAATGTTTGGTTAAAAATGTTTTGTCAAAGTAAAAAAAAGACTTGTTTGGATGAATTTTTATAAAATATTTTTTCTCAAATGATATCTTTTAAAAAATTTTAGAGAAAAATCCAAAATAGCTCCGGACAATTACCTTGAAAGACAACGAGGCCCTTGACAAAAAAAAAAACTCAAATCGGCCCCTGACAATTATCTCGCAAGGACAACGAGACCCCTGTGCCAAAAAAGACAACGAGGCCCTTGACAAAAAAAACTCAAACCGTTTCCTGACAATTATCTCGCAAGGACAACGAGACCCTTATGCAAAAAAAATCAATGTTGTTTTTTTGGGCACAGGGGCTAATCAGTCCCAAAAAAATACCAGGGATCGGGTTGGGTATTTTTTTTTTCTTGGGGGCCTCGTTGTCCTTTCGAGATGATTGTCAGGGATCGGGTGGGGTATTCACTCAAAATTTTACTAACTTGTGCCCTATTAAGCATACTATAAAAGAAAATATTTTATAAAAATTAATTTTTTTTATGTTTTCAATGCAACAAATACATCAAAAGTATTAAAAAAATTTATTATTATATTTTTAAAATGTGTCTTTAAAGCACAAGTTAGTTAAATCTTTTTTTAAAATATTTTATTAAAAAATAAGACAATTTTATATTTAGTTATCTCATGTAAAATTATTTTTTTATCTATCAATTATGTTTAAGTACAGCAATATAAAATTATTTATTATGTTAAAAATGTTTTTGTTTAAGTGAAAAAATAAAAAATATATAAATTGTAATTTCTAAATTTCTTTTTAATATTTTTATTTTTATTATTAAAATTTTTCGTAATAGTGAAGAAGAGAGGAAACACATTACTGTTCCTATCCTGATCCAACACTAAGGCCCAAGTCTAAATAAAAGACCCAATCCAAATATTAGGCCTTCACTCGACACCGACCTCCTCACAAGAAGTCGGACCCAACACAGACTTGTCCTAAGGAAGTCGGGATCGAAGATTAGCTGGCAGATAATCCTTATTCAAATAAGTAACTGTCCCTAAAATCTCTCAACTCACTTACAGGGGTCATATCTCAACTTCCCTAAGATAAAGGGACGGTTATCCATATAAAAATGTGGAACTACTCCAACAGTGGTTATTGGTTCACCACTATAAATACACTGACACTCCTCATGTATCTCTAAGTTCCAATACTCTCTAAACCTGCCAAAACTCTTTACTAACTTAGGCATCGGAGTATCCTTGCAGGTACCACCCTCCATTCGTTCACACACACAAGTCGGACGATAGCTCCCAGACGCGAACCTAGTCGGAGATCCTCTCTTCCAGACGTTTGGACCAACCTTATCAGTCCAGCCCATTAATCTCCGGTTATCCATCGTAACAATGACCAGGAGATAAAAAGTGAAAAACGAACGAAAAATTTGAATTAAAAAAGAATGTATGATATTATCACAATTTAAGATTTAGAATTTAAAATTTATCATTACAGATTAGAATTTATTGTTTAATATTGAGGGTTTATGTTAAGGTTTAGGGTATAATTATATAAATAAAATAAAATATAAATTTTTAATTTAAAATTTAAAATTAAATTTACTTAGTTTGTGAAAATATTTAACTCACACGGAGGAATAAGTTTAAAAATATGGTATTTAAGAAAAAATTCTTCCCCCAATATTTTTAAGGGTTCAATGGTTTTGAATATAATTTTATAAAAAATAAAAAATTCAAAAAATTTTGAAAAATACAGTGAATACACTTTTTTTTTGAGTGGTCTTCCTTAAAATATAATTGTTTTTTGAAGTAATCTTAAATCAATGAAATTATTGTAAATTTTAAATTTTTTATTTAATCAATTGTTTGCTTTATATATAATCAATTGTTTGCTTTAATCAATTGTTTGCTTTAAAGAATAAGTGACTAGTGTTATTTTTAAATTAATAATTTCAAATTAAAAAAATTACACAAACATAATGGTATTAATCTTAAAATTAAAAATTTTAAATAAAAAAAATTTACGTAGTAGCAATTTATTTTTTCCTGTCATGATCATCATCATTATTATTACTATTTCGGTAAGATAAAGGGGCAGAGCCTGAAGCCCTTTTTATTGTTGTTATTATTTTGAAATGGAGCAGCAAAAATTTTAGCCCATAACCACAACCCAACTCATTCCAACCATGGTATACCAAAACTTCACTTCAGAACAATAAAGCCCAACTAACTGATTAGAAGATTATGTGCTAATCAACTGCCTCTAATTAGCCTCGACAATTTCTGTCCCTTCTGCAATTGTCACACAACTTGCCGGGGTCAATGGGAACCAAAACTACACTCGTATCCTCTTGGAGCATCCACGACATTTCTTCAGGTGAGGAAAAAGTTTTACTTTCTCACAGTAGCATGACCCTAACTTTAATGCTAATACTAATTATTAGCTCTAAGAAATTAAAACTAAATTAAAACATAGTACTTCAACTGAAAGCGAGAGAGTAAAATTATCAATAATCTATGTTTCACTATTTATTTTGGAAAATTGAATTACATAGAAGATTTTATAGGAATAATACTCAACTATGTGGTATAGCCTTTAATATATATACCTAACATACACACTTTGATATACACACTCATCTCATATAAAATTGCAAAACAAACTTAAAAACTCTTGCATCTCTGATATTCTTCTTTGAAAAAAAAAAAAGAAACACTTATATAATGATATATTCTCCTAACAATATATAAATATAAATATCCAAGACTCAAGAAAACCATATATTATATTTTGATTCATTAATTAACCTTATAATATAATGGACCAAACCCATCACACACTATATTAGTATATTTTTTCATGGCCTACGAAGACTAAGCAACTTAACATCATCAACAACAGGCCCACAAAGAGAAGAGAAATCATCACTCCTCATAGTGTAGAAAGTGCTAAGGAACATGACCCTTGTTCTTGGGCTAACAGCAACAAATTTTAGGGCTGCCCTTTTAAACCCACCTTTTCCTTTGGACTCATAAGGCACTTTTAAGGTGTCTTTCCCAGCATATGCTTCAACAATCATAGAACCTTCACATGAATTGCTTGCATCTCCAACTGCAAATGAGAGCACATATGTTTTGCCCGGGACGGTTCGCGCCACTTGCGCGATCGCGCTCTCTTTACCGGCTACTAGCTCCACGGCTCTCGTCCCCTGGGGGACGGAGAAGTGGGCCGAGTCGATGTACCTCACAGCCTTGAGGGACTCGACCATCCAAGCCGGTAAAGGCGAGTGGCTATCTTCAATGTTGGGTGGGATTAGCACTCCCCATGATGTGTTTGGGAATACGTATGGTCCTTCTTCAAATCCACCATTCTTCAATATATTCTCTGTGACATTTTAAATAGGTTAAAAAGTTAGAACATTGATGAATATAAGAAATAAAATTGACAATAAAATATTTTACATTATCAGCAATTATATATATTATCTTTGATAGAATTATCTATGATTGAATCACCAAATAAAATAGTATCATGATGAAATCTATAATAACATATAATTCATTATTCACTTTTAAAAGAAAGTTGTTCTAAAAAGTTCTTTTTTTCCCTTTCCAACCCAACCCACCCACCCCTAAAGATGGATCAATTTAATAATACTTATATAATGAAAAGGCTACAAACTGAATTTCTGAATTGTGGGGAGAACTACAAAAATATTTTTTGTATGCTTGAATTAATTAGAAAATTCCTATAATGCTTAAAAGTATTTTTTTAACTTACTAAAGAGTTAAAAATTAATATTTAATTTCAAAAGTACAAAAATAAATAATTATCAAATATTTAAAATTTATTATAAAAAAAATAAGTTAAACAAAAATTAAACACCGTGTTATAAACACTATAAAATTCACCTTAATTATTATAGCTAACTGAAGAAATAAATTCGGAATTGTAAACATTCATTGCATGCATGGGTGGTCCTATGCAATGGGGAATTCAAATTTCTCTTATTTCATTTATTATTGGCAAGCATCAACTTTTTTCTTGTTCTTCCTTTTTCCATTTCTAAGGGGAACAATTTTCTGTTCAATCGGAACTGTTTTCTTTCACTATGTCTGGTAAGTACTGAAAAGTAAACTGATCTAAACACATGCAATGAAGTAATGAAGAAAACAATAGTTCATCTGAGAAGATAAATTTAATCATACGCATATGCTATTTCCAAGAAGAAGAAAAAATAATCAAATAAAATGCATTACTATTATTATTAATCTGATTGTAACACCCTACCTACCTCACTACTTAAATATTGAAGCCAGGACCACGACCATGTGGTGTTTTTTTTTTTATTGTCTGACATTAATGCATAAATGTGACAAATTAAATATATTTAACTAATTACTGTTATAACTTATAGATATTAATAATTCCGACTTTCTTCTATTGTACTATAGATTTTTGTTCTTATGTGCTTCATTTGAAGAATCACAATGAATAACTACATATGTGAATAAATATTGATAGTATAAGGAATATTGTGTCAAATGAGACACCCAATTTTATATGCATTCATAAATATATGGCAATGTGTGAAAGCCTAGTTAAAGGAACAATCAAACTTCAAAAAGTAGCATTTAATTTTGCCTAAAATTTCACATTTCTTAATTTCTAGCAAAAGGAACCAGAGCAAAAAAATGCAAACGACTGTTTAATTGTTTACACACCACTTACACTTTAATATATATATATATATATTGTTTTAAATACAGTAAAATAAGGAATTACTCTTAAAAAGGATTTTGAGATCAAGAAGATAAAATATCAAACACAAGACCTCAAACTCAAATAAACATATAATATGCTAATTATCTATTAATAAATCTTAAGTTCAACTGTATACACTAAAAAAAGGAAATTATCCAATAAATTTTAAATACTAAAAAGTATTAAGTATGTCTCTTGTAAAATTGTAACGCCACCTAATTTCACAAGAAATAAGCATAATTTACCCAAATTAATATAAATAACTTAGTAGTAACTAATATAAAAAAATAATTATGCTACATATACATACAAAAAAAAATCAGTCGCAAAATCAACAACTTATATACATAAATAAATACATAATAACCGACTTGATAACCAATTTTTTTTTTTACAATCGTACTAAATGTACATTTGAAATTAGTTCTCGAAATTAGTTATTGTATGAAATATATGTTAAAATATAAAATATATATTTAAAATGAGTTAAATATATATATTTATCCAAAAATATATAGTGACTGATTTTGATAGCTAATTTTAATATAGACATATTATTTATTTACTTTTTATATAGCCAAAAATTTTGAAAATTTTAAGCAATTGAAATAAAATGAGAGAGAGATAAAGAACTTACTATTAGTAGGTCTAGGAGGGTAAAGTGTTCTAAGAGCAACAGAATCAATAAGTGGGCCACAAGCAGGATCCTCTTCAACACCAGGGTTATGAATAACCAATTCAGCAACATTAGACTCTGCTTTGAAGCTATAAGCAATTGGATCCCAACCACTGCTTGTGTACAACGTTTGAATTGGAATCACACCAAAATCTGGAGCAATTGAAATGTTGAGCCTCTCTTCTTGTGCACACGTGCGTGCAACCATCAATGTTATGGAGTAATACATTCCCTTAATCACATTAATTCTTTGCTTAATTGAAGCCTCGTTTCCTAGTCTCACTGCAAATGCTCCCTCTGGGACAACAAGTAACATGTCACCCTGTTTCTGACCTGACTTTATGTACTCCACGAACCCGGAGATCTCCCACTCCGGTATGGCGTGGCTGCCGCCGGTTACCACCGAGCCGTTTAGGGCCCATGGCTTTGGACCTAGCTCAAAGTTTCCATTTGCTACTAGTCCTGTAACATTTTCATGTGTTAGATGATGGATACCAATATGTCAAATGAGACTCGAATTCGCAACCTTTTAAATGAGTATAAAAAGACTATATCATTTCAGTTATAACTTATTGAAAGCAAATTTTACTTTTACTAATAGAATAAATATTTTTGTTTATAATATATTCTTTATAAATTGACAATACGTCTCCAATAAAAATTTTTTTGACAAATTATTTGTATCACAAACACTCCTAAAAATTTGTTAAATACCAAATCATTCGGTATTTAAGTAATTCAATAACAGTAAAATAATATGTAAAAAAATTAATCATATAATCTATTATTAATTGAATGTATTTACTAACTTTTTGAATTATCTTTTAAAATAATATAAACAACGAAAAATAAATATAAGAAACTTATTAAAATATTTGAACTCTTATACCGACTTAATGTAAATGCAAATTACTGCTACTAGATTTTATGGGGACCATTAGCAATCTCCAACGAATTTTTAAACCAAAATCCAATTTCTTCTGGTCTCCCCAATCCAACACTTGCAAGTTGCTAGTTAGGGATAGAGTTGCTTTTAAATAATAATAATAATAATAAAAAATCTGATGCCATGTGGCCTGCAACATCTCTCTGATTACCCAGTTAAAAATTATTAAAATTCTTTTTTTTTTTTTGGAAAGAAATTATTAAAATTCTTTAGACCTTAGTAACTGGTGAGATAGCATTCAAATTAAAAATTAAAATGGCCATGTGAATTTTTCAGAACATACTGCATGCTTGGTGCATGGCTTATTGGAGTGTGGACCCCATATACCCAAAATAATCAATAAAACAAATATAAAATTAAATTAAAAATAAAAATGAAAGTTGTCTTGACTCTTGAGAGACTTTAGGTCACTATATGATGATGAGCTACTTAACCCCACAAAATTCAATGTCACAAGATGAGGACAGAAAAAAAAAATTCCTATTATATGGTCTACGAGTAAGAGAAATTTTACTATAAAATATAATTAATTTTTTATTCTTATTAGGAAATGTTACGGTTTTTCTTTACAAAAAAAATTCACCTTTATCTCTATCTTTGGAATTGATGAACCAAAATGTAGAAACCGCCATTATTGGTCATCACTGTTGAATTTAATTACTTTGCCTAAAAACATTAGAAGCCAGAATTATCTTTGCTTAGCTATATATACTCAATAATAGCATATTTACTTTCATTCGCTTTTGATACTTCAAAACTTTAATTTGAACTAAATGTTCAAAATATAAAACTAGTCTAAACTACGCCATGATATTTTCTAAAATAGTTGCGTAACTAATACATATATGTATGTATATTATTAACTCAATCATATATCTTTTTTAACAATTAAAGAAGATATAAATTTTAGAATATAAGTAATTAATTATAATATACTCCTAACACGTATACATATATATAACATTGCATTTTATCAAGAAAAAAAAAGTTTAAGAAGTTACTATGTCATCTATCTTTTGAGAGTAATTTTATAAAAAAAATAAATATTTTTGTGAAAAACGATATATAATTTACTTGTTTTCTTTATATAAAAAAGATATACCACTCATCATGCTAGTGAAGAATAAGGGAAAGAATATATACGAACTCTTAACTGTTGTTGAAGTCTATTAATATTATATTTATAAGTAATCAAGTATCATTAGAAACTTAAGCCAGGTGCCTATATATATTTATAGCAATTATATTAGATATACATACAAAAAAAAATTATTTATATAAAATATATATTAAAATATTTATTCAAAATAATTATTATGTATTTTATATATGAATATATAATAACTATTTAGTAACTAATATTTAAGTATGTAAGTAATATTTCTATATTTATACATAGTGGAATTATAAATTGAAGTAAATTTGTAGCTTACCGTCTATGAAGGAGAATGAAACATGAAAGGTGGCGCAGAAGAGCACCGACAGAAGCATCAAAGTTGGCTTCATAACTGAGCTGTGATGTGATGAAGCTTTTTGAAAATGGAAGAGAAAAGAAAAATGAAGTAGCACAGGGGAAGTGTTGGGGGGCATGGCCTTATATGCATGCCTTCTTATCATAAAAGACTTGGATTTCGACGGAAATAACAAATAAGCCATTATCTCATCAATATTATTGAATAGTAACGTGTCTTTAATTTTTAGAAAATAAATGATAAATAGGTCTTTTGGTCTAGTAATATTTAAGTTATTAAAAATTTAAAAATATATTTAAATATAATTTTTATAAAATTTGGATGTATCAATTTTTAGATTTAATTTGTTTTATTTTTAAAAAAAATTTATGTATGTATTTATATATTGGTTAAGTCAATTTAATAAAAGTCAATTTTGATTTTTGTTATTGAATATGATAGATTCAAATGAATAAAAAAATTGATGTGTCTAAATTTTAAAAAATTAAAAATTTAAATATATTTTTAAATTTTTAAAAACTTAGATGTCTGTAAATTAAAAAATCAAAATTTTATTTATTTATTTCTCTCATTTTTATATTCAATATTTCAACTTTCAACAATGCTAGGGAACCAATTCTATATAAGTCAAGAATTAGCCAACTGCTAAATTAGAAGCATTGGTGATTTTAACCGGATGTTGCTACTGATAGGCACATGGATGTTTCTTTTTCTTGTAAATTGGATAGTTTTGGATATAATTTTTATGTTTCATGTGTTACGTATTAATAAAACATAATTAATTATATGGAACCAATTAATGAATGATCAAAGCATCTGTTTCGTGATTCTCTCCTATCACTAGCGTATCTTCCCTCATGTTTTGAACGTGGTCAACAATAATTTAAAAAACAAATTAAATTATAAATTAATAAAATTAATTATAATTAATTATATTGTTCCATTCTTAGTTGATTATTAGTTGGCTACATATACTTTTCCTTCAACTTTATTAATAAGTTGAAGTTTGAATGAGGATTTCACCCTTGTGTCCTTCGTATGATCAGTTACATGGTTATATTAAATGATTAAAATAACAGTTTCTATTGTATTGAATAATATTGATGGAAAATACTTTGGTGGCACTTAATAGTTTAAGGAAAAATATAAGGAAATAATAAGAATATTAAATAATAGATATATTGAATGTTTAATTCAATAGATATTTATTGATTATTTTAATTGAATAGTTATTTTTTATTCAATTTATTTATACGACAGTTAACAATAATTAGATGTTCAATTTACTAATTATGAGAATAGTTATCCTAATATTAAGATTTAGAAGGTAATTTGGGATGGAGTATTTTTTTACTTTATTGGATCAATTTTAGTGTTTGTTTGGATGTCATTAAATTAATAAAATAAGATCTTTTTTTTAATGAAAAAATATCTCTTTTGTTTTTTAGTGTGTTTGGCAAATTTCTAATAGTAGCAATAAAAGTACTAGAAAAATAAGAAAAATATATATTTTTTTAGAAGCTACTATTTACATATTTTTTAAAAGATTTTTTTTGAAAAAAGATGTTTTTTATATTATAAATGAACAAAAAATACTTTTATCTTATTTTATACAAACATAATTGATAAATAAAAATATCTTTTTACATGAGATATCCAAATGTAAAACTACTTTTATTTTTGTAAAAGATCATTAGAAAAAAGATCTATTTTAAAAATAGCGTCTAAACAAATTCTTAAAGTTCATTATTCACATTATTTATAAATATTATTTTTTATCTAATAAAATTAATTATTTATTTATTCCTCAAGAAAAAATGAAAAATAAACAAAATCTTCTTGTAATAGTGATTTCGTGTTATGCTTATAATTAATTAATAACAATTTTTTAGGCATTCACTATATGATAGCAATGAATTAATTGTTGGAAGCATAAATAAACTAACATTATTAGAGTGATATAAAAATCACATATGATTGTTATAGTAAAGAGAAATAACTAACAGACAAATAACATTTAAATTAAAAGTACTTTAAGAATAAAATTTATTAGAGTACACCAAAAGAAATAGTTATATATCTTCTGTTGAAATTCCTTTAATAATAACACAATAGATTCATATCATTTACTATTACACTCATATAATAATGTGTATCCATCCAACTGGTAATGATTGTAAAAGAAAATTATATTTATTAAATATATATTTAAATAAATCTCTACAAAATTTTATATTAGACATTTTTATTTTTAAAAAAAATTATTATATTAAAATCTTTAAATTTTATAAAAATAATATATATAAATCTCTATTTTAGTTAAATTTATTATTTTTATTTTAACAAATAAATTTTTAAAATATAATAAAAAATTTATATATTTTATTTTTATAAAATTTAAAAATCTTTATGTAATAAAATTTTTTTAAAAATAAAAATATCTTATACAAAATTTTTTAGAGACTTATTTAAATATATACTCATATTTATTTATATTTAATCTGGGGTCGGTTAGAGGTTTTAATTACGAGAAGAGTTTAAACCAAAAAAAAATTACGAGAAGAGTTTTTTCGTTTGCTATATATAAGGCCAACCAGGGTAACAGCCGCAATGCAGTCTTTTATAAAGAATTTTTGTGTATTTAATATATTAAACGAATTAAAATATTGAACGTGTTTCTCTTTTATAAACTATTATTGTACAACGAGCTATATATGAATTAATCATATTAAATATTTATTAAAATCAGTTATTAAAATTAATTATTAATATAAAATATATATTAAAAATAAATTAATAAATATATATTTATATATAAATACATAATAATTAATTTTAGTAATTAATTTTAATATATAAATAATATTTTTTATATACAGCAAAACCTTATAAAATAAAAGTATATTTATGGAAATGTTAACCACCTGAATAATTCTGATCGACGGCACATGCTCTTGATTCTTCTCTTCACCGCCGCGCCCACGTTTCTGCAATTGGCAAACGCTGCAAATCACTGCCTTCACTTTTGTTTTTACATGCTCTTTCCCTCACTTCAATCGAAAAGATAAAGGTTATATTAATATTAATATTAATGTTGGTTCTTTGAGAATTGTTATTCCAATAGTATAAATATATTTTAAAGATATAATTATATACGTGTATTTTTTTAGTTTTGAAAAAAATAATTTTATATAAAATAATATTAAAACTAATTAACGATTTATAATTTTAGAACTTAATTTTTATTAAAAAAATAGTATAAAATAAATAAAAAATTATATACTAAAAAATATTACGTAAATTGAAAAGAAAGATCTTGTATGACAAAATTTATTAAAGATATAAATATTTATGTTTTTTTTATATTAGTTAAAATTTTTAAAAAAGATTAATTTTATACAACATACAATAAATTAAATATTTTAAATCCGATTCTTAATCCTTTTTAAATGGTTAAACATCTTTTAACCTTTTGAAAATGATAAATTTAGTTGTTTTTTTTTTTTTACATTTTTTCAAGGACAGGTTAGCTTAGCTTATGTGTACGACTAATTAATTCTCGGCAAAAAACACAAATAAACTATGGAAGGAAACTTGTTACATGAATAAGCTAAATAGAAAAGTAACTCACGAATCAGCCAAAGCCTATTTTTATATAATTCGAACCTAATAGGTTCGAACTCTATTTGAACGTAAATCGAACCTAATTGGTTCGAACTTCATAGCTATAATTCGAACCTAATTGGTTCGAATTACTCTTCATTTCGTAGCTCAAATAATTCGAACCTAATTGGTTCGAATTACTTTACATACAAATTGAACCAAGATGGTTCGAATTAGTAAAGAACAGAGCTGAATATGTTACGTGCATGGGAATAAATTAGTGTACGAGTTACATTAATCAAGACATGATGCGGCAATTAAATAACATCAAAATACTAACATCAAAGTACTAAGTACAAATGTTTTCAGAGTAATACAGACATACATGTAAAGGTGGATACGAAGTAACACTGGTAACAAAATACATAGACCAACATGGGTAACATACAACTCGGCACATAAATCATCAAAAAAGGTGTGACCCCGTGAAGCAACGACGTGGAACCCATGTCCTCTGACCTCTCCGGATAAGCGGCTCCTCATCCTCGATCTCGTCGTCCTCGTCCTCGTCCTGCGGGGCTGGCTGTGCAGGCGTCCTAGGCTGGACATGTACCGGTCGGGATGAGGACGGTCCGGCAACTGAATGTGACCCAGCAGTATGTGCCGACACTGGGGTACCACCCAAAGCGAAATACTGAGGAGGAGACACGAAGGGCGGCTCATTCAGATCGACATCTAACGCTGCCTGTGTCCCCGTCGTCTGACTCTGCCCAGGGACAGCCTCATCATCATGCATCATGGCACTGATGTCATCAATGAAGGGGATCCAAGATCCCCATCAAACCCAACACCGGCAAGTAAGTCTGAAAACGTGCTACCTGGACTCACCCATGGCCTACTCTCCTGAGGTGTGTGGTCATAAGGGGGAACTCCAACGAAGTAATCTCCCAGCGACACCTCCCCAAGTCCAGCCTCAGCATGGGCAGCGGGATCTCCGGTGGCGTGCCCCTGTCCACCAAGGCCACCAGCCTCACCATGGTCCTAGCCCGCAACGGGTGCCCTCCGTCTGCCTCCACGCCCTCGTCCTTGACGACCACCCCTACCTGCCTCATCAGCCTCGTCGATAGCCTGCTCTAGCTACCTCCACTCACGCTGGCTCCGTCGTGTCCCAACACGAGCTCTCCTCTCAACCCGTCGCCTATTAGGGACGTCGTCGACTCGATCCATGTCGGGAACTCGCCCAGGACCCCTCTGTGATGCCTCGAGAGGAATAGGAACGCCCCTCGGATCCCCCAGATCAAACTCGGGTGATAAGAACCTCTTTCCATGCCGACTCCACCAGTCTAGGAAGGCGTGCGAAGGTCTAGGGTCGGCAACAACATCGAACCGGAGGACGTGGTCTGCACGGGTCTCCTAAAGAGTATGCCAATGTCGTAATACAGACGGGAACCAACGATCACCGCCTCTCCCGTCCTTCGACATCAGAAAGTCGATGTTAAGGGCGGGACGCGAGAGGGGCTGCACACCACCGAACTGAGGTAGAACCCTATCTACCTGATGCCACTCTACAATGGCAAAGTATATAAGCGACGTGACAAACCGCCAAAGCACCGTGTGGCGAGGCTTCAACGTCTCCGGATGCACAACCTGAAGTACATCGGGGGAGCTATACGGCATCCAGATAAACTGCACAGAAAAATAGCTATGTTGTCACGCCAACTCTTAAAATACAGAAACATCTTATATCTAGTTATTCAAATAAAAGTATGACAGGAACAACACTCACATCCCTGGGCTGCAACATATCTATCTTCAGTCGCGTGCTCTGTACTCTAGGACCCTTCTCGCTGTAGGAAGGGCTGTAACCTGACCACCTGCAGCGCACATGGGTGTGATTGTTAATCAGAAGTATGACATATTTGTAATACACT
Organism: Arachis hypogaea; assembly: GCF_003086295.3. Lineage (NCBI taxonomy): Eukaryota > Viridiplantae > Streptophyta > Magnoliopsida > Fabales > Fabaceae > Arachis > Arachis hypogaea. Next base: position 144,034,107 of record NC_092051.1, on the reverse strand, counting down.
ACAAGCGTACATGAAGAATATCTATCTTAACTTGAAATATAAAAGCGTGAGTAGCATACCTCGATGCCAAAGGCCAGCTGCACGTGTCATACCCAGCAGGCCTAAACCTAGGAAAGCGCCAGAAGATCCAGGACTGAAGTAGCTGTAGTAGGCTCGCTAAATTCACCACATGTCTGTTTGCCACTCGGCACATGCGCCGGTACAACCAAGCCAATGCAGCAGACCCCCCAACTGTAGGAACCCATCTCCTCAAGCCTAGCAACGTAGGGAAGCCATCTGATGTGAATGCGATTGCCGGACTTGTCTCCAAACAACTGAATGCCTAACAATATCATGATATAGGCACGAGCAAATCGGCGCACAGTCTCCTCATCGGCTCCCTCGGGGCACTCTCCGAAAGTCTCCTGGAACCAGGTGCAGTTAACTGCGAACTTCTGAACTTGGCTCGGAGGAGGAATCACTCCAAGCAACTCCTCGAACCACACCCAAGCTGGACGTCCTCCCTCGATATACATATGAAAATCTGTAAGGCAACTGATGACATAACGCCCGTCCACTGCCAACCCTAACTAGTATGCCACGTCCTAAAGCGTGATGGTGCACTCTCTGAAGGGCATATGGAAGGTGTGTGTCTCAGGACGCCACCGCTCGACAAAGGCGCTGACAAGGGGCTCATCTAACCGATACCATTTATCGTTGAGCCTAGCCAGATGGTATAACCCGGCCATCTGCAAGTACGGAACATAACGCTCATCGAGTGGCATGCTTTGTTGCCGCCGCATGCTCCTGATGCATCGCTGTGGCTGCGCATTAAATGGACCACATTATTAGAACCACATACAATACTGGTAAGCCAAAAAAAAACTAACACAATAAACCACTTACATAAACTACTTACAAAAAACCACTTATCATAAACCACCAACCAAACCGCATGCAAAACCACTAAAATAAACCATTTGCAATACCACTACAATAAACCACTAACAATACCACCTAACATAAACCACTAACATAAACCACTTACATAAACAATTAACACAACCACATATAAAACTACCTACAAAAAACCACTTAGCATAAACCACCAACTAAACCGCATGCAAAACCTCTAACATAAACCATTTGCAATTAACACCACCACTAAAACCACAGGCAAAACCACTAACTCAAATAAATCGTGTGCACAAAGTTTTCTATGTACTAACCTCGTCCTTGATCACCCCGGCTATATGAGCAACCCCGTCCAACCGGTACAGCCTTTCAGGATCGTCCCCCATAAGCTGAGTCATCGGTTCAACTATTTATTGGATCGAATCTGGGTTGTTTTCTCTGGGATTTGGTGGGGTATGAGAAATGAGAAGTGGTTCGAATTTGCTTGATTCAAACTCCTTTTATACCACAATTGCATGTAATTCGAACCAATTAGGTTCGAATTATTAGAGCTACGAAATGAAGAGTAATTCGAACCAATTAGGTTCGATTTACGTTCAAATAGAGTTCGAACCTATTAGGATCGAATTATATAGAAATAGGCTTTGGCTGATTCGTGAGTCATTTTTCTATTTGGCTTATTCATGTAACAAGTTTCCTTCCATGGTTTATTTGTGTTTTTTACCCTTAATTCTCAGTAACATCTCTGCTAAATGCATGTGTTAATTATCATGTATATATTTTGAGATATATTAATTTTTTTTTATTGTGCATCAAAATTGTTTTAAAAAACATTACGTAGTATATATTAAAAATTAATTATTATATATGTATAAATATATATTTATTTATATTTTAATATATATTTTATATAAGTTATTAATTTTTTTTATGTATAGAATTGAAATACTTTGTAAGTAGATGCATTGAAACCCCCAAATAGTCAAATATAGTTTAGCATAAACACCAAAATGAGCAGCATATATACAATCTATTACAACCAAAAAAAAAAATCTGATGAAAGAACAATAATAAGCTATTAATACATACAATCATTATTTAGGGTCCATCTAGTGTACAGATGTGTTTTGGTACAGATTTATAGATTTTTATTTTTTTACTGATTTAAAAGTGTATCACTAAAAGTGTTGCTTAAAAAAAAAGTGTTACCCTTAATCATTAACTTGGCTCTGATACCAATTTTTACAATTAACTCTTCATATTTTGCTTCGAATAAGTTTATAATTTGTATAGATTTGGTTGGTGGTACTTTATAATTTATAATTTCATAATCAAAAGTATTGAGCATTTCTACTAATTCTGATTTCATTTTTATAGTTTTTCAATCTTGTTTTAGTTTATAATATTCTTTTTTGCATTGATTATTGTATATAAAATCTTTTATTTGTTTGTCTTTTTCTTTGATATAATTTTTCAAATCCTCCAAAACTTCTTTTATTTCTACACTTTCTGTTGTTTCTAAATGTCTTTTTAATTTTTCAACTTCATTCTCCATTTTTTCTTTCAACAGCTTTAATTCTTTTAAGTCATAATATGGTGTTCTAAGCATTTATAAATTTTTTAAGTTTAGCTCCAACTTATTTATATTTGTTCTTATTTCTATCCTTTTTATTATAAGGTCGTTAATTTCGAATCGAAGATTATTTAATTCCCTTTTATACTCTTTTATTTTACTTTTTAATTTTTTCGCCCTTTTTCTTTTTATTTTGTTTTCTGGTCTTTCAATTTTTGTATACTTCATTATTTATCTTAGAATTTCTGCAAATTCTACCATCGATTCATCACTATTTTCTAGAGATTCTATTAATTTTTCTAACTCTTTAACTTCTCCTTTCAATTTGTCATAGATTATTTTTAGAGTTTCAAGTGCTCTTTGATTTATTTCAAAAAACTGTAAATAATTCAACCGATTTTCTCTTTCAAAGAGCTCTTGTTTCTTGTCTTGATAGGTTACATATATTTTTTCTTTATTTATTGTCATAACTTAGTGTTTAGGGTTTCATTTAATTTTTTGACCTTTTTTGTTAATTCTTTTATTTCAGAATTTTCTTCTTTAATCTTTAACTTAGATAAACTTAAAGGGCTATTAATTTTGGATTCTCTTATTTGAAAATTTGATGAAACTAATTTTCCTGATGGTTCTTTTAGTAAAAGAACTGGGTTTTCAATAGCTTTATATTTTGGTATTTCTGTTTTTACAATTTTCTGAAATAATTCATCGACATAAATTCTTTCTCTGTTTTTAAATATTATACTATGATGGCTATTTGTTAACGCATAATTTATTGCATATGTAATTGAAAATGGTTCATCGTCTTGTTCCATTAGATTCTTTCTGTGAAATTTATAAGCCAAACTTATAGATCTTCCAAGATTTTCAGTTGATAAAGGTATAGCATATCCAAGATGGGCATTGAATTTAACATTTACGTTTGCCAAGTTTCCATGAACAATTCCAATTATTTGATCTATTGGGTCATCAGTAATTCTTTTGTCACAGATTGCTAAGCTTATTGGTGAATTAATTCCTTTCATATATGTAGATTTGATTAAGACTTGTATAGTACTAATATGAATCCATCCAATTTTATATCTTTTTTGTTGATCCTTAATTTTCTCAATCTGTTTACTCAATTCTTCATCATTTATCAAAGCTATTTCAAGTTCTCCATTAGCAGATTTTATCTTTATAGGGGCTTCAAGTTGAATTTTTCCATAGTATATTATATTTTTTCTATTAAAAACTTCTTTTAAAAGATTTTGTTTATTAAAATTTTCATTTGATTTGAGGTTTAATTCTGTTTTTAGAACAGCCTGTTTTTCATTATCTAATAAGGCAGATAATCTATAATAATCAGATTCTTCCGTTAATTCTAGGCTTTCTAAATAATTCATAACTATGAGATTAAGATAAAGGCGTACCTTTCTAGAGAAAAACTTCCTTTATTTAGAATATTTTACATAAGATGTTTTTATCTTCAGAGGGGAGATTGTAAATTCTAACTCCAGAGGGGAGTTTAGAATTGGTTTTTTCCTAAGGGAATTCTTCTTCAAACTATAGAATCGCCTCGGCCGCTTCTTCCTTGCTCTCCTAGCATATGAGTACTCTTAGCCTTCTGCTTTCTATTGTTTGATGCCCTCTTCAATTGCCTAAGCAACCTATTTATATTGGTTGGGTCTGATGAACAATTCCCATCCTTACCCTTCTTATGACATCATTGCTTACGTCATTGTTTATTATCTTGCACCAGCTACATTGTTGGTGCTCTATGACCTAAGCGCTTACGTCACTATGCAATAATGTTGAGAGATGCTTCAGATGTGCTGTCCTCCTCTTTCATCATGTGGCCTTCAGATGCGTTGTCTTCTTCCTTTATCATGTGGGCTGATTCCGTTTCATTATTGCTTTCTTCAGATAACTCTGAGACACATAGCTGGCACTTGTGGTCTTCTCTGTCTTTTATCAAATAGCAGAGATTCCTCTTTATCCCTTCAGGGAGCTTTTCTAAGAGTCCAGATAAGTTGTAGAATGCTGATTCAAATTCCACTAAGAGTCTCATCTCTCTTTCTTCAATTTCATTCCTTTTACTGGACACAAGCAAAGTATTTCTGCTTTTATAATTGATTCTTGTGTGAGATTTTCTTGTTATCTTTTGAGTTCTTTCGAAGACCCTTGCTAGTGTGCTGGCTAGTCTTCCTTCATGACTGTAGATTGTTAAATCTTGAACTTGATCAATTGGTTGAAAATTTCCTGGGAAGACGGACATGAATATTACTTGGTGTGCTGGAACCAAGCATTCTTCTTCTTTAAAAATAGGTTGACTGTTCGTAAATTTTAGGGATATATCCCTTGGATTTACGTTGTCAATCATATTTTTAAATCTCTTTACTGCATCAACGAATCCTGCAGGAAACTCACTAATAATTTTCAAATCATTAAAAATTAAAATTGTATCAATTAATCCATACTGGAAAAACTGATAGGTGTCAGATGGGGAAGCTTCTGGAAATATAACCAGCTTTGTTAACTTTTCTTTGGCAATAGGATAATATCCCAAGATTACCTTTTTTTCTTCAGTCCAATTTAGGACTATGTTAAGGGTTTCTCTGAGATTTGATCTACAGACCCTTTTCTTTTCCTTGATTTCAGCCCTTGTAGGAATGTTTCTTATTATTCCTGTTCTCTGGGTTTGAATTGGAGCTTTATCTGCTCTTTTTAGGGTTTGCTCTGGATGAAGAGCTTCATATTCCCTGAAAGATTCCTTTGCTTCTTCCAGTGTTAAAAACCCTCCTTTATGAATTATCCTTGATTGATGTGTAAATGGTGCTGCTTTTTTCCAGGCATCATATACTCCTTTCATGGGGCCATTATAAATTACATAATATTTTTTATCTTGAGTAGATTTTTTGATAATTTCAGCAATTGTTTTATTTTCTGGAATTTTTTCTTCACCTGATTTGTCCACCACGCTTAGCTGGCTGAACTCTGATGTTTTTGGTTGTTGTGTTGATTTCATTGCTTCGATGGCCTTCTTGAGGGATTGGATCTGTGTCCTTATTTGCTGACAATGCTTGCATTTTTTGAGTTCTTGTTCGTATTTCTGAATTTCTTGATCTAATGCGTTGTAGGCGAACTCCATTCTCTTGTTAATGTATCTGCAATAACATTTTTGTCACCCTTAATATATTCAATTTTTATTGGATATTGTAACAAAAATAATTGCCATCTTACCAATCGTCCATGATTATAATCAACTTTTAAATTATATCGTATGAAACCTGTTAAGTAACTTGAATCTGTCCTTAATGTAAATTCTCTGGGTAGTAAATCAATTTTCCATTTCTTAAGAGATTTAATGGCTGCTAGATTTTCCTTTTCATGAGTGGTATATCTCTGTTCTGTTGGAGTAAAAGTCCCTGAAATATACCTGCAAAGTAATTCCTTTGAGGAATATTTAGAATCTAGTGATTCTTTTTCTTGTTCCAAACTTTTTTATAGTTTTCTTAGCTTTTAGACATCCTGACCAAGTTATGTCTGAAGCATCTGTTTCAACTATTAAGTAGTCATTTTCTTCTGGAATATAAAGTTCTGAAAGTTTTTCACATAATTCTTTAATCCTTTGAATTTGCATACTGTCTTTTTCATCCCATTTCCATTCTTTTTAGTACTTATTTTTGGAAATAAGCTTTTAGTGTATTCTGTTATGTTCTTTAAAAATCCTTGATCAGAAATATAATTTATACACCCTAAAAATCTTTGTAATTGTTTTCTATCTTCTATTTTATTAGGAAATAAATTTACCTTTTCTAGGACATTTGGCTGCAGTTTTAGCTTTCCTTGAGTGGATAGAATTAACCCAAGAAACTCTATTTCTTGTTTTGCTATTCTTGCTTTCTTTTTGCTAAGAACTAATCCTTTTTCTTTACATCTTTCTAAAACTATTAATAATTTTTGAAGATGATCTTCTTTATCCTGTTTTGTAAAAATTAGTATATCATCAATGTACACTAAAACAAATTCATTTAACTCTTTTAGATTTTCTTCCATAAATCTTTGATAAATACCTGGGGCTTGTTTTAATCCGAATGGTAATACATTCCATTCATAGAGCAACACACTTGTTGATTCTTTTGTTGGGCAAGTAAAAGCAGTTAATTTCTTTGTTTCTTCGTCTAAACGAAGTTGCCAATACCACTACAAGAAAATAGAGTTATTTTGACACTTTATTTTTTAACACCATAATTAAATGTCAAAATTAATATATATTTTTGAGAAATATCACAAATGTCAAATTTTCTATATTTTCTTGACGAAAAATTTGACCGTAGAAAATTACTTCTCAATTTTGACACTCATTTGTTTTCAATTTACTCAACTATTTTTTTCTTCTTTGGCTCTGTTAATTTTGACATCACACTGCTCTCAGTTTAGGATTATACTACTCATTCTTTATCTTCAAAATCTCAATTTATTCTTTAATTTCAAGATCACATCTCATTCTTTGTTAAAATTTTTTGTTGAGAATATTTTATAGTCAATAAGTGTCAAAATAAATAGTATTTTTGACAATTAATAAGTATCACAGAAAATATGTTCTCAAAATTTTCTAACAAATTATTTTTGACAGCCAATATTTATCAAAATAAGATTTAAATTTTTTTCACAATCGCTTATATGTTAAAAATACTATTTTTCACAAAACTTTTATTAACATATTTTCATAGCTAAAATAGTGTCAAAATTTGTTTTTTTGACAAATTTTAATTTTCTTTTACACATTATAACCCTAAAAAATAATCTATATTGTTGTAGTGTACCCTGATTTTGCATCAAGAGATGAAAACCAAGTTGCTCCTTTGATTTTTTCTAAAATAGAATATTTTCTTGGAAGTTTGTGAGCATCACCAATAGTTGCTTCATTCATCTTCTTATAGTTAATAACCATTCTTCGTTTCCCCTTTTAATTTCATTATTGTTTTCGACATAAAAGGCTGGAGCCGCATGAGGACTTTTACTTAATCTTATAATTCCTTTTTCCAAAAGGTCTCTACATTCTAATGAAAATTCTTCTCTATCTCTTGCGGAATAAAGAATTTTATTTGGAACATTTATCTCTTTTGTAGGATCTTTTAATTTAATACTTACTAGTTCATTATTTGTATTTTTAATATCTAAAGGATTTTCAGCACAAATTTCATCCAAAAGTTCTTCTATCTTTATTTCAAGATTATTTTTTGGGATATTTATCTGAAAGTATAGATTTAAATAACATGTCTCTAATATAGAGAATATTTTAAATTTTAAGATCTTATCTATAGTAGTAGTCGGTATTTTTATTCGTTTTGATTTTTGATTTATTGAAGAATCGTGTGGAGCTTTTAAAACTATATATGTTAATTCTTGAATGAATGGATGATATAGTTTTAAAAAGTTATTTCCTATGATAAAATCCATTCCAGAATCTAACATATATATTGATGGAACAATGAACCTATAATTTTGAATAAAAATTTCAACCATCTCTGCTTTTTGGTCAATTTTATGTATTGATTTGTCAGCTATTCTAACTCTTAATGGTTTCTTTAATTTTTTCCAATCAAGTTTTATATTTGAACTAGCAAAGCATTGTGTTGCTCCAGAATCTATGAAAGCATTTATAAACTTTTCTGTTATTTTTATAGTAATAAATGTAGCATTATTACTCAGTCTCTGAGTCTGTTTCCGAGACATATTCAAAAATATAGTCTAAGTTGTCATCAGATTCTTCTAATGGTTCCATGAAACAAGACTTAGCAATTTCTATTTGTTTAGTAAGATCCTTTTTATCCTTCTTTTTCGGGCATTCATTTGCATAGTGTCCTTCTTCTTGGCAATACCAACATTTACAATTTTCTTTTTTATTCGGGCAATAGTTATTTCTTTGTCTTTTATTTTTATTGTTATTTTCCTTTCTAAAATATCTCTTTTTTCTCCAGTTTGGATAGTATTTTCTTTTTCTAAATTGATATTTTCTTTTTCTTTGAAAATTTTTATTAAGACCATATTTTTGAGGTATCTCCTCATTATCCTGACAGCAAATTCTAATTATATTTGCAAATCTTTTTTGAGTTGCTTCTTGCATACAACGTTCTTTTATTTCCTCTCTTATTGCAGAGGTTGCTCTACCAAAGTTATTTTCAATTGTTCCTCTATTTATTTCTCTTATAAATCTTCCCATTATAAATTCATTAGCAGGATATGGAAGTTTTGTTATATACATACTAAGATAATGATTTTTATCTTCTTCTTTTAATTTGTAATAATGTATTCTATATTCACATATATAAGACTCCACATTACATAAATCATATATTTGAAGATTAGCTAAATGATTTTTTGCTTCTTGATATTCTTTATTATAGACTTCTTGTCTATGATCTATAATATTTTTTCCAAAAAATTCTTTATATAAAATCATCATTATATATAATATCTTATCATAAGCTGATATTTTTGTTTCTAATTCTTCTATTATTTGGTTTTCTATTGATGTCATATAATCTCTTATAGTTCCTTTAGTATGAAACCCTGTGTAATTCCAAATGTCTCTTCCAGACAATTCACTAAGTTTTGGATTAGTAAAGGCTTCTAATAAGAAGGAATTCAACCAGTTTTCGAAAATTTCTTTTTCATTCTTTTTACCGTCTAAATCGAGCATTCTATCTCCTTCCATTTCCTGGATTTTAGGGATATATTTTGATGGTATTTTTGTATATTTTGAATCTTTATTTATAAAACCTTTTTTAAAGGCATAATTATCAAAACCTGTTTCCCATTTAAATTGAGATTGATTATCCTTAGATGTTCCAGCTTCATTTTTTACTTGTATTGGAATTGTTGGTTCTTCATCACTTGAGTAATCTAGGATGTGTTCTTCATTTTCTATATTTTCAGAATTTACTAATTCTTCTTCTATTTGAAATCCTTGTTCCATAACATTATTTTCTTGAGCCATTTTTAATTGTTTAAAAAGCATTGTAATTTCTTCTAATTTTTCTTCAATATTCATAATTTTAGTGGTGGTTTTACTTTTAAATCTGTTATGTTGATTATATTTTAAAATTTTTCTTCTTTGGGATTCTCTTTTTCCTTATTTCTTTGAAATACTAATATTTCTTCAAGCATATCTACTATAGAATTTAATTGTGGGTTGAAGGTATGATAAAGATGTGGGGAATCATTTCCATGGTAACAATTTTTAGAAATTCCGTGTGAAAAATAAGTTTTTTTTAGGTTTTTGAAGTCCTTCAATAAAACTTATAGTAAAATAAAGATTTTGAGAAAAATCATTTTGTATTGATTTTAAGAATTCAGTGTCATTACAATTAATATTAGTTAAAATCATTAATTTTTGATCTATTAATTTTGATAACTTAATTATTTCTTCTCTTAAATCTTCTAATTTACTTTTTTCCATTAGGTGACGCTTTTTTTTGTGAAGAGTTACGGTTTTGAATGAAAAGTGTAACTTTAGAATGTATGGTTTAGATTTTGTCACATCTTTAAATCTTTAAATATGTACAGATTTAGATCTATACCATATAATTTTCTCATTATTTATTATATACTTTTAAACAGTCTTATCAAATCTTAACTTTGTAAGATTGTATTACTTCAACTCGTATAAGCAATGTGTCTATTTAAGATAAGGTATTTGTCATCATGTCCAAACACGGATGCTTAAATTGTCAAACAAAAATTAAATAATTAATATTTAATTTAAAAATATAATAAATTTTAAATATTTAGAATTTATTATAAAAATAAATTAAACAAAAAATAATTATCAGATAAAAAACACTATAGAATTGATCTTAATGTATTTATATCAATATATATAATTCTACTTATAAAAAAAATTATTAATATTGACATGAAACTATTTTTTTTAAATTTAAATTAATAAAAAGAGACATATAAATAATTTTATTTTTATATATTTTGTAAATATGCATGATTTTTTTATATGCTTTTTTTTTAATTTTACTTCTTTTATTATAGCAACTTTAACACTATTATATATATTTTTTAAAATTTTAAACTAATAGGATGAGACATAAATACTTATATTCTAATAAATATATCATGCATGAGATCCCCTTTTTCAACAAAAACAGTAACATAGGAATTGAATATATAACCAAAATCAAATAAAATGCATAATACTGAATTAGTAGGCTGTGAATTGTTTATACTTCTTTCAATACAATGGGGTTCGTGAACTCTTTTAATTTGTAGTAAACTTATTGAGAAAAATTAAAGTAGTATTTTTGTTTAGTATTTACAAGGTTAAAATTAATTAAGATATAGTATTTTTGTTAAATAAAGAATTGTTTTAGTATTTTTGCCAGTGATGTGGTTAAGTAAATTTTTTTTAACAAAATCTGCAAAATCGATGGTGCTGGCTGTTTAGCACTATCAAAACGTGGGGAAAGAAAGAAGAGCGAGATTTCGCATCAAAACAAGGAAGGGAGAAAGATTCTTGCTTATTACAAGTTACACAAGTCTAAATAATTTGGAGCAAGTAAATACTAGTACATAGTCTCAACTCTCAAATCTCAATTCCAAAATGTTATTAACCAATAAAAATACGATAAAATGTGATAAAATATAAATTAGTAAGTGTGATATTTATTTGAATAAATTACCATTTGTATTCATGAAAGATATAAACGCTGACAAATATATCCATATAAAAATAAAATGATAATTATATCCACGGAAGATAGCTTTCGTGTGCCAAAAATACCCCTAACGAACCAATTGTATAACTAACGTCTGGGTACTCTTGACATACAGAAACCATTTTCTGTGGTTATAATTATCGTTTTATTTTTATATGGGTACATTTGTCAGCATCTATATTTTTTATGGATATGAATGGTAATTTATTTTATTTATTTAAAGAGTTATGTTAGAAAATTAATTAAGAGTATAGTCAAATAGAGTCAATTAGTTTAAAAATAGATTCGTTATAAATAAAAAAAATCTATTATCCTAAATTTTAGAATTTTTAAAATTAGAAATAAAAGGTTGACTTGAGTTGACTTTCATTGTAGTTGGTTCTCTAGATTTTTTTTATTTAAATGATATAATTTTTTGTTGTTTATGATATTTTTTAACCTAACAGACAAAAAACTAATCTGTCATCAATTTAAACTCTATTTAAGAATTTTTTGCTGATTAAATAATTACTGTATATATAAGACAAAATTTAAACTCTATTTAAGGTGAGAGATAAAGAAATGGTTATCTCCCATTATATCCACGTATGAGATAACCGTTTCAATTCTCTTTTCATTATCTTCATCAATCTCTCTTAACAATTGGCAACTATTATTTTTATTTTTTAAATTTAAATCAATTTAATTAGATCATAATTTAATCTAAAATCTTTTATATATTCTTTTTTAGTATTAATTGATCAAACATATCTATTTTAATTTTTTTATCAACATTTTTGTGTACTATTTGCATGTTAAAAATTTGGATCATTGATATTATTAATATTTTTTTATTATTTCAATTTTTTTAAAATATATGTATTTCGTCTACAGTCATACAAAATTATCTCATTTACAGTATAAACGAGATAAGAGATAAGTATTTATTTTAATAAATATTTTTTAAATTATTTATTTTCGTAATTATTATAATTAATGTATTTATTAAAATAAAAAACCCTATAGTTAAGAGAAATTGATTATGCAAATGATTAATGGTACATTTAATGAGAAACATTTGCATGTTAAAAGAGTACAAAAAAAGAAACATATCACGAGGAAGGTGGGGATGTTAATGAGAGTTGAGAGAGAAGCAAATGAAAATGACCCACAAAAAGGAACCAGGTGGACTCTATCCACCATACATGGTACTACTAACACACCGCCTTCTTTTCAATACAATTACAAACTCTTTATTCCATGATAATGAAGCCAGAGAATATAAATACAGCATTTTATTTTTTATTAATAATAATTTTAACATATGTTCTTGATTAAATTTTTCATGTGATATTGTATTACTCTATTATATATTTATTTATAATTTTATTTATTAAATATATAATAATAAATATTAATTAATATTATCTTATTTAATATTCATTAATTATTACTAAAATAATTATACAATTTTAAATATAATAAATATATAATTATAAATATTATGCATATAAAATTATAGATATTATATTATATAAAATTTTAAATATTATCTCCTTAGCGTTATCATTATCTCTATCATTTTATCATTAGTAATATTCTAAAGAATATAAAGACATTCTCTCTAGATCAAATAGATTATTTAAATATCTTTAATTCTAAATATTACAAATTTATTTATACTATATTTTACACATATATAATACTTAAGAGTTTTATCTATTACTTGACTATTTGACTTAGTCAAGTTTTAAGTTGAGATATATTTATTATAAGTGAATATTATAGTATTTTTAATATTGTGTCTAAGTTATTAAAATAAACAAATAAATAAAATTTAATAAATTTTAAATAATTTATTTTTTATTTTAAATATTTAATTTTTTATTTTAAAAAATAAATTAAATAATTTAAATATTATAATAAAAACACCATAAAATTTACCTTTATTATAAGATATATATAATGACCACTAGACCAAAACTTGCTATCCGGGTAAATAAATACATTAATCATTGATGATTGCTCAATTTCTAAAGATTATATAGACACTTGGGTTACAATGCTAAAGGCACAAGTACTGTAACCTGAAAAAATATGGGCCTTCTTTTGATTTTGTGAGAACATGTAGGCCTTACAACATAAAATAAGTGGGTCTTCTTTCACTCTTATCCTCATGGTTCCACCACTTCAGGCCCTGCCCTTATTACAATCATTCTACTACCTTCCTTTAGCGCCCTTTTTATATTTTTATATTACTTTATTTTTATTATTTATAAAATTTAATTTTAATATATTTATAATATAAAATATTTTATATAATTATATAATTATATTTATTATTTTTTATAATTATTCACATAATTAATATAAAAAATAATTATTTTTATTAATATGATATTACATAATTAGATATATATAAAATTATTTTATATTGATAATATTTTAAAATTAATTTTTTATTTATAAGCTGATGATTAAAATGAAAAAAATCACAAAATATCTCAATGTATAGAAGACGAGAGAGGAGAGGGGAAAAGACAAAATACAGGGCCTGCTAACCTTGAATTTATATATTGAATAATATGAACGAAGTTAGAATTTAGTTAAAAATATAATCATAAATAATATGCATAATAAATAAACTACGACCGACACTTCAATAATGCGAAATAAGTTTCAAGTTAATTGGTTTTGCATGCTCAGAATCAAGTAGTCTTGTAGCGGCTTTGATTTCACGAGTTCAATCTCAGATGGATTTTTGAAATTTACATGTTTAATTATTTTCTTAATAAGAAATTTAACAATGATCACTATATTGGAATAATAGATTTATTAATATTACGTTTGTCATTATTATTCTCAAGTATATACTCTTTGTTTAACTAAAATATAACTAAGGTGAAACTTTTGTAGCTCATTACATTACTTCAAATCCGGACAACTTTTATTATCATCAAAATTAGTTTTATTACAATCCTATATGTTGAGTATGAGGAAATTTCATAAGATTTTTATCGTTGAAATAATATTGAGACCATCCGGCACCCGCTAACGTACCTTAAACACTAGTCAACATACCCGATTAAAAATTTATAATTACATATAATATTATTACTTTATTGGTTATGACTTTTTTTTTTTTTTGGTTTAGAAATTGGTTATGACTTTATTATTTGACATTTTGACTCACAATTTTATAAAAAAAATGAAAAGATACTCCTATTTCTAATCCTAATAACGTCATATGGCCCAGTCATAGAATTAGGAGAAACTCATCTCTCCTAACTTAGGGTGTTATTTAATTAAATAACGTAAGACGGAGGTGTTTCAACTTTCAAGGTTTAGATATAAATTCTTTTTCACAAGAAGAAAAATGGTAAATTGCAACGGAAAATTATTAGCGTTTTTTTTAACCGCCACTAATTGATTGAGTAATAAATGCTTATATTTATTTATTTATGTGTGTAGGAAAAAAATTGTAGAAATTGAACATGATAAATTATTTAAATTGTTGTTTTAGAATGATTCGCTTGCTCAAGCTAACTCTCGAAAAGGAACACTCGAATAGAGTGCGTGACATGGATATCAGACTAATTCTAATCAAGTTTTCGGTACGAATTCTCATCAGCCAAGTAATGGTGCTCAAAGAGAGAAGACCCAAAGGGTGCTGCTTGAACTAGAAGTAGAGCTGGCGACCGAGAAAATAAAAAAGAAGGCAATGGAGGATGAAATAGCAGCCGAAAAGACAAAAAGACAGGCAGTGAAGGATGAGGTAGCATTCGAAAAGACAAAAAGATAGACAATAGAGAGTGCTCTGAGATGTCTAATTCAAGGACAGGGTGGGAAACTGTCACCAAACGTGGCTGCATAGATGAATTTATTGGAGGGACAGAGTAAAAAGTAGATCTTAGGATTGGAAATTAATTTTTTTGGTAAATTTACACTTTTTTATTGTTGACTATGCAACTCTTAGTAAGAAATATACTTTATTGATATTTGGATAAATATATGAATTTGATTTATAATTTTGTTAATGTCGTTTACCCATCAATTTATTTTTTCAGATACAAAATAATTAAGATTTATAATATTAAGAAAAATTCTAAAAAAAATACCTAGTACATTCAAATTAAAGAAAACGTTGATTGCTAGTGCAAAATACAGTATTTTTTTGGCCATTTAGCCGGAAAAATAGCGACGGTTACAAAATGACCAAAAATAAATTTTAAAACACTAAATATCAAATAGTGGCGGTTTCTAACCGTCACTAAATAAAATTAAAAAATACAACAATAAACAAATAGCAACAGTTCCTAATTGTCGGAAAAGTGACGTTGAATTTAATGTTGGCTAAATAGCGATAGTTATAACCGTCATTGAATCAACCGACGTTATTCCAAGAATTTCGCTGTAGTTGTACCAACAGTTCATTAAAATTGTCGTAAAATCAAATCTCCATGTCCTATACTGTAACATTTCTTAAAGTGCTGGTAATTTATTTTGCGGCAGTTTAAAATTACCATAAATATCTATAAAAACCACGGTAAATTTTCGATCTTGTAATGTTTTGGGCTTGTTTATTGTATTGAGGGTAAGGTGCTTCTCTTGTTTTCTTTTTCTCCTTAATGTTTTTTAGGTAAAATTAAATTAAGACATATATAGTTTGATAAAAAAAAATTAAAAAGGTAATTATGTTTTTTAAAAGTATAAACATTTTGTTTGTATTTAATAAATAAAAAATAAGTATTTTTATTTGTAATTTTTAAAAGTTAAAGATATTTTTAAAAACATCTCATTAAAAAAATACTAATTAAAATTAGCTTATTTTATCAAAATTAAAATATCTAATATAATTTTATATATTGATAAATATCTAAATTTATTTGTTATCTTTATTAATAGTTTTAATTATTTTATTTATGTTTTTATTGTTTGTATTTATTAAAATTATTTTTAATTTAATTTATAAAAAATGTAAGTTTTTTAACTTTTAAAACAATTATCTTTTACCAAAATCTATTTTAATAAATTATTTTTAAAAATTAAAGTAAAAATTTTCCTAAACCACTCCTAAGTATAATTTATGCCCACTATTAGTATTACTCCTTTGGTTTTTCATAAGCAAAAGGATACATATACATGCCATTCGTGCAGACAATTAAATATGCCATATTTAATTTTTTGGATTTGAAATGATAACAGCCCTTTCAAAAAAAAAAAAAAAGTCAACAAATGTATGTCAAGAAAGGACACAGGCACACAGCACAATAGAATTTGCAACTATATATAGTATTTGCTTATAATATAGGAAAGGACATTATTATATAATTTAGCATGATGATTATGACTAAACTAAATTAAGCTTGTTAAATAAAGAATGATACTCTTATATAATTATGGAGAAAAAAATAAAATTACACAATTTATAACAAAATTAAACGCTGGTTGAAAACTAAAAATTAATTAAATTGTTAAAACTATTCGCTATATATTTTTAATTAATTTTTAAATTTGGCTGCATATTTAGCCGAACTGAAATTATTGGGGGGTATATCCAACATGAGATCTAACCAATACCCCACCAAATAAATAGAATAGATTAACGAAAAAATACAAAAATAAAAAATATATTAGAAAATTCATTTTTTAATTAATATCAGTTAATTTTTTAAATTTTATTTATTTATTTTAAATTTTAAATATTAAATCATAATTTTTAGTTTTAAATTTTTAAAAAATTAACTGATATAAAAATTAAATTTGATTATATTTTTTCAAATAAAAAAATGAAAAAATGAGAGAAGTTACTAATATTGGGTGCATGCATGCAGATGGAAGAAAAGAGAGATATAGATAGCATAGCATTATGAGGGTGGTTAATAGCTTTAGTTTGAGAGAGACATGGCATGAGACAGTGTGTTTGCTGCAGTGAGCAGTTTCGGAGGCCATTCAGATGTCCACCACGTTCCATTCATTTATGATAACTGTCTCCAATATCAGATAAGATATCTCTTCATCTATATGGAGTAAAATTCCAATCCGTCCTCTAATTATTCTACAAATTTTTATTTCACTCCTCATTCATTAGAAAATGATATTATGATTCTTTTTTATTAATTTCATCAAGACATTCTGTTACTGTTAATGTCTATCTATATCCAAAACAAACATATCTTACCTATGTGTATCGTTAATTTAACACGTATCAAGTAATTATTTAAAAGAATAAATCAATTCTTAGTGAGTTAACAAAATATTTTCGTTTTTCATATCTTAAAAATGCTTTATTTTTTATTTTTTATTTTTTCTGCAACTACACTTTATTGTTATCTCCAATGCTGTCAATATTATTAATATTGCTCCATCATCTTTTCGTATCTCATTTTACTATACCCACTTCTATCTCTATTTCTCACTTTTATCCTGCTCTTATGGTCTGATTCATTCCTACAATTAATATTTTAAAAATTGGATCAAACCAATCAATTCGATTAGATTAATCGAAAATCGGCATTTAATTGGTCCGGTTGAATTACAAAATTATTCTTAAAAAAAAATTGGTTAAAAAATTGGTCAAACCAGTAGTTAATCGATAAATCGAATGAACCAGACCAATTTTTTAAAAAGCCAGTTATCTTCTCAAGCACAAATACGACATCATTTTAGTCTTTTCTATATATAAAAAAGGAAAATGGGAGAGACAGAGCTCCACTTCCCTCTTCATGCAAAATCCCTAATCCCTCATTTGAATAACCTAACCATATTAGAGATTCAGAGGAGCACCCAGCCACGCTCCCACTACAGTCCCCGGCGTCAGCGCGGTTGTTACCATCCTCGTCTTCTCCTTTCAAAGGTCTATTCTTCTCCTCGCGTCGCCCTGTCTCAGTTGGCAGCCTTGTTCTCCTTGCCGTCGCGAGCGTGTCTACTTGGCTGTCTTCTCTTCGCAAGTCAATTCCGTTTCACTGCTTGGTCATCATCTCTGATAAGCACTCATTTACTCCTCCTTGAGTTGGGTTTTTTTTTCTTGTTAATTTTTTAGATTTTTGTTGTATATATTCTGATTTCTGAGTTAATTACATGGATTGAGTTAATTGTATGAACATTGAATTCTGAATCAATTTTATGGATATTAGAATTTCAGATTCTCTTCTCAGGTCTTTATTATTTCATGTTGGTTAATTGGATTTCTTAGCCCCTTTTGAGTTTTGAATCTTTTGACTACTTAGCAATTTGGTCTTTGTTTATTTAATCTTTTTCAGTGATTTTTTGAAATTGTAAGATTGGGTTTTTTTTTTGAGTTATTGATTCGGGTTAAGGTACAATGTTTCAATCATTGTTTATGCTGTTGTTATAGTTTTATTATTAGTTTTATGAAATTGGAATAACTGGTGTGGTATTATATGCATTTTGATTTTTGTTAGTTATAAATGTTAATTTTTAAATTTTTTTTTGAATTTGTGATGGATAATTTATTATATAAAATTATAAAATTTTGAATTTTATTAATTTTAAAAATAATAAATTTAAATATTTAAAAGTATATATTAAATTTTTAATAATTTTATTTTATATTTAGTTAAATCGGTTGAACTCCAGTTGAATCTTTAAACCATTGAACCAGTTGTTTCACCGGTTCATTTTGACCAGTCCGGTGCTCGTAACTTTGCCTACAACAATATAATATACCCATTAGATCTATATCTCACCTCACTTAATTTTGCTGTCTTCTCTCTCTTTTTTTCTTTCTTCCATTCGTCTCTCTTGTTTCTGATAATTTTTTAAATTTTACTAATTTTGGATCTATGTTTTAGTTTATTGAAAAGAAAAAAAATGATGTTGTAACAGATGCTTTTATTGTTGTTAAAATTGAGAATTGGTGATATTGTGGATGAAAATAAGGGATAAAGGCAGTTATAGATAATGAAAGTAAGGTGAGAGAAGTGTGTTGAAAGAAGATGATGTAGATGATACAGGGAGAAGAAATAAGTTGATGGTGACAATGAGGTGCAATGGCAAAGATTAGATGATGATGAAGGTGAGCCAGTGAAGGTAGTGACAATTTCGGTAGAGTGAGGAGGTGTGATTGTAATAGGATGAACAACGAAAGGAAGAAGAAGAAAGTATTTAGAGATATCCAAAATGGCAGCGTTTTGCTAATTCACCAAGGAATGATTTGTCCCTTTAAATGATTGCTTGACATGTGTTGAGTTAACAGTATACATAGACAAAATCTGTTAGTTCTCAATAAAAATATTAATAAAAAGAACAAAATATCTGACGAAATTAATTGTGAAATATCACAATATCATTTTTCAATCGATGAGAGGCGGAATAGAAGTTTTGTGAAATTATTAGCGGACGAGTTAGGATTTTACTGGTCCATCAAATATTATGCCACTTTATCTTAGATTCTTAGGGATGAAGAATGCACACTAGTGTTTAATTGGGTTAATAGTTAAACACTTAAAATGGTTTTTAAAAGTTTACATGTTCATTAATTTGGTTATCGAAAAATTAAGATTCTTTAAATTGATCTATAGAAAATATATATTTTTTATTTTTTTATTATTTATTTAAAGAACAAAATGTTTTTTCACAATTTTAAGTAATTAGTCTATTTAAACTGCTCTTATTAATAGTCTAAGTGGTCCCTAACACATCGACAAGTCATCATTTACAAAAATTATTTAGACCAATAATAGGAAGAATGGAAAGTGATGCTATTGTGAAAAAAAATGTATTGAAAATGCTTTTATTCAAAACAGTAAAGGTGAGTACAATATATACATTTGTGTGAACTAAATAGCTCATCAAATTTTTTGAAAACTATAAAATTCCTAATAGCAAACAGAATTGTGATGACTCACTATTCTAGAATAATATATGAAAACATGTGATAGAAAGAAAAAAAAAGGGAAGAAAAAACTGATTATATTTCTTGTCTTCTTGAGCTTGATCTTGGGCTATGAGGATGATTGATTCAATATCCCCCCTTCATCGGCAAATTGGAGGATGATATATGTCAAGAATTTTCAGTTTGAAAAAGATTGGCATGAAATAGTTGAGTAGGTAAATGTTTGGTGAATATGTCCGCCAACTGTCGAGAAGAAAGAACAGAAAGTAACTTATCACACCCACTTGAATTTTTTGTTGAACAAGATGACAATCAACCTCAAGATGTTTGGTCCTCTCATAAAACATCGGGTTGGTAGTAATACGTAAAGCACTTTAGTTATCACAAAATAGGACAGGGAGTCGGTCACTAGAAATTTGAAGAAACTGCAGTAGATTTAGTATCCATAACAATTCATAAGTCGTATTGGATATAGCGCGATATTCAGCCTCTGTTGAAGAGTGAGCAACTGTGTTTTGTTTTTTAGTCTTCCAAGACACTAAAGATTCTCCTAAGAAGAAGCAATGCCTAGTTAAAGAACGGCAGGTATCGAGACATCCGGCCCAATCAGAATCGCTGAAGCCACATATCTAAAGAGTTGAGTCACGAGAAAAAAATATACCTATGCCTGAACTACTATTGAGATAATGAAAAACCTGCATTGCAACTTTGTAATTAGCTTGAGAAGGAGAGGCCATGAACTGACTGAGTTGCTGAGTTACATATATAATGTCAGGCCGAGTAGTGGTCAAGTAAATCATGCAGCCAACAAGACGGCGGTAAATAGAAGGATCCAAGAGAAGAGGGCTATCATCTTGAAAAAGTTTAACAGTACTATCTATAGGTACAAAAATAGATTTAGCACCAAGCAAACCAGAATCATTGAACAAATCAAGGCAGTATTTATGTTGGGATAAAGAGATACCCTTAGAAGTGTAAGCAACCTCAATGCCTAAAAATTAATGTACCAAGATCTTTAATCCTAAAATTTTAGTCTAAAATCCGTTTAATAAAAGTGATCTTAGCAACAGAATTTTCAGTAATCACTATGTCATCAATATATACTAATAAAATGCAAATGTTATCGTCCAGTATCTTAACAAAAAGACTATAATCAAAAGTAGTCTGCTGATAACCACAGGAAATGAGAAGAGAAAAAAGCTTGTCATACCACATTCTACTATACTGTCTCAACCCATAAAGAGATTTAAGAAACTTGCAACACTGATTAGGATGGGTTGAATTGGTACCGGGAGGAAGAGTCATATAGACGATTTCTATCAAGTCTCCATGCAGAAAGGTGTTATTGACATCCAGCTGCTGAATTGACTATCTCTTCATTGATGCTAAGGCCAAAACAATGCGAATAGGTTCTAGCTTCACTACCGGAAAAAAAGTTTCTAGAAAATCTACCCCTTCTGTTTGTGTGAAACATATTGCTACAAGTTGGCCTTATAGCGTTCAACAGACCCATCCGATTGGCGTTTAATTTTGCAAACCCCACAGCATTCGATAGGTTAGACTTTTGGAGGACAATCCACCAGTTTCGAGGTCCTATTTAGCTTCAGAACAGCAAGTTCCTCATTCATGGCAGATTGCCAATAAGGGACCTTAATGGCTTCTTGAAAAGTTATTGGCTCACATTCAGAATATAAAGATGAAATGAATTTATTGTGAAAAGCAGAGTGAAAAGCAAGAGAAAAAAACAGAACAAAGGGGATACCTAGTGCTTGAGGAATCAAGGGTTTGAGAATTAAGAGATGAATTGCATATGAAATCAGAAAAATGGGGGGTGGTCGTGGTTGGCGTTGGCTCCGGCGAGGTGCAAGATCAGTAGCTGGCAGAGAAGGGATTTGGGTAGAGGAGAATGTGTGATCGTGAACTGGAGGGGAAGGAGAATCATTCGGAGATGAAGGAGGAAGAGGGGTTGTTGTTGGTGCAGAAAGGGGTAGGTTGCCAGATAAAGAGGACGGAAGGAGAGGAGGTGTTTTGGGCAAGAAAGGGGAAGCGGTTAGAGAGGTAGGGTGAGAAATGGAGGAATCCGTGGAAGATGATGAAGGTGATTGGCTTGTTAAAAAAAGAAAAGGGAAAGAAAAGTCAAGGCTATGAGAGCGAGAATGATTAGGCCTAGAGTATTTTTGGACAAAGAAAAAATGAGTTCATGGAAAATAATATTTTTAGACTATGGTTTTCTTTTGATCCAAAAGATAGACAATATAGCTTTTAAAACTATTTTGATAACCAATGAATACAACCTTTTGTGCTCTTGGATCAAATTTAGAACGTTGACTATGAAGAGTGGAAACAAAATATAAGCAACCAAAAACCTTCAAATCCTCAAAATTAGGTAGTTTATGAAATAAAATTTTAAAGCGTTTTAAATTTGAGAATGGAAGATAGAGCTCTATTAATTAAATAAATGGCATGAAGAATGTCATAACACCAAAATGTAATTGGTAAATTTAATTGAAACATAAGAGCACGGGCAACATTTAAAATATGTTGATATTTTTATTCAACTCTTCCATTTTGTTTGGAAGTTTCAACACAACTATATTGATGAACTATGCATTCGGATGAATAAAAATTATGCAAAAGAAATTCAGGTCTATTGTCAGAACGAATAATTTTAACCATGAAATTAAATTGAATTTTTACTAATGTAACAAAATTTTTAATATGTTGTGATACTTTAGTTTTTTTTTTAGTAAAATAACCCAAGTAAAGTGGCTAAAATTATTCGCAATAGTTAAAAAATATTTATGATTGTGAACAAAATTTTGACAGAATGGACCCCAAATATCTAAATGCAATAAATAAAAAATAGCATTTGCTTTACTAACACTGATAAAAAAGGGGAGTTTTCTTTGCTTAAAAGAAATGGTAAACATCACCAAGCTCATCATGGTATAAGGAAATAAAGGAAAAATGTCTATGTAAGATATTAAGGTGTGTTCTAGAAATATGTTCTAGACAAAAATGCCATAAATTGAGTGGAATAACAATAGCTCTATTAGTGGAATTAATAGGGTGTTAATGAAGATAATCAATGTTGGGTATAGTGTGTGTAAGAATATACAATCCATTTCTTAATCTACCCAAATTAATCATCTTCAAGCTGTTCAATTCCTGAAAAATACAAGAGAATTGAGAAAAAGTGAGTTGATAAGGAAGTATAGAAATAATTTGTGAAACGAAAACTAAATTAAAATGAAATTATGACAAATAAAAAACATTAAAAAGTATTAAGGAATTGACACCAACATATGAAACAATGCTTGGTAGCCATTTGGCATGTTCACCATTATAGGCTTAATTTTAGAGTAGGACAAAAAATTTGATAGATTTGAAGTGATATGATCAGTAGCACCTGAATCTATCACCAAGCACCAGTAAAATTTATTTTTAAAAAAGAATAATTTAAAATATAAAAATGGTGGAAGAAGAACACATATAATGGGTACCCAAATTTAGGTTAGGAAGAAGTCCAATTTGAGAAGAAGCGAGACTTGTTTCATCTTTGTTTGCTGAATTGTAGGCCTCCATTTTTCTTAAAAAAGTCATTAGAGTATTATGCCAGGCCAAAGTGAATCCAGAAACTGTTCGTGATGGAGCATCCTTAGCACCTCCTTCTCGCTGAACTAGGGTGCTTGAGGAAGCAGAAGGTATAACGGCAGCGCTATTAGCGGAGGCGATGGGGCAATCAGGGAAGCGTGGCCTGCCAGGGAAGCACGGTGACCTGGTGGATATCCATGTTTGGCATAGAAAACATCAATGGTGTGACCGGTTCTTCCACAATGGGTGCAAATCTTGGAGCCAACACCACCACGACTTGCACCGGTGAAAAAAGAGCTGCGACCTGCACCTGCGAAGGAGGAGCTGTGTCCACGGCTGAGTGTGCTGTATGTGACGGCCATCAACAGGAGCAACCAAAATTTTGTGTTCATCGAGAACACTAGAGGCAGCGAGTAATTGGCGTTCATGTTGGATAATCAATGCAAAAATCTTGATCACCGGCAGAGGTGGGTCAAGCAGAAGCAGCTGGGATTGGACAACTGCAAAGTGCTCATCTAGTCCTTTCAGAAACCGAATAATAAAGTCTTGGAGGCGATGCATTTTTGCATAGCATAGACAAGCAGAGAAAGGTCGTAAGTTCTCTATTTTTCCTAATGTTTTGAGTGCTGTATAAAAATCTATAACAGATAGAGAGTCCTATTTCAATGCATAAAATTCTTCCCGAAGTTCAGCAATCTAAAGAATGTCAGTTTGGGAGAATCGCTCATAAAGGTCTTGCCAAACAAAAGAGACAATAGAGAAGTAAGTAACGCTCTGAGTTATTGATGGGGATATAGAGTAAAAAGTCAAAAAAGAACAAGATTGTTGCATCTTTTTCAGGCAAAAAACAAAGGGTTATCAGAAGAAGGGAGAGGAATAGTACTAATGAAAAAATTGAACTTGTTCTTAGAGATAACAGCCATAGAAAAGGAACGATTTCAAAAATGGTAATTGTTACTAATAAGAACAAGTAAAATAAGAACAAAAATTGAGTTTTCATTAGAACATATATAAAAAGGATTGGCTGGAGAATTGGCATCATTCATAGTGAGAGAAGAAGAAATACCAGAAAAGAAAAAAAAAAGAGGGAGAATTATTTGGGTCAATAGTTTTAATCATGTATGGAAACCAGGAGAGCTACTATAAGCTCTGATATCATAACAAAAAATGGAAAGTGATGCTATTGTAAAAAAAAATGTATTAAATTTTTTTATTCAAAACCGTAAAGGTGAGTACACACAATATATATATATATATATATATATATATATATATATATATATATATATATATATATATATATATTTGTGTGAAATAAACAGCTCATCAAATTTATTAAAAATAGATTTTTAATAATTAATAGAATTGTGATGATTTATTATTCTAGAATAATATATATAAATATGCTATAAAAAAAGAGAAAAGAAGAAAAAATTAATTATGTTTTTTGGACTTAATATTGAACCTGTGAAAATGATTGATTCAATAAAAATTATAAAGATTGATAAAATAATTAAACCTAAAAAATTTGCTTACAAAAGTCTGAAAAAACTTACTAATATTATACTTAATAAAAATTTTAAAAAATAAATCTCTCAATAAATACATTAAAAATTTAAATTATTTGTAGTTTTATAGCACTCTTTTTTTTATATATATTAAAGCCTCGATAATAATATGCATGGTGGCTAGCTATATATGGTGCAAAATAGAGAAATAAATTGGTCATGGTCATGGTATGATGATGAACGTTCATAACCGATACACGGTCGTGAAGCTATCCCTTTCTCTCATTTAGTAAACCCCACTTCTTATCTGTCTTCACTCTTCACTCTCTTGATCCATCATCCATCCTCGTCATATTCATTAATACAACAATTATTTAAGACAACATAAGCTGTCTTGTGTAAATTTTTAGACATATATATGCGCTACATTTATCAAAGATTTGCACGGATAGTTATCAATTTCGCATCAAGTGGTGATGGTACTATCTATATACTAGCATTTGAAATCAAATACTCTCTATTTTTTTTGTCATTTTAATTAAATATGTAGTTATTAATAAATATAAAATAAAAAATATAGAGACATATTATTTTTAAGAATAAAATACCAAATTGGTCTTTACGTTTAGACGTAATTCTGTTTTAGTCTTTAAGATTTAAAGTGTTTTATTTGAATCAAAAAAAGTTTTATTTAGTTTCAATATAGTCCCACCGATAATTAATGGAATGTCCTATATGACAGCAGTACAAGAACAAGATCGATAATTTGGAGAACAAGTACAAATTTTGGAGGCACAAAATCAACCGTAAATACATCAATACGTTTATGAGAAAATTTCACTCCCCTCCCTTGCGAGATGCTAAAATGACACTCCCCTCCACTCTATTTATAAAATGTACATTCCCATCCCTTATAACTTTTAAAAAATCTCCCTTTTAATCCATCTTAAATTTTTTGTATTAACTAATGTTAATTTTATCCATTTTTCAAAAGAAAAAATTATTTTTTATAAAAATATCCTTTAGTAAAAATTTTATTGTTTGTCATTAAATTTTGCTTACCAAAATACACTTTAATAAATTATTTTTTATTGATAAAATTGTATTTTTATCAAAATAATTTTTAAAAAATGTAATAATTAAATTATTTTTTAAGATATCTTTCAATAATTTTTTAATTATTAAATTATAATTTTACCAAAATTTTTGTTAACAATTTTTTTATATTTTACTATTAATTTTTGATATATATTATTTTAATATTAAAAAACTCTTAGTAAGATTATTTTTCAATATCAATATATATTTATTGTTATACATATTAATAATGATAATATTTTTTTATTTAATGTTAAAATAATATATATTAATATTAAAAAACTAATAATAAAATATAAAAAAATTATTAACAAAAATTTTGGTAAAATCATAATTTAATAATTTAAAAATTATTGAAGAATATTTTAGAAAAAAATTTAATTATTAAATTTTTTAAAAATTATTTTGATAAAAATAGAATTTAATTAATAAAAAATAATTTATTAATGGTATTTTGGTAAGTAAAGTTTAATGATAAAAAATAAATGTTTTGTTAAAGAGTATTTTTGTAAAAAATAATTTTTTTTTAAAAATAGATAAAATTAACATTAGTTAACACACAAAAATTTAAATGGATTAAAGATGAAGTTTTTTAAAAGTTATAAGGAAGGAAAATGTACATTTTATAAATAGAGGGGAGGGAGTATCATTTAACATCTCACAGAAGAAGAAGAAAGTGTAATTTTCTCTACATTTATTTATCATTTTTCTTATAATTTAAATAAAATATTTTCTATAAAACTCACTAAAAATGAATTCTTATTGAGTTTAAGCTTTAGATTTTTTTTAATTGAGTTTTGAATATTCTTGTTTTTAAGAGTTTCAATTTTTTTTTAATAATGCTAGATTGTTAGTAAATTAATATTTTTTTAATTATTTTTTAATTATTTTATTTATCTTAAATTTTAAATTATAAATCTTTAACTATAAATTGTAAATTATAACCTTTAACACTAAAGTTGACTAATATTAATTAACTAATTAAAAATTAATTTCTTATATTTTCTCCTTTTTTTGTTTTTATGTTAAATGTTGTTGAATGATAAGACCATGCAGCTCACGTACATGGCAAGTTAGTTGTAACTTCAGATAGATTAGTGGAGTTGTAATGTAAGTTTGTTAGACTCTGCCAGCTCAGCATTAAATTAGTTAGAAAGGTGTTAAGTTAGTGAGAGTTAGTTGAAGTTGAGATTAACTATAATCACAATTCTATTCTTGAATATCTCTCAAAGACTCAGAGTTCACTTTTCACTTTCACTCTCTTCACTTTCCCTATTCAAATTCTACAATCGAATTTATCAAATGTTATTTACAATCTTAGTTATGTAGTATTAGTTCTTACATCTTTTTTTTTTAATTATAAAATTCACAGAAAACTTATATTAAATGATTATTATGCATGGTATTTAAAAAGCGATGGTTAATTTGTTTAAAAAAATGAAAATTAATATTTAATTTAAAAAATAAAAATTAAATACCAATTTATAGGTACTATATAAAATTGACCAAATTATTATATGCTACAATAAGGCTGTGCTAGGGCTACCACACAACAGCAATTTTGGAACCCTTTCTTTCTTTCTTTCTTTCTTTCTTTCTTTCTTTCTTATCGTTAATATTGTAGCAAGACTTACAAGAGAGAAGAAAATTCATCCCAACGAACTTGTGTCCTTTCGGCATAATTAGAATTTTAGAGAATTACCATTATTCTACTACAATAATTCTCTTATTATCCTTATTCGCATGCTAACTATGCTATATCTAATAATTAAGCATTCACCTTTATCCCATCTATATTCAAGTATATAATGCAATGTGGTGAAGCCAATACTGTGCCTATATCAAATATCTATCCTTAAATTGATAGATTAATAAGATTTTCGGTTATGAGAATAATAACAAATAAACAGATTTTTCACTTATAAAAATGATTAAAATAAGATTTTAAAACAAGATATAGGAGACAAAATTTAAAAAATGAGAATACTTTAAAATTCACTTCAAATATAATAATTGATGATTTTAATTTTATAAAATATTGTCGAACACATTTAAAATACCAAAATCTTAAAATATACAGTTAAATATTGATTTTTATATAATATAATTATTTCTTTAACATATATTTTATTAATTTTTTGTGTTATATTTTAATTTATTTTGTGTCTAATTTGGTTCCTTATGAAATTTTTGGTTCAGCCACTGAGATTAGATGTTGTAAACAAGTGTTTTCGATATATATATATATATATATAAGTTTTGATTAAATTTTAAATATGGAAAATTTCTAGACATTCATCAATTATTGGGTGATTTTTATTTTTTTTTAATCTAAATCGTTTTATAATATAAAAGAGCCAAACCTGATCCTTTGCTTGCTTCCCCTCTCTGATATCTTTCTCTCATTTTAATATGTTCCACCACCTTACCAAATGCCAATAATTAGCAAATAAAAAATCCAGAAAAAACTTGACATTTTACCAGCATGTTCCTACTCTATTATTGACAGATGAAGATTCAAGATTCAAAAAGCTAGAAGAAAATTCGGAAGTTATCTTATCTTATATTAATTGTTGTTGACATATATAAAAATACATTTCCAAAAAAAAAAAAAATCATTTCAAGGGACAAGTAAAAATACTTGCACACCATATATATATATATATATATATATATATATATATATATATATATAGCAAGTGGATATATATAAATGTTATGTATACTATATGAATAGGAGGAAAGAGAAAAATATAGGCATGGCTCAATAATTGATTAGTCTGAAATAATTAATTGGAGGCACCTCAATGTAAAGTTGTAAACGGAAATAAATGGAAAAGGTAAAGTTTGTCTTTTCAACTGAAAATTAAGCTAAGAAAAAGGTAGAATATAATAGTGTGTGTACTATATTCAATCATGCATTGCTTTATCTTCATTATTATTTCAAGAAAGTGACATTGTGACAGGACCTACCATCACCACCGACGTACGGCTTCAACTTCAGCTTATGTTTGGAAATTAAATTCGGTAGCTAGGATGCATCCAAATTAACATGTTAGATGATGTTTAGTTTCTTAGTGAACCATAATTACATTTATAATTGAGTATGGGTTTAAATCAATCAATTATACCTTTAGTGTTTAATTTGATCTTATGATTTATGGAACACAGTGTTTTAATCACAAACAAGCCTTGAGCCAGTTAATGAAATGATTTGAAAGAAAAATGTTGATGTATGTTTAAAGATTTTGGAAAAGGAAACTCTTCTATATAGTGTGGGAAAATGCAGTAAGGAGATCTGTTACTCTGTTAGGTTTTAGTTTTTTATGTTTCAAATTTAATACAAAGTAATTCTGATTTTAGTATATATATATATATATATATATATATATATATATATATATATATATATATATATATATATATATATATATATAGGTGTGTGTTACATATTTGATTTGATTCTAATACATGTTTCAAATTAAATAAAATATATTTGAAATTAAAGCTCCTGGACAAAGTTCAACAATACCTATTGTATATTAAAATCAGTCATTAAAATTAATTATTATGTATTTATAATTTGTATTTTAATATATATTTTATATTAATAAATAATTTTAGTGGTTAATTTTGATGTACATATAATATAGTTAAAGAAGATTATTTATGATTTTAATAGGTTGTATTGTTGAATAATTGTTTATTTGTATTTTATGTTTTTTATTTTATATTTACATATATTTGATTTATTCTTTTATATGGAAAGATGTAATGAGTAAAGAAAATGAAGTAAGGACAAAAGGGGTAATTCAACCACAAAGAAAGCCAAATGCAGAGTTAGTTAGAGTTGAGGGACAGATGGCAACAGATCAAATACGCAAAAGTTTGAGGCAAAGGCAAACAAATACTCAACTCAAGGACTATGTGCTGTAGGCAATGAGTGGTAATTCCTTTTCTATCTGAATATTCTTCTCTTCCCTCTGCTCCCTCTCTAGTCACTAAATCTCTTATCATTGTTAGGTTTATTCCCTTGGAAGAAGACTTGAAGGCTTGTGCTATGTCTACTGCTTGAAGACTTTTATTATTTTTATTGAATTCTTCTTATATGGTTGGCTACTGTTACATTAAGGAGCCATTATGAACTCTTGCTATTAATTCTGGTTTATTCTCCTTTCTAGTTAATTCTAGTTACGTTTCATTGGTGCTTTCATAGAATCATGGCAGAGAACACCCGAATGAAGGATTTGGATGCAGGTCTCAAGAATGCCCAAAAAGACCTAAAAATGCTACAATCGTTGATGGAGCAAAAAATCGAAGAACAGCGTGAGTTTGCGCTGAAATTAGCTATGGATCAGCGAGCGCTATCACTGAAAATGGCTGAGGATAATCAGCAGCAATTTGACGCACTACGCGCTCTCATCGAGTCGGCTAGTACGAGACAAAGAGATTCTCTGGACCATGATCCGAACTCTGCGTCTGGTGCCGTTTCCTTCAACCGTACCATGCCAAGCCCGAGAAAGCTCAATTTCGATTTCCCAAGATTTGATGGTACGAATGCCATATCTTGGATTTTTAATGCAGATCAATATTTCAATTATTACAATACACCAGAACAGGAGAAGTTGGCAATTGCTTCAATTCATATGGACAAGGGCACAGTACCTTGGTATCAAATGATGCAACGTAACCAACCCTTTACGTCTTGGTTTGAGTTAAAAAGGGCAATTGAAATTGAATTTGGCCCGTCCTTGTTTGATTGCCCACGAGCTGCTCTTTTTAAATTGACCCAAAGAGGATCTGTAGCAGATTATTATTCGGAATTTATTGCCTTGGCTAATAGATCTGAAATTAATCCCCCGGAAGCATTAGTGGATTGCTTTGTTAGCGGCTTAAAGGCTGATATTAAACGAGATGTGATAGCTCAATGCCCTGGTTCCCTAATCCGAGCAGTCTCTCTGGCCAAATTATTTGAAGAGAAGTACACCACTAATTTTCGTCACTCTTTTGGCTCAAATGCCAACCGAATCACTTCCACTCCTAACAATAGCCTCACACCGAAACCACCACCTAAACCACCATTACCACCATTGCTTCCAACCCCAAACACAAAACCTCTTGCTCGCCCTATTAGAAATATGTCCCCGGCTGAAATGCAATTGCGCAGAGATAAGGGGCTCTGTTATTGGTGTGATGAAAAATTTTCCTTTGATCATAAGTGCGCAAATAGAGGCCTCTTAATGTTGCAAATGGAAGAGGCTGAAGAATGTTATGTCACAGCGGATGAGTTGGATACACCACAGCAACCGGAACAGGGCGATACTCAGCAAGCTCAATTAGCAGTGGCTCATCACCTCTCGTTCAATGCGATGAAAGGGATTCCAGCCTTGGGAGTGATTCGCTTCAAGGCACTTATCAATGGAATGGAGGTGCAGGTTTTAATAGATGGGGGTAGCTCAGACAATTTCCTTCAACCAAGAGTTGCAA
Source organism: Arachis hypogaea (assembly GCF_003086295.3). Taxonomy (NCBI): domain Eukaryota; kingdom Viridiplantae; phylum Streptophyta; class Magnoliopsida; order Fabales; family Fabaceae; genus Arachis; species Arachis hypogaea. The sequence continues at coordinate 144,002,406 of NC_092051.1, read as the reverse complement.
GGTTTTTGCAATTGGCAGTGGAACCATCACCAAGATTTCGGGTTGTTGTGGGAAATGGTCAAGTTATGGATGCCGAGGGGTTTGTTAGAGAATTGTCGGTGCAAACTCAAGGTCATACATTAAAGATGCCAGCTTACCTCCTTCCGTTCTCCGGAGCTGACCTGGTACTAGGTGGTACTTGGTTAAAAACTCTTAAGGAGCACTTAGCTAATTATGATGCTTTAAGAATTCGCTTCTTCCATCATGGAAAACTGATTACTCTACAGGGAGATTGCAACTATTTACCACAGGAGGCCCAATTCCATCATATCCGCAGGTTGCAAAACACAGATGCTATAGCGGAAGCATTTACCTTACAATTCACACAAGTGAAACAAGAGCAGTTGTCAGAAAAGTTGCTTGAATTACCTTCTGATATAGCTCCAGAATTGGCATTACTACTGCATAATTATAAGGATGTATTTGACCAACCTGAAGGCTTACCACCTCAAAGAGTTCATGATCATTGCATTCCATTACTGAGCAATGCACCTCCAGTGAAAGTCAGACCTTATAGATACCCACATAGCCAAAAGGAACAAATTGAAGTGATGATTGAAGAAATGCTAAGAGAAGGTATTATTCAACCAAGTAAGAGCCCGTTCTCTTCCCCTGTCTTATTGGTAAAAAAGAAAGATGGAACATGGCGCTTTTGCACAGATTATCGTGCTTTAAACGCAATTACAATCAAAGATTCTTTTCCTATTCCAACGGTGGATGAACTTCTTGATGAATTATTTGGTGCTAAATATTTTTCTAAATTGGACTTAAGATCTGGCTATCATCAAATATTGGTTACTCCCGAAGACAGGCATAAGACTGCTTTTAGGACTCACCAGGGACACTACGAGTGGTTAGTAATGCCATTTGGTTTGACGAACGCACCAGCCACATTCCAAGCATTGATGAATGATATTTTTAGAGAGTTCTTGAGGAAGTTTGTTCTTGTATTTTTTGACGACATCTTAGTTTACAGTTCTACATGGCCTTCACATTTGAATCACTTACAAGTTGTTTTGGAGATATTGAAACGAGAGTCTCTTTTTGCCAAACTTTCGAAGTGTTCTTTTGGTGCAGAAGAAATAAATTATTTGGGGCATACCATCAACGGGCAAGGCCTGAATATGGAGAAAAATAAAATCGTGGCAGTGGCAGAATGGCCAATTCCAATGAACTTGAAACAACTTAGGGGATTTTTGGGACTTACAGGTTATTATAGAAGATTTATCAAAAGGTATGCATCCCTGGCTAGCCCTTTGTCTGACCTATTGAAGAAAGATTCTTTTATATGGAATTCAGAAGCTGCTTCAGCTTTTGAGAAATTAAAGAGTGCTATCACATCTGCACCAGTCCTCGCCTTGCCGAATTTCGCTCAACCCTTCATCATTGAGACTGATGCATCTGGATCCGGGATTGGAGCTGTCTTAAGCCAAAGTAGTCACCCTATTGCCTATTTTTCGAAGAAATTATCCCCTAGAATGCAGAAACAGTCAGCATATGTTCGGGAACTTTATGCGATCACAGAAGGCATTGCCAAATTTAGGCATTACTTATTGGGACGAAAATTCATTATAAAAACTGATCAGAAAAGCTTAAAGTCGCTCTTGGAGCAATCTTTACACACACCGGAACAACAGCAATGGTTACATAAATTCCTTGGTTATGACTTTGAGATACAATATAAGCCGGGAAAAGAGAACATACCAGCTGATGCCTTGTCTAGAAGCCTCTTTGCTGCATGGTCTGAGCCACAAGTAACATGGTTACAACAACTACAACATGCTGTAAGTGATGATGCTGAGCTTAACCAAATTACACAAGCATGCATGGATCCCAACCAGATGGAATATCCAAATTACTCACTCAGAAATGGAGTTTTGATGTGGAAGGAACGCATAGTTATTCCAGAAAAATCTCAACTGCTACAAGATGTCATGACTGAGTTTCATACCAGCAGGGTAGGGGGCCACTCAGGAATAGCACGAACAATTGAGAGAATATGTGCTCAATTTTACTGGCCCAAGATGCAACGTCAAATCAAAGAATTTGTCCTTAATTGTGTGGTATGCCAAAAGGCAAAGACTGAAAATCAGCTTCCCTCGGGCCTCCTGCAACCGCTTCCGATTCCTTCACAATTATGGGAAGATATATGTATGGATTTTATCACAGCACTACCTCCCGTTCAATCTTATACTGTCATTATGGTGGTAATTGATAGGCTCTCTAAGTTTGCCCACTTTATTCCCCTCCGATCAGATTTCAATAGTGTTACAGTTGCTGAAGCCTTCATTAGTAATGTCGCAAAGTTATATGGATTTCCCAAGTCCATAGTTTCAGATCGGGACAAGGTCTTTATTAGTCATTTTTGGCAGCAGTTGTTCAAGCTGCAAGGCACTACACTCACAATGAGTTCTTCATACCATCCCCAAACCGATGGCCAAAGTGAAGTTCTTAACAAGACTTTAGAGATGTACTTACGCTGCTTCTGCTATGAGAATCCAAAAGGTTGGCTGAAACTTCTCCCATGGGCTCAATATTGGTATAACACTTCATTCCACAGCAGTATCAAGATGACTCCTTATAAGGCATTATTTGGCAAGGATCCCCCGAGACTCATGCGATACCACAAGAATTCCAATGATGCACCTCACTTACAAACTATGTTGCAAGAACGGGACCAGCTTCTTGAGAGGCTCAAAGTTAACATTTCCAAGGCTCAACAATTTATGAAAGATCATGCTGATGAAAAAAGACGACATTGGGAGTTACAAGAAGGGGACATGGTGCTGGTTAAATTACAGCCATATCGTCAACAATCGGTTGCGTTACGAAAGAATCATAAATTAGGGATGAGATTCTTTGGCCCCTTTAAAATTCTTACCAAACTCAGCCCTGTTGCATACAAGCTGCAATTGCCAGAAGGTGCTAAAATACATCCAGTATTTCACATTTCTTTATTAAAGAAGTTTCGTGGGAATGATACTCAACAATATATTCCACTGCCATTGACAACTAGTGAACAAGGTCCAATAATAATGCCACAAGTGATCTTAGCCAAAAGGGTGATTATGCAAGGCGGTAGTGAGGTACTCCAGCTGTTGGTGCAATGGGAAGGCACTCCTCAAGAACTTGCTACATGGGAAGATGCTAAAGAGTTCATGAAGTCTTTTCCTCACTTCAACCTTGAGGACAAGGTTGTCTTTAAAGAGGAGAGTATTGTAATGAGTAAAGAAAATGAAGTAAGGACAAAAGGGGTAATTCAACCACAAAGAAAGCCAAATGCAGAGTTAGTTAGAGTTGAGGGACAGATGGCAACAGATCAAATACGCAAAAGTTTGAGGCAAAGGCAAACAAATACTCAACTCAAGGACTATGTGCTGTAGGCAATGAGTGGTAATTCCTTTTCTATCTGAATATTCTTCTCTTCCCTCTGCTCCCTCTCTAGTCACTAAATCTCTTATCATTGTTAGGTTTATTCCCTTGGAAGAAGACTTGAAGGCTTGTGCTATGTCTACTGCTTGAAGACTTTTATTATTTTTATTGAATTCTTCTTATATGGTTGGCTACTGTTACATTAAGGAGCCATTATGAACTCTTGCTATTAATTCTGGTTTATTCTCCTTTCTAGTTAATTCTAGTTACGTTTCAAAAGACTGTGTTGTCTTGTGTGTTGAAGAGCTTATAAATAGGTTTGGTTTTTACTAGTGTTGTCTAATTATATTCAGTGGCGGCTATTGTCATCTTCCATTGAGGTGTTGCTATTTGTGTTGCTTAGTTGCACATGTAAGGTACTTGCTACAAGAATGTTTGGTCCATGGTGCCGTTTGTTGTTTGTCTTTTACATCTTTTCTCTGTTTTCGCCGTTTGCATGCAATCTATTATAATGTGATCTTTGTATAACTTTACAAAATTATTAGATACATAAATTTGTAGTTAAAGATTCTATGATGAATCGGGATTAACTATTTTATGAGGTTGTGTCTCGAGGTTGTAAAGGAGATGATGTTAGGTTATCTGTGTGTGAATGGAACCACATGATTTTATATCTTTTTTGGTTATTTCTTTGACTAATTCTAAGTTTTTATTTTAAGTATGTCTTTTTAAATTGATGGTTCATTTGCATGCTGTTTTTTTTTTTTAATTAAGGGTGTGATTGATCCTTCTAGCTTTTTTGCACATATAAATATTATTGTTGTCTCAACATACATATGTAAGTTTACTGATCTCAGGATCAATGGTAAGTTATTTTTCTGTGTAAAGTTTGATGGTTTCTAATTAGGGTACCGTCATTCTATAGTAATTAGCAATACTTTTTTTAAAATGTTATTTAAAAAAAGAACCAAAATATAAAAAATATAACTCTAATAAGATTTACATAAACACATTATGTTCGTTGAAAATATAGACATAATAAAATTTACCTTGTAATTATGGGTGAATAATTCGATAGTCTATCAATTGGTTTATCATATCATGTGGTTTATTTGTTAAGAAAATTTTTAAGTATATTGATAGACTGATGTTTTAATTATTTTTAATCGTTAATCTTAATTATAAAAAATATATAATATATAATTAAGATCAACCATTAAATTTACTAAAATACTGATGTATCAGTATACTTGAAAGCTTTTCTATTTATTATATACGCCTGCAACTAGCTCTGTTGATGTGCCAAGTGACAGAATATAGAACACTTCTTGTGCCATTATTGGACCCTGATTTACTACGTGTTTTGAATTTTTTTTTTTGGCATCTTTTTTGTGCGTTATTTGGTTGTCCTTAGATTTGTTGATCATGCAACATTCTTGAGTTTAGTAGTTATATATTATATTATGTGTTACTTTTAATGTGAACACAGACTTTGGTTAAAATTCTATATTGTTTTATAAAGTGTTAAAAAAGGTGTTGTTGAGTGATGCCTTTGTGATATATAAAAGATTATTATGGGGAACGAATTTGAAATATGTCATCATAATAATGCATGGTAATACCATTATTGGAGACTATGGGATTGGTTTTCAGTAAACGATTAAGTACTACAAGCTATGGAAAAGTGACTATTTGAAGAGGTTTTATCTTGACAATAATATTTTCTATATTTTGTTGTTATTAACTCATCATTTTGAAGTTATTTAGATGTGGTTAGAGATTAGAATTAGATTATTAAGGATAAAATTTAAAAAAATGACATTATTAATTGGTAAAAAATTAATTTAAGAGTATAATTGAAATTTATTTTAAATAAAGATAAAATTGAATCAAACTAAAATTAGAAATAATTTAAATTTTTTTGAAAATATTAGGGAGAAAAACATACTTTATTCTTTTATTTTATACTTTATATTTTGTGCTCTGTGTTTGACTGTTTGTTAAGTTTTAATATGGATAAAAAAAAACTAAAAATATCAATGAATAAAAAAAAAATGAAAAACTGTATGTTTGGGAATGTTGTAATTATGTACCATGTATAATTTAGATTTAAGATTAGATTTAGATATATGACTAAATATATGCATATGTTTGCTTATTTGCTCCAAATATTTGTGCTTTCTATATTACTAGACAATTGTTTAATTTAGTAGGATTTTCAATTGTTGTAATTTATGTGATTCCATTGTCATTCACAGGGAGAGCGTCGTCGTTGAATTAGTGTATTTTATATCTATTCCGATAAAAAGGACTCGAACAAAAGATACAACTTATTTTTTATTTTTTTATTATTTTTGTTAATTTTTATTATATTTTTTATTAATATATTTTTCGTTCAAATTTTTTGAATGAAAAAAAAGAGAATAAATTAGATTTTCATAATTTGTTTTAGTTTATTACCAAACACATATAAAAACACAAATTTTTGTGTTTCTGTCTTTTATTTCTTGTTATCAGTGTCTTGTTTTATCCTATTTTCAAAAACAAACGCAACTTAAAAGAATGCAGAGTGATATTAAGGCAGTGTTTGTTTGATGTTTATGTCCATAAAATATAAGTAATAATGATAGTAATGACGGTAAAAATCAATAATGGTAATAATGGTGGTAGTGATAATAATCAAAGTGATGTTGAAAGTAATTTTAATTTGGAATAAAATTAACTTTTAAATTAGATATATGTATTTTGTATAGAAGTAAATATCAAATCGGTACCCGAAAGATTTTGGTATTGATAAAATGGTACCTGACTTTTATTATTAACAAAATTGTTCCTAAATGATTTTAAAATTTGACAAGCGTGTCCCTGAACTCGCCGGAGCAAATCTCCGGCAAGTACAATGCTGACGTGGCCACCTCTGCTTCCCTCTCCCTCCCCGTCGTAGCCCCTATTCCCAACGCACACTTTTCTCCCATCGTAGCCTCTGCCCCATCACAACCCTCCTCCTCAACGCACACTCCCCCCTTTCTCCTTCAACACCACCATTCGTAGCAACAATAACCTTAACATTAACAGCAACAACAACCTCAATCACTCCCCCTCTCCAACGCACACTAACCTTCCCTCCTTCAACCCCACCACTTGCAGCAACAACAATCTCAACATCAACAGCAACGACAATCTCCACCACTCCCCCTTTCCCAATGCACACTCCCCTCTCCCTCCCTCAACACCATCACTCGCAGCAATAACAACCTCAAGATCAACAGCAACCGCAACCTCTATCACTTCCCCTCCCTAACGCACACTCCCCCTCCCTCTCTCAACACCACCACTCGCAGCAACAACAATTTCAACATCAACAACAACAACATCAACCATTAAGAACCACCGCCACCACCATCATAGCTACAACAAGGTCTGACAACGAAAATCATAAACAAAGTAATGTTTTCAATTGGACAGCAAGGTCTATAAATCCTTACAATGAAGAACGAAAAACCGTTAGCGGAAGCAAACGCATTGGCCTGAGGCTGAACAGCGGCGGCGTCCTCCGGCGTATGCAACGAAGAGGAAGGAGGAGAAGTGTGACGAATAGGAATCTAGCAGACGGAGCCGATCCAGTGAGATTTGGTGCTGATGATGTGCGAATCGTCGATTCGACTAGGACATCGGCTTTTAGGTACTTGTGAAAGTTGTGGTGGTGTTGAGGAGGGAGAGGGCAGTATGCGTTGGGGAGGGAGCTGCGATAGGGAGGGGACTGCGATGCGGAGGGAAAGGAATGGGGAGTGTGTGTTGGGAGGGGGGATGCGATGGGGAGGGAGAGGGAAGGGAGAGTGTGTGTTGGGGAGGGGATTTTGGGGATGGTATGCCAGGTTAGCAAAACACAGTGGCCACGTCAGCATTGTGCTTGTCGGAGATTTGCTCCGGCGAGCTCGGAGACACACTTGTCAAATTTTGAAATTTTGTAGGGACTATTTTATTAATAACAAAAATAAGGTTCTATTTTGTTAGCACCAAAATCTTTCAAGTACCGATTTGATATTTACCTCTTTTGTATATTATCACTAAATGTGGTATAAAGTTTATGTATCTATCTTTGTGTTTTTATATATATATATATATATATATATATATATATATATATATATATATATATATATATATATATATATATATAATTGGTCCCCACCAAATTTTGAAGTGGACGTTGTAGTCCCCAACAAAATTTAATTACATAATTAGTTCCCAACTTTTGTAAACGTCTGTCACTTTAGTCTTTATATTAGTTTATTCCGTAAAACTCTAATAGTGGAGTCCAACGTGTCACGTTCAGGTGATGAGTTAGCCGTTAAGCGCCACGTAGGATGAAAGACAAAATGGTCCCTAAAAAGGCAACTACAAAAGTATTCTTGTATGATGTCCTAAATCCTAAAACAACGTTGTGAAGGTCATAATCATCTTCGTGTGCTACTCTAAAAACATGTAACCATGGCAAGTGGAAGGAATTTGGCAAGCTCTTATCGTCGACGAGTTAGAGGTAGCGGAGATGGTAGTGCTAGCAGTGCTTCAGGTAGCCCCAAATTTGGAATTGCAAGAGGGAAAAATCCAAGATGCCACTGCGGAGTTTATGCCATTGTTGTAAAATCTGGAACAGATAAGAACCCAAAAAGACCTTTCTTTGGATGTCCTTATTATAGGGTAAGGAACATTGGGTATGGTATCTTCTTTATGCATTGCAAAACTTTATTCATAGGTTAACTCTGGTTTTGTGCATTTTCCCCTTTCATTCCCAATATACCTTTCCTTAACAACCCTTAAAGCTATATAGATTATCTTGTCACTGCACACCACATTAAAGTCTATCTTAATATGATCAAAAGTTTCACTATGAGTCATGTGAGGTTGGGTCAATAACCTCTTCTCTAATTTATCAACCATCCATTTTTGATAAGCCATGTTAAACCCGAATTCCCTAAGACAAGTATGTTTAGGCTCATATGTCTTAATCTGGTAGCACCCTCTAGCACTACTCCAGACACAATAGATTAGCCAGCGACATTCATTATCATCACTACTAGGGACAATAGCAGTTTCATTCCCTTCAGTCTCATTGGTTATTGCTGCAACTTCTGTAGCCAGAGCAGTTGCCTTCCCAGTTCTAGTATCTTTTGTTCCTGATCCTCCATTGTTTTTAGCATTAGATTTCTTTTGTATTTCTCTAGAGTTATCCGCTTCTGCAACATCAATCTCTTTCTTTTTAGCCTTACACTTAGCCTTAAACTTTGCCTTTGCAATCATAGCCTTCTCTTCTCCACTTGCGCACTTACATCTAACTCTTCTATTATCATTTTTAACATAAAAATTCTCCTTCCTTCAGCAATAGTATAGTCCTTTAAGGCATGCTTGAATTGCTGTAATGTGGCAAACTCCATGTTCAATTGGAGTTGAACATCACCAAAGTCTGCTTCCTCATTGGGGCCAGTCAAAACCATCTCCCTTATTGTCTGATGATTGAGGTGTATCAAACCCCTTTGACTCAAATTCTAAACCATCAGACTCATCACTAAAGATTTCATCCTCTTCCTCAGTACCTGTCCAACACCAAATTCTGACCCACCAGCAGTAGGATTAGGCCCAGCAGTAGGAGTAGACCCATTAGTAGGAGTAGGCCCAACAGTAATATTAGGCCCAGATTTGTCATTGGGCCTAGTAGTCTGTTTAGGCCAACCTTTCTTTCTTGCATTATCCTTCTTTTCAATAGCTTTCTTCTTACATTTCTTATCTCTTTTGCCACCTTTGCTCTTTGTTTTCTTCATGAGTCCTTAATCTTCATAGCTATCATCGGTGTCATCTTCAAAGCATAGAGGTGGGGTTTATACGCCTCGTTTTCAGCACTTTCATAGCTATCATTGTCAGAAACTGCATTGGTTCATTAGAAAGGACCTCAGCCACGCTGTCCTCATCAGTGTCATCGTTGTCCTCAACAGAGTCCTCAAAATCAACATCTTCCATAATTGGATGAATAAAGAACAGACACAATTCATCCGTCCCTCTATCCTCCCTTTTTTTGTCACACATCTCTCTAATTTCCTTGTCTCCATATATAGGATGTAAGCTTGCTTCATAACTAGGAGCTGTTGGGTTATACCGATATATCTTCTTATATGCATGGTAGCCAAGTTCTTCAAACATTTTCTTTAAATAAAAATAATTCACTAGATCAAGATCCAATGGAGGAAATCTCTTTACATTCTCATTGATGTAAAGAAGTTCACCCTTGTTATCTTTGACAAAACTCCTCCCATGTTGAAAGATAGAGATAACCCAATTAGTCATCTGCAATTCATAAACATGGAATAAATGTCAAAACCAGAACACAAACTTATACAGAGCAATTACATATTAAACACCAACTGTTCAAACTTTGATTTTCTAATTGTGATAACTAGATTAATCCATGCATAAAGTGTATTTACCGCCACTCAGCTAACGAAACGACAACACACCCTCGTGCCCTACTCCCAAAACGTGACGTTTAGCATCATTTAGAATGGGGACCAATTCGTCTTTATTGAACACGTGGCGCTTAACACCTGACTCACCACCTGAACGTGACACGTTGGACTCCACCGTTAGGATTTCACAGAGTAAACTAACAGAAGGACTAAAGTGATGGACATTTACTAAAATTGGGGACTAAAACGTTCGCTCTAAAATTTTTTGTATATATATATATATATGCATTTTAGGCATTATGATTCTAATTTCCAAAAGCCTTTCAAATTATCAAGTCTTAGTCAAAGCCAAATTCTCACTCCCAATTCTCTCGTATTTGGTCGAATGCTTCTTCTGCAGCAAGCAACAAGAGGCAGCAGTTGCAACGAGAACGGGTTCCACTATTTTTATAGGATATATACATATATATATATATATATATATATATATATATATGTATCAAAAAAATAATAGTAATTAATCAACTCATTTTGTATTGTCAAAGTTTATAATTTCAACGATACGAGTTTGATGAGTTTTTACAATATGTTGATTTTAAAATATCAATCCAATTTTTTTCAGCGACTCTGATAAGTTTTTTTTCCCAAAAGAAAGAAGATATGCTTTATTCCTTTAAAAAAAATATAAATGTCCAAATGTGACTAAGAGAGAATAGAAAGAGAGAGACAGCGAACTTTTCAAAACTCAGACAAAAGAGCATTATCCCAATAGTTGCAATAAAAAGAAAGAAAAAGAAAAATTCCTAATTAGATTTGGGGTTCATTGGTAGCCACTAAAGACATGTTCATTGCGAGATCTCCATATGCTCCAGCAATAAACCCTTAATCACAGTAGACTTCGCTCTTCACATGGATTAATAATTAAATGTTGTTTCTTTGACACCCAACACTGAAAGAACAGGTCCTTATCTTCGCCAATAGCCATACCGCAGTAAGGGCTACTATTCCACATTTATCTAGCTTTCTCACAAGTAAATAGAAAATGTATAATTGTTTCTATGGCTGCGTGACACCGCCGGCAGGTAGCCGGTCTCGAGGGCATTCTTCGGTGAAGCAGCTCCATAGTCGGAAGTCTTTCATGCTCAGCACGCCAGAGGAAAAGAAGGACTTTTGGTGGAGCTTTAATCTTCCAGAAATCTCGCCAAATTCCTTGTCTTTGCTGGAGGTGTGGATGAAGCTCAGACGGTTCATGGTTGAATGAAAAGGCTATTCGGTACCCAGAAGAGACTTTGTATCTACCTGATTTGTGGAACAACCAGGTAAGTTTATTCCTCTGCTCACTAATTTTTGTTGCTAAAATTTGCTGAGTGATGGCTGGTGGAAATATTGAGGCAATGAGCTGTTGATTCCATTCATTATTTTCACTCATCAGGTGACTGACTCATGAGATTGGTTGGTTCATGACAAAGGAGTTTAGACTGAGTGGAAGAGTAAATTGTTGTAGAGACGAAACCCATGGATCAAAGAAAATGTTCACCTCAGAGCTAGGACCTATTTGCTAAATTAAGCCTTTCTTAGTGACTTTTCACCCTTTCAGAATGCTCCTCCAACCCCAGGAAGGTAAGTTTCTTGCCTCTACTCTCAAAATATTTGTATAGCAAAGTACTTGCCTTTGAGACTTATAGCCAATAGCGAATTAGGTTGTGTTACTATTCTCCAGCATTGTTTGCCTAGAAGTACCATATTTTGTGCCTTCAAATTCTTAAATCCCATGCCCACTTCCACTTTCGACCTAGTCATCATATCGTAGCTAACCCAGCTGATTTTTCGTTCCTCTCCCTTCTGACCCCACCAAAATTGAGCTAAAATACTGTGAATTTTCTATAGTAAGAAGTTAGGAAGTTTGAAGCATGACAGGGTATAGATAGGGACAGCTTCTTCCACCGCCTTAATAAGGACATGTCTCCCTCCGATTGAGAGTAGTTTACCTTTCCAACCTTTAACTCTTTTTCGAAATCTATCTCTAATAGCACCAAATGTAGCATTTTTTGATCTCTGAATCATAGAAGGAAGACCCAAATACTTATCTTGGGCCCCTAATATGTTGGATATTTAAATTCTCAGTCAGTAAAATTCTGATATCTTGAGGAGTATTTTTGCTGAAGAAAATAGCCGACTTATTTAGGTTGAATGTTTGTCCACTAAACCTTTCCTAATCACCCAATAGGTCTAGGATATGATCACAACAGTTAGGAGAAGCTTTACTGATGAGTTTGGAAAACTCTAAAATAATACTTGTGATGACTAAACATTATTAAAATAAATAATTACAAAATTATTAATCTGATTTTCATTTAACATATTTTAATTAATAATTTTGTTGCAGGTTTTATGTTGGGCCGAGAAATGAGTTTCTGACTTAAGCCCAACAATTTGCCTTGTTGCATGCATTATATCATGAGGCTGAAATTTTATATTAATGGGCCAGAATAAATAATAATATTGCAAGCCCAATGCTCTATAGTTTGCTTTCCATGCTTGATCCGTTACACAATTTTATCAGGAAAGCAAATGCTTACCAAATGGGCCAGCTTTGATCACATTATCACATCCCAAAGTATGATGAAGAGAAGAGCTTCCATGCTTGGTCCGAAATAAAAGAAAAATGAAAGCATAGTGCTTCCAACAGAACCAAGCTTTAACAAAGTGATGGATTTCAAAATCTATTACAATGTTAATTAATGCATGGGGAACATGAGAGAGAAAAATTCAGCTGAAGTGATTGATAGCTATGATGTCTTACACGCCACTCAATAGGGAAGTAAAAGCAAGCTAAGCCTAATTAATTTGATCAAACACTTTGTGTTGCTTTTCTTTCAGATTCTTTAATTCTCTCTCATCTCTTTCTTCTTCTCTATTCGGTCCTTGTCCAGGAAACAATGGACGCCGAGCTCATCAACGAAGAAAAGGAAAGAGAAGCATGCATCAAGACCATCAAGCTAATGATGGCAAGAAAACACACCAAAATAAAAGTGAGCTGTGGCTAAGATATTCACCAAATGTGGTTAGATTTGGTGAGGCTATCTTGAGCCTTTCATGCTCAAAAATGGAAGAAGAAGATTCGGCCAGCTAGAGGAGATTCTTGAAGCATGGCTTGTCTTTGATTCTGCTCAACCACCACGGGGAGTAGCTAGAGTGGCGAAGTGATGGTTGAAGGCAGAGATTGAAGCAGATGAAGTCATCATCATCATGAGGCATCAAGGGCCAGAAATCCATCTTGGAGAGGAAGCCAAGGATGGAGAGCCCGGATTGATGAAGGGTGATGATCAAGAAAGGACTAGAGGTAATTGCATGTTGGTTAATGCATGGTTATCTCTTCTCTCTCTGAGTGGCCGAACCGGTTCTGTGTTTGTTGAAGGAGGAAGAAGTTGGTTCAGTTTTGGCTTCAAGTGTGGAGGCTTTCCTCTTCTTTAAAAAGGGGGAACAACCACTGTTTGAAGTAAGGAGAAAGTTTGAGAGTGCAAGGCACAGAGTTCTCAGAGCTACCTGAGCTAACAGATTTCTCTTCTCCTTCAATGTTCTCTGTTTTATATTTTTCTGTTTAATTTTGTCATGTCTTGAGTCTCATGGTAAAAGGCAAACAAGTGAGGTTTGTAATGAAAAAGCCATAGAGCGGAAAAAGGCAGAGAGTGCAAAATTAAAAGAAAAAGCCATAGATGTCTTAGAGTTCCTTTGTACATCTTTGTTGTGTATCATGATTCTGTGGGAATCCCCTTGTAAGTTGGGTTAGCACTTTACAAGTTGTAATCAGATTGGTTATAGTGAAATTCCATCATGTTTGTGATGGAGACTGGATGTAGGCTGCACTGCACTTAGCAGCCGAACCAGGATATATCTGGGTGCAATCTTCTTCTCTTTCTACTCCATTTCTGTTTTCTATCACACACGAGCAAAAGACAGAATTTTCTCGTGCCAAGTGACGAGACAAAACAAAAAGTCTCGTGGCAAGGGACGAGACAAAACAAAGTTGCTCGTGTCAAGTGACGAGCAAAAACAGAAAAGTCTCTTTCAAGAATCAGCAAGTGTTAGCTTTTGAAAAAGGGGCTAAGATTCAACCCCCCTTCTCTTAGCCACTGAAACCATCATTTACAAAAGAGGATAGAGTCGTCAGCAAAGAGGAGGTGGTTTATAGTCATGCACCTTCTAGTAATTTGAATCCCTTGTAAACTCCTGTTTTGCTATGCTTTATGTAGCAAGAAGGAGAGACCTTTCGCACAAAAAAAAAAAGATATGGGGAGAGAGGATCACCTTGCTGGATACCTCTACTTGGTCTAAAATAGTCAAATGGTTGACCTTCCACAACAATAGAGTAAGAAACCGTCGTAACAACCTCTTGAATCCACCTAATCCATCTTGCATCCAACCCTAATCTTTCCATCATAAACCAAAGAAAAGGCCATTCCACGAAATCATATGCTTTACTCATATCAAGTTTAATGGCCATCTCAGCTATATCCCCGGATCTCTTCGCTTTTAAGTAGTGCATATCCTCGTGTCGCAATAAAAACATTGTTTGAAATCAGTCTACCTTTTAAGAAGGCACTCTAGTTTGAACTAACTAAGAGATTCATAATGTTTTACAATCTATAGACAAGAATTTTTGAAATAATCTTGTAGACTACTATAAAGAGGCTGATGGGTCTCACCTGGAACATGTCTTTGGCACCGGAACCTTAGGAATTAGATAGATTTTGGTATGATTAAACTCCTGAGTAATCTGCCTCCTGTGAAAAAACTCTTCACAGCCAAAAAATATCTCCACCCATAATGCTCCAGAATGCGTAAAAAATTTAGATGTAAACCCGTCATCCTCCGAGGCACTCTGTGGATGCACACTAAATGCTGCTCATTTAACCTCCTCTATAAAAATAGGCATCAGAAGTTTTTTATTCATACTTGGGTTAACTTTCAGTTCTAACTCTTCAAAGTCTTAGCTCGGATCAAGAGTGGGAGAGGCTGAGAAAATATTTTTAAAATATTCCTCAGCTACTCTCGCAATACCCTCGTTTGAGTTTGCCACCATCCTGTTTTCACCAACCGAAGTCCAAATCTTGTTGCTACGGCATCTGACTCAAGCAAATTGATGGAAGAACTTGGTGTTACGGTCCCCAGTTTTTAACTACTTTATTCTTGACTTGTCTTTTCAGTAGCTTTCTTCATTTAGGTAGGCCACCTCTAGCTGCTTTTCAATCTCCAAAATCTGCTCACCCACTTGAACTTCAGAGGCTCTCAATTCTTCCAATCGGTCTTTGAGTTCTCAGATTTGTTGCAGGGAATTAGACCGAGAGGTTTACTGCCATCGCACAAGCGAGTGTCTGCACCTCTTTAGTTTTTGAGCAAGAATGAACATAGGGATCCCACAATTTCAGTTTTCTATGACTCCTCAACTATTGTTTTTACCTCAGCATTCCAACACCATCACTCCTGGAATTTTTCCATAGGGGATTAGAATCCAGCAGTAAAAGGGCGTGATCTGAGCCGTTGTCTTGGAGTCTGAGTACTGTAGCTGTAAGATAAGAAGCATGCCAATCCAATGTTACTAACACCCTGTCAAGCCGGTATTAAATAAGCTCCTGACCTCTCCTTCTATTTGACCAAGTGAACGGTCTACCCACCATTCTCAGGTTCAATAAACTATTGTCATCTATAAAGCTATTGAATGTTGCCATAGAAGGATCCGAAGCCAAACATCCTCCTTCTTTTTCCTGGGTATTCTTTATAGCATTAAAGTCACTGAGAATGATGGTTTTACCTTGAAACTGTTGCAATATAGATTTGATTTGTTCAAATTGCTGAAGCTGGATCTGTTCTATGCTGCTAAAATAAACACTAATTAGTCCCCATTCCTCCTGCCTAGTAACATCATTGATCTTTGCGACAATAAAAAATTCACCCGAATTCGTTACCACCATATCAGTGTCCTCTTTCCATGTCAATGCAAGGCCACCTGCTGTACTCTTAGGATTACATAAAAACCAATCACCAAAACCACATGCCTTTAACTTGTTCTCCACTTGACGAAGCTGATTTTTTGTGTCACAGATAAAACTAACTTCGGAAGAGTGGGATCTACAAATCCCTTTGAAATTATGGAATGTTATAGGCCTCCCCAAACCCTAATAATTCTTTAGACATCATGACAGAAGGATCATATTTTCTCATAGCAAAAAATTAGTCATATTAGTTTTTTTTAAGTGTCCAAATTTATTAATGTGAGACATTAAGTGACATCTCAACATATACTTAGAAGTTTTAATTGACTATTAACATAATTAGTTTATGAAATTAGATAAAATCAACTTTAAATTGAGAGATTCCAATGCTTCAAGTTTTTTCCACAATTAGATTTTGATTTGATTTAATTTCATAAATTTATTATGTTAATAGTCAATTAAGACTCTTAGATGAGTATTAGAGTGTCACTTAATGTGTTATATTAATAAATTTTGACTCCATCAACAAACAAAATAATTGAAGGACTAATATGACTAATTTAAAAGATAAATTTGATTAAAACAAATTTTAAAGAACTAATTTAAAAAGCGAAAGATCTTTTAAAGATTAATTTGACCATTTACTAAAAAAATATATATATATATTAATAACCGAAAATTAAAACGACACGTGCGAAACTAGTTCTTCTCTTAAAACGCAAACAAAATCCATCGGTGACGGAAGAAACAAAAAAGGGAAACGGAGACAAAATTCAGAGGCAATGGTATTTTTGAAAACAAATGGAAACGAAAAGCGATTAAGATTGTCCGTTAAGCGGAAACGGGAATTGAGAGGCGATTTTAGAGTATTCGCGATTCGAAACGAGGGAAGTGGATTGATCTGTATCTGAGAGTGACTTCATCTACAAATCATGTGTATGGTGCCACATACGAATTCATTTGCAGCTTCGAGTTGATCGTTGAATTGTGATCTCCGAAAGAATGACAACACCATCGCCATCGCCATCGCAATCGGGAGCTTCGAACGTGGATCTCTTCGATGCGTATTTCGGGCGCGCCGATTTGGACCGCGACGGCCGCATCAGTGGCGTCGAAGCCGTCTCGTTCTTCCAAGGCTCCGGTTTACCGAAGCCGGTCCTGGCTCAGGTAACACATCGAAACCCCAGCTTCATTTCTTAATATGTTAACCGCCATGATTCCCGCGCTTTTGAATTTCATCCTTAGTGAGTTCCATTACGCCAATTGTGTAGATTTGGGCTTTTGCAAATCAAAGCCAAAGTGGGTTCCTCGATAGGGCAGAGTTTTACAACGCCCTTAAGCTTGTCACTGTGGCACAAAGCAAACGAGATCTTACTCCTGAAATAGTCAAAGCTGCATTATATGGTCCAGCTTCATCTAAAATACCTCCACCTCAAATCAACTTTACTGCCCCTGTTGCAGTTGCACCCCACCCACCTGCACCTGCACCTGCACCTGCAACACAGAGTTCTCTACCGCATCAAAATGTTGGACCAAGGGGGCCAGTTCCAATTTTAGGTGGAAACCACCAAAATCTTCCTTCCCAGGGAAGTCAGTTAGTGAGGCCGCCTCCGCCGCAAAATGTCTCTGCTACTGCTTCTAATCTGGCACCTGGTACTGCCACTCAAGGTATCCGTGGAGTTCCGGCAGTAACATCCTCTCCAATGCCACCTAGAGGAAGTAGTCCAACATCTACTCAGGGGGTTTCTGGATCAAATGTTGCACTGGCAGCTGGACAATACCCTGCGTCTGGCACTAAGTCATCTGATCAAGCCGCTAAGGATTCTAAATTGGTGGTTACTTCGGGGAACGGTTTTGCTTCTGATGCGTTTTTTGGAGGGGATGTGTTCTCTGCAAGCACATTTCAGCCCAGGAAAGATTCTCCTACACAAGGAAGTTCACCACTTTCACCAGCTACTGTTCCTGTTTCTGGAGGGAACCAACAGCCGGTTAGGACTAGCTCCACTGAGTCTTTGCAGACCCCACTCGCAGCTCAGCATGTTCGTGTTCAGCTTCCGCAGGTCCGGCCACAGAATCAGCATGCCTCGGTCCAAACACATAATATGGTGAATCCACCTGGACATCCAGTGAGGTTGCAGGATTCTGCTTCCCAGTCTCCTTGGCCAAGGATGACTCCCACTGATATTCAGAAATATACGAAAGTATTTGTGGCAGTAGACACTGATAGAGATGGGAAAATCACCGGGGAGCAAGCCCGAAACTTGTTCCTTAGCTGGAAATTACCGCGAGGTATATCTTTCTTATACCTCTGTTCTTTCTTGGAAAGGAGAATTTAAGTGCTTTCTTTATCTTTTCTTCTATATTCCATGAGCTGTCAGCTTAAGTGTGATTGATTTGCATTTGATAGCATTTACCTTTAATTTTTGTTCTCGATTTGTTGCAAGCAATACCTTTTCTATTGTTCTAGTTTTAAAATCTATGTCAACGGCTTGCTAATTCCTGATTACGAGCTCTACAATGTGTTTATATTTTCCAGAGGTTTTAAAGCAGGTTTGGGATTTATCCGATCAAGATAATGATAGCATGCTTTCCCTCAGGGAGTTTTGTGTTGCACTGTACCTAATGGAGCGGCATAGGGAAGGACGTGCTCTTCCAGGAGTACTGCCAAGCAACATTCTCCCTGATTTATCACCTCCTGGTCAACCTGCCCCTCAGCACAGTTCTGTAACTTGGGGAAATCCATCAGGTGAATGTCCAAGAATTACTAGTTCTCCGTCTCTCTCTCTCTCTCTCTCTCTATCTCTCTCTCTCTCTCTCTCTCTCTCTCTCTCTCTCTCTCACACACACACACACACACACACACACACACACACACACACACGCGCGCGCGCGCGCGGGTGTGCACAATTACATAATCATTTATATATTTGGGAAGTATTCACTAGTATTTTTCTCTATACCATGTTTTGTTTCTATGAAAGGTTTTCAACAACAGCAAGGGATGAGTGGCCCCAGTGCTCGACAAGTGAACCCAACTGCAGCCCGGCCACCAAGGTCGGCTCCTGTTCCGCTGCCCGATGAAGCACCTCAGAAACAGCAGAAGCCCCGAATTCCAGTGCTGGAGATGCACCTCATTAATCAGCTCAGTTCAGATGAGCAAAATAAAATTAATTTAAAGTTTCAAGAAGCATCAGAAGCTGATAAGAAGGTAACCACTCCATTTTTGTTTCTTGCATTGCCTAATATTGTTGATCGATAAATTTCACATTTGTTTGGACATATTAGAAAGTGCATGTTCCTGGACAGTGACATTGACAATTAGAACTACAGCTTATCGGCTGTATTTTTATATTTTGATGGTTCTACTTTTAAATTTTGGATTCCACTAATTTACTGCAGATTCTTTATTTTTCTTGATGGAAAAGTTTGCACAAGTTCATCTCTTTCATAGCTACCTGTATTTTGTGTATCTATTATCCAACTACCCTTCCTTATATATTAATTTAGTTTCATGAAAACTGAAAAGCAACTCTTTCTGTATTTTTCCATGGTCATATAAAACCAACTTATTGTGGGATGTGGTGAAATGACAATGTGAGTTATATTTTAATTTCAACATGATGTCATGAAGTATGCTTCTTCTCTTTATCTGTTATGCTAATGATGGTTGCAATATTAAAATTATTAGGTGTCAGTAGTATCTCTGAAGACAGAATGGAAAGTTTCTAAATAGTCTTTTGTGGCATGCATATCATTATGTCAGCCTCCGTGTACATGATTATGCTCTATTGTGTTTAAAATTGAAGGCAGGTAATTATTATGTATTCCTTTGCTAACCACAGGTGGAAGCTCTAGAGAAAGAAATTGCAGAGTCCAGAGAGAAAATAGAATTCTGCCGTGCAAAAATGCAGGAACTTGTGAGTATTTTTCTTTCTTTCTTCCTTTGTATCTTATAAAAACTCTAGTCTGTGCCTTTTAATATATACATAGTTTGTTGTGTCTTCTCTAGATTAAACGGTTCATTCCATTTGGGGCTGGGTTTTATACCATTAGCATATCGTTGAAGGCTTGAAGCTAGTAATTATAAAAATTAAACACTGAAATGTAATTTGGTAGGAAATTCTTGTGACACCACAGTTTCTTGCTCACTTAAGGAAGAAGTGATGTGGCTAAGAAGCCAGAAACTTCACCATGCAAAGCTTTAAAAATGCACAATATGCATCGGCTATATTATTATTTATTAATGGGATTCTAGAATGGTCCTCTAAGTGCTTGTTATGTTGCTTTTTGATATTTCTAATTAATAGATGGCAATCCCCCTTCTTTCAGCTTTTGGCTACTACTCCAGATACAATACTGACCAAAAAAATAAAAAAGAAAATACTCCTTCCATCCTTTTTATCTGTAACTTTAGCCATATGCCTAGGGACAATCAATGTATAATTATGAAATATTCTTCCTAAAATATCCTTGTTCAATTTTCAGCATATTAATTGATTCTATTTATTTCTATCTACATGTCTTGATTGTAAGTGAGTTTGGAATGTTATGAATGGGGAAATTTACTTGCAAATGCTTCGTTGATATGTGGGAGATGACAGATATTATGGACCATTTGTGTCCTCAAAATGTCAGTTAAAAAGACTGAAGTGAATACTGAATACCTAGGAAATAGGCATGTTATATTGCTTGCACAGCTTACACTTCTTTTTGTCTATATAAAAATTTCGGTTACTGAGAAGAGAATAATTTGTAGAAAACTTCCTTCTTCCAATTTCACATACTATTTGTGGTTTAATCTAGTGCCACCTTAATTTTCCTTTTTGCTTTTCATTTCTCGTTTTGAAAAGGTTTATTGTTCTTTTTCTGTCTAAGGTTCTGTACAAGAGTAGATGTGACAATCGTCTTAATGAGGTCATAGAAAGAATATCAGCTGACAAGCGTGAGGTATCTTTCTTTAGAATTACCTGTGTTCTTTTTGTTTCCAAATCGTATTATCATTTTCTCAATTTATCAATTCAGGTTGAGATTCTAGCAAAAAAGTATGAAGATAAGTATAAGCAAGTTGGAGATGTATCATCCAAGTTAACTACTGAGGAAGCCACATTTCGTGATATACAGGTGCAATGAGATACAGATTTCTCTTCAATTGATAGCATGTGTTAAAAGCTTGTTATTACTAGCCTATTTTGTTAAATACTGTCAAACTATTTCTTTATTTGATTTGCAGGAGAAAAAATTTGAATTGTATCAAGCAATTGCCAAGATGGAACAAGATGGAAATGCTGATGGTTCATTACAGGTAGATTTTGATATTTACCAAGCATGTATATCAATCTTGAGAAATTATTTTCGTATCTCATTTAAGTCATAAAAAATTCAGGCCCATGCTGATCGTATCCAATCAGAGCTTGATGAACTGGTAAAATCTCTAAATGAGCGGTGTAAGAAGTATGGATTACGTGCGAAGGCAACAACACTAGTGGAACTACCCTTTGGTAATTTCTAATTTATGTATTATTATCCTTTTAGTAATTCTCTAGTATTTTGGATGTCTATAACTTTATTATTTCGAATTGCTGCTTTTATTTTGTTCTTTTGTTGTTGATATCAAGCTTAGAAGTAGTCTTTAGTTGTTAAATACTGTTTTTAAATCATGATGAATATCACATCAACCGTTGCAACTAAAAGAGGTTGCTCAATCAGGTGGCATTTAACATATTTTTGCAGCTTTTCTTGTGTAACCTTCATCAATTTTCTTGTCATTGATATGCATGGACAGACTCTATAATCTCATAAACTCTCGCCTATCGTAAAAAAAAAATGTTTTCTTGTGTTTATTATTATTATTATTATTATTATTATTATTATTATTATTATTATTATTATTATTATTATTATTATTATTATTATTATTATTAATCAATTTCCAATGAAATGTAATGATGCATTGACAATTGTGGTTCTTTGTCATAGTTGCTGATGTAGTTCTTGTCAAATGATGGATAAATGCATTCATTCTATGAAAAGGAGGGCAAACTTGTAACCCACTAATATTCTGGAGACGTTATGCAATATAAGCTACACACCTTGTATATATTTCTCTTAAATCTTCAAGAAGACACAAACTAAAAGTAGCATAGTGACCCTTTTTGGTGTAAAGCATATGACCTTTTTTATATGGGGCTTCTTTAACAGATGCTGAGGGAGTTTGAAGCTTTGATACACTGATTTTCTTGCTTGTTCGAATTGTTTTTAATGTTTTCACTTTTGCGTGTGTGGAGTCCTATCCTGCTCTATGCATTTTTTTTTCTTTTGACTGTGTAGATTTCTTCTTTTATAAAAGGGCAATTAATTGTGGTTTTCTGTTTCTTGCAGTTGCATTTTTCTTCCACTATATCGAATAAGATTACAAAAACTGTTTCCATTCATGTAGAATGAAGTCACTTAGTGTTTGTTCTCTCGCTAAGTGTATAGTTTGCCTATTGATACATAGATAGTTATCATGTTGTCCCCTTTTACTTGTTTTCTTTGTTATTTCTCCTTTCTTTGTGGTTGCCAGGAGTTCCATGTGTTCTCTTCAACTAGCTCTTTTATTTTGAAAAAGTAATTGCATTGCATTCATGTCAAGTTATTCTTATATTCTCTGGTGTCACTCAATTTTTTCCTTTTAAGGTTGGCAACCTGGTATCCAGGAAGGAGCTGCTGACTGGGATGAAGATTGGGATAAGCTTGAAGATAAAGGTATATTTATTATATAAAATTTTGAGGTATCTTTACATAAGGTTATGGAAAGGTCATTGTTGATCATTATTCTTTCTGAGGGATAAATTTTGAGTTATATAGTTCAGGTGACTGCGAATAGATTATGGTTTAACTGCTATTACTTTATTTCTCCATTAGCAGAATTCGCTCTTGTCAAAGAACTCACACTTGATGTGCAGAACATCATTGCACCTCCAAAACAAAAATTGCCATCGTCTGTGAAACAGAAAGATTCAGAAATTGACAGTCCCAAAGTTACAGGTTCACCTAAGAGTGATAATGAGTCAGAAAAACCCCAGACCACAGATGAACAAGAAGTTGACAATGAATCCGTTCATAAGAAAAGTGAAGATAGGTCTGCAAAATCCGCTCCTAATACACCGTTTGCTACGAGCTTTATTGGAAGCCCCCAGAGGGCCTTTTCTGACTCTGACATTGGAAAGACTGCTGCTGGTGAAGATCGCTCGCTCCGTGACCAAGATAGCATACAAGAAACCCAGAGGTATGGTTTCACATCTCAGTTTTCTGTATGCTGGTCAGTTTCTGATTTTGCTGTAAAATTAGTGGATGTATCATTAATTTTGACGATCAGGAAGGTTCTGTGCCTTTGGAAGGTCTTGGTATTTTGGCATTTAGACGATTACTACCATCATCATCATCATTACAGCAAAAATGATATTTATTATTGTTAAAAACTCCCGGGACTCTGATTAACAACTTTGTAATGAATCTTATTCAATTGGCATAAAATCTTCATGGTTCAGCCTTGCAGTTTTTCAGGCTCTGCCGCACCAGTACTAATTCCTAATTGTAATATAGGTCTTACATGCCAAAGTATAGAAAACTAAGAAGTATAGGGTGAAATGGTTAGAGTGTACATTATCTTTAAGCCAATAGATGTAGTGGAAATCTTGCTTGGCTTGATGTGAATTTATTATGGTTTTGTGCATGATATGGACTTCAAATCCACCATATTATTTCTAAATGGATACTGATGTGCCTCATTTCATATGTTTTGTTTCACCGGATATGATGTTATGATCTTGTGAAACAATTGCTTATATAATCTTGCATGCAGTGATCATGGTGGAGACAAGCCTCTCTTTTCCAGCGAGAAAATATTTGACGAACCAAATTGGGGAACCTTTGACACTAATGATGATATTGACTCAGTTTGGGGGTTCAATGCCAGTAGCACCACGAAGCAGGTACGCAGATTCTCGCCGCTTATAAATTGTCATAGCAAAATTCTTCCCTTTCCTTTCTAAATTCCCATTAGCCGTGCAATGTGCCAGTTTCGGTCTAGTTTTATAATTACTATCTATATGCTATTCAAAGTTTCCTTAAATTTTAACATTTCCATTTGCTGGCACATGTTTGAACAAATTCTAGCAGTCTGCTGATCACGTTAGGATGTTTGTTTCTACAGGGGAGAGATGTTGAGGGAGTCGGAGACGACTATTTCTTTGGTTCTGGCGATCTCGGCTTTGGCACAATTAAAACAGGTTCAGAACAGGGTGGTGATCCTTTCCCAAAGAGTGGCGCATTCAGTTTTGATGATTCTGTTCCAAACTCACCACTTTTCAGCTCCGGCAACTCTCCACAAAGGCCCAAAGAGTGGTTGGAAAGTGGTTTTGACAGCGTGTCGAGATTCGATTCTTTCCGAGCACAGGATAGCAGCACTTTACCTGCGCAATTTGATTCAGGCCGCAGCAGTATGGATTTTGATCATGTTCGAGGCTTTTCAGCATTTGATGACTCAGATGCCTTTGGTTCTGGCTCTGGCTTTGGCTCTGAGCCATTTAGGACTTCATCTGAAAAGCAAAATCCCAGAAGTTCTTTTTAGTTTTGTAGTTATTTTTCTATGTGCTTTGTTGCCTCTGTTGGAGTGGGTTTTTTGTCACCCTGTTGGGGAACCTCACATTTCTAATCATCATAATTTTCGCTTTTTGGTCGACTATTTTTCGAATAGGGTATGGGTATCAATGTATCATTGTGATTCTTTTGTTTTCGGCTTTTCTGGGTAGTAAATATTGTGTACTTTTTATACTTAGATTTTGCACTCACGCATTTGAAGTAAATAAATCAATTTTTTATGTAGAATATTTTAATAGCTGAATAGAGTGTTTTTTTTAACCCTTTGCTTTGTAGTCATTTTATTGGGAAATAGTTAAAAAGTATAATTTTATGAACAAAGATTTGTATCATAATGAATCCTAAAATTAATTAGGATATCAAAATTTTGTATTATAAATGTATATTACAGTAAAATTACATTTTTATTATGTCCATTGTCCAGTGACTGTATGATATCATATAAAAAACAGAGACATGTTAAGCTCGTAGATTATTTTTATTTAAATGAAATAAATTTGTTATATTCGCTTGTGTTAATTGCAGAATATTTATTAGAGAAAACGACAAACAGGTATTTGACATTTTAATTCGAAGACAAATAAATTTTTAGCTAATTGAAAATATAAAAATATCTTACCTTTTAAAATTCGAAACATCTAAATCCCTTTGAGGAATCTATTTGTTTTCATATATTTTAGACGGGTAGACCTAAATGTCTCATGTCTTAGAAAGTGATAGACATTTTTATATTTTTAATTAGTCAAAAAACTTATTTGTCTTTTAAATTAAAAAATCAGGAACTTATTTATTTTTTTCTCTAATTGATTAATATACACTATTGTTTTTTATTGTATTTTGTTGGCCATGAACAGAAGCTAATCAGTTCTGTTTTCAGTTTTCACCAATAATTAATAGAGCAAATACTAGCAGATATTTCACAATTGACACATGCGACTATAACAATTTTTTGTTTAAAAAGATATCCAAAATATACGGGCAAATTATATTTTTTTACTCCCTAAAGTTTATTAAAATTTTTTAAAAATATTCATAAATTTTATTTTGTTTTAATTTTATCTCAAAAATTTTTTATTTATATTAAATATATTCCTAATAGCTAAATTTTTAAAAAATTTAGAATTAATCTAACAATAATGCATGATAACTGTGCTTCATTTATTTATGTTAAAAATTATTTTTGTGAAATTATTGTTGAGTTGATTCTAAATCTTTTGGAAAATTAACACACACTTAGTTGTTAAAGGTATATTTGATGTAAAACAAAAATTTTTAGGATAAAATTGAAACAAAATAAAAATTAGAGATATTTTTAAAATTTTTAACAAATTTCAAAAACAAATATATATATATATATATATATATATTCTCTACCTCAACAGATTAAGAACTAATTTGTTGCATACCTGAACTTCATTTGCCACCTCAACAGTGATGCAATCACATTCGTTCTTTTTGAATGACCATTCACGCAATTAATGTGAAAGGTAGTTATTTTTAATGACATTACGTAATTGAATGTACGTATAAAACTATTTTATACTAATGGTGCATCAAAATTAAATTCTAATATTGTAAGGTCTAAATAATCACAAGATTGAATAAAAACTTTATTGTTTATTAAAAAATTGATAATTGAATAATTTATTTAAGTGAAACAAAAATATTTAGGTTTTGGGGGTCATTGAAATTATAGTGATCACTTGACATTAAAACAAACTTCCTTTTATTTTTAAAACTTCATTTCATTTATATAAATTGAAAAATAGGCTCAACAGAAATTTTTTTATCAAGCATTATAAAAGAAAAGTAAAAGACAATTAACGAAGCAATAAAAGTACTCTTATAGTAAGATTTCTTTTTATGAAAGATGAAAAAGATAAAAGATAATTTTACTTGTTGAAAATAAGTAGTATAATTACAATTTATTATAAAATCTTTGATTAAATTAAAAATTTATCATTATGATAAATATCATAATATTAAAAGATAAACATTTTATAATTTAATCTACAATCTTATTAATCATAAAATTAAATAACAAAATAATTAAAAACATATTATTCTATACTATCAGATTATCGAGGTACTACACGCCAAGAAGTTTATTACGACTCGCTCAGTATCATATAACATAACTAATTTAACAACATTTAATAGGATTTATTTTTCCCCCGCTGAGTATTTATTAATCTATGAAACCGCACAGTGGCAAGGAATTTAACTTAAATAAATAATCCAAATAAAATATTATTATATTCTTTGTTGGTACCATGATATTATAATATTATATAAAAAAATACTAGTAAAATAAAATTAATGAATTACTCTACGAAGAATTTTAATTTGAATTTTAATCTGATTCTACCTCCACCCCTAGTTTTGTGTTCTGAAATTTTAAAAGTTTATATTTTCTGAAGTCGGGCAACAACTTAGAATTGTGTACAGGCTAGATATACTTTCAGATTAATCTCAAATTCTCAATAGAGATTGGTGGTACCGATGAATTAAATAAAAGCAACGGTGAACAAAGAGAACAAAAAACAAGCCTATGAATTTTCAAGGCAAACCGGTTTGTCGTTGCCTATTATTAGAAAATGGTTGAGGCATACATATACCAATTCAAAAATTAGGTTCATATAGCGCTATGCGAAGATGTGCATTAAATATTCTACCAAAACAACAAATACAAGTCCAACCAAGGTACCGCGGCATTGAGAATAGCTTCATGCAACAACATTTATGCATTTAAGGAATGGTGCGTTGATATAGGGGCAAGCCTCCCAAGGATTCACGCTCCGCTTTCTCCCTCTTCACCTGAAAGAAAAGCAGTGCCAACTTCAGCAGTCACAAATCTTAGCAGAAATTCCTTGTGTGTTCAAAAACTTATTATAGTACATTCATCAAATTACAAGAAAACATGAATCTAGAAATCAAATGATTTTATAATGTTACATAATAAACTACAGATTGTACCCCAAGAAAAATGTGGCCAGCACAAAATCAAATCAAATGACCATCCCTAAGCCCCAAAAAGCAGAAGTCTGTTATTCGCTAATTCTCTTTCCTCTTCTAGTCATGGGTATAGAAAAATGTGTTAGGGTGTAGACCA
This sequence comes from Arachis hypogaea, assembly GCF_003086295.3. Lineage (NCBI taxonomy): Eukaryota > Viridiplantae > Streptophyta > Magnoliopsida > Fabales > Fabaceae > Arachis > Arachis hypogaea. The sequence goes on along the minus strand of NC_092051.1, from coordinate 143,974,792 downwards.
GAATTATATTAGGTGAAAAGAAAAGAGTAGCGCTAGTGTTACTTCTGCCCAAATCTATGAGTCTGGATTCTGGAACACTAAAACACTCGAACCTTTATAGCCAACTAAGTACAACTGGAAGAGCCAGATTTGGCAAAACATCAACAATTTATCTATTTCTTCAAGTAGGCACACACAAAAAAGACTAAAGAAGGGAAATATCAGTGGTTCTTTTCTCCATATTTCAATAGAAAATATATAAATCATCAATTAAGCTACAATATTCCAATAAATGATGCAGCTCTGCCCAACAATACTTCTAGCATCTAACAATCTATGCAAAGCATTTGACAATAAGATTTCCAAGGAAATTAGAAAAAAACTCCAGGAATATTATATGCAACAACCAGTATGAAACACCACATAGTCATATAATAGTTAATCACTTATATTTTACATTATCAGTATAAAACTTACAAGGGCAAGCATCTCCTGAAGGTATCCCCTGAATGGTGTTTGCATTGCCTGTCAAAAAGGTAAAATTTGTGTGTTAAAAATTAACCTCAATAATCCAACCAAAACACTCTTCTACCCATGCACATACCACAAAAGCATTAAATACTCAACTTTATATTCAAATATGCTCTCACACAAGATACAAATATATCATAATTCAATTGATATTCCAAGAAACATTAGTAAAAGGCAGCCTGTTTACAAGCATTCCACGTTAATGCAAGGTTGGGGAAGGGTCACCCCAAAGGGCGTAACGTAGGCAACCTAAATTGTTAATTGCTAACTGCATTAGTGGCTGATTTTCTTGCCCATCGATAGGTGAACATCATACGAAGTCATTTCTTTTGAAGAATTGAAGTTTGTTAAGTGACAAACTGATTTGCGGTTCATAATGTCGTTTGCTTCCATACTAACAAGACAACTGATCAGACATCATACAGAACTTGGATGGATGCTTCCCACTAGGATTTGAAGTGTTCTGTTAATATGGAGTATGTTACTGGTCCATATAGCCTTCATGCAAGTTCTAATTACTGACCGTACTTCTCAACCTTGGTTTTAAACGGCAATCCACAACTGCAATTGCATCTGTATATTGTTACTGTGGTGCCCACACTGCGTCGGAATCGCAGCTGCAATTGCAACTATTTTGTACACATTTTCCACACTCTTCTACATAACGGCACAACCACAACTTAAAACTATGTTCCCAACCCTTCTAGTACAAAATAGTTTATGTACATTAACAAGAAATATAAACTCACAAGGTAACTGGCTAACTAAATTCTAACATCACAGTTAAGAAGATTCTGAAGGAAACGATTCATAATCCATGTTCTTTTCAAGCGTTTTCCTTTTGTAGTTGTTAACTAAAACTCGGGCCCTGTAACACTTAGCATTTCGCTGAGGCAATCTAAAAGACAAATCAAAACCTAATACTGAATTACTGAAAGATTCCCATCCATCTCAACAACAAAAACAACAACAACAATAAATAAATAAATAAATAAATAAATAAAACACACGGGTAGCTAGAATTAGAATTAAAAGGATTGGTCAAAAAAAGAAGAAAAGAAAAAACCTGAAGATCTTCAGGGAGGTACTCGTGCTTCATGGAAAGGTCCATAGCGCGCTTAAGGCGCTGGTGGCGCGCGTCGACTACCTCCTTCGGAAGCCGATTCAGTGCCTCCTTCACATCCAGATCGTAATACGGATCGTACAGATCGTCGTATCGCAGACCTAAAAAACATAATTAATAACAATAATCAAATTCCATTTCCAAAACAGATAATATTAATATTTTTCTTTTGTTATGAATCACTGAATCAGTGGAATAGGAAATGGTAGAAAGAGAACGGAGGTTAGGGTTTTGGGAGGAAGGAATAATAACCGAATCTGCGGAGGCGCTTGGAGATGGCTTTCATGTGCTGAGCGGCGAACCAGTTCTTCTTTGGATCAATGAAGGATTGAATGAACGAAGACGCCATTGCTGCTCTTCTTCTTCTTGGAGTTTCTGGAACAATCGCAGTTAGGAAGGGAACGGAACGCGATTTTATTATGCTTTTGCAGTTTTAGCTATTGTGTGCCACACACTGTGTTTTGTAGTCTACGACGACCAATTTTCCTGGTTTTCATGCCACGTCATACAGAACGACATGTCGTTTACATCCCTTGCCTCGTTTACTAGAATAATAATAAATAAATAAATAAAATATTTTTGGAAAATTTTATCTAAGAATAAATAATTTTCTTTTTCGTATTGTGATACATTACTACATTAATAATACTGGAAAGAAATAAACAAGATAAATTTTGAATTTTAATTTCTGTGAATTATTTTATGTAAAATTATTTATAAGAACAATTAATTATTAAAAAATATCTAAATATATGAATTTAATTATATGATTATGTAATTTTTTTATGAATAAATTAAATTAAACTCTAATAAAAATGACATATATTACTAAATGTCAAGACATAAATAGAATAGAGCAAACACTCTTATTTGCTGTTAAAACCACTAAAAATCTGTCTATTCTTTTAATTGGGTTAATGTTTAAATTAAATTTAACTGATTAAAGAACCACATCCTATATATTATTTTTTATTATTTTATGATCATATTTCATCATATATTGGTGTTTGAATCATATTTGTTTATGTATAAGTGAGATAAAAACTATTGATCATTTATTTTTTGATTAGACTATAATTTTTTTGTCTTTAATATTTATAAAAAAATAAATTATTTTTTATATCATATACTGAGTTAGGTATTTTTACAGGTTTACCGTATTTTGCTCTTAAAAAAAGCATAACCTGATCATCACTTACTAAAAAATTTTGTTATTATTATTATTATTATTGTGGTTTAATGGATTTTAAGTTTGACCAAACATTTTAAATAAGCTAAACTGAAAGTTTAGACCAAATATTATAAATTAGAGAAAAAGACAATAGCTCCTGACCTCTTTTTTTTTGCAAATATTTTTATTTTTTGATCGTTAAAAAATATTTTTAAATTTTTGATGTTCTTAAAGTTGGATGGATAAGTCCCTGTATCCAAATGTCTCTGTCAGACTCAACGAAAAAGTCTGACGTGACTCCTGTAATGTTTGTTATGCGTATGCGTCGCTATGAATTCAACAAATTTTCATTTTTTCATAAATTTTCCACTTTGCATGTTTTTTTTCCATTTTTTAAGTCATTCTTTCCTTTAAAACTTTAAATAACTCAAACAAACATATCAAGATATCGAATGAGAGAAAAGTAAATTAAATTTAGAAATTTAATAGTCCAGAAAGTATGTTTTCAATCATTAAGCACACTTAGGAGAAATTCACAAAATCATGTAATTTTAGTGAATAAATGTGAAAAAAGTTGATAAAATCCACCAAATTCAATACAATATAAACCATAAAATTGTGGTTCATCAACTAATATGCAAAATGCGTCTACCTACTTTGTTAAAAATGAATCAATCTCCAATAATATATATAAACAAATAGGGGTAAGATAGTATAATGAATTGATTATTTATGAATTCCACTAATTCAAATCTCAAAATGAAATATAAATATACTTGCAAGAAGAAAGCTCGTGAAAGCAAGGAACAAGGGATTGAGCATCGAACCCTCACCGGAAGTGTTTGCACTCTAATCTCTCTGGTGTTTGAGGGTCAGTTCTCTACTAATCTTACCTTCTAAGGCTTGCTCTTCTTCTACCAATCAACATATATTCAATGCATGGATACACATATCAAGAGGTCTTTTTAAGGGTTGTAATGGGACTAGGACTAAATTTAATTTACTTTTCTTCCATTCGATACCTTGATATGTTTGTTTGAGTGATTTAAAATTTTGAAGGCAAGAATGACTTGAAAGAAATGGAAAAAACCATGCAAAGTGGAGAATTAATGAAAAAATGAGGATTTGATAAATTCATGGCGACGCGTACGCGTGAGAGGGAAGTCTGCCAGGCGACGCGTACGCGTGACAAGCATTACAAGAGTCACGTTAGACTTTTTCGTTGGGTCTGACGGAGGAATTTGGACGAAGGGACTGATCCGTCCAACTTTTAAGGACGTTAAGGACTTAAAAGTATTTTTCAATGGCCAGTGATAAAAATGTCTGCGAAAAAAAAGGTCAGTGACCTATTTGTCATTTACTCTATAAATTATAATAGAATGCTATACGTAAATTTTTTTTTTAATTTAGGTAAATGAATAAGTAAAAGTAATTATAAAAATGATTTTTATTAATATTAAGCTGACTTAATTAGATTTAGTTAATAACAAAATTTGATTTATCAAAGTTGATACTTAGGTTAGACATGAGTTCAAAATATCGCAGGAGCCTCTTATAATTTAAGATTGTCTCAGTTTTTTGTGGGTAAAACAAAATAGTGTCATCCGCAAACTACAAGTGTGACAGTTCTATGTTATTCCTCCCAACCAGCAATAGAGATATACACTCATTCATAACTGTCTTTTTCACCATCCTATACAATACATCAACCACAAGAACAAACAAAAATAGAGATAGAGGATCTCTTTGTCTTTGACCTTTCTCCATCTTGAACGGCGACCCATTAATCAGAACCGACATAGAGGCTGTAATTACACATTCCTTCACTCATGCCCTCCATCTATGACCGAACCCCATCTTTTGTAACACAATATCCACAAAACTCCACCTGACCCTGTCATATGCTTTTTAAAAATCTAGCTTTATAATCGCCGTCCTCTTCTTACTCATCCTTAGCCACTGAACTATTTCACATGCAATGAGAATACCGTCATGTATTTTCTATCCTTTCACAAAAGTACTCTATGTCTCTTCCACTAATTTTAGTATCACTGAACTTTTCCTTCTAACCAATACCTGTGATATCACCTTGTACACACATTCAACCATACTAATAGGCCTAAGATTCTTGATCTCCTTGGCACTCACAAACTGTGGAGCTAATGCCACCCAAGTTACATTTGCGTCCGTTGGTAATTTGGTGCTTTGAAAAAATCCTAATACAACTACAGTAAATTCATGACTAATCTCATCCCAAACACTTCTTAATAAAGTTCATATTATACCCGTCATTACTTAGAGCTTTAGTTGACTCACAGTACCAAACAGTCTCTTTAATTTTCTCAGTAGAGAGCATTACTTTCAATATTGTAGCCTCTTCTTCATGTATCTTCATCACTAATCCTTTCCGAAACTCAATCAATCAATGAAGCATATTCCTACCAATACAAATCTTTATAGAACTCTCTAATCGCAACCTTTATTTTAGACTGATTCCGTTACCAATCTCTCATGTCGTAAAAACGCATCAATTATGTTATTCCTCCTTCTAGTTGATGCTACTTGATGAAAGTATCTAGTATTATTATTCATATTCCTTGCATACTGAGACCAAGACATCTGCTTCTAATGAATTTTCTTTTAAATATATTATTTCTCATAGCATCTTATCAGGACTTTACATCTAGTCTCTATTATACCATCATATGCGTCATCACTTATCATATCATCAATCTTTTCTGTCTCTTCTTCGAATCTCTTTATTCTAGTATCCATATAATGACAAATTTGTTAAAGAGCATGTTGGTGAAAGGCATTTATCAAAATCAAATCTAAGTTTTACAACTGATTTCTAAAGTAACTACTAAAATTAGCTCCAAAAGATGTTAATTATGTATGTTGGTTAATATAACTAACGTTGTCTTAATGGTGGCTTTGTTGAGTAATCAAAATGTATAGAGGTGCGAACTATCCCATCATAAATTCGTAATTAGGATCAACCTCACTCCTTCAATTCATGACATCTTTTGATCTTAATTATATTCTACTGGTTTAGAACCATTTTTTTTATATCTAATTCTATCATACATAAGCCATTCATGCTATATTCAAAATTCTATATTTCTTATACCTTTGATCCAAAAATTAAATGACAATATTTTTTTTATAACAATAAAAATTTTTTGAATCCAGTAATTTTTAATATTTTTATTATTATTTAATTAATATAAATACTAAATTATTTTTAATAAATAAATTTTATTAATTAATGTGTGTAAATTTTAAAAAATATATATCTGTAAAATTTTGTGTTTGGAGAGATTCGAGCTCTTATCAATTTTTGTCGGGTGAATCCAAATGTGAAGGGTGAAGAACTTAGAGAAAAGAGTGAGAGGGAGAGATGAACAAAGGAGGGAGGTCTAATAAAGAAGAAGCTGTTAGTGAATTGGAATTTGGAGAAAGAGAAAATTGGAGAAAATGAGAAAGAGAAATTTTAGCAAAAATAAAAGTTGTGTTTATTCATTATCATTTTCTGCATCACATGCTTATCTTTATATAATTACATAAGAACTAATTAACTTAATTTACCTAATTAACTTTGTTAGCTAGTAATTCTAAGTCTACTAATACTAACAGCAGCAACCAATCATATCAGGTTACAATATCCAAATTGTATTAATTTATTTATACGAAACTAATGCAAATTATATACTAATTATATACAAAACCTGTAAATATAAATACAAATTATTGATGATTAAGTACTGATATTTATTAGCCATGTAGCATTGTCCATAACATAATGACGAGATACATTAAAAATTTAAAACTAAAATCATTATCTATTCCAAATTTTTTTGGTTTAATAAAACATCGCCTTCTTGTTCTTTGTCCCTTTTAATTTTCTCATATCACATGAACTCTTATTCTCTTCCCTCTGATCTGGGATTTGTCATGGTCAAGTAACGAACAAAACCGAGCGTCAAACTCGAGAATATTCTAATATACTGAAACCTATTTCAATACTCAAGTCATCTCTCTATGTGCATTTCTTTATAGTTCCCATGGTTGAATCCTTTGCATTTTATTTGAAGAAACTTGAGCATTCCAATCCCCTTTGATAGGATTCCACTCACATCATGATCAATTCTAATGCTACATGCCAATAATTATAAGAAAGCCAATAGAGTAGTGAGACTTGAGCATTATTGTTGATGAGGAGGTTCTTGAGAATGAGAATGGGATTCTCTATCTAATCTTGTTAGAGTTCTATGTTTCAACTCTCCTCTGTGAGTAGTCATCTCATCCAATATCTCTGCTCCCAAACCTAACTTATCATCCTCATCATCCGTGTTACTCTGCTCGTTATCCTGTACAAAACAAATGTTTTCATCTTCCAACTTAAATACTTAAATGCTTCTGATGCTATATAAAAGTTGAATATTCCTATGCAAGAATAAATGTCATATTTTACTGTATGTGAAAACTCAGCAGTCGACTTCACGTGAAGTTGATAGTTGAGAGCCGTTAGATGAAAATTTAGTCAAATTAGTCAAATCATCTAACGATTCTCAGTTATCAACTTCATATGAAGTTGACTGCACCTGAATTTTTACCTTTATTGTAGGTAAGTGTGAAGAAGCATAGTATATAAATGAAGCGTACCATCATGAGGGGTATCATTTGAGAAACAGTAGGATCGCCAGCAACTTCCTCGTACTCAGAAGCATCAAGTTCATGAAGATGTTGGGCTTTGAAGAACTTAGGAAGGAGATGCTCTCTAATGAGTATGAGAAGGAAGAAAGGCAAAGGGAACAGTATTCCTCCAGTTGGTATCCACGTCATCCCGTAACAAATCAAGAAATACACCAATTGCGACCCTGTGAATAATGCTGTCACCTTGAATGGTACCAGCTCCACAAAACTTGCATGTGGACCTTCCAAAATTCTGCACAAAATCAAATATCATTCATAAACTGTTCAATTATGACTAAATTTACTACACTTCTTAAAAAATACAATATTAAAATTATTTTAAAAAATTTTAAAGTATAATACTTACTTGTAGCGGCGATTTCTTGGGATAAAGAGTAGCAAGAACCTTTCCCAGAATTGATTGCCAGGGAGACTATCAATGGCCATGAAAGCAAAATATCCCCACAAAACTGATGTAGGTATTTTTCTTATGATGGGGATCATCAAAACTGATAACCCAACCATAAGAGACTGCAACAAGTTGCTAAGCCTTTGTTCATTAACACGTACAGGTAGATGCTCCTCTATTTGTTTCATATCAAAACTTTCATTTTTTTCACCTTCCTTCTCATCCTCAGATTTCATCACTGCCTTTTTCAATTTCTCCATTTCTTTAAACTACACCAAGTCAAAAGTCTTCATTAATAACTATAGAGAATTTTAGTGACTGATCAAAGTGAATTTGTGGTAAAACTTACAGTAGGATCTGCATCCATTTCTATAATAACAGATTGCATCCTGCCAAATAATTCTGCGTGGCTGCCTTGTTTCTTAAGCACTTCTTTTGCTTTCTTCTCCGTCTTCTTTCGGATAATCTACAAATTCATAGAATTATTGTTATTATTATGAGTTGATGGCTTAATTTGGAGTTGCCAAAGATGAACACTTTAACTATTATTTATTACCTGCCTATTAAGAACTGCAAGACTCTTTGTATGCATTGGTGATTGAGGTAGGACTCCATTTGATGGAGGAAGCCCAAGAAGACCACAAAGTAGAGTCTAAATTAAACATAAAACAAAATAATTTATCATCCAATCACATTTATTCTTTTATATGGATAAGGGAAGTACTTTTTGCTGATGTGTGTGTCAATAGTTTAGAGCCGTTAAATGATTTGATAAGTTTGACTAAATTATCGTCTAACAGCGCTCTGAGTTAGTTTTGACCATTATGTAATTGGATTTACAATGAGAATGCATGAAAATTAAAATAAAATAGAAGAAGAGAGCAGATATATATACCATGAGTCCAAGCAAGAAAAGATCATAGTGGTAAGCAGAAGGTTTTTGAAGGTTAAATTCCTTTTGCTGAGCCATCTTGGAAGCAACACTATGATCAAAAAAGTATAAAGCAGCAACCATGAGAGCAGGTATAACCGCCGCCACAATATAAAAGATGGGTACCTTGCCCATGTCCTTCACTACTGTCCAGTGGTAGAGAGATTCAGATTGCCAGGGCAGTGGACAAAACAACCTGCGAGGAACTCGAGATGGAACTTTGCTTGGTTTTGTGTACGATAATGCAGTCCAAAACACCACCATCAATGGAACCCCATAATCTGCTATTAAAGCTCTTAGCCACCCTGTCCCATATCGCCAATGTCTTGCTTTTCTACTTTGCTTCGCACTCAGAAGTAATCCAAAAGAGAATATCACAGCCAGTAAGCCATTTATGTACCTCCATTGGAATTTTGAATCTTCTGAGTTTCCATCTCCATCCTCTGCTGGAAGGAATTCGTACAACACACCCTGTGCTACACAAAAACAATTCTTTACTTCAATAATCTCTACACAAAACAGTGAGAATATGTAAAGAGTACATAGTATATAACGTGTAATAATTCAACAAATATTTTTTATGGTTCATCAAACCATCACAGCTTGAACAGTTTAAGACATAAAATTTTCTTCTGTTTGTACCTTTACAGCTTGTTGAACAAAAAGGACAGTGATTAGCATTCCAAATAATTCCTCGCAAATTCTTGTAAACCTTGAGATAACTGTGCATGCATTGAAAATTGCAAGCACAATTAGAAATAATGCTGTCCACACACAAACCCAAGCAGCCCAAGGCAAAAAGAGTTTGGCACCGAATTCTGGTTTTGATTCGCAAAACTGAAACATAATATGATACATTATAATGGTGGGTTCAGCAACACCCACAATCAACAATGGCTGACCACCAAATATTGAGTGGATAATTCCACAAAGCCCCGTAGATATTAATGATTCCACTATGCCCAAGCTCCCATCTGCATTATATAATCAAATATTCCATGCTTATTATTTACAAAAAACCAAAGTAATCAATTAAGCATATGTTTCGTTTATATTTTTACTTGTAATTTCTATATATCCGTTTAAGAAAAGTATAGATAGACAATGAAAAGAGAAGTGCTAGGAACAGTAATTTTTGTAATTTGTAGATATCAAATAATAGCCATCAATGATGATTTTAAATTTTTAATGGTATAAAATTGGTGTGAAATTTCATCCAATGACTTACTTTTCTTTGTTGGTTACATGGTGGCCAGAATTTAATAAAGTTATTGGCCTCCTAAACTTTTTCACAATGAAAATACTAAATAATGGGAATAATAGATATGTCGGATATTCAATTTACTAGGTGTGCGGAATATTATTGTAATGTTAGAGTTTATGAGGTAATTTGGGAGTGGAATATTTTTTTACTTTATTGGATCAATTCTAGAGCTCATTATTCATATTGTTCACAAAAATAATTGTCTACCTAACAAAACCCATTTGTTTAAAATTTTGTAAAAGAATAAGTGAAAAAAAAATATATTTTTTATAAAATATTAAATACAGAAAATATTTTGGAAATTGAATGAAAAAACAATTCATTTTTATTTTTCATTGGCTTCTCTTTTTTTTCTCTTACAAAATCTAAAAAAAAATTAAAAATATAAAAATAAATTAAAAAAAAAGAAAAATGTAAACGAAATATTAGCTAGGTATATTGAGTAAAGAATCTTACTTGTTTCCTTATTAAGTTGTTCCCCAAAAGCAATAACGGGGATAGCAGAAGCAAAAAATATGTAGAAAGTTGGAGCAAATATCCTGAAATTAATTAATCACACAACAATATTTCAAAACTTTCTAGCCAATTCATGCAATGTGATTCCCAAGTCCAAAAATAAAAATGATTTACCTAAACCCAGATTTAAATCCCTTTGTCCAATCTTCTTTATAGCATGCAAGTCTTCCTTTGACATCATCACTTATCCCTTCAAGTGGTTTCATGGCTGAACCTCCAAAATTGATATATCAATTAACAAATTTAAGAAAATTGACATATTATTATTTGATAAAAAAAATATTTAAAATATATTTGGTGATGAAATTTATGTTGAGAGTTGGAATATTGAAGCCTGTATTAATTAGCATACACTATAAAATGGAGAAAACAAAAAAATACCTGTACATACACAAAAAATTAACTATCAATTTAGTTATTATATATATATAATTAATTTAAATAAGTTAATATATATTTTTTATTTCAATATATATATATTTTATATGAGTCACTAACTTAATAGTTAATCTTTTGTACCTGAGGACAAAAATATAAGTAACTGGTAACATACCTTAGTTTAATATATATATATATATATATATATATATATATATATATATATATATATATATATATATATATATATATATATATGTGTGTGTGTGTGTGTGTAAAATTATAAAAATATAAAAAATAAAGATATTCATGAATTAATTTTTATTTCTTCCTAAACACTACTAAAATATTTATGGCATTTTCTCAAAACAATATGGTATACACAAATGAAATTCATGCAACTTAAATATGTGGCTTAGTCCATTAGAAAAGAATTTGTTCATGAAATAATGAAAAATTATAAATGAACAACACATTTTCTAATGTAACTATCAACAAATATTTTTTCACTCATTTCGAATAACACTATTAAAAATACTTTATATGTATCTTAATTCTTTTCATAATGCTTTCCTATCAAAATCATTATTTAGTAAAGTTATAAGTCTACCAAGTACAATATTGGAAAAAAAATCCTCCCAAATGATAAATAAAAGTTTAATTATCATTATAAACATATATATAAATTTCACTATAAAATGAAGGTAAGTTACAAACCATGCACAATGTTTTAACAATTAAGTTCATGCATGCAAGGGATAAAAAGGATACACATTTTAATCTATGGAGTAAGATCCAAATTAATTTTCGACAAAATTTTAGTTGAATATTTAGCTATCAACAAATTTTAATTAGCAAATTGGTTCCTAATAATTTGTATTGCTAGACAAATTCGTCTTTATATCAAATTCTCCGATGAAAAAAAATAAATTTAGTTAAATCAATTTCTATTGTTATTTAAGAAAACACTTAAAATTTATTAAAAATTATAAACGTTAATATAAGTGATTTGAGTAGGCAATTTTTCGTTAGCCTTTAATTAAGTAAAAAAATCTAATAATGTAAAAACTTATTTGTTTAATAAACTAAAATGTTCATGACTAACTTAAAAACTAAAAAAATTTTAAATACTATAATTGGAGTATTATTCCTCAATGTAGTTAAGAGTAAATTTTGTCCTCAGAATTAGAGAGAAGCAAATGGGTGCTCGTAATGATGAACCAATGTTTTGCATATACAAGATCAGAGGAACACATACACACTAATGCATTTGAAGAAGACAAATCCAACAAGCAATTATCATTTGAATAAACAATGTAGATTATTACTATATTATATATTAATTTCCCCACATAATTACGCAACAAAAATGATGAGATTAATTGAAAAGGAAGGAAAAATGAAGGAAAGAAAGATGTACGTACGTGAATTATGAAGGCCCTTAATTAATTAATTAATTAAGAATGATAATAACGCGATACTTGAAAGGGATGTATGGTGCAACACATGAGGATCAGAAGGGTAACAATGTTAGAGAATCCAGATTACAACAATGTGTGTGTGTGTGTGTGTGTTGTGGAAGGGAACAAAGAGAGAACAAGAACACTGAAAATGAGGCAATGAAAGAGGGTGAGAGGAAAAAGAGTAAGGTGAGTCACATCACATGCAAAAATTAGACAATTTCACAAAAACAAATTAAATAAATCAAATGATTTTGGTCTTAAATCTAGTAGCTCCACTTCACCTCCCAAAGTATTTTAAAGACTTTTTTTTAATATTATGTGTATATTAAAATTAGTTACTAATATTAATTATTATATATTTATATGTAAATATATATTTTATATTTTAATATATATTTTATATTAATATTTAATTTTAATGACTGATTTTAATATATATTATTTAATATAATTTTTTTAACCAAAAATAAATGCTCGTATAGTGTGTCTAAAATCAGATTTAATTTTTTTGACCTTCTTCTAAATCATGAAATTGGAATAGTTAGATTAATTGTATCGGCTTATTCAATCATATTTATTTATTTGAATAATCATACACTGATTATCATAAAATATGATTAGATTTAATTTTTTTTTACATTGTCACATCAAAACTAAATTATTCTTTTTTATGATTAATACTTAAAATGATCCTCAAAAAATCGTATAAGTAAATTTTGTTCCTCAAATATTCAACAACTCAATTTAGTTTATTAAAAAAAAAAAACTAACGTGAGTGAAATTAATTCTTTTATTATGCCATGCATGGCTTTTTTGATAGAAGATAAATTTTATTTAAAAAAATTATATGACATTTACAAATAACAAAAAAAATATTAATTTTACTCAAAATATATTTAGTTTTTAGATTTTATATAAAAAATGTTGTAACATTGTGAGTTATCTTCTGTTTTTGACTCTTAAAAGTGAATTTTTTTTAGATAATTTTTCATTATAATAAATCATCTTTGATGTATCTTTTTATATCTGTATCACAAGACCTAAATCTTCTATCAAGAGAGAGAACCAAACCATCATACAAGAAGAATCAAATATTACAAAAGAAAATTTCATACCAATATAATTATTGAAAGAAAATAATAAAGCCAATAAATTACAAAACAAGAAGAGAAATAGATGATAAGAGAAAGAAGAGAAAAAAGAAAAAAAATTGATGAAAGAAGAAAGAATCCAACCTACATAGAGAAATGGAAAAAAAAAAGAGAGATGAAAAACAAGAGAAGAAAAGGAAGAACAAAGAGAAAAAAATAGAAAAAAATGGAGAAAGGAGAGGGAGGGCCACCGCTACATTGCACGACTGATGGCGGCAATGTCCCTCCAAGACAGAGCCTCAGACCATCTCCAATAGAAAACTCATTCCAGTTCCTGTTTATGGCCCACCTGTCATAAAAAGTAAATCCACATCAGCTTTTGCGTCATAAACAGTAAATAGGAACTCAAAGCATTTCTCTCTTCTCCATTAGGAGGAACTAACTTTAGTCCCTGTTGTAGTCCCACCTAATTAATTAATTAATTAATTAAAATACTTGAAATTAATGTAATTAATTTTTTTTATAATATAATTTAAATATTTAAATTTAAAAATAATTCACTATTAAAAGATATTAATATTAAATAAATTTATACATAACAACAATACACAATATATAATTTGGGATTACACAAATTTGTAAAATTACTTAATACAAAAAAAAAACATAATTAAATTCTACAGTTGACGACAAGCATTGTGAAATTGCCATATGTGTTCAATCAAGTCCTCTTTCAATTGTCTATGCTGCTGCCTATTTCGAAGTTGGGCATTTCTTTGGAGAAATTGATGGTATGGTGCAAAATCTTCTTCTCCCAGCTGAGGTTGTGATAATCCATTTTCAACATCATCATACTCTAAGTCTTGAGCAAAATTTCCTGCATAAGTGTCTCTTTCATCCTCAACAATCATATTATGCAATATAATACAAGCTCTCATTATGTTGGCAAGCTTCTTCTTTTCCCAAAAACGAGCTGGACCACGTATAATTGCAAAGCGTGCTTGCAACACTCCGAATGCTCGTTCCACATCTTTTCTTTGCCCTTCTTGGTATTGTGCAAATAACTTGCGTTTCTCCCCTTGTGGCTTTGAGATTGATTTGACAAATGTGGCCCATTCAGGATAAATACCATCTGCTAAGTAGTATCCCATTGTATAATTATTACCATTAATAGTATAATTTACCTCCGGAGCACGATCATTTAGAATGTCATCAAACACTGGAGAACGATCTAACACGTTGATATCGTTGTTTGAACCAGAAACTCCAAAGAACGCATGCCATATCCAAAGGTTTGAAGATGCTACAACCTCAAGTACAATGGTTGCAACCCCACGATAACCACTCATGTACATACCTTTCCACGCCTTTGGACAATTTTTCCATTGCCAATGCATGCAGTCAATGCTACCCAACATGCCAGGGAAGCCACGACCCTCCGCCATTTGTAGCAGGCGATGTACGTCATTTGGATTGGGTTTTCGCAAGTATTCATTCTGGAACACAGAAATGACACCTTCAACAAAATTTTCCAAGCATTCAATTGTAGTGCTCTCGCCTATGCGCACATAATCATCAATAGCATCAGCTGCTACGCCGTATGCTAACATCCGTATCACAGCGGTACATTTCTGAAGTGGCGACAAGCCTCTTCTTCCAGTTGCATCAACCCTCTGGTGGAAATATGGATAGACGTTTGAGAGAGCGTCTACTATCCGAAGGAACACATCTCTTCTCATTCGAAATCTCTGTCGAAAAATGTCAGCATTATACACCGGTTCATCTGCAAAGTAATCTTGAAAAAGGCGATCATGTCCTGCTTCTCGATCTCTGTTGATCCATCTACGAGTAATTGGGATAGGGCTTCTATCGATATCTTCTTCTTCAGAATCTTCGAGTAAATACTCATCGATCCAATTATCTATCAGTGTGTTATCTTGCCGTCTTCTTTTGCCATACAAAACCTCATTAAACATATCATCAAAATTTTTAGCCATATGGAGAAATGTAATTTTTAGTTCTCTGTCGAGGTGAGAAAGAAGAGTTGAAGTGGAGTTGTGGAGTCATTGATAGTTGATATTTATAAGTGGAGAAACTAGTTTTGTAACGGCTAGTTTTGCAACGGCTAGTTTTGCAACGGCTACTTTTGCAACGGCTAGTTTTCCTTAACGGCTACTTAACGGCTAGTTTTGCAACGGTCACTTTCATAAACAATAACGGCACAATAATATTGACTAATTTAAAAACTTACATCAGAAGTAAATAAAACAAACTACATCACATAGCAGTAATACGCAATAAATAAATAAGAACATACTACATAACACTACGAATACAAGGAACCATTAAGTAAACCACTTGGCCATTATTTTCTCACATGCAATCTCATGAAGAGCTCGTCGTTTCTCACTCATTGTAGACGTGTCAGCATTAAGTATTTGCATATCCATTTCCCTTTCTTTTGCTTTTATCTCCATTTTTTTAATATACCTCTGAGTTTGTAATTCTTGTTCTTTCATTTCCGCTTGAATTTGTAACTCCTTCTCTTTGATTGCCATCATCTTTGCTCTATGTTCCTTCTCCTCTTCTCTTTCTTTTTCCCTTTTCATTAGTTCCTTTTCTCTAACATTCTTAATATCTTCCATGAGAGATAATTTTTTGACAACCGATGATTTTCTTTCGCTAAAATCTTCAGACATCTGTGCTTTTCCCTTACCTCTTCGCTTGCTCTTCTTTGATCCTTGTGGGCGAACGGGAGAGTCCACACCGGGTTCGTCAGCCAACGGTGTTTCTGGGTTTGATGAGGATGAGTATGCTCCAGTTGCACTAACCTTGGTTCTCTTTGAGCCGCCACTCTGTGTAGGTAGTTGGCTTCTCCATTTTTGCTCCAACCGAAGCATGTTCCAATGCCTCTCAAAAGTGAACTTTTGACCATAATTTGTGGAATAAAGTTTATAAGCCAACTCCTTTATATCATCAGCGTTCGAACCACTCCTTATGTTTCGACTAGCTTGATCGTAGCAACCAGCAAATTGTGCAACAGCCTTGTTGATCTTATACCATCGTTTCTTACATGCAACTACCTCCTTGTCATGTCGGTGCAAAATTCTACACAGTAGTTATGAATTCGACTCCAAAATGTTTCTCCCTTTTGATCGGTACTAACTACAGGGTCAGTTGAAACATTTAACCACGCACTGATCAACATCTCATCCTCTTCCCAATGCCAGTGTTGAATACTATCTTGCCTCCGATCTTCAATATCATCATCATTGAGGTCAATAGCATCTAATCCACTATTGCGAATTTGGACTAGATTGTATAGGAGTCTGAGAGGATGGGTTAGAAGAGCCACCAACATCATATGAGTTATGTCTTGATGCACTGAATTGAGTTGGAAACGGCAAGGAAGTTGGAGTAACATTTCCGATAGAAGGGTTAAATATGGATGAAAATGGAAAATGAGGTGTTTGTGAATTTTGATTTTGCGGTTGGAATATAGGAAACTGATTATTATAAGGAGCTTGAAATTGAAATTAGAAAGATTTTGTGGATTTGGATTTTGAAATGTATTTGGTATTGTGAAGTTTTGATTTGGAACTTGAGTGTTTGAGGTTTGAGATTGTTGGGTATTTGGAATTTGAGGAAAGTTTTGTAAGTAATTGAAGAAAGAGTTGAGTTGGTTTGGATCCATTTTTTCGAAAAAAAATAATAGTAGTAGAACTTTGATTTTGTAAACTTGGAAGAAGATGAAGAAGAGTAGTAGAGAGTGTAAGAATAGAAGTGTATCTAAGTGGTATATATAGAGTAACAAAATATTAATTTATTAATAATAACAGTAACATAATAACGGCTAATTTCCAACAGTTAATTTTACAACGGCTAGTTTTGCAACGGCTAATTTAATATAATAATATAAATTATTATGTAAATAAAAATTTAATCATTTAATTAATTAATTATTATAATTATTAGTAAATTAAATACGATTTAATTATTTAATATAATCAATCATATTTAATTTATTAATAATTATAATAACTAATTAATTATGTAAAGTATACTATATATATATATATATATATATATATATATATATATATATATATATATATATATATATATATAACTATTAACTCAATACATATATATATAAAGTATTAATTTTATTAATAAAATATTATTTTTTTTTTGAGAGAGAGCGTCCCTCTGAACAGGGCCTTTGCTGCCCTAAACTTCGTGAAGGAACTCTTTTTTTAATTGTTTCAATGGTAGACCCTTTCTTTTTCCTGACACACAGTAAATGGGGTTCAAAATTTTTGAACCGTTGGAGTTGCTCTCAAACGAGAGAAAAAGTGTTAAGACATTTTCTTTGACTATGTTAGATGGTGGATATTACTATGAAAATTTTATTATTGTCTTTGTGTGAAAGATGTTTTTTTTTATCATTAGATGATGAAATATATAGTTTGATTGTGATATGTTTTAAAAGTGTTATTTTTTTTAAGTGTGATTAAATAAACAAAATACACTTTTAACACAAGAATCTTCATAAAAAGATGTTTTTAACATTTTCATTTGAGTAGTTGTCATTAGATAGCGAAAGATAGTAGTCCTTGAGTCCTTTCTTGCTACCCATTTTTCTTAGGAAGTGTGTAAACTATTATTTTGTTATTCAGATTTTATTTTTATAAAAATTAAATATATCCAAAAAAATATAAAAATTGAAATAATAGTATTTTAATTTTTTAAAATTAAATTTGTTTAAAAATAATTTTTCAAATTTTGAACTAAACATGAGAATATAATATCTCATTTTAAAATTTATTTTTGGTAATTTATCCTTAAAAAATTTAAAAAATTGAATACAAAATCATAATCCAATACAATTCAATAAAATTTAACATAATATAAAACAATCCAATCATAATGTAACATAATCTAACATGTATATTAAAAATAAATAAAATAAAAATAGTTTGCAACATATAAAATATATAGCATGATTCACCTTAATAAATAAGGATATTTTAATAAATTCAAGTTAGCGAAAATTTAACAGGCCCTGTAAAGTAGTTACCTCTATCCCTATCTTTGTCTTTATTTATTTGTGAGGACGAGGATAAAATTTTTAGATATAAATAATTTTAGTATGAAATATACAATATTTGATCATTTTAATATTTTACATTGTTACAACGGTAGTATAAAATATTATTGATATTTTGTAAAAAAATATTTTTTTAATTATAAAAAGATAAAACATTATTGATATTTTGTAAAATAATATTATTTTAATTATATAAAAAAAATGTCATTAACGCTTTTAAAACACCCACAATAATATATAAGTGTATGCTATGGTACCTATATACACTTGCCTAACTTACTAAAAAAATAAAAATTAATATTTAAATTAAAAATATAAAAATAAACAATTTTTTAATATTTAAAACTTACTAAAAAAGCAACTTCGACAATTTCGACACCAAAATTAAAGACATAGAAAAATTGGCCTAATATATATCACAAAATTTAAATCACCTTTAAGAATTCCATCTTCATAATCTAATATATAAAAATAAAAGTTCATGAGACGAATCTCTATTTTCGTGTGAATTTTGCAAATTTCTATTGGTCATTTTTACAAATATTTATTTCTAGCCGTCTTTTCACTATCCCTAACTATGCATCACTTTTTAATGTGTCGCCAATACTAACGGTAGCACATTACTAAAATGTTATTAGAAAAATCAAGTTCACTCAATTTTTAAGCCCAAATTAAAACATTAACCCATTGGTAATAGGTTTAGGGATTTAAAAAAAGACTAAAATATTATTTTAGCTTTTAATATATAAGTTAAGTCGTAATTTTATTTCTAATATTTAAAAGTTGCAACGTCTTATTTTTATTCAAAATATTTTATTGTCATATTTTAGTTTTTTTATTAAAATTAATTTTTTTAAATATTATTTTTTATTATATTTTTTTTAAATAAAGATAAAAATCATAATTACAATTATCATAGTAGTAGTTGTAATTTCAAAAAAATTTAATTAGAAGAATAAAATAAAATGAAATAAAATATCTAAAATAAAATAATACATTTCAATCGTTAAAGATGAAATTAGGACAAATGTGAAATTCTTTAAAAAATAATAGAAGGGGCAGTTCGGTCTTGTTAACTTTCAGTTTCGATCATTCTCAACCCTTTCTCTCTCTCTCTGGCTCTTGTTTCTGACTCGTGAGAACTTAGAAAGCTTGGAAAGGTCGATCCCTGTATAAGGCCGTGTTTGGTGGTCGCTAGGAGAAGGACGATGTCAGGGAAAGGCGCAAAGGGTTTGATAACTGCCAAAACCCCCGCACCAAACAAGGACAAAGATAAGAAGAAGCCTGTTTCTCGTTCCTCCAGAGCTGGTCTTCAGGTTCCTTTCTTTTATTATTATAATATACTTTTCGCCATTTCAGATTTACTTTTCTCTCGTTTCTATTTTTTTTCTTTTTCTGTTAAACGTTCGCAAGTTCTGAAATTGTTTATATCTTTTGTCTCTTTATTACTACTGTTTTTCGTTCCGCATTTTGATTCATGTTTTGTTTGTAGCTGTAGTCTATAGTACATTAGATTTATTAGCTTCTGAATTATAATTTTCTAGGTGCTGTTTTAGTAACATTTCTCAATTTTTTTTTCTTTTTCTATTTGTTAATGTGATTAAGGATGTTCTTGGTTAATTTGGTTGTGCTTTGGAAGGTGGAAAATTGAAGCATGAAATGAAACTAATTTATGAAAGAATGAAAATGTTGTTTTTAACAAATGATCCTCTCAACATACATATATGAATTATGCGAATCAGTTGCTGTACATTTTGTGTGTTCTTGAAATTTTAGTTATTTTACATCAATTCTGTGAAATGATGAAGGGTCTTTGTTTGCCTTGTAGATGTATTTCTTTCAATATGATCCTTTTGTATGTAAGATTCTGCTTTTTTGGTCATTGATTCTATGAATTATGCGAAAAGGCATCCTATCTAACTTTGACACTTACTATGTAGTATAATAATCTAGTTAAAAGATAGAGCAGGTCACGGTAGGTTCACGATAGAAGACGACGAAAACAATCAATAAAACCATTTATTCACACGAAGTATTGATTGGTGAAACCCAGCTGAAGCTACAACTGTGGTTGAGGAAGGAATTCTAGAGTCTTCCCTTCTTGCCCTTAGGTAACAACTTCCACAACTGAACTCCCTCAAGACCCTATTTGTAATTAATTGTCCCTAAGTAACTCAACCAAATCCATTCAGCTTCTTCCATTACATGCTATATACAATTTTCACATGCTAATTCTAATTGGTCTATCACTGCCATATACTGTTGTCACCTTGGGACTTGGCTCACTGCTCACAAGCCTTATTCCATAATTGGGGCCATGCCATGCTATCATAGTCAAATGCAAAATGAGGCCCTTACATAGCGTTTGGAAGTCGCCTATGGTCACAAATATATAGACAGTACAGAAACCTATTCTGTAGCTGTTACTATAACATATAAATTTTCTATATTTGGTCCTTCCAGCAATGAGGACAGTGCAGCAAGACAAGTAGATAACAACAATAACAAAACCTGTGTTATATAGTTGGTTCCAAGTCCGGATAGGAGGAGGCTTATGTTAGGCCTTCAACAGCCATTGAAATTTCATGAAATGGACCAAACATCGGAGACAAGACAATGAGACAAAAACAACTTCTGACAATATTTTTATAAATATTTTATATTTTCATCTTTATCCTCACAATTTCATATTCAAATCTTAAAATGACATTTTTAGACTGTCTCGTCTCCAAATGTTAGAATTACTATCAAACACACATATGTATCTCTTGCCTCTATTATGTCTAAGAGACAACTTCCACACACAACCTTAAGGTGCTATTAGTTTCCATTCAACACCTCAGTTGTTATAGTGAGACATTAAGAAACTGTAAAACGTTTACTTTGTATGTCTAAATCAAACATTTATGTAAAATACTAAATGGGAAAGAAAGGGAAAAAAAATACATTAAAACCAGTGGTGAAGCATGTAAATAAGATTTATGATCTTGAGAGTCCACAACTTCACATGGTCCTTAAAGAGTAAAGACTTTGCCTAAGCTGTGATTATTGAAATAGTTGTATGATGTTGGTGTGCAATTCTATTCATAACCAATGCTGTATCGGTTAATTAATGTATTCTTGTGTGGCATGTACAAATTGTACATATACACATGTTGGGCTTGCAAATATTTGTGGATTATTGGTACAAAATCATATGATAAACTCCTATTTTTGTTCAGTAATTTCGTATTTATTTCTGTAAATGTGTTGGGGTGTTTCATATTGTGTATCTTTTTTATCCAGTTCCCTGTTGGACGTATTCACCGACTCCTGAAGTCAAGGGTCACAGCTAATGGAAGAGTTGGTGCCACAGCTGCAGTGTATTCTGCTGCTATCCTTGAATATTTGACTGCGGAGGTGCTAGAGTTGGCTGGCAATGCAAGCAAGGATCTGAAGGTAAAGCGTATAACACCGCGACATCTACAGCTTGCTATTCGAGGGGACGAAGAACTCGACACACTCATCAAGGGAACAATAGCTGGTGGTGGTGTTATTCCTCATATTCACAAGTCTCTTATCAACAAGTCTTCAAAGGAGTGAGTGGTACATATCATTCGGAATTTCGGATCAACATGGGAGAAATGAGTTTCTTTTTTTAATCTGTAAATTTGATGATATCTTGATTTTGTGGATAAGTTGCTTCTTGCATTAGTTTGATCCACTCTTGGAGGCAAGCTGAAAATTTCTGGTTTCCTTATTTATTATTGTATTAACTGACCTCTTTGACTAATGTGCCCGGTACTTCAAGATCAAAATATTGCTCGTCTCTTGAATTTGTTCTAGGTTATTTTTTGCATTGGCCAAATTGTAATCTGGTGCCAAATTCCTGTTATTTCTCATAACTTAAGTCTGTTCAATTTAAATTTAAATTGCTCGTTTCTGCAATTTACAAGGTCAGTTGCTGAGATGTATAAGCAAATTTAGCGGGATTTCTTTGTTCAAGAGAGGCGGTGCTAAGTGAAATGATCAGAATAAGTGAACAATCATTTGATTTGATTCTTTTTAAGACCATAAATCTGTTTTGCTATATAGAGAACATGAAATAACACAATCTGAAAGGAGTAATGAGATCAGGAGAACAAGCCCCGCAATCCTTCCATTTGATCACATTGTAGTAATCATGCAATTTAGTCCATACGATGTGATTATGTGGCACATTCATTTCACCAACAAAAATAAATCTTACAAAATATTAGCTCATTCCATTTCAACTTATTGCCTAACAGCTCAATATTATAAAAATCATGCAACTCATTTAAGATGTACAACATTAACTTGATCATCGATATACTTAATACAAAAATTTTACCCCAAGAAATAAATAAGGCTGCCATTCGTCTCTGCTTTTGTATAAGAACAATTAGCCGAGAGTGGAAAATTTTGCCCGACTTAGAACCACTTCTGATGTCAGAATAGCAAAAAGCTCCCGGGTGGGCGAATCAAAGTGCCGTTAAACATCATTGCGGACTTGGGTACCATCTTTTAAGATTGCCAATTCTGAAGCCAAGGCAATGTGATCACTACCCCATTTCTATGTACAGAATGAAAAGTAGAAAAAATATTATAAGTCGAGGTATACATTCCAAGCCACAATATGCAAGATCAGGGCAATCAATTAAGTATCTTATTATCGATAAGGGAAGTCCGTCTCAACTATAATCATTTTTGGTCATATGTAAATATAATGTGCTGAAACAGGGCCTATATAAACAGCTATTAGTTCACCACCCACCCAGACAGGCTAAAACTGCTGATACTGAAAGAGCGTGGCTAGTCATAAACTGAACATAATTCATATTGAATCTTAATTCAAGAAGACTTGTAATAAAGGCCATAAATAAACCTATCAACCTGCAAATTTTCACAAAAAACCACAATTTTGTTACCTTTGTTGGAAATCCAGGAGTCCATTCCATGGCATGTTTAGGTATTGGAGCGAGAACTCTGGTTGTCTGCAAACCTTCGGACCGCCTGCACAACAGATCAGGAGAGATGTATATTTCTATCAGCTGCTTTTGCCCAGAGTAACGCATGCAAAAAATGCAAAATCAATTTTGTTGACAGCTACTTTATACTGAAATTTTCATGTCATAACTCGGCAATGAAACTATTGATATGCAAGAATATCACAATAAGATTTTTCAATTGCTATGAATTCGGAATATAATAAGCAAAACAGTGGTTGTAAAACTATAGCACAATCAGCACCTACCAAATGTAGTCAACAGTGCCCAAAAAGCATCTATTATAACTGGTCACCAGCGGCTCTCCATGGGGGTCTCTGGTCCCTGAAGAATCCTGTAGGCATGACAAAAGTGCAAAAACAATAAGTTAATATGAAACAGCAGCAAGTTTAGAAGAAATATGGAAATGCAACGCGTGGGAAGCTTCTATTATATGAAATGCATGAGTCAGCTGATCATATAAAAAAGAATGGACAGAAAATAAAATAAGATATAATTGTGTAAGAATCCTTGTCTGGAATTTACCATAGCTTCAGTATATGTGCTCCTGAGTGGTAAAGGATGCTCCAGGAATGTGCACTCTGAATTTCCTGTTGCTGTCTCTATGTCCATTGGGGTCCAAAATGAGGGGTTATAAGTGGTTCTCTCAGCATTAACATATTCAGAAGCTGAGGTTGAAGACAAGTCACCATCCACTTCATTGCTTTCTGCAAGCAGCAAGTTGGAAGCAGATTCTGATTCCTCAAACTTATATGATTTTTCAATATTTGATTTCATTGATGGACCACGATCAAGACTCGCACCTTCTTCAGTGTTATAAAAGGATGATATGAATGCCGTGTCATCTTCCATATTTTCATTGCCTATGGTTTTATCTACCTCATCAAAGAACAATTTCTCTAGTTTTTCTTCTAGTGGAAAGTCAATGTTGGCGGATTGATGTGATTTATCTACTACTACAGAGGTTGATGAGCTGTTCAATTTGTCATTGGTGAGAAGCTCATCAGACAGTCTTTCTCCACACCCAGTATCAGGTTCTTCAAAAGAATCAGAAACTGAATTCTGGCTGGATAGTGGAGTTGAACAAATTTCTTCATTGAGAATATTTGACGACTCAAGATCTATATTGACCCTGGAAGAATGATCATCTTCCTGGAGAGACGTCGAGGAGCATTCAGACTCCAATTTTCCATTTCCTTCAGGAAAATGTAAGCTGGAAATTTTGCTTGATGATTCTTGCTTTGAAGTAGTGACGGCATCTGATACATGTTCACTTGATGCTCCTTGATTTAAACTTTGGACAGTATCCAATACATGTTCTGTGCATCCCAAACCAATTGTATTAGAATGAATTGCATAAAGAGCTAAGGTCAAAGTTCAGATGTCAATTATCTCATCATTAATGATTTCAGCGGATCATACCTTCACTATAAGTAGGATTTGACTCTTCAATGTTTTCAATTTCACCAAAAGTCTTGCAATGATCAACGGCAGTATCCTGTACATCCCTTATTGCATATGCATCACTCTCCTTATCATGCTGCACATTTGTCAGAGACTTATCAGGCATATTCGAAATAGTGTCAGAAAATTGATTCTCTGAACTGTTACTCTTGGAATCTGGATTCTGCATGTCTGACAAAGAATTATTTTGTTCAATATTAACTTCCTCATCACCCACATTAGATGTGGTCTGAACTGAACCATTAGCAGATCTGTCACAGCATTGTTTTGTAAGATTTAGCATATATTTCTTGTGAAATGCAAGATCAACTTGTTTCATCACAAACACAAAAAAACATAAAAGCCTACCTTGAATTAGGACCATAAAATCTTGATGCACAAATTACAGCAGAAGCTTGTCCTGATACCTTATTCCTATCTATTCCAGACAAATCTAACTGCAAAAATATCAAGATCTCATTTTTGTTGTTTTGGCCATGTCAGTAATCAACACAGGATACAGTAAAGAACTAAAGCATATACCTTCTGTTCTGAGATAAAGTTGTACAAAGGACTCTGAGACAAGATAAAGAATATTAATGTCATAAAACCTGTAACACCATACAAAATGACAATGATAATGAATGAAAAGAGATAAGAGAAAAAATCACCTTAGGGGTGCAATTAAAATCGCCACAGATAACAACAGGAGCATTATTCCAGAGTTCAGAAACAGCTTTAGCCCTATCAATTAGCACTCTAACCTGTTGAAGCATATATAGATGAGAAAGCATACACAAGAGGAATTTAGAATCATATTTTCAACAAAGCAGCAGCTAGCAGAGTCAGCTATGAAGAACTGATATCACAAGTTCAAATAGAGACTGAAACAGAGATAAATGAGATTGGATATACTTTTCAGTGTTCACAGAAGTTCCGCTCACACGACACACATATTCATTGTTTCATTAAATTGCATGTTTAAGGGACCTTAGCTTGCATTGACTGAAGGATAGTTTGATAATGAATAATTGCAAGAGATGCTTACACTAATGGGTCTATAGGTGGTACAAATGAATATAGCTTGAGGCATTATAAAAAACACACAATAAGATTTAAGACATGACAGTCTTAATCTATATGCTGGATGTCCAGAACACTATCACGTAAACGGAGGGCTTCATCAAGATGGGAAAATAGAGACTAATTTTAAGGTATAAAATGGAAAATTAAAGTTAATTGGCTAAAAGTTCAATCCTGAAACTAGCATGGTAAACATTTAGAACTTCAAGGTTTCAGACAATTAAATACAACAGTAGCAACAACTTCTTATCCCATTAGGTAGGATTGGCTACATAGAATAAATGACACTATTGGATATAATAGAAATTAATAAATGAATAAGAGCCTATGCAACAAACAGTAGTTACCTGGCCAAGCTTAATTTCTCCTCTATTAGGATTATAAAGCACATGAGTGTTACAAACCACAACTTTACTTGAACCTTTCGTGCTGTAGAATATTACAAATATGTTATAAACATAAAAAAGAAAAATAAACCTAAAAAAATGAATAATAGCTAAAAATATCAAAAGAAGGAAATCCATAAGGTTATGAATGCCTCTAGTCAAGTGAATAAACTTTGTATTTATCTTGATATATGATTAAGGCTCAAGTCAAATAACCTTCAGTCAACAAATTAAACTACTGTGGTATACTTGTATACGGTATACAAAGGAATCTACAGTGCCATAATTATCATACTTGAATATCTAATACCAACATATTGAACTCCGCTGAGACTTAACTTAACTAGGCTGATGATATTGCCACTTCTATTTTTGATAATGCCACTCCACACATGATTTTTTGAATTGCATGTTTGCATGAATTTGTAAAGAGTGACATTATCAAAATAGGAGAGCAATATCCATTTTCCCTTAACTATTGATTAGTATATATCCAATGAAAAATAGGAGGCTGAAGGCTCTTTCTTCCAGTATAAATAGAACTCGAGATACTTCCACTTACTCAAAAACCAAAAAATATAATAGGAGAAAAGTTCAAAGTCATGTAGCCAAAAAAGGGGGAAATCACCTTGACGGGACAGATCCATTTTGAGTTTTGAACTGTTCAAAGGAGTAGAATACAAATAAGAATTACAAGAAAATTAATAAAGGAGTGAACATTTAAGATAAATAAGGATTCTCAATTTGTTTTAACAGAATTTGAACTAGGCAAAGCAATTACAACTAGAATGCGAATACAATATACCTCTAGCACACATATCTGTGCAACATTATCTCTAAGTCCCAGCTTATTAAACTCAATGCATTCTTCATATAACAAATTGAACCTATAATCAGGATAAATGTGATTATTAATTACTACATGAAGAAAATTACAAATAAAATTGATGGATCCTCTTTCCCACTGCCCAACCCACATACATCAAGGGGCATTAAATAAGTGCAAAATGGACATTGGAATCAGAAGGAACAAGATCAAAACTCCCTAGAAAATAGAACAGAAAATACTCAAAGAATACAATTAATTAAGGTGTACCAGAGATAATGGCTTATATAATAGAAAAATGTGTATAGTTTGATACTGCAAGACCCCAGATTATGCATCATAGTACCCCACACTCTTTCAATTTAGGAGTGCATTTTGGCTATACCATTTGAAATTTGGAGCTAATAAAGTTGTATACTATGAGCCAAATAAGGTTACATAAGTATACCCAATAAAAGAACTGCAAGAGATAATTATGAGTGGCAAAAAATTAACCTAACAAAAAATGAACCATACACAACTTTGGAAAGCAAAAAACAAAATAAGAAGAGCATTATTGCAAAGCAGAGCTGTACAGAACCTTGATGTTCGCCAAAAGATTGCACATCCATCAACTGGATTGCCTGTACGCATCTATAAGGAGACTGAAATGCTGTTAGACTTCTTTATACACAGAATTTTGAAAAAATGGTGTAAAAATCAAAATAAGGATAATTACATGATGATGTTGAAGTTAGTCTACCACGGGTTACTTGGTTACAACTTGTTGATTTTAAAACTATGTTGGACACATTTTAGAATCTTGGTCAATCTATCAATTAAATGATATGAAGCAATGGAACATGGATGCTTATCAAGTGAAGCATACTTCTTTTGGTCTTAACTATCTAAGAACAGAACTTGTACTCTGCATGATCATAGAACCCCATAGGACAAATTTGAGAGTGACCTATTTATAAACAAAATACCACATTATCTATAAAAGTATATAAAAAAAAAAAAGAAACCTCAACTAAACCATACAAGCTAATCCTGAAACAGATAAATGCTTATAAGAAATGGTACAAGCTGTATTGAACAGAAAAGTTTTAACAATATGAATGCTTAAGACAAATAGCTTCTAACCGACCTTCCAGCAGCCACTGTAGCCCTTGAGCTTCAACTCCTCGGCCAACTCATCAAATCTGTCAACCTCCTGGAAGTGATAAATATGAAATCAGAAGTTAATACTGTTTCTAAATCTATATCAAGTGCAGGCTTGCAGGACAGAAGGAACAAAAGATCCAAAGACACAAATTCAGTAGTAAGTGAAATTTCAAATCTTGTTTGAATTAGATGTTGAATATATGATGGAATGTTAATCTCAATATCTGCCATCAACAATTATATGAAAACATGTGACTTCCAGGTAAAACATATGTGGTTCATAGAATTGTTACAGAAGAAGAATCAAATCTTACAGAAGAATATGATCACAAAAATGTTATTCAATAAGCAGTAAGCATTGCGGTGTAATAAACAAGTTACAACAGAATGATAACCTGTAAACACATGATATCAGCTGACCACAAACCAAGCTCAAAAATTAGATTCTTCTTTCTCCACTGCCAGTCCAATATGTGTCGTGGTATGTGGAAGTAAAGTTTACTCCGGTGGTCCAAAGCAAGGTAGTCAGCCAATATATTATAGGACACAATTATAAACCGTTCTGTCAAGCATATGGGAGGATTAGAGAAAAGAAAAAAATATGTTATATTAGCCTGATGATATTACAGGAAAAATAAATTGTTATATTATAGGAGCAACGAAGTGCAGGAAAGTAATACTGTCAAATTATAAATTCTCCTCTCATCAAATAACGGTCAAAGCATTGCAAATTTTCATTTTTTGAAAACTTTTTTAAGTTTTATTGTGGCATGCTTTTAGCTCCACCCTAAATCATAACAAAAGATAAAAGTAGTGAACCTTCCAATGCTCGTTCCTTTGTGTTTGATTCAAAACAAAACTTGTTGGTTCAGATAACATTTGCATCTCAAAATCACAAGCTAAAAAGTGCCATGCTTTGAAATTATTGAAGGTTTGATTTCTGAAGAAACAAACTTTTTAACATGCTTGCTTATGCTTCTTTCACAATAACTTCTTACAAAATGAGAGAAAAAAAAAGTTTTCTGCAGATTGACGCAGCATCTCTTTTTAATCTCAATGTAAGTAATTGCATTCTCATTTCTCAAGATTCATATTCGGGTTCTGCAAGCATGAACCACTTCTTCCTAAACCCTAAAATTGAACTTGCAAATAAAGTCACAAAATCACTTCTAGCATAATATTATGAAGTTACCACAATGAGGAGGAGGCGGCGGCGCCGTTGCAAGTTCCCACTCTCGATAGTCCGGGGGCCGTGGGCGGAGATTCTGCAGCGGACGAAACGCTGGCCTGCGGTGATCATACTGCGGAGGCGGTGGCCGAAACTGCGGCGCAGCGTGGCGAAATTGACAGTTTTGAAGCTGAGGCGAAAGAGGA
Source organism: Arachis hypogaea (assembly GCF_003086295.3). Taxonomy (NCBI): domain Eukaryota; kingdom Viridiplantae; phylum Streptophyta; class Magnoliopsida; order Fabales; family Fabaceae; genus Arachis; species Arachis hypogaea. The sequence goes on along the minus strand of NC_092051.1, from coordinate 143,944,867 downwards.
GCCCTATTATAAGACTGATACTGAAGCTGAGGCGGCGGAGGAGCCCTATTATAAGACTGATTCTGAAGCTGCGGCGGCGGAGGAACCCTATGATAAGACTGATTCTGATACTGCTGCTGCTGCTGCTGCGGCGATGGTGTTTGGTTCGAGAATCTTCCTCTCTCCCCTCGCCGGAGTCCCAAATTGGTGTCGCGTACTGACCGGAAGTGATCGTCGCCAGTAACGTTCTGTCCTCTCCCACTGGAGTAGGAGCGCCCGGAGAATCCTCTCCCACGTCCTCGGTACTGCACACACAAAGAGAGAGAGAGTTAGAATTAAAGAGCGCATTGATGTTTTGTTTACTATGTAATCACGAGAGAGAGAGAGATTGCACATGGTGGCACGAAGACATAATTAAGGTGGTTGTAGTGCCAGCTGTTGAGGTGGCGTCGGCGGCGGCAACGGCGGCGGCGAGCAGATGGTTCGGCGAAGGAGTGCGTCTCATTGTAGGAGAGAGGAAAAAAAAAAACAGGAGAGTAGAGAAGGGTGCAAGCGGTGTTTGCTAGCTGGAGCCTCGAAACATGCTCAATGGATGACACGTGGCTCAACCAATATTTTTTTAAGTTTAATTACTATATAGGTAAATCTTTCTAGATTTACCAAATTTAAAATTAGATTCTTATAATTTTTTTAATTAAATTTTTATATTATAATTTTTTAATTTAATTTTTATAAGGACAAAACGTTTGAAATAATAGAATATTATGTTAAAAAAAACATTCTCACAATAAAATATTTAATTAAAAACATTTTTATATTTTTAAAATACTAAAAGAATCTTTGACATTTTGTCTTAAAATTAGAGAATTTTAGTCTTAATGTGTTATTTGGATGAATAGAAAATAAATAAAAAAAAATAAAAAAAATTTATTTGAATAAAAAAAATTAAAAAAAATCATAATAATATAAAATTATATTAATATTCTTATCATAAAATAAAATATAAATATTTTTATTTATTTATATTTTATTATATTTTATAAATATTATAAAATATTATAATTTTATATATTTAATTTAAATTATTTATCTAATATATATAATATTTAAATATAAAATTTTATTATAATAATATATTAAAACTAAATTTATATCAATATTCGTTAATAATAATATAACTAAGAATAATATTAAAAATATACAAATATAGCACTTTTTTTATTTTTTTATTTGTGATGGTAAAAATAATTTTTATATTTTTCTTCGTAACCAAACAAAAAAAATATTATTTTTCATTCATTTTCTTTTCATTTATTTTTTTTCCACCTATTTTCTATAAAATCAAACATAGTGTATGTTCTTCTTGAAACTCCCATCTAGCCGCATTTTTCCTCCGTCGTGTTCTGGTGTCGTCATCCGTGGCGTGGTTGTTGTCCGTCGCTTGGTCGTCATCCTTCTGCGTCGTCTACGCGTGTTCTACTCTGCTCGTCCCTCATCATTGAACAACAAAGATCTAATCCGCCAGCAACCACTGGAGGCTGGAAATTTTCGAGGAGATGAAGCCTTGTGGTGTTAAGCCAAATGCGATTACTTTCACTACATTGTTGCCTGCACTTTGTGATACGGGAGATGGTGGATAGGTATATTGTTCCCAAGGATAATTTCATCTTCATGAAATTGCTGAGTGGCCAGTGTAAGTGTGGTGACTTAGATGCAACTAGGGATGTGTTGAAAGGGATGATAAGGTTGAGCATTGGAAAAATGGAAAGGAAAACCAGATCTTCTGATTGCATGTGTTAGAGGAGGTTCAAATGCCATGAGATTTTTTCATTAATTTGTCGATGATAAAGATGTTAGACTAATTGGCATGGAAGCTGCTGGATTTGGCTTAGACAGTGACAAGCATATTGCGACATTAACAAAGGGAGAAGTTGGGGTTCTGCATGGAGCTTTGAGTTATCTGCTGCAGGATGATGATGGACAAAATGTTGAGCCTCACTCAATTAGTGCAGGATAATTCATTTGACCCATATTGTGTTAAAAGTTTCCTTGTGTCAACTCAGATTTATGTAATCGCGTCTCAAAAAAATTTTGTGCAACTTAGACTACCTTAGTGTAGGACCTGAATATAGCTTTTTGAAAGATATTAGGCATGCCGAATATTATAGCAACACTGATGAAGAAGCACTATAGAAGGTAACATAGCATGAATTTTTTTGCTTCATCTAACAAATTGTTATACAATTATGTACAAAAAATATTTCTCTTCCTTTTTCTTTTTTGCTTTGGCTTACACTATAATTGTTAGTTCATTAGTTGAACTTATTTCATATGAGAATACTAATTCAATTTTTGATCACTTGTTCCAAATATATATTACTATTATTTTAGTAATCTTAAGTTGTTTATTACTATTATTTGTTCCAGCTATATAATTTGGTCCGTCTTATTTTTCTTTTTTGATTTTAAAGTTGAGAAGTATTACAGGATTATATCTTGATCCTTATCAGTTATTTTTTTTTCTTTTAGAATTCAAGAATTGTTCTTTATTCTGATCCACAATTTATATTTTTTTTTAACTAACCCTGTAGTCTCATGTATCGTAATAAATGACATTACTTCTTTTTATACAAATTTATTATATAAAACTGCAATATTTCTGAAAATATAGAAAAGAAGAGAAATACCAAAGAAATATAAGAATACAAGTAATTACATATTTCACTAATGTATTTTTGACGTTTAACGTTAATAAGAACTAAATTAAAAAAAAATTTACGGTATAAGAATCCAGTTAAAAAGTAAAAAAAATTATAGGAATTTAATTAAAAATTTGATAAAACTATAAAAATCTGCAGAATAAATTTTTTTTTTTGTTAAACTACTAATCTATCTATTAAGTATCAGCTAGATTGATAGATTTATTTTATTGGCGTCTTGTTTTTTTTTAATAATTGTCAAGGAACATTTATAATTTTTTTATTTTTATAATTTTTGATATATATTAACTAAATTTATTATGTAAAAGTTAAAAAATATTAGTAATTTTTAAATTTTTTTTACTGTTGTTTAAAAAAATTGTTAAAATATTATATTATTAAGATTTTATTAAATTTTAGGTGTACTCAATTTAAATTAACTATCATAATTGATATAAACTCATTATTATTACAAAAATGCATATTTTATTTTATAGTAAATAATAAAGAATTTAACACAATATTTTATCTAAAATATATAAAAAAATAAAGATATTTATATCAACTAACCAGATAGATATAACACTAAAAATTCAAAGTTTGATATTTTAGAATAACTAGTAACAAATAAATAATATTAATAACAACAATTAACAATGTTATTCTTATATATATATTCAATTTTTATGAAAAAAAAATCACTAATATTTTTCAGTTTTTACACAATAAATTTAGTTAATATATATAAAAAAATATAAAAAAAAATCTTAAACGACTCTTGACAATTATTTAAAAGTCAATGAGACTCCCAAAAATTTATGTCAACCTTAAATGACACTTAACGGATAAAGCAACTGATTAATATGTCATGTAAATATGCTCCGTTAACTCAGGAAATAAATCCTTAATAAAGTATTAACCAATCTCACAAAATTAAAAATAAAAAAATATATTTTCTTTTTGTTAAAAGCCTCATTATCCTTAAAAAGAATTATTAAAAATCAAGTTGGGTATTCACTTTTTAAAAAAAAAATTGACATCATTGTCTTAGATCTTCATCTTAATCTTTATAATTTTCAATTTTGGTTTCAACACTTCAATTTGATTAGTAAATAATACTCTATTAATATAAGTTAAAAATATAGTGTGTCAGATTTTTTTTTTGAATAAAAGTAGCTCAACACACTAAGGTAGAGCAAGTAGGAATAAAGAGCACAACAAAACACCAAACACTAAACACAAATAAAAAGGTAAAATCTTTTGTCAATTTGTCATCTCCGATATTGCCATCAACAACCATATGGATCAACACCACACCAATCCCTGTAGCTCAAAAATGACATACTTTTAATGTCTTTAACACCTGTCTCTGAACTCTGAACTACTCTGCTATTCATTCTAACCAAATGTTCCAAATAACCGTAAAGAAGCCTATCAGTCACTTCTTTTGCTTAGACTTACAACCTGGTACTCCAATCCAACTCTCAAAAGACTCTTTGACAGACCCTGACATGGTCCAAGCTCTATCAGCACATGTCAACCAAGCACAGGACACCTGTCAAGTAAACTCACAGCAAAAAAACAGATGATCCACAAATTTGATATTCTTTTTACACAAAACACAGATATTATCATTACGATGAATAATTCCAAGTCTACTCAATCTCTCTTTCGTGTTAACCCTTTCTACTAAGACGAACCATGCAAAAAGTTTAACTCTTGGAGGAACCAAGCCTCTACATATGGTACTAGTGAAGCTGTAACTTGTGATGTCTTCTGAAAGAGTCTTTTTCTGTCAAATTTACATACGATTGTTAGAGAGGATACAGTTGTATGAAAATTTGACAACCGATAATTTTACAATCCGTAGCCAGTCATGAAGTTGGTTAAGCAACTCTAACTCTCATTGGAATAGTTATCTTCTCCATTCGAAGTTCTATACCCACTCTAACCCATCCCAAAACCCACAGTCTCCTATTACAGATCCTTGTTGGTTTGAAACAGAGAAAAGTCTTCGAAAACTATCTTTTAAAGAGGCACTTTGTAACCAATCATCCTCCAAAAAATGAATACGTCTACCATTTTTCACCTCCATAGGCAAACTACTAATCATCATATCTCTCACCTGTTGCTCCTGAATATTAATCTGACAAATATCTTTCTATGGATTTCCTCTTGACAGTTAAAGTTATTTTGACAACATTAAAGTTAGGTTCAAATGATTACAAGAACATACAACCTTCTTCCATAACGGGCAGTCCTCCTTTGAGAAGCGTCACCATCACTTGAACAGAAGGGACGCATTTGAGTAATGCATCCTCCACCCCCAAACCACCTAGCTTCTTCGGAGCTTGAACCACCTCCCGTTTCACAAGTGGTATACCATTATTCCCATCTTTTTTATTCCACAAAAACCTTTTCTGTAACTCAATTATCCTTTTTACAACCACTTTTGGCATCTTATACAAGCTTAAGTAGTAAACCGGCAAGCTATTAAAAACAGATTTGATGAGAACTAACTTACCAACTTTGTTGAGAGATTTAGCTTTCCATAAACTCATCTTATTATCTTCCACCTTGTCTATGATCGATTTTCAGGTCTTCACCAACCGAGGATTAGCGCCTAGTGAAATCCCCAAGTACCTGACAGGTAACGTAGTTTCGGTACATCCCAACAAATCACACATATTCTTCACCCATTCCTTCTCACAGTTGACTGAAATCAAGCTTGACTTGTCGAAAGTTAATACTCAAGACAGACATTAACTCAAAACAATGCAGAAGTCTCTTATAATTCATAACTGTCTCTGTTTTCTGAGGGCAAAATAAGATCGTGTTATTTGCGGATTGGAGGTGCGACAACTCTATGTAGTCCCGTCCTACCAGCAGTGGAGAAATACGTCCATTCCTTACCGCCTCACCCACCATTCAGTAGGGGTATTCATGGATCGGATCCGATCCGCACATCCGCAGTATTTATCCGAATCCGATCCGAAAATTGCGGATATAGATCCGATCCGCAAGGCTTTCGGATCGAATCAGATCGGATTCGCACACTAATCGGATCGGATTGCAAATTTTGTGTTGGTATCCGCATATCCGATCCGCATATCCGCGTATCCGCAAAAATAAATAAATAAATAAATAAATATTCTTTTTATGTTTTATTTCAACTAATAATTAACATATATGTTGTATTATTTTAATTTATTATTTAAGAAAAGTATGTTTAATATTATTTTAAAAGTAAATATATTTAAAAAAATAGAAAAAATGAATTTCATTGATATTTTTTTAAGAAAAATAAGCTTTTAAAAATATTTTTGTGTTTTGCAGATATATCCGATATCCGATCCGATCCGATCCGCAAATGTGCGGATCGGATGGATCGGATCCAACCTTAAAACCTGCGGATATTGGATCCGATCTGATCCGATGATTTTAGTGTGGATCAGATCGAAATTTTGGCCATATCCAATCTGCGTGCAGCCCTACCATCCTGTGCAAAACGTCAACTACAAGAACAAACAGAAAAGAAGAGAGAGAATCTCCTTATTTGAATCCTCTCTCTATCTTGAACGGTTTAGAGGGTGACCCATTAATCAACACCGACATAGACGCTGTGGTCATATATTCCTTCACTCATGTCCTCCATCTAAGACCAAATTTCATCTTTTTTAGTACAATATCTACAAATCTCCATCTCACCCTATCTTATACCTTCTAAAAATCTAAAGAATATTATCTATTTAAATCATTATTGAAGATTTATATTTTATATTATAATCCCGTCATTTATTAGCCACAAACTTAAATTTTACAATTCATTAATCTTTGGCTGATAAACTAGAGAATATCATCAAAAAAATCAAAACAGAATCTAAATCGAACTTAAAAAGGAATATAAACGGCAATAAGCATGGTTTGGTTTTGCCTCACAGAGAGCCTTTTGAGCCCAAATCAGCAACACTAGAAGTGACTTACTTCTTCAATTCTGTCCCCAATTGATTTACAATGCAAGTAAAATTCTAGTAGTGGCAATTTAATTAAGCACTTAGGTAGTTCGGTTTTCAAACTTCGTATCAGAAATTATTGAAAGGCATAACTTTATGGCTAACATTATTTCATTCGGCATCATATTTTAGGACATATGTTAAAATTCTTACTTAAAAGTTTCTCATAAAAAATACAAAATATAAACTTTTAATATATTTATTAAAATAAGAAATTTAAAAATTTCTACTAATTATAATTTTAACCAATGGTGGGTGAAACTTATAAGGAATGGCTCAAGTGTTCAAACAATATTCAAATTAAGAGAGTTTACAATAAATCAATAAATTAAATAAAAACTTAATTACAATAAATTCAACTGCCTTACATCAGCACTAAATATAACTTATATTATTTTCAAGGATCATGGAATTATCATTGCCCCGTGTATTGTTCTTGAAATGCGTTACATTCTGGTACACATGAAACTTTCATTTCCCTTTAAAACCCATGAATTACATGTACATTTGGATTTCATTTCTTGTAAATAATGTTCTAAATAGTTCTCCCTAAAACTATATATATATAAAACCTCACAAAATAGCCTACATCATTCTCATAATTTATAGCCAAATTATTATTATTGTTATGGCTACCAATAATGATAATAATAATATTGTTAGTTATATATGCAAAAGAACTGTGGTTAGCACAAAGCCAATTGAACCGGGAAAATACATGACCTTTTCGGTTCTTGATAGATGCATGGAGAAAAACCACATTAGGATGGTGTACTATTACCAAAGTTCATTAGGGGAGGGAGAATTTGGTAAAATGACAAAGAATTTAAGAGAAACATTGTCAGAGATGCTAAACTATTATCCAATGGTAACTGGAAGGCTAGTGAGGGATAGTGAAGAGAAGTGGAAGGTGAAATGCAATGATGCTGGGGTGAGAGTGGTGGAGGCAAAAGCCAAAGGGAGTGTGGAGGAATGGTTGAAGAATGTAGATAGTGAAAAGGAACACATGCTTGTGTATTGGGAGGACATGTATCATAAGCCTTATTATTGGTCAACTTTTTATGTCCAGGTTAGATTTTTTTTTGGGGCTCTTAAAAAGTGTTATTGATCTAGTAAAATTATACGGATGAATTCTAGTATGAATACGTTATGGTGGATAGGTAATTATATAAGTGTTATTAAAATTAAAGTTGTATTTTTATATATATTTTGATAACATTTTTTTAATTAATATTTTTCTAAAAATGTTGTTTAACAATAAAAATATTATTTTAATTTCAATAATACTTTTTAAAATATTATAGTCATCATAGTCACTATAATACAATATTTGTTTAGATGTCATTATGTTGTTAGAAAATATCTTTTTTTAATAATTTTTTTAATGTTTTTTTTTTCATGTGTGAAAAAGTTTTAGTAGTAAAAATACTAAAATAATAAAAAAGATATATTTTTAAAAGTTATAATTTATATATTTTTTAAAAGATTTTTTATTAAAAATATATTTTTAATATATTAAATAAATAAAAAATATTTTTATATTATTATATTTAAATATAATTATTAAATAAAAATATATTTTTATGTAAAATATTCAAACATAAAATTATTTTTATTTTTATTTTTAAAAATATTATTTAAAAAAATTGTATAGACCTAACTAAGTTTATAGTCATACTAGAATGATTCAAATTATATATCTAAAAATTGAAAGAGTATAAAGTTTGTTTAAGATATAGGAAACAAGAAATACAGAGATGTGTTATGTTCAGTTATATGGTATGGGATATTAGGTAAATTCATAAGATTTCTAATATCAAGCTTGTTTGGGAAACATGAAAAAGTTTTTTGTTTCTTTCAAAAAACAAGCAGAAAATAATTATATTTGGATAAAACTTTGAAAATATACTATAATCGAAACTAATTAATAATTTTAAGTAAAAAAAAAGCTTATAAACAAAAACAATATGTTGAAGTTTATGATTATAATCAAAATCTTAATATTTTTAAATTGTAATGATTTCACCATTTTAACTCGAAGTATCTTACAAACAATAATTTTATATTATTTTTGTAATTATACTATTTAAAAATAGTTTCTTCTTTTTCTTACATTCTAAACACAATAGGTTATCTTAAACCCACTTTTCAACTAATTAAAATATTGAAACATCCATAAATTGATTGTTTATTTAAAAAGTGATTATACATATAAGAGATATCAAAATAAGTGTAATTTTTTAGTACACTTAGGATGTTACTGATACCTTGTAATAAACTATTTGTTTTTTAATATTCATTTCCATTTATTTATTTATTTTGTCATAAATCTGACTCTCTTTTTGCATTTGTTTCTGTTTTTGAAGATAACTGAATTTGAAGAAGGAGGATTAGCAATTGGCCTAAGTTGTTTTCATCTTCTAGCAGATTACACTAGTGCAACCAACTTCTTGAAGGCTTGGTCTGATATTTCATTAGGCAACAAAATTACTGTTCTTCCATTATTCCATCCTTTACCTTCAACAAGAAAAAGAATTTCCAATCACCACCCATATTTTGAATTAATCAACCACTATAAATCCTCAATTGAGAGACCCATTCCAATAAAAGAAGAAAAGTACACTATTATATCACTGGGCTTCTCACACCAAATGGTTAATGCTTGCATTTCTAAGGCCCAATTTAATGGTCCATCAGGCCCAATAACAATGACTCCTTTTGAAGCACTAGCAGGCCTGTTTTGGGCTTCAATTAGCAACATCAAGGGATTACAAAATGGGCTCATTGACATGTCTATATGTTTAGATGCAAGAAAATTGTTGGGCCTGGACTATGGATTCTTTGGGAACACAATGATATATAATAAGGTCCATGCCAATGGTAATTTAGAAGGTAACATATTTGTACAAGCTACAAGGTATATAAGAGAAGTTGTAGCAAAAATGGACAATGAGGGAATAATGGACCTAATTGAGTGGCTTGAAAAAAATGAGATGAATTCACCAAGAATGATCAACGGTCCTGATTTGATTTGTGTTAGCTTGGAAAATGTAGAGCCTTATTTGAGTGTGTTTGAAGATTGGTTGAAACCACTTAGGGTTTCATGTTACATAGAGCCAGTTTTGGGTGAAGGACAGGTTTTGATCCTCCCAGGAACACCAGAGGAGGGTCCTTTAAGCAGGGTGGTTATGGTGACACTTAAGGAAGATGAGGCAATTAAGCTTTTTGAAGATGATCTCATCTCCCAATTCTCTCCAACTATCTTCATGAAATGTTAATTAAAGAATTATGTTTTACATCCATGCATATATACCACATGTAGTAAGATAAACTTGGAATAATTCTAGTCCTTAAAATTGTGATTATTAATTAAAATCTATGAAATATTTACATTTTGTGAAACTGTACTATTCGATATTTATTTGATATGCATATATTAAATAAGTATTTTTTATATCTAATTGTGTCTTTACAAACAAAAAACTTTTTTGATATGTGTGAATATATCCAAATATAATCACATGTTATTGTGACTAATCTTATTCTTAAGTATCTTAGTCAATATGGTTTAAATGAGTCTAGAAAGAGTACGTATTAATTAATAAATATTAATATGAAAATTTATCTAAAATATTTTACATAATTAAGGGCACATGTTAAAATTTTTATTATTGAAACTTTTAAATTTTTTACTTTAATAAACACACAATAAATAAATTGAAACCTTAAATTTTTATATTTTTTATGTAAAATATCTTATATAATGAGTTTAACATGTGTCTTTCGAACTAAACTTTAATATAAAAAAGATATTAAAAAAGTATTTTGTATTTTAATATCAATAAAAAGTTAAGATATTTTATAATCTATTTAAAAAATATTTATATTTTATATATATGTGATGCGTCGTGTGTTAATGAAAATTTGAAAATTGAAATTTTAAATTCATATATTGAGAAATAATACACTAATAATACTCATCATCCCTTCTATTACTATATCTTTGGTAAGAAAGTAAGAAAAATATGAAATAAAGGAAGAATCTTAAATTGGTTGGGCCCTTGGAGGTACTTTATTAAAAAGTGCTAGGGAATCATTACTTTTTCTTCATTTTTATTTTATATTTGAATTAACACTAATTAATTCTTTATTTTTTCTACTAAAAATATTTACCTCCTAACATTTTTTATATATAATTTGTAATATGATAGTGATTATAGTAGAAAATGTATTCTGAACATAATTTTTTGAATTTTACTCTTAAAATTTTAAGATATGTAATTTGATATTTTAGTAAAGTATTGTTTTTGTCCTTAACGTTTTGGGGTAAGTTTTAAAATTGTCCCTAACATTTGAATCGTCCTACTTAACTCCCTAACGCTTCAAAATTGGCTCAATGTTGTCCTGCTGTTAGGAATCTGTTAATAGAATTGACGGCAGGATAAAATTGAGACGATTTTAAAACGTTAAGAACTTAAATAGGACGAACACGCTGGGGACAAAAACGATACATAGAAATAAATTTTAATTTTATCCTTCAATAATATCAATTTTTTACGATACATAGTTATTCAATTATTTTTTAATCACATTTATTTTTTTATAATTTTACTCTTAAAAATTTTTACTCATCATAAAATATTTGTAGAATGACTAGTATATAAACTTGTTGGGAAAAACATGATACATATACAATAAAATAATGTGATTCTAGTTATTTTACAAATATTTCATGATGAGTAAAAATCTTTAAGAATAAAATTATAAAAAAATAAATTTATTTAGAATCAAAGTAATGTGATTAAAAAATAATTAAATAACTATGTCCCGTAAAAGATTGATATTAGTAAAGGATAAAATTAAAATTTATTTCTATGTATCGTTTTCGTCTCCAAAATTTTCGTCCTATTTAAGTCCCTAACGTTTTGAAATCGTTTCAATTTTGTCTCGCCGTCAATTCTGTTAAGAGATTCTTAACAGCATGATAATATTGAGTCAATTTTAAAATGTTAGGGACTTAAATAAAACAATTCAAATGTTAGAAAAAACTTTGAGACTTACCAAAACGTTGGGGACAATGCAAAGACCATACTTTACTCTTGATATTTTAAAGTTGTTAAATAATAGTATAACAAAAATTTTAATATTTTTTTAAAAAAAATTATTAAGATATAAAATGTATCATATGACCCATAGTTTTGCTGTTTAGGGGAGTGAATTGCATGACGATTACATGCATCATTAGTTACGTTGGTGGCAGAACAATATAATGGCAATGCAGGAAAATGAAAAGAAAATTTGAATTTTTTGATAGATCAATATAATTATGCAACGATTTTATAAGATCATCATTACATACAATTTAAACATTTCAACTACATTATTACTAGCTAGACTAATCATTTGATCTAAATATATTAGAAAAAAGTATTAGTCATCAAAAGATATCGATAAACAGTTAATCATCCATCCTATATTATATTTAATCATTCACCTTTCACCTACCCCATTTTTTCAGTTGCAAGTTCATCGAAAATATGGTTGTTGCATCATATAAAATTGTTTCATTAAAAAAAAAAAGCAACTAGCTAAAACGACCAACATTATTAATGAATGTGTGGTTCTTTGTCAAATGAGCATTGACCAAGTCCTCACCCAACATCAATCTACTTTATTAATAATTTAAACGATATTATACCTTTTTTATGTTAAAAAATAATATAGAAAACTAACTTAAGTTAAGATTAGCTTTTTTTAATTATAAAATTAATTTTTGTTATATAATTCTATTTTTTTCAAGGATTTAGAACTTTAAATTTAAAATTCAGAATTTAAAATTTAAAATTTTAAAAAATTAGTTGATATTAACTAAAAAAAAACTAATTTTCTAATTAAATTCTACAACAATTTCAAAAAGAAACCCTGAATATTATTACTATATATACTTAACTATAAGTATAATTAACATTATTTGCTTATAAATTATTTGTCAAAGTGATCATATATATGCTGGTTAAAACACTACAACAAAATAATATTTTTGTAACAATTTTTTTTATAAATAATATATTTGGTTGTACACGTTATCCTTATATGAAATCTCATAATACTAATTAACAAGTTTAATTTTAAGTCTTAAGTAGATGTCTTTTGGAATATGTTAACCACAAAGGCAACAAATACCTTACAAAAGAAGGTAAAATGATTATCTCTAAACAAGTTCTCTTTGATGAAACAAGTTTCTTTACAAAGATCTTTTCCGATTTGAAGTGTCTGCTCCTACTAAGAAAAATTTTCCACACATTTATTTAACTTTCTCTATTTTACCTTCAATCTTAAGCAATCTTCAAATCCCAAAATTATTGGTTATAGATAGATTTCTATAAAAGATATCCAAATGATGAGATTATAAATAGAATCTGTTAGATAGTTTCACTTTTCTTGTTATATATAATAACAAGCTCTTGTATGTAACTCTCTTTCACACCTCAACAAGAAGCGTTAAAAGAATCAACGTACGAATCTTTTTTCTTTAGATTCTTTTCAACAACTCAGACCCATAAATATTATTAGTCCTTTCCTTTCAAACACAACTAAATAACTTTTCAAAAAATGAGATGAATTAATGAACCCAAATTTTAAATAACTTCATCAACAATTATATAACTTTTAGTTTATTCATAAGACAGAGCAAAGCTATACGAAAATGGAAAAATATATAGAATCAATTCCAAATCAGCCAAGAATAAAACAATTTAATTAATTATAAATATAGTAATTAATTTTATTTATTTATAATTTAAAATATTGGTTATTAAATGTTTCACCACATTCAAATTAGAAGGAGATACGTTCAGTATCATTACAACATGAATCACGAAAACTGATTCAGTTAGCTTCCATCTCTTTATCCTCCTTTCCTCTTCAAATACCTAAAACATGATAAATTTAAAAATAGATTCAAAACCATCTAATTTACTAAGAAAAAAAATATCCTAATATCTAACATAAGCACCATCTACGTAGAAATTACTAATTTTTTGTTGAAACCATTTTAATTCTCTAGCATTATTATACAAAAAATAACAAAATATTTTCAAAACCTTTAAACAAACGGGCCTATGCATGTTCTTCTTGATGTTCGAAAAAGGTTTATGCTATGCTAGAATCATTCATTATTTCTTGTCTTTCCCATCTTTCATGGTGCTTTATAGATGCCGCGTAAGTATGCTTTCACTAATTAGAGATATATTTTTAATTCCATAGGAATAACTTTAATTTTCGGATTGCTTAAGATATATGTAGATTCAACTTTACAGCCATTGGTGGCATCATATATAGATTCCTTGCATTGTTATAGTAATAAATATATAGAAAATTTTTGGGACGAGTTGTTTTAGTATTTTTTATCATTATTTGACTAGCATAAATTTTAAAATGTCTTTAACAAATATATTTTATCAATTTATATATACAAATTTTAAAAAATTATAAATATTATTAATTTATGTGTACAAAATTTTAATAATATAAATGTTAATTATATATTTTTATATAAAAAATATCTATAAATATAAATATAAATTATTATTGAATAAATACTGACTAAAAATAATAATATTTCTTAGCTATATAATATTACTCATAAATTTATTTTAGTCGAGTAGGAATGTCGAATAAACATAATTAAAAAATAAAAATGTTTGGTAACAAAAAAAAATCAGCCAAAAACAGTTATAACTTGCCTTATTTAACATTTATTAATTATTGTGATAATAATTAATACTAAACAAGGTAAATTCTGACTTTTTTTTTTTGCCTTATTAATTAGTTCTTCAGAATCCAACTGATAAATTTTTGGTGGCGGTATACATTTTTTTAATATCTTATATTTATATCGTTAATAACATATTTTACATAGAAAAGTGAATGTCTATTTTATTAGAGAAATAAATATTTATAACTTATAGCATTAACAATAAATAAGTATTATAAATAAATATTCAGAGGAATAAATATGTAAGATTATTACTTAAAATAAAAAAATGAAATACTTTATAAATTATGCATATTTATTTTTTAACATAAAACATGTTTATTAATTAGTACCTATATACTTTTCCTTATTAGTAAGATGAATAAAAAATAATTAAAGAAAACATATATTTAAAAACTAAAAAGCATTGGTGTGAATAATGTTAGTCACTTTATAGTTTCTTTATTTTTTTGCCCGTTATTAATTAAAAAATAAAGTATTATTTTTATTTTAAATATTTAAAATTATTTTATTTAAATTTTTAAATTTTAAAATCGTCTCAATGTTGTTTTTTTAGTATTTTACTAACAAAACTAATGGCAGGATAATAACAACAACAAAGTTTTGTCCCACTAGGTGGGTTCGGCTACATGAATCAAACGGCGTCAATGAGCTCTGTCATGTATCATGTTTACAGAGAGACCGTTTACATATAGATCTTGTTTGACCACCTCATGGATGGTCTTCTTAGGTCTTCCTCTGTCTTTCACTCCTTGTCTATCTTCCATCTCATCCACCCTCCTGACTGGGTGTTCTGTCGGTCTTCTTCTCACATGTCCAAATCACTTGAGATGCGATTTTACCATCTTTTTCACAATAGGTGCTACTTCAACTCTCTTCCTTATATATTCGTTTTTTATTTATCCAATCGCGTATGACCACTCATCCATCTCAATATCTTCTTCTCTGCCACACTCAACTTATGTTCATGCTCCCTTTTAGCTGCCCAACACTCCGTACTATAAAGCATAGCCGGTCTTATAGCAGTGCAATAAAATTTAACTTTAAGTTTTAAAGGCAGTTTTTTGTCGCATATATAATCAGATGCACTCCGCCATTTTGACCAACCTACTAGGATCCTATGATTTATGATGCATCCAATTACTTAAAATTTAACTTTTTGTATAATATTTTCTCAAATCTTCACCTCTATAATAGGGTTTTTCCTTCTCAAACCGAACTTACATTCCATATATTCAGTCTTGCTACGGCTTATGCGCAGACCATACACTTCTAGAGTTTCTCTCCATATGTCCAACTTCTTATTTAGGTCTTCTCTTGACTCTCCTATAAGGACAATATCATCGGCAAAAAACAGGCATCATGGCACTGGCTCTTAGATGTGCTCTATGAGTACTTCCAAGACTAACATGAAAATGTATGGACTTAAGGATAATCCCTGGTATAATTCTATACCAATAGAAAATTCCTCTGTCACACCACCTTGAGTCTTCACATTGGTTGTGATCCCATCATATATGTTTTTAATTGCACGAATATGCGATCCTTACTCTCCTCTTTTTTAAAACCTTCCATAAGACCTCCTTTTGGTACCCTATCGTACATTTTTTCCAAATCAATAAACACCATATGTAGATCCTTTTTATTACTACGATACCTCTCCATCATCTTTCTTAATAGGTATATCGCTTTGGTGGTGGATCTGCCTGGAATAAATTCAAATTGGTTCTCGGTTACTTGTATCTCTTTTCTCAACCTCCGTTCTATTACCCTTTCCCATAACTTCATGGTATGTCTCATGAGCTTGATCCCTCTATAGTTTTCGCAATTTTGTATATCTCCCTTATTCTTGTAGATAGCTATCAAGGTGCTCTTTCTCCATTCATCAGGCATCTTCTTTGACCTTAAAATCTCATTAAAAAACTTAGTTAACCAGTTGATACATTTTTCTCCAATGCCCTTCCAAACCTCAATCGGGATATTATCAGGTCCTAGTTTCCTGCCATTTTTTATCTGCTTTAGAATCTCTTTTACTTCGAAGTCTCGAATCCTTCGATAGTAGTCAAAGTTTTGATTTTCTTCCCTTGTGCATAACCGACCAAGGTTCGGAAGAGTCTTATGTCCTTCATTAAATAACTCGTAGAAGTAGCTCTTCCACCTTTTATTAATCTTCTCTTCTTGAGCCAGCACCTTTCCATCCTTATCCTTTATGCACTTAACCTAATCCAAATCTCTCGTTCTTCTTTCACGACTCTTTGCAATTCTATATATACCTTTTTCTCCTTCTTTCGTACCCAAAGACTAGTAGAGACACTCATATGCTCTTGTTCTTACTTCACTTACAGCCATTTTTGTCTCTTTCTTAGCCGTCTTATATTTTTTCCAATTATCTGCATTGCGGCATAAATTCCACTCTTTAAAGCACTCCCTTTTTATCTTTATCTTTCTTGTACACTTGCATTCCACAACCAGGACTCTTTGTTTCTTTGTCCTATTCCTTTAGATTCCCCAAAACTTTTTTT
Source organism: Arachis hypogaea (assembly GCF_003086295.3). Classification (NCBI taxonomy): domain Eukaryota; kingdom Viridiplantae; phylum Streptophyta; class Magnoliopsida; order Fabales; family Fabaceae; genus Arachis; species Arachis hypogaea. Next base: position 143,927,877 of record NC_092051.1, on the reverse strand, counting down.
TGCTGTTCTTCTAATAACTTCTGTCATCTCCCTCCACATCTCTTCTGTGCTTCCACTCCCATCCCACTTTGTCTCTTCTCCTACCCGTCTTAGGAAGCTTCTTTGTTCCTCATCTTTCATCTGCCACCACGTCGTCCTTAGGTTTTTCGTATGATATCTTTACCTCAACTTTTACTCAACGCGAAAATCCATGATGAGCATCCTATGTTGTGTTATTAAACTCTCTCCCGGAATAATTTCACAATTAATGTAAAATTTTCGGTCGACTCTCCTCAACAAGAAGAAGTCGATTTGAGAGCTTGTCATGCCACTCTTATAGGTTATAAGATGTTCGTCTCTCTTTTTAAAACATGTATTTGCGATGAGAATGTCAAAGGTTGAGGAAAAGTCCAAAATAGTTTTACCCTTGGCTTTGATCACCTCGAAACTATGGCCTCCGTGAATACTTCCACTATACCCAATCACTTCTCTTCCAACATGGTCATTTAAATCTCCTCCTAAGAAAATCTTATCTCGCGAAGGTATGCCTTGGACCAAACTCTCTAGATCCTCCCAAAACCTTATCTTGTGTTGTTCGCCCGAACCCACCTATGGTGCATAGGTGCTAATCACATGAAAAGCACCTCCCTCTACCACAAGTTTGATAGAGATGATCCGATCTCCCACCCTCTTGACATCCACTATGTCCTTCTTCCACTGCTTATCTACAATAATACCAACCCTATTCCTATTCTTCACCTTTTCTATATACTAAAGTTTGAAACCAGAAGTATTCAACTCCCTAGTCGTCACACCAACTCATTTTGTTTCTTGTAGGCATATAATGTTAATCTTCCTCCTTTTAATGGTGTCCACCACCTCCATGGATTTTCCTGTTAGAGTGCCTATGTTCCATGTCCCAAATCTCAACCTTCTGTTCACTCCGACCTTTGCCTTTTACTTTGTGAACTAGCTTATTTACCTTTGACTGTTCACGAAAATGCGAAAACCCTTACTCATTTAACACTACATTCGGCCACCGATGCAGCGGCTCTTGTTCATTTGATACTATACTCGAGCTATACAGCGTATTGCTTCCGGACAACGACCTAACTTTAGCGCAATAATATCTTTGATTTATGTCATGGGAATTTGACTATATTTTTATGTTGGTTGTCGAAAATTTAACATAACCCTCATCTTTTATTCGAGGTTAAGACCGATTATATATTGTAAGTGTAACATAGACAAAGTTTAACAGCAAGACAACATTAAAATCATTTTAAAATATTAAAAATTTAAATAAAATGATTTAAATATTAAAAAATAACTTTAAAATTTATTCCAAACAGAAGACAAAATACTTTTCTCTTAATTAAAAATGAAAATGAAGCCATCAGGGAGCAGTTCAAGAACAGTACGTGAGGTAACACAAGTACAAAATGTGATAGCATGCTAAAATCATGAAACAAAATGTAAATTAATAATTTAATTTATGGTGGAGCATACATACATGAATTGAATCTACGAGTTGGAAGTTAGAACTCATTGAAAAAGCAAAGCCCCAAATATAAATAAAGCATGCACAATTGCACACACATACATTACGCATTGCTTTCATAATACCGTAATTTGTGGGTTTCTTCCAAAATTTTTTTCTCTCTTTTATTTAATTTGTTGGTAACCTTCTTCTCTTGGCTTTTGTTGTGCTGTCATTATGAATGTGTGATAATGGATTAAGGTTACGTTTTGTATGGATGTGGCTGGATGCGTTGGAAGGCACTTGGCACTATTATCATCAAGCACACAAATAAGAAAATAATAACAATAATACTTTCGAAATTGGACTAGACAGACAAGTTCAATAACCAAATTAATTGAAACATTTGTGAGAGAGTTAGTATTAGTGTGTGTTTGGATTACAATTTGTAAATGGAAGTTTGTATAAAATTGATTTTGTAAATTTGATTTTGATCAAAAGTAAGTTTGTGTTAAAAGTGATTTATATTTGGTAATTTTTGTATCAAAATAGATTATAGTAAAATAAATGTTGTTTGGTTTATACCATTTAAAATTACTTTTAGATAAAAAATTACTAAAATGGACATCAACTTAAATTTTTTTTTATATTATCCTATTATCTTAATTTAGATATTTAAATACATCTTATTAGTTAATTTTATAATAAAATTAATATTTACTTACTAAAATAGAAATAACATATAAAAATAGATAAAATATATTTTTAAATAAAAATAAAAAATATAAATTATATATATATATATTTAATCAAATATGTTACATTTTCTAAGTATTAAATGTTACTTTAGTATTTTTTACATCGTATTCTTATTTTAGTACTCTTAATAATCTTATTCTTAATATTAATTTGGAATCCAACGTTTACGATTTTATTATTATCTATGATTAATTTTTTATCTAAGTTATCTTTTTTAATGGAATCATAATCTATATTATAAAAAATTACACTAAAACATAGTATACGAGAATTACAATTATAAAAGAGAATACTGAAAATAATAAAAAAATTAAATATTTACTTTATAGTGATTGAAACAAATTTAAAAGTTCTTGATGATTTTTTTATATAATATATTTTTAGTATTTTTGGTACTCATTTTTTAGTATGTTATAATTTTTTATTATTATTATTATTTATATTTAATTTTTTGTTTAATTTACTTTACCTAATAGAATTAATAAATTATATTATAAAAAGATAATAACAAGCATAATACACAAAAATCACAATTATAAAAAAGTATAATGTCAAACAAATAGTTAAAAAAATAAAAATAATAAATAATAAAAAATAGAATTCATATAAATAGAAATAACAAGAATTTTATAAATAATACAATAACATATACAAAGGATAAAGTTAATAAAAGGTAAATAAATTGTTAGTATCTATGACTAAAAGCCAGTTAAGAAAACGCAGAAGCTACAAATAGTTGCTTCTTGCAAACGTCGCTTCTGCGTTTATGAGAAAAAAAAATTGCCAAACCAAAAGTTGAAGCTTTCAAAAAATTTAAACGTACTTCTTTCTTTCAAACGAGTTTCCCAAACACACCCTTAGATCAGTTTGGTTTAATTTAAGACCTGATTGCGAACGAAATAGTTAAAAGTTGAAAATACAAGTCAAAACATGGATCATAAAAAAATAAAAATAGAAAATAAAATTTGATTTATTTATAAAATTAGATAAAAAATATTAAAATAAATGCAAAAAATATTTATTTCAAAGCAAGCAAATATTTTTTAGAAATATAAACATACTACTTCATGTATGTATATATAGAAAAAAGTATAGGTAGATAATGAAAATAATAAACAATGTGAACAATAGATATATTGGTTATTCAATTCACTGGATGTGCCGTGTGCGAATGGTTATCATAATATTAAAATTTAAGTAGCTAATTTAAAGTGTAGTGTGTTTTTATTTTATTAGACCAATTTTAAAATTTATTATTTATATTGTTCACAAAAATTATTGTCTACTTAACAAAGTGCATATATTTATTATTTATATTGTTTTTATTTTTGTTATGATCCTACTTTTGCTATTCAAATAATTAATATCATATTTCTAGTATGAGATAATCCGTTGTTAGCTGTAAATATTATTTATTTATTCATTATAGATAGCATTTCATTATTTGCGACAGATGTTATTAAACAACCCGTCGCTACTTTTTTGCCATAGATTAGTGATGGATTTTAATCCTCCACGTTAATTGTTTGCGATACCACTTTTAATAACGGATTTTATCCGTCATTAACACCAATATTTGTCGCTAAACTAAAAAATTCTGTCACTAAAATCTATTGATAATCTAAAATATTCTAGTAATGTTAAATATTATTTTCATCACATTGATACAAATTAATTTTCCTATGGACCTGAGTAATTAAACAACACTTTTGGATATACTTGGAGATTATATATATATGCCATTGATAATAATAATAATAAGATTGAAAAAAAAATCCAAAAAGGCCATTTCATTGTGATGGTAGAAACCTCATGATCAGTGATCGATGTGGCAATAATAATGACATAATGTTGCGGTAATGCATATATATATATATATATATATATATATATATATATATATATATATATATATATATATATAGTGCAAGGAAGGTATTGGCTTCCATGTGAAACGTGATGGACGAATAATATATATGAGGTGCACTCGTCCTTCTTCTTAATGCTTTTTTGAATATTTTATTTTAATCACATCATTTTCCTTTCATCCTTTTTCGGTTTATTAGGTATACCAACCCCCAAAACCTCTTCCTAATAATTCAATTTAAATGTTGGACCACCCTGCTCCCTATAATCTCAATCATCTAAAATATTCAAACACTAAAGGGAACAATGCATGGTGCAAATACTTCAATGATAAATTCTACAAATGAGATGATTTAAACCGAAAATAATAATTGTTGAATACTTACTATTATTAGCATGTATCTTAATACTATATATAAAACTATCAATCATTCGAATTTAATGTTTTAAATAACTTTTTAGATCATGGAAAAAAAAAGTATATGTAAGTATTTGTGATGAACTATTTTTTTTCAAAAGTTTAATTAAGTTTATATAGGAAGACACGTATAAATGATTATATGTTTAACACATTTTCTCAAATAAGTTTTTTTTGTGTTTGCTTGAATTTTTGTATATTTTTTTTATTATTTGTCTTATATATTTTTTTTGAAATAATAAAGATCAAAATTTAGACATATCACATCACGAATCATTTCTTTTTAAAATTTAAGTTTATAAAAAGAGGCACATAAATAGATATATCTCTATTAGTATCGATTATAATGATGGTATGATTATAATTAGATAATAGTAAGAAGTTTATATTATCAATATATTTAATAAATCAATGTATGTGTTTAGTATATGTTAATTAGTCCTGTAGTTGTGTTTTATACTTTAGTAGTATTGTAATAGTTAACAAAAAATAATATATAAATAGACTTAATTACTTTTGTTTCTCATCACCTACCCAAATCAAATTATTGTATTTTGATTTTCCAAGGGTTCTTGAGCTCGTCCTACTTGTTTCAATTTGCATTCATTAGGGTTCTTGAACGATTCATATTTAATTATTTTGTTAATTTTATATAGATTAATTGATATATCTAGGAAGATACATGGTACATATATGTAATCATCATTAATTATAACATAACAAGCAAATGTAATTGACTTCCTAGAAAATAATAGAAACACGCCCTTAATTAGTACCGTAAGCAATATAAAATGTGATAGATGATTAACAAATTAAATTGGACTATAAATTATTATGGATTCCTTTAGAAATATCCATGACTCAATGAGTAAAATTTAAAGGATGGTTTGTCGTTATATTTAGACTAGTATCAATATATATATATATATATATATATATATATATATATATATTATTTCTGTTTCCCACTAGCATATGTTTAATAGCAATGGAACATTCAAATTTCCAAAGCATGTCTAATCTAGTTAAGTGGTCCATTATTGTCACTCCTAGAAAAATAATTTTTAACAGTTATTTATTTTATTTTTAGCAACAATAAAAATAATAATGAATATATTTATTAGTAATTAAATATTAGCTGTTTTATATTTTATTGCAAAAATTTTTTAGCAACAATTATATAATTATTGATAAAAATTTTTTAATATAGCCGCAAAAAATATATAATAACTATTATAACATAAAATAAAAACGACAAAATATACCATTGACTCAAAAATATGATAAAATAATTAGATATTAAATATATATTTTAAAAAAAATTTAATTTTTGATGTAATTTTTTTAATCATTATTAAAAAAATAAGATATTTTTATTTTTAAAATTTGATAATTTTATACCAAATAAATATTTTTTAGTATTTTTTTGAATGACCAAAATGCTTTAAAAAAATAAAATTCTAGAAATAAATTTTTACTCTATTTTTTGTATAAATAATTATCTAAAATTATTTATATCTTTGATTTCACTGAAAAAGTGGAATAATTTATTATTTATTTACTTCAGATGTATAAGTTCTTATTATTCTTTTTATGCAATTTTGATATCATTATTGTTATTACTTGTTTTTATTATTGTAATTTACAAATTTGATTCTCTTCGCTTGTCAAGCAAAATTGTCATGATCGGTAAAGACCAAAACTGACAATTATATGACTAAAGAATGGTCTAAAACAGAATATTATTTGATAAATACTTTTATTGATATTTTCATATTATTGTGGGTAAAAAAACAAGTGTTAAAAAAAATATTAGTTTTGAGTTTTGACAACAAACTAACCTTTAAAAATACTTTGGCTTGTCATCAAGAATACTATTTAAATATTTTTTATTGAACAAAAGCTTATAGTCTGATTTGACTTATTTACTAAACTATCCTTTAAGTTAGAAGTAGTTCAAAAAAGGTGTTTAGTTAAATCTATGAAATCTTATGTTCTCTAAAAAGACTAATAAGGTGGTTAGTATATATGTAGTACGAAAAAAGAGTTTTCATGGAAGCGTTGTAACAAAAAAGTTTGGAACCGTACCATTTGCATAAGTTGCTTATATTTAAGGTATGGTTACAAATAGAAAAAAGTTTGTCTATGTCCACAATTAATAAATCTATTACATATTTAATGATGTTATACGTACGTAGCACAAGTATTTTTAAGTCAAATCAAATTAGCACATACTTAACAAAAAAAATATGTACATATATCATCATTTTTCTTTTTTTTTTCTTTTTCTAACTCTGTAAATTTTGTTAGAAAGTATAAAAAATTATTGATATAGCAAATAAATTTTTATATATAATACAAAAATTTGTAGGCCATTGCTAGCGTGCTGAAAAGATTTTTTTTCTGCTGGTGCTGAAAATATGTGGCAGTTTGAAGTAGAGGACGCGTGGTTTTGTTGCTTCTAAAGTGCCGACATTTGCTGTCCCAAAGCTGATGGTGATCAGTTGGTGATGTATGCATAAAATTTGGTTAGTTGATAATAATGTTACGTTAATGATGCTAATTAAATTATTGGGCCTATTTTTGAAGACCCAGCAAGTGTTGGCAGTTACATTGGAGGGTAGCTTTTTTTCTTGTGTTATTGAACAAAAAAGAAGTGAACATAATATGTGACACTAAAATCCTTTTTTTGCTTAACGTTTTGGACCATAACATTTTTTTTTTGAACATAAACATGAAATTGGATAATGAAAATACTGCTATGGTAATAATAAACAATAGAAATATAAAACCGAAGAAAATAAATAATAACAATAATAATAGTCCTTACTTATCTGTGTTGTTCAAAGCCCATGTTATTGTGTTATGAAATTTTGTTCCATGAATGAAAGAAAATTAATAACTTTTAAGTTTTATTTATCTGAAAAAAAATCTATTTAAATATTTAATTTGTCAAATTTAATAAATTTTAATTTTTAAATTAAATAAATTAAAAATTTTAAACAGTAGTATTTTGAGTTTAAATATAACTGTTGAAAGTCTATGTTAAATCTAAAAACAATGTTTAAATTAAAATTTTTTTAAAAATAAGGTTTTTATAAATTTATTTAAATTAGATATAATTCAAGTTATAAAATTTTAAATTTTGATATTTGCATTAAAGAATTTGTTTAATAATTTAAATGGATATTATTTAATTTTTGGTAAGTAATATTTATTTAATTATTATTTTGTTTGAAGAATAAATAATAGTTTGTAATAATGGTTGGTGTTAAGTCTCACTTAGTTCTAGGAAGAAAAATTTGAACTCTTTCTAAGTTATTATTTTTGTTGTTTAACATCGATAGGGGTGGAAGTGAGCCTTTGTGAGCCGTGGTTGATAAAGTTCAAGCTCGACTCACGAAAATTGTGGTTGGCTTACAGCTGGAGTCGTTAACAATGAAGTCGAATTCTTAAGTTGAAGGTCGACCCACCGAAAGCTCAGGAGCTCACTCGAGTTCACGAGCGGGCTCAAATATACAATAGGAATTTAATCGATAGTTCTATATCAATAAATTATAAGTTATATATTTTAAAGATATTTAAAAAAGAATAATTTTGTATATTATTTATCTTATGGAGCAAGTTTGGCTGACAAGCCCACGATTTTAAACTCAAAATACTACGACTAAATTTTTTAATTTATTTAATTTCAAAATTAAAAATAATTAAACTAAAAGAATTAAATATCTAAACAAATATTCTTTTTTACAAATAAATAAAGATATTAAATTTTTTTATTCCAAAAAAAAAAATTTCAGAACTAAATAACATGGACTTTACAACAACATAGACCAATAAAAAACATCTTCTCTCTTTGTATCCTAAATTCTTAATTTTAGAGCTATCTTCTCCCTTTTTTTTAAATTATTATTATTATTATTATTATTATTATTATTTATTTTCTTTGATTTTATATTTTTATTGGTTATTACTACTATAATATTTTCATGATTTAATTTTGGGTTCATGTCCAAAAACATATTTAAAGGCCCAAAACATCAAACAAAAATTGTCACTGTGATATATATCATATTTATTTTATTTTTGTTCCATAACATAACAAAAAGAATGAGATCAAATATTTATTGGATCCACAAAAATAGGCCCAATAACATAATTGACATCATTAACACAAGATTATTATCTCCTAACCAAATTTTCAGCATACATCACTATCAACTTTAACGCAAAAATTGTCGGCACTTGGGAGACATCAGTGCCACGCGTCCTTTCCTTCTCTTTGCCACACATTTTCAGCACCGGCAGAAAAAAATTCTCTTAAGCACCGTAGCACTGCCCAAATTTGTATACATAATACAAATTAAACTTATCAATATAGTATAAAAAAAAATTTTATAGCACAAAAATTTTTGCATATACCCTATGAATTTTTGTGTATTTTATTGGTTGTGTGATTCAATGTTTTAGACATGCGGTTTTTCAAAAAATTTTGTGATGTGTGAAAAAATTTTCTATGCTGTCCACCAAAATATCTGTATTAGACATATTTTATTAGTTTGGTCTCATTATTTATTTCTTCAAAAATTTCTACTAAAATTTCTGTGGTGCGCTAAATTTTTATTGATGTGTACTAAAATTTCTGTCTTGTACGTATTTTGTTGATTGGATATCAATATTTTAAACATGTGATATTTTAAAAATTTTTATATTGTACATTAAAATTAAAATTTATGTGCATACTCTAATTTTATAAACATATATAGAGAAAGAAGAAGACAATAATAACGAGGATGATAATAATGAACGAGGATGAAGAGGAGAAAGAATAAGAAAAAAAATAAATAAAAGAAGAAGACAATGACGTTGAAAAAAAATAAAAGAAGAAAAAAATAACAATAATGACAATAATCGTATATATAACAAGTGGACTTAATTGGACTTGGTTTGAAAATTGATTGGCTGCCTAACTTTATTGTTATATATTATTAAAATCTAATTGCTTAAGTTAATAGCTAAATTGATGTGGTAACTTCTTGAAGGTATTTCTTAATTTATTTTATTTGATTTATTTAACTATATTAATTAATTAATTAATTATTTAATTTGATTTGATTAAAATAAATATTAAATTATTTAATATTTTATTTAACTATATTAATTATATGATTTGACTGAAATAAATAAATTTATTTTATTTTATTTTGTGTTAATTTTTTATTTTATATATTTTAATTAATAATTTATAAAAGTGTTATAATTATTTATTTATTTCATTTTATTCAAATAAATACAAATTATTTAATATTTTATTTGATTAAAATAAATAAATTAATTTTTTTAATTTGAATTATTTTATTTTATCTGATGTATTTTGATTAATAATTTTTTAAAATATTATAATTTTTACATACCATATTTATAAGATATTATTTATTTATTTATTTATTTTATTGAGTCAAATAAATTATAATTAATTTATTATATTAGTTATTTAATTTAATTAATTTAAATATATTTTATTTGATTCAATTTATTGTCATGTTAATATTTAAATCATTATTTATCAAAAGTTTTTTTTCATTTTTTATTTAATTTTAAATTTTATATTTTTGTTCATTATTTATATTTTTTATTTTAATATCAAATCTAATATTTTTATTAATATTTTTTTTGTAATTTATTGTCTAATAGTTATATATGTCCATTATTAATTATACGATCGTGAATAAATTTTCATAAGATTAAAAATTAGGCGTTGACTGTTTATAGGAAAATGTTTAAAAATAAGATTTATGAAAAAATAGTTTTATCAATATTTTTCCTTAAAAAACATTTAATTAAAAAGCGCCATTATTAGATATAAAAAAGATCATGTTATATGTGACTAAGGTTTTTTTGTCCATTAGATAGAGTTAGGCAAAGGATAATAAGGGAAATTAATAACATTCTCCTTTTCTATATATAATAAAAGAGTGAAAAAAAAAAGAACAATAGTCTTGTCATGCAAACTCAGAGCAACAAAAAGTGATGCTCATCAAAATTTGATCTCACTAACTTAAGTCACACAAAAAGAACAACAATTTTCTATGAGATACCATCATCATATCAATGGAGATTATCAACAACAACAATAACAATGGAATTTCAAGGAGTAATAGCTCCAACACATGGAGGAACAATAGCATGGATGTTTTCTCTTCGTCCGAACGGCGCGAAGACGACGAAGAAGCTCTCAAATGGGCGGCAATTGAGAGGCTTCCGACGTATTTGCGCATTCGGAGAAGCATGATAAACAATTCGGAGGTTGACATCAAGCACATGGGATTAACGGAGAGGAAGATTCTTCTTGAGAGGCTTGTCAAGATTGCTGAAGAAGATAATGAGAAGTTCTTGTTGAAACTAAGAGAAAGGATGGAAAGGTGAGGGGTATATTAGTCTTTTCACACCACATTACAACACTTTGATGCATAAGTCTTGTTGGATTCCGACCACTCCACTCACCATTATTTTTATGTTAACTATTATTTTGCCGGCTATGTTTGGTGACTGTATTTTAAATTTTTAATAGAGATCAAAGAAATATATATGATGGAAAAACATTAAAAACATGTGTCTCCTTAATTATTACTTGTCTTGTTATTTTTCTTTTTTTTTTATATATTTACACAAAGAAAAATAGATAAAAAAATATTAGGTGACCAATATATATTATATTTACTTCAATTTGTTGAACTAAATGTAAAACAGAGTTGGACTTGATATTCCAACAATTGAAGTGAGGTTCGAGCACATAAATGTGGAAGCACAAGTTTATGTTGGAAGAAGAGCATTGCCTACACTATTCAACTTCTATGTGAATGTTTTAGAGGTAATTCAATTAATTAATTAATTCATCTTCAAAATACCATAGAAAAAATAAATAATTAAATGGTCACATTTTATTTAATTTTATATTTTGATAAAGGGGTTCTTCAATTATCTCCACATTATTCCAAGTCCAAAGAAGCCTTTACACATCCTTCAGAATGTTAGTGGAATCATAAGGCCCAGAAGGTGAATGATTATTTTATTATTATTATTTTCTTTTGTTCTCTTTCTATTAATATAAAACTTTATTTATTTATTATTTTGTTGCTGGTATAATGATGAGGTTTGTTTTGTAGAATGACTCTGTTGTTGGGACCCCCAAGCTCAGGGAAGACCACATTGCTATTAGCCTTAGCTGGAAAACTTGGTAAAGATTTAAAAGTAAGCAAATCAATCAAATTTTGCTTCATAAATTGTAGGCCATATAGTTCCTTTTAAATTTTAGTAATTAAATTATTACACAAGGTTAATAAAAAAAGGGATAATAATTGGGTTAGTTATGATGATGAAAAAATCAGAAATCAGGGAGAGTAACATACAATGGGCATGGGGTAGAAGAGTTTGTGGCACAGAGAAGTTCAGCGTATATTGGGCAACATGATAACCACATTGGTGAAATGACTGTTAGAGAAACCCTTGCTTTCTCTGCTAGATGCCAAGGGGTTGGACACAACTATGGTATGTTACCTTTACTCAACTATTCTAACTTCTTAAGCTTTTCTATTTTCTTATTATTATATTATGAGTAATGCTACATGATTGGTAAATATTATTATTTTTTTGTCAGTATTTAGTTAGCAATAATTTATACTTATATTTACAAAAGTTTTATATACAAAAAACATATAATTTGTATTTAAATTTATCAGAATTTATACACATAAATCAATACAATTTGCACTTATATTTTTCAAAATATGTGTTAAAAGACAATTTAATATTTATATTAGTCAAAAATTAATAAAAAATACTAAAAGCTGCTAACCTTCAATAATTTTTCTTATATTATTTCTAATGCAAGAGATTGGGTTGTACTTTTAGAAAGAAAATCCATTGGAGAGCAAGTTTGATTATGCTCAAAAGATAATTAATCGTCTATTTAAATAATAATGATTTTTTTTAGAAAATTATAAAATAATAAAATAAAGAGTTAGTTATTATTGAATTTGTAAATTTTTATTATATATAAATTTTACTATTTTAATTCAATAATGATTAAACTATAATTTTTTTTATTTTTTAATTTTGTCATTTACCTCACTTTGGAGTAATTTGATCTAGAGAAAGCAATAACAAACAAACAAAAATCCTATTAACTAAGTTTAAGGGTTGGACGACAAAATTATGGTTAAGAAAGAAAAATGCTATATGAGACTAGATTCAAAGACTAATTATGGTTGGTTACTTAGCTTTCACTGTTAAAACTTTCAAGGTTTTTTTTTTATACTTTTCTAATATAAAGTGAAACGCTATGACATTGAAAATATATTCCAATAGAAGATTTTTACTTTAAAATAAAGTTAATTTTTATATAATAATTTTATGTAGACATCTCCTGGTAAATTATGAATATAAAAAATAACTAATATTTAAATTTACGGTTTAGAAAATCATCTAACATGTAATTTAATTGGATAAAAATATAAAATTTGTTAGACTAAGTTTTAAATTCTAAAATTTTTTATACTGTTATTACATCAAAATTAAATTTATATAAATATTTTTAAAATACAAAAAATATTCTAGGAATCAGCACACTCCCTTTTTTAAGCATCAATACGATGTTGGCTTGGTAGTAGAATAGAAGCACGTTAAATTCCTATATCTATTAATAAAATTTCAAAAATAATATTCGTACATTAAAATTAATTACTAAAATCAATTATTAATGTATTTGTGTATAAATATATGTATAATTTAATTTATTTCAATGTATATTTATATTCCAACATATATTTTATACTTAATATTTTGGTGACTATTTTAGTATAGCATAATCCTAAAATTTTTGGGTTTCTCTGATTTATAGAGATGCTGATTGAACTTTTGAGAAGGGAGAAGGAAGCCAAAATTAAACCAGACACTGACGTTGATGCTTATATGAAGGTGAGAAATAATAACACTCTAATATTGTGTGAAAGATGCATTATTATTTCATTACATGTGATTTGATCAAAGCTTTGCAGGCAGCAGCACTAGAAGGACAACAAACTAGTGTGGTCACTGACTACATTCTTAAGGTATAACATCATCATAATCCAACCACATTATTCAATAAATTAAGGGAATGTAATGATTCTATGTTTTTTATGATTCTAATGGTGCAGATCTTAGGGCTTGAAGTTTGTGCTGACATTATGGTAGGAGATGGAATGATAAGAGGAATTTCAGGAGGTCAGAAAAAGAGAGTCACTACAGGTAATTCTTATTAAAAAAAAATTATAGACTAAATTTTCACTATTTTAATTTTTTAAATTTAAAATTATCTGTACTGAATCCTGAAATTTAATTTTCGACACGATATTAATTTCTAAACTTTTTTTAATACTGAATCAACGAATTAAGTGCTGAATTGACTTTAACTTGTCATGCTGGACACATGGCTAAACAATATAGTTTTTTTTTTGAATCAAAATAAGCTCAACACACTAATGTAGAGCAAACGAAATAAACAACAAAGTACTACATAGAAGACATAAATCCTTGTAACTTCCGGCAATGCCATCAACCATCCAAAGGATCACTCTCGATCCATTCGTTGTAACTCAGAATCGTCTTCCTTATTACGAACTCAACACCTGTTTCCTGATTATTGAAAATGCTAGCATTGCGTTCCACCCAAATGTTCCAAATAACTGCAAAGAACCCCAACAACCATTTCTTCTGATCTTATTTCCGCTTATGTCTACCGGTCCACCTCTCAAACAGTTCCTTTATGGTTCCAGAAATAGGCCAAACTTCTTCAAAAGACCTCAGCCAACTGCACCACACCTGCCATTTTAATTCACATTGAAGAAATAAATGCTCCACCGACTCTATCTCCTTCTTACATAGTACACAGAGATTATCACTGGGTCTAATAACGCCTAGTCTACTCAACCTCTCCTTAGTATTCACTCTACCAATAAGCACAAACTACCCAAACAGTTCAATTCTCGGCGGTACCACTCATTTCCAGACTGAACTAGTAAAACTGTAGCTCGTTATCTCATTCGACAGAGTCTCCGCTTGTAGGACCTACACAACAGACTTGGTAGAAAAAACCCCTTTACTATCAAACTTCCACACCATATTATCATCTTTCCCATCTAACAACTTCACCGGTCTTAGCCGCTCATGAAGTTGGTGGACAAGTTCTAGCTCCCATTGGAACAACTCTCTTCGTCACTGGAAGTTCCATATCCACTCAAGCTCATCCCAAAATCCACAATCCCCTATCATTGATCCTTGCTGATTCGAAATAGAAAAGAGTCTATATGATCCACAATCACAACGTTGTTCCGTTTTGGTATGCAAAAACGAGGAGAGGAAGAAGAGTTTATATGATGTGCATAATTATTAAATCTCTCTTCATTCTCCAAAACGACCTCGTTTTTGCCTTATCTAAGAACTAAAACGAAAAGACGTTATTTAATCATATGTCTAGGATGGCAAGTCAGAGCTAGTTTAACATTATATTTATTGATTCAACCTACCTAGAGTTAGATCAATATAGTGAATTTTGAATATGAAAGATTAAAATGGTGAAAGTTGTGAATACAGGACTAGTACGGCGATTTAGTCAAATTATATAATTTGAAACATTGCCTACAATAATTTTTATTGATAATAATTAAATTTTTATCTTATGGATATTGAAGGAGAAATGCTTGTTGGACCTATAAAAGTGTTGTTCATGGATGAAATATCAACTGGTTTGGATAGTTCGACAACTTTTCAGATAATGAATTCGATTCGGGAATCGATTCATATTCTGAACGGAACAGCACTTGTGTCTTTGTTACAGCCAGCACCAGAAACTTATGAATTGTTTGATGATATAATACTTCTAACGGATGGACAAATTGTGTATCAAGGGCCAAGACAAAATGTGCTTGAGTTCTTTGAATCAATGGGATTCAAGTGTCCTCAAAGAAAAGGAGTTGCTGATTTCTTACAAGAGGTGACATCAAGAAAAGATCAATGGCAATATTGGGCTCTCAAGGATGAACCATACAACTTTGTAACTGTCAAGGATTTTGCTGAAGGCTTCCAATTATTCCACATTGGTCAAAAGCTTGGAGATGAATTGGCCATTCCTTTTGACAAGTCAAAGAGCCATCCAAGTGCATTGACCACAAAAAAGTATGGTGTAAACAAGAAAGAGTTTCTCAAGGCTTGTGCTAGCAGAGAATTCTTGCTTATGAAACGAAATTCCTTTGTCTACATCTTCAAAGCCATACAAGTAAGTTCAAACATGATTCAAAACTTGCATTGACCCTTTTTTATTTTGATCCTTATGCAAGTATTGTTGTTTGTTTCCAGTTAGTTTATTTAGCAGTCATGACAACAACACTATTTCTAAGACCAAAGATGCACCGAGATTCTGTGTTGGATGGAGGAACTTACTTGGGTGCACTTTTCTTCACAATCACAGTGGCAATGTTCAATGGAATTGCAGAACTAAACATGACCATAATGAAACTCCCTGTGTTCTACAAGCAAAGGGACCTTCTCTTCTACCCTGCATGGGCCTATTCTATTCCTCCATGGATTCTCAAGATTCCAATTACACTTGTTGAAGTTTTCCTTTGGGAAGCAATTTGTTACTATTCTATTGGTTTTGATCCAAATTTTGGAAGGCAAGTGGTACCAACATTAGTTACAAAATATGCTCATTGTTTTGGAGTCTGATTGAGAATGAAATATGTTATTGGCAGGGTTTTGAAACAGTTCTTGGTAATCTTCTGCATCAATCAGATGGCGTCTTCGCTGTTTCGGTTGATGGCAGGACTTGGAAGGGATGTTATAGTTGCTAACACTGTTGGTTCATTTGCATTGCTCATAGTTTTGGTCTTGGGAGGATTTGTCATTTCAAGAGGTACAACAATCTTAATGAACCTATAAAACAAAAATAATATAATGTATATACTCAAATCTATTGTTTTGTGGCAGAGGATGTGCACAAATGGTTCTTATGGGGCTACTGGTCCTCACCACTGATGTATGCCCAGAATGCCATTGCTGTTAATGAGTTTCTTGGCCATAGTTGGAGAAAGGTAACAATACCCTTTTGCTTCTAACATTGAAAAGACTCTTAGAATGTTAATATAATATAATGTGCTTTTCTTTGTTTTGTTATTTTGAATGTTGTAGGTTCTTCCTGGTACCAATGAAACTCTGGGAGTACTGGTACTCAAATCTCGTGGACTATTCACAGAATCCTATTGGTTTTGGTTAGGAATAGGAGCTTTGATTGGTTATGTTTTCCTCTTCAATTTTCTCTTCACCTTGGCTTTGCAATACCTCAGTCGTAAGTACCATCCTCATTTCCTTTTTTTTCTTTCTGTGATCTATTTTCTTTGATTTCTAAACAATCCATATTTGCAGCACTGAGAAAGAATCAAGCAGGATTGTCCCAAGAGAAATTGCTTGAGAGAAATGCTTCCACTCGCGAAGAGGTCGTTCAATTATCGACACGAAAAAGCTCCACCGGTTAGTCATTGAGGTCCAAGTTGTAGTTTCTCTTTAAATGCACTCACTTTGCATCTTATATCAGGCCGATACGATGTAAAATGAGTCCTTCAAACATTCTTTTTTCTTTCATGTAAGTTTGGTATTCAAAGTTCAAAGCATAACATAGTGACTATGATGACAAGACAGAAGCTAAGGTTATAGAAGAAGCAAGCATTTCATCCAGGTCACTTTCTGGAAGAGTTGGTGATTATAATAATAATAATAATAGTAATGGCAGAAGTGGAAGGAGGGGCATGGTTCTTCCCTTTCAACCTCTTTCCCTAACTTTTGATGAGATAAGATATTCTGTAGACATGCCACAGGTACCAAAACAGATTAATTTATGACATTATATCTCATTTGGCCTAATGAAAATTAAAATCATTGCTATATTGATGGTTGTAGGAAATGAAAAATCAAGGGATTTTCGAAGATCGTCTAGAACTTTTGAAGGGTGTTAGCGGCGCTTTTAGGCCAGGAGTACTAACAGCTTTGATGGGTGTAAGTGGAGCCGGCAAGACTACTCTGATGGATGTTTTGGCCGGAAGGAAAACCGGTGGATATATAGAAGGAAGCATCACAATCTCTGGTTATCCTAAGAATCAAGAAACGTTTGCTCGAATATCCGGATACTGCGAACAATTTGATATCCACTCACCTTATGTGACAGTCTATGAATCTTTGATGTATTCAGCATGGCTTCGTTTACCCCAAGAAGTTGATCCTTCAACAAGAAAGGTAAAAATAACTCTGTTTTCTAAATTACAGGTATGGCTGCTTAGAATCTGAACTCAACTGCATGATATTTAGATGTTCATTGAGGAAGTTATGGAGCTTGTGGAGCTTAACTCATTGAGAGAAGCACTTGTTGGATTGCCGGGGGAGACAGGACTTTCGACCGAGCAAAGAAAACGGCTAACAATTGCAGTTGAGCTTGTAGCCAACCCATCAATAATATTCATGGATGAACCAACCTCTGGCCTTGATGCCAGAGCAGCTGCAATTGTAATGAGAACTGTGAGGAACACGGTCGACACAGGCCGGACCGTGGTTTGCACCATTCACCAGCCTAGTATTGACATATTTGATGCCTTTGATGAGGTAACAATAATTCTACCCAATTACAACTCAAATATAGTTCTACTTTTTGTGTACTAAGTTCTTCAATGTTCATGTTTTCAGCTGTTACTCTTAAAATTGGGAGGGGAACAAATATATGCCGGCCCATTAGGCCGCCATTGCTCACAATTGATTCAATACTTTGAGGGTATTGAAGGAGTTCCTAAGATCAAAGATGGTTATAACCCTGCAACATGGATGTTGGAAGTTACATCAGCAGTAACAGAAGCAAATCTTAATGTCAACTTCACTAATGTGTACAGAAGCTCAGAACTACACCGGTTAGACTTACATCTTGAACCGTTATATCTTACAACATTAGTTTGTTTCGTTAACTAATACTTTGAATTGTTCAGGAGAAATAAACAACTGATCCAAGAACTTAGTATACCTGTACAAGGTTCAAGAGATCTATACTTTGATACTCAGTATTCACAGAACTTTCTAACACAATGCAAAGCATGCCTATGGAAACAACATTTATCATATTGGAGGAACACATCCTATACAGCAGTTAGACTGCTATTCACAGCAATTATAGCTCTAGTGTTTGGGGTCATCTTTTGGGACATTGGCTTCAAAAGGTGTGTTAAAAGGAACACTAAACTAGCAACTTGATATTTCAGAATTGTACTTACACATGAAAATGACAGGAGAAAGGAGCAAGATCTTTTCAATGCAATGGGATCAATGTATGCTGCTGTTACTTTCATTGGGGTGCAAAATGGTGCCTCAGTGCAACCTATGATAGCAGTTGAGAGAACAGTGTTCTACAGAGAAAGAGCTGCTGGAATGTATTCAGCTTTGCCATATGCTCTTGCACAGGTATATACTAATACTACCCCCATCCTTAGTTATTAAGGTTCTAAAAACCGAACCGGTCATTGAATCGGTCAAATTAGAGTTCAATGAAAATTCGAACCAAATTTTATCTTCAATTTGAACTGGTCTAGTAGCTAGTTCTTGGTTAACCGAATAGAACTGGCTGATTCAGTCCGATTTTCAGAAGCATGGTAAATATGTTATGATTTGGATGATGTATAATTTTTGTTTTCAGGTTATTATTGAACTTCCGCATATCTTGGTTGAGGCACTTGTTTATGGGGTTATAGTGTATGCAATGATGGGGTTTGATTGGACAGCATCAAAGTTCTTGTGGTATCTATTCTTCATGTACTTCACATTCTTATATTACACCTTTTATGGGATGATGACAATGGCGATAAGTCCCAACCCACATGTTGCCGGTATATTGTCCGGTGGATTCTATGCAATATGGAGCCTTTTCTCAGGCTTCATCATTCCCTTATCGGTAAGTTATCATAATAAGTTACGTACACTTTTTAATCAAGGAAAATACGAATAAATTGGTGACTTTTTAACTCGAAAATAAATATATCTTTTTGACTAATTGAAAATATAAAAATTTCTCCCACTTTTAAAATACAAAACATAAAAAAGTTTTATTTATCTTCATATATTTTGGAGGAAAAAATTTACCTATCTTACGTTTTAAAAAATAATTAATGTTTTTATATTTTCAGTTAGTTAAAAATTTATTTATTTTCGAACTAAAAGTAAAAAATCTATTTATTTTTTTTTATTTTTTATCTCACTACAAGAAAAATAACTTTTAGAATTTAGTAGTTATTTATTTTGTCTTTATATTATTAGTAATTAAGCCATTTTGTTCAAAAAAATTAGTGACAATTGTAATAATTTTAGGTTAAAAAAAATAATTGTCAACAAAAATCTATAACTTGTTATTCTAACCTATAATAATAATAATAATAATAATAATAATAATAATAATTGTTAAAAAATAGTATAATTAACAATTTATGGTGAATTGAAAAAATGTTAAAATGACAGAGAATACCCATATGGTGGAAGTGGTGCTATTGGATATGCCCTGTTGCATGGACACTGAATGGATTGGTGACTTCACAATATGGAGACAACATGGACAAACTTGAAAATGGTCAAAGGATTAAGGATTTTGTGGAGAGTTACTTTGGATTTCACCATGACTTTCTTGGAGTTGTTGCAATTGTGGTGGCTGCTTTCTCACTCTTATTTGCACTCATTTTTGCATTTGGCATCAAAGTATTCAACTTCCAAAAAAGATGATCAAATTGTATATGTGCTCTTTAATTAATTGTTTCTAAAAACAATTTATAGAAAATCAAACACACCAGCATTATATAGCATTGTATATTGGTTGACAAAATTTATTGCTCCAATTCCATATCCTAGGTTTTCTTTTCTTTGCAATCATGTGGGTTTTCAATTGTACTAAAACCCAAGGGGGAAAAAATAGTTACACTTACAATAGCAATGGAATTAGAAAATATATATATACATTACAAGATATATTTTTATTTTAGTCTTTTGCAATCAAATTGTACTAGCATGTATCAATTTACTCTTCTTGTTGGATAAAATTTTATCAAATTTAAGGTAATTTGATTTTGATATCGATCATGTGAAAGAGTATATTCTTTATGTAATGTTATCTATTTTTTCTTTTAATATTTAAAATTCACTACTACTTCAATAATAGTCATCATATGTATAAAAAAAAAAAACATTATTAGTCAATGCCAAATATTACTTTACTCTATTATTTCATTAATCTTATTTTGACGAGAAAATAATGTTGTTTTAACATGTATACCAATTTTCTCAAAAAATCATAATAAAACTTTACAATGAGAGATCACTGGTCTCTTTTTGTTTTTTGGCAACAGAGATCACTAGTCTTTATCCAATGCTTTTAGCTGATCAAGTTTTCTCCCTTTTTTCCTTTTTTTCCCCCCTGAAATTTTGCTACTACCAGAGCCAAAGTCTCATGGGAAGGAAGGGGCTCATGGGCCCGACTAATTTTTTTTCAAATAAATTATATGTAAATTTTATTCTAATTCTCCTAAAATTTTTATTTAATATCTTTTTTTATTTTAATATTTTTTGTAATGAAATTAATTTTTAGTCCCTCCTTAAAATTTAATCTAGCTCCACCTGTGATGACGACTACTCTTTTCTAGAAAATTTATAGAGATTCTTACTGTTTCCACAAATTAAAGGTAAATTTATTTTCAACCAAAATATAACATAAAGTATTGGAAAAATATTATACTATAAAAACCAGTTGTACGCAATCCAAAATAACAAACATTAAAAAATGGAAAAACCTTGCCATAAAAATTAGAGAAATGATAATCGAAAATTTTCTTTTTATACTAAAAGTGCATTTAAAAGATTAAAAAAATAAAAGATAATATTAGTTTCTTGGGCGTGGTCAGAAAACTCGAAAAAAATAATATTACATATTGATATCAAATATAAATTAATTTAGATCTAAAACTAACATAACTTTTACTTTTTAAAATAAAAAATAACAGAGATGGTCATTTAATTTTAATGAAGACATTTTGGAAAAACTCACTATGAACTAATTGATAAGCAAATTAACTAATTTGGATTGGTCGAATGATAGTTCACTTGTCTATTTAAGTTCAGAAGATTTAAATTTCATATTATGCATGCAACAATGGGCAAAAAAAAAAAATTGTAAGCAAATCAAAAAGACAATAGTAGAATGGTGAATGCTACGGTGATGATGCTATTTTTTTTCTCATGTGATGAAGTGAGTTGGCATACAACGGATGGCTACACGTTATGCTTTTTTTCTTGAAACTCTTCTATTCCTATAAAGGGTGGGTCATGTTTAGATTTAGGTAAGGCTTTTACCCCATCTGCAGGTAATCCATACCAATCAATATAATTAGGACTTTTTTTTTTTTTTTTACTACACTTATTAATTATGGGAGATCAAACCCCTTTTTTGTTGGATTTTTATGATACTAGTTTAGACTTTTAGATTTTAAGCAATTTAAGAGATTAATACCTAAAAGACAAAATCAACCTAAAAAAAAGATAATAATAATAATAATAAAAAAAGTTTAATTATTTTATTGGTTTCTATAATTTTACGAAATTTTTAATTAGGTCTCTGTATTTTTTTTCTTTTAATTGAGTCTTTGTACTATTTTTTTTAATTGGGTTCCTATATTTTTTTTTTCTTTTATTTGAGTCCTGTACCAACTTTTTTAGGTGGGTCCCTATAAAATTAAGTCAATTACTGCTAAAAGGAACTTAATTAAAAAAAATTAGTACAAAAACCTAATTAAAAGAAAAAAAATATAAAAACCTAATTAAAAATTTCGTAAAATTATAAGGACCAACAAAATAATTACACCTAATAATAGTATAGAGTAAACTTCAATTTGAACAAAGTAGTTTTAGAGGTTTCACTTTTTTTTTCTAAATTGAATTAAATCCAAGAAGTGAGATGTGTGAAGTTTTTCAGTGTGAAAATATTCATATTATCAATAATGATAATAATATTAATATTATTGTTTAACTTAGAACTTTTTATATATAAATATAATACATGTTTTATTTATCAATATATATAATTTAAAAAAATTATATTTTTACACTTTATTATACATTTTATTTATAGTGACAATGAAACATGTATTATATTTATATATAAAAAGCTCTAAGTTATCCAATTAAAAATTATAAATTATAAATGTTGCTAATTAAGATGAGTTAAGCACATGATTTGATGACAAAAAAAATGACTTTTTTTAGTAGATAAAAACACATACTTTATCTAGAAATCTCTAGATATGGAGCAATTCAAACCTAACTCCAAACCTGATTCATCTGAAGCAGTATTTCACTAACCTTCAAAGAATAGTAAACGTGTTGCCTCTATAGCTATACCAGAAAATTTCATCACATGAAAAATAAAAATGGCATCATCACGGTAGCATTACCCTAGTATACCCATATAGTGGAAGTGGTACTATTGGATTTGCCCCGTGGCATGGACCTTATATGGTGGTTTCCCAATATGGAGATCTTGATAAGAATTTATGAGGAACTAGTTTGGATTCAAACATGATTTTCTTGGAGAGTTTGCAGCTGTCATGGTTGTTTTCTCACTCTTTTTCGCATTCATGCATCTTTCCTTTGGCATCAAAGCATTCAAATAGATTGATTATATAGGAGAGATCGTCATTGTGATATCTTTATATGATTTACTATTTTTATTAAGATCATTTCGTCCTCCATTTCATTTGCAAAATTCCTTATTATTAAAAATATTTCTTACTTTTTCCCAAAAAAAGTTTAAAGAAAATTACAATAAATAATTACCATGGTAACACATTCCCTTCCATTCTTTCTTTTTCATTGCTCCCAAACATAAACTTAACCATAATAACGGCAGAAGGCATGCATGTTTGGTTACCAAAAGGTAAAGATGATTAGTGTAACTTTTATGGATCAGACGACCCCCCATCTCTTATAATTTATCACAACAATCTCAGGCATAAAAATTTCTTCTCTATTTTATTTCCACGTGTTCCTGCTAATGTTCATACTTCATTGTCAGGGTTGGCAATATATACTCTACCTGTGGAAAACCAACTCGAACCAACCCGTTCGAGTAGGGTAGCTGCGGGTAGGGTACAAATTTGCCTACAGATAAGATAGGGTACGATACGAGTTTAGGATATATCCTACCCTATTTTATCCGCACCCCTAATATATTATATAATATATATGTAAAAATTATGTATGTAGTGAAAAAAATGAGTCTTATATTCACAATCTTTTTCTTATAAAAATTTGAAATAATCACTAAGTTAGTTAATGATTATATTATTTGTAATTTTATGTTGGATTTCTTTAAGATTTTATTGTTTTTAAGTTTAATTTAAACTTAATTTTTTATTTTATATTTTATTAATATTTTTTTGTGACTTTTGTATTTTATTAATATGTATGAAATTTAGAATGATTTAATTTTATATTTATTTATTTATTTATTTTTTGGTTTCTATGGATAAGGTCAAATAAGGTAGGGTTTAGAACTTTAGGATGCGGCTAAGGTTAGAACAGAATTTTAAAAAAGTTTTCAACTAGCGGATAGAATTAGGGTAGAATCTAAACCCTGCTAGCCTACCCTATCCTACCTATCCTACCCATTGCCAGCTCTATTCATTGTCCATCGATGAATTTCACGGTTCTAATGCCAAAAAAAAAAACAAAAAACAAAAACAAAAACAAAAAACACACACACACAAATAAATAGTGAAGTACTACGATTACTCCTACTGAATTTTGTTATGGACCAAATTATACAGAGAAGAAAGTCAAATCCTTTAGGCAAATTATATGCAAAAAATCTCGTTCCTAGCGAAATTGCATCTCTTGGATAGAAAGTTAAGTATTCTAGACAAAATTTTGGAAGAGAGAATTCTGTGTCATAAATATGAATAAATAACGGCATTTTAAAAACTCGCATCTCTTCATTTTCACTAAGTGATTTTTTTTTCATTATAATATTTTTTCAATAAAGAAAATTTCATTGAAAATAGTCTACCATTCGTAAATTAAATGAAAAAGAATAATAAATCTACACAATACCAACCGAAATCAAATATAGAAGCCAGATAAACAATATGAAGCTCTTGCAACCCACTAATCACTAAACCAATCCTTGAAAGAGCTTCTGCTTCTATCTCAACTCTCAAGCACACACTATGCATAGACTATAGTTATTCCGTCGACCTTGCCACTAAACGATTTTATATTAAATTGGATTTTACATATAATAACCCAGTTTTTTGTAGTATAGGATTGCTCTAAAAATAATCACCCCACTAGACAATGTGTTTTCCCACGTTACCGAACCAATTAAAAATCCCATCTATTGTAAAAATATGAATTTCCAACATCTAATGAAATACAATAAAACATACTTGTTATAATGGCAACTGCAGTGACTCAATTAGATGAGGCGTATGGAAGAGGAAAATTTATGAGATTGGCAGTCAATGGAAGCTGGTAAAGAATCTTTCGGAAAATATAATTAGCAAAATTTCACTTGAAATAGTTGATCGGCAAAGTATGTTACAATAACGGGACCAGCCAAATCACCAGCAGCACAGCCTGGAGGAAAAAAAAGAATGAAAAATTAGAAAGAAGAACAAAAGATATAATGAAACCTTAGGTAAGAAAAAAAAAAGTATAGTAAGCATTGAAAAGAAAAACATTATCAAACAATCAAGTAGCTTTTCGCATTTGTTCGACACTTACCAATCCACTGGCCAAGCGATGGACGAATAAGGATAGCACCAATGCCAGCTCCTATGGAAGCGAATATTAGAGATGACGAACACCTAACTGTAGCAACAAAAATTCTCTGCCCAAGAATTGCAACTTGCTCGGATTTGTCAACATTGTTACCCTCATCATCTGGGGACTTGAAAATCGATTTAAAAAACCGGTACATGTCGATGCCTACTTGGACAATCCATGATGCTGCAACTCCAAGCATGTGTCCTGTAAACAACGAACAGATAGTCGGCAAAAAATAAATGCAAGTCAAACGTTAGGCAAACTCAACTTCTCAAGACTAAAAGATGATTAAGTAAGGGTGTTTTGACCTCGAAAAGTTGTTCTGCTAACACAAAAGAAGTAAACATGATAAGGCATATTCCTTGCAGCCTTGCGAGAAGCTGATTTAGGGACATCTGTTCAGGAAATCAACACCAACTACTGTAAGATTTTTTGGAGATCATACAATGAACTTCATTGCAATGAGAAAGAAAAAGAAGATAAGAGATCACACAATATAAATCAGACACTACAACTAAAATTTAATTGATATATCTATCCAAGACATTTTTCTAGGAAAGAATAAAATAAAATATTCTTTTCGTGGAAAATAGTAATTACTTTTGGGTATGTATGTGCAAAGAGTATATACAAATGATTAGAGGGAGTGATTAGTAATTGAATGGTTGTTCAATAAATTTAAAGTAGGGGAGTATATACATGTCAAGTTGCAAGGAAGGTGTCCCTCCCTTTGTCATTCCAAACCTTCGCTTCAAATTATTCGTACACTTTTTTCCATTCCATAACCAATAATGTGGCAGAACTTGAAATTAGTTCTAGTGTACATACCTTTAAGAATTTTCCATGCCATTCTTTCTGAAACATAATGAACAGCAATTCTTTCTAAAATCCTTCTAGTCATCACAACGGTTGTCTGTAAAGGCATGCAAGACACAATTACCAACTAAATTTAAACGTTATGAGAACTGAGAAATGCAATGGAAATTTCCCACATAGCAGGGTGTGAAAGCCAAGGGAACCAAACCTATTTACTTGGGAATTACCCAATACATAGTATCTATCAACAGCAAAAAGATTAGTGTGGAGGAGTATCGAATGAAGATAGTGAATTATTTAAATTTAATTTCATTAATAACAATAACAACAAACTAGCAGTGAATAAGTATGCATTTATTCTCCAACGCTAGATGTCTGAGGAGGCTAATTAGATTGGGGGAAAAGAGTCGAATAAACTAATATGAGCGAATTTGTGCAATCTTACATATATAATTGTAAATACTTCATAGAAAATGAAGTTTGCATAACATTTGATAGCCTGGGCACACCTATAATAAATAGATGTAGATTATACTTGGAATAGATATATGCACTATGATAGAGATGGAGGTCTTCTGAAGCTGACAGCATTGACCACCATAACCATGTCAGGATTTTATTAAAATTATTCCTAGTTAATGTTATATTTTAAGTAACTTAGATTAACTGATCAGCAACAAATTTGGACTCAGATTAGAAATTAGCATCCTAGAGCATATTACATAGGTCAGCTATATGATAAACAAGGTCAATAGCATGGATGGAAGCCAGAGATGGATTGCTATACTTACATTATGGGTTGCTTCTTATGTTTTTGTCAATTAGCACCATTCAAAAACAGAAATGTTATTTCGACAACTCAAAGTTGTATATACCAAAAAGTTTTCTTGTTAACTTTGCAAATAGATTGAAACATCAATGAAATTTAAACTGTCTGTAATTTCTGAATACTTTAACTTCTGTAAATAGTTTGAAACTTTAGTTTAAAGCGTCTGTAATTTCTTAATGGATTGCAACATTTGAATAGAAAAAGTGAGAGAGAATTTGTGGACCGACACCTTTATTACACTCGATCAAAATTGTTGAACTTTGAATTGTCAAAATAGCAAAACCAATCATCGTCATGCTTATTAAAGTGCAGCCACATATTGATGAAAATTTCAGATGTTTTTGTGTTACTGAAACAATTTTAAACCAAGGGCTACTACCCTGCTTTAAGTGTGAACTACAAATACCCAGTGTTTGTTACTGTTGAATGTATAGAAGTTCGAAAATTTGCCAAGAATGAACCACCATCGTGGCTCCCTAAGCTAATAAATATCTAGTGCAATTTGTAAGATAAGACTAATCTTTGGGGGGCCACGATAGCATTTCTTTAGGGGGGCCATTTTGTCAAAAACAGAATTTGAAGGGTCAAAATGGTGGTTTACTCATTTGCTAAATTCCATATGTCAAATCAAAAGCCTGGTTTAATAATCAAACACATGCTGTCTGCGTTGAATACCATAGGGAATGGATCCTCTCAATTTTTTCCCCTCAATTGTTTGGTAAAGTGTGATCTCTCACCTTACATTCTTTAAGTGGGACCAAGAGAAAATATGTGAAAGAAGATATTGAATGGTTATAGAAAAAAATTGAGAGAAAAAAAATTGAGGATCCACTCCCTAACATGATCATCTACCTATGTATGATGACAAGGAGGCTTAAAGAAATCAGAGATAGGATATCCTAACAGCAAAACATCATTGCCACTAATAATAAATGACAAACACACTCATCAATTTCATAAATTATGAATATTTCTAGTAAATAATTGGCTGAACAAAGAATAGACAAAGAAGGATAAATAAAATCACACCTCACGGATGATTTGCTTCACTGATTTCTTGAAGGGGACAACCAGATCAGTCGGCTGCTCTTCCCTCTCCTCAAGGAAATCGTCATCTTCCATTTCAGCACGAGGCTCCAAAAGAGGCAAATAGAACATTAAGAATGACCTTAGGGATGTCATCATCAAAGGCCTAAATTCAAAAGCAGAGAATAGAGGCTTAAGCTCCACATTGTAGTGTTTGGTAGTACTATATCTTAGAGAACCATCATTATTATAAATCCCTTTAGAAGCACTTTGTAGACCAGAAATATAATCTTCAGATACTGCTGCACCAGCATCGCAATAAGCAACTGGCGACCTGAAATTCAAGTGGAAAGACTCTTGAAATACATATGCTAGTTGCTCAAGGTTAACCACAGTAGAATAGACAACAGCATTACTGATTGTAATGAAGAGTAGACAAGACCATAGAAGGTCGATGAAATTCATTTACCCCTGTCCAGGTTTGTCTGCAATTCCATTCTAACAACTTTAATAGCCTACAATTTAAATCCCCTATGTCTATATATACTTTCAATAATAAATCAGCCTAAAGATTCAAAACGTGGAAACAGTTCAAAGGTATGACATTCTTTAAATCTAAGAATTTTTTACTGGCTCGTAAATAAGTCTTTAAACAATTGCAACTTGTCCAAATTTGTAAAATATAAATAAATAAACAACATCTTGAAATCAGCTTGCTAAATCTCCAAAAACCCATTATGAAAAACAGCTTGATTTTCCAACATCCAAATGCCAAATCAAATATAAAAAAGTAATCATGTATTCTCTCATATTTTATACCCATATCCACAACAAAGTAAATTCATTATCCATCCGTATAACAAGAATGACTGTATAGACAAATCGAGGCAGAAGAGCATACCCAAAAAAAGCCCTTGAGGCAAAGCCAGTACCAGCAGCAAAGGAAGCTGCAGCACCAACAGCAGCAGAGGCAGAGAAAAAGGCAGAAGACTGAAAGGGTTGTGGAGAGTGCAAACCAGAGCCAAAGTTTTGGTTTTTCCTCCACAGGTCTAGAAGTATAGCTATTCCAGCCATTATTGGAGCTTCTGACGTAAATCAGCAAGTTGCAAATAAACTGCCTTATAATCTCATACGCAGAACACGGTGCCAAATATTCCTCGAACTGTGGCCTTCTAAACCCTGATCCACATACAAAATGTGAATAATAGGCTAATAGTGATGCAATTAGCTATAGGAAAATCTACCAACTTACTGAGAACTCACATCAGCATCACTATTACCAGAATACAAAACCAAAACAAAAACAAAATCAACATACCCTCAAAGTTTCTTAACAGGAAGTCATAACAAAGGGAACTCAAATAGATATCAAGCGAAGACGAAAATGATAAGAAGTCTAATCATAAGCTTTATATATCATCTTTCATAACAAAGTTGATGTAAAATATTTCAGTTGTAATTGGCGTACCACTGCACTATCATCAACTATACCATTGGAAAAACCACAACACTTGGTCTTAAAAAGTGAACACAAATTGATTAGTATACCCCAAAACAAAGCCGAGACTCAAAAATATACACCTTGCTGTGTTCTGTTTAGACCAACCAGACAAAACTTTCTCACTTTCAACTTAATATAAGGCTAGATAAACAGCTCAACTAGTCATATTATAAAACCAGATCAAAGATTAATAGTAAAGCGAACAAAATAGCACATGTTGAAGTAATCATGAACTAATTTGAAATATTAACAGTGCTAGAATTCCAACACAATCTTCCGGTCAAATATCATCCCTAGGGAGAAAAGAACCTTAGGGAACAAGCTCGGTCAATGAAGAAACACTGTTGGATAGGGCAATGATTTTTGAGCTAAAGTCTTGAACAGAGCAAGAGGAAACAAAAATGTGATTAACAAAAGACAAAAGCTAAAATTAGAAACTAAAAATTCTAGAGAAGGAATTTATGGGGGTTATAATCTTGCATCGTACTCAGAAGCAGAAAAATGAAAGATTATAAGGAAAGGTAAAAACGAATCGCACCCAAACAGTGGACTTGGGCGGCGGCGACAACGGCGGCTACCTCATCGGCGACGTCAACATCTTCCTCTAATCCTTGCTTCCTGAGCTGGTGATCCGACGCCAAACAGCGGTAGGTGCAGAAGAGAAAACATTCGAGGTTACCGGTGGTGAGGTGGCGACGGCGACGGCGATGGCGAGTGCAGCGTGACGAGAGGGGGTTAGGGCTTCGAGATTTGGGTCGATTGGATCCGAGAGAAGAGAAGAGAGACCAATGGGGTGTCAGTAGAAATATGCGGTTTAAGATTAATTTTTTATTTAAGAAAAATTGAACTATTTATAACTATAGTATCAATAGCAAGATTAGAGGCTTCATATATTTTTATGGACAATTTATCTAAATAAAATATTTGGGATTTATATTTATGCAAAAGTAATAATTTAAAACTAATTATATATGTGTTTTATTTTAAATTTATATAACTCGCATAATTTATTTTAAGAAGAGGGATATTTATATATAAATCGTGGAATTTCTAATAAATAATCTGTCACAATTTATGAATAAGTAAGTTTATATATAAAAATTGCATTTTTGAGTATGTGAGTAATTGGAATTGAGAGAATTTGGAAGAGAATCCAGCGACAACGATATTCTGTCATTCTGATGAGGTGGGGTCATAGAAAATCAAGATTGTTTGCCTCGATTGAACGATTTTGCTCACGTGACTCGAAGCATCAATGAAGAGGTTAGTTTTTTATATGTTGTTCTCTTTAGGTGTTAGTTATTTGTTGTTCCATTCATATTCTATGTCACTTTGATGTGTAGTTAGGGTATTTTTATAAATACTTTGAAGATGTTGGTGAGTTAAATGTTAAAATTTGATTGGTACCAGTTTAATTTTTTTGTTAATTTATGTGTTAGTTTTTTTTTTGAATTATTTAATTCACAAAAAAATTAGACATTAGTAATTTATCTGTTAAAATTTGATTAATACCGAATTAATTTGTCTGTTAATTTATGTGTTGGTCTTTTTTGTGAATTATTTAATTTATAAATAATTTAGGCATTAGTAATTTATCTATTAAAATTTTATTAGTACCGAATTAATTTTTTTATTAATTTACGTGTTAAACTTTTATCTGTGACTTGTTTAATTTATAAATAACTTATAGGGTAGTGATTTGCATGTTAAAATTTGATTAGTATCGAATTAATTTTTTGTTAATTAATATGTTAGACTTTTATCTGTCAATTATTTAATTTATAAATAATTAAGAATTTAGTGATTTATTAGTTAAAATATGATTAGAACCATTTTTTTTGCATCATGCAGCCAACTATGTGTATTTGTAATATTAGGAGGCAACAGAATATACCTCTACATGAATAGATCATACCTTATTTGAAAATCGCAGGTTTGTATCACTTGGCTAGACTGAACAATCATTGTTTTTGGGTGGATGAGCCTCTGTTGACCGCATTCATTGAGAGGTGGCGTCTTGAGATGCACACCTTCCACATGTTGTTCGGAGAGTGTACCATCACGCTGCAAGACGTAGCGTATCATTTGAGGTTGTCCGTTGATGGGGAGGCTGTTAGCGGTGCCTCACTGACTTTGACTAATTCATTACCGACGGAAGACAAGCATGGGAGCGGTTTTAGGAGTTATTCGGCGAGATACTGCCTGAATAATGTCAAACAGATAATGGTCTACTTCACATGGTGCTCCGAGCTGATGTGAGTTAGGAGACAGTGCGTATATACACATGTGCTTACCTTATGATGTTACTATCTACTCAACTTTTCGATGACAAGAATAGGAACCGAATTCACCTTCAGTAGGTACCGTTTAATTTGTGGCGATGCTTCACGAGTTGGGCAATTAGAGCTGGGGCTCAGCTGCATTGGCCTGATTGTATAGATGTATGTGTCGGGTGGCCAACAGAAATATCATTAACTTGGCCGGACTATAAAACCTGAAAAATTAGTAAATAATTAGCTATTAAACTAATAATTAATCTAAGAAATTAGGAAATAAAATTTTATAGTTTAGTGGGGTAGAACTTATTAAAATAAGAATTTTGACACTAATTTTAAAGAATTTGAACCAAAATTGAGTCAAACGGGCCGAACCGATTGAACTGGACCCAAGTGAGCCCAAATCCACATTCAATCCCTATGTATATAAGCAAGCCTCAGCTCTCTCTTTCCGTTCATTCATTCATTCCACCGTAGGAAGAAGAGAAAGGGTGGAAGCTAAGACCTAAACCCCCATTTCCTTTCCAATTTTCAAATTCTTCTAACTTTTATTCCGGAGTTCGGATTGACGAGCCGTCAGTGGTCACGCATTCGTCTCGGAGTCCTCTACAAAATTCACAAAACAATTTGGCAAGAAATTTGAGTTTTCTATCCCAGATCTTCTCATCTCAGTTTCAAAATTTATTGAGCCTTAGTGTTGATTTAGTGAGGTATATATGATATTAGATTAAATTATATGTTATGGAGGCAAATTGATAGAATTGGTGGTCAATTGACGGTGTTAGAAGCTTGAGGTTGGATGATTGTTGCTGAATTTCTGTTTGAAAGAGGTTTGGAGCTTTGGGTATTTGCGGAACGGCGATAATTTGTAGTATTCTGTGCATTAGCGAGAAATCAGCCAAGGTATGGTTTTGGTTTCTCGTATTTAATATATAATGTCTTGTGAAAACTTAGGCTAGAGAATCATCATAGAATAGGTTAGAATAATTAAGTATGTTGAATGATTAGAATTTGTGATAATGGTTGATGATATGGCTTGAGCATGTGTTGGTGATTAGTGTTATGGTGGAATTAGAATGTTAAAATAGTGTTTAAATTATGATTAATTTGTTGATGAAGTTGAATGTGCATATATGGTGGAATTGTGTAATGTTGATGTATGATGGATGATGGAAGGGTATAAAACTGTGTTGTTGTGATATTGCATTTGTTTGGACTGGTTTTTAGTGTAGGATGATTGATATTTAAATGGTGAATTAATGAAATAAAGGTTTGAGGGTTTTTGTGAAATATTAATTTTTGGCCGAACTTCGTCAACCCATAACTTGGCTTCCGAACCCCCGAATAATTTCAAACTTGTTTCATAAGAAAATTGGGTCCGTGGAGTTTACAACACTCGAAGAACGAATGAAAAATGATTTGAAACAAAAAAGTTATGCGCGTCGGAGGTTTGGGGTTCAAAACTAAAATTCTGCAGATTTTCTGACTTAACCAAAATTTTGACAGTACCCCCTTCCATGCGTACGCATACCCTTCCTACGTGAAGCGTCGATTCTGTCCAGTGCGTATGCGTACACGGATAGGTGCATGCGTATGCATCCTGGTCCAAAAAGAGACTTATGCGTACGCATACCTATTACATGTGTACGCATAGCCTTGTTTTTTAGCAAATGGGATTTTTGTGTTTTACACTTGATTATAAACCTCTAAACTTCTATTTTCATTCTTTTAGCCCCTAAAGATTAGTTTTAAGTGTAGTGATGAGATTAGGCTATGGAAAGGGAGGTTACTTGGAAGTGAAGAAAGGTTTGACTTGTGATATGACTGAGATGAGGGGTGAATGTTGAGATTGGTACTGACTGTGTGTGGACGAAATGGTCGAGATGTGTATGTGGCCGGAACAGTTGAGATCTGTGTGTGGCCGGAATGGTGGAAAGGGCAAGCTTTGGGTGCAATCCCGCTTGCTCGTTAACTTGAAAATATATTCGGATGG
This sequence comes from Arachis hypogaea, assembly GCF_003086295.3. Lineage (NCBI taxonomy): Eukaryota > Viridiplantae > Streptophyta > Magnoliopsida > Fabales > Fabaceae > Arachis > Arachis hypogaea. Next base: position 143,894,012 of record NC_092051.1, on the reverse strand, counting down.
CAAGTTGAGGACGAAAGTTTCCTCTCTTGTCGTGATGAGGGTGTGGGAAAAGTGGAAAGGCACTCTCCTTCGTATTGTTTTTCCCACATTCTTCTTTAGTTGCAAGGTGAAAAAGCAGGCTCATTCGATGTGGAAAGGCACTTTCCTTCGTTTATGATCCTGCTGGAGATGCGCAACCTAGAGACCAATGTCTAGGTTAGCTACCAGATGTGTCGGGTTCTGGTGATATAACTGACACGTGAGCTCACGGCCAGTAGGACAAGCATGCATCATGTTGCATTTGTTTGCTTTGTTTGGGAGTGCATAATTGTTTTGGTTTGCCTATCTGATAAATTCTGTTTAACTGATAATGGTGATATTTGTTGTAACTGTTCTTTAAATGTGTTTGCCTTGTATTTGCTTGTGTTTGTGATTGTATTTCTGTTTTGAGTACCTTGGTAGTGGATGGGTGATAATATTGATTTGATTTAAAATGTACCAGAGGTCGGGTTGAGTTTATCTGGGCCGGAGGCCGAGCTGATTTGATTTGGGCCATAGGCCGTGACTGGTTAGGTCAGTGGTAAGGGTTAGAGTTGAATGAGACAGTGGGTGAATTGTAATTTGAGAGATTAAGTTAGGATTGAGTTAGAACCTTAAGAATCTTAGATATCTACCCATGCTTATAGTTTCTGTTTTAGTTCCTTAAGAATTATAATCTGAGTGTCGGCGTTCTATGATTGCCTCTGGCTTTCCCGGGACCTTATTTATTATATACGTGGGCACCTTAACCATACTGAGAACCCCCGGTTCTCATCCCATACAATATTTATGGTTTTTCAGATGTAGGTTGAGAAGTACCACTCTGTATTCTAGAGATGCTGATGAAGCGAAGAACTCTTGGGACTCAGGGTCGTATCTTTGTTTATATTTATGTGTGTATATAGGATCTCCACCTTGTATTTTATGTTTGTCCCTCTTAGATATTGACTCGGAGAAACAGGTTGTCAGTTTTCTATTTTGGTTTACTTTTGGGTTTATTTGTGTATATGTATATATGCTTTGGCCGGTCCTAGCTTCGCGAGCCGAGTCGAAAGCCTTGCTATATGTATCTTTGGAATTCTTCTCTCACAGTTATCGCTTACGTGAGTGATGCGATTTTCTATTTAACGCATTGCTGGCCGGTTCTAGCTTTGCGAGTCGAGTCGGAAGCCTTGCTATATGTATATTTAGAATTCTTCTCTCATAGTTATCGCTTGCGAGAGGGATGCGATTTTCTGTTTAACGCATTGCTTAACTTTTTTTCACAGGCTTCTTGTTCAAATTCCTTTCAAATATTATTATTATATATATTCTTACTTTTACAGGTCGTAATACCTTGCCACCTCAGCTTTATGACTTAAGCATAAGACTATGTGTGGTAGGGTGTTACACGGACCACATCAGCTACTTCAGCCCTGGATTTTCTGGCTGTTTTCCATGCTGAGGCCGAGTGGTTTTGACACATTTGGATTTTCATTGGCCTCCAGGTATCATTTAAGGTTTTGTGCGTTATACATGTTTATTTTAACGTACTATCCTTTGTTATGTAATGCTTACAACGAAGAGTGTAAGTGGGCGACATATCTACCGACTTCTGATGTCAGGAAAAAAATGAGTGGTATCGATACGTCTTTCTTTGGATAGATTGCGTGATTGACACGTAAGTTGTTTAGATTTTGCTTTTATTGGGTTCGCAGTTGACATTATGCATCTTTTTATGGTGTTTTCTAAGCTTAGCTTGCCCTTTACAGTTTTTGTGGGAGCTTTATTCTGCTGCCGAGGTGGTAGCTATGGTTCATCCAGAGATACTAGCAGAGGAGCCTGTAAGTTATGGTGGGCGGTCACAAACTTGATATATTTTGCCGTGATAGAGTAGCATCTAGTTGATAGAGTGGTACCACAGCTCGGCGGCATACAACATCTCCTTCAACTGGCTCTGAACATAGAATGGCTCCATGCAAAGGATCGTAGGGGTGGAGATTGATGGCTCCCACTTATTATCAGACATGACATCTACATTAGAATAACAGGGTTCATTCCGTCCTTCAAATCCAGAGAGTTGCTAATCCAGGTCCATTGGCAGAGTGTCTCGACTGGTGACATCAGGTGGCTTAGAGAGTTCTGTCCCCGGAGGCCGCATTTGATGATCCTAGGCCAGTGGATATCTCGGAGGAAGCTCATCGCAGAGGGTCATCTTAGGCATCTGCTAGGGTGCAAGTGCCGGATATGCCTGATAACAGGCGTGTTAAGCAACGGCGACGTGTTGGTACATGTGCATTTGATCGGGAGTGGCGATGGCTATCATCATGTTCGTCAAGGTAAAGCTAGACGATATGGGGGGAGAGATGGCTGTGGACCGGTTGGAGACAGCGGTAGTTCTGCTGGTGCAAACAAGGGAGGCGATACTAAGGGTGTGGGTGTTAGAGATGTTGGGACTGAGATCGGCAGCAAAATTTTCACCGTTGTCTCAGCTCTCACGTATTCGAGGATGTTGGCACTCAGGTCTTCACTGATTTTGCTACCATTACCATGAGCTTGGACATTGGGCTGCGTTTGTTTATAGAGACAAGATATTGAGACAGGAACACAGAAACACAAAATCGTGTTTGGCAGAAGAGACATGGACAAAGACAATGTGTCAAGAGACACTGAATTAGAGTATTTTGTGTCCATCCGGACAGGAAGGACACGGAGATACTAACAGGGGACACAATTTATTTTTCATTTTTTCTTTCATTATTCTTGTTAATTTTTCATAATTATATTTTTTATTATTATATTTTTCATCTCAAATCTATTGAACGAAAAAAAGAATAAATTAGATTTTCATAATTTGTTTTAGTTTATCACCAAACAGTATACAAGAACATAAAATTTTGTGTCTTTACCTCTTACGTCTTATTCTCAGTATCTTGTTCTATCTTATTCTCAGAAACAAACGCAGCCTTGAGGATCATGTCAGTGAGTCACAGTTCTATATGGACATAGCAGCCATGCTGAGGGATGATAATGGTCACCATTACAAGCCACAGATGCCAGAGTTCCAGCCATAAATTACTGAGTTCCAGCCTCAGCATCCGGAGGTCCAGCCACAATTGCAGGAGGTCTAGCCACAACAGCCTGAGGTCCATCCATAGTTTGCAGTGGACCTCAATGAGCATGCAGATAGTCGGTATGACACATGCTTTACCATGGGAGTCTCCCCCATCAGCATTTGGCGTGGCACAACCGTCGACATTAGGAGCAAAGCATGTTCAGAGAGTCTTTTGTGGCGTTATGCCTGTCAGAGATAACAAGAATACCCTCTTGTGGCATCACATGTTATTGTAGGTTGGACAAGAAAAAAGACCACAACTCTGCATTTTCTCCCTCCACGAGTGCGAACGCAACCAGCATGATGTTCGAGTTTCCATCTTGCGCTATAGCCAGCAGCAAAGTACCTCCATATTTGCCATACAAATAAGTACCAACAATGCTCACTAGGGGCTTGCAATGTCGAAAGACCTCAATGCAAGGAGGAAATGTCCAGAAAAGACGATGAAAGTACACTGTAAATTCATCAACCTGATCCCCAACTCTAACTGGAGAAGTCTTCAACACTGCAATAGTGCTGGCCATTGTGTACTGGACCCCAAGCATCTAACATGGCAACTCACTGTAAGACTTTTCCCAATCTCCAAATATCTATGCTTTTGCCTTCTACTTTGTCATCCAAACCTTCCTATAAGTAGGCCTCATCCATAAGTTGCTTCTGTTGCTTCGTGCAACACTTTTATCGTAACTGCAGCATTCGCTCTAACCAATGAAAAGATTCTCGCACAAATGACATGGTAATCAAGCTGTCGGTGTTTGCTCGAAATTGATGTAGCTAAGCAAGTGTGCGGACCATTATACCTTCTAACCTCCCAAGTACCCTTTCGTGCACGAAGTGAGATACGAATCAACCAATTGCAACCTTTGCCGAATTTCTTGCATTTCTCATGGTACTTAAGATTATCTGACTCTAACACCTTGTACTCAACACCTCGACGGATGCTATAATCCGTCACACTCAACACAGCTTCTTCTTTATTCTGGAATGATTGCCAATTTGAAATTCTATAGAAATGGTTCCATGATGCAATCCTTGACCCCAAAGGCAGCATCTGCATCCGGTTGTTGCCCCATAGCCTCCAAATTTAGGGTTGAAAATGCGGAGGATATTGCTTTGTGCCGAAACTTAATGGGTCATGCTATGTACGTGGATTGCTCCTTGTATCCTCATCACTATCCCGAACTATATCAACTGTCTCCTCGTCCAAATCATCCTCTCGCATTGCATTCTCAACTCGATCAGGTTCACCCAACCCTACACAATCAGAAATCATGACAGGAGAACTAGCCATCTCAACTGCTAGCTGACGGAACGAACGGTTCTCCAATGCTCCAGAACCATCTTCATCCGACGGTTCAAATCAACCACAAAAGATGGAGATGCAACAAACAACCGAGCTGGTGCAACCACATGCATCAAACTGGAAGCACCCCCAAGGCAGTCGATTGAGGATTTGGAGTTGATGCCCTAGAACTGTCGACACCATCCTCCAACTTCACATACAGCTCATGTGTTCTGATCTTCAGAAAACCTCTACAACAATGAAATAGAACCTGCAGATCTTTATCAGACCCTATCACAAACGTATCATACTTCACACCGGTTGACACAACTGCAATAGGGATCTTATAAAATAACTTCTTCACCCACTTGGTCCCAAATACCCACGTTTCTGCAATATACTGGTTTTTATATCTGACAAGGTATTCGATGAACGAATAAACACACTCAAGAGTTCTTTGTCGGTAAACTTCACACCCTCTCTTTGACTTTTATGAATTTTCCTAAAGCAATGTATTAGCGCTAAAAAACTCTCTTCCTCACTAGACATTGTAAAAAATGACACTCTTCTTAATAATTGGCTTCAGTTAGTATATATATAGAGTTGTAACTCTTCATAAACTGTAGTAGGAGTTTCACAATTTATGTGTAAATATCCCTCTTCATAAACCGTGGTAGTGGTAGGATTCCATAGTTTATATTAAATTTTGTATTTTGATAAACATAAATCATCATTAAAAAATATACAAAGAAGGCACATCTCAACTTTAGTTCCTCCACTCTACTATCTTGTTATTACTTTCTCCCGTTCTTAGCTGCACTCTACTTTCCCTTATACCCACAAACAGATATTAGAAATGCAACTATTTGATGGAACATATATTTCACCGCCCTAAGCCTAATATATTACTTGTTCCGAAGCAATCAAACAAAAAGAACAAACAACCAACCCAATTGTGTATAAATAATGCTCTCAAAATTCATATATACAACCATGCACTAGAACACAATACCTTACATGACCCAACTCGAAGTTATTTGTACAGATTCAAATTATATCAATATTATGGATTAGACTATACATGTATTCAATCACCTTTTCACAATGCATGCATGGTTTACATTTTGTCTCTCCTAATACATAAGCAGGATACCAAGGCGATAAAAAGGGTCATGTCATCAGCACTCAGCAGTGAGAGTTAATTAATAACTATATATTTTGTGACATGGTAACATTTTAAATTTTCGTCTGGTCAATAACTCTAGAATGTGAGTCCAACACACCAGATCATAAAGGCACCCCTAGAGTTTTAGAATACACCAGTAATAGTATTATTAAAAACAAATAAAAATACTAAAAAAAAAGCTTCCATGAACATACTATTATATTCAATGCGAGAAGATGGAGTGATGGACTGAAATTCTGGTGACATCATGTCCTGGGAGTCAAATGAATAACGTAAGATTCTAAGTCAAGATTTTTCACTTTGATAAACGAAGTGGGAGACGTTTTGTTTTGTCAGAGGTACAAACAGTCAAATATATACTAACATTTTCCATTGATATTAATCTTAGCAAATTTTTTTTATCTTTTGCTATTGCAACAGTGGCTAATCTTATCGTCATGAAATTTCGATATTATTGAGATCGGTTGTTTATTAAGGGTAAGTTCTTTTCAAGTAATAAGTTGGTAACACAATTTTGAATTAAGGTAACGAGATCCATATATAATAGAAGCTACACAGTCAACGGTGACCAATTTTTCATGTTATTATTTTATAAATTTTTTCACGTTTAAGATTTTTTGTTTTTTCATTTGTTAACAATTTACTTCAATATTTCCTTTTTTTCTCCATATGTACTATAAAAGTTAAGTTTCGACAAAATATTTAAATGAGTTAGTCTTTTCATATTTGTATCATGAATAATTCTACGATAAAGATATTTTTGTGTGAAGAGAATAAAAAATTTTGTATAATTTATATAAAAAATAAAAATAAAATAACACCTTCTATCAAATAAGTATCTAACTATTTATTAAAAAAAATGTTCATTCTCTTTACTATTTTTCTTTCTCTTTATCGGTCAAAAACTAATCCATTACAGTTTAATTATAGATCTAATCTCTATTTAAAAATTTGTCGTTGACCAATGAATTATTGCATGCACGAAGCAAAATTCGAATATTCAACACCTGCCTAAGTGAATGAGTGAGTTGACCTCGATAAACCCTAATTGGTTTGTTGATCTTAACATTTGAGTAAAATAAGGTTGGATTTGGTTTGGTCTTACTTTTTCTTTTTAAATAGTGTATTGTAAAAATAAGTTTATAAAGCTATTTTAGTACAACAAAAATTATTTTTAGTAACAATAATATAATAGTTACTATATAGATGTCTTATTTAACTTATATTTTTGTAATAATTATATATTTATCATTATTACTATATATTATAATAGTAATTATATACTTTATGTGGATAATAAAAAGATCTTTATCAGTAATTATAAAATTACTGTCAAAACTTTTTAATAACAAAGTATAAGATGTCTAATGTCAAATTGCTAATAAATATATTAGTAGCTATTTTTATTGCTGCTAAAAATAAAATAAATGACGGTTAAAAGTAAATTTTTTTAGTATTCTTTTCTAAGAGGATGTTTAGTAAATCAAAATAAAGATAATTTTTACTATAAATACAAGTAAAAAAATTGTATTCGAAAAAATTGATTTTAACATTAAATTAATTTTAATAGACATAAATATACTAAAGAATAAAAATAAATATCATTATAACGAAAATCACCTTTAGTGGTAAATGTAACAGTCCAAACCACCCGCTAGCACGATATTGTCCGCTTTGGCACACAAGGTCTCACGGTTTTGCCTTTGACGATAGGGATGATAGTCGAAGCCCACCACACTTCTTGATGTCAAAGGATGGTAGAGGTGGCGATCAGTGGAGATTGTTATGGTTATAGTGGTGGCGGATTAGGTGGTGATGATGGTGGCGGTGATGGTGGCGGAGGATTTGGAGATCATTTTGTTGGGGTTCCCAGAAGTGACATCGCGGTGTGCAAGAGCCAGACATATATTAGTCCAGGTGATATGTTATCTGACTTGCTTGGCAGTGAGGACTTTGATGCAGAGTTCAGAGGGTCTCGCTTCCTTGATGAGATTAGCGTGATCACACAGGAGGATGATCTAGAGCGTCACAGATCTCAGCTAGTCGGACCCTAAACACACCTGGATGTAGATCTGAATAAGCCTCCATCTAGACCGTCGGATGTCACATTTGCATTCGGTGGGACTCCCCCTTTGGCATTCACTGTAGCTCCCCCTTTGGCATTCACTGTAGCTCCCCCTGCACATCCTAGTCCATCTAGGTCACCCAAGTGCACACCAGACGAGATGGAGCATGATGGTGACAGAGATGAGGATGAGGTCCCTCTGCCCAGAGAGCACAGAAAATTAGGCGCCGCCACCGTTACTTTACAGGATCACATCTCTTTTGATTATGGCGTATGCATTATTATTTAGATGATTGTTATATGTTGTTAGTAGAAGATGTATGTTATATTATTTAGATGGTACCTTTATGTTGCTGAGATACGATGTTTGTTTTATCTCGTTTTATGTAATGTGAACCTTTAGGGTCTTGTATTTACTATTTTCATAATTTCTTATACGACTATTTCCTAATACGAGTCAAGAATACACAACATAACTAAAAACCAAATAATAAGATTGAGTTAGTAGTAACATAGGAATACAAAACACAATAAAACTTACAATCGAGATAAAATTAAAGTAAATGAAAGAAGGCATAACCGACACCACATTAAATTAAATGAAAGAAGACAAAACCGACACACTATTACCCTAGATAAACACAACCTTATGCATTACTAGCGGAAGCATAACCCATGTTAACTCATCCCTGTTGACACCTCCTCCATGTGTGGCCAGGCTGTCTGCAAAGCCCACATCGCTTGGGTCTGTTCGGATCAACCTTATCTATGATAGTTTGAATCCAAGTAGTCTCAGGACATCCTTCATATGCACTTCTCTTGGTGGGATAGGGTATGACTGCGGAACCATCATATGGTGGCCAAAAACCTTCAGGGATAGGAGGAGTGAATCTCATTCGTTATACATTAAATACTGAGCTAAGGTGATACACCTCATGGATATAGGTTGCCCCACTCAGACGTGAGTACGCACAACATGCTAAGGCTTGGCGACATGGATAATGAAGTGCCTAGAAATATCCGCAATCATATGTCTGATCCCTCAGGGACACTTTGTACGAGCTAAGTGAGAAGTAGGGGTGTACACGGCCTGGCCCGGCCCAAAGACCCGGCCCGGGCCCGAAGGATTTTGGGCAGTGAAGGCTCGGACCCAAAGTGACCCGGGGAGGACACGGGGAAAAAAATGAAACCAGACAAGGAGGTGAAGCCGGGACCGGGCCATGGCTCGGGTCACCCGGCCCGGCCCGGTGGCCCGGCCATAAACACAAAAGTGACAAAACATAGATTTGAAATTAGGGAAAGGGGCTAGGACACGCACAACACATTCAGTCCATTCTCCATTCACTCATTTTACTGCCTCTCTCAGTAGCTTAGCCATTCAGGCTCACTCCCACACCCCCAGTTCCCAGTCTCCACTCCCCACTCCGACACCGACAGTCCCCACTTCCCATGGCACAGGCTAATCTGGTGACCCCTGACCTCATCTTCTCTCCCCATGGGCCAATCCCAGTCTCGCAGCACGCAGCCACGCACCACAAAGTCGCCTACTCCTCCCGTTCTCGTCTCTTCTTAGCCCTCTGTGTTTCAGCCCAGTCACTGGCGAAGTTCTTCGTTCGACTGAAGACGGTGATGATCTTCGGTGCTACCCTGCTTCTCGGTGACGGTGACGACCTACGGTCCTCTTCTCTATTACTGCCCTACCGTTGCTCTGCTCTGCTAGTCCTGCTCCTTCTGCTCTGCTCTCTTCTTTGATCTTCTTCACAGGTCTTCTTCTCAGATAAGTAATTAATTTTATTATTTCATTAATATTTTGATTAAGTATTAGGGATTTTGATAAACAGAATTTGTGAATTTAGGATGTGGGTGTTGATTTTTATTATTAGAACTCTAATTAGGTGTGGGTATTGATGTGTGTTTAGCTGATTTTTGTTCTGAATTGTTGTTGATTACTGATATGTTTAGCGAATAGTGATTACTTGTTCTGTGTTTACTGATTTTTTACTGATTTGGTGTGGGTATTGATGTGTGTTAAATGATTTGTTTAGCTGGTTTTTGTTTTGAGTTGTTCTTGATTAATGATGATTGATGTACTTACTAATTATTTGTTTAGCTGATTTGGTATTTACTAATTTTTATTTAGCTAATTTGTTTAGTTGATTTTCATTATTTGTTCTGTCTTTACTGAAAAATTGAGATGGTGTTGACTGAAAATTTCCAAAAATTGAGTATGTGGTCTTAAAAATAAATCAGTACATTTGAAAGGAAAATGTTGAGTTAGTTGTTCTCTCTATCCCAATCGCCTTTTGAGTTGTGTTTTCTTGTGACTCGTTTCGTTTTAATTTTGATATTGATTTGTGTTATTTTCTTTTTTCGGGAAAAAATAAAACGTGCACTGTTTGAAGACATGAAATTGCATCTATTGCTTCTCAATTAACATCTTGGAGCCAAAGTCATTCTGAATTGTTAGGGTCTATGGCATGTTCCATGAAGAATAAATATCATAAATATTGGGGACCTGTTGACAAATTTAACCCGTTATTACTTGATGCTGTTGTATTGGATCCTCGTTATAAATTAGATTATCTCTGTTGGTGTTTGGAGGATGTTTATGACAAAGAAGTGTCTACTACTATGACTGGTTTTGTTAAACTAACATTGGAGACTTTATATAAGTTTTATGAAAAGGAGGTTGTTGATGATAAAGGAAGGGAAGATGGTGAAAGTTCATCTAAAGATGTCTTGGATGATAATACTAAAGTCTCAACTGATGCTAAAGGAGTTTCTGAAAATAGAGTGAATATGTGGAAAAAGCAAAAAAGAGAGAAGGCTAATGCAGATAGCAAGTCAGATGTGGATAGATATTTGGCCGAGGATACTGTAAAAGATGAGAATTTTGATATATTGCCTTGGTGGAAAGTGAATACTTCAAAATACAGAATTCTTTCTCTCATATCCCGTGAAGTCTTAGGTATTCCAGTCTCAACCGTTGCTTCTGAATCATGCTTTAGCACTGGTGGACGTGTGCTTGATGTATTCCACAGCTCTTTGTCACCATTAATGGCTGAAGCTTTGATATGTAGTCAAAGTTGGTTGTGCCCTTCGAAACAACAAGTTGGAGATCAAGAGTTTAATCAATTTGATAGTAGTCAGAAGATTGTTGAAGGTACATTTATAATATTTTTATTATTGCGACTTTATTATTTGAAGTAATAATCTCTTATATGAAAATGAATAATTTTATATATTTTGTGATTTGTATTTTGTAGGTTTTACTAATGCATTCATATCACAAGGAACAAGTTGACAACATTAATAGCAATTGATGGATGACTATTCTTCTGTGGTTAATGTTGTGTTATAAAGACTATGAGTTAAAGTTCTATGTTTAGGAAGAATAAGACTTTTGCATAATATTTTGTGTTATTTGTATGTGACTTAACTATTTAGTGTTATGAGACAATATTAGTATTGATTGTGCTTATGTTTTAATTTTAGAAAATGGTTGGTTCTTGTTATAATTTTTTAAGTGAATTTTACTATTGAATTGTGAAATAATGGTTGGACATTAGGTGATTTTTACATGTTCAAGACCCGATTTTCACCCAGTTTTTACCCGGTTTTCACCCGGCCCGAAGATGCATGGGTTTCATCGGATCTAGGATCGGTTTAGGGTCATGAAATTAGGCCCGATCTATATTTCGGGGCGGGTCTGGGTCAGGTCAAACCCGGTGTGGCCCGACCCATGTACACCCCTAGTGAGAAGCTACCAGTCAGACTGGTCTCGGCCACAGTAAACACAGGATTATCCATATCATACAAAGTCACCATAAAACACCTTGATGCCTTAAAATTAGCTTCCATTGCCTTCATCAGATGCTGACAAAGCTGCTACTTGATTCTTAACTGTGCCTCTGCCTCTCTTCCCTTGCAAACAAAGAGCTTGGCTAATCTCCCATAAGTGACTTCACCAATGAAGAAATTGGAAGGTTCCTTACACCTTTTAGTATGGAGTTTACAAACCCGGAGATGTTATTAGTCATATGCCTAAATCCTTGACCTTCATCCTAATGCGGAGTCCACTGCTCATATTCAATCCTATTAGTCCAGTCACACATTGCAGGGTCTTCGGATCGAAAAATATCAAACCAATAGTCAAACTCTACCTCAGTCTTGGCATAAGTAGTATTAACTAAAAAGCTTCGTGCATCCTTGCCCTTAAAACTCAGGGCGAAATTTGTTGCCTCGTGTCGGATACAAAATGCTAGGTAGGCACTAGGTGGAAGCCAACCGCTATCAGAAGCCTCAAATGCAGCCCTGATTCCATTGTACCTATCCAAAATGACTAGAATACCTAACTAAGATCTTATGTGCTACCGAAGATGAGACAGAAAATATGACCACGACTCTGTATTCTCAACCACTACAAGTGCGAAAGTAATGGGAATGATGTTGGAATTCTCATCCTGAGCAATCGCAACCATCAGTGTACCCCTGTATTTACCGTACAGGTGAGTTCCATCAATACAAAGCAACGACTTATAATGCCTAAAGGCCTCGATGTACGGTGGGAATGACAAAAAAGCCAATGGAAATAAGCTCATGACTCATCAACTTGCCTACCAACTCGTACAGGGCTCGTCTTCAACACTGCAACACTAGTTATCATCTTTATCTGCACACCCAGTACCCATCTCGGCAACTTATTCTACGACTCTTCTCAATCTCCATAAATATGTGCAACGGCCTTCTACTTAGCCAATCAACCCTTCCTGTAAGTCGGTCTGAATCTGAAATGTGCCTCTGTCGCATTCTGTAATATCTTGATCGACACAGCAACATCAGCTCTAGTTATAGGCAGTTTGAAAGTCAATATAACATGATAATCAAGCATCTTGTGATCACTAGATATCAACAAGGCTAGACATATATCAGATCCATTGTACTATCTTACCTCCCAAATATCCTTTCACTAGTGAAGAGTGATCCAAATCAACCATGTGCAACCGTTGCTAAACTCTTTCCAGCATTATGTACTCAACTCCACAGCGGATACTATAAGTCTTCACGATTAAGACAACCTCCTCTTTATCCTGAAACTGCTGACTAACTTTGAACTCAGCTAGACCTCTTGTATCCTCTGTATCTCTGGCCCTAAATCCAAAAGCTACTTCCAGTAAACCCTACTGGGTCATGGTCTCCAAGTCTAAAGTAAAAAAGTATAGGGGTATTACTGGGTACCGGAACTAGATGCACCACCACCCCCTACTGCAATACTCCTCGCTATATCATCCTCACTATCATCAGCAATCGTGGCGGGCTCTAGATCATCATCATCATCATCATCATCCCACAGTAAATCTTCAACACCAACTGGTGCTCCACCTTCCTCAAAAATCGGGATCATAATAGGAGTCCTGGCCATCGCAATAGTAAGCTCACAGAAGGGTTAATTATCAAATATTTGTTCGTCACAATCGCAGTTTAAATCAGCTGCGAAGGACAAAAATGCAACCAAAACTGCCTCGGGTTCAATGGCGGCATAGATGATGAGGCACCAACACTACAAGAAAAATGCTAAACACCATCGAATTAACCATCGAATTCATCAAATAAATCTGTCGGTAATTAGTTTTCCATCGGATTTACTGTCGTCTTGGAGTTGACGATATAAACAGCGCTAGAAACTATTTACCGGCAGATTATTTTCGTCCGATGCTAATTACCAGCATTTGAATGTCACGGTTTTGGCTACGCCACTCTGATAGCGAGAATATTACGACGACTTCCATATATATAATACTAAGCTATGAGCCTTTAGTTCAAAACTGTATCACTGTTCTCTTTGAAAAACTGAAAATATATATATATATATATATATATATATATATATATATATATATATATATATAATAAAATAAACAAGCATGTACATATACAAAACTTCTTACTCAGGTAACTTATACATATTATATACATAAAACTCATACAACTCCTATCCTTCTTACAAAATTATAATATTAATGGCGAGGAAAGAATAAATAATGACTAAACTAATACATCCATATCACATAAGCTAAACTCAAAAGTTCTTCATAAGCTTTTTCGTCCGTTTCCTTAAAAGAGAAGTCTGTTGGGGGTGAGAACATCATCCTCGAAAGGGTTCTCAGTAGAGAGTTTTTTAAGAATTGTTATAAGAGGATACGTATAGGAAATGAATTAAATTCAACTGTAGTGATTATTGCTTCTCTTATGAATCTATTCAAAATATTAATAATTTATTGTTTAAAATTCAAAGTTTGCTTCTCTAGTTATAAGAATTTTAGAACTCAATTAATACCTCAAACATTATCAATTCATTCACCAATACTCAGTTTTCAAACTAAATCAATCACAGACTTCACACGGTGCAAGGCAACATAATTAGGAACAATCCTCAGTATCACCAATGCGAGCATGAGAGATTTTTCAGTTATCAAACACAATTAAATCAAACAAGAAAAACACAGGTATAGACAGCAATTACTGCAAATAGATCAGGTAACAACTTATAACAATTAAGCACATAAGCTCGCCAAAACAAGATGCAAACCCAAGCAAAACATACAAATGCACATGATACATGCCTGCTCTACTAGCCATGAGCTCACATGTCAGTTGCTTTTCCAGAACCCGACACATCCAGCAGCTAACCCGGATATGGTCCTCTTGAAAACTGGTGAGCAGTACAGTACCATGATCCTCACTTGGTGGGCGGTAAACAACCTCAATCCCCACCATCTGTGGGTGGTAAACCACCTCGATCCCCACATATGTTCTCAATTGGAAAAGAAAAACCTGTAGGCGGTACATAACCATGATCCCCACAAACACTTTCACAACCCATGGACAGTAAACAACCACGATCCTCATGTCCATCGCGACACTGGACAAGCAGTACACTACCACGATCCTTGCCAGGTGCATAAATCACATACAATTATTTATAATCACAATTCATCTTAATCAATATACTCAACACTTGACAAGCAATACACCACCACGATCCTTGCTAGTTAGTAATCACACTCAAACCACAATCTTTTAAAAATCTTGACCCAGAGCAAGTGAGACTAGGCCACAACCCTTGCAAATTGCCCGAGTGTTTCAAATATCAAACTCTTTAAACACAATTCAAATATATTTCTCTTTCATAAAACCCATTTTCACCAAAGCAAAAGTCTCAAATCAACTTGAACCCAAAAGATTAATTGTTAAATCAGATTAATTTACCTTAATCAAGATTGAATTAATCTAATTCCACAGCAAAACCTCTAAGCATTAGGGGAGCGACAACCAATCTCATTTCTTTAAATTCATCAAAATCCTTAAATCATAATTCTCTAATTCATATTAATTCAATAAAATCCATTTCTGTTTAATCAAATACTTAAAAACATAATCTTCTTTGTAATTAACCAAACCAAATTCATTTTGTTGAAAAGCAATTTAAATAATCACTTTTTATTCAACCAAAAGTCCCAAAACATACTCCTTTATTTAGTCAAATCAATTTCAAATAAAAAATTCTCCAAATCCTAATTAACCATAAATAAAACTTCCAAAAATTCTCATAAAAATTTTGGCAGCACCTCCCATAAAACTCGGACTTTGCCACCCATTTCGAGTTCCAACTAAATCAAACCAAACGCCTGTCAATCATTCAAATCATTTCCAATAACCATTATCACAAGGTTTAATTACTCTGTTGGTCTCTGTAGTTTTGCGAAATTTTCAATTAGGTCCCTATACTTTTTTTCTTTTTAATTGAGTCCTTGCACCAAATTTTTTTTAATTGGGGCCCTACACTTTTTTTTCCTTTTATTTAGGTCCCTATACTAATTCTTTTTTTTTAGTTGGGTCTCTATAAAATTAAGCCAATTACTACTAAGAAGGACTTAATTGAAAAAAAAAATAGTGCAGGGACTCAATCAAAAAGAAAAAAAGTATAGGGACCTAATTGAAAATTTTACGAAACTATAGGACCAACAGAATAATTAAACCTTATCACAATAACAGCACTCAACACAAGAAAATCAACAAAATCTAGAATTCAATTAACCAATTTCATAAATCCCAATTTAAACTAACTTCAACAGCATCAATCAATAATTCAAAAAATATCGGCGTTCTCAAACAATCTCAAGCCAAAGCATTCGTCAAACCCTTTTCAAATCATTTCCAAAATAGAAAATCATTCTCAATAAACAAACCGTTTCCAAATATCAAGTCCTTTCCAAATTTGTTTTTAAATCAAATTCCGATATCAAATGCAGTTTGATATAAAATCATTTCCAAAATTAAACTATATGTAAATATGAAATCTCTTCCAGTAATTCAAGGAAAACCACTTCAACAACATCAACCAACTAATCAGAATATTTAACTTTCTCAATCGATCGAGATCAATCAATCAAACAAACAATCTCATTCATCCAAAATAACTCAATTCAATTCATAAGACTCATGAAATTACAAAAATATACTTTATGCATTAATATCGACTTATAACAACTTTGGAAGGTAAAACAAGTTTAAGAAAGACACCCTTACCTCGTTCGCGACTTAACAACGCGACAAAACTCCATTTTCTCTCTCAGCCCGCAACGGCGGCAGCCGCAGCCTCAGCTCCAAATCACTTTCGCAGCAACCATAGCCACTCTAATCGCAACATATAATAACCTAAACTCAATCTTATAGCAATTAACGCCGCAAAATCTCAGCATAAGATAACAAAGAAATGACTAAAGAGCTTTTCAAAGTAGAGACACTTACTGCACCAAAAAAACAAGAACAGAATAACCGCAGCTCCAACGGCCAACTCTGACAGCGTTTCCTGGTGACCAAAAGCGTGCCCACCACCACGGCCGCAACTTGAAGGGAGGTTGTCATGGCAGTAGAAACGGAGATCGATCTGATGGCGATGGAGCTCCATGGCGGTGCAGGCAGCGATGAACAGAAGGAAGAACGCGACCGGGATGGCCCTCCCTCGACGGTGACGACGACGATGGCAAGTACACAACAGCGACTGGGCGTAGCTCTTCCAGCTCGCGTCTTCTCCCTTCTCTCGGTGGCACTGACACGACTCGTAGCTCCATGGACGGTGGCGACGAGGCTCGGGCTCTCCTCCCCTTCTTGTGCGCAACGACGACAATAGCTTGGTGGAACTGTGGCAACAGATCCACGACGGTGATCTGGGTGTGACGGGGAGCAGTGGCGATGCGGGTTCCTCCCCGGCCTCTCTCCCTCCCATGTCCCCTTCTTCTTCCTTTCCCTTTCTTTGTTTCTTTCTTCCATTGATTTGGTTAGGAAAACAAAATGAATGGCGGCTAGGGTTAGATTAGGGGGGTTAAGGTTTAATTTGGTTGAAGTTAGGGCTTGGATTTAATTTGGGAATATTTGGCTTTAGTAATTTTAATCAAATTAGGATATGTTGTATTAATTTGAAATCTAATTTAATTTTTAAAATTATTTTAAAAATATTATTTAGTTATCAATTTGCTAATTGACATTTAATCAGGTATTCTATTTTAAATTTAGAAATAATATAATTAATTTTTTTGTTTATAAAAATTAAAGTATTAAATTTTGAAATCTCAAATAGTTAACTTAATCGTATAAAATTCCTATTCTTTTACAACTACTAAGTTGTATAATTTAAATATAGAAAAATTATTCAATAATTATAAGATTAAATAAAATTTTTAATTTAATTATCAAAACTTGATTTAATTACTTTTAATAAAATAATTTCTATAAATAAAGTCTTTAATAAATAAATAAATTGAAATTAACTTGTAATAATATTTTTCGAAAATTCTGGATCTTATATTTTTTGTCAGGTTTTTCAATGAATTTGTCGAGACTGAGTTGCTGATAACCGTCGAATTTATCTGCCGGTAAATCCTATGATATTTTTTTTGCATAGTTAAGACACAATTAGTAGTCAAGTTAAAACTCTTGTTAACAAAATTGTTAGCAGAAATTTAAAATAACTAGAAATCAACAAATTATTTTATTGAAAATAAATGGTCTGAATATAATAAAATGTCACCGAAGTAGAATACAATAAAGTAGATATAAAAAATTAAATCCCTAAATCCTACAGATCCTGGTAATCGTCATCGTCGTTGTCTTCCCCTACAGAGGCATCAGAGTAGGTGCTGATGTCGGTGCCCCACCACCAGCATTGACGCTGGTTCCAGTAGCGCTGCTAGCTCCAATGCGCATTTGCTGGTTGTACACCTCTATCTACTTTCGCAAACAATCTAGCTGCTCCAGCTTCTTTGTCAGGTCCGAGTTGATGTCAACGACTCCTCCCACGCGTGCAAGAAGCTCGTTGTTGCTCTGCTCGGACGGCTCCACTTGTTGGTGAAGCTCCTGTGTCAGATTCTGTACCTCCTTTCTCAAGTTGACAACTTCCTGGGGATAGGGCTGGTGGCAAAGGTAGAGGCAGAGAAAGCCACCAATGCGGATAAGTGGAGGCCACTGGCGAAGAACGACCCCCACCCAAAGTGGCAATTCTTGTGGGGTTCAAAGGCGGTCTCGCGCCTAACCCTATCAGGATCTATTACTGAGGTCTCAGAGTCAGCTTCGTCGTTCCCACTAGGCGGCTGAGATTGCTGGGTTGCGGCTTCCAACCTTTGCATGTAATCCTCTTGTGTGACACACATTGTGAATAGGATAACCATTAATTCGCTTTAAACCAAATAAATTTAAAACTTAGAATTAATTAAAACTCACGTAATGGGCCACATACCACTCGTCCACAAATCTCTCCTTGTTAGCCTTCAAGATATGGGTATACTTGAAGGTCTCTGGCAGTGTCGCCTCATGATCCAATGACTTAGACTACTGATGAGAGGATAATTTATACGCTTTTTTACATTGTTTTTAGGTAGTTTTCAGTAGGTTCTAGCTACTTTTTAGTATATTTTTATTTGTTTTTAGGCAAAACTCATATTTCTAGACTTTACTATGAGTTTGTGTATTTTTCTGTGATTTCAGGTATTTTCTGGCTGAAATTGAGGGAGCTGAGCAAAAATCTGATTTTGGCTGAAAAATGACTGCTCATGTTGTTGGATTCTGACCTCCCTGCACTCGGAATGAATTTTTTGGAGCTATAGGAGTCCAATTGGCGCACTCTTAATTGGGTTGGAAAGTAGATATCCAGGGTTTTCCATCAATATATAATAGTCCATAATTTGCACAAAAATAGACGACGTAAACTGGCGTTGAACGCCAGTTTCATGTTGTAGTCTGGCGTTCAGCGCCAGAAATAGGTTGCAAGTTGAAGTTCAATGCCAGAAACAGGTTACAACCTGGCGTTCAACTCCAGAAACAGCCCAGGCACGTGAGAAGCTTAAGTCTCAGCCCCAGCACACACCATGTGGGCCCCAAAAGTGGATTTCTGCACTATCCATCCTAGTTTACTCATTTTTTGTAAACCTATGTTACGAGTTTAGTATTTAAACAACTTTTAGAGACTTATTTTGTATCTCATGACATTTTTAGATATGAATTTTATACTCTTTGACAACATGAGTCTCTAAACTCCATTGTTGGGGGGTGAGGAGCTCTGCAGCGTCTCGATGAATTAATGCAATTATTCTGTTTTCCATTCATACATGCTTGTTCCTATCTAAGATGTTCATTCGCGCTTCACCATGAAGAAGGTGATGACCCGTGACACTCATCACCTTCCTCAATCCACGAACGTGTGTCTGACAACCACCTTCGTTCTACATTAGATTGAATGAGTATCTCTTAGATTTCTTAATCAGAATCTTCATTGTATAAGCTAGAATTGATGGCAGCATTCATGAGAATCCGAAAAGTCTAAACCTTGTTTGTGATATTCCGAGTAGGATTCAAGGATTGAATGGCTGTGACGAGCTTCAAACTCGCGATTGTTGGGTGTGATGACAAACGCAAAAGAATCAATGGATTCTATTCCGACATGATCGAGAACCAACAGATGATTAGCCATGCTGTGACAGAGCATTTGGACCATTTTCATTGAGAGTATGGGAAGTAGCCATTGACAACGGTGACGCCCTACATACAGCTTGCCATGGAAGGAACTTTGCACTTTTGAAAGTGAGGAAGCATTATGTTACACGAATTCAGAAGACAAAGCATCTCCAAAACTCCAATATATTCTCCATTATTGCATAATAAGTATTTACTTCATGCTCTTTTATCTTTTACAATCGAGGCTAAAGAACCCTATTGGTATCCTGACTAAGAATAATAAGATAACCATAGCTTGCTTCAAGCAAACAATCTCCGTGGGATTCGACCCTTACTCACGTAAGGTATTACTTGGATGACCCAGTGCACTTGCTGGTTAGTGGTACGAGTTCTGAAAAGTGTGATTTACAATTTCGTGCACCAAGTTTTTGGCGCCGTTGCCGGGGATTGTTCGAGTTTGAACAACTAAAGGTTTATTTTGTTGCTTAGATTAGGAATAATTTATTTTTGATGCTATAGAGTCATTAAATCTGAGTCCTTTATTTTCTTTTCAAATTTTTTTTTCAAAAATATTATTTTTCCTTATTAATTTTTAATTTTTATGTGAGTTTAGTTTTATATTTTAAGTTTGGTGTCAATTGCATATTTTATATTTTCCTTTAAATTTTCGAATTTGTGTTCTTTGTTTTTCCTGGATCTTCAAGTTGTTCTTGTTTATTTTTCTTGTTTGATCTTTAGTTTTTCTTGTTCTGTGTCTTTTCTTGTTTTTCTTGTGCTTTTTCAAAACATTAGTTTTCGAAAGAATTTATTTTTATTTATTTAAAAATACTTCTTTAAAACAAGTGTTACCTTTACAGCTCAATTGGCTAGAGCGTTGGTTTATGTTCTTGGCAATTGGGTATCTTCCATTTAAAACTTGTTTCAAAAATAATTTTTCTCTGATTAAATCTTGTGCCAAACTTTAAGTTTGGTGTTTTCTTGTTAATCTTTCTTTAATTTTCGAAAATTTTATTGTGGTTTTCTAAAAATTTTAAGTTTGGTGTTCTTGAGTCTTTCTTGTGTTTTGATCTTAAAATTTTTAAGTTTGGTGTTCCTTGGTATTTTTCCTCCAAAATTTTCGAAAACAAGGAGCATTAGATCTAAAAATTTTAAGTCTTGTGTCTTTTGTGTGTTTTTTTCTCTTTCATCATAAAATTCAAAATTCAAAAAAAATATCTTTTCTAACTAATTTTAAGCCATATTTTCGAATTTTTTATATAACAATTTATATTTCAATTTCAAAATTTTTCAAATCTTATCCTTTTAAGATTTAAAATTATTTTTTATCTTTTTCAAAAATATCCTAACCACTTTCTCTCTCCTCACTTTTTCGAAAATCTTCATAAAATATTTTTAAATTTTTTATTTTATTTTATTTTATTGTCATCTTTATTTTATTTTATTTTATTTTATTATTTTGAAATTTTTATATATAATAAAATAAATAAAATAAATTCACATCATCTCCCTTTCTCCATTATGGACTTAAGTGAAAATGAACAGTCCAGAAAGACTCTGGGGTCATATGCTAACCCCACTACTGCTTCATATGGGAGTAGTATCTGTATACCCTCCATCGGATTCAGTAGCTTTGAGTTGAATCCTCAGCTCATTATCATGGTGCAGCAAAGTTGCCAGTATTCTGGTCTTCCACAGGAAGAACCTACAGAGTTTCTGGCACAGTTTTTACAAATTGCTGACACTAATACATGATAAGAAAGTAGATCAGGATGTCTATAGACTATTACTGTTTCTATTTGCTGTAAAAGACCAAGCTAAGAGGTGGTTAAATAACCAAACTAAGGACAACATAAAGACATGGAAACAGCTGTCAGAAAAATTCCTGAATCACTATTTTCCTCCAAAACGGATGACACAGCTAAGACTGAGCATCCAAGGCTTTAAACAAGGAGATAATGAATCCCTTTATGATGCCTGGGAGAGATACAGAGAGATGCTAAGAAAAATGCCCCTCTGAAATATTTTCAGAGTGGGTGCTGTTAGACATCTTCTATTATGGGCTTACAGAGAGAGCTCAAATTTCTCTAGACCACTCAGCTGGTGGATCTATACATATGAGAAAGACAATAGAAGAAGCTCAAGAGCTCATTGATACAGTTGCCAGAAATCAGCATCTGTACCTGAGCAGTGAACCTTCCTTGAAAGAAGAAACCAAAACAGTAACTGCTGAACTCAGTCCTGCAGAACAAGTTACTGAATTCAATCAACAACTGGATTTTCTAATAAAACAGCTAGCCGAATTCAAGGAGATACTACAAGAAATAAGAATGGCTAATATGAATATGGAAGTACAGTTAAAGCAAACAGAACAACAGTTATCAAAACAAATAACAGAAGAGTGTCAAGCAGTTCAATTAAGAAGTGAAAAAACATTAAATACCTCACTTCAAGGTAGCAGGAAGCCAAGAAATGAGCAAACTACCCAAAATCTATCTGAGGACAGTAAGAGCCCAGAGAGGAATAATTCTGGCGCTCAAACGCCAGAAAATGGATGGAAAGCTGGCGTTGAACGCCCAAACCATGCTCAGTCCTGGCGTTCAACGCCAGAAATAAGCAAGGAATTGGCGTTGAACGCCCAAAGGAAGCACAGTTCTTGCGTTCAAACGCCAGAAACAGGTAAGGAATTGGCGTCTAACGCCACTCCAGCTTCCACCCCTGGCATTCAAACGCCAGTGGGAGATCAGACACATACAAGTGCTGATAGCAACCCCTCTAAAAAGGCTTCTCAACCCACATCTGTAGGCAATAAACCTATAGCAACTAAGGTTGAGGAATACAAAGCCAAAATGCCTTATCCTCAGAAACTCCGCCAAGCGGAATAGGATAAGCAATTTGCCCGCTTTGTAGACTATCTAAGGACTCTTGAAATAAACATTTTGTTTGTAGAGGCACTTGAGAAAATACCGTCTTATGCTATGTTCATGAAGGAGATCTTAAGTCATAAGAAGGATTAGAGGAAAACTGAGAAAGTTTACCTCACTGAAGAATGCAGTGCAGTCATTCTGAAAAGCTTACCTGAGAAGCTTAAAGATCCGGGAAGCTTTATGATACCATGCACATTAGAAGGTACTTGTACCAAGCAAGCTCTATGTGATCTTGGGGCAAGTATCAACCTAATACCTGCATCTATTATCAGAAAGCTTGGTTTGACTGAAGAAGTCAAACCAACCCGGATATGTCTCCAACTTGCTGATGGCTCCATTAAATAACCATCAGGCGTGATTGAAGACATGATTGTCAAGGTTGGGCCATTTGCCTTTTCCACTGACTTTGTGGTGCTGGAAATGGAGGAGCACAAAAGTGCAACTCTCATTCTAGGAAGACCTTTCCTAGCAACTAGACGAACCCTCATTGACGTCTGAAAAGGGGAATTAACCCTGAAAGTCAATGAGAATGAGTTTAAGTTGAATGTTATCAAAGCTATGCGGCACCCAGACACCTCAGACGACTGCATGAGCATTGATATTATTGACTCTCTCGCGGAAGAGGTCAATATGATTGAGAGTCTCGAATCAGAGCTAGAGAATATCTTTAAAGATGTTCAGCTTGATCTGGAGGAACCAGAGAGAATAATAGAACCTCTGAAAATCCCTCAGGAAGAGGAGAAACCTCCTAAACCCGAGCTCAAACCATTACCACCATCCCTGAAATATGCATTTCTGGGAGAAGGTGACAATTTTCCTATAATCATAAGCTCTACCTTAGAGCCACAGCAAGAGGAAGCACTTATTCGAGTGCTGATGACACACAAGACAGCTCTTGGGTGGTTCATTAGTGATCTTAAGGGCATTAGCCCAGCCAGAACCATGCATAAGATCCTATTGGAAGATGACGCTAAGCCAGTAGTTCAACCACAGAGGCGGCTGAATCCATCCATGAAGGAGGTGGTGCAAAAGGAGGTCACTAAATTACTAGAGGCTGGGATTATTTATCCTATTTCTGATAGCCCCTAGGTGAGCCCTGTCCAAGTTGTCCCCAAAAAGGGAGGCATGACAGTGGTTCATAATGAAAAGAATGAACTGGTTCCTACAAGAATAATTACAGGTTGGCGTATGTGTATTAACTATAGAAGACTCAATACAGCTACTAGAAAGGATCATTTTCCTTTACCATTTATAGACCAGATGCTAGAAAGACTAGCAGGTCATGATTATTACTACTTTTTGGATGGCTATTCAGGTTATAACCAGATTGCAGTAGATCACCAGGATCAAGAGAAAACACCATTCACATGTCCATCTGAAGTATTTGCATACAGAAGGATGCCATTTGGCCTATGCAATGCACCTGCAACCTTTCAAAGGTGCATGCACTCTATTTTCTCTGATATGGTGGAAAAATTTATGGAAGTCTTCATGGATGACTTTTCAGTATTTGGAGACTCATTCAACTCCTGTCTTGACCATCTAGCACTTGTTCTAAAGAGGTGCCAAGAGACTAACCTGGTTTTAAACTGGGAGAAATGTCATTTTATGGTGACTGAAGGAATTGTCCTTGGGCACAAAATTTCGAACAAGGGAATAGAGGTGGATCAAGGCAAGGTAGAGGTAATTGAAAAATTACCACCACCTGCCAATGTTAAAGCAATCAGAAGCTTTCTGGGGCATGCAGGATTCTATAGGAGGTTTATAAAAGATTTTTCAAAAATTGCAAAACCTCTGAGTAATCTGCTAGCTGCTGACACGCCATTTATCTTTGATAAGGAGTGTCTGCAGGCGTTTGAGACTCTGAAAGCTAAGCTGGTCACAGCACCAGTCATCTCTGCACCAGACTGGACATTACCATTTGAATTAATGTGTGATGCCAGTGATCATGCCATTGGTGCAGTGTTGGGACAAAGGCATGACAAGCTTCTGCACATCATTTATTATGCCAGCCGTGTTCTAAATGATGCACAGAAGAACTACACAACCACAGAAAAAGGAATTGCTTGCAGTGGTTTACGCCATTGACAAGTTCAGATCCTATTTAGTAGGATCAAAAGTGATTGTGTACACAGACCATGCTGCTCTTAAATATCTACTCACAAAGCAGGATTCAAAACCCAGGCTCATAAGATGGGTGTTGCTTCTGCAACAGTTTGATATAGAAATAAGAGACAGAAAAGGGACAGAGAACCAAGTAGCAGATCACCTGTCCCGAATAGAACCAGTAGAAGGGACGTCCCTCCCTCTTACTGAGATCTCTGAAACCTTTTCGGATGAGCAACTTTTTGCCATTCAGGCAGCACCATGGTTTGCAGAGCTTCATGATAGTGACTCTGAAAAAAAGTTCATTGTTAATAGGCAAAGAGTCAAGCATTATCTTGAAGGCAATGTTGAGTAAGAATGCTCAAGAGTGAGACTAGATTAAAGCTCAGTAATAGTCCAGATAAAGACAATAAAGAAGCGCTTATTAGGAGGCAACCCAAATTTTTATTTTATTATTCTTTTATGTTTTCTTAGGTTCATGATCATGTGGAGTCACAAAACAAATACAAAAATTAACAACAAAATCAAAATCAGCAAAAGAAATAGCACACCCTGGAGGAAGGGCTTACTGGCATTTAAACGCTAGTAAGGAGCATCTGGCTGGCGTTCAACACCAGAACAGAGCATGGATCTAGCGTTGAAAGCCAGAAACATACAGCAATCTGGCGTTTAAACGCCAGGATTGCACACTGAGAAAAGCTGGCGTTCAACGCCAGAAACATGCTACAGACTGGCGTTGAACGCCCAAAACAAGCATAGAGCTGGCGTTTAACGCCAGAAACAAGCATCAATCTGGCGTTAAACGCCAGGATTGCATGCAGAGGGCATTTTACACGCCTCATTGGTGCAGGGATATAAATCCTTGACACCTCAGGATCTGTGGACCCCATAGGATCCCACCTATCTTCAAATTCAAGATCTCTTTTCCACCCAAACCCACCCTAAATAGCCGAATACACATCCCTCTCCCTCTCCTCCATATCTTCTTCCTAATCTATTCTTCTTCTTTTGCTCGAGGGCGAGCAATATTCTAAGTTTGGTGTGGCAAAAGCATAGCTTTTTTGTTTTTCCATAACCATTTATGGCACCTAAGGCTGGAGAAACCTCTAGAAAGAGTAAAGGGAAGACAGAAGCTTCCACCTCCGAGTCATGGGAGATGGAGAGATTCATCTCAAGGGTCCATAGCTCAGTAATAGAGCATTTGACTACACCAAGTTTTTGGCATGAGCATGAGGAATTCTCTTATCAAGAAATCCCTGAGATACCTCAAGGGATATATTTTCCTCCACACAACTATTGGAAGTAACTAAGGATAGGAGCACCAAAATCACTAGAGATCAAGCAACAGAGGCAAGGAAGAGACATAGAGGAGCTCAAAGAGCACCATTGGTTCTTCAAGAGGAAGACGCCACCCTCACTACGGTGGACTCATTCCTTAATCTCCTTGCTCTTATTTTTCTATTTTTCGGTTTTTGAGCTTCATGTTTGTCTATGTTTGTGTCTTTATTACATGATCATTAGTGTTTAGTAACTATGTCTTAAGGCTATGAATAATTCCATGAATCCTTCACCTTTCTTAAATGAAAAATGTTTTAATACAAAAGAACAAGAAGTACATGAGTTTCAAATTCATCCTTGAAATTAGTTTAATTATATTGATGTGGCGACAATACTTTTTGTTTTCTGAATGAATGCTTGAACAGTGCATAATTTTGATCTTGTTGTTTATGAATGTTAAAATTGTTGGCTCTTGAAAGAATGATGAAAAAGAGAAATGTTATTGATGATCTGAAAAATCAAAAAATTGATTCTTGAAGCAAGAAAGCAGTGAAGAACAAAGCTTGCGAAAAAAAATGGCAAAAAAAGAAAAAAGAAAATAGAGAAAGAAAAAGAAAAAGCAAGCAGAAAAAGCCAATAGCCCTTAAAACCAAAGGGTAAAGGTAAAAAGGATCCAAGGCTTTGAGCATCAATGGATAGGAGGGCCCAAGGAAATAAAATCCAGGCCTAAGCGGCTAAATCAAGTTGTCCCTAACCATGTGCTTATGGCATGCAGGTCCAAGTGAAAAGCTTGAGATTGAGTGGTTAAAGTCGTGATCCAAAGCAAAAAGAGCGTGCTTATGAACTCTGGACACCTCTAACTGGGGACTTTAGCAAAGCTGAGTCACAATCTGAAAAGGTTCACCAGTCATGTGTCTGTGGCATTTATGTATCCGGTGGTAATACTGGAAAACAAAGTGCTTAGGGCCACGGCCAAAACTCATAAAAGTAGCTGTGTTCAAGAATTAACATACTTAACTAGGAGAATCAATAACACTATCTGAACTCTGAGTTCCTATGGATGCCAATCATTCTAAACTTCAAGGGATAAAGTGAGATGCCAAAACTGTTCAGAAGCAAAAAGCTACAAGTCTCGCTCATCTAATTAGAACTAATATTCATTGATATTTTGGAATTTATAGTATATTCTATTCTTTTTATCCTATTTGATTCTCGGTTGCTTGGGGACAAGCAACAATTTAAGTTTGGTGTTGTGATGAGCGGATAATTTATACGCTTTTTGGCATTGTTTTTAGGTAGTTTTCAGTAGGTTCTAGCTACTTTTTAGTATATTTTTATTAGTTTTTAGGCAAAAATCATATTTCTGGACTTTTCTATGAGTTTGTGTGTTTTTTGTGATTTCAGGTATTTTCTGGCTGAAATTGAGGGAGCTGAGCAAAAATCTGATTTAGGCTGAAAAAGGACTGCTGATACTGTTGGATTCTGACCTTCCTGCACTCGGAATGGATGTTTTGGAGCTATAGGAGTCCAATTGGCGCGTTCTTAATTGGGTTGGAAAGTAGACATCCAGGGCTTTCCAGCAATATATAATAGTCCATACTTTCCGTGAAAATAGATGATGTAAACTGGCGTTGAACACCAGTTCTATGTTGCAGTCTGGCGTTCAGCGCCAGAAATAGGTTGCAAGTTGGAGTTCAACGTCAGAAACAGGTTACAACCTGGCGTTCAACTCCAGAAACAGCCCAGGCACGTGAGAAGCTTAAGTCTCAGCCCCAGCACACACCATGTGGGCCCTAGAAGTGGATTTCCGCACTATCCATCCTAGTTTACTCATTTTCTATAAACCTAGGTTACTAGTTTAGTATTTAAACAACTTTTAGAGACTTATTTTGTATCTCATGATATTTTTAGATCTGAATTTTATACTCTTTGATGGCATGAGTCTCTAAAGTCCATTGTTGGGGGTGAGGAGCTCTGCATCGTTTCGATGAATTAATGCAATTATTCTGTTTTCCATTCACACATGCTTGTTCCTATCTAAGATGTTCATTCGCGCTTCACCATGAAAAAGGTGATGATCCGTGACACTCATCACCTCCTCAATCCATGAACGTGTGTCTGACAACTACCTCCATTCTACATTAGATTGAATGAGTATCTCTTAGATTTCTTAATCAGAATCTTCGTGGTATAAGCTAGAATTGATGGCAGCATTCATGAGAATCTGAAAAGTCTAAACCTTGTCTATGGTATTCCAAGTAGGATTCAAGGATTGAATGGTTGTGACGAGCTTCAAACTCGCGATTGTTGGGCGTGATGACAAATGCAAAAGAATCAATGGATTCTATTCCGACATGATCGAGAACTAACAGATGATTAGTCGTGCTGTGACAGAGCATTTGGACCATTTTCACTGAGAGGATGGGAAGTATGACAACGGTGACGTCCTACATACAGCTTGCCATGGAAAGAACTTTGCACTTTTGAAAGTGAGGAAGCATTATGTTACATGAATTCAGAAGACAAAGCATCTCCAAAACTCCGACATATTCTCCATTATTGCATAATAAGTATTTACTTCATGCTCTTTTATCTTTTACAATCGAGGCTAAAGAACCCTATTGGTATCCTGACTAAGAATAATAAGATAACCATAGCTTGCTTCAAGCCAACAATCTCCGTGGGATTCGACCCTTACTCACGTAAGGTATCACTTGGACGACCCAATGCACTTGCTGGTTAGTGGTACGAGTTGTGAAAAGTGTGATTTACAATTTCGTGCACCAACTACACATATTTAAATCAACCAATAAAATAAATCAACAAATAACTAATTCAAGTAACTACTAACAAACATTACCAACTACTTACCAGTCTGCTCTTCGTCTTCATGAAGATCGCCACCCACCCGTAAACTTCGACTACCTCGGCAAAGCCTTGTTGGTGACGTTCGTCAGACGGCAACGCTTGAACCCCTCATCATTTCTAAAATGGGCCTCCAATTTCTTCTTGATAGATGGACGGATCCAGGTCGTTAGGTTGTTGTGCCCCCTAACAAACGTCACTCATAATCTGCTGAAGTCGTTTAGCTGCCTAGTGGTTGTAGATCTTTCTTATCATGAGATTATGTTCATATCCCATATGAATTTCAACGGGTGGTCGTACATTAACTTAATGACCCCGAAGATCTCCTGTGTGCAAGCATTGTTCTTTGATGCAAACCTATCAGAGAAAAAAAAAACTATGATTAACAAACACATAGAAACACATAAACTTAAGATTAACAAACTTAAGATTAGAAAATAGTATATACTCATACCTGCATGCCATTGGGTCAAATCTTCAACTAGATGACGGGGAGTGGGGGAGGGGCATCTTATTGAGAACACTGGAGGAATCACCCACCGCGGACTCTGTTGCTGGATCTGTAGGGGGAGACATAGCAAAATGAGGCACGTAGTTTGGATTTGGGACCATGATGAACTGCTGGTCAGTTGGACCCGCCTGTGATATGATAGGAGTCGACGAGATAGTCGGGGTAGAGGTCGATAACTGAACAGTCTCTGGGAATTCGATGGAAATCCTCCCTTTACCACGACCACGAGACCCACTCGATCTACCTCTGCTACCTGTCATCATGTCTGCAAAGAGAATATATTATTAACACTAAACAGCATATATACTACACTAATCATTCAACAAAACTCCCAAAAAAGTTGAACATAACCTCTCCTAAAATTGGACATATATCCACCTTTATGGCTCCCATAAATCTAACCAATCTCAATCCACAACATCAGTCAACACTCAATTAATTTCATAAGAATTAAGCTAAACTAAATAAGAAGCCTCCATGATTCAAATCCAAAGCAATAAGATGTGACATGCATAAATCCAATACAAAAGTATTATGCAAAACTTTAAGTATGAAATAGATTAAACTATTTATTCTTTATTAGAGCCAAGCTAACATAATCATGCACAATAAGATGTGACATGTATAAAACCAATACAAAAGCAATATGCAAAACTTTAAGTATGAATTTGATTGAGTAAGTGGAATTGTTCCATCGACTAATGCAACTTAGCAATCCAATCTACAGAGATGTGCCTAACAAGTTATTATTTAAAGGGTTAAATACTTTTTTCGTCCCTAAGGTCTGAGGTCAAAATAAAAATCGTCCTCGAACTTTTTTTATTAAAATCATTCTCAACGTTACAAAACATTGTAAAATAGTTCTTTGCTACTTTGATTTTAATTTTTTGACCAAATTACCCTTAATAATTAATAAAATATTATTAAAAACAAAAACAAAATCCCCCAACCCCTCCGGTATCTCTTTACTTTCTTCCTTCCCCATTCCCTTCATCCTACCCCTCTCTTCGAAACCACCCCAACCCCAACCCCAATTCTTCTTCTCTCCCTTTCCGCTACCCTATCATCTCCGCTTCCACCTCCTTTTCCACCATCTTCTCCCTCTCCATCACCAACCTCAACCCTTCTTCCATTAGTGTTGGCCTCGCCTTGCTCATCTCCGACGACGACCACTCTCTCCGCGATCTCGGCCCCTCCTTAGCCCTCAACAATAACCATGTCAGCATCGATTTCAATGGTGTTGTTTCGGCTTTGGCCGCCGATTTGGGTCACCTACTCCAGTGCGGCCGCCACCATCACGTCGTGACTGAGGTGGGAGCTGCTTTGTCAGCTTCGAACTCCATCACCGTCATTCCTATCCTCAGCCACAGCTGCGACAGCGCCAACAACAGTAGCTTCCCGCACCATCGCTTTTTCCTCCTCTTTTCCTCAACTGCGATAGCAACGGACGGCAGCAACACCATCCCTCTTTTGAGTTCCCTGCTTCTATTTTCGTTCTTCCTTTTTTATTTTTTTTTTATTTTTGAAGAACATGACATCTTTTTTTTTGCTGATTTTGGATTTGAAGTTATGGTTGATGATTGCTGAATTGTTATTTAATTTTAGATTTCTATTGATTTGTTTTGTGGTTATTGCTATTGCTGAAAGAAAATGGTTGGAGGTAATGGGTAGGTGATAGTAATTTAGGATGATGAACGGGTAACAGAGAGAAAGAAGGTGTGATGGTTATGGTGATAGTTATGGTGGCTGTGGTGATGGTGACGAGAAAAGGGAGAGGGAGAGAGATGCGTATCGATGATGATGATGCAGAAGTTAATGGTGAGGGTGAGAAGTTTTTTTGTTATTTTTGTTTAAGGGTAAAATTGTCCAAAAATTATTGTTTATGGACTAAAGGACAATTTTATAACATTATGTAACATTGAAGATAATTTTAATACGAAAAAATAGTCGGAGACGATTTTGATTTTGATCTCAGATCTTAGGGACGAAAAAAATACTTAACCCTTATTTAAAATAATCTTTTTTTATTATCATTTAAATCTCTCTCATGTTAACTAAAAAAATAACAACTATGAATTTATATTTTTCTTTTGTCATTCAAATTTTTCTTATATAAATATATTTTTATGATATTATTCAGCCATTAATAGAACTAGAACCATTAGAAGATTCAAGATATAAAATTACATAAAGCAGAACTAAATAGCAAACACACAAAAATTAACAAACGTTGCATTCAAGAAATTAAAAATTGGCAAATGCACACAAAATCAATAGTCAGCAGCATAACTAAATCAATAATTAGCAAACTTTCTGTTCAACAATTTTAAGTCTCCCATTTAACAAATTGACAAATTCAAGTCGCAACATAAATTGATAACCATACAATTAGTCAATTACATTACATACATAGCATTACAATTATCAATTACATTATATACATAGCATCACAAGATATCAGAGCTCACAAACACATACAAAATTAACTAATTATTTTTAACTAAATCATTCTGAACATATTACAAACTAAATTAACCAAATCACATTTTTTTCCAAAAAATAGGTTAAAAATAAAAAAATATTAAGCAAGAAGAATTAACTAACCTAGACCTGGCAGACAACGATGAAGCTGGACCTAACGACGGACGACGAAGCGTGCTAGACCAGGGGAAGAAGCTGGCAACGCGAAGAACAGTGAGACGTCGATGGTAGAAAAAAGATGGTTGCAATGGAAGCTAGGGTTCGCAATGGCGGCTGTAATGGAGACGTCGCGAAGAAGGGTCAGTGCAAGGAAAGGAAGGAGGCAACGACAAGAGGGGCAGGCGGCGGTGGGGCTGACGGCACATCGAAAAAGAGAGGCAGCTAGAGAGAGAAAGGGAGAGGAGAGGTTAGAGAGACAGAGAGAGAGACAGAGAGATAGTATATTTTTAATTGAAGACAGAAAGAGTTCGCGCTTTGAGTTTTAGGGCTCATTGCCAACATTTAAATTCAACGGTAATTCTTTACGGGTCACTAAAACGCAACGTTTCGCTAAAATGGGTTTACCAGCGGATTGTTCCAACGGTAAATCTCACGCTAAATATTGCGCCTATTTCTCCCGTTTTTTCTCTAAGTATTACCGGCGAATTTACTATTGAAAACGAAAATCTGCTAGTAACGATTTGACGATACAAATTCCACATCAAAATCGTCGGTAAATCTGTTGGTAAAGCCGACGCTAATGTGCGACGCTAAATTGAACGGTACTCAACGTTTTTCTTGCAGTGCAACAGACATTGAAATAAAGACTCTTGGATTGCTAAAGATTAAGGATTCCGGTTCAATTCTTTTGAACTACAGACCACATCTCCAAACTTGTTCAATAGCTCATGGGTCCTCACCTCGAAAAACTGATGACGACAACGGAACAGAACTTGCAAATCTTTGTCACTGTCTATGACAAATGTATCTTTCTTCACACAATCACGTACAACAAAATTAGAATTCTGTAGAATAACTTATCCACCGGTTTCATGCCATGCAGTCTCAGTTTTTGGATTATAGTATTTTGAAACTCAATAAAACTCGTAAAAAGTTTGATAAAAAGACTCAACGATCCTTATCAGTAAATTTTATTCCCTCTTGCATTTATTTCTTAATCAACCCTCTATATTGCACAAAAACTTAAAAATTATCATCACTAGTCATTACGAGTCCCACTATAATGAAGATTTCACGCTCCTAATTAAACTCCATTAAACCGAATTAATTTAACTTCATTTATAACATTGACCCATATATGTATATATATGTGTGCAGTAAATCAAATATAATTGATTCGATTTACACCATTCAATGCCCTATGTTAGTAAATCGAATTCAATAATATCGATTTATATGTTTAAATGCTAAATCGAATTGATTAAAATTTGATTTATATAGGGCAAGACTAAATCGAATTAATTACATAATAAAAAAAAGGTAAATTGTGTTGATTTGTTTTGATTTATATAGTTTTATTGTCAAAATTGGACATATATGTAACGTTATTATTTTTAGGACTATCATGTAATATTGGTTTTAATTTGATTTATTTATATGTTTTACCAAAAAAAATTTAAATATTTTAAATTTTAGATTTTTATTTAAAAAAATAAAATGTGATATTTTATTTTTAAATATTTTATTTATATTTTTTTAATTTTATCTATAAAATAAATAATGAGAGATTGTATTTTATTCTCTAAAATAAAATTTAAAATTTAAATAAAATTTAAAATTTAGTTGATTTAAATCTAAACATAAAATATTTTTTCTGTAAAGTAAATAAGAATTTATGTGTGAGCGTAAATAATGGGATGGTGAAATGAAATGGAATTAGATTAGATGCGTATGAAACGGTGCCTCGTAGTCCGTGCGATCACATCTTTCCCATCTCCATCAGACGGACCCTATTCATGCATGCTTTTTGTGACGTCAAGATCCCCATTCCCACACAATATCCATCGCAGTCAAATCATTCCCCCACAAAAGAATACTCCTCCAATTATCCTCCGACACGTGTCCCGACACTCTCAATTACCACAATACCCTTCACCGTCAAATCATGGTACTTACAATCCTAATATGGCACAGCTTTCGGTCATTTCACCTCTAACGTGTTTTCTGTGGGATTGCCATCAAGGTTAAGTTGCCGAGGTCGTTTTGGTCATTGTCACTGCTCTACTCTACTGTAACCTTGACTTGTATAAGTTTCACTCAGCCCCAAAGACCAAAACGCATTTTCTACACAATTTTCTTTTTAAATTTTCTTCCAACACATTTAATTTTTATTGTAATAAGAGTATTTATAATTAATTATTTATTTTTTATAAGTAACAACAATTGTTTTAATCTTTGTAAATTAAATATTTGTAGGTAAAAAAAAAGAGAGAATTTTTATTTGACTTATTAAAATTTAAGAATCAAAATCAATGTTATTAAACTATAATATGAGAATTTCATTGACAAATATTATAACAGCACTCATTAAAAATTTAGCATTGAAAGATAAAAATATTGATATACAAAGAAATGTATATCTTTATTTTTGTATTGCATTGGCTGCAATGGAGACACGTGAGTGGGAGGGGATTAACGAGATGACGAAGGAGTTAGGTCACGTGACGTGATGGTTCTTACTGGTGACGCAAACGTGAGCCTGCAACCTTTTTTCACCATTATTATTACTAAGAGATTAGATTTTAAAGATGCGTTCGTACCTTGTTATGGTGTGTGTGATACTGATCGATTGATACTTGATAGTTCTCAATCATCCGAATCATGTTCTTATCATTGAAATTATTTTTATTTAGTTTTAATTCAGGCTTTTCGATCATCTCGTGTGTTCTGTCCACATAAATATCATACATGAAACAATCAAATTATACGGAGAAATTTAGAACTACGAAGTTAACGTACTAAAATTATGATATTAAAGTAAGGAGCTTGTTTAATTTTAGACTAATTAAATAAATCAAAATAAAATATTATTTGATCACCAAAATTAATTACTAATGTATTTATATATAAATATATATATAATTTAATTTATTTTTAATATATATTTATATTTTAATATATACGTAGTATAATCATAAATAAATTTCTTATTCATCATTTTTTAAGTTGAAAAATGAAGAATGATTTTCTTCCAAGTTAACTTGCTAGTGAAATAACCAAGTCTATAAAATTTAGGGTTTATTAGGCCATCTATTAAGATTATTAAATAAAAAAGATGGTATAAGAAATATAGAATTTTAAATTTTTAATATATTCGTGATGTATTTTTTAAAAAGAACTATTAATAATAATAACTTAACAAGCACATATTAACAAACCCCTAAAATTGACGAAAGATGGAAAAACAAATGTTTACACGTGTTGTGTTCCCCGAAGCATATTCATATTATTGGATAAGATCTCTGAGTGGCAAACTTGCAGTGAAACTTATAAGAAATGTTTTATATTATCTTATCATATAATAAGAATGTAAGTGTGTGGTACGTGAAATTTAACACTCAAATATTAGTGCTCAAATAGGGTTTTTTTTAGTGCAATGCTAGGATATAATGTAAGAGCGTGGGATACGTATGAGTAAAGTTTTTAAATTCGATTGGGTAACAATCGATGTAATCCCAACACAATTTTACATTTATTATATATAGTGCATAATTAATTATTTTAATGGATTTATAAAGATTGATTGATTTTTGCAGCGTTAGATTTTCAAAATATGATCATAACAGTCAATCATTTAAATGAGATAAAAAAAATACTATGTGCGCATCATATATCAGCCATCAAATCGTTATAATATATTTATATATAAATATATATTATTTAAATTATTTTTAATGTATATTTTATATTTAAAAATATATTTTATATAAGTAATTGAATTGATAGTTAAATTTTAATCTACACGTAGTATATAGTCGAAAAAATTAAAATTAAACAATAATAGTGTTACTAAATTTGTATAAAAAAAAATCAATGAACTATAATTTAAATGATATATTCTTTCTATATTCATTTAAAAATTATGAATTTAAGTTTTCTTATCTTAGGTAAAAAAAAATTAAAGCTTATATACAAATTTAAAAATATTATATACATACCAAAAATTAGTAACTATATATTATTATATATAAATATATATTATTTAATATATTTTTAAAATATATTTTATATTTTAATATATATTATTGGTAGCTAATTGACAAAAGTTACACGTATGTATGACATATAATATTACCACTATTCTATTTATTTTTAAAAATATTTTATTTTTATAATAAATTAATATTTAATTATTTTGTTGCTCTCAATTTTATTTTTAAATCATCATGATTGAATTAGAATAGAGACTAAATAATAATAGTTTAAATCTACGTGTCATTCTTAATTTTTGCTTTTTATGTAAGCAAAAGGTTACCTATATTTAAGAAAATAGTTTATGTTCTATTTATATATTTTTAAAGTATAAATAAAACAATTCAAATGATTTTTTACTTTAAAAAAGAACGTTTGTATCATTTTCATATATTTTTAAATAAATACATGTTTAAAATATTTGGATAAAGAAGTGTATTATAAATAATTTAATATTTATTTTTTATACATGTAATTGAAAAATTACATTCTACTATGATTTTTTAATATTATTAAAAAGAATTTTGCATAATACTTGATTTTAGTGAATAAAAAAGGTTATATTATTATGTATTTAAATTTTATGCTTGTAATATATATTTAAAAACAAAATGTTATAATTGTCATTTTAAAATATTATATATATATATATTATAAAATATTTATTTATGCACTAATTAATATATTCTATAACGCTCTTATTTTATAATATCGTTTAATTTTTATTTAATAATATCTAATAATTCATAAATATATAATATATTTAATGTGCAACAAGTTATTTGAGCTGATTTTAGACACCTCTAATATTATTTGTTATTAAAAATCAAATCTTCATGTATTATTTCTTAACATTATCTTATCAATATTAAAATTATTTATCACAAAAATTTAAATTATTAGGTTAAGGAATATATATAAAACAAAAGGCATGCATATAGTTAATTAATATATGGAATAATGTGATGTAATACCCCTTTTGAATGAAAGCTCACCATGCATATTGGAATTGATGAATGCAGGCCAGTTACACTATACTCACTGAACTCACTATATAGTCAAACCCATGATTGTATTTATTTGGAATTTTGGATCTTTTATTATTATATATTGTTATCATTATTCATCATATTATTAATTAATTATTTCAGATGATGTGACTAAATGGATCGGATATATGCGCATAGTGAATAATGACCGATGAGTGATTGTTATCAAAGAATTGATCGAGAAGAAATAGAAGAAGGTAGAAGCTCGTGTCCCAAAACTTGTTATTTTTATTTAATTAATTGCATGCATAATATAATGTTTTCATATATATATATATATATATATATATTATGAAATCTGTAACAAGTGAATATATATAATTAAGCAGTGTTTGAGCCAATTTGGTTGAAACAAACAAATAATAGTTGTGAACAAAATTTGGTGGTTCTTCTTCTTTGATGATGCACAGGAGCAGGAGTGGGGGACCTTTTGTGAATTAAGGACTTGTTAGCATCAATGTTAATAATGTGCTCAGTACAAAACTGTGGCCACCATCAACAAAATGCATAATGTTCCTTTGTTCATCAGTCTCACACCCCACATGTATTTATAATTTTATATAATCCAATTGTAGAATCAAATTTCCCTCTCTATATTTTAACTTTTAGTATAACATATATGGTCATATACATAGACTTTTTTATTAATATAATATTTACTAATTTAGGTAAATTAAATATGAGAAGCCAATGAGTTATAGCTCAAATAGCATAATCTCTTTATACAAATCAAAAGTTACAAATTTAAATTTCTCTATCTATAAAAAAAATTATATCTGATAGTATATTTATTTATTTATTTATATTCCATAATTACTTATGTTTTTTGTCCTTGCAAATGAAATAGATAAACATGTATTTTTGTTATACTATAAATAAGACATGTGTGAACATAATTTTCTCATATATTACGGTTGTAGTGACAACAAGATTAAATTATTAGACAAATTTAAAAATTTTGTTTATAATACCATTTGGATCGAATTAAAAAGTAAAATTTATATAATTTGTTTTTATTTAAATTATATTGGTCTGATTTTTAGTTTTCAGTCTAATTTGATTTTATTCAAGTATCATTCGGTTATTTTATGCTCCAAGACAAATAAATGTTATATTAACGTCATTTATAAATATTGTGATAAACATTTTTCTGATTATTGCCTAGGTTCCAACCGTATTACTAGAAAAAATATTTTAGCGACCAATTTAATTTGTTTTTAACAAAAACAAAAATAGCTATTAATATATTGTTAATAATTAAATATTAGTCATTTTTTATAATTTGTTGTTAAAAAATTTTAGTCATAATTATATAATTCTTAGTAAAAAAAAATTTAATAATCCTAAAAAGTATATATTTGTTATTATTGTTAGAAACAAGAGACCAAACTAAAAAAAGTGTTTTGTGTATATTTCAGTTTGATCAAAAGTACAATATACAAGGAGTATTTATAGGAGCTAAATGAACCAAAGTAATAAAGACATAGAATCCTACAATTAATATACAGGTGTGCTATATAAATATAAACGATACTAATTGATCTAAATTGATTCTAATGATTCTCTAACATCCCCCCTCAAACTCAAGTGGGAGCTAAAGATACCAGCTTGAGTTTGGATAACAAAGTCCGGAAACGAGTCAGGTGATGAGCTTTCTTGAAGATATCAACAGTCTGATCCAGTGTTCCAACAGCAATAAGACGAACAGCATCAATAAGGATACGTTGCCGAACAAAGTGACAAGCAATTTCAATGTGTTTGGTGCGTTCATGAAACATATCATTATGTGCAATCTGAATAGCACAGCGGTTATCACAAAAAACATCAGTAGGAGACGACTGAGGAGCACCCAGATCTTCGAGGAGCCAACGAACCGAGATAACCTCAGCAGTGGTGTCAGCGAGGGCACGATATCCAGCTTCTGTGCTTGAGCGAGCAGTGAACGTTTGCTTCTTAGCACGCCAAGAAAGAGAGCGTCACCAAGAAACAAACAGTAACCAGTAGTAGAACGACGATCAGTGGGATCACCAGCCTAATCAGCATCGGAGTAAGCCTGAAGAGACAAAGAAGAATGGGCAGAAAAATAAAGGCCATGAAATAGAGTCCCTTTGATGTAGCGAAGAATGCGAAGAATTGCCGCATAGTGAATAGTACGAGGAGCTGACAAGAACTGACTAAGTACATGAACCGGATAGGCGATGTCTGGTCGGGTGACAGTCAAGTAGACGAGACATCCAACTAACTGTCGATAGAGAGTCAGATTATCCAAAACAGTGCCATCCATAGGGGTAAATCGAACACTAGGCTCAAGAGGAGTAGACTCAATGCGACTATCTGTGATTCCAACGCTAGCAAGAAGATCTGAAGCATACTTAGCCTGAGAGAGATAGATGACATCATCGGCGGAGATGACCTCGAGACAAAAAAAATAGCTGAGAGAACCAAGATCTTTCATCTCAAAGGTACGGTGAAGTGAGGCATTGAGATCAGAGATACCATCAACATCATCTCCAGTAATAATCATGTCATCAACATACAAAAGTAGAAGAACAACTCCATGTTCGCTTTTACGAATGAAGAGGGCATTCTCATGAGGGCTAGAAGTAAAACCAAGATTGCATATGGTAGTGCTGAACTTGTCAAACCATTCACGAAGAGCTTGTCTAAGTCCATAAAGTGCCTTGCGAAGGAGACAAACCTTACTAGAAGGACAAGGATATCTCAGGGTGGTTTCATATAGACTTTCTTTTTCAAATCCCCATTAAGAAATACATTCTTCAAATCCATCTGACTGAAGACCATTTTTTAACCGCGACAATGGCAAGAAGAGCTCTAACAGACGTAAGACGAGCGACAGGAGCAAAAGTCTCTTTATAATCAATACCATACTCTTGCGTACAACCTTGAGCAACCAAGCCGGCCTTATAACGATCAATAGAGCCATCAGAGCGAGTCTTGATCTTGTATACCCATTTACTGCCCACAACTTCCTAATCAAAAGGAGGATCAACCAAATCCCAAGTGTGTGCTTTTTCAAGTGCCTGTATTTCTTCCAGCATTGCTTGTTGCCAATTTGGGTTTGTGGAGGCTTCCCTGAATGACTTAGGTTCATGTTGATGAAGGATAGTAGAAAATCAATGATAATCAAGAAGATGAGGAGGTGGATTCCTTACCCTAAAAGAACGAGCGGGAGGAGGAGGCATGACGGTAGGAGCAGGATCATCGTCCAGTCTGGAATCATCGAGAGATGGAGAAGGCGGAAGAACAGAAGGCTGTGGAGGGTCACTCGAGATAGAATCTGTAGAATCATCACTAGGAAAAAGATTAGCATTGGGGTTAGTAAACAAAGGTAACTGAGTAGTAGGAATGGACTCAAAGGGTGAGAACCGAGAAAACATGTGATGCTCCCTGAAGACAACATGATGAGATATACAAATACATTTAGAGAGAGGATCCCAACAACGATAACCCTTGTGTTCAGTGCCATAACCAAAGAAACAACATATACGAGCCCGAGGTTCAAGTTTACTATGTTCATGAGACTGAAGAAGAACAAAACATACACAACTGAAAACTCGAAGAGAACTATAATCTGGGAGGTATGATAAAGACGCTCAAAGGGAGTAACATTACCAAGAACAGTTGAAGGGAGTCTATTGACAACATGAATAACAGTAAGAACAGCTTCACCCCAAGTACGCTCAAAACACGAAGAAGAAAGAAGCATTGCACGGACGGAGTCAAGAATGTGCGGTGTTTGCGTTCAGCTCTACCATTTTGTTGAGGCGTACCAAGACAAGAAAAATCAGACAAAGTACCCTGTTCTGCAAGAAAGGTTAAGAGTTTGGAATCACAGGTATTCCATAGCATTATCACGTTGGAAAACGTTAATGACCTTGGAAAACTGAGTTTTAATCATAGTAGCAAAGTTGATATAGATCTGAGGTAACTCACGGTGATTAGTCATCAAATAAACCCAAGTAAAGTGGGAATAATCATCAAGGAAAACGACGAAGTATGGAGCTCTGCCCATAGAGGCAGTGGGAGCAGGGCCCCAAACATCAGAGTGAATGAGATCAAAAAGAGAGCAAGCAAGAGATAAATTATTATAAAAAGATAAAGCAGGTTGTTTGGCAGTTTGGCAAGAAATGCAATCAAAAGATTCATTTGGAACCTGACCTAAAACACCCTGAGACACAAGAGGATGCAGTTTTCCTAAGGAGGTGTGGGCAAGACGTTGATGCCATAAGTGAAAGGTAGAGGGAGAAGAAGCAGCACAGAGTTTTGGTACAGGAGCAATATGAAGATTCTTGAGTTCAAACAACCTTCCGACCTTACGTCCAATCTCGATGATTTATCCCGTCTGAGGATCCTGTACACGACAACCAGAAACGAAAAAAGTGACTTCAAAACCCAAATCAACAAGTTGACCAACAGAAATAAGATTAAAGTTAGATTTGGGAATATAATAAGTATCAAGAAGATTAAGAGTTGACTAGGATATAGAACCCTTGTGTGTTGCGTGCAAGAGGGAGCCATTTGCAATATTGACAGAAGGTCCATTTGTAGTGGTAGACATGGACGAGAAAATATTATGCAACGAAGACATGTGATTAAAGCAACCCAAGTCAAAGTACCATTTAGAATTACCTGGAGGGGTCGAAA
Source organism: Arachis hypogaea (assembly GCF_003086295.3). NCBI lineage: Eukaryota > Viridiplantae > Streptophyta > Magnoliopsida > Fabales > Fabaceae > Arachis > Arachis hypogaea. The sequence goes on along the minus strand of NC_092051.1, from coordinate 143,852,288 downwards.
AAGCAGCAGGGGTATTACCAGAAACAGAGAGAATACGTTGAAGAAGAGATGCAATATGAGATAGAGAGACAGGAGATGGGTTGAATAGATCAGGACGTGGTGGGCGAGTAGGACAGGCAGTAATTAAATGTCCCGAGAGCTTGCAATAACGACAGAACAGCTGTGAACAATGGTAGCTAATATGACCTTTCTGGTGGCATGTGCGACATTTAACAGAAAGACAGTCGGGGAAGAGGTGTCCAGAACGGTACAGTTTTGACAGAATTTACCCTTACTATTTGTGGCAGCAAAAACATCTGGCTTTTCCATGATAGTAGTCACAAAGATCAAAGAGGGGAGAGAAAACAGCAATTTTGGAGTGGAAAATGAGAAATAGGAGTGCAGAATCGAAAAGAGCTCACCAAAAAATCTTAGGGAGGGTCCCACTGTCTGCCACGTCAGCAAGAGGAACACGTGGTGCTACGAGATTGGACAAGCAGAACACGATAGGGCTGACGGGGAGGGGTGCCACGTGAGCAGAGGAACGGAGCGGGTCGGGAACGAGGGTCGAGCGCGCAGATCAATATCGGGTCGAGAGAACAGCGGTGTGACACATGGCAGAAGCAAAGCCGTGGGTCTGAGGCGCTGGAGGCATCTGGAAGAAGAACGGCTGAACGGGGACAGGCAACTTTGGACGGCGCGTGGCGGCGCTTCCTGCGTCTTCCGACAATGATTTCGGTGGCGGCGGTGACGAACCAAAGTATCGGGAGAGACTCGAAAAGTGAGGGCAAAGTACTGCTGGAAAAAACAAAAAGACGAGCTAGAAAGCAATTATTTATGGAAAAAAAAATTACCCTAAGCTCTTGATACCATGTTAGAAACAAGAGACCAAACTAAAGAAAGTGTTTTGTGTATATTTCAATCTGATCAAAAGTACAATATACAAGGGATATTTATAGGTGCTAAATGAATCAAAGTAATAAAGGCATAGAATCCTACAATTAATATACAGATATGCTATATAAATATAAACGATACTAATTGATCTAAATTGATTCTAATGATTCTCTAACAATTATAATTTATAGTAATAATAAAAAAATATATAATTATCAAAAAATATAAATTAAATAAGACATATAATGGTTATTATATTAATACCACAAAAATTTGTCATTAAAATTGATTTTTGTGGGATAAATATTATTTTGTTCTTTATGATTTGGAGTCAAAATCAAAATTGTCTGTAACTTTTTTTTTTAATTCAAAATCGTTCTCAACATTTTATTTGGTATCAAAATTATCATTTTAATAATTTTATTCTTATCTCACTAACCCTATCTTCAACTCCATCACTAACAATCACACACACATTTAGATGAAAAAAAAAAGAGAAAAACAAAAGATGGAAGAAGAAAAAGAGAAAGAGTGGAGGAGAAAGGACGATGCCGATAAAGTTGAAGACTGCCATCATCGTCGACTAAATTAAATCTCTCTCTTTGAAGTAAAAGATATAGTAGAAGAAGGAAAAGGAGAAGCAGAGGCGGCAACATATCAAAGCAGAAATACGGAGGAGACCAAGAAGCAACAAGTCCAAGTGGAGTCAGGGAGGAGCAAAGTCAATGCAAAACCAGGGAAGCCACAACAATGGAGGAGGTGGATTTTGTGTAGAGGTGGACCTCTCCGTCGCGATCTCAGTCTCTCAACAGCAGCCACAGATGAGCATCTCAAAGCGATGGCTTCTCTAGTCCTTGAAGTTCTCTTCGTCGAAGTGCGGCGATACTGTATTAGCTAGCTCCAGCAAGGTTCGGGTTAGGGTCAGGTTGGGTTTTGGGTCTCTATTTGTATGAGATTAGGTGTGTTTGGTTGCATCTAGTCTTGACCAACTTTGTTCTTCTTTATTACTGCATATCTTTTGTCTCTCTATGACTTAATTTTTTTTCTTTCTTACTTTCAAATGAAATATGAATTAACTGTGATGTTGTTGATGAGTTTGAAGAATTCAATTACAATAAATGATGTGTTTGTTATCATTCTTGAAATTTAATGCTATGTTATTATTGATAATGAATTTTTAAATGTCAACAATGTGTGTGTTGTTGATGATGGATAGTTGTGAAAAGAAAAATAGCTAATAATTCATGAGAATATAAGAAAAAGGTAGTTGATGGAATAAATAAGAGTATTTTTGTTTAAAATAATTTAAAAGAATGATTTTAATAGCAAATAAAATATTGAGAACGATTTTAAATTAAAAATAAGATTAGAGATGATTTCAGTTTTGATTTTCAAATCTTAAAAACTAAAATAATACTTCTCCCAAATTTTTGTTGTAGTGTCTGTATGGGACTAGGGATGTCAATGGGATAGGGCGGGAGAGGGGGACGCCTCCCTGCTCTCCATCTCCGCCCTCAGAATTAATCTCCGTCCTTGCCCCAATCTCCGCTATGGGGTGATAATTGTCCCCATTTTTATTTTCTGTGTTTTTCGTATTTTTTGCAGGGCTTTATTCCCTATCTCTCTATGTTTAACATTTATATGAAAATTATAGTAAAAAATATTTAAAAACAAAAAAAAAACTACAAAATACTATTACAAACACACAAACATATCCTATCCAAAATTATAAGTCCAGAAATACAATATAACAAATTATAGTCCATAAAATAAAATCTTAAAATACAACTTCCATTCTAAAAAAAGGCAATAAAATAAAGCCTTTAATATCAAGCATTCTCTCATTGTCAGCATACAACTTCCAACAAATATCTCCATGTTCTCTGTTAAAGTAACACAAACATAAATATAAATATGCTAACATACATCATAAACAAGAATTTTACACATTAAATAAAAATTTGACATAATAAAAAAATAATTACCTAAATTAAAAAATCCCCCATATCCATCTGATAGTCTCATGGAATTGAAATTTTCGACCCTGATTTACTTATATTATATCAATCAACAAATTACGAGAGTTAGATTTAATGTGAGATTAAACTTTAATACGAGATAAAAATTTGAGTTATTAATACTTTTACCTGAAGAGTGTATCAAATGTTGAGTGCATATTAACGCCTCAACAAGTTCATAATGCAATTTATTGCGATGTGGATGTAAAATTCGACCACCGGTACTAAAAGCAGACTCGGAGGCAACAGTAAAAATGGGAATGGCCAAAAAATCTCTTGCAATCTTTTGTAAGGTTGGATATTTCACTCCAATATTTTTCTAATAGTTCAAAATGTCAAATTTTTTTAAATTTGTTTTATCTACTATAACACTCTCTTCTAAATAGAAATTCAACTCAGTTTTTACAACACAGTCTTCAGATGTGTCTTCTACAAATTGCAAGTAAATGAAACAAAATTTTGTCTTTGAAGATCCATCATCATCTCCAACATTCAAAGTAGAAGTTGAACTATCATCAATTGGAGCTCTTCTTTTAACCCTAGTCTTGAGTTGATATTCACATACTAATTCTTCCATCATTTTCTTGACTTTGCTCAATTGAAACTCACTTTGAGATCAATATATTTTAGGAAAAAAACTTCAACAACTTCATCTTATATCTAGGGTCTAAGATAGCTCCCACAGTCATGACTTCATTAATTTGATCCCAATACTTTTCAAACTTACTAATCATATTTGTTGCCATTCTATGAATCATGTCATTGGAACTAACCAACCATTCATTTAATATCAATCTCATTTTACACATCTTAGAAAAGTATAAATTTTTGGTTGGATATAACTTGTCAGAGAATAATTCAATCACACTATAAAAGACTTCTAATTTATCAACAAGTTCATTTGCCATTTTTTACTTATCATCAGATGGTACATATTTATACAGATTAGAGATTCATGGCGTCTTAAACGCTAAAAATTTTTTCTATATGGCAATGCAGAAACAAGCATCAAATAAGTTAAATTCTATCTAGTTATGTTCTACAATCAAGTGCAAGCTTTTTCCTATAATTAATATTCAATTGTCTACAAGTCTCTTCAAAATTTTCTTCCCTCTTCTGTGTTGTAACCCAAAATAAAACACACTGTGATTTTTTCAATGGAAACATATATTGCATTCATGTCATCTTTCACAATCAAATTAATAATGTGAGCACAACAATGCATGTGAAAAATTCTCTTCTCTTAATAAAGTTAGATGGTGAAATCTTATCAAGTACAATATGAATTATGGCATCATTTGTACTACAATTATCAACCGTTAAATTTGACAATTTTCTATCTATGTTCCAATCATACAAGAAATTTACCAAAACATTGCTAAGAATTTCAGCAGTATGGGGTGCAGGCACGTGTGCAAACCTAAAATAATGTAAATATAATAAACAATCATGACATTATTAATTTAAATATATAAAAGATACTAAAAGTACAAATGAATTAGAATAATACCTCATAAGCCGACATTGCAAGTTCCAATTATTATCAATAAAGTGAGCCATAATTGTCATATAGCCTTTGTTTTAACAATCAGCACTCCACATATCAATAGTTATAGCAATACGGCTTGAATTTTTTCCTAACAATTTTAAAAGTTTTGCCTTTTCAGCTTCATACATCTTCTCAACATCACTTCTCAATGTATTTCTTGTATAAAATATTTTCAAGCCTCAGAAGTTAATCCTTTTTTGTTAGGATTATTTTGGACACTTTGACTAACTTGTTCTCTCTCTATCTTGTGTTTCTTCTTTTTCTTCCTCTTGTGTTCTTTGAACATGTGCTTCAATTGCTTGATCCTCATCATCTTGAGTTAGTTCTGTCTCATTATTATTTTCAATAGGAGTCGAGTTAAAACTATCCATCCTATACAGTAAGATTTAATACAGAAACACTAAATTAAAAATTAATACATAAACAGAATGAACTCAGAACAAGCAAATTAAACCCAACAATTTAGAAGTATGGAATCAGAATTATTAACAAATTGAATCACAAAATCAACTCAAAACAAGCCAAAATAAATTAAACCCAGTAGCTCAGAATCAACTCAAAAAATTATTAATAAATTAAATTACAAAATCAACTCAAAATAGGCAAAAATAAATTAACAAAATCAGTACATGAAAAAATAAATTAACAAAATCAATACAAGCAGAAATAGATTAACAAAATTAGTACAAGCAAAAATAAATTAACACAATTATAAATAATTAATAAAATCAATACAAGCAAAAATAAATTAACAAATTTAGTACAAGCAAACTCAAATTAACAAGATCAATAAACAAACCTAGTAATTAATATTATTATCAAAATTTCAAACCAAGCAGAATAAGTACAAAAAAATAGAAATCAACTCAGAATCACAGAATCAGAGAATTTGAACTAAGTAAAACAAGCAAATTAACCACATAATCAGAGTTTTCAACTCAAATTGAATCACAGAATCAACTAAAAACAAACAAAATAAGTACATGCAGAAAATCAGAAATTAACAAAACCCTAACCAAATCCAGCAACTCAGAATCACAGAAATTATAATTAACAAAATCAAACCCTTACTATTTCATAATTATAAACCCTATATAACTAATTGCTTCAGATACATAGAAGGAGAGAAAACCTAATCTGAAGTCAAGTTGATGGGAAGGAGGAAGAGGACTAGAAGAGGGGTAACCGGTGGCTATTGCAGCGTTAGAAGCGACGCTCTCCAGTAGACGACGAACAACAAAGAGATGGTGGAGCAGTGGGATCAACGCAGCGAGTAGCGAAGAGAAGAAAGCAAACACGCAGACGCAGGAGTGGAGAGGGGAAGGATGCCGCGCCTGAAGAGAGAAAACGATGGGGTGAACAAGGTGGAGAACAAAGTGAAGAATGGAGAGTTTTGTAGTTTGAACAAAGTGGAGAATGGAGAGAGTTGGGGCCTGGAAGTAGAGAGTAGACGGCGCAACAAGCAACAAAGCGAGAAGGAAAGATACTGAATAATAGGGTTAGAATTTTTTAATGGGTAAAATTATTAAAACACCCCCTATATTAGTAATAAATTAAGGATATTTAAGTAAGTTCTAAAATTCGGAAAATTATCGAAAATGAGACGGAGATCCCCGCTTGGGTCCTTGCGCCTGTCTTGGAAGAATTTTGCTCCCTATTCTCATCTCCACAGGAAAAATTTTCCACCATCGAGACTCCATTCGGAGTAGTTCTCACAAAAATTTCTGCCTCTTAAATTTTTTGACACCCCTACATAGGACTATTAATCCCTTCTTGGTGGACAAAACGTATCACTTATATATAGCGACCACCAATTATCCTTCCAATGGTCATCAAATAAGAATTTTTTTTTAGGAGTAAATTTAAAGTTATTAATTAATAGAATTGGTTGAAATGGTTTTTTGATTATTTTCTGTCTCTTTTTTTTTCTATTTTTGTTGTTAAAGATAGGAAAAATATGAAACAAAAAAATTAATCCATTTATCTAAAAATATGTATAAAAATTAAAAAATAAAATTGTCTCATTTTCATTAATAATAGTAGTAAAGTAATAAATTTTTCATTTTTTTAGTCTTTGACGGCGAAAATAAAAAAATACATAAAATTATAAATTTCTATATTACAATGTATTTGAATAAATAAATCCTTTTATTTAAATAAAGAAAATCATAGATTTCAATTAGCGCGGTAAATTGGTTAATATGGCCTATTTAGATTTGGCTCATCTAATAATAAACTCACGGTTAAATATATTAATCTATTATTTAAGCTTAATTTATTCACGAATCATAATTTTTTAGTCTGAACTATTTATGATCAGTCTGATAAGTTAAATGGGTTGGCCTATTTATTTTTATATTAATTTTTAAAACAAATTTTGACAAAAATATTATTTTTAGGTCAAAAAATTTAAATAAGCAATGTGTTTTAGTTGATAGATCAAATTTTTGAAATAAACCAAAAAAAATATTAGCCAAAAATACAAATAAAAATAAATAAACCACCTGTTTAACTCATGGACTATAACTCATAGACTAATCTATTTAACTTATCACTTTTTTCGAATTAATCAGGCTCAATTCATTTAATCCAAAATTTAAATAGGTTTAATTTTAAAAACAAAATTCACTCCTCTAAAAGAATAAAAGATCTAACCCGATAAATTTAATTAATTTTAACGGCCTAATTTCAACTAAATTTATATTATTATATTTTCATGAAAGATCCCTATCGATTCCTAGATATGATTTAGATCTTTCTACCAAGAGAATCCAAAAATCCTGTTTATGTCTGTGGATCCCCGAATCCAAACACTATGATCTATTCATTGAAAGCTAAGCACGTATATGAATTTCTTTTGGCCATTGATTATAGTTTGATTATATATGCTATTTCAATCTAGACATCCACTGGCTTTATATATACATATACGTCTATTAGTGTTCTATCCTTATTCGAACTCTCGTATCAAACAAATCTCATCACATGTTAAATTCCATTACACATTTACACAATGTTCATATATTCACATTTATGGTCAAACTTTATTAATTTATATTCACAATCAAAATATAATAGTAACTACTCATTTGTGTTAAATTTTATTTTCACTATTATATATTATGAAATATTATTAAATTATTTCACTGTAAAAGATTAACTATTTTAGTATAAAAAAAGTAAAGAAAGATGAATAAATATATAGAAAATAGAAATAGGTTAATTTCTTGTCAAACTTAGACAGAGTCACTCATATACAGAAATTTGTTGAAGTTGCATGATAGCATGGGCCATATGCATTCACTTTAGGACCTTACTAGGTTCTCAATCTCACTAGGTCTTTGTCAGACATTTTGTTTTTTCATTTGAGGGTGCATAAAACTAATTTAACTTTGTTCTTATTTTGTTCTTGTATCATTATTGTCAATGATAATAATAATGATATAGTAAGGAAATAGTGAAATAATACAGTAGTTCTTTTTTGTATTTAAGTCATTTCACACATTAAAATAATCATTTGATGTTATAAACTTTACATTGCAAAATGGCCCCGCTCCGTTTACCTTCACCTAAAAGAAACACGTGTCACCAATCAGCTTCGAGAAGCATAATTCCAAAACATTATTTAATTAAATTACTTAGACTCATTATTTAGTCGGAAGACTTCGTTCTAATAATATTAGTTTTCCGCTGCTTTAATCAATTCCATAACTTTTAAAAGGACTAAATTGTTTCATAACTGAAAGAACCAAGCCACGCAATTTATAACCAAAGGTGCCAGTAGCAAGTTTATAAGCTAAAGTTTCTTTTGAAGTTTAAATATTTCTATTAAGGAATCACTTTTTTTTTTTAAATACATGAATAGTTATGCATTAATAAACATAAATGAATCTTTTGTATACATTTTTTTAGATTTAATTACTCTATCGGTCTCTATAGTTTTATCGAATTTTTAATTAGGTCTATATATATTTTTTTTCAATGAAGTCCCTATATCATATCAAATTTTATAATTAAGTCCCTACTATGACAAAAATGTTGAAATTATCGGAATGATCTATTAAACTATACAGAATATTCAGTCAAGTGTTAAACATATTTGTTTTGCTTAACGGAAATACGAAATATTCTGTTAATTCTAATGTTTTTATCACGGTAATGACTTAATTATAAAATCTGATATAATATAAAGGCTCAATAAAAAAAATATAGAAACCTAATTAAAAATTTAATAAAATTATAAAAATTAACAGAATAATTAAACTTTTTTTATTAGTCTTATAGAATGACAATTTTTTTTGAAACAATAAGAATGGAACACTAAATTTTTAGGTCATATAAATTATAATATTATATTATAAAATTATATTTTTTTAAAAAAATTAAATTAATAAAAATAGACAAATAAATAATTATATTTTTATCAGAAAAGATGAATATATATATATAGGTTGGAGCTAGGTAGCAAAACACAACAATTAGAGGTCTTAACACTCTTGTCGCATGGAAAATCTCCCCACGCTGTTTCCCAGAATGCAGCAACATCAATTAGTCTTTAAATTCTTAGATATATATGCTTCCTTGACTTGTATACAACCTGCTATTGCAAATTCTTTCAATATAATATATAGTATAGGTTGACATGTTGCATGAGTTAACGTTGCTTTTTTTTTTTTGTATGTGGCCAGTTTTAATTTGGTGTGTTTTTGAGGGTTGGAGTTATTAAATTGTTGTAATTTGTTAATAATTTGTCATTTGTGACAATTTTTTATAGCAATGTTGAAGACTCGAAGGAAATGAATCATGCATAGATCATAGGACTTTTTCTCATTATATGGGTCGAATTTGTACACACAAACACAATCCAGAAAAAAAAAGTTGTTTTATTTTTTTAACCTAAAATAAATACAAGATTAATGTCACATGTAAATAAAGCTTTTTTATTACAAAATTTGGGAAATTGAGTTTTAGTTTATATAGTTTTATAAATTATAACTAAGTATCTGCAAATTTATTTTATGTGCTAAACCAAAAATCTAATTTTATGATAGGCATTATTAAGGAACCACACACAATTATGAAATCTACATCTGTATTGATTCAAATTTCATTTATTTTGATTGTACAAAAATACCAACTTTTGTTATTTTCAACATCAATAATCGCCCTTAAATGGGTGTGAATTTGTCCAAACACAATTTGCTCTCTATGCTAACCGCCGTTAAATCTGCATATAATAGCAGTTGCTGAAAAGCGTCGCTATCTATCAAAATTGGTGTAGCGGTAATTTTTCATTTTGTGCATGCCGCAATATGAAAGAACCATACTATACATAGATATATTAAAAATTAATCAATAGTTAGCCATCAGTAAAATAATTCTTAATAGTTATATATTCATATTTATTTTATATATAATCATACTTCATAAATAATATAATCAATTTTTTTTTGAAAATTCAATAATGACCGAATTAGATTTATATATATTATTAAATTACGAATAAAAATACTAAAATTCAATAAGGATCAAATTTTTATATGTTCGGGAAATTTTCAGTTATTCTATTGTAGAATTTTTTTTATTATTTTTATAGATGATTATTCTGTTAAAAAATGTCAAATTAACTAATCGTTGATATTTATAAAATATTTTAAATACCAAATTATATTTATTCTTATTCAAAACGTTAGCCACTTTGACATTTAGATATTAGTTAATGAAAAAAAATTATTAAAAAGTAAAAGAAAAAAAATGAGGGACCAACGTATATATCATTAATCAAAATGGTAGCTATCAGACTCTCAATAAGGAAAAAGGGTTTAGGACTCCAGTTTTCAAAGTGGGAAATTATTGTACAGAAGGCCTCCTATTCAAAGTTCAATTTGAAAAAATAGAAAAAAAAGTAGAAAGTGAAGTATTATTTTTAAATGAATCCAATTTATTCAAATATTAATTAAAATATCAAATTTTTATTTACCAAAGAAATCATACTACTTTATCATAAAACGATGTAACTCTACTTCATTTTCAAGTCCACCTTTTAATCCTAACCAGCAAAAGAGCACTTTTGTTAGCGAAGATTGGACAAAAGCTAGCAGCATAATCACTGAATATTCCAACCTCGGTAAGCTTTCGCCAGCAATAAAAGTATATATACCATTTATTCCTCGCACCGAAAAAAATTATATATTTAGTACTTGGCTCAAAAAACTTGAGAGAGAAAAAAAGTTTTTTAACAACAAACGCACTAAAAAAAAGACTAAATTCTAAAATACACCAATATTCACATAAATGACACTATCGAAGTTTTTTTTCTTGTTATTTTTTTCCCCTAGCATTTACAAGATTGGATATATAGCTAATATAATTCTTAGTAGCTTTAAGAGCATGACACAAATTTTATTTTATACTATTATTATCAGTTATAATCTCATTAAGTGAACAATAAAAGATACAAATAATGTAAACAACAGACTGTATTTGAGATTTACTAACCATTCAAAACAAAGATTATATTAGCTATTATTTAAAAAGTATTATTTTTTTATACTTTTTATATCAGTTATTAATAACTTAAAAATAATGTTAAAAAAGTTATTTTTCTAGACTTTTTTTATCAGTTATTGATGACTTAAAAATAATGTTAGAGCAAACTTTTGATTTTCTCTATACTATCTAGGAATTTCACATATAATATGAGGAAAAAATAACAAATAGGTTGTGATATTTTATTTTGAAGACAAATAAAATTTTAATTGATTGAAAATACAAAAACGTCTTTTATTTTTTAAAATATAAAAAATCTAAATTTCTATATATTTTAGAAGGAGAAATTTAACTGTCTTATATTTTAAAAAATAAAGAATATTTTTAAATTTTTAACTAGTTAAAAATTTATATATTTTTAAATTAAAAAGTCATAAATTTATTTATCTTTTTCTCTAATATAAATCACTAACTAAAATAAAAAGACACCGAAATATTTGTCGCCATAAAAAATTGATATTAATACTTTTAATCCATATTATGTTCTTTCACTTTAATATCTTAGTATATATAGCATCAAATCAAGCTCTAAGTATATATTAGTAATAAGTGCTGGGAAAATTATACTTAGAACTAGAATAGGATTGTGTTAATCAACAGAAAATATATATGGTATGAACTTAAAATTAAACCCTGAACAGTATTTATTATTTCTTATTACTTTATACAACTATAGAATATATACACCCACACATACATACAGTATTACAAAACGTCATATAAGCCTGTTGAAATTAAAAATAAAAATAACAAAAATAAAACCGAGCCACCACATAAATTACATTCAGTACTGACAAAGCGTGTCAAAGTTAAAGTTTTTTTCCCCCAAAAAATAAATAATTAATAAAACATAAAAATACTAAAGGGTCTTAAATGAAATTTTTATATTAACTAGATTATATATGTATATGAATTTATTAATCTCACAACAATGCAAATATTATAATAAGAAACTATTAAATAATTACATATTTGGATTATTCATTGATCAAAGAAAATAAATAAATAAATAAAAAAATAAAAATTTAAGTACAGTTAATTTTATTTGATGTTAATAGTTAAGAGTAGTTATTAGATGATAATTTAGTCGAACTTATTAAATTATTTAACGACTCTCAACTATTTAACTGCACTTAAATTTTTATCTTAAAAAATATATATATATAAAAAATAAAGAAGCAGCAAAAAATTACAAATAGAAAAACAAATGAAATACACCAATTGTTTGTGTATGAATTTTCAGCATATCTCACTTTCTCTCTCTCTCTATATCTCTCTTTAAAAGAGAGAAGAAAGAGCCTTGAGAAACAAAATCAAATCCTTTTTCTTAACCTTCACGCCTCAATTACACCACACCCCACACCCCTCTCTCCATGCATTTATAAGGCTCACCCTTCTAACCACAAAATTTCCCTCTCTTTAAATTCCCATAACACCCCCACACTATAAAACCAACCCTCACTATCACTTCTTCATATTAAACCACTTCTTCTTCTAACACAATGAGAACTTCTTCTTCTTCTTCTTCTTTGGAGTGTGTTGAAGGCCCAATCATAGTCGGAGCAGGACCCTCCGGCATAGCCGTAGCTGCCTGTCTATCTCGGTACTCCATTCCTTCAATAATCTTAGAGCGAAGCGATTGCATCGCTTCGCTTTGGCAAAACAAAACCTACGACCGCCTCAAACTCCATCTCCCTAAAAATTTCTGCCAACTCCCACTAATGGGCTTCCCACAAACCTTCCCAAAGTACCCAACCAAGTACCAGTTCATCTCCTACATGGACTCCTACGCTTCGCATTTCAAGGTTCAACCGAAGTTCAACCAGACAGTCCACGTGGCCGAGTTTGATCCCTCTTCCCAGATTTGGCTCGTTAGGACCCAAGACTCTCTCTACCTTTCCCCTTGGCTCATTGTAGCTACCGGAGAAAATGCCGAACCTATGATTCCCAAGATTCTCGGCATCGACAAGTTTCATGGTGCTGTTGTTCATACTAGCGCGTATAAATCTGGTGACGCTTATAAGAACAAGAAGGTTTTGGTTATTGGTTGTGGAAATTCTGGCATGGAAGTTAGCTTGGATCTTTGTAGACACAATGCTAAGCCTTACATGGTTGCAAGAAATACGGTGAGCTCAAATTTTTTTGCTAATTATTTTGATTTTCTTGGTTAACTTTATTTCATTGTTGCAAGTGAGAAAATATTAATATTAATTTAATTTTTAGTAGTTATCTTTTTTGGAAGTGCAGCTTACTTAGTACTAGTACAACGCCCAATCATTGTAGACATCAATAAAAGTCTTTTTTTATGGTTAATAAAAGATTTTCTTATATTACTTTATGTTATTATTGAAGAATGTAACCATCTCTTCTATTTTGTTAACTGTATTTTTATTGTAAAAGTTAGAGCATAAATAAAATAATACGTCTTCTATTGTTTCTCTAATGTGATGAGTGAAAACTAAAAAAAAAAAGTATAAGCTTCTCTATTCAAAAGTAAGATTATTTTACAATAGGGACTGAATAGCAAAAAAATTTTTTTTTCTTTATTATTATTATTAATGAACCATTTAATAATGATCCGTATAACTGTACTAGTACTGAAGCTGACGTCATGTATGTATGTGTTTTTCCCATTTGGGTAAGTAATCATCAATATTGAGTTGATGTCCTTTTTGCACATTTGGTGGTTCAATATATTTATATTTATGTGTCTAATGATGATGCAATATATGTGTATAGGTACATGTTCTCCCTAGGGAGATTTTGGGAATATCATCATTTGGAATAGCAATGGCACTATACAAATGGTTTCCACTAAAAATAGTAGACAAGTTTCTGTTGTTGGTGGCAAACATGATGTTGGGAAACACAAGTCATTATGGCATAAGAAGGCCCAAAACGGGTCCAATTGAACTTAAACTTGCCACAGGGAAAACCCCTGTTCTTGATGTTGGTCAAGTAGCACAAATCAAATCCGGTAACATTAAGGTACTATTTCATTTAATATATTTTTTTTTTTAAATTAAAGTATAGTTTCTAAATAGCAAATTCTATTAAAACATTAATATTACCAAAGTGAGATTTTTTAAATAATATTAAATATATTAAAAAATAAAAAAATATTTTTGTATAAAGAGTGTTGTACTTTGAAAAGCTAGGGCCTAGGGAAAGTTTAATTTTGTCATATGTTGAGGCTAAGATTTGTTAGGGTTTTTCTTTTTTGGCTTTGCATAGGTGATGGAAGGTGTGAAGGAGATAACAAGAAATGGTGCCAAATTTGTGGATGGACAAGAAAAGGAATTCGATGCTATAATATTGGCAACGGGATACAAGAGCAACGTGCCTACTTGGCTCAAGGTTAGAAAATTAAATTAAAAAATAAATAAAATAAAATTGACCTGTTCTGTTGCGTTTTTAGCTCTATCTTATTATGAACCACTCATGACCCATCACTTTCTAAGGCTCTTTGGGACACATGCAAAGAGCAGAAACCTACAAATGTCTTCTTTTCTTCATGCAAAAAAGAAAGAATAAAATCACTTTGCCCTCTGTCCTGGGTTCTACCACTTTTTTAAACTATCTTTTGTTTTTTTCTTACACAAAAGAATAATAATTCTTAGAATTTTCAAAATAATAATTTTTTTATAAATATTATCAAATAGTAATTTAATGTAAAACGTTTTATACAGTACATTTATATTCATTTTTTTACTCAATTAGCATTATCTAATTAGATGCACGTGACTGGACATCAAAATTAATATATGAAAATAATTTAATAATAATATTTTTTGTTTTTACTGTGGAGTGAATATTAAGTGAGTTGTGACGTCTCATGATGTGTGATGATCATGAAATATCTATCAAGGTTGCAAGTTGTAAAAGGGTCACACCAAAAAGAGAATTCTTTATACTCTTTTTCTACAGGCAGTGGTTCCTCTTACTCTGCTGAAAAAACCTGTTTGAGTCCCCTTGGTCAATTCATTCATTCTCCACTCCTTTCAAATTTAATTATTATGTCATCATTGACACAAAAAACAAATATTATTATTATTATTTAATCAAATTATTTTCATTATTATTATTATTATCAAAGAAACTGTTTTCTCTATTCTGTGGGTAAGGGTATGGATAGATGGAGCTATCATGCTCTGAAAAATCCTGCAATTTGTATCATATGGGCCTCTGTCACTAAATTCCAAACCATGATGCATCATTTTTATATGATAAACTAAAGGGTCGTCCTCATCATATATCATATGAAAACATATATTGCTATATTAAATTTAAAAAAAAAAACTAGCTTTTAAAATTAAATCAAACTACTGAAACTATTTATTTAATTTTTTTTTTCCTTTTGTTTCAGAGTTGTGATTTCTTCACGGAAGATGGAATGCCGAAAACGCCCTTCCCTAATGGTTGGAAAGGGAAGCATGGATTGTACACAGTTGGATTCACAAGAAGGGGCCTTTCTGGAACTTCCTCAGATGCAGTCAAGATTGCTAATGACATTGCTGATCAATGGAAAACCCTTAAAAAGGACAACAACAACAATTCACATATCATCCAACTCAACAATTCCTAGATCTTAGCTTATAATAATAATAATTATAACCCCACCCACAATAACATCTCCAACTTTTCTATTTGTAAATCCCCCCAAAAAAAGTATAAGTTTAATTTCGTTGTTAAAGTTATAAATTTTATTTGATTTAGTTCTTAATTTTTTGAAATATTTAATTTAATACCTCAAATTATACTCTATGTAGTATAATTTTTGAAATTGAATTAAATATTTTAAAAAATTAAGGGCTGAATTAAATTAAATTTATAATTTTAACAACAAAATTAAACTTTACTTTAGATTAAAAAAAAAGAGATAGAGAGAAATGAAGATGAAATGAGAGAAAAGAGTAGAGAGTTAGGATCGCATGGGTTTTCTTTCTCTATTATTATTTTCTTTTTTTTTTCGTCATCATTTCCATGTTTTTGTGTATGTACAATTTTGTATTTAGGAGAATATACGCGCTTTGCTAACTACTCATCATCAAGTGCTTCAGCTTTTTGTACAAAAACAGCTTCATAAAATGAAATGGTACCATTAGTACAAAGTACAAATTAAAGTGTATGTGTCGTTACATTACAATACAAATAAAGTAATTGAATGGCAACGACTAATTACGTGGTAGTTACTAGTTAGTTACTTTATAGAACTATAAAAATGTCGCCAACTATAGTTCGGTTCCCATTTGTCAAGAAATTGTTGGAACAACAAGGTATAATTTGTTTATTTATAATAATAATAGAAGACAGGTACATGTGTGCGCACCTACCTGTTAATGTTGCAAGTGTGAGAAGTGTTGAAATTAGTCCTACATCAAAGAAAACATGGAAGAATGAGGAATTTATAAGATAAGAGACCCATTAATTTGACACCTTAAAGTTTTGAGTTGGATGTGGTGTCTTCTCATCTTATGTTCGAGAGTTCCCTGCGATTGGCCCACACATATATAATAAAAAAGTCTATGAAATTAATAATAATATAGACTAACTGATTCAATTTTTTTATTTTTTATTTTAAAAATTAAAAAATTAAGATAATAAATTTTTTTTATATAATAGACCTATTTTTTAACTAATTGATTAGAATTAACTTTACTTTTAGCTGATTTTTTAGCATAATCGAATATATTTGCGATGGTCATTAGTGGGGGTGGAGACACGAAGAAGCTAAAAAACATTGCTGATGGTGAAGTTTTTTCTTTATGCAATGGAGGAGCTGCGATGATGATGATATCAGATATGAGATTTCATAATAGAAAACGCAGATAGTGAGGGAAAGTGAGGAGATGGTAATAGTTAAGTCTATCCGAGAAAGAAAAATGAGAAGAAAGGAAGAAAAAGAGGGAGGAAGAGAACGGTGATAGTGATTTGAGTGCTAATGACTCATGCTAGTAATTATTTTATCCTTTTCACACACGTGAACACTTAATTATTACGTGTGTAGATTTACATATCAATTTAGCATTCTCTGATAATAAATCATGTTAAAAAATAGATTAAAAACTATTATATTTAATAAAAATATTAAAAATTAATTTATATATTAATTTTTTTAAATTAAAATATCTATTTTTAAAATATTTAAAAATTAATTTAAGTTATTACTCTTTTATATATATATATATATATATATATAATGTTTTCTTAGCCTTTGAACTCCAAGTGAAACATCTTTTTCATACTTCTCAAAATTTCAGTCTACCATTTAAAGCTTGTACCAGGGGTCAAAAAATTACGGCTATAAATATCATTATATTTATACTTTTTTATGCTATTTTAATATTTATCATACTTAGACTTTATTTTAATTTTTTTCAGCCATGTTTAAAAATATTAAATATAAACTTTGTCATCTAATATTTAAATATAAATAAACTTTTTAAAAATAATCGAAGTGTTGAGAAGATGTCATAAATTAATATTAAACTTGAAACTCTCTTAATTACTACATAATAAAAAATTTGTCAAAATCTAACAAATTTAAAATTCTTTGGTACGGTATACCGCCATTAGTCATCATAGTATAAAAATATTTTTAAATATATTATTATATCCATATATGAATAGTTTTTAACTGTTGATCTTAATTATATATATTATATATATTTTTTATAATTAAGATCAACGATTAAAAATTATTATAATACCGATATGATAGTACACATAAAAATTTTCTCATAGCATATTCCTCGTCTCCCTCCTCAATTTTTTAATTGCCCTTTCTAAATTCCAAAGCTCTTCCAAGCATTAGATACAAAGGTAGAGTTATATCGAGTTGGAACGTTTAATTTCACAATATTTTTCCGTTGAATTTTAGCCTCCTTTACCATAATCTTAACCCTATTTATACAACCTAATGACACACATATACATGTTTAATCACATTTTTAATCATTTTTAAAATTGAATCTTCATCTTTTAGTCCATCATTTACAATAAGAGTTAAAATATACGCACAATATTTAACATGTAAAAATTCTCTCTTTAATTATTAATAGATGTGAGTTCTAATTTTCTATTCTACTTTTTAAATAAGAAACAGTGATATTATAATATTTTAACTAGCTAGTATTATCAACCGTGATAAAAAAAAATTTAAAATATCGTCCACTTCAAAGACGCTTTTCAATTTTACTACCAATTATTTTTATCTTAAAATTCTTAATAAGGATAAATTGAGAATTTTTTTTTGTAATATAATCAGAATGAATGAAATAAAAAGTAGTTTAAGTTTTCCATATATCACCCACAATAAGTTGGCAGACAAATATTTTTATTTGGTTGATTAAAAATAGACTTTACTTTACTTTTTTTCATTGGCATAAAGTTCCAACAATCCTTAGTAACTATGATCCTTTTAGGGATAGAAAATTTAGATTGCACAAAACTCATGTCCAAGACAAAGAACTAGGTTTAACAAACTTTCTCTTACAATTATCGGCTTAGAAAATTACTAATGCTTATTTTAATTTCAATTTTATTTTAGGTCTTACAAGATAACACATAAATATTTGTAAGACTATATGTCATAAATAAATATTCGAAATTAACAGTAAAATGTGTCCTTCTAATGTGTAATCTTAATTTAGTTAAAATTTTAGATTATTTTTAATTATTGTATCAATAAAATTATACAAGTGGTAAAATTTTATTAGTTTTCTATCAATGTGTGATATACTGTATTTCTAAGATCACTACAAAAAATACGCCGAGTACCATCGAATTTACTGTTAGATTTAGCGTCGCGTATTACCGTCGATTTTATTGACGGATTTATAGATGGTTTTGAAATAAAATTCGTTTAGTCAAATCGTTACCGGCAGACTTTTGATTCCGACGATAAATTCGCCGGCAATGCTTGGAGGAAAAACGAGGGACATAGGCATGAACTTTAGCGTGAGCTTTACCGTCAGATTTTCCTAACAATTAAGTTAAATGATGCGTTTTGGTGACCCACTATGAGTTACCTTCGGATTTAGCCGACGGTAAATCCGACGATAATGAGCCCTAAAATTGAAAGCATAAAATTTTCTTAGCTTCATTTCGAAAACCCTTTCTCTCTCTAACAGCTCTCCTCCCTTTCTCTCTCTAGCCGTTTCCTATGCCCACCACTCCAACCCCGCTGCCGTCGGTCCCGGTCTCTCACCGCTGCCTTTCCGTCTCACGAAAACCAGCCAGTTTGTCCTCTCTCTAGGTACCAGCCACAACTCTGTCTCTCTCTGTCTTCATTCTTCTACCAGCGTCACCGCACTGCACCGGACCGCCGCTGTCGCCAACTTCGTCGTCGTCTGTCAGGTCTAGATTAGTGAGGTTTCCACTAATTTTTATTATCTTAAATGTAATTTGTATATTGTTCAACTATTTTTCCCTAATTTTTATTGTTTATTTTTATTGTTTAGGTTATAATATTAAGTGCTCTTCAGAATAATATTGTTATATAAGTAGTGAAACTAAATTAAAATAATGAGACTTTTGAAATAATTTTTTTTTGTGTTTGAGATCTTCTAATGCGTTAAAATCATGACAAGCTCTGAGTATTAAAAAAAATAATTGAAACAATTTTTCTTTAGAGATATGTAATTTATAAATTTAGTAGAGGTATATAAAGCATTCCTTTTGTTTCAACTTTTTCTACAAGCAGTACTTGATTTAGATCTTTTTTTCTTTTACAAAATTGAGAAAATAAAAATAAGTTTTAGTAAAAGAGAGTAGATAAATTAAGGAGAGTAAGTGAGTCAATCGGAATGAATAATATATATTTTTAAAATAATTATACCTCTTGATTATATTGTTGAATTCTAATATTCAAGCAAATAATTACTCTATTTTATACCAAAATAATGTTACTAGGTTATAACCAATGTTATGAACTTAGTTTTTGTTTTTTAATTCATTGTCCTACTTTTTTTTTTTTTTGGTTCTATCTAATTCTCTTTAGTAGGCGAAAGATTTTAGGAAGAAGTCATGTTGTAATAGTATAGTAAGTAAAAATGTTTGACCGAAAAAAGCATCGGACCATCGTGAATATAATCCTATTTCTTTAGTTATTGTCTTTGTTAGTTTTCTCTTAAAATGATTGTGTTCTTACACACTTTTGCATTTTTCATACCCCTTGTATGTTCTTCACATTTGTGATTGTGATGAATTGAGAAAGAGGTCTTGTTACTTGTTATCTCCAATCAACTGGTAATTAATGTTTTATGAAATTCTTATGATCTGAGTTTAATTAATTCTTATAAAATTATTTTTGTATGCTGACTGATGCTGTAGATTGAGATTGGTTGGATTTGTGGAAATTGTAAAAATGGTTATATGTCTAATTTTAGGGGAGGGTATGTCTAATTTTTTAAAAAAAAATTTGTTGAATGATTCGTGTAATTAATATGTGTTGATTAGTGTTAATAATATATTCTCTTTGCAGAAATGATAACAGGTAGTAGAGGTAGACCACGTGGATCTTGGGATCGTGGTAGAGGTAGGGTTTTCACCAAATCTCTTGCGACTGTTTAGTCATCTCCCTCTACTCCGACTACCCCGTCGACTCCTGGGACGTCACAGGCAAGTCAAGCGAACTAGCAAGTCATCATGGTCCTAAACTCGAACTATGTGCCTCCTTTTGCTACGCCCCCTGCAGATCCAGCGACGACAAAGTTCGCAATGAGTGATTTCTCTAGTGCCCCCAGTCGGATGCCACTCTACCACCGCCCATCATTCGGCTGAGGTTTGAATTATTCTACGTATTTGTTAATGCTAAATTTTTTCTCTGATAGGCTTGCACGAAACCCCAATGGTTGCACACAAGAAATTTCTGAGGTCATTAAGTCAATGTACGACCACCCGTGGCTGAGCTACACGAAGATCCCGACTGAGACTAGAGAGCAATGGTTTCAGCAGTGGATGGTAAGAACCCAAAAATGTTGAATTAATTAACTGTATTTGGACTGTATTTTATTCCGACTAACTAATGTTGTTGAATCACTTTGTGCAGTTAAAATTCACATGGGATGCGGAATATAATCTCATGATCAGGAATATCTACGACCACTGACAGCTAAACGACTTCAGCAGATGATGAGCGACATTCGTTAGGAGTACGACCACCTAACAGGATGGATCCGTTCATCCATTGAGAAAGAACTGGAGGCTTATTTTAGAAATGATGAGGGGTTTAAGCATCATCGTCTGACGAACGTCGCTAACAGGGCTTCACGCAGGTCGTCGAAGTATACGGGTGGTTCGGCGACCTTCATGAAGATTGAAAGCAGACTGGTGAGAATTTGTCATTGTTTAATTTTTTAATAATTAGTTGAATTAATTGTTTAATTTGTTCATTCATTTTATTGGTTGATATAATTTGTAGTCTAAGTCGTTGGATCGTGAGGCGACACTAGTGGAGACCTTCAGGAATACCCATACTTTGAAGGCCAACAAGGAGAGATTTGCTGACGAACGGTTTGCGGCCAATTATGTGAGTTTTAATTAATCCTAAGTTTTAAATTTATTTGGTTTAAAGTCAATTAATTGTTATATTAATCATGACGTGTGTGACACAGAAGGATTACATGCAAAGGTTGGAAGTTGCAACCCAACAATCTTAGCCACCTAGTCAGACCAACGAAGCCGGCTCTGAGACCTCAGTGGTAAATCCTGATAGGGTTTAGCGCGAGACTACCTCTGAACCCCACAAGAATCGCCGCTTCGGGTTGGGGTCGTTTTTCACCAGCGGCCTCTGCTCCTACGCGTTGGTGGCTTCTTCTGCCTCTACCTTTGCTGCCATCCCTGCCAATCCCCAGGAAGTTGTCGACTTGAGGGAAGAGGTGCAGAAGCTAACACAGGAGCTTCACCAGCAATCGGAGTAGTTTGAGTAGAGATATAACAACCTTTTTGCACGCGTGAGAGGAGACGTTGCCACCAGCTCGGACCTGACGAAGAAGCTGGAGCTGCTAGATCACTTGCGAGAGCAGATGAAGGTATACAACCAGCAGATACGCGCTGGAACCAGCAACGCTGCTGGCTCCAGCGGTAACGTTGCTGGTGGGTACCGACGTCAGCACTAACTCTGCTGCCTCAGTAGGGGGATCACAACGACGACAACGATTACTGGGATCTGTAGGGGGTTAGGATTTTATATTTTTGTTTATCTACTTTATTGTGTTCTACTTTTGTGATATTTTATTGTATTCAGACCATTTATTTTTAATAAAATAATTTGTTGATTTCTGCTAATTTTAAGTTCCTGCATGCTTACAATTTTGTTAACAAGAGTTTTAATTTGACTACTAATTGTGGGTTAACGGTGCTAAAAATAAATTCTACCATAGGATTTACTGATGGATTAAATCGACGGTAATCATTAACTCAGTCTCGACAAATCCATTGAAAATACCGACGAAAAATCCGCTGGTAATTAATATCGGACAAAAAAAATCTACCGGTAAACAGTTTCCGACGCTGTCTATACCTTCAACTCAAGGACGACGATGAATCCGACGGTACTCAATATTTTTCTTACAGTGAGTAATACTAATTTCATTTTATTAATAAATTTTAATATAGATTTTAATTCTAAATCAATTTACTTATTAAAATTATCAAAAGTGATACTTTAAAAATATCCCATTAGAAATACTCCTAGTTTCATCGTTGTTACCAACAAAAGCTTCTCCAACTGCAGACATCTTTCCTCTAGCAACCTTCTTGCTATTTAAAGCTTCTTTTTTTGAGCAGCAAGCATTAGTTGAAGATCTTACACTTGCATATTTAATTGGACGAGCAGCTCTATAGCTTGAACCAACATTACATCCTGGACCACCAACATTATCTTTTATGTTATCAATCTTCTCACTTTCACTATTATTAAGCTGCAAAAATACGAAAAAATACGGAAAAGAAAATTATAAGAACCCTTAAGAGAATTAGGACAGAAATCAAAATCATAAACCAAACTAAAATAATTTTTAAAATGACTCCATAAAAAAAAATCAAAATTGGTACATTCATGATATATAGTTGTTCTATGTTTTGATATTATATAAAATAAACATGTCCACAACTAAAAAATTTTAATTGCTTAACAAACACTATGCAATATACAGCATATAATCATTTTAATATTTTAATTTAATAAATTAAATTAATATTAAAAGAAGTATTGAACAGTTGGGTAGCTAGTCTAGGAGTAACCAATAAGAGTAATTTGTGAGTAGTTGAAGATCATATAAATGAGGAGATGCATGCATATGCATGATGCATGGTTGCCAAAGAAGGAAGTTTAGATAAAAATGTAGGCATATATAGTATATGTCTTGAATTGGTGGATTTTGTTTGGATCCACGTGCATAATCACCTGAGTCACTGAAATATGATAATTCACATACACAGGTAACAGCAGCCTTTGAAATCTGCATGCAGCCATTTTTTTCATACTCACTGTTGTAATCGCAGCTTTCCTTCAATGTATACCATCAAACCATGCAATGCAAGCAAGGTATCCTCCGAAAAGGACCAAATAAATAATAAATCATCATGACATAGTTTTACTTTCAATTTGGTAAGCTTTTAAAAACAATTTATTAAAATTAGTTTTTTTAAGATTTAATTACTTTATTGGTTCTATAGTTTCACAAAATTTTTAATTAGGTTTTATACTTTTTTTTCTTTTAATTGAGTCCTTGTACTATTTTTTTTTATTTGGATCTCTGCACTAATTTTCTTTTACTTGAGTTCCTATATAATTAAACCAATTTAAGAGACCTAATTGAAAAAGAAAAATTCGTGTAGAGACAAAATTAAAAAGAAAAAAATATAGGGACATAATTAAAAATTTTACGAAACTATAAAGACCAATAGAATAATTAAACCTTTTTTTAAAGATGATTTTTTTTAAAATGTAGTAGTTATATTTGATAAATCGAAATAAAAATGACTTTTAATAAGTATAAATTATAAAAATTATGTTTATTAAAATTTTTGTTAATATTTAGTTAAACTAATTTTAATAAGAAGTTATGACAGACGGTTTAATTTTAAAAAATATCTTCATAATTAAGTATATAAAAAAATTTCTAGTTTTTCAAACATTTTAAAACAATTTTTTTCATTTCTTATCAAATATAAAGTAAATTGCTTATATTTTTTAAAGATGCAAATACTTTTTTAAAAAAAATTTACCAAATTGAATCTTAATATACTAAAGCACGCAGAACCTTATTTATTGATGAAAACTACCATTATTACTTTGGGAAAACGTGTGAGAGAGTGAAAATTGCTTATATAGGCAATTGGATTTGGAGGCACAGTATTTTTCAGTGGGTGATGAATGTATCTCAAAACTTTCAACCGAGTAAGTCAAAATGAGAAGAAAAACCATCTCCGAAATCGATTAATAAGAGAAAATGCAAAAAACTTTATTGTTTACAAATGAATATTGTAATTCCTATATATTTTGATAATGATATTCAAAATTTTACAAATTCATACAAATATATACAATGCAAAAAATCATGTATAAAATAGTATTATAAAAAATAAGAGTGGCAATAATATTATCATCTTATTATTTAATTGTTAGAGATATAACCATTTATATATATTTGTCTATCAGTTTAAATTTTTGAAAGAAGTAGTCTCATGATATAATATCATGGCTAAGAGTTTAATTTTTATTAGAGTTAAAAAAAAAATAGCATAAAATAAATTAAATTGAAAAAGAAAGCTTATCAAAAAATTTAAATAAACCCAATAGAAGTTCTTTTTTAAAAGATGTGTTACAGATATAATCGTTTATATATATATCTATCAATTTAAACTTTTGAAAAAGGTATTTTCTTGATATTAATGTAGGCTCTTTTTTTTGGTATGGAAATAAAAGTAGTAATATATCCTAACATTGTAATTTTTTGTGTTTTTTAAAATTGTGGAAAGTAATTTTTTTTAATTTTTTTTAACACAAATCAGACGGTCCGATTTTTGTACCTCTAAAAATCAGACAATTGGATTTCTGTACCTCTAACAAATCGGACGGTCCAATTTATACTTTTCTAATTAAACGGTTCCACATTTAAGAATAACATACTAATAGTCCACATTTTAAAAAAATATCATTACCATTCCAATATTAAAAACAAAAAGTTTTATTATAGATCTATTTTACATAATTTTAATGTATACAATAATAATACTCCTTTAACAAATTTAACTTAAAGTTAAATATTGAATAAAAAAATTAAAAATACGAGTACTTCTCAAGTTTAAACTCTTATAAAAATAAAAATATCGAACAATATACACAAATTTAGATTCAAATAAAATATATAAAAATAATATTTCTTTTGCGTTAAATATATATAAAATTTACCCTATTATAGAATAATGTATAAAAATATTTTATTATTTAATTTTCAAACAATAATAGAACAGCTATCTAATTAAAAATGTATACTTTGTTACCAAAATAGGAAAAATAATAAAGCAATAAAACAGCTATCTAATAAAAAGGTATGTAATTTTTACGCTAATAAAATGAATGGAGTATTATTTTAAAATTTATGTTAATTTATGCTATGTATATATTATACTAGTAGTAAATTTAATCAAATTAATTAATTTATTTCTAATATAGTATATACATAGATTTTATTCGATTTATATAAATTTTATTTAATTTATATATACATAATATAAATTTAATTTACATAAAAATATTTAAAATAGAGCGTATAATTAATTTTAATTTAAGATATTTATATAATTTTACATTATATTTATTTAAAAATATTATTTATATACTAAAATCAGTTATTAAAATTAATTATTAATGTATTTATATATATGTGTGATTTAATTTTTTTTAATATATATTTATATCATAATATATATTTTATACGGATAACTGATTCTAATGATTAATTTTAACATACATATAGCATTACTCAATATTATATGAGCGTAAATCAACCTAATAAAAATGTATATGTCTATACAAAAACAAAAAGTAATAGAAATATGGTGAGTTAGGGATAGATTGTAATGACACATGAAGCAAATTGGAGGTTGACGTGTGGCGTGGAAGATGAATTGAAATTGATGGATCAATTCATGAATTCGCCTCATTCGCGCTAAACGACCATGGGACCTCCCATATAAACAATAAACGACATGCATTTTAGCCATTTCACTACGTAGGTATAGTGGTTTCTATTAAGGATATTAATTAGAGTCAAGAACTTGAGAAAGGAAAAAGATTTCACGCTGACCCCTCAAATTGTTGTGATTAGTGATTTGGCCCCCACCACAAAAGTTATTATTAGAGATTTCTCATAAATTATTTATAGGGTTTTATTGGATTTGCACTCTATAACAAAATTAGTAAATTATGAACAAAGTATTGAATATATATAGAATTAATATATTTTATTTTTAACTTTATAACGATCATTGATAGATCAACAACATTACATATTCAAGAAGAAATATGGAATTCTTAAAGAAAAATGAAAAATAGTTATTACTGACTTTTTTTGGTTCATACTATATTCATTACTTTGGATAAAAAATTTTCGTTTAATAATATATCTGTAACTTTCGCATTTCAATATAACATTTATTAACAACTATTTACCTTTGTCGTTCTCTAGACAACGTTATAAATACAGTTACAAGAAATATTTAAATAATATTTCAAGTTAGTTATAATTAAATAAAAGTCTTTTGACAAACAATTTTTTTTTTAATTTTGTAGTCAATTTCCTGATTGTAGGAGGTTCTTTTCTCATCCTAGAGCAACTATTTTCTTCCTTGGCAATGCAATAATAATAATTATCTGTTACCAGATGTAAGTTTTTTTATTATTTATTATTGTTGTATTTAAAAGATTTTTTATATTAAATATAAATTCCTTCTTGAGAATTATTTAGCCTATTCATTTATTTTATGTTGTATATTGAGCAAAACAAACATTGTTCTGTTATTAAATAAGACGTAAAATTGGCTCAAAAAAAAAGACAAAAATAATTTTTTGTAAGAAGTAAATGCTAAATAAGTACCTAAAAGATTCCAATGCTGATAAAATGGTACTTGATTTTTGTTATTAACAAAATGATCCCTAAAAGATTTTAAATTTTAATAAGCGTGTCCCTAAGTTTGTCGGAGCACATTTCCAACGAACACAATGCTAATGTGGCTAATATGTTTTGATGACCTGGCTAATCCCCCAACCCAACACACTCTCCCTCCATCCCCAACGCACTATCTCTCATCCCCAATGCAACTTCCATTCATATACCGTCAAAATTTTCTAATTTCTAAATGAAATCAGTAGCGCAAGTACCCTTCTCACTCTCCCAGCAACACCAAATTCTTTGTCCCATTGTCGTCTCCTGCGTCATCGTCTTTCAGTAGACATTCGGTGAAGGCAAAGGGCTAAGCGGCAAAGGTTGCACTGGTGGTGGATGAGCAGAGAAGACCACACTGAAGGGTTGAGGGCAGACGTTGAGTGGCTGGCAGTGAGAGCAACGTGAGGAGTTAAGGCAGCGTAGATGGTAGAGGCACGCTCGGGATTGAGGTGCTGAGGGATGGCATGATTGAGAAGTTCGGAAAAGAAGAATAGTTGTGAGCACTCTAATGGGTAACGAACCCGATTACCTCTCTGGATAACCAACCCGCCATCGTTTTCAAAAAATTGACCCACCATCTTCGTCATCAGAAATGTTATCACTGTTGTTGGAGAAAGCAACAGAGTAAGACTGCAAGATCAAAGGGAAAGCTGCGTTGAGAAGGGGGACGAGTGAGAGTGCGAGATCAAGGAGTGGAAACTGCGTTGGGGAGAGGGGAAAGTGCGTTGCAGAGGGGAGGGGAGGGATTAGGATTAGGAGTTGAGAGAGTTGGCCAGGTCATCAAAACACGTTGGCCACATTAGTATCGTGTTCGCCGAAAATGGGCTCCGACGAACTCAGGAGCACGCTTGTCAATTTTTAAAATCTTTTAGGGACCATTTTGTCAATAACAAAAGTCAGGTATCATTTTATCGACATCAGAATTTTTCAAATACTGATTTAATATTTACCTCTTCTTATAAAATTCTTACAAAAAAGGCGTAAAATAAAATTCTTATGAAATTAGCCCCACATTTTAATACTTGAGGTGATTTTCCTTGCTTCTATAGAAGTGGCGGATGGAAAAGTAGAAAAAATAAAATGCAGAAGAAACTTAATTAGAAATAAATGAATATCTTTTATTAGCACTACATAGGCAATCAAATAATTTTTTAACTAAATTCAACTAAATTATTGTGTATTTTTTTTCGTACTTACTTTTTTTTCCTTCTTTGATTCTTACATGTACTGTTGCTGTATTATTATTGTAAATAATATAAAAATAGTTAGACTTTTACATATAAATTTAGAGGTAGATACTAAATCGGTACCCGAAAGATTTTAGTGCTGACAAAATGGTACCTGACTTTTGTTACTGACAAAATAGTCCCTAAAAGATTTTAAAATTTGACAAGCGTGACCCCAAGCTTGCCGGAGCAAATCTCTGACAAACACAATGCTGACATGGTCACCGTATTTTGGTGACCTGGTAAACCATCCCCCAAACCCTAATCTCTCCCTCCCCAACGCAGACTCCCCCTCCATCTCCCTCCCCATCACAACCCACCCCTTACCCAACGCATCCCCCTCCCCCTCCCTCCCCATCGCAGCCCCTTTCCTCTCCCTCCCCCATTGCAGCCCCTCAACGCACACTCTCCCTTCCCTTTTTCTCCCCATCGTAACCCCCTTCCCTCTCCCTCTCATCGTATATCATATAAAGACACAAATAGAAGCACGCACAATAGAAAATAATATCACAATTTAAATTACAATCTACCAATACCATTTGTGTTTCTTTCCAAATGTATTACACTATTCCATCAATTACATTAAAGAAAGAAGAAAAAGAAAAAATTCAGTTACAAATCCTCCAAATTTCTTTTCCTTTGATCATACATCCAGATTCTCTATTTGAAAGATGCTCTTGAGGAGTACATACACTCTATGCTAACATAGTAGATGAACAAATTCACAATTCCACTAAATTCACAATGACCAGCACACCTACAATAACAGCAAAAAATAGCAGAGGAAGAGAAGGATATCAATTGCTATAATAAGCAAAACCAAGAAAATCACGAAGACAAAGTTATAGATGAACATCAAAAGTGTGACCCAGAGATAAGTGATGAACAAACGCTTGAAAACTTTGGGGATTACGAAGACGGTGGAGGAAAAAGAAACAACTTTGTTGGTATAGAGAGAAGTGACAGTGAAGACGAAGACGGTGATGGAGAGGATAGAGAAAGCGAATAGGAAGAGAAGGTAGCAGTACTGGATTGTGAGGACAAAAATCCATTCATGTTTAGTTTGGGAAGAGTCCTAATAAGGGTTCTAAAACTGAGCGAGGAGTGGGTGTGTGAAAAGTGAGTGTGTGAGGATTGCGAATGAGAGAGGAAAAATTAGGGTTAGGGTTATGAGGTAAAACATCTTTGGTAATCTCTTTGGAATTGAGATTGATTCTCTCAAGATTTCTGGGATGTTTAGGAATTGCAACTCCTCTGGTGTTAGATCCATTATTCCTTCTTCTTCTTCTTTTTCTCAGATTCTCGTTTTGATTTGTGATTGCTTTAAAGGGATGGAATTTTGAGGTATCAGATTTTTGTTCTTCTTCGTTGCAGAAATGAGATGAGATGGTATGATATGAGAGGGAGGGAGAAGGAAGGGGGCTGTGATGGGGAGGGAGAGAGAAGGGAAGAGTGTCCGTTAGGGGATGCAATGGGGAGGGAGAGGAAAGAGGGTTTACGATGGGAAGGGGGATTAGAGTTTGGGGGGTGATTTGCCAGGTCATCAAAATATTGTGGCCATGTCAGCATTGTGCTTGTCGGAGATTTGCTCCGGCGACCTCGGAGATACGCTTGTCAAATTTTAAAATCTTTTAGGGATTATTTTGTCAATAACGAAAGTCATGTACCATTTTGATAGTGTCAAAATCTTTCGGGTACCGATTTAGTATTTACCTCTATAAATTTAATATCATTCAACTAGTTTAATGATAAAAAAATATATCATTTAATTAAAAATAATACAGTTAAAAAAATTTTGTATTACAATTAAGATAGTTTAGTATTAAAATAAAAAATTTATGTCACAGTTAAAAAATTTTGGTATTATTTTTCTGATAAATTATGTACAATTTAAATTTTCAGTGTCAAAATTAAAAACTTCTTATATAACAGTTGAAAAATTTTGATACTATTTTCTTATAAATTTTACACAATTCAAAACTCTTCTTCTTTTACATTCTCATAATTCTTGTTTTACCCTTGTAACGAGAATTTATGTTACGATAAAGAAATTTCGATGTCAGATTTCTTGTGTCATAGTTAAAAAGTTTCAATGTTATTTTTCTGATAAATTTTACGTAATTTAAAATTCTCCATCATCTTCTTCTTCTTCTTCTTCTTCTTCATCTTTTTTTTTATTTTACTTTCTCATAATATTTTTTGTTCCATCTTTTTAAAGAAAAAACTCGAAAAAAATAAACAAAAAAAGTTACAATAACTACTTAGAAGAGAAGGTGAAAGGTACCAGACATTTGAAGAAGGAAAAAAAGTGAAAAGTGAGACACAGAAAACTGGAGAGAGAACTGAAAAGGAAAGAGTTTTCTTCTAGATCTGCCTCCTCTGTAGCCACCCTAAGTTCCTCCTCGAAAACCTCCTCTCGTATTGTAGTCGTTTTAATGTTGAGCAAAATTGGCAAGTATAGGAGACTCTGACCTTCTAAAATGCTCGAGCATACTTTCGTGAGTTAGGAGTAGTGCTTCTAACTCTCCTATTAAGATGCTAGTTGATCTAGCAACCACAGATGTAATAGCAGGTGTATACTCCTTTGTCAATCCATTTAAAATTGCACTAACATTATCACTTTTCGTTATTGGTTCACCTACTAAGGCTAATGCATCAATTGTTTCCTTTAGTGCCAGGACATACTCATTCACAGAGCTTCCAATTCGAATGCTGCTTAACTTGCATTTTAATTGCATGATATTGGCTCAAATCTGAAATATAAAATGATCTTCTAATTTTTTTCAGATCTAGTACATGTATAGACATGCTACCATTCTAGTGGTGAAAGATTTTGACATTAATTTCAATAGCCATGACTTGAGTAATGCATTTTGCCGTTTCAATCTCAAGAATTTAGGATTGGTTTTACCTGAAGCATCAGACTTCTTTGGTATATAGATCTTCTCCTGTGATGTGGCTTAAGAGATTATGACATTTTATTGTGAATTCTGTTTAATCTTTTCACTGAAAAAAATTGTTTTCATCGAATTTCATAGAGATTGGTAACATGTGAAGTTTAGAGCTAAATTTGATGAAATTGAAGAAAATCTCATGCCCTAAGCTGTTCAAGCTGTGATGTTGATGGTTTGATGAATCAGAAAGGATTAAGAGAGGGAGAGAGATAGGTTCTTCTCATTATTGGAGAGAATGAAAAATCCCCCTTTGAAAATATGTGTTGAGTTATTACACCTTATATACTATATACTTTTTTGTTATGTACTCTCACTAAAAAATAATTACAATGGTAAACCTATTATTGATAAAGAAATAATCTAGGTAACACCCTCCCGCAAGCTAGAATTGTGTAAATCTAACAATCCTAGCTTGGAAACATTGGCAAGAAAAGGACCCGGTGACAGAGCTTTGGTAAGAAAATCAGCAAGTTGATCCTTGGAACGAACTGGCATAAGATGAATGAGACCAGACAAATGCTTTTCACGAACAATGTGGCAGTCCACTTCAATGTGTTTAGTTCTTTCATGAAAAATGGGATTATTGGCAATGTGAATGGCTGACTGGTTGTCACAGAATAGAGTGATAGACTTTTGAAGCGGCAAGCCAATGAAATCCATTAAGAAAGATAACCAACTAGCTTCACAAGTGGCAACAGCAAGAGACCTATATTCAGCTTCTGCAGAGGACTTGGCAACTGTGGTTTGCTTTTTACTCTTCCAGCTAATGAGCGAGTTCCCAAGCATGAAGCAATAACCGGAAATGGAGCGACGAGTATCGGCACAGGTAGCCCAGTCAGCATCGGCAAATCCAGTGAGATGCAGATTAGAAGTAGAGGAGAAGAAGAGACCAGTTGCAGGTCGGCCTTTTAAATATCGAAGTACACGAAAAGTAGCCTGTAGGTGAGAAGTTGTTGCACAGTCCAAAAATTGGCTCAAACGTCCCACAGCATAAGAGATATCGGGTCTAGTATTTGTGAGGTAAAGGAGTCGGCCGATGAGCTGTCTGTAAACAGTGTTGTCTGTTAAGATGGTACCTGATTCCTTTGAAAGTTTCTGACTATAATCAAATGGAGTAGAGAGAGGCTTGCAATCTAGATAACCAAAATCTCTGAGAAGGTCCATGGTGTACTTCCGCTGATAAATGTGAATTCCAGAGTTAGAGCGTGCTACTTCCATTCCCAATAAGTATTTGAGATCACCAAGATCCTTTATTTTGAATTTGTCATCCAAATCTTGCTTGATGGAATTGATTTCACCAATGTCATTTCCGGTTAAAACCAAGTCATCAACATATACTAGAATGGCAGTGAAGCTTTGAGATTGTTTCTTAATGAAGAGTGAATGATCATCAAAAAACTGCTTATAACCAGCATCCACAAGAGTCTGAGTGAGCTTAATGTTCCATTGCCTGCTTGCTTGCTTAAGCCCATATAGAGATTTTTGCAATTTACAAACCAAACCTGGTTGTGACACAGCCAAACCGGGTGGTATCTTCATATAAACTTCTTTGTCCAAATCTCCATGAAGGAAGGCAGTGTTGACATCCAGCTGTTTCAAATGCCATTTCTTTGCCGCTGCTAATGCTAACATTACTCGTAGGGTAGTCATTTTGACAACTGGACTAAAAGTATCACCATAATCTACTCCTTGCACTTGAGTGAATCCTTTTGCAACTAGCCTCGCTTTGTGCCTTTCTATGGTGCCATCGGGATTGAATTTTACCCGAAAAACCCATTTGCAACCCACAGCCTTCTTGTCTTTTGGGAGTTCAGTGAGACACCAAGTTCTGTTCTTATCTAGAGCTGTCAATTCATCTTGTATTGCCTTTCTCCAACATTCATGTGCAGCCGCTTCCTCATAAGTGCTAGGTTCTTGATTTGAGGTGATGGCTAGAGAAAGTGACTTATATTTCGGGGTTAGTTTATCATATGACAAGTGTTGTGAGATAGGATATAAAGAGTTAGAGTTGGAAACATTGCTAGAGTGAGCTGTGTGGGTTGTCATACAATGATAGTCCTTCAAATAAGCAGGCGGTTTCTTGACTCTTTCAGACTTTCTAGTAATGCAGTCATGT
This sequence comes from Arachis hypogaea, assembly GCF_003086295.3. Lineage (NCBI taxonomy): Eukaryota > Viridiplantae > Streptophyta > Magnoliopsida > Fabales > Fabaceae > Arachis > Arachis hypogaea. Next base: position 143,818,825 of record NC_092051.1, on the reverse strand, counting down.
GTGATGTCAGAGTGTTGTGATGCAGGTGCATTATCAGTGTGTGGTGTGGTAATGGGTGCAATGGTGTGTGAGGAAATTGGTGAGTGCATTGAGCTTGAGAAATGTTCATTTGAATCTATGAGTGTGGTATGTGTGGGTGATTGCAAATGATGTGTGGATGGTGTATCATATTGAAAAAGATCAATGCATTGTGGAATACGAATGGGCACTACAGAAATGTCAGTGCTAGTGGAATGTAAAAATGGAAAATGAGTTTCATAAAAAATTACATTTCTGGATATGAAAATTTCCTTTGATTTTAAATCAATAAGTCGAAAACCCTTTGTTCCTAATTTAAAACCAAGAAAAGCTGTTTTTCTGGCTCTTAGGTCTAATTTTGTTCTTGAATTTGTTAATGTGGAGGCATATGCAAGAGAACCAAATACTCTTAAATATGAAAGGTCAGGTAAGTTGTCATACAAAAGCTTATAAGGACTAGCATTATTCAGGTTAGTGCTGGGCAGCCAATTAATTAGGTGAATGGCGTGAGCAACTGCGTATTGCCAAAAACAATGTGGAATTCCTGATTGAAATAGCAATGCTCTAACAACACCTAAAATATGTTGGTGTTTTCTCTCTACAATCCCGTTTTGCTCTGGTGTTTCTACACAAGAAGTTTGGTGTAAAATTCCAGTTGATGCAAAAAAGGATTTTAGAGTGAATTCTGGCCCATTGTCGGTCCTTATACACTTAACTTGTTTTTCAAAATGTACTCTGACAAAATTCACAAAATTAATAACCAATTGTGATGCTTCAGATTTGGTTTTCATAAAAAAAATCCAAGTGAATTTGCTCTTATCATCCACCACACTCAAAAAATACCTATGTCCTTCATTGGAAGGGACAGAAATAGGACCTCAGATATCCATATGAACTAAATCAAAACAATCTTTTATTTTAGTTGTACTAAGATTAAAAGATAATTTCTTTTGTTTTGCAAAATGACATGAATCACAAGGAAAATTTGAAGCAATACTATCTATAAAAGGATAATACTTCTTCAGAAAAATTAATTTATGCATGGGTATGTGTCCTAATCTAAGATGCCAAATGTTGTTGTGCTCACTGTGTGAAGGTGTGGTGGGATGAGTAGTAGTAGTAGTTACCGCCAATGAAGCTTGCTTTGTTGGAAGAGGGGGAAAATGAGAGAATTCTGGTTCTCTACTCATTGTATATAACCCTTCTATACACTCAGCAATGCCAATCATTTTTGATGTGGATCTATCTTGTATCTCACAACACTTATCATTGATTAACAATTGACAATGTAAGTTTGAGGTTAACTTTGACACAGATATCAATTTAAAATCAAAAGAAGGAATGTATAAAACATTTTTGAGAAAAATTTTTTTAGAAAATGTGATTGTGCCAATGATGGTGCTAACAGTTTTGGTTCCATTTGGTAATATCACATTGATTGGATCAATATTTTGAAAACTTGCAAAATCTTTTAAGTCAAAAGTCACATGATCTGTTGCACTGGAATCAATGATCCATAGTGCAGATTTTGGAGTGATAATGCTCATAATTCTCGCATTAAAATGTAATGCAATGGTTTTACCTGGAGTAGAAGTGTGAATGGAATTAGTCAAAATTTGATTTGCATTATGAGGTTGTTGCTGCACACTTTTGTCTTTGATCAACTCTAACAAGGCAAATCTTTGCTCTGGAGTGAATCCAGATCTTGATATTCCAATGTTCTCTTGGAGACAATTGGGCTGGAATTGTTTGTCACTGAGTATATCATCATGCCCCTCAGTGATCACGTGATTGATGGTGGTGTTATGTTGCTGCCATTGGTAGAAGTGGGAGGAGTACCCATGCTTCTTATAGCATACATCTTCTGTGTGGCCTTGCTTGTTGCAATGAGAGCAAGCCAATGTAGCTCCACGACCTCTGCAATGGGAGGATCTGTTTGCCATGTTTGCCATTTTGAGAAATCAATGAATCACAGAGTAATAGGGATTCAGATCTTCTTCCTTCCAACTCGTTGATCGGAACAGCTATGTTCACCAAGAAAGAATCTTGCGAAATAGCCTCTCATCAAACTCTATTGGATGAGTTTGAAGGAAGAGGTAAGAATGGGGGAAAGAAAATGTCGAAAGAAAAATTAGGGATAGAAAGAGAATGGCAAAATTGGATTCGCAACTTTTTCTTTTTTTTTTTTTTTGATTCACAGTTTGGTTGCTCTCCACGCTCACCGCACCATGAAGAAAATCTCATGCCCTAAGCTGTTCAAGCTGTGATGTTGATGGTTTGATGAATCAGAAATGATTAAGAGAGGGAGAGAGATAGATTCTTCTCATTATTTGAGAGAATGAAAAATCCCCCTTTGAAAATATTTGTTGAGTTATTACACCTTATATACTATGTACTTTTTTTTATGTACTCTCACTAAAAAATAATTACAATGGTAAATCTATTATTGATAAAGAAATAATCTAGGTAACAGAAATTTCTGTAACTTTAGCCATGATGGATCAAAATTAACAACTTTGATACCATAAAAGATACCAAACTATAAAAAAGAAAAAAAAAAAGTAGAGAATGAGACATAGAGAATTTGAGAGAAAATTAAGAAAAAAAAGTTTTCTGAACTTAATTAACTATTCAAATGATACATAAGCTAATTGCAATTCTCATAATTCTTACTCTCAATTTTTGCTATCAAAAGGAAAAAAAAAATACAGTAATAATAATAATAATAAAAAAATGATGATTATGAAAAAACATATAAAAAATATAAAAAATGTATAATTTACATGCATGTTATGTAAATAATTTTTATTAAATTTAAATTAATTTAATTAATAAAGATATTTAGATGTGTAAAAATACTGTTAGCAACAAATTCAATAAAATAAAATAGAAGTAATTACAAGAGAGGTAGTACGTTTGAATAGCTACAAATATTTTGCATCACGTCTGATAATAGAAAAAGACAGTGTTCCGTTAAGTTAGTAAGTAGAATTAGTGTATAATAATGGGTCTATATCTATGTATGTATCATGCTAGCTAGCTTTCATCATCAATGAAGAACCGAACGAGGGATACATATATTGGACCAGGTTTTGTACGTTAGCTTGGGAGTGACGCCTGCATCACATCCACCAACCTCTCTCATCTTATTATTTTATTTTTTATTTTTTTTAAAAAAAATATAGGGGCTAATTTTTTATATAAAAATATTAATATTTTTATTAAAAATGTAATTATTTGATGTAACATATAAAATACGTGTTGTAACACAAATATATATTAAATATGTGTTAAAATTCTGATCAATATATAAAATATGTATTAGATACGTATATCAATATTTTTTATACATTTATAATACTGTAATATATTTTAAATATTAATATTCAACTAAAATACTATTTTCATTTCTATATTAAATACAATTGTGTCCTACAACAGCATAAACACATTCTTTTGGTCACTTTTGGAGATTACACTCTCTGCTGGCTCAATATTTTTTTTGAAAAAAAACTTTTGACCTAAAACAATTATTTAGCTTATTAATTCATAGTTAACAATATAAATTAACAAAAAGAATTTAAAAAATATTTTCAAATTTCCATTAAATTAAAACAAAAAATTATAAAAACTAAGATCAAAATTCTATATATTATATATGATTAATAATTTTGTAATTAACATAAAAAAATTAAACAAATCAATTACTATCCTCTCTTTTTTATTTGTCAAAAACATGAGAGTATTAATTATATATTTATTTATATTTTATTTTATTTTTTGATAAAAAATCCTATAATTCATGAGACCATATACTATTCATTAATAAGAAAAATAATTTTTATTTTTACAAATTATATTAGATGAAGAATATATCAAAAATAAAAAAAGATTCACCAAACCATTTTAGTATTGTAATTATATAGTAAATAGTAGTATAAATAGATATAGATGAGTGTGTGTTGAGGGGTGAGGATGATAATTGAGACAATGATGGGGGTGTGAAGTGTCTGAACACATGAACGTTTTGTACGGACACCCTCCCTCAGGTCCCTCGATTGACAGCTCTCACCCCATCACGATTCACACTCCTGTTCCTATATTCCTATTCCTCTACGTACTCCATCCACATTCATTTTATTTCTAATACATTATTGCTCTGTTTTGATTACGTTATTAATGTATTGTTTATAGCATAGGAGAATGTGTTTATACTCTACTTGTGCCGCCATATAATACAATACTATTACTATCTTCCTCCACACACATGAAGTATGAGCGTGAAGTTTCGAAGAAAAATCCAAGCTAAGAGTTAAGAGATTATATATCCAAAAATCTCCAATGATATATTGGGCATTGAATTCCAGAAGCACTATGACACGCTTCCAAGCACGCTTTTCAGAGTGTTTGTATCTCCACTAACTACGTCATGCACAACTGAGGATACTGACTCATCAGTACTGACCCATTCTAAGCAATGCCAGGGGGCACATTGCAATTTTCATTAACTTCAAATAATTAATTAATAATGTTCAGCAATAGTATTATTGGTAAGTAAGGAGACAAAATAGGTTCAACCTCTCTCTCCCTTTCTCTATTCTATGTACACATATGCCATATGCCTATTCTTCCTCTGATAGATTCATTTCATAACTCTTTGCATGCTTCAATGATGTCACATCCTCCCTCCACTTTTTCACCCCATTACCAATTCTCCACCCCTTTCTTTAATTTATTTCTTTTCCACTCCTCATATTTTTTAATTATATTATCATTCAATAATTAATGCCTATTTCGAACCGAAGAATTTTAAGTGTACATAAAATATTAATATTTTATTAATTTTAATTATTAATTTTAATTATAAATAATATATATAATATATTAATTAAAATTAATAATTAAAATTATTGAAATATTAATTTTTAAAATTACGTTTAAAATTTTTTTATACAATATATTTAAAAATTTTAATTTTAATCTTTGTCATTTGCTTCGTTCAATAATGACCTAGTAATTTAAATACTGATATGATCTATGTTGTTCCATCAGTATTTTAATTTATCAAGTTAGTATTTAATAAAATAAACTAACGATAGAGACTAAAATAAACAACATTTGAGTTTCATAAGATCAAAATTAAGAAATATTTTTAATTTTATAGAAGATAAAACAAAAAATTAGTATTTAAATCATAATTAAGTAGTTTAAAGTTAAATTATATATAACGTGCTTGTTGTTTCATTTAAACAAATGAATATTCCTGTTATTTTATTTATTACTTACTAAACTATAACAAATGTTTTGTTGTTTGTATTTTCTTTCTTATGTTGTATTTGCTATAGTGTTTCCGCATAAGCTTGACTTCTATAAGTAATCCTTTGTGTTTTCTTACTCATGTTAACTAGCTATAAAAAATTTTGAAAATTCTTCCATTGAAAATAACTTTTGTTCACACACTATATTGGATTTGCTGTACGAATTCGAATTCCTAACATTTATTTAAGCGAACAAGTGAATCGACCACTCAATCAATTTAAGTTGATTATTTATATATATATTTTTTATTAGTTTAACATTTACCTGTAGTATAATTGAATGCGAATTACTTATGTTAGGTCAAAATGGCAGTAGAAGTTTTATAAGCGAAAAAAAAAAGAAAAAAAGAAATGAGAGAAGTAGAAGGAGACGCGCAGTGATCGCGCGTGAAAGTAAAGAGGGAGGAGAGCAGGGGGGCGTATCTATGCAAAGTATATATTGGCATGGCATGGCATGCATATGTACTCATCATACTCAGATCAGAATCTGATGCTGTGAGGACACTACCATATTTAATATATTCCAATAAAATCAAATACAAACTATACCTACCATGTGAATGATGTGATATAAATCCATAACAATTAAACAACACCTTCTACTTCTCTTATTTTAACTCTTCATCTTGTATTTCATCCGCTAATTATTTTTTATATGATGGATTGAAAATGTGTAATACATTAATATAAGTTAAAATAGATATATTTTACAAGTATGATAATATAACATAAATTGATATTTACGATTTGTATAATAAAAAATTTTGTTATTTACAATTTTATAAATCATAATTTTTTAAATTAAAAATTAAAATCGTGACTCATAATTTTTTATTTTTTTGTCCCATTTAAAATCATGATTCATAATTTCTGTTTATTTTTTTAATTTTTGTCTTATTTAAAATTATTATTTACAATTTTTTTTATTACATATCATTATATTATACTAAAATATTATAATATTAATGAAAAACACTAATAATTCAATAATTATTCTAGTAATAAATTTTTTTGATAAAAAAATTATGAAATAGAATATATAAACAGATATTATACGAATAATTCAATAATTAAATTTTTGTGTTTATAAAATAACTTTTAACTTGAAAAATATCTTTTATTTTTGTTTTTATAAAATTTTAAATAAATACTAAAAAATAATACCTAAAAATTTATATTATTAATTACTTTAAAACCATTTAGATTTAATTATTATTTGTGTTTTTTAAATCATTTTTTTTAACTTTTATTTTTAGGTATTATTTTAGTAATTTATTCATAAAAATAAAACTCAAAAAATAGACGGAGCTCTCCTATTTCCTATTCGTAGAACCGAATGTACTTGTGAGTGTACGTACAGACCTACACATACATGAGGTACTATACATACGTAATTAGCTACGTATTAATTAAAGACATTGTTATTTATTCCTTAAATATTGTGGGCAGTGATGAGGTGTTGATGACATATAGGAATAAGAAAAGGGTCCCCCACATATTGTTGATATCACGTAGGTGTATGTGTATTTTATACATAAGGACATTGCTAATGTATGAAATTATGATCAGGGACCTCTTTTGTATTCTTTTATGGGCCCTATGATCTCAGTGCCATGTTGCTTTTGCACCCAGCTAGGCTTATGCTGACACACTTCAAACTTCATGCAACATCATATTGGACAATGGAGAATGAAAACGGAAAATGGAGGCCTATATATAATAGGAAAAACTTTAAGTGTACCAAAAATATCAATATTCTAATTATTTTAATTGTTAATTTTAATTAATATATATTATATATATTTTATAATTTAAATCAACGATTAAAATAATTGAAATATCAGTATTTTTAGTACACTTAAAATTCTTCCTATATAATAAACAATGATATTTTCTCTTAAACAAGTATCAAAAATTTAAATGAATCTCGTATTTTATATACAATAATTTATTGACTAACAGTATGAAGTTCGAATGATTATATTTGACTTGTACCCTAACTTTGATATTTTTTTTTGACACATTTAGTACCATTTTTTTTCAAATGTTTTTGCTAAATATTTAACTAGTATAAATATGTAACATTTTTTTACTACTCATGTAACCTTTTAACTAGTATATATATAGTGCATTATAGAAAGTAGAAACCACCTTTTGTGATTACACTTATTTATTTATTTATTTATTTATCTTCTAATAGAAAATCTCATTTTTTTTTATAGAAACAAAAAAAAATTGATTGAGGGATCAATAGTTCGTGTAAATAAATACACAATAGTGCTATATATGTAAATAATTTCAATTTGAGAATTATACCAAAAAAAAACATAAAATTAGAAAAATATATGTAAGATTTTTTTCTCACTATAAAATAGTATTTAGATAATTAAATTCATGCCGAAGTAAGGATGGTAGTATGATTGAAAAGAAAAAAAAAAGAAGAAGTATATATAAATCAAAAGAAAAAAAAGAAATATGATTGAAAAATGGAAATATAAATCCAGATGATATACACTAGTCTCTTTTTTGCATTTCTTGTAATATAATTAAATATGTTACAGCAAAAGAGAAAGACTTATCAATGCTAGGATTTCATGCATGTAGCCTCTCTTGAACTTATTTTGCACCCATCACACAGTCACACGCACAGTCAATAAGAGCCAAAGTACTTTGCCTTATACTACTGTTTCAATTCAGTAGAAATAGTAGAGTTTTGAATGCATAGTAGCCCCTTCTTTTTCATAATTATGCATTGATAATTTAAAAAATTTGAATAATTGATTTTTTTATGAAAATAATACACTTTAGAAATGTGGGCACTTATTAATAAAATAAAAAAATTACAGCACTTCATTATTATTGTCTAAACAAAATTTTTACACTATTGTGTATATTGTCACAACTAATTAAGATACTCTAATAGGTTTAACCATAAAAAGAACCCTAATAAAAAGTAGACAAAGGATTTATAAAAAAAAAAATGAAACATAAATTTCCAAAAAATATAAAATGTTTGCCAAAATAGTTTAAGCATAAGTAAATTTTAAAGATTCAGCGCATTCTGTTTGCACTTTGCCTATTATGTCATCAAGGGTTACAGAGGTTAGACACAGAAAGAATGCATACCAGTGTACCATAAATAGTTAAATGTTCTAGCAATTCTTTTTTACTATAGTGTATTACTCATATATACATTCTTTTTCTCTTTCTTTGAAAAGTAATGTATATAACTCTAAAAAAGGTTGAATGCAGTAATAAAATCTCCAAGACTAAAATTTTGTTGTTATTATATGAGTTTAGTCCGAAACCTAGGTGGATTAAAGACAAGAGCGACTTAAAAAATGGGGTACCTTTCTTGCAGGATCATTATGATAATCAATGAACCACCTCCAATGCTCTCTAAGAATTCTCGCCGGGCGGTTGTGAAGATTCTGCTCAAGTGTCCTTGTTGGTTTGTAATGCCTATCATACAGCTTCCCCATCTGTTGCAAAAATGTTTTCTTGATTCTACCATCGCTATCTTCCTGAAAGCGGAATATCTCCTACGACGACAATGTCCAACTGTAAGTAATTGTAAGTTGAAGGTTTGATATGATTCAACAATGCCCTGTAATCATTACCTTTATGCAATCATTATAAACCATGTCTTTGCCCTGCACCTTTGCCCAACTCTTCTCACAGATAGGAAATTTGTTGTAATCAGAACCCAGCACTCCTAGAATGCCACTCAACATTCCAGCTCCATCTCCGACTCGTTGAAGCTCGTCGTTGAACCTCAATATGATCTTGCTCCCATTAAGAGACCGTTCCATAGCCTCCCTCACACTCATTTTAGCATCCTTGACCATTCCATCTGAATCTATACATAAAAAAAATCTTATTTATGTCTCCAATGTGCACAACATGCGAGAAACATAACAATATCATTATGTAATCAATTAAAAAGTCGTATGGTTCAACACTTGTTACCAATAAGTTCAACATTCCAAAACTCAGTAGTCTTTCGTCCTTTGCACTTTTCAGCATCAGAAGCAGCAAACATCCTGTCAATGTGTTCCTCAAAGGAATCTACCTCATTTGCCTCTGGGTCAACGTCCTCTTTGTATGGTTCTGTCACCTGTACACCGTTAGCAGTCTGTAGCTCAGGTCTTGGTTCAGTTCGAGGCAAACAAAATGGTCAAAGAGGAGCCGCTGCGGAGAAACCACCATTACTAGGAGGCGGGGGATGAGCCAGTCATCTTCACTTATTATAAACACATGTTGCATGCCAAAAAACATTAATTAATCTTAGGCTAATATAATAATTAACAAGTGATATAATCAACGCAGAACAATTCTTGCTTTGGAGGAACCATTTACTCATAACATCAAAAGTTGAATACTTAGCCTTACTCATTAATAACCTCATGTCTTTAATTAGTTCTTCCAACTTGCATTTGTGAAGTAGCTAAATATGGTTCCACTTTAAATTGAGTGAGTTTAATGAATAGACAAAACCAGTAGTAATGACGCATAATGCTTTGAATTACTCATGAATTAGACCATTATAGCAAATGTTCTGTACATGTTGAGGGCTTTATTTGTTATTTCTTTCTTTCGAGTCTATTTTGGCAATTAATTGTTTCTAATAATTATCTTCTATATACACTAATACACCATGTCCTTTTCTTTAGAATTTTTTACCATTTTTTGGGTATAAAGTATAAACACCCAAAAATGCCTTAGGGGTACAAATTCTCAATTTCTTATAACTTAATCCAATGCAATGCATGCACCTATAGTTGCTTTGGCATAAGAGGTAATAATTGAAGATTAACACTGATAGCTATCCTTTTGGTGCAATAAATGAAAGAACTTTATTCTTTTGGTCAAGATAAATGCTGGAATATGAAGAAGATTTGATTTTGGGCTTTATACTTTTGTTCTTTTATGGTATTGGGGCTTTGTATTACTTTAGCTTGACAAATTTGGGCTAACAAAATATAAAGGGCTAACCCTTAACGAAAAGAAAAGGACTTACCCAACTACAAAAACTGTGAGTTGTGGCCCATAAATCCTTATTTATGGTAAAAAAAAAAACATTATGGATGCTGCATCAACTTTTAATCATTTAGTAAAGACCATTGGGGTTTTTCTTCTTTTTAGGAGATAGACCACTGAGGTGCTCATAAGTGCCATGGACTGGACTATATTTTCATTTTCTAAAAAGACTGAAATCGTGGATCAAACCCAGGAATAAAGAAAATTGTATTTTTTTTTAAATTGGTCAAAAATTTTAAAAATATTTTTAAATTTTATTTAATTTTAATTTTTTTATAATTTTTTAATTTTTATTAAATATATTATTGACAGCTAAATTTTTAAAAAATTTATGACTAAATTAGTAATAATACTTGATAATTAGGAGTTAATTGCTTGTGTTAAAGATTATTTTTGTGAAGTTGTTGCTGAATTGATGATAAATTTCTTAAAAAAATAGTTTTTAAGGGTATATATAATGCAAATTAAAAACTTTTAAAATAAAATTGAAACAAAATAAATTTTATGAGTATTTTTAAAATTTTTAATAAATTTAAGGACTAACAATATATTTTACCAAAAAATATTACAAAAAGAGAGACATTTACAGTACTTTGTTCTAAGTAAATTTACAATAGGTATAATTACTCTGTTGGTCCCTATAATTTCGTAAAATTTTTAATTAGGTCCTTATACTTTTTTTCTTTTTAATTAAGTCTTTGCACAAAAAATTTTTTAATTGAGTCCCTATACTTTTTTCCCTTTTATTTGAGTTCTTATACCAATTTTTTTTTAGTTGGGTCCTGTACAATTAAGCCAATTACTACCAAAAACGACCTAATTGAAAAGAATAATTTGGTGCAGGGACTCAATTAAAAAAAATATAGAGATCTAATTGAAAATTTTGCGAAACTATAAGATCAACAGAGTAATTAAACCTTTACAATATTAAGTAAGACTTTGTTTTGGTTAGTCTTTAAAACACAAATATAGGTACACAAAAGGTATAGATATAAAAATACACAAATTTTCTGGGTGTTTGGTAATGATATACAAGGTATTGCAATTTAATCCAAATGTCAATTTTGGAGTTAATGTTTAAATTTGTTTGTGAAAGATACTATTGTAAGTTAAATTGATTATTCTGATAGTTAAATAATGATATATTATATTAAATGACATGCAACATGATGTTATAATATGTTAATATTATGTGCTATAAAATGATTAGTTTATATATCATGTCAATAACAAATGATATACTTAGTATCACTTAACATATCATAAATTTATTATTTATATAAAGTCGAATTAGTTTCTAAAAATATATGTATGAGTCATTTTTTTTAATTTTAAAAATTGATGAAAGTATACTCAAATCTTTTGTATGTTTGGTGATGATGTGCAACATATTACAATTTAATCTAAAGATGAGTGTTAGGGCCAGCACTTTTATTAAATTCTGGCCAGCATTTAACCATCAAAAGAAAATTGAATGATTCTACACCATTAGATGCAATCTCACATCATTAAAAACATGATTAATGGTTGATTGATGGCTAAAAACTACAAAAACTACTTGCTCCCTAAACTTTCTCTAATCTAAATGTCAATTTTGCCTTTAAACTCACATAATTACCACTACTACATTTTCAACTTAGCCCAAGTCGGTAAATTCAACAATTCTAGTTCAATCATCAATTAACCAAATCAAATAAAAAAAATGAAACGAAGACGAAGAGACAAAGACAAAAATAGTAGAAATGGAGTAAATGTTGATTTAGGCAAACGATGGTGACAAAATAGCCAAAAAAAAAGGCTAAGATTATATTTTGAGAAAAAGAAATAAAGTTTAAGAACATGTAATTGTGTATTTATTAGATATACTTAAGATAGTAATGTATATAGATTTTTCGTTATTAAATGTGATATATTTGAACATAATACTATAATTAAATATTGTAATGTATTTTTTTTAAAATATATATCTTAATAAAATTTGAAAATGAAAGAATTTTTTATTGGTATGTATGTTTTATCTAATAGTGTTGTTAATTAATAAGATAATAACATAATAAGAAACAAGAGAATTAGAAAAGTAAAATATTTTTAGTAATTACTACTAGAAATATTACTTTTAACAGTCATTTGTTTTGCATTTAACGACAATAAAAATAGTCGTTAATATTTTTACCGGCAATTAGATATTAGCTGTCTTATATTTTGTCGTTAAAAGATTTTAGCGGCAATTGTAATAATTGCCGGTAAAGACTCTTTTAATAGCCACAAAAACCCTACAACTTTTAATGGCAATTTATATAGCTACTAATATTAATTTTAAAATTTTCATGTTATTCATTTTTAGTTACCATTATTATTACCGATAAAACCTTAAGTTTTTTTAATCATAATCATTGTTGTTACACACTAACCTCCTATTTTTTAATTTTAAAATTATTTTTCCAACACGTATTATTTATACATAATACATAATTCCAACAAAATGAAACATTCTATTACATTCATGATAACAAATTTTATTACAAATTTTGTTCAATCTCAACTCTTAAATACAATTTTGTTCGAACAAACTAGTCACAAAGTATTTCAATGACAAATCTCAATAATTACATCAAAAAAAAATTTCTTTCCGATAAGTTTTACACTTAAAATGAGATGCATAATATAATACATGATACATAATTACATAGATAGATGCAATACTACAAATTCACACCTCCACAAACATACAAACTTTCAATGTTCCTAAGAAGTTGCCACTTCTGTGTAACCTTCAAAGAAATCAATAAATGGATTGTCTTCAGAAGTCAGTAAACCTATCCAAATTTATCATATAATGAATGTCTTCTCTTAATGATTCGTTTTGAAAAAAAAAAGTATAAATGTTAAGAGAGAGTCTTACATGTTTAATCTTAAGTACAAATGAGTATTTCAAAGTTAAAACAAGATGATAGCATTGATAATATATAAAGATAGATCAGGAGCTAAAGGATAGAAATAATAAAAAGATGCAAATCATTTTGATACATATGTCTGTTAGCTATAATTGCAATTATTACAGTTTTATTCATTATTGTATTTATATTCAAATTTATTGTACACAAAATGAATATGAAAATTGTATAACTAAAACAGCTTTTGACGCACACATTATATTCATTCGAATTGGAGTCAATCATAGAATGAGTTTCAATATTTAATAGATTTAGATATAAATTTAGTCAATTAATTTGATTTTACCTCTATTTTTTCTTTCTTTTCTGTTTAATAAAAAAATATGAAAATTGCATTTTTGAATAAAAATATTGATGGAAAAATTTACATAGATAAATCAAGAGTTGCGTGGTAAAAGATAAAAAAAATCATAAATTTATTAAAGTGAAGCTCCTTATGATTTAGGACTAGTTTGGGTGAATTTCTAACAAAAGATCTTTTTTAAGTTATTTTTTTTAAAGATCTTATAAAATAGTAAAAATAATTTTATGTTTGGATATCTCATATAAAAATATATTTTTATTTACTAATTATGTTTGGGTATAACCATATAAAAGTACTTTTTTGTTTATTTATTACGTGAAAATTATTTTTTTTAAGAAAAAGATCTTTTAAAAAAAATGTAAATTGTAACTTCTCAAAAAAGATGTTTTTTTATTTGTCTAATAGTTTTATTTTTACTACTAGAAATTTATCAAACACACTAAAAAATAAAAAAGGATATTTTTTCATTAAAAAAAATCTTTTTTATCAACTTAATGACGCCCAAACAAACACTTAAAACAAATCTCTAAATAATGATATGAAAAAATTGATCAAGTTATGTTTTTTAGTGAATATGTAACTAATGAATTTCATAAGTATTCTCTAACTTGACAAGTTAAAGATTAATCCGTTGTGGATCGAAATTTCATTATTTAAGGGATTAGGGTTTAATTTGTTAATATTAAAATTATGTTTTGATATTTTGTATGCCAAATTGAGATACGCACAATAGAATTATTTTGACTATTAATTTATTTAAGAAGTGATTTTGAATAAAACATGATACGTGTATATTAAAAATTGACTATTAAATCATTTGTCATGTAGTTGTATATAAATATTAAGGTTAAATATGATTTAGTTCCTATAATTTTTGTTGAAAATCAAAATCACCCATAATTTTTTATTTCAAAATTGTCCTTAACGTTGAATTTTATTTTAAAATCATCATTTTACCTAAATTTTAAATTTTTTGACTAAATTATCCCTAAAAAAATAATTATAAAATAAAAAAGAGAGAAAAGCACAGTAGAACAAGAATAAAAAGAAAAACAGAAGATGACAACGTTTAAAACTATCCAACACTATTATCTTGCTATCGCTCTTTCTATTGTGCTTACCGTCGAGCAAAAGAATAATGGAGAGAGAGACTAAGATAAGAGATAGAGGAATAAAGAGAGATAGCACTCGAGAAGATTAACAACAAAGCTAGAATTCAAGGGAGAGATATAGAGAAAGAAGAAGGTGGCAATGACGCCAATGAGAGAAGATGCATTCGCTATCCTTATTTCTATAGCAGAGTTTTTGACCAAAAGAGAAGAAGAAAGAGAGAATGTGAATGGAGAGATAAGGAGAGAGGAGAAGTTTACAACCATGCTTCACCTCTGTTCTGCCATTGTTACTCGATGCTGTATGAGCTCACCGGGTCATTGAGTTTTACCTTAACATTAACAATAATAATATTTAATTTATTTTAATTTAAAAAAAAACTATTGAGAAAAAGAGAGAGCAAGAGATGATTTTGATGTTGACGAACATCTAGATGATGGTAGTATATGTAATGAGTGGAATGAAGACGATGATAAAGAAGATTGTTGGAGAAATGTATTGGTAGTGAATGAAGAAGAAGAGAAATTAGAAAAAATTTGGAGAAGGTAGTTATATTTTTGTTTTAAACATAATTATTAATTTGTAATTATTATTTTTGTTAAGAAAGGTATTTTGGTCCAAATAAAGATTTTAAAATAAAATTTAACGTTAGAAATAATTTTAAATAAAAAAATTTTAGGGACGATTTTGATTTTTGACTACAATTATAGAGACAAAAATCATACTTAATCATACATATTATGTAGTTTAATTCATATTTAATAGGTATTTTATATTTTCGTAATGTTAGAAAGACAAAAAATATCATCAAAATTGATTTTATTTAATTTTTAATAATTATTATAATAAATAATAAAAACTAAATAAAGTAGGTTCGGATTATTTTTTACTATTTGTTTGGATAACAAATATTTCCATTTATATTTCAATACCATGTATTGTTTTTAATATATAGAAATGGAAATTAACTACAACAAGAACGGATATTAACGGCGGTTAAATTGACGATTTGCGGCGATTTTAAACCGCCACTAAATATAATTCCTGTGACCATTAAAACGCAGCTAATAAGAGAACGGGCATAATATTTAGCGGCGGTTTTCGGCAATCGCTGGCATACCGCAGCTAATCTACTATCTTGCGTCGGTTGACTTAGCGGCGGCGGTTAATAACCGCCGCTATATCACCAAGTAGATTCAGCTACCTTATTTGTGACATCTTTAACCCGCCGCTATCTTGATTTCCCTTTATTTTATGGTGTTTATTTGCAAAACTGCCGCTAATTCACAGCCCTTTTTATTTTTTAATTTTATTTTGATTTATTTTATTAACCTTCGAGTACTTCTTACTCGTATGGAGTATTTTTTGTTATTTTAAAAATCTTCTCATTCCCCTTTAAATTTCTATATTGCAGGCAAAAGACTCAAGAATAATTAATTGCAAAAAAAACTAAGATCAATAAAGTTTTTTAATAGTCACCTAAAAAAAAAGTATTTGGCTAATAATTACTGCTCCATAGTAACATAAACAAAACATGTACTGAAAAATAAACTATCACATATTTTCTAATTTCTAATTCCCGCTATGTCCATCCAAAGACCTCATCCGTGTAGGATGTCTGGTGGCAGCTCCTTAACGTGCTGTTGGACTACATAACTCAGCACACTCTCCAATGCCTGTCTCTTCATTTTCTCTGCTGCTATTTCATCTTCCATTGCCTTCCTTTTCAATTTTTCTGCTGCTACTTCATCCTCAACTTCCTTCCTTCTCAATTTCTCGGCTGTCACCTCTGCCTGTAGTTCAAACAGCATCCTTTGGGCCTCTTCTCTTTGAGCTCTATCCATCGGCGGCTGCGAACCCGGACGAAAGAGTTGACTTGGTATTGGCCCGAAACATATGCCACGCACTCTACTCGAACGCTCTTTACCGCGAGCATGGGTAAGGGAATCATTTTCAGACAACAATCTCGTAGTTTCATCCAGCTGTTCAATCTTAGATAATTTTTTTACAGACGTAAATGAATATACACAATCACACTAGGAATATAGCATACTCAAGACACTATACTAATTAAACCTAACATGTTATAACATAAATGATTAGGTGTACTTACACCAATCCTCTGCGCTTCTTCGTGTATGTAAGTGCCATCTTGTCATTTGTGCTTTAGGATCTATACTTCTCCCTTACCAACCCTCCTCCCTTGTTTTTGTGACTGTGACAATACAGTTTATAACATAAGATTCACTTATTTAATTATTCAAATTTATAAATCAAATATGAAGAATGATTAAATAAAAAATATAGAGAATATGAGAGACATTAATTGGCACCTATAGTTGATTTTAAATCTATATTACCTCTGCTTCTCTTGCCCTAGCCAAGTTTTTGGAACCGCCAGTGTGCATGTAAAGCTGCTTCTTTCGATACAGCGCATTCTGTTTGCACTTTGCCTATTATGTCATCAAGGGTTACAGAGGTTAGACACAGAAAGAATGCATACCAGTGTACCATAAATAGTTAAATGTTCTGGCAATTCTTTTTTACTATGGTGTATTACTCATATATACATTCTTTTTCTCTTTCTTTGAAAAGTAATGTATATAACTCTAAAAAAGGTTGAATGCAGTAATAAAATCTCCAAGACTAAAATTTTGTTGTTATTATATGAGTTTAGCCCGAAACCTAGGTGGATTAAAGACAAGAGCGACTTAAAAAATGGGGTACCTTTCTTGCAGGATCATTATGATAATCAATGAACCACCTCCAATGCTCTCTAAGAATTTCCGCCGGGCAGTTGTGAAGATTCTGCTCAAGTGTCCTTGTTGGTTTGTAATGCCTATCATACAGCTTCCCCATCTGTTGCAAAAATGTTTTCTTGATTCTACCACCGCTATCTTCCTGAAAGCGGAATATCTCCTACGACGACAATGTCCAACTGTAAGTAATTGTAAGTTGAAGGTTTGATATGATTCAACAATGCCCTGTAATCATTACCTTTATGCAATCATTATAAACCATGTCTTTGCCCTGCACCTTTGCCCAACTCTTCTCACAGATAGGAAATTTGTTGTAATCAGAACCCAGCACTCCTAGAATGCCACTCAACATTCCAGCTCCATCTCCGACTCGTTGAAGCTCGTCGTTGAACCTCAATATGATCTTGCTCCCATTAAGAGACCGTTCCATAGCCTCCCTCACACTCATTTTAGCATCCTTGACCATTCCATCTGAATCTATACATAAAAAAATCTTATTTATGTCTCCAATGTGCACAACATGCGAGAAACATAACAATATCATTATGTAATCAATTAAAAAGTCGTATGGTTCAACACTTGTTACCAATGAGTTCAACATTCCAAAACTCAGTAGTCTTTCGTCCTTTGCACTTTTCAGCATCAGAAGCAGCAAACATCCTGTCAATGTGTTCCTCAAAGGAATCTACCTCATTTGCCTCTGGGTCAACGTCCTCATTGTATGGTTCCGTCACCTGTACACCGTTAGCAGTCTGTAGCTCAGGTCTTGGTTCAGTTCGAGGCAAACAAAATGGTCAAAGAGGAGCCGCTGCGGAGAAACCACCATTACTAGGAGGCGGGGGATGAGCCAGTCATCTTCACTTATTATAAACACATGTTGCATGCCAAAAAACATTAATTAATCTTAGGCTAATATAATAATTAACAAGTGATATAATCAACGCAGAACAATTCTTGCTTTGGAGGAACCATTTACTCATAACATCAAAAGTTGAATACTTAGCCTTACTCATTAATAACCTCATGTCTTTAATTAGTTCTTCCAACTTGCATTTGTGAAGTAGCTAAATATGGTTCCCCTTTAAATTGAGTGAGTTTAATGAATAGACAAAACCAGTAGTAATGACGCATAATGCTAGCTATGTATAGAAAGTAACATTAGATATATTAATTATACAAATGGAACCTTTTTATCGTACAATGATCCAACTATATATAAATAAATAAATAAAACAAACGCATAGAGCAGACGTGTAAACAAATGAGGAAACTATTAAATAGAATAGGACATTCTTTGATGGCAACATTTAAACTTATCTGACGATGTATATTAAAATTATTAGTTTCTCTAATTCCCTATTTGCATGAGCAACATACACTCTATTAGATTATTAATTACCATTACTAATATTCCTATTTCTCATTGGTGTAACAATTCCAGATATTTTGAATTTAAAAACTATGCTTAAAGTTAACAGCTATCATTACCTTTTGTGATGAATAAAATAAGAAATTAATTCAATGCATCAGAGAAGATGAATAAATTAATTCAATGCATCATTACCCTTTTTAACGGCATAAGATGAATTAATTCAAAGCGGAGGTAGGAATGCATGCGATTATATATGATCGGCAATTCAAAAATGCATGGTACTGATGCAATAGCAGGAAGATGAGGGATGGCATGAAGATGGGCACTTGTTACCTCAACGAACATGATGAAGATGTGGAAGAGAACTTGACTGACGACGGTAAGGGAGCCAAGGCCACACAATTTCAATATTGATGCTCAGCGGCGACCAAGGGAAGACGACTTTCCACGGCAATTGGGAGTGTGTAGCGAAAATAAGGATTCAGTTTAATAGTGGGGGTGCACGCGTGAATTGAGGGAAGTTAGGAAGTATAATTAATTAAATATTTAGTTAGTGGTGTGGGCCTTGACTAATTTAAAAATTTTCATAATCTAAAGTGGATTAGACTGATAATAATGCCAATCATTCAGCGTTTTTATAATTACAACAAAAAATAACTTAACTTTTCAATTTTGTTTAATAATCTGATCCTAAATAAATATATAATTACAATGGTATATATTCTACCAAAATATTAAAAATTTCAAAATAAAAAACTTAATACATACTAAAACAATTCGCGGTAATTTTATTATATTCTTTAATATCATATAAATACATTTGAAAATAATGCGGGACGAGACCCCTTACATGCATATTTGATTTATTTAATTGAATCTTGAGAGTGAATGGTTTGTTAATCAATACCTAAAATGCGTATTTTCCAACTCATCAAACTACAGATTAATTCATTGCAAATCAAAATTATATTATAGGCTTTTTTGTAAGCGAACTTTGTATTTTATGTACAAAGCAAAAATTCAACCCCATTGTACTTGTTTAAATGAACAAGTACGCTGATCATTCAACCAATTAAAGGAGAACAAATTCTTGTACGTTGATTGGGAGAAATGAAACTCAACACCTTGTTCAGTAATAAATAACCAATTAGTCTTTATTAACAAGATCTAATTTCAGCAAGAAAAATCAGTCTCTAAATGGCTGAATCCTAATTTTGTTGAGGTCAAAATCTCTCATTCTCTTCTGGTGTTTTGTTGAGGTCATAATTCATCATGGAATCCTTGGGTCCGCTCGAAACAACCTCATCGGAACTGTTGTTGGGCACGACTTCTTCTTCCAATGAGTCTTGCACTACCTCCCCTGTCTCTTCTGTTTCCTCTTGAATCTTATCCTGATATATTCCTGAAAGTTACGTCGTATAAAAACAAAATGAAATCCATTACACATTTTACAAAGAACACGGTCAGGCGTATACATTCTAGAAGGCTAGTTGGACTTATGTTCCCATAGCTTAATAAGTCCTTTTTCTATGAATATGAATTCCTCCTGGGACGCAGTATCCAGTTCAACCAGAAGGTTGTTCTCGCACCGGGCCTAAAATAGAAAAAGAATGATCACTAGAATCATTGGACAATTTAAGGGCTATAAAGACAGTATATAGGAAAATGTCAAATGGTTCAGATACAAAAAGCCCCCTGAATTGATACGACAAATTTTGTGTATTGGTTCAAGAGCTATGGCTAAGTAAGTTTTCTGATTAGTTTGAGTTGAGTCATGAATATGAACTCATTAACTTGGCTAGTTCTAGCACCTCTCCTTTGGTAAGCATATTGCTATTGTCAAAACCTTAGTAAAGTAGAAGCATGGACTTTAGTATGCTTTTAGTTTGGGAATTCACCAGATCTGACATATCTCAGGACCTTTGGCTGCCACTATTTTATATCCATATATTGGCTATAATAGAAACAAAATATAATATAAGAGCTAGAAAGACAGTATATAGGATACAAAACTGGAACCAAAAGCTTTGTGGTATATGACTTGAATAGTAGAAGTATAGTAGTGTATAGGAGTGGAATTATGTTAGAAAAAATATATTGTTTCAAAAAATGAGGCATTGAAATTGAGATCATTCAAAGTAACTCAGCACACACCAGCATGTGAATTACTTGTTTTGCAAGATTTTTCAGTTAATAAACCAGTTTCACAAAGCACAAGTCTAAAATAAAAAAGGTCTTCACAAGCAATAATATTACCTTCACCTCTTCTAGTATTTTATGCGAATGTCCCCTATCTGTAGTTGTTAAAAATTCGAAGCCAAATTTCTTTCGGTACTTTGTTCCAAATTCACACAGTTCCTACAACATTCAGAGTCATACAAATCATAAGATATTTGGCATTTTCTTATGGTTACAGTATACTAAAACCACTAAAATTATTGTTGTTATTCGACGAAGTAAAGGAACCCTTGAACGGAGATGCCAAATTGAAATCGTACCGAGATTAATTCATTACACGCTCTACTAATAGCATCATCTATGTGCCTGTGGGCGGAGAATGCATCCAGCCATGCTCTAATAGGCAACTTGTTGAACTATAAATCTCGAGTGAATGAAGTTGTGTACTCAAGGGAAGAGAACAAAGATGCACCCTGCATCGCGTTGATGAAAAAGAAGCTGCTGGCGCAGAGAAATAGGTCATTCTCTTCCATAGTTGTAAGACCCGGACCGGACCGGCCGGTTCGACCGAAAAACCGGTGAACCGGACCCAGAACCGGTCCGGTTGAGTAATGTAACCGGATAAGAAATAGAACCGTTTTAAACCGGGTTGAACCGGCCAGTTTTGATGAAAACCAGAAAACCGGCGGTTTCTGGTTAACCGACCGGTTCAGAAAAAAAAAAATTTTATTCTTTTTCCAAAACGACGTCGTTTTGGTTTTTTTTTTTTAAAAAAAAAGAAAAGCCCTACGGGCTACCACCCCCACGCCCCACCCGATCCCACTCATCCCACTAGTTTCCAGTTCCAATTTCCCTCCCCTTTTGGCTATTCCCCCAACCCTAACGGCGAAACCCTACCAGCCCTCCGCCAGTCCGCCGCCCTCGCCTCACTCACCCAGCCCCAGCCCGTCATCCTCTTCGTCTCACCGCCGGTCTGAGCTCTGAAGAAACCAACTCAACCAACTCAGCCCGTCATCCTCTCCGAAGTCCGAACAGCAGACCCGCCACCCGCGAACTCGCCGGTCGGCCGCGCGCAGTCGAACTCGCCAGTCGCCATTCCAGCGCCGTCGCCCTCGCTCAGTCGCCCTCCTCATCGCCCTTCTGCTCTAGTGCTACTGCTCTGTGACTCTGTCAACAAGTAAGATCCACTGCTCCAGATCTGTAATCTGCTTCTGCTCTGTTCTGCACTTGAAGTTTCATGATTGTTGTGTACACTCTGCTCTGTTCTGTTACTGTAAGTTCTGTTAAGCTGAATTTCCTTGTTGACTCTGCTCTGTTCTGTTAAGCTGAATTTCCTTGTTGAATATGCTTGTTGAAATTTGAAACTGTTGAATACATTACACTTGAATATGCTTGTTGAATTTCCTTGTTGAATATGCTTGTTGAATATGCTTGTAATTTCCTTGTTGAATATGCTTGTAATTTGAAACTGTTGGATACTTGGATTAGGACATGAAATATGAAACTGTTGGCTGTTGCATTTTTCATGTTATTTAAATCAAATTTTCATGTAAATCAATTTATGTTTTGTTGATTTGTACTGGAAATATGAAAGTGTTGGATTATATGCTTGATTTGAATCATGTCTTGCTGAATATGGAATTTAACTATTTAAGAATTCAATCTAAGGTTGCTGTCTTGCTGAATAGGGAATAGGAACTAGGGAATTCAAAATGAAACCAATCAGGATGTAGTTCCACATTTGTCAGATGAAGAGCAACTTGCTGACTTCGAAATCACTCCTTGGATTTAGTTTATCTGTTTATGAGTTGTTATCCATTTGTGTTTAATTAAGATACTAATGTACTAGTACTAAGTACTAACTACTTTCATGTTTATCTTTGTATTAATTATATTTAGACTTTGAAACTTGGTTGTTTTTAAAATGTTGGTGAAGAACTAACGATATGTATTTTGAATTTATTAAGTTTATGACTATTTTAGTATTTTTAGTATTTTATATTTTTTATTCATGTGAAACCGGTTTTACCGGTTCAACCAACGGTTTATCGGTTGAACTAATAAACCAGTAAACCAGTAACCTGACCGGTTCGATCACCGGTCCGGTTCTTACAACTATGTTCTCTTCCAATTTCCCTGCTAAGTCCCAACACAAAAAGGGTGAGCAAATGACATCTAAGTATATACGCCAACATATTAGAACTCCAGGTACAGACAGGTAACAAAAGCCATATTAAATAATATAAAAATTGCTGCAGATGATTGATTTCTATAATTAACCAAGTTGCTAGTAAATAAAATTGTATTCATCCAACAATCAACTAGACTATACATAGAGTGACAATGTACATGTCCCATATTGCTAGCCAGATACATCTATAAATCAGCACCCTCTTCTCCAGCATCGATGGCGTCAGTCGGGGATTCTTCTAAATTGCCATCCATTGTCAATGAAAGACCTTCAACATCACATTCTAACAAATCAGTCAAACTTGGTTGGAGAGAAAGTTCGACCTCACAGTGTTCATTGTATTCATCCATATCAAACAAATCTCTCAGTTTGACATGGACTACTACACTCCAGTCCTTATCAACTTCACCGTCCACATAGTATACAAGGCGAGCCTCGGATGCAAGAATATACGGCTCGTCATCTTTGCGATCACCACAGTGAATCGGATTACTAAAGTTAACACAGGTGTGTCCCAAAATGTCTTGATTTATGTCTCTACCAGACATGGTGTCTGTCCAGAGGCACCTAAACAAGGCCATTGTAAATTGACCACTGTAATTCAGCTCAACAATATCTACCAATCTTCCATAATACGAGACGCCACCAATAACAACATTACTGTCACGAGCGCTTGCATAACTTCTAGTGTCAGAAGTGACACAGACCCCACTATTCTGGGTTCTCATCCCATCCTCTCTCGACAGAGTTCTAAACTTAAACCCGTTTACGTTGTATGCCTTAAAGCGCCTTGCCTGAATATTGGGGCCACATGCGAGCCACTGTAGTTATCTTGAGTGCATAGTACTTCCCAGTGGTATCTGACAAGCAACAATTTTACATTTACACAGTTAAGAAACAGAAAGCAAGATACTATCGAAACTATAAATGGAAGTAGGGGTGGCAGGAGTACCCGAACCCGCGGGTACCCGCCCCGCCCCAACCCGGTCGAGGCGGGTTTAAACCCGACCCGAAGCGGAACGGGTTTTGATCGGGGCGGGGCGGGGTCGGGGTCAAGCTAAACCCGCCCCTACCGGCCCCGGAGTACATATATATATGCAATTTAAACATTTAGGGTTCCTTATCCTTACAGCCACTGTCTTCATACGCGTCCCTTCAGCCCCAACCCTAGCAGAGAAGAAGGAAGGAAAATCACTTCCTCTTCTCCACAGACCCCAGTGAACCTCAAATCTGGTCACCTTCATAGCTTCAGTGCGCTGTCGAGCCTTCCGTCAAGCTTGTCGCCGTCGCTGCGCTGCCATCCTACCGAGCCGAGTCGCTGCCATTGCGGTGTCGTCCTGTTGACGCCGTATCGCCACGCTACCGAACGCTCGAAGCCTCGAACCTAATCATCGTTGCTGCACTACCGAAGCTACTGAGTACTGAACCAGTGAACCCCTCTTTCTCACCGTCTTCCTCCAACACGTAAGTTCCCCTATTTTTGACTCTCTGCGCTGCCCTCTTAGATAATATTTTTTCAGGGCTCTTAAATGTCCATATCCTACTTCTTGGTTATAAAAATTTGAAGTTAGAAACATTGGCATCAAGGTATCTATTCAATTGGTTAGTGATTTGGTAATTTCCTTTATTTAGATTTATTACGTTGTCCATAAAATGTGGACCATGCAGGCAATTTGCATAAGAGGAAGAATTTTAATCTTGTCTATCTTGTCAAGCAAGAGCTTAAAAGAATTTAAATTGCATTCTTTTTAGGGGTACTGTTGAATTGCATTGCTTAAAACTATAGTTCCAATGATTGGTACTGGTTTTTCATCTTTTGTATGAATGCTGATTTTTCTAACTTATTATTTAAGATGATTTGTGCATGTTGTTGCTAACTTGATAACTTTTTCTTTCATTGCATTCTAGTGTACTTCTTTTATTCATTATTTATTTATTTATTTATTAATCTAAATGGCTCAAAATTGAGGAGGATGGCATACTGAGAATTTATATTACCTTCATTGCATTCTAGTGTACTTCTTTTATGTTGTTTTGCCTAGCTTTTCTCTAACTTTATTCTCATTAAATTAATGTGCTGCTTCGGGTATATTTGAAACATGGACATAGATTTGTAAATAATTTGAATTTGATTTGTAAATAACTTTATTCTCATTAAGTTAATTTGATTGGTAAATAATTTGATTTGCTTCTATAAATTTACTAAATTGTATTTAGTATTTAAACTTTTATAATATAATGTGGTTGATATCTCTCTACAATTGTTTTGATATATATGTCTTAGTGTAGTTGTTATCTAGTGAGCTATCTTATGCTTAAAGTCCATACTCCAATTATTTGTCATGAAGGTTTTTCTGGATATATGTACTTCACCAACCACTGATAGTTACTAAGAAACTTCTTTTTGAATTTTTCATCATTTTGTTTTTTGTTGATAAAAAAAGGTGGCACAACTTCAGATCTTGACTGGTAGCTAGGAAATTATTCTCCTAAATTACTTTATTTGATTGCAGTTCTTTATTTTTCATTTTAAATTGTTATCGCCTATAGTATTTTTCATGATGTTGGCATGTTGCAACTGGTTATATATGTTGATTGAGAATGAGGCTATCATATTCATGCTTTAGATCAACAGAACAATAAAAAATTAGTACTTTTATAGTTTATACTAGTATTTACAATCTAATACTTACCTATGCTATAATGCTTCTTTGTAAAGTTTTCAAAGTGCTTCCCACTTTTACATTAGCAAAGATTCAAGAATTGAAGGATCTTGAAGAGGAAGCTAAGAGGAACCAATCCTTGAAATATCTCTTGCTATCTCCTTCTGGTGACTTTGTGATTTCTTATTATGGAAATAAAGTAAGCTACTAATTAATTAACTTTGTAAACTAAAACATATGTAGCAGTTTCCAAATGTGATTGTGTGTATATTTATTCATTCATTCAGATAGATGTTTTTGAATTCAAAAGCAAGATGGTTGAGCTTTATTTCTCATCGAGTTCATATGAAAGATCACTTAATTTATTTTTGATCTGGTGAAGTTTTATGACAAGTTAAGGTCAGATGAGAAGAGCTTTGAGATTGTGATAATACCTCTTGATGAGTAAGAAGAATCCTTTAAGAAAGGATTGGAAAGTATGCCTTGATTGTCATTGTCTTTTGAGGACAAGAACGGTGAAAAATGAACAAAAATAAAGATTGAATTCTCTTTTATATTAATGTTGTAATTTTTTATTATGGTGTTAAATTTATAGTGATCAAACATTAGCTTTTTTTAATTTCAAGTTATTGACATTGTATGAATTTTATGTTTGTATTTTAATTTATACATGAATTTTAAGTTTTTGTCTTAATTTATATATGAATATGTAAAAATTAAAATGTTATTTAATTTTTACAGGGGCGGGTAAGGGTGGGGCGGGTACCCGCAGGGGCGGGTTAGGGTACTACAGTCTACTACTTGCGGGTAGTGACGGGGCGGGTAGTATATGATTAACAGGACGGCAGGGCGGGGTCGGGCAGGGCAAAAACCCGTCCCTACCTGCCCCACTGCCACCCCTAAATGGAAGGGGCATTCAATAAATTCAACTTATGCTTGAACCACTCGGCGAATTCTCTGTGGACAACCTTGTCAATGTGAGCTTGGTTTCTTTTTCCAATATTTCACATGTTTCTTTTTGTCAAGGTCCTAAAATCTCCATGCATACCAAGGGGTAAGAAATCAAAGGTTTTCACAAATGTTGCATTCGGGTACATAATGAACCAATTTGAAATAAATGCACTTACTCTAAGAAATTCTCTACAACTGTGCAATTAACCAGTACGTGACAATGTGCTTAAAGTCTCTCGGTTGGTGAAAGATTAAAAAATGCCACAGCACCCACCGCCTTGCCAATCAGTGGGAACATGCTTGTCATGTTATTATTCACATCTTCACTCGGTCGATCATCAACACGCATTGGTCGATTGATCCTGCTCTCAACATTATCAAAATATCTTGAACAAAAAGTGAGAATCTCATCGGATAAGTAGCCCTCTGCAATTGATCCTTCTGGTGCTGCCCTATTATGCACATACTGCTTGAGACGACATAAGTACCTTTACGAGCAAGATATGTGTGTTAGGTTGTTAGCTATCGGAATAATAGCAAGGTAAAATTAATCACATAGTTACCTTTCAATTGGATACATCCACCTATAATACACCGGGCCCACTAGGCGTATATCTCTTCGACGAGATGCTCGGTTAGGTGTACCATGACTGTGAAGAAAGACGGTGGAAAAATTATCTCCATGCGACAAAAAGTGAGGACCACATGTTCCTGGAGGAGAGGAAGCTGTTGAGGGTCTACAGATTTACTGCATAATCGTCGAAAGAAAGTTGAGAAATCAGCCAAGACGACTGACACTAGGGCAAGCAATACATTCCTCGATGCAATTGGGAGAAGATGTTCCATTAGAGTGTGATTGTCGTGACTTTTCAAGCTGGATAGTTTTCGCTACTGTAAGTCAACATAGCGAGAAATGTTGCTTGAGTGACCATCTGAGAATACCACATTCTTTAAATTCCTAAGAAAGACGTCCTTCTGTGAGTTTGACATGGAAAATATTACAGTGGGATACTTTCCATCTTCCCGTGGCCAGAGTTCACGCCCGATTCCCATCAGCTGGAGGTCTTTTCGAGCTTTGAGGTTGTCCTTGGATTTACCATTGTCGTTTAGTATCGTGTAGATTATGTTGTCGTACACATTCTTCTCTATGTGCATCACTTCCATGTTGTGACGCAATAAATTATACCCCAATATGAGATTTCAAAGAATATACTCCTCTTTTTCCAAGGAGACTCGTCTTGCAATGCAACCTGTTGTTCGCGTGCTCTTTTACCGGTAACCATTTACACCTTGCCAAGCGTGGCATGCACATGACTGAAGGTGATCTACCTGACAATTTGATAGGGGGATCTCTGTTCTCTACCTTGCCATCAAATCTGACCTGGTCTTGCCGAAATCTGTGGCCTTGACTCAGAAAGCGCCGATGACCCATGAAACACCATTTCTGACTGAAGGTGAGTTGGTTAGACTCAGCATCCAAGTTCCACGTAGGACAAGCTCTCCCACCGTAAGTATTCCACCCATATAAGTTGCCCAATCCTGGAAAATCGCTGATTGTCCACATCAACGCAGCATACATCTTGAATGTTTTTTCTCGCTAACATCGTACATCTCAACACCACCCCACAACTGCTTTAACTCATCTATCAAGGGTTGTAGGTAGACATCTATATCATTACCAGGCATCTTGGGACCTGGAATAATCATAGAGAGCAAGAAAGAGCTGGGTTTCATACAACTCTACAGAGGTAGGTTGTACGGGATGAGAATCACGGGCCAGATCGAGTACCTTGAGCTGAGATTTCCGAAGGGATTAAGGCCATCGCTAGCCAAGGCTAAGCGAACGCTGCACAGATCGCTACTGAAGTCAGTATATCTTCTGTCAAAGGCATTCCATGCCTCTCCGTCCCTTGGATGCCTCAAAAAATCATCTGAGTTAGGACCTTTCTTGTGCCACAACATGTCAACGAATGTTTTACTGGACATGAACATTCGCTGCAGTCATGGAACAAGGGGAAAGTAACGAAGAACCTTCGCCGCCTGGGGCTTCCCATTCTTCTTAATAACCACGTTGATCCTGACAATGGAATTCCTCCGAGGCTTTTGCTTCCATCTCGAGGTCCCACACAGCTTGCACCTAGACAGTTTTTAATCGCTTCCCTGATATAGCATGTAGTCATTCAGACATGCATCTATCTTCTTGTATGCAATGCCGAGCTTTCTTATGATCTTCTTGGCATCGTGCAGTGAAGCCGAAATCTTTGCATGCTCAAAGGCGTCCCCCAAGAGCTCTAGTATCATCCCAAAGGCCTTGTCGCTCACTTCACACATGCACTTTATATGGTATAGCCTCACCAAGAAAGCCAGCTTCAAGAATTTCGAGCATCCCAGATACAATTCATGCTCTCCATCTTCAAGTAGCTCATCAAAATCATGGGCCGCGTGACTAGGTTCGCTATACAAATACGGTAACTCTTTGGCATCCCCCAAAATGTTCGTTGCCTGAGTCTTCTTCATCGGAAATTAAACCTTGGAAGTTGAATGCCTCATTAACCATGTCGCATATTGGATCTTGGCGGACGCTACACGGTTCACCTTCTTGTCTCTCACTTGAGCACTCTCCTACGCGTCTCTCACAGTGATGCAACCAAACGGTATAATTGGTAGGAAAAGGTTTCAGCAGCAGATAATCGTAGGCATCATCTCTAGTTTGGAAAAGTTGGAACCCACACGAAGGACATGGACAATGTATCATCCCATCGGATGATGCATTGGCAAATGCGAAGTCCAAAAATGTGTTCAAACCGGCCTTGTATTCGTCACTATCTTGTGGCTTTGAGATCCAACTCTTATCTATGTCTACTTTAATGGAATCATGTAATCAAAATAATAAATATATAAAGAGGTAATATAGATAGAAAATCTTTCAAAAAAATTCGGGCAAATTGTCAAAAGAAATATCTTAAATTTATCACAATTACGTAATGTTCAAAGAATAATATATTTTAATTCAATAAGTAATACTAGAGAGAGAAAAGGAGGATAACTTAGAAATGAAATAGAGACAAAGGTATTTGTATCAAGGAAAATAGATAGCATGCGAATGGTATTAGGAAGGTTGCTTACTCATGGTAAAATTTTGCACTTTTAAAAAATTACTGGAAGAAAGAAACTCTGAGTCCAATGCCAAATAAAGAACTAGAAAAAATATGCTTCCTTATAAAATAAAAAAGGAAGAACAAATAGAAGTTAGAGTTTAAAATTAGAACAAACAAAAAGTCAATAAAAAATCACAGTGAATCAAGTTGAAATCTGAAATCAAATTGAATCAGTAACCTTGATAATATAAAGAAGTTGCAAATAACAATTTCTTCAATACTACCCTCATGGAATAATAAACGCTTGTTGTTTCAAACATTTGTGAAAATGGATCATCATTTGTTCATGCAGCTCAGAGAATATGATAAACAAGCTCATACTATGTACTTTTAGGTTCCATGTATGTTCACCGATTAAATGTAAGGTGGAGAATGAAGGCTAATTAATGAAAATGAAAATCTCAATAAAATAGACAACCATAAATCAGGAAGCATAACTTATTAACAGCATTAAAAGTTCTGTTGGATAAGAATAGTCACCAGCCAAGAAAATATAAGTACATGTACACTAATGCCTAATTGCCAAGAATAAGATTTTAGGAGAGTTGGTCATTGACATGAAGCAAACACATATTGATAAGATTTCTAATCATTCCCAATAAGAAAACCAAGTTATAGTACAACCTAGAAAGTACAAATCCTGGAGCCAATTTATTATCAAATGAAGCAAGAAGTATCAGGCACAGACAGAAAAGGGAGTAATTTTCAAGAAATCAAGTACCTGCGTCCTCTTTCTTGCACTCACGCAGGGGGATTCCAAGAATTCTCTTCGGTATTCAGCACTGTTATACACATAGGCAAAATAAAAATTCAGAGCTGATTGAAATTCTATGATGAACTAACAGCATCAAATGTATCATGTCAACCTTGTATTATTGTAAAAACCCAAGAGTAATGCTCTGACTAACAACTCCCAGTTTGTGCTCAGCAGCATCTCGAACTTGTTCTTCAACAGTTTGGACCTTTTAACACCAAATGCGAAGTTAGATACTTCGGTAATCATGACAGTTTGGCACAATATAAACGTAATTACCATATTGGCACAAGCATGGCCTTATTAGCATCAGAGACAATTAAATGATAAGTTCGTCCAAAACATGCCTAAGACTAGAAGTATATCACAGATTTTATGGTATGAGGATGCAGCAAAAAATATCCAGATAAAGATGCTTGTGATCCACGATTAGGCTTGTACAGCAGATATGGGTGCTTCCCATTCATAAATCTCACTAAAAAAACCTGATACCCATAATTGTTAGGCTATAAACTAAACTCCATTATCCAGCAGCCTTGACTGCATCTTTCCATTGATTATCTTATAAAGTTACACTTTTATGAAAATCAAATAGAAAAAACTCCAAAGAAACAGACAACAAAACCAGTTTTAGATTAAATTATAACCATGACAATGAAAGTTTGTTGATTTAGTTAGCTAACTGAAAATAAAAGCTTATTGATGGTAATATACTTTGAAAATTCTGTTGGAGCTGTATCTATGTATATTGGTATCTTATTCAAGAGCTAACTGACTATTTGCTAACTAAAATCAAACCTTAATGCTATTCATATAGTTATATTATGAAGGAGCTAACTAACTACATGCTTTTCTTCTTATTGCTTACTTAACACTTTACATGCTTTTTTACAGAAAAGGATAAAACTAATGAAATAAACAGTGTGTCCTTATTTTCAATGATTACCAAAAGCTGTTATATATCAACATCTTGTTAAGAAATCTACAAAATCCATTGAGATCCTACTGCTGCACACGTCTTGGTCAGGGTATTTGGCAACCAGCGTTTGTTTCTTACTGGAGTAAACTTGACAAATCCAACATGAGCAGCTGCTACTCAGCTAGCAATTCTAGTATTAACATTCATGTATTCTGGCGTTGCCATTATTAGCCACCACCACCGTGAGACAAACTCTTACATGTCCAAGTCATTGAGAATGCAACTTTGTAATAGGATTCACTATTTTGGATATTTGTTAATAGGATTCACTATTTTGGACTTTGATTCTAAATGTAATTTAAATAATTGAATCATTGAACCCATAAAATTTCAACAGTAATCTCCTTTGCCTTTTCCTCTCCCCCAACCCCCAACCCGTCAACCCGCCAACCAGCCAAAACCCAAACCATTTCATAAAATTAATTTTAGCCAAATCACATCTTTTTTTTTTCACCCTTTAGGGAACAGAAAGTTGTGTAGACCAAACCATATCCTTCTCAATGCACAATATCAACACAATATCTATATATGTCTCTGATCCCTGCTTCTAATTCGAAGAAAATCAATGGGCAAAATGTACATTATGTATTATTCGTCTAATTATGCCCATTGCAAAAGTGCAAACTATGTAGAAGAACATCTTGATTTTCAAAGTGGTGTTTTTCCATACTTTACTTTAAGTATGTTGGGATGTGAATTTGGTACAAAGCTGGTGGCTTTAACTATGGGGCTTCTCTAGCTCAAATAAGCATTATCGAGGGACCGGAGAGCTATATACTATGTTATTTTCTCCTTTTATCATGTTTGTTTCATGCTTTAACCTTATTACTATCTGTAACTATTTCTTTTCGATGCAATTTAGAGGATAACACAATAAAATAAAGTAAACAGTGTTTCATAACCAAGAAAATGACCCCTACACTTATAATACTTGTATTAGACTCAATTAATTTTCTTCCTCTTTCCATGGAAGCACAGAGAACTGTTAAGAAAGGTAAATCAGGCAACAGAAAATTGTGTAAACCAAACAGTATAAAAAAAAAGTTCTTTTATCTTTATTTATTTATATAAATTCTCATATATTTAATAATTGGATTACAGCTTTTATGGTTAATTGCATGCCCCTTTACAAGTGTTCAACTTTAATCTTTCAAACAAGATTTCTAAAAACTTAATTGTATCCTGTTCAGATGCTAATTAATTTTAAAAAAATAAAACGACAAAAAAGGCATATGGTGGAAAGAGTTAACAAACGAAGAAGAGGGGTTTTGTACATCCCAGAAGACAACTCGACGAAGCTGATAGGTGATGGACCCTCCGGCGACGGGAAGCACAATGCAGCTCCAGAGGGGAACGGCGGCAAGGATTCGCGCGCGGAAGGGTCGACGAATCTGATTTTGGAATGGTTGACAGCAGGGGGAGAAGGGTAGATCGACAGCCACGTGAGTCAACGGTGACAGAGTAGGGCATGGTGGAGCAGGAAAGAGATTCACGCACTCTGCACTCTCCTTTAGCGGGTTACTGGAATTATTGATTGTGGATATTCTGAAGTGAATTAAGGTAAAATCATCTCCAACTGGTTGTGGAGTCTGACTCTGCTGCTGCTATCAGCTTCATTAACTATGGTTGTCCTCCTGCACATTCATGTGCACCTTTGATTCAAGACATCCGTAACCTGGCGACACATTTTCAGCATATTACTTGGAGTCATGCCCTTCGTGAAGCAAATATAGTGGCGGATCTCCTTGCCAAAAAAGGCCAAGACCTGGAGCTTGGTCTACACATCTTTGATAAGGCCACTCCAGACATTAGCTATGCACTTCTTGGTGACAGTTTAGGGACCCTTAGAATTAGAGGGTCTTAGATTCTTTGTTTTTTTCTTTCCTGTTTGCCTGTTTTGCTGTGTTTTTTCTTTCCTTGTCTTTTGCTGGGGTGCTTAACCCCCCATAGATCACAAAAAAAAAAAGTCTCTAACTGGATTGGGGTTAGCGACGGCCATTCTAAATTCGACACTAAATTAGAGAAATTCGATGTCGGTAGACTGATTTGGAATGAAATCTCTACTATTCACCATGAATTGCTGCTGTTGGAGATTTTGCAGATAGTTTGCCACAGGCATCCCCCATTTCTATTGTAGTGATTATAAATGACAAAAAAAAAAAAGAGACCGTGTCCCTAGTCAACTATGCCGCTCGTTCTTTGAAAATTAGCATCCAAATACTATGATTTAATTAGTTAACATTAAACATTAATCATTAATCATTATTCATTAATCATTTCACTGCACGTCACCCTCGATTTATATTCTCCCAATCATACCCAAAATTAATTAAGCCGAATCAAACTTTTACCTTAACCGTCGGTCAAGTTGAAAATTAAATCATAAATATGAGACGGGTTGATTTTCGGAATCCTAATTAAAATCCCTATTTATGTTTCCATATTTTCCCTAAAAGCTTTCGAGGCGTCGTCGTTTTTGTTCACACCTTCATTTCATACCCTTTCGATTTCTCTCTCTCTCTCTCTCTCTCTCCTTAGCTTCATTTCTCTTCTCTTTCTCTTTCTCTTTCTCTTTCCACAGTGCCTTTTTCTTTTTTCTCTTCATTCTCTCTCTTCTGTGTCAACCCAAATTCTAGTCCTTTGCAACTGCAACCGCAACCAAACTAAACAAACCTTCGAGCTCAAACTCTTTCATTCCCTTAGTACCATTCAATCTCATCATGTCTCAAACTAACTGGGAGGCTGATAAGATGTAAGATATGTTTCTCACTCTCTCTCTTTCTCTATTTTTCTTTTTTAACATTTTTTTTGTTTTCACTGTTTCATGTTTTATCTGTACTTTTTAATTCAGTTTTGAAACATGGGTTTTTTGTCTTAGAGATTATTGTGCTTTACTTTTTGTGATTTGGGATTCTGGGGTTGGGGTGTTCTTTTTCGATTTGGGTTTGGTTTTGGTTTATCTGTCTCATTTTTGGCTCCATTTGTATTGTATTTCGCAAATGTGTGTGAATATTTTGATGGGTATGTTAGGGTTTTCATAACCATGTGGAAGTACAAGGGTGAAATTTTTATTTTTTTGGTTCTTTAAGCTGAAGAAAATTGTAGCTTCTGGTTGTTGAACTCTTTCATTCTTGGCTGCATTTGGGGCTTGCTGATGATTTTTAGTTACTGGGGTTTTGTGATGTGTTCTGTGATGTTATTCGATGTAAAGGTGAAAACTTTGGTTTCTCTCATGGTTGAACTGGCTCATGAAACATGCTCTTTATACTGTGTGAGATTTCAGGTTAGATGTTTACATCCATGATTACCTTGTGAAGAGGGACTTGAAGGCTTCAGCTCAGGCTTTTCAAGCTGAAGGGAAAGTATCCTCGGACCCCGTTGGTGAGCTATTTGGAAAACAAAGAAGCTAATTAATGCTTACTTTTTGTCCATTTTATTATCTTTTTTACTGGCGTAGAAGTTCATTTTACTAATTTGGTTCCTTGTTTTGCGATTTCAGCTATCGATGCTCCCGGAGGATTTCTATTCGAGTGGTGGTCGGTTTTCTGGGACATATTTATTGCCAGGACTAATGAGAAGCACTCAGAGGTTGCCGCCTCGTATATTGAGGTTGAATTGAAAATCGGTTTTCACTGTTTTTTGTGATTTGCATACTACTACTACTACGCCTAGGTCGGGTGATTATTGCTGGATATTTGTTGATGGAACAACTGAATTGAGATGGATTGGCTGTTGATTAACTTTCACTGTACCAATTCATAAGAATTTTTTTTACATTCAATTGCATGCAACTTCCAAGATTGTGCTTCCTGACTAATAAATTGTTTGATTAGCTGCTTCTAGGTGTAATGCAACTGTCTGGGGAGGTTGGGGTACTTTCTTTAGGTTCAGATTTTATTTTATTGAACACGTTCCTAGAAAGATGTTAATCGTTTATCCAAGTTGTTGATCAGGTGGTTAGCAGTTTGATATCATGGGTCTGGGTTTGAGTAGTTAGGAATATCAATTAGTAACAATAGCATAAATTTAAGTGATGAAGAGGGGTAGTTGAGAAAGTAGAAGCTGAGACAATAAGTATTCTTGTTCACAAATCATTGTATTCTCGTTCATAAATCATATACTTTGTCTTGGCATTGTTCTAAACCACACTATTTGACCCCAGACAATATTTTTCAGCATGTGATGATTTATGTACTAGAAAGGGTGATAATTTAATGGCTTTTGACTTTTCTCATTTTCACCAGCATAACATAAATGGTTGCTTACAGACAACTTTGAATGCATGAGCAAATTTAGGAAAAGAAAAATTGAATAGATGATTAGTAGGCTTCTTGGGTCTCTACATTTTTTATGAGGTGTTTGAACCTGTTATATCTCAACTTCTTAGTTTACTTGTTTAATAATATTTCCCATTTAGCCTTACTTCTCCATTACGTCTCTTGATTTCCCTTCCTTGAAATGAACTGTGATCAATTTATCACTTTTTCTTATTTGAGAGACCCTTGACTTTTATGGTACTTTTTGAAACTCACTTTGCAGACACAATTAATTAAGGCTAGGGAACAACAGCAGCAGCAACAGCAGCCGCAGCCACAACCCCAGCAGTCACAACATCAACATCAACAGCAGCAGCAGCAGCAACAACACCACATGCAGATGCAACAGCTCCTGTTGCAGAGGCAGGCCCAGCAGCAGCAGCAACAACAACAACAACAACAGCAGCAGCAGCAGCCGCAGCAACAGCAGCAACAACAGCAGCCACAGCAGCAGCAACAGCAGCAACCACCCCAACAACAACAGGGTAGGGATAGGGCTCATCTCTTGAATGGGGGTACCAATGGGTTAGTTGGAAACCCTGGCACTGCTAATGCAATGGCAACAAAGATGATCGAGGACAGGTTAAAACTGCCCCTTCAGAGGGATTCTTTGGATGAAGCAGCAATGAAGGTAAGGTGTTATGGTTACCTAGTCAATTAGTTATAATATGAAGTACTGATTTTATGACACGTATTCATGGTTTCTTGATGGTATTTTATACAGCAAAGATTCGGAGACCAACTCATGGACCCAAATCATGCCTCAATATTGAAGTCATCTGCAGCTCCTGGCCAGCCTTCAGGGTGATTTCCTTAAACCCTTGAAAATTAACACACACACACATTCTGTTGGCATTTAATTATGTTTTCTACAGTGTGTTATGGTATTCTCTATAGCAGTTGATGTTGATTTTGTTTGCATTGAAATTTTTTGAATTCAGGCAAGTTTTGCATGGTGCTGCTGGTGCGATGTCTCCACAAGTTCAAGGTCGAAGTCAGCAATTACCAGGGTCTACTCCGGTATGCTATTGTTATTAGAGTGTTCTCTGGTTACTTCTTACATTGGTTGATAGCTGCTTTCCTCTGACTTGTCATCTGGAAACAGGACATTAAGAGTGAGATTAATCCTGTTTTAAATCCCAGAGCTGCGGGGCCTGAAGGATCACTAATAGGAATGCCTGGTATTACTGATCTTGTTCTCTTTCTAATGTAACTAGTTTCTATTATTCCATTGAAGTGGTATTTGGTACCTGTCTTGTATCTTCTTTGCAGTTTATTATTGTTAACCCTGTCTGTTGAGAATATTTTAGTATTTAATGATGAAAGTTTTATGATGTTTTGCACAATTCTCGTGCACAGATTTAGTTAACGGGAGTTTTTCTTGTGTCAGGATCAAATCAAGGCAGCAACAATTTGACTTTGAAGGGGTGGCCACTCACAGTGAGTAATTGTTTATAGTTTAACTTAGTCTTCAGTCTTCATTTTATTGCATGTAATTGTTTGTACACATAATCATGTTTTTGCTCTTGCTAATCTTTGTCATTTTTTCTGAATAAAGAACTCTTTTCCTTGAAAAGATTTAGTATCCTGGAGTGTCTTTGCAGAGTGAGACTTGTAGGCTTCTTTCCTTTTGAGTGTGTTTGGAATCAATAAAAATTGGAAATTAATCGAATTAAAAATCTAATTCAGAGTTTGGCATCTAATAAAAATGGAAGTCAATTAAATTATAATCCATTGGAATTAGATAATTTGAATTATGAAATCATGTCATTTTTTTAAAGATTTGTAGGGAAGTGAATTGATTTGGTTTTTTTTTTTAACAATTTAAAGACGTTCTTATCTTTTATGGCTGTAATTGTATGCAATAACTGTAGTGAATATCTCTTTGACACATATAATGATGAAAGTCTTAGCTAAGTGAGTTATTAAATTTGAACTATCGGTTTCTTCTTTCGCTTCCTAGGGGTTGGAGCAATTACGGTCTGGTCTACTTCAGCAGCAAAAACCTTTCATGCAAGCCCCACAGCCTTTTCATCAGCTTCCAATGTTGACACCCCAGCATCAGCAACATCTTATGTTACAAGCACAACAAAATCTGGCATCACCATCTGCTAGTGATGATAGTAGAAGACTCAGAATACTAATGAATAATAGGAACATGGGGTTAAGTAAGGATGGTCTTTCAAATCCGGTGGGGGATGTACCAAATGTTGGATCACCACTTCCAGGTGGTGGTCCCCCGTTTCCTCGTGGAGATACAGATATGTTAATGAAGGTGCTTGCTCCCTTGTCATTATTTGCTTCACTGTTGTTTTGTAAGCTTCTTAAGATATGCAGTGAATTTCATTAATTGCATATTCTGAATGTTCTTTCATATGTAGTTGAGACTCGCTCAGTTACACCAGCAGCATCAAAATGCCAATCCACAGCAGCAGCAGCAGCTTCAACAGCATGCTCTTTCAAATCAGCAATCCCAGAGTTCAAATCATGGCATGCATCAACAAGACAGAGTAGCAGGAGCTGGCAGTGTCACTGCGGATGGAAGCATGTCAAACTCCTTTAGAGGAAATGATCAGGTCAGTCCTTTTATGATTGTCCCAATACAACGCATATTTTAGGCATAGCTTTCTCAAATTTGTAAATGCCCTTCGGATATGTTGGAATTATTTGTTGGATATGTTGAAACATTGATGCTTAACTAAAAGTCTGAAACTAATGTATGGCATTGGGGAATTTTATGACTTGTAATTGTATTTTTTTCACTTCGTATTTAATATTTTTCTTCTCATTTTTAATTTTTAACATTTAATTATTCTTTCTTTAATGCTTCAGACGACTTTTTTTTTTTGGCATAGGTACAGTATCCAGAAAGATCATCGATAATTGGACATATTATCATAACTAGTAAATTAATGTAGACAGTTAGCTTATTTTGTTAAATACACTAGATGGTCCTTTATTAACTTCACTCTGATATATAGTTTGCCACTTTGCCTAAATCTAGTAGGCAAGCATTACAATAATGCTTTCATTACACAAGTTTTTATGTATAGGAGCTAGAAAAAGATCTTTATGTGAAGCAATAGATTTGATCCATTGACCATTGGTAACAGCAAAAAAGCATGTTCCATTTGTTTTTTTTTGGTATTTTTTTAATAAATAAATAATACAGCAACGAGAAATTGCAAACTTTGCAACTTCCGCTACTTGTTTGTTAAGTTACATTTTTGCGATATCCTTTGGTCATATATATGGAATAAATTGCATGATACTTTTCCATATGGTTATGATGGACCTGATTTTAGTTTTATTGGTTAACATGAGCATGCATTTGTCGTGAAATTGTTACAGATTTGATTTATGTGCATCATGTAGAGTCTAGAGTAGATTCCTAACACTGTTTTTACTAAATGAACCATAAGGTTTCAAAAAACCAGACTGGGAGAAAGAGAAAGCAGCCTGTATCTTCTTCTGGACCTGCCAATAGCTCAGGAACAGCAAATACGGCAGGCCCATCTCCAAGTTCAGCGCCATCAACTCCCTCCACTCATACACCTGGTGATGTGATGTCAATGCCTGCATTACCTCATAGTAGTAGTTCAACAAAGCCTCTAATGATGTTTGGTACCGATGGCACCGGAACTCTTACATCACCCTCAAACCAGTTGGTGAGTAGCTCCTCTTTGGTTCAATTAACGGAAGGAATATAAATTCCTTGCATATAGACTCATTGCCATTCCATTTTGGCAGTGGGATGATAAGGATCTTGAATTGCAGGCTGACGTGGATCGTTTTGTGGAGGATGGATCTCTTGATGACAATGTTGAGTCTTTTTTATCCCATGATGATACAGATGCTAGAGATGCAGTTGGTCGTTGTATGGATGTAAGCAAAGGTGCAGAAAACACCATTGTTTTTTTTATTACAAAATATTTGTCATCGTCATTGCAATCAATGTTCTCAAGTGTATGCACATGTGAAAATCTTCCCGGTACTTTTTTTTTGTCTTGATCAATAACTTATTTCTTCTTCATAGGTAATTTTGTTATTGAAATATACCCGAACGAATAATAAATCTTGATAGTTAAACACAAAGCAAATATCCTTAATAAACTATGCACCTTTTTTCTTTTTCTCCCTAAAAAGTACAAAGTTGCTTTAGAATATGTATGTCATGTATTTGCTTATGCTTCTTGTTTGAACATGTGGTTAGTTTTGGAATTATGATGATTGTTTCTTGTTAGAACTGTTTATGCTTGCTGGCTTGCTCCATTTGTTACTTGTATGCGGTGCTATACATAAAAAATCAGGTGTCTTTTGTGGGTAACGTGTATGAATGGTAGATCATAATGCATAAATGATCTTAAACAGGAATAAAATCTTAAGTGCAGTTGCATAGTTGCTTTAGAATATTTATGTTTGTACATATGTTTTCCTTTTTGATGTATAACAGATGACATAATAAAATACAAATAGAAAGGAGGACGGGAGATCCTCTCTCCAAGAACCAGAACTAAGAAGAGAACTATCAATGAGATAGAACTGTTCAATCTTTTAACATCCGAGAGGAAACCTTGTAAAAAATGAAAAATCATATGCACTCCAGGGTAGAATAGGAAAACCACAAAATTCAACAAATGACAAAATAACAATCACATACCAACATTAGTCCCTTCCCTCTACCCCCTTACAACTCCTATCTGAAATAAATGATTCCTGTCACTCTTCAATAACACTGTCAGCTGTCATTACACAATCCTCAGGGGTGTTGATTCACAAACTGACAGTGCGATTTGCTTATTAAGGGGTGTTGATTCACAAACTGACGGTGCGATTTGCTTATTTACAGGTTTCACATTTTCTGAAGTAAACTCGGTACGTGCAAGCACAAGCAAGGTCGTCTGTTGCCATTTCTCATCTGATGGGAAATTGCTTGCAAGTGGTGGACATGACAAGAAGGTTACTTTAGACATTTGTGTTGAAAAGTTGCTTTATTTCGTAATCTATCCATTCAATTGACATGCTGACTTTAGGCATCAGCTTTTGAATAGACATGCTTGGAAATTGAAATATACATGTATGTCATGTTTCTTTATAGAATGTGACATATGCTCTCATTTCACAATGCAGGCTGTTTTATGGTACACAGATTCTCTGAAGCAGAAAACTACCCTTGAAGAGCATTCATCGTTAATCACTGATGTCCGGTTTAGCCCAAGCATGCCTCGCCTTGCAACATCTTCGTTTGACAAAACTGTCAGAGTTTGGGATGTTGACAATGTTAGTCCATCATTATGTGTTTCTTCTTATGTTTTATTTCTTGAGATTTAGCTTCTCCGTAGATCCAGAATATATGTTTGAAGTAACCTCTCTATCCACATTGCAAGTAGAGTTTTTATTTCCTCTTTTGGCTGCTTGTGTAGTGTCGGTCTGAGATTATAAAAATGTGTTCTTAGTACTTTAACTTAACTAATGTTCACATTTAGGATAAAATCATCGGATATGTGCACTAATTTCTATTACTAGATTAAAATTCCTATGACTTTAATATCCATTATATGTATATGTAAATGTGGATTAGTTCTTCTGCCTTCTGTCTGTATTTTTTTGGATCGTGTTTTTTGGTACTCCCTGGTTGCTGTTGTGCTTTAGCTGATCTGAAATTACCTATGCAGCCGGGGTATTCTCTTCGCACCTTTACTGGACATTCAACATCAGTTATGTCTCTAGATTTTCACCCGAATAAGGATGACCTTATCTGCTCTTGTGATGGTGACGGTGAGATACGATATTGGAGCATAAACAATGGCAGTTGTGCTAGAGTTGCAAAGGTAGGTTTTCTCAATAACTTCTTCTAAGGGGTTCACTTGCAAGTGAAATACATGATTTTGTCAATGGATGATTTATACATCATGTCGAATATTGTGGCAGAGTGATCATGTACTTAGTTTACTAAACTGACATTTTTCTTGCCAATTAGGGTGGGACTGTGCAGATGAGATTTCAACCTCGACTCGGGAGGTACCTTGCTGCGGCTGCAGAGAATGTCGTATCTATACTTGATGTGGAGACACAAGCATGCCCATATTCGTTAAAGGTTGGTTTTAATATTTGTTTTTCAAATCAATTTGTTGAAGTTATCATAAATAAGTGCTTATTGCTTTGGACTGATATATTCAAATTTATTATGTGATAGACCAACAGTTACTCCTGTTTTAGCATATCTATTTAACCATCAGAAATTCAACTTGGGAAGCTGAATTTATTGTTATTTTCCATTAAGGAAAACAACTTGGATCTAGGTAATTCAGCGTTACTGATTTACTATTAAATGGGTTACTATGATTTTAGGGACACACGAAGCCGATACATTCCGTGTGTTGGGACCCATCTGGGGAGTTCCTTGCATCTGTCAGTGAGGACTCTGTAAGGGTTTGGACTCTTGGAACAGGAACTGAGGGCGAATGTGTTCACGAGCTTAGCTGTAACGGCAACAAGTTCCACTCGTGTGTTTTCCACCCAACGTATTCTTCGCTGCTCGTCATTGGTTGTTATCAGGCAAGTCTACACCCTTTATTTCTTTTTCCGAGTATCTTTGGAATCACAATGTTTTTTCTTTGCTCATCAATACCTCAATTTGTTTGAGTTTGTTGTGGATATATCTCCAGAATGAATAGCAATTAAATCTGATCCATAATATATTTTATAAAAGAAAAACCCTTAGTAGTCCCCTACAATTTTTCATCGTCAAATTCTTAAGGGACAACCATGTCCTTTGATTTTCATGTTAGTGACCGTTACGGATTGTTCTATGTTTATGCAGTCGTTGGAGCTGTGGAACATGTCAGAGAACAAGACAATGACTCTGTCTGCTCATGAAGGTCTGGTCGCCGCGTTGGCAGTTTCAACTGTAAATGGTTTGGTTGCTTCAGCGAGTCATGACAAGTATGTCAAGCTCTGGAAATAAGTAAAAGAGAATCTGATAGTGTTGTGTCAACTATTCTCGAGGATCAATGTTGATAGTAACATGCTTGTAGTTTATTTCGCGCTCTTTGTTTTTTCTTTTTTTCCTTTTTATATTTTTTGGCTGCTGCTTTTGGTGTAATATCTAATTTTATTTTATACGTAATGTAATGTTAGCTAGAGACTTTGTAACGTTTGGTTGGTGTTTTAAACTTATGGCCTTTGTATAATTTCGATTGGATCTTCTTGTATCATTTTTCCGATTAGTAGTGTAACTTGAATTTGCAGCAAACAACTATGATTATGTAAAGTGGGAATTCAAACAATTAAGGACCAATTATTTTATGCTATATTTTATGTAGTTAACTTTGATCAAGACAAAATAAAGAATAAGATATAAGGGAGAAAGTTGGAATAATGCTTCTTGTAGAATTTTGTTGAGAGCCATTTTATCTGGCCTTAAAGATAATATGGCATATAATCAATTAATTGGATCATTGCTTTCAGGACGAGCCCACTGGACCTACTTTCATTCCTCTCTTCCGGGCATAAATGAAGCTAGCTCCAATCCAAATCACATCAACAATAAACTCTACAAGTCATCATTACCATCCTTGTGAGATAAATGATATCATACACGTGAAAAACAAAACAATAAACAGTAACCTCAGATCTAGCGACTTTTTTTAAAATATGATGTTAAGAATGGTGTAATTCTAGAAAATGATCACGTAATGGTGTAATACGTAAATGTGGTATTAATTTTTGTCTTTAACTCGGATTGTTAGTCACGTTTTATCTTAGTTACATGTATAAATCGGGAATCACGATTTTTGTAAGTGAAGGGAGCTACTATGTCTAATCAAGTAATCATTACTTCTCTTCTCTCACTTCCACTCATTTATCTCATTTTCACTCACTCATCTCAACTCTCTTTCTTTTCTGATTTTTAATTCTCTTTCACTCACTCCTCTTAATTTATTCTAATTACGTTTAATAAATTTTT
Source organism: Arachis hypogaea (assembly GCF_003086295.3). Lineage (NCBI taxonomy): Eukaryota > Viridiplantae > Streptophyta > Magnoliopsida > Fabales > Fabaceae > Arachis > Arachis hypogaea. Next base: position 143,774,791 of record NC_092051.1, on the reverse strand, counting down.
AGATAACTTTTGTATGAATTATTATTATGAAATGGTTTGGAGGTAATTAGGATATTTTTTCTAAAAATGTTTAGCTATTATTAGTATTATTATTGTTATTATTAAAAAGCACTTAGTTAATTAATATTATTACTATTATTGTTTAAAAAATGATTATGGTTAAGGAGATATTATAATAATAGTATTATTATTAAAAAGTATTATTTCAATTATGATTATTGTTATTGTTTGTTATAAACAAAGCTTACGGTTAAGACATTATTATTATTATTATTATTTTAGTTAATTATTATTATTAGAAAAAAAATGCTTAAAGCATTAACATTTTCTTCTAAGAAAATCGGTAACTATGATTTCTTATTACAAATCGTGAAATTCGATTTTTTGATAATTTTTTTAGTATTTTGTAGACAACATATTTAGTATTTTTGTCCTATTCAAAATCGTTACTAACGATTTTTTATGATATTAAATACTTTCATATCAACCTATTACACCAAAATATCATAATATTAATATAAAGAAAAAGTATAGAGAGACAATGAATTTAGTGAACAATGCAATTATGCATACGGTAACCTTCCTTCTCCACTTGTGATTTTCGTATGAGTGTAGTGTGTTTTTACTTTATTAGACTAATTTTAAAGCTCATTATTCACATTGTTTACGAAAGTTATTATCTACCTAATAAAACCGTAATATAAATCATCACCCATTAATGAGTCTTAATTCAAATGGCATATGTTCTCCTTTCTTACTAAGAGGTTTGGAATTCGAATCTCATTTAATGCAAACTTGACAATAAAAGAAAATATCTTGTATGTGTGAGCGTGGTGTGTCTGATGTCTAGAATTGAAAATTGTCTAATTTATTGACTAATAAATAAATAAATAAATAATCACCCGTACTAATTCAATATAAAAAAAGGCCAATCCATCGACAAAAAGGGTAAATACCCTTTCCGACCCCTGAATATTTTGAGTTGGGACATATCGCACCTTTATCACCTGTGACCAGTTGCCAACAGGTTTCCTGGATGACGTGTCAGGTGGAGGCTGACTTGTCAATTGCAGGCACCACGTGTCGCCACGTGTAAGTAGAATTTGTTGCAGGGACTCAAAACCCCCCTCCCTGCAACTAAAACGGCGTCGTTCTTGAATGATTGAAAGGGTCTAGGGTTTGCATCTTCTGGCTATGTGAGAGGACCTGCAATAGTGGGCATGGCTACTGCAAATTCTGGTGGTTCATTTAGTCGCCGGAAAAGATGCAGTGGGGATGAGGAGAGTTGGGACAGTGGAATGAGTGCCGATGGAAGCATTCTGGAAGGAGCGTCGAGAAGGATGAAGAAGAAATTTGTTCCTCCAGTTTACAATTGCGGATCATACGCCATTTTGTTCGAGTCTGGCACTTCAAAAAATCCAAGGAGACTTTTCTTTGGGTGTTCTTATTTTAAGGTAAATTTTTTTGAAATCTTGAATATTTGGGTTACTGCATTCTTTGGGTAACCTGTTGGAGTTTAATAGTAGGAATGTTTGGGTTGATTAGAACAACACAGGACATTGCAAATACTTTGCCTGACTAGATGAGTATGTTGCCTCTTTTTGTATTGATGAAGTGCTTCAAGATGGAGTAGCAGATACAACGAAAAAGATGAAAAAAAATTTCAGAGATAGAGAAGAAGATGGATGAGGTCAAAAATGATGGGAAGAACAGTGGTGCTCTTAGCAGATGGAAAGTGTTTGGGTTGATTTTGTTGGGCATTGTAATAGAAAAGGGATGTAGTCTAGTTACATCTGTATAATGTTTATAAGTCTTTGACTTGTGAATTCAGTGTTTTGTAATGGGTACAAGTTATGGATGTAGTGAAGGAAAAGATTATGAAATTGTAATAAACATATGGATCTGGATTAATAGACATTCTTTAGTATGTTATGAGTATTTTATGCATTTCATGATTTGTGTGTAATTGATTGACAGAATCATGTTTGAAAGACCCTGAAAACATAATAACAATGCACATTTATATAAGGATTCTATATTGTTATTTCACAAATCCAAGATTTAAAATATGTAGCTCACAAACCATGTGAAGCAAAGTTTGTATAAGGTAACACACAAGGTACACCAGATAAAGTTAACAAAATAAAAGTCACAAACTATGTGAGGCCAAGTAGTTTTCCAAAAAAACATGTCCCTACTATTGTAGTACTTTTCCAAATTTAGGAGTAGCAACCAAAACAATTTAAACAGCATTACAAACAGATAAGTCTCATAGTCTAAGAAGCCTAGTTAACTAATTCTGCTTTGGTGGCCTGAAATTTGATGTTGGAATGAACTTCAGTAAGTCTGAAGAGGTTCCTCCACTTGAAGCAGCCACTGTTTCCTTGGAGTTGGCCTCAAGATTTTCTGGTGTAGCTGCTGACTGGTGGCCTATTTGTGGATTCAGATGACCTGGTGGCCTAAAAATCTTCAGCTTGGGCCTGAATCTGGCACATGGATGGGCTGGTTGTGCAGGAGTTGGCTGGGCTGGTGGTGCAAGACTTGGCTGGGCTGGTGGTGCCTGAGTTGGCTGGGCTGGTGTTGCGAAACTTGGTTAGGCTGGGGGTGCCTGAGTTGGTTGGCCTGGTTGTGAAGATGTTGGCTGGCCTGGTGTTGTAGGTTCACCTTGGGACTGCTATGCAACAATAACCAAAATCATCCAGTTCCTTAAAAAAAAAATACTTACCATTGGAGGGGCAGACTGAGTGATTGGGATTTCCTCTTGTGGAGCATGTGGTTTCTTTGGTGGCTTTTTCTTATGCTTCTTAATCTTAGCCTATGTTAGATTCAAAAAATAATGTTGCACTCCAATAAGGTCTAAAAAAGCACACAGGCAAGCACATCACTAAACCTAAAGAACAAAAAGCATAGCAAAGTAAAATTCACAGTTCTAACCCTAATTTTCTCTAAAGTAGGATTCAGCCTCTAATGCATAGGTTTGTTGTGAGTGTGGTCAGATGTTCCACCCTGAACAATGATTGAGTGATTACAAACAATTCATAGTATTCCATGGAGACAGAAAGAAAAGCAAATTTTCTTTAACATTTTTCCATACCTTGTTATTTCTCCTGCTCTTTGGTTGCCAATTTGGTGTCTTAGGAGCTCCCTTACATGTTTTGAAGTAGTGGCCAGCCTCTCCGCATTTGCTACAGATAACCTGGAAGGTCCTCCTGACCTTGTTTCCATCTGTTGGAGCTGGAGGTGTAGCTGATTCCTTTCTCCTCTTAACTGGTCTACCAACAGGTCTCACAATTTTTGGTGAATCTGCCTTCAGTTGGTCAGTTTGTTCCCAATACTTTTCACTGGGCACATGGTTGATACAAATGTCATATGTCTTCCTTATGGCCTCCATAGTAAGAAATAGAGACACAAAGTCTTCAGCTGATTTTACCCTTACTCTGGATATTGCTGCAACAACATGAACACAAGGTACACCTACAGAACATATTTTATCAAATATCACATCATCCATGACTCAACAGCATTACCAAATTAAATTGAGTTATTAGACATACATACACCTTACCTGTGAGCTGCCATAAATTACATGTGCAGGTTTGATTTTTCAGGTTAACCCCAAGCTTCTGTGTATTCCTGGATACCTCAAATATCACCCTGTCATTGTCACCACACCATTGAGCATTCCACTTGTGGCTTTGTGGATTAATCCATTTGTCCAATTTTATTTGCTAGACTGGTGCCAGCCTTCCTTTATAAGTCCCCAGAATCCTCTTGTGTCTAGCCATTTTGTTCATAACATGAACCCGTAGCTCCTCACACAGTGTCAGGATTGGTTTCTTCCTAGCCTCCACAATCACTGGTTCCAAGACTCACACATATTGTTTGTCACAACAGCATTCTTAGGATAGTGACTGAAAAACGCCCTACACCATACCTTAGGGTCAAACTTACTCATGTACTCCCAAGCTCCATTACTCACAGATTTCAACCTATCCATAGCAGCCTTGAACTGAACTGGAGTTGTGCTCCTAATAGCTTCCCAAACACAACTCTTAACCTGTTTGTCCCTAAACCTCTTTTCACAATTTTTTCACATATACAGCACACAGTTCCTATGAAATGCATTTGGCATCATCTCTTGGACTGCCCTTACAAGACCTTGCAGAATATTATATCACACAGTTAAGTTATCACAAACTAACTAAATATAATGGAGGATAGTTAGTAACTGTGTAACTTACTTTCTGTTGATCTGACATCAAATGCCATCCAAAGAGCATGCTTGCCCCGAAGTCCTCCTCATGTCAAGTCAAAAACCACTTCCAATTATCAGTGTTCTCAACCCTGGTTACACCAAATGCAATGACAAAAATATGATTATTTGCATCTTGTGTCACTGCAGAAAGAAGTTGACCCCCATAGTAGCCCTTCAAGAAACACCCATCCAGCCCGATGAGTGGCCTGCACCCATTCTTGAAGCCTCTTTTGCAAGCATCAAAACTGATATACAATCTCTGAAACAAGTTTGGCTCTTGTGGCTGGGGTAACGTGTTCATATGTGCTGTGCTCCCTGAATTGCTCTTGTATATCTCACTCAGGTAGTCCCTCAGCTTCCCAAATTGTGCCCCTTCACTACCCAACACAGTCTCCCTAGCTTGCTTTATTGCTCGTGTAATCATCTTTCGATTCACTTGAACATTATAGTCTTATTTCAAATGTTGCATGGCCTCCTTAGGTGTCAACTTTGGTTGCGTTTTCAGTCGCAATCCCAATTTCTCAGCAATCCAATTTTTATCAGCAAGGTTTCTTCCATAGTCCCGACCACATGTGTGCTCACGGTGAAATGTCTTGACCTCAAAAGACTTGGTCACCGAGTTCTTTGACACAAATATCAGCCAAGGACAATCTTCCTCCACACAAGCTGCTCTAACTCTTTCCGACTCATTTTTGAGGTACATGCAATCCCTTCCATCTTACACAAACACATCCTTAAGTGCTCTTTTAAATTGATCCATAGTTGCAAACTGCATACCCAACCTAAACTGCACATCTCCAAATGTTTTTCCCTCAGTAAAATCTGGACCAATAGGGCCCCTCTCATCATCGGATGAAACGGGAGTCACAAACCCCTCAGATTCATATTCATATACAATCTCAGCACCATCAACAAATTTCTCAGCAGACTCAGTTGCAGCCCCCATTTGCCCCACATTTCCAACACTATCTGGGCCTTCCATATTATCCAAATTCGGCCCAACACAGCCTCCACTACTCGGGCCTTGGCCTAACCCTGAATCTCCACTGCTAGGCCCACTTTCCATTTCTCTATTCAGAACATGTTTCCTCCTCCTCTTACCAGTATACCTCCTAGAGGCCCTTCCCTTTGCCATAGTCTTAGGTGAGCCATACTTCCAATTTTTTTCTCTTTTTCCTTTGTACATCAACATGCTCCTCAGAACTCTCAGTCTCATATCCAGGAGGAGGGGTCTTGTAAGCTTCATCTTCAGCACTCTCGTATGAATCATAGGAGGAGGAAGAAGATTTTGAAGACTTTGTCACCACCAACACATCGTCATCTTCAGAAACCACTTCCTCCACCACAGGCTCATCATCAGTTACAACAAGAATATCCACTCCATGCTCAAAGTAAAGGTGGAACTCCTTTAGATTATTGCTCATAGTGAAATCACACATATCGTTGATCTCCTTGTCACCATGGAGCACATGCAGATCATCTTCGAACTCAATAACAGTTGGGTCATGCCAGTAGATTTGTTTGTATGTCAAGTACCCCAAACCTTTGAAAAGTTCCTCCAAGTCCTTCTTGTTTACAAAATCAATATCCATTAGAGGAAGCTTCTCTACCTTCCCGTCTAAGTAATGTAGCTTACCATTAGCTCTAACAAGTTTTCCGCCATGGTTAAACACAGGGATCACAAACACAGACATCCGTAACATTTATAACCCGAATCATTAAAGTTTTACCATAATGAACAACAATGCCAACAACATTATCATCACTAAAACCACTACAAACAAATTTCATTGCCCGGAATACTCACTAGATTTCTCAACCCCTACCATTACCAAACCCTAATTAAAAACAGTGTTTATTGTTAACCACTTTATCCATTAATGATACTGATCAATACAAACGTAAAGCAGTTCACACCACTCATAGACATGCATGAAAAACAATTACATTCTTCAACTAACAATGTGAAAATCGAAAAAAGGAACTAATCTTTCACTGCCGTCTCACACAGTCAACAACCAACTCCTCCACACAGTCGTCGCAGATTTGATTATACCACACTACCGTTCTAGCTTCGTGCAAAAGTTCTGGAGGAAAAACAATGCTGAGAGATGAACAGTTAGGGCTTTTTAGTAAATGACTAATAACAAGAAGGAGATTACAGTAATTGTACCTCGAAGGTGAGAAGGAAATTTGAAGCCAACGCAACGACGCCGTTTTAGTTGCAGGGAGGGGGTTTTGAGTTCCTACAACAAATTCTACTTACACGTGGCGACACATGGCGCCTGCAATTGATAAGTCAGCCTCCACCTGACACGTCATCCAGACAACCTGTTGGCAACTGGTCACAGGGTTTGAAATATTCAGTAATATTGATGGTAGAAGACCTAGTTAAAATTTTTAGGTGATAAAAGTGCGATATGTCCCAACTCAAAATGTTCAGAGACCGAAAAGGATATTTATCCAAAAAAAAAATATCATCCGTACCAATTTAATATAAGAAAACTTAGCCATTTATGCAGGTTAGTTTTTTAATTTAATTTTATTAGTTTTCCAAGTCCTGTCCAAGATGGACGCCTAAACTGGAACATTGGCTAAGATTATGTGTATATATAAAATATTTGCATACCAAAATCAGTAATAATTAAAATAAATCATTATGTATGTATTTGTACATTCTATATAGTTTAACTTATTTTGGTATTTATTTTATATTTTAATATGTATTCTATTTTAATAACTAATTTTAATAATTAATTTTAATATATATTTAATATAATTAATATATATAATAGTCCTAAATATGCCCTTTTTTTTGTCATCACATCTAATAAAAAAAAAAGAAATGGGTGTTTACATTCAAAACAAATTCGAATTCACATTACCTTCAAATAAAATTAAATTAGCAAATAAATAATTGCTAAAGGAAAAGAAATATATAAAGCATGTGATGTTACATATTTCAGGATTATACAATTCTCTTATATGAAATGTACCAAAACCAAAACAAGAAAAAGATTTTAAGATTCTAATAGATCCAATGTCAAATAACCGTCAAAAAACACAATATGTGCTCTAACCACACTTTCATAACTCCAAATACCTAGATTAGTTGTAGTACCTCATGTGATACTTCAACTACCCATGAATTGGTTATTCCTAAAAAACGTAAGGAAGGATTTAACTAACATACATACCCTATTTTCACATTGGATCAGGAATAGGTTTAGGATTGAAAAAAATATATCAAATAAGTTTTTGAATAATTAAAATATTATATGTATAGCTCCGTAAAAAATTATAACGTTGGACATGATTCATCTTTTTGTCAAAAAGACAAAAACTGCTGTAAATCTATAGCTACAATATAATTTTTTTTCAGAAACCTAAATTTTCTTAATGATTTAATTGATATGTTTACTTTAGTTTTTCTTAGGAATCTATAAGTCAATCGTAAAATTTTTCAGAGTCCTACTTTTCTTATTTGTTTTATATTTTTAGACATGGATAACCTTTGGTTTATAACTTTACATATATATTTTCCGAAGAATCAAATTTCATTAATATAAAGCGTCAAATACAC